>NC_136061.1:513307544-514688151 GCF_964261635.1 Lissotriton helveticus
TCGGCTTCCTTCGGCACTTGCTGTAGCAGGATGCGTCCGGCAAGTAGATAGTCGAACTGCTCCAAACCACCGCGTGTTTGCTAAGGCAAGTGTGGGTATATTTATACCTTGAACTTGCCGAGCTTGAAAACACTGGAGCTGGATTTCTCGGCAGGAGAAAAGACAGCGTCTCTCTCAGTGCGTCTGCTGGAGGGTCGGCTTCCTTAGGCATTTGCTGTAGCAGGATGTGTCGGGCAAGTAGATAGTCGAAGTGCTCCAAACCAAAGTGTGTTTGCTTGGGCGAGTGTGGGCATATTTATACCTTGAAGTTGGCGAATTTGACGTAAAGGTAGACATAATAACGTCATAAAAGAGTCTCAGTTCTCTGGAAACTCCATGAGTTCTTGGACAAGTCAGTTCTCCAGCAAGGGGAAGTCCCTAGCTGCTGATACCGAGTTTTCCAAGAAATCATTGTAGATTTTCGGAACTAGTGGAAAGTAGCCCTGCCATATTTGGACTACATGAGCTATGTCTAAATATGGTTATGTTTCTTATGCCTATATAAGGATATGGTGCTTTATACCTATATAAGGGCATGAATCGGGAAAATTACAATATGGTCCTAAAATGTTATACAAAAAAGCAGCCTTCATTGACTTATTGTAGGCCATTTACACATAATGGTGACCACCCATATTATAATGATGAATTGAGTAAAAGGTGGCAATCCTTGGCATATTCACAGTGCATTTGTCATAAATGTGCACATTAGAAATAAATAAATAAATAGATTCGGAATGTGTAAAGCAAGACTTATCACCCCTAAGGGTAACCAGGTGCTGTGGGCCGTCGGGGGAGATTAAGTGAGCTATTGCCCAGAGTCACATGATGCTGAGCTGAGCTGCCACTAGTGGTCGAACCGCAAGTCCACGTGCCAGAGTCAGCCAATGCACCACACCTCTCAATGTATAGCGTCAGCCATTTCAATCAAGTGGTGTTCATTCTTGGATTCCTGCTGTGAGGTGGAAATTTCTGACAGTTATTGCCACCGAAGTCGTATGACAGGCCTCCTCGGCATTGTGATACATGGTGACTGTGATTCATGGGGGTATGCGGAAGAGCCTATCCATGATTGGCAGCAGAACGTGTACAGTCTTGATGGAAATGAGAAGCTGTTGTTTGGTGACCATACTTGTCAATTTACTAATAAAAGAAACAAACGGGTTTATTTCCAAAAACATACAAGCTTTTCTTTGGAGGAACTTAATCTATTTACATACATTGAAAAGCTAGCATGAGGGAACAAAATGCGTGTGTTTGGGAACAGTCAAGGTGCTCTTTAAGGAGAAAGCTACTGCAAGTCCATGATCTATTTAATTCAGATGATTGATACGAACAAGGGGATACTTATTGCTGATGCTGTAATGTTTGGTTCTTGTGGCCATTACTGCTCTCGTTATTTTTCATGGATCAAGCTGGGGAATTACACCATCTAAACGGATCAACCTTTTTTATAACAGCCGCACTGCCGCTGCCGGAGGTCGAACCCCTTGTAATTAGTCGCGCCTTAAGGGTATTTCTCCTCTGTGAAGCTTCAAGGGCCCAGGAACCTGTATATTGGCGGGTAGCCCTCTTATTAACTGTGTTGAGAGAGAGTAAAAGGTGTCTGCTCAATTCTTTTGTTTTAGCTGCTGCAGTCAACTTTCTAGATAGCTGTGCCTAATGAATATATCAATCTCAAATTCTGGTACATTCAGGTGCAAAACTACCCTGGGGTAGTCAATCTTCCTAGAATTAGCAACTACTTGATTTGTTGAAAATCAGCACACCAGTTGTTTCTTATCAGAGTTCTGATGGTTGTTTTACCTTCCGAGATTTCAAGTTTCTGATCAAAACGATGAGCAATCACTTGATGTTCTAAGTTTTCCATCCAACTTTGATTAATTCCATTTTACAAATTGCCATGCCCTGTTTTATTCTCTAAATCCAAAACATATGACTCTTCTTATTTTCCAGAGTGGTGTGCAGACAGAATATTGAGCTCGAAATGTCGACCTACACAAATATTAAGTCCTAAATATTATGAGTCAGAAATATCACCAGCAAGAATATTGTGGTCAAGAATATCGATTTTAAGGTAAGAAATATTGATTTTAAAAATACAGTTGTTTAAAATATCGATGTTTTAATTAGTGTTATGTATTTTAGATTATATTTTAAATAAATGTGATGTAATTTTTTATAAGAATTGTTTGTTTTTTAATATATGTGTTACATTTGTAGTAGTTAATAATATTATTTTAATAAAATTCTGTTTTTGTTAGTTCTGTAGTGGGTTGTGGGTTTATAGGGGAATAGGTGGGTAGTAATTTAATTATAATAAATTAATGATAATTTTGTGTTTATGAATATGTAATTGAGATTGTATTGTATTAATTGTGGACGTAATGTATTATTAATTATTATTAATTGGTTGTTAATCAACATTAATTCATTTATTGCTGATTATTATGGTATTAATTTTTATTTAATTAGGGTAATTGTTTATGTGTTTTGTGGGTGGGTTTACTTTTATACGGGTAAAGGGTGGGGAGTAAATCAATTTTACTTTCTTTATAATTAGTTGTGAAATATTAGTTTTTTAATTGAAAATAAGTTTGAATTGTGTATCTTTATTTTTTTACAGTTTAATTTTAGCTGGGGTTTGTGGGAGTTATAGGAGTAAAATGTGGGAATTTTTATAATTTTTATCAGTTTTGATTTGTTTTTTAATCAATAATATTTCATTAATTGGTAATTAATTTTGTAAGTATATATTTTTTAAATTTAGATGTGGGTTGTGAATTGTGTGGGGTTATAGGGTAGGCAATACAAAAAGTAAATTTATGTAATAATTAATGGGGCTTTTTCTAAGCAATTTCTAATTACAAATATTTATTTGTTTGAACATTATTTTTTATTTTATGTAATATATTTGTAGGTATGTGTCATGCATTTATTATTATATGTTTATTTTAATGTGTAATATTAAATGTATTTGTATTTACATTATTAACATATTTATATATTTTTTATTTATTTTATTTTTGAGATATTTTAGTTGTTAATATTTTGTTTGTTGTTAATTTTGAACTGGCTGGAATGAGAATATTAACTGTAACCCCTCTGCAATCCAACACTTTCCATACTGTTGCAAAGATTTGAGTGAGAATAGTAAATGTTACCCCGCCACTATCCAACACTTTTCCTACTGTTGCACACACTGGAGTTGTAAAAGTAATTTTTACCCCTCCACTATCCAACACTTTCCCAACTGTTGCACTCATTGGAGTGGGAACAGTAATTTTTACCCCTCTGCTATCCAACACTTTCCCTCCTGTTACAATTATTATGGTAATAGTAAATTATATCTCTCAGCAATCCAACAATTTCTCTACTGTTGCACTCACTGGAGTGGGTATAGTAGTTTTTACCCCTCTGCTATCCAATATTTTCCATACTGCTGCACTCAATTGAGTGGTAATAGTAAGTTTTACCCCTCCATTAACTCACACTTCCTCTACTGTTACACTTATTGGAGAGGGAATAGTCATTTTTACTCCTCCGCTATCCAACATTTTCTCTATTCTTGAACTTACTGGAGTGGGAATAGTGGGGCATATTACCAAGGGCCTTATCACCGCTTTAGTGGGAATTTTTCCCTCTAAATCGGCAACAATTTTATCGCCCTATTACCTAGCTGCCGCTAACACCAGTTAGCGACAGCTAGTAGGAGATAGCGATCATCTTGGGGCCCACTTTGCATGTCAGCGATATTTATCGCCAATGACATGCAAAGTGGGCGTGCCAAGATGTCAGCGACTGTAAACAGTCGCTAACATTGCTATCTCCTATTACCTACAAAGGCGTACTTTTGGAAATATTCGCGCTAAGCGCGAATATCTCCAAAAGCTAACGCCTGCCCAGAGCAGTTCTTAGCCATGTTATCCAATGGTAGGTGGATAACATGGCTAAGAGCATTAGCTCGGTAATGCATGAATATCGCGGACTTTTCAGCAATATTTATGCATTACGGCCAATTTTGATCGCTTTTGAGATAAACCTTGATAATAGCAAGGTTTATCTGCGATAAAAATCGGCGGAGCTCGGCGATCATAATATTGCCGCTAACCGCGTTAAGCGATTAATATCGCTTAATCTTCGTTATATGCCCCAGTATTTTTTAACACGTCCCCCAGTGGTGAAATTAAGTTTGAAGATTGATGAATAGTTAATGTTTACATTCATAATAGAATGTTTTTTTAATAGATTTTATGCTTTATATATATATATATATATATATATATATATATATATATATATATATATATATATATATATATATATAGATATATATATTACCTACTGTCGGTTGCCAGTAGGTAGTTATAGTTAAAACCTAGTTTCCATAAGAAATCCGCAACATTCTATTTGGAATAACTTTGGCGCTGGTGGACGAATCTTCGCTAATTTCTCCAAGAAAATGGCCTGCTCCGTCCCGCTCCTTCCCTGAAAGTTTGGGGGAAATTCGTGAAGCGGGGGCCAAAAAAAAAGGGGGGTCCCAAAACGTGTTTTCCCCATGCAATTTTCCGTAGGACCTTTAGCCATGGCTACAGCCTGAACGGCGGAACGGAACTGCACCAAATTTGGCAAAAAGGTAGAGTTTGGTTCACAGATGACCCTTTTTGTTGAATGGTGTAAATCCGTTCAGTAGTTCCTGAGAAAATCATAAGTAAAATTATAAGTATATCTATAGGAGCTTACTGTAAGCTTACTGTACTCTGTACCTTCCCGAGCACGAGCTGAATGCTAATTGGCTGTCAACACTCCAAACCAGGAAGTGTTGGCAGCCATCTTGTGCCTTGGTAGAACCGAGGCACAAGAAAGCTGAAAACAAACACACAAAACACGCAAAGGGGGTAGGGTATACACACCCTGACCCCCGAGGCCTGCTCAGGGGGTCCCACAAGGACCCCCAAGGCCCAAAAAAACTCAGGTTTCTTTTTTTCAAATTAGCCCCCTGGGGACCAAATCCTGGGGGCATATTTTAAAAAAAGTGTGGGGGGGCCCATTCCCCCCTCACACTGCCCCGGGGACCAACACCCCTGGGGAAAAGTCATTATCCTATTTGGGGGGAACACGGCCACCCCACAGCCCCAGGGACTGCCACCCCCAGGCGGCAAAGACATTAATGATGAGGGGCCTCTAAGGTCCCCTGAGCCCCGGGGACCGCCACCCCTGGGGCTTTTTTTCTAAGTATGCGGGGAGCTCAAGCCCCGGGGCAGTAATATGCAATATAGGGGGGTCCATGACGGATGCTCCAGCCCCGGGGACCACCACCCCCCGGGGCTTCTTAGATGTTGGGAGGAGGGCCAAGCGGCCCCCCTCCTGGAACCCTCGATGGGCCTAGGGACCGCCACCCCCCAGGGTCAGCTCCTGCAGTGTCCTGGGGTGCCTACCCCAGGACACTGATGTTTGCTGTGGTAGGGCGGGAGCCTCAGGGCTCCCACCCTACCACAGCAAACTGCTTTGATTTTTGAAAGAGAAAGCAGGAAACCTGCTCTCTCTTTCAAAAATCAAAGTCGATTTCTTTTCTGTATGGGGAGCAGAAAGTTAGCTGCTCCCCATGCAGAAAAGCAATGCAGGCTCCCGCAGGATGCGGAGAGCCGGCAGGGACCGTGGGGGGCTTGGGGACCCCCCCACGGCCTCCAATGAGGAAGTCCAGGCCCCGGGGTCATTTGAGATGTCATCAGTGATGTCATGAGTGATGTCACTGACCATGTCATGAGTGATGTAATATGTGACGTCATCAGCAGTGCATTGTGGGCACGTGAGTTATAGTTAACTATAACGGGGGAATTTCAATGGTTTTGTATGTGTGAAATGTCCAGCTAACTATAACATGTGTGAAACCTATGGTTTTTCAGTGAATATATATATATATATATATATATATATATATATATATATATATATATATATATATATATATATATATATATATATATATATATTCACTGAAAAACCATAGGTTATAGACCATATATAGTTAGGAATTAGCATTTAAAAAACCTTATTTTACTCACACAAAACCATTGAAATTCCATATATAGTTAGTTGCACTAACTATATATCGCGCACCCGCAATCCACTGCTGATCATGTCACATATTACATCATTCATGCCATGGTCAGTGACATCACTGATGACATCACTGATGACATCTCAAATGACATCACTGATGACATCACTGATGACAACATCCAGTGACTGTATGTTTCTGTAAAGTTAAAATATGTCTTACATATTGAAGAATGAGTGGATGTATAAGTGTCTGGATGAAGAATTTAGTAGGTGCGTGACTGACTGTATGAGTGAGTGATTAAATGTGTCTCACTGAATGCATGGGTTAGTGACTAAACTGTCTTAATTTGTGCATCATTATGTCTGTTGTGATGTAAACTGCTGCATGTGTTGATCATTAGCTATACGAGAGGCTATATGTGTTATTAATTGGTTGCCCAAGTATTTCTATGGGAGATTGAGTTTGTGTGGGGGTGGCTGGAAGGTGTGTGACTCTGTGCATAGATGTGTGAGCAGTTTATTCACTAGGTGTATGAGTTCAAGAGTGCATGTGGAAACAGCTACATGGGCAGTTGACTGTGTGCATGAGTGTATTGATGAGTGAATGGATATCTCCATGCTACATGTCATAGTAAGTACATATGTAAAACACAGTACATGTGAGAGTTGGCATATATAAATAACTATGCATGAGAGCCACTGAATGAGTGAGTGGTTGTATCGATCATTGTGAACTTGAATCAGGGATTGTATAAGAGAGTAAATATGTGTTAGTATATGTTTCAATAAGTAAGGTGTGTTTAACTGTATAGTTGAAGAAATGGAGGTGAGATTGTTTCTTTGCATGACTGACTGGGTGTGTGAGTAACTCCATGGATGAGTGTCTGTATACACTGAGTGTATCTAAGGTTATATTAGAGTCTGAAGAGGTTTATCGTATTAGCACAAGAATGATGTCAAATGAGATGTCATCAGTGATGTCATCAGTGATGTCATTTGAGATGTCATCAGTGATGTCATCAGTGATGTCACTGACCATGTCATGAATGATGTAATATGTGACATGATCAGCAGTGGATTGCGGGTGCGCGATATATAGTTAGTGCAACTAACTATATATGGAATTTCAATGGTTTTGTGAGTAAAATAAGGTTTTTTAAATGCTAATTCCTAACTATATATGGTCTATAACCTATGGTTTTTTCAGTGAATTTCAATGGTTTTTTAATAGCAAATATCATAAGCTGTCGAATGTCAAGTACGTGGTAAGTAAAAACATTTTCGTGTTTATGCACACTGATCTGCTTTGAATGCTGCCCCCCACCCCTCATTTCTATTAGGAGTACTCTCTCTTTGCAGATAGTGAAGGGTAGTTAACGCAGGCCTTTGCCCCCGTTGTAATCCGTCGTGCCTGCTTCTCTCTCCATTTGATTGATTGTTCTCTTTGGTTCATTCTCTATTTACAAACAAGCACAGAGTCGCAATACTCTGTTTAGTCTTTGCAGATAGCTAAAAATCGTGTAAAAAAACAAAAGGAATCGAGCAAAATCAGTAGGCCACTAATGGGATCTCTTTTTGACCTCCCTAAAATAGAAACATTAGGAACAACCTGTTGATAATACCAATGTGTATGTACATAAGCGGCGTTCATTTGTGTTCACAGTACCCCTTGTTGATTGTTTGAATCGAGCATTGAATTGTTCGAAGTTGGTTCTCTTAAGAATCTTCTCTGCCTGCAAACGAGGAAGAATAGGAATATTCTCCCTCCCTTTGCAGATAGTGAAGGGTAGGTAATGCAAACCTTTAACACGTCGTGCCTATTTCGTTCCTCATTGATTGATTGTTTCCCCAAACATTGACTGTTTGGGAATTGGTTCTTTTTGGAGGTATTCCCTGTTTGCAAATATACGTAGGAAAATCTTTGCAAATAGTGAAAGGGTACGTAATGCGGACCTTTCTCCCCCGTTGTAATCTGTCATGCCTATCTACTCCCCACTGATTGATGCACCTGTTTCACCCGGACCATTTACTAGAGATAGGTCATCTGGCCCGACCAGAGAGCACCCCTAGTGAAAAGGACATATGCAATAATAACGAAGTGATCACTGTATCCTGTTAACAGAAACTTTAGCATGAAACAACCTGGAAAGAAAAGAATAGGAAAACGAAAATCAGTAGGGCCACTGATGAACTTTTTATTAAATAACAAACAAAGAAACGATAACAATACGTAATGATAAAACCTATTATTGTCCTAGAAACAAGAAACGTTAGAAGTAAGCCCGTAATAAGAAACCTGAAAACATCGCCCCTCACTGCCCCAAAACGTGTCTGTCCCACCGCCTGCCACGGCCAAATAACGGCAAACTGGGAAAGATAGAAGTCAGCAGACATCCGCCCCATTCTAGAAACTTCCAAAGGGCAACAGGTTTTCGGCTACGCCCAGCCGGAAGCAACACATATAAGGCGGGTCCTGCTGCCACGCCTCGGCCAGGAGATCATCACATAGGGTGTAGCCGGAGGAGAGGCCGAGGCCAGCGGGACCCGGCCAGGGGGATTGACAACACTGGAGAGTTTCAGGGGGGGGAATGTCCGTGTCCTCAACCCTCCCCTCTCTCTCCCAGTCCGGCCGCGGTGGCCCTTGAGAGTTGCAGGTTGTCCCTCCACACTCTCTCCCGGTCCGGCCACCAACGGCCGGGGGCTGGGGCCGACGGGATCCGGCTGCAGCCGATGAGCCAAGGAACCCGTTCATGGGGCCAGAGCAAAGGGCGTCCGGCCGCCATCCACCGGAGGTCCGGCCCAAAGACGGACGGGACATTTCTTCTTTCTTGAATAATTGCTGCAACAACCCTGGGGGGGGATGTCTTGCACATGCCTCCGACTCCCCCCCCTCTCGTCCTCATCGCCTGGTCCGGCCATAACAAATCTCAAGCGAGACGCCGTGGGGTGCACTGGGAGGGAGAGACGGTGCGAACAGGCCTCTCCCGCCTCCCCAGGTGGAGGCTTCCCAGCTGCACCCTCAGCGCTCCAGGCGCCCGGAAAAGGGTTCTTCCACTGTGGCGATGCTGCAACGTCTCGCCCGGCAGGGTGGAGCCCGTCCGCTCATTTGACCCCGCGATCACCAGTAGCTACCGAACTCTCAAAATGGCGGTCGACCTGGCAAGAGCGGGCCCAGCATAAAGAAATGGCCCGGTCACTTGTTGACTCCACCACCGTAGTCCTCCACGACCTTGAAGATTCTAGAGGAGCCGCGGGAGTCCCCGACCCCCGCAGACACCCCCGATGGGGAATGACTGCCATGATCGCCCGTGGAGTGACGAAACTGTAGCCGCGGGACGTCGGCGCTCCCATGCTGGCGCCAGCCTCAGTTTGAATGACTAGAATCCTGCAGAACTCAGTTCCGGTGAAAGCACAGTGTGACCCGGTAGGAAAAATTGTTGCACCCCCTCCCCTTTTTGACTGATGGTTCAAACCACCGATCCTTTCCTTTGCCCTTTTAACGGAACTTTGGACTGCCTCCCCACCCCCCGCGGCGCCCCACGCCGTTATTTGCTGGGCGGCAACTTACTAGACATCACCTTCGTGACATCCAGATTTCAGCGCGTTCTGCTGCCTTGGAACTATTCGCACAACAGACCGCTACTGACAACCCACCCCCCGGGACGCCCCACGCCGGATACCCAAATCAGTGCGGCACCCAGGCAACATCTTCTGAATTTTCATAATTTGAAAGAACTAGTAACATGTCCTCATCAGGAATTTCCTCTTCAATCATCTCATCAGGAATTTCCTCATGAAAAGTCTGCAATGATGATTCTTGTAACTCTATGGTCTCCAAACATTCGATAAATTCGCCATCAAGACATTGATCAAAAAAATCATTCAAGTCATCTCCTCCTTGTGAGAATATTTCATTATTGGTGCTCTCAATTTCAATAAATGTAGTGGATAATTCAAAAGAAATTGCCACGGTCTCTTCGTTGTTTAAATGTTTTTACTGTTTTTGTTTTGTTGTATATATTTATAAGTTATTAAAGTTTTATATTCCTACTACTTTGTTGGAGTGCTATATATTTTTAATGTGCCACATAATTGTAAAAACTTTGATGTACAAAGAGTCATCCCTGGAATCTTCCGCTTCAGGCTCGGTCCCCTCCCCAATCACAATACAGGATGGTTTTCAGATAGTATGAACACGTGTGGTGTGACGGATCTCATCGGGTGTGGGCCTTGATCTACTATAACTCCTTTGAAGAGGGGTGATTCTTTACAGCTGGGGCCATAAACTACATCTGCAGGGCTAGCTGATAGCCTAGGACCGGCCTGGACAATCGGACACAGAGGAAGAGGAGTGTCAGAGGGTGCGGTAGTGAATAGGGCAAAAGGGAGGTGTCGGGCGGGCACAGAGTGTGATTCTCAGGGAAGAGCAGCGCAGATGGGGGGAGGTTTATTGCCCATGCATAAGACAGAGAGCGGGGGTGAGCAGTGCCTGGGGAAGATGCTTGCGAGGGTGGGGAGCCATGCTACGAATCGACAGCCTGCAGAGAGTGGGTCTGGTCAAGGCATCTAAAATGGCTGCCGTGCACAACAAAAGTGTGGCATTTCAAAAAAGGCAAGATGGCGCAGACAATGTTTTTCAACACTTCCTCATTTCCTTCGAATCGAACGTTAACAGACGTTGGTGCATATTGCCAAAGTTAAGCGATATTTATCGCTAACGATGCTTAGCAACGAATTTTTTACCGCTAAGCATCGTCAGAAATTATCGAAGATAAACCTTGCTATTATCAAGGTTTATCGCAAATGCGATAAAAAACGGCCGCAATGCATGAATATCGCTAAAAAGTCAGCGATATTCATGCATTATCGAGCTAATGCTCTTAGCCATGTTATCCACCTCTCATTGGATAACATGGCTAAGAACTGCTCAGGGCAGGTGTTAGTTTTTGGAGATATTCGCGCTTAGCGCGAATATCTCCAAAAGTTGGTAATAAGAGATAGATATCTTGCATGTTGTAATGCAAGTTATTGTGGTATATGGAACTCATACCATAATCTCTCAGGAAAGCAGAAACTGATCCTTTTGGGACCGCCTGAGAAGGCCTAGGGGGTGAGGGGTACTCTACTTTGCCCCCTTTTCACGTTCCGAACTATTTTATTTTACTCTCTTCTGTAATTACACAAAATGGCAGCGATAAGATGCATCAGAGACAGACAGTGAGAGAAAGGAGGCCGGAGATGAAGAAGAGATGTCAAATACACATTGGAGATAATATAGTGGGAGAAGGGAAGTAAATATGAGTAAACTTACCATGTAACATAAAAATTTTCCACTCTATACTATAAGTCTCATTTTATACTACAATCACTTCGCTACAACCTCATAAATTAAAAATAAAAATGAATAATGTCTCAAACTATTTTTGTATTTCTAAATATAAATTTATTCTTCTGAATTTTCAAAATTTGAAAGAACTAGTAACATGTCCTCATCAGGAATTTCCTCTTCAATCATCTCATCTGGATTCTCCTCATGAAAAGTCTGCAATGATGATTCTTGTAACTCTATGGTCTCCAAACATTCGATAAATTCGCCATCAAGAGATTGATCCAAAAAATCATTCAAGTCATCTCCTCCTTGTGAGAATACTTCATTATTGGTGCTGTCAATTTCAATAAATGTAGTGGATAATTCAAAAGAAATTGCCACGGTCTCTTCATTGTGAGCCATTTTATTTTGAAATTGCTTGCTGTAAATTGCAGAAAAAAATAATCACTTTCATTTATCGTTTTTAGTATTTAGTATAACAGAAGGACTGTAAATAAATAACAGAAAACATTTTTCAAATTATCTTAAAGTGTACAACATAGTTCCCCTTACAAATTAACAACTCACCTTTTTAAAAGTAGGAGAAGTGTTAGAACTGTGTAAACCAAACACCAGAAATTGAGCACCAAAAATTCCTCACAAATGTACCTCAGACAGTAGTATCACAAAATGGCTGTGGTTTCCTCTCATTTTAGATATATACATAACCAATTAACTTTCATCACACACAAATACAAAACCAAAGTAACATTTTAATTGGTTCTAAATTTCAACACTTTCAAATGTGTTTTCCCCATGCAATTTTCCATAGGACATTTAGATACGTCTACAGCCTGAATGGCTGAACGGAATTACACCAAACTTGGCAAAATGGTACATCAAACCTAAGAGGTCAGGGAGGATCTACTATGCCCCCTTATGGTCATTTGCCCCTTCGCTTGATGGGTGCCGCTACGGACTGTTTGGAATGTTTACAGACGCCGGAGAACCAATCACCTTCGCAAAGCTCCGTAACGCGAAAAGTACGCGAAGCGGAGCGCTGTTATATATCTTTTTTTGAACGTTAATTTCTCAAAATCCACTGGAGCACATATATTGAAACCTAGCAAAGGCACATCGGGCTACCAGTCCCTAATATTTTGCCAAGTTTCGTACAAATCCATTCAGCCGTTCGATTATTATTATTTTTTTTTTTTGCCCCGCGGGGCCCTTTTAAAACCTCCACATCAAACCTAGGGGGTCAGCGAGGATCTACTATGCCCCCTTATGGTCATTTGCCCCTTCGCTTTGGCCTCCTCTTGTCTCTCGATCCTACCGAGAGACAAGATGGCGGCCGCTACGGACTGTTTGGAATGTTTACAGACGCCGGAGAGCCAATCAGCTTCGCTTCACAAAGCTCCGTAACGCGAAAAGTACGCGAACTGGAGCGCTGCCCGGTCCGCTGTTACAGATATATATCTTTTTTTGAACGTTAATTTCTCAAAATCCACTGGAGCACATATATTGAGACCTAGCAAAGGCACATCGGGCTACCAGTCCCTACAATTTTGCCAAGTTTCGTGCAAATCCATTCAGCCGTTCGGGCTAAAAGTGAGGCCAACCGCCCTATGGAAAACTCAATGTTAAAAACACGTTTTGGGACCCCCCTTTTTTCTCGGCCCCCCCTTGACGAAACCCCCCCAAATTTTCAAGGGCTGCTCAGAAACAATATGTTCCATTTTCCTGAAATATTCAGCCAATTCCGTCCACAAACGCCAAAGTTATTAGACATAGAATTTTCAAAAATCCCATAGAGAAAAAATCCTAACTATATATACCTACTGGCGACCGCCAGTAGGTAATATATATATATATATATATATATATATCCAACAACAAAGAGTAGCCCTCAGTTTGAAAGAAGCCACCAGCTGGTAATAGTTCAACTCTTTATTGATGGAACCTCACAGGCAAGTAGCTCAAGGAAAAGGCATCATTATCTTAAAGCGAAACGCGTTTCAGGAACTTCATCCTTTTGTCAGTGGCAAAATCTGCTGAATGAACATGGCGTTCTGCCTCACACCTGTTAATATCAATGATCCCGACCCAGTGGGTGTGGCCAATAACATAGCCTTGTGGGTCTCATAGTGCAGGCAGGATTTAGGGGTGGAGGCTGCCCGAGATGGGCATGCCAATGCCCCCACCCCTGCAAAATTCCACAGCTTTTTTGTCCCCTTTGGGAGGCAGAGGTGGGCAGTAGCCCCTGATCTGCACCCTCGGTGGGTGTCAGAACCGCTATACCTGATGCCAGTGTTTGTGGTATACATACCCTGCAAAAGAGTCAGGAGTTCCCAAATTGCTGTAACTGGACTGGTCTGGTCCACTACTGGAGACTTAAGATGGCCGCCGGAATGGAACAGGAGATGGGCGTTCTAGACTCTGGGGACACAGCTGCTTGAGAATTAAGATGCAGCGCGAGCGTTTTAACAACGACGCACTTCACCGAGGTTTCCCGCCTGGATAGTCCAGCGTGAAGGAGCGCTTATCTTTCATAGAAATTCAGTTTGTACTAGTTTAGTTGTTATTCCCGTAAACCTTCCCGGAGAGCAGTTGACATTGATAAATGATCTAACTCGGCAATTACGTCCAACGCGAGTTATTTTCTGGAGCAAAGAAGCCGGAGCAGACACTGAATGCACCGCGTCTCGTGTGACAGAAGACAAAGACATTCAGAGCTAAGTAGAAACGAATGATGCTATTTCAGGAATCAATTCAGAAGTATAACTGTTGGATTTTGATTACTATAAAAGTATGAATAGACGCTAGAAGCCGTTATCTAGGCATAAGAATCACCAAAGACCCTAACCTTTTGGCTCAGAATAACCTAGACGCGTCTCACGAGAAGCGAAAACATTAATGAAGTCTTGGTCATTTTTACCTCTCACCATCTATGGAAGGACCAGCTTAGTAAAAATGTCCATTCTCCCGAAATACACTTTTCTCTTTAACACAATTCCTTTAATATTTGATACGAACCAACTAAAAAAATCCCAACAAAACATAAATTCATTGGTTTGGTGTTACAAATCATCTAGGCTGGCGTGGAAGAAACTGAGAAGGAGAAGGGAAAAAGGAGGCCTTGCTTTGCCAGACCTGGAATACTATGCGTGGGCCTTTCACCTGACCCACTCCAGGATGTTATTAAAGTCCCCACTAGACAACTCTAACGGCTACATGTTCAAAGCTATGCTAATGGGTTCAGACCTTCCACCGGACGGATTTCTATTTAAATTCGGGCATCAGAGGTTCTTCAAAAAAGTCAGACTGAAGACATTATACTGCCCCATAAAAGAATGGTCGCAAATTAAATCTAAGGCGGGGATTGCATACTTTTCTAACTACGCGCCCATATGGGACTTCCCCTGGCTTTCACCATATTCCATACAGACGGTAAAAACAGTCCTACAAGAAGCAGGAATTATACGATGGGGAGAACTAGTAGAAGATGGCTCTCTTATTGATTGGGAAACATTCTCAGACAGTGCAACCTCACCAATATCTTGGTTTACTTACAGTCAGCTTTCAAGCTGGCTTCGTTCTAGAACAACTAAAAAGACCAAATTCGGAGGAGACAGCTTATTAGAGAAGAATCTAATGGAAAAATCATATAAGGGAAAGGAGGTTGCTGCACATTACTCGAGCATTTTGGAAGAAAGAGAGGATGAGCTTAATCTTCCGACAAAGCTATGGGGTGGAGAGGGTGAACCCCAGGCAGAAGGGAAATGGACTGAGTTATTTACGCTCCTTTATAAGATCATAAAACCAGCCTGGCTGAGGCGTAATCAACTGTTTACATTACATCGGGCGTACTATTCCCCCAAAAGGCTTTCTAAGTTTCAATCGGTGAAATGCTGTAGTAAATGTTCCCTGCCAGCTGCCTCAGATCTACATATGTTCTGGGAATGCCCGAATGTCACTAATTTTTGGCAGGAAGTAAAGACATCGCTTGAGTCAAACCTTAAAATCTCTATCCCCCTCTCTTGGTCCTTGGTAATATTTGGACTGAGTGATAACATCAAAGGATTAGAAAGAGAGTTCCTATACTACGCTATATTATTAGCAAGAAGACAAATCTGCAAAAATTGGGATAACATCAACCCACCAACTCATGCAGAGTGGTTGTCTTCATTATACAGCACATCAAAAGCAGATTTGGCCAGAACATGTAGTCCCCGTACAGTGAGATTTTGGAATTTCTTAATTGAGTGGAGTCGGAACAGTTAGGACCCCGGGTTTTTTTTTTTTCTTCCCCGGGTCCGATGATTAAGCCTCTGTCTCCATGTCCAATGGGAGACACCCCAAGCCATAGCTATATTGGACGATCAGCCCATATCGGGTGTGTACGGGAGTTAGATCGTGTGGGGCTCTATTTCTCAGTTTCGACACCAGACCAGCCTTCCAGGGAAAATTGACGGCACCTTAAAAAGGCTACTGGGTCCTGCGGTAGGAATGCCCCTGGATCGATAAAGTGGCAAATGAGGACAAAAAAACCCCAAAAAAAACCCCATAAAAAAACTATGAATAGACGCTAGAATTCTATGAGAGAGTTGTGACATTGAAACAAGAAAAAGACTAAAAAGGTGCTAGCCTAGTTAAAATAAACGTTGTTCTTACCAGAATGAAAGTCGTGTTCTCAGGTGTTACCAGGGAAACTCCAAGACATAAATCAGGAGAGTAGACGGAGAAGGAGAGAGAGAGTAAAGAGGAAGTTAGTTTTTCAAGGATTAATAAGGAACAACAAAACTCTTATTGAAGCAAATATAAATATGTAAATACTCACCAGACCAGCAGCAGCTTTCTCCAAGGAAACCTGAAAAGAGAGAGAGAGAGAGAGAAAAAGGTTAAACAGGAGATAGCACACTACAGAAACCCCTAATCAAGGAAAGACTCTTCAGTTAGTGAAGTAAGTACAACTCCTATCAAAAGAAATAGTAACTAGTTAGGATAAATCGATAAGAAAACTAATGTTGTCATTTTCCTTCACTAGTAACAACTAATTGATGAGGAAGATAGAAATAATCATCCAAAAATCAGAAGAGCAGCTAAAGTCCAGAAGAGTTAGGGCGGGTGTGAAAATTCAGCAGAGAAATTCAAGTTATAGAGTAGAAAAGGTTGGAAAGTAATCATGCATTAAATTACAGGTTGCATTGACTGAGCAGACGGTGCCCGCTGATCCCTGACGGAAGGACCCTATCTGGACCAGTCTCTTCTTTGTTTGTTATTTTATCCAATTTCCCCCTTCCCTTAAGGTAATGACTAGGGGGTTCTGAGTATAGACCTTCTGGCATTGCCGAGAGGGATTTGGGACCTAGCATCTCTGTTCCCGTGCAAGAACTGGTAAGAGTTAAGAACAAGTTGTTAAAACTTGAGCCCTGACAGAGTGAAGTGTCCAAGTCGTTTTTAGCACCTGAACAGAGATGGCAGAGGGAATTGACATACAATCTCTGGGAACAATTCTAGATGCAATACAAAAGGAACTGGGAGCGGTCAGAGAGGAAAATCAAAGTCTTAGACAGGAGGTAGTCAGTGCAAGAAAGAAAACTGAGAATTAGCCTTAAGACTCAGGCCATCTAGTACACTAGAGAGGGAAGCAATGCATCTAGTATTAGAAGCTACCAATAGATCAACCACACAGGTAATTCATTCCCTATCCCCAGTCATTCCTTTAGCTGCTCCCGAAAGATTTAATGGAGACCCTCAGAAAGCGCAAATATTTCTTTCACAATGCTCACTACACTTCATGTGCCGGCCTTCGATCTTCCCTGATGCGCAGTCTAGGGTCGCGTTCATACTCTCATATCTGAGTGGAGACGCAGCTTCATGGTCTATGCCTCTTGTCTCCCGGGATGATCCTCTATTGAGAAACTATGAAGAATTTAAACAGGAATTCCTTCGAATATTTGACAGACGGAGAATATCCCAGGTGGTGGATAATGAACTGCTTGACTTGCGGCAAGGGAACCGAGATTTAATAGCTTACTTGGCCTAGTTCAACAAGTTGGTGGTGGAGACTAATTGGCCAGAAAGCAAGAGAGCAGCAGTGTTTTACCGTGGGTTGAGAGATGAATTAAAAGATACCTTGGCCCAAATTCCCAATCGACCCACGGAGATTTCGGCACTAATAGATTTGGTCTTGGAGATAGATTTTCGTCAGGGTGAAGGAAGAGGTGAAAAGAAAAAGGACTTCAGAGCAATTACTCCGAGATTTGGCAGAGTTCGATCTGATAGCTTGAGAAGTGTAAAAAATCAACACGGAACTGAACCTATGCAGATTGGAACAATAAGAGGTCCCTTGTCTAAAGAGGAGAAGGACAAGAGAAGGCTTGGAAATTTATTTATGTACTGCGGAACCGGGGGGCATTTCGTGAGAAATTGCCCAAAGAAACCCAGAAATATTTACAAGCCGAAGAAAAACTAACGGCACCACCTGTGGGGGGAATTGAACAGGTGGGTGCAATTCAAGAAATAACTCCAAAAGAACATCAAGTAGCGAATACACTGCAATCGGCAGCTCCACATTTGATCCTGTCTATGGAAGTGAGATTCAGAGAGACTATTCTGACGGAAGTATCAGTCATGATAGATTCAGGAGCCACCGGAAACTTTTGCGATTTGAGATTTGCAGCAAAGGTGGGCATTCAAGCTATCAAGAAAATGAGGAGTGAGCCCGTTCGGGCTGTGGACGGAACCAACCTTTCGTCCGGACCGATCGTGAGCCACACCGAATTAATACAACTAGTCTCCGGAGACGGGCATAAGGAGAGACTTCAGTTTAATTTGATTGATGCTCCACAATTTCAATTAATTGTAGGTCTTCCATGGCTTACTGAGCACAACCCAACGATCGATTGGAGTTCCAGAACCATTACGATGGACTCAAATTATTGCCACGAGATTTGTTTCAGTGCTGTGGAGAAGTCCTGGGAGAGTAACCCGGCCTTATCCTTGTGTTCTACGGTTCATTCCATGTGCGTAATCGGTGTTCCGGAAATTCCAGAAGAGTACGAAGAGTTCAAAGATGTGTTCAACAAAGCAGAGGCGGAACAACTACCTCCACATTAAGTATATGACTGCAAAATAGATTTAGAAACTGGTTCGAATTTACCATGCAGTCGAGTTTATGCGCTAACGGAAAAGGCATATGGATTTATTCGACCCTCCCAGTCCCCCGTCTCGTCCCCATTATTTTTCGAGCCGAAGAAGGAGGGAGACTTCCAGACGTGCATCGATTATAGGGCAATTAACAAAATTACCAAGAAAAATCGGTATCCCCTGCCATTAATCTCAGTACTCTTGGACCAAGTAAAAGGAGCTCGAATCTACACAAAATTAGACCTGAGGGGCGCCTATCACCTAGTCCAAATGCGCGAAGGAGACAAGTGGAAGACGGCTTTTCAGACGAGGTTTGGGCTTTTTGAATATCAGGTGATGCCGTATGGTTTATGCAATGCCCCAGCTGCCTTTCAGCACTTCATCAACGACATTTTAAACAAATTTATAGATCAATGTGCTATAGTGTACATAGATGACATCTTGATATACTCCTCCGACGTGACAAGACACCATGAGCAAGTAAAAGGTGTATTGAGAAAGCTACAAGAGAACAAATTGTTTGTAAAATTGGAAAAGTGCGCCTTTGATGTGTCACAGGTGGAGTTTTTGGGCTTCGTCCTTTCGCCTTCTGGAATTCTGATGGATCAAAGGAAAGTGGAAGCAGTAAAGAACTGGGAATCTCCTACAAGCGTAAAAGAAGTCCAAAGTTTCATTGGATTTGCTAATTTCTATCGGAGATTTATCGGTGAATTTTCTAGGAAGATTCTTCCTCTTACCAAATTGCTGAGGAAAGGAATCAAGTTTGAATGGACCAAAGAGACTGAGGAAGCCTTTCAATCTTTAAAGACTGATTTCACCACAGCGCCAGTCCTGTTACATGCTGATCCTAATGAACCATTCTATGTTGAGACGGATGCCTCCGATCAAGCTGTAGGTGGAATTTTGTCTAAACGACACAAAACCACAGGTCAATTGCATCCGGTTCGTTAGTGCTCCAGAAAATTAACCTTGGCCGAGATTAATTACACAATCACTGAGAAGGAGTTGCTAGCGATAAAGGATGGCTTTAAAGAGTGGCGACATTATTTGATGGGGGCTCAACATCAGGTGACGGTGTTTACAGATCATAGAAATTTAAAATTTCTAAAGACAGCGAGAACTCTTACTCCCAGACAATTGAGGTGGTCTTTATATTTTGCAGACTACGATTTTGTAATCACGTATCGTCCTGGAGCCCAGAATGGTAAAGCAGACGCATTGTCCAGAATTGGTACAGAAGCTCCGAAGATAGTTACAGAAAACCAACCCATCATTCCAAGTACCAAAATAATCGGAGTCACCACCTCAATCGGTTTGGAAAAAAATATTGCGGAAGGCATGAGTCCAGAAGCTATGTAGAATTGGGCAAAAGAAGATCCAAACAGAAAGATCGTCAACCAGTTGCCTTACCATCAAGAAGCTCTATACGTACCCACCACCGAACTGCAACAGAAAATAATGCAGGAATGTCATGATGACAAACTGGCTGGCCATAAGGGAGAAGCCAAGACTGAGGAGTTGATAAAAAGACACTATTGGTGGCCAAAGATGACTTCAGATATCGAGAGGTATGTTAAGTCCTGTGAGATCTGCGCTCAGGGAAAATCGGAAAGGCAGGCCCCAAAGGGTCTTCTGCAGCCATTACCCACCCCACCTTACCCATGACACACTATCACATTAGACCTCATCACTGATTTACCCTTTAGTCAGGGTTATGATACTATCCTAGTAGTGGTAGATGCCTTTTCTAAGATGGCCTATTTTACCGCCTTAAAGGGGGTCCCTTCTGCAAAACAGCTAGTTGTCCATTTCAGTTCTCAGATAGTGAAAATACATGGTATACCAAAAATAGTGATCTCGGACAGGGGTACTCAATTTGTGTCTCATTTCTGGAAAGCCTTTATGGAAGGGTTAGGAACTGAGGTTCGATTCTCCACAAGTTACCATCCAGAGACTGATGGTCAGACGGAGAGGGTGAATCAAGAATTAGAGCAGTATCTACGGTTATTTCTGTTGAAGGAGGAGGGGAACTGGTCAGACTATTTGTGGACGGCAGAGTTTGCCCATAATAATGCAAAGAACAGTTCTACCGATTACTCTAAATTATGGCAGGCATCCAAATGCAACTATTCGACAAACTGATCTCACAGTTCCTGCGGTTAAAGAAGTAGTTTCACACATACATCAAACACAGCTGAGGGCAGTAGATAATCTTACCAGGGCCAAGGAAAAGTACAAGAGTTATGCTGATAGAAAAAGAAGAGAAGGTCCAGCACTGAATATTGGGGATCGAGTTTGGTTGAGCACAAAAAACTTGAGGTTGAAAGGAAATAGGAAGTTTCAGCCCCGATTCATTGGACCTTACCCAGTAAAAGAGAAAATCAATCAGGTCACTTATCGGGTGGAGTTAAGATTCACCCAGTTTTTCATGTCTCCTTGTTAAAGAAAGCTTCTGCAGATCTAAGAACTCAATTATCCCCGAAACCAATTCAATTAGAGACTGGAACGGAGTTTGAGGTTAAGGAAATTCTGGACTCCAAAAGGTCTAGGGGAAAGCTGTATTACTACATAGACTGGAAGGGCTATGGTCCTGAGGAGCGGTCTTGGGAATTGGAAGAGAATGTTCACGCTCCTAGGTTTATCAAGTCCTTTCATCAACGATTTCCCACAAAACCGAGAGGGAAAGAAGCTGCCTTGTTGGGGGGTACTGTCAGAACCGCTATACCTGATGCCAGTGTTTGTGGTATACATACCCTACAAAAAAATCAAGAGTTCCCAAATTGCTGTAACTGGACTGGTCTGGTCCACTACTGGAGACTTAAGATGGCCGCCGGAATGGAACAGGAGATGGGCGTTCTAGTCTCTGGGGACACAGCTGCTTGAGAATTAAGACGCAGCGCGAGCGTTTTAACAACGACGCACTTCACCGAGGTTTCCCGCCTGGATAGTCTAGCTTGAAGGAGCGCTTATCTTTCATAGAAATTCAGTTTGTACTAGTTTAGTTGTTATTCCCGTAAACCTTCCCGGAGAGCAGTTGACATTGATAAATGATCTAACTCGGCAATTACGTCCAGAGCGAGTTATTTTCTGAAGCGAAGAAGCCGGAGCAGACACTGAATGCACCGCATCTCGTGTGACAGAAGACAAAGACATTCAGAGCTAAGTAGAAACGGATGATGCTGTTTCAGGAATCAATTCAGAAGTATAACTGTTGGATTTTAATTACGATAAAACTATGAATAGACGCTAGAAGTCTATGAGAGAGTTGTGACATTGAAACAAGAAAAAGACTAAAAAGGTGCTAGCCTAGTTAAAATAAACGTTGTTCTTACCAGAATGAAAGTCGTGTTCTCAGGTGTTACCAGGGCAACTCCAAGACATAAATCAGGAGAGTAGACGGAGAAGGAGAGAGAGAGTAAAGAGGAAGTTAGTTTTTCAAGGATTAATAAGGAACAACAAAACTCTTATTGAAGCAAATATAAATTTGTAAATACTCACCAGACCAGCAGCAGCTTTCTCCAAGGAAACCTGAAAAGAGAGAGAGAGAGAGAGAAAAAGGTTAAACAGGAGATAGCACACTACAGAAACCCCTAATCAAGGAAAGACTCTTCAGTTAGTGAAGTAAGTACAACTCCTATCAAAAGAAATAGTAACTAGTTAGGATAAATCGATAAGAAAACTAATGTTGTCATTTTCCTTCACTAGTAACAACTAATTTATGAGGAAGATAGAAATAATCATCTACAAATCAAAAGAGCAGCTAAAGTCCAGAAGATTTAGGGTGGGTGTGAAAATTCAGTAGAGAAATTCAAGTTATAGAGTAGAAAAGGTTGGAAAGTAATCATGCATTAAATTACAGGTTCCATTTACTGAGAAGACGGTGCCCGCCGATCCCTGACGGAAGGACCCTATCTGGACCAGTCTCTTCTTTGTTTGTTATTTTATCCAATTTCCCCCTTCCCTTAAAGTAATGACTAGGGGGTTCTGAGTATAGACCTTCTGGCATTGCCGAGAGGGATTTGGAACCTAGCATCTCTGTTCCCGTGCAAGAACTGGTAAGAGTTAAGAACAAGGTGTTAAAACTTGAGCCCTGACAGTGGGGCAGAAAGCCCATTAGAAGCCAGGTATTTGTTTTGGGGGTCGGGGAAATTTCACAGTTTTTCTGCCCCGGAGGAACATAGGGGCAGAAATCCCACTAGGCACCAGGGATTGTTTTTTTATATGGAGGGTTGGGGGCTGCCCAAATTGGGCATGTCAATGCACCAAGCCGCCCCAAAAAATCTACAGCCTTCTGCCTCCCCTGGGAAGCAGATGGGGCAATAGCCCCCGATATCCCCCGGGGGGGGCAGAGAGCACACTAGACACAGTGATTTTCTTTATGTATATAGGGGTTGGGGCTGCCCAAAATGGGCATGCCAATGCCTCCACACCCCCCAAAAAATCCCACAGTCGTTCTGCCCCCCCCCAGGAACCAGATGGGGAAATAGCCCCTAATCTGCCGGGGGCAGAAAGCCTACTAGACACAAGGGATATGTTTATTGGATTGGCAGGGAGAAGCCCCATAGGCAAGGGTCGCTCCCTTTTTTTAGGCACACATTTAGACTATTTCAGTGATATTTTTATTGTCATCTGCACCCAAGTGGGGGCAGAAAACCACTAGAAACCAGGGAGAGTTTGTTTGTGTGTGTAAACTGGAGGTTGGGCGACGGTCTGCATGTACTGACCTTTGGCTGGCATTTTGTTGGCAGTGTGGGTGGACTTGCGCTTGATGATGGTGCATGTAGATTGGCGTTTGCCTGGTGTGGTGCGTTGGGTGGTGCTTGGCTGGTGGTGTACGTGGATTGGTGCTTGGCTGGCTGTGTGCATGGATGGATCTTGGATGCTGGACTTGACTGGCCATAGCGGGCACCCGGCGTTTCCCCGGTGGGCCGGTTTTCTGGTTGTGGGGGCATTTATGTCACTGGGGGCCGGTTTTACAGTGTTGTAGCAATATCGAGCCCCAGTAGCAAAGAGGGAGCAGTGCTTTTTACTAGCAAGCCCAACCCGCTCATCCCTCCCGGGTCTGTCGAGCAGCAATCTGCCAGAGCGGGTTACTGTTCCCAGTTCGGCCCTGCTTGGCTGCCAGTGTGCTTGGATGGTGCTTGGATGGCGGAGTGCATGGGTGGCACCTGGCTGGTGGTGTGCATAAATATCGCTTGGTTGACTGTGTGCATTGATAGCATTTGGCTGGTGGTGTATTTGGGTTGCGCTTGGCTGGTGGTGTGCATGGATGGCGTTTGGCTGGCCGTGAGTGTGGATGGTGATTGATTGGCAGTGTGCGTGGATGGTGATTGGCTGGTGGAGTGCGTGGATGGTGGTGTGCTTGTACTGACTCTTGGCTGGCAGTGTGGCTTGCATGGATCCCACAGCATTTTATTACCCAGAATCCCCCACAAACCTCAAATTTACTGTCAAGTCACGTTTACCCCACATATCTGTGTGAGTAAGTTGTAGGATCACCGAGCAGTCAAAAATGTCCTACTACCCAGCTTTCCCCTTGGTCTCCTGAGTAAAATGATACCTTAATTGTGTAGGTGCCCAAAGTTGCATCAGCCTAAAAATGTGTAAACAAATTGCCCTTTTGGACCCACTTTGGGCCCCCCTCAATCCTTACATATTTATGGACCTCCCATATCATAGTCACTCCGTCCATCCGCACAAGTAAGCTTTCATTTTTATCGGGAGACTGAGGGGAATGCTGAGTGGAAGGAAAATCTACCATGCGGTGATCCCACAACTTTCCTAAACAGATATTTGAGAAAAATATGGCTTTTTAGCTAAGTTTTAGGTTTACAGCAGAGTCTTGAAAGGAACATGTTGGGGGATCAATATGAGCCGCACATCCCTGAACTCTCATTGGTGTCTAGTTTTCGGAAATGTCTAGGTTTTTTAGGTTCCCCTAGATGCCTTCCAAACTGGGACTGAAAACTTAGGTGCCCACCTATCTATCACAAAACGAACTGGTTTTTCAAGGGGGTCACCTGAGTTTTTGGTCCCGGGCTCAGCGGTCATCTAGGGAAACCTACCAAACCAACCCATTTCTGAAAACTAGACTGCGGAGCCCAGGGAGGAATGGGTTACGTGGATCCCCCAAAGATTTCCTACCCAGAATCCACTGCAAACCTCAAATCTATCCTGAAAAAAATCAGATTTTTCTCATATGTCGCTGTGGGAAATTTGTGACACAAGTTTCCTACCACCCAGTGGTCCTCCCAGTCTACCGATAAAAATGGTACCTCACTCAGGTGGTTGGCCCAAGTTCCCTTGACAGGCAAGGGCCCAAAACATATTGTTGAGACATCAAAATTACCTATCACAAAACTACCAGATTTTGCAAAGGTGGGGGTAGCCGGGTTTTTGGCCCTGTGCTCTGCGGCCATCAAGGGAAACCTACCAAACCCATCCATTTATGATAACTACACATCCTGTCGAGACTAGGTAGCTATGACATGCATGGTGCCCCCAAAGTTGTCCTCCCCAGAATCCCCTGCAAACCTAAAATTTAGCGGAAGAAAATCACGAATTTCACACCACCAAGTGTTTCCCAAGTTCTCCTGATAGAAATGGTATTTCACTCATGTGGGTGGGCCAACTATCCACAACAGGCAGGGGCCCAAAACTTATTGTGGAGACATCAACATTACCTATCCCAAAAAGACCTTATTTTGCAATGGGGGACACCTGGGTTTTTGACCCCAGACTTGGCAGCCATCTACGGAAACCTACCAAACCCACACATTTCTGAACACTAGACTACCGGGGAATTCCAGGGTGGTATGGCCTGCATGCATTCCCAACGTTTACCTAACCAGAATCCCCTACAAACCTCAAATAAATTTTGCTGAAAAAAATCACATTTTCCACATATTTCTGAGTGGGAACATTGTAGGATCATTGGGCTGACATAAATGTCCTACTACCCAGCATTCCCCCAGGTCTCCCGATAAAAATGGTACCTCACTCATTTGGGTGGGTCAAGTATCCGCGACAGGCAAAGGCCCAAAACAGTTTGTGGAGACTTCAAAATTACCTATCATAAAATTACCTGGATTTGCAGAGGGGGGGACCAGTTTTTGGGGCCCCGTGCTCGCAGCCATCTAGGGAAACCTACCAAACCCACACATTTCTGAAAATTAGATATACAGGGGAGTGGAGGGAGGTATGGCTTGCATGGATTCCCCAACGTTTCCCTACCCAGAATCGCCTGCAAACCTCAAATTTAGCTAAAAAAAATCACTTTTCTCCACACCCTTTTGTGTGGGATCACTGTGCCCCCACAAATGTCCTACCATCCAGCGTTCCCCTTGTTCTACCGAGTAAAATGATACCTCACTTGTGTGGGTGGGCCAAGCGCCTGTGACTGGGAAGGGCCACAAAATAGGGATTAAGGGTATAGCACAGCAAATTCTAAGCACTACATTTAACAAAAAAAATGTTTTTAGTCGATTCTGCATTGGACGGCCACACAAGTTTTACTCGGGAGACCAAGGGGAATGCTAAATTTTAGGTGTGCAGGGGATTCTGGTTAAGAAAACGTTGGGAGATCCACACAAGCCCTACCCCAGGGTGTCTAGTTCTCAGAAATGTGTGGGTTTGGTAGTTTTCCCTGGATGGCCACGAGCCTGGGACAAAAACCCAGGTGACCCCCTGCAAAAACAGGTCATTATTCTAGGTAATTTTGATTTCTCCTCAATTTGTTTTGGGCCTTTGCCTGTCGCAGGGCCCACCCATGCAAGTGAGGTACCATTTTTATCAGGAGACCTGGGGGAATGCTGGTTGGTAGGACATTTGTGTCAGCCTGGTGATTCCACAATGTTCCTACACTGAAAAATGTGGAAAATGTAAGTGTTTCAGCTAAATCTGATGTTTGCAGGGGATTCTGGATTGGAAAACTTTGAGTTAACCATGTAAACCTCCCTGGACTCCGTTGGGTATCTAGTTTTTGGAAATGTGTGGGTCTGGTAGGTTTCCCTAGAAAGCTGTCCAGCCCGAGGCAAAAAACCCAGGTGACCCCATTGCAAAATAAGGTCTTTTTGATGTCTCCACAATATGCGGAGCCCTGAGACACCTCCTGCTGCAGCGGAAAACCCTAGATGAAAAATACTTGGAAAGTGTAGTTCTGTAAGAAAGAAGCAAACCGCCAAAACTTGATGGATGGATCTAGAGGCTCACAGTAGCACAGACTCTGTGCTAAATGTTTCCAGCTCAGCAGGATCTAGTAGGGGCTTTTTTTTAGAGTGGAAATATGGTGGCATGTTTCCAACTCAGGGGAACTCAGCCTAGCAGAAAGGAGCTCTTGAGTAAATTGCAAAGCATGGGTAATATTGCATCCCTCCCTTGTTCCAGGAGAGCAGATGATGCAGGATTAGATGGTGCTCCTGTTTTGAGAGTTGTTAACAGTGGGATCAATTAAAGGTAGAGAGCTCGACCCTCTTAGCGGAGCATTTGAACCACACCTCGAGGCACGGTGGAATAAGTGGAAGAGACTTGGAGGATGCTGAAACTCGATGGATTTGAAGTGGGAGTCACTTCACACAAGGGTCTTTGCAGTGCACAGAGGGCTGCCCTGCCTGCCTTGGCTCCAGACCCACTACAGGTGGGTATGCAGTCCTTTGTGTGTGAACAGGACACAGACTATTCTGGTGTATGTGTGAGGCCCAGCTCCTCCCTCCCATACTCCGAGGAAGATCCATCAAGTCACACCTAAGTTCCCTTTGTGTTTGGCTGCCTAGAGGATATACACAAAGTCCAGCTGTCACCCACCCCAGATTGATCAGACACAGGCTGCAGGCACAAAATGGGCTAGCTACTTTAGGTATTTTTCCCTGGCAGGTCATGCAAAACATAAATATAGATGTCCAACCTTTCAATTGCCAGCTCCCTTCCCTATGGGCTACCTGTGGCCTACCTTAGGGGTGACTTATATGTAGTCAAAGGGTAGTTAAGGCTTAGCAATGGGTTATATGGCCAAGTCGACATGGCAGTGTAAACCGAACACACATGCCCTGCTGTGGCATACCCGAGAAATGTTTAAAGGGCTAGTGGATTGGTTGGCACAATCAGCGCTGCAGGTCCACTAGTTGCATTTAATTTACATGCCCTGGGCCCATGTAGTGCACTTTACTAAGGATTTACAAGTAAATTAAATATGCCAAATGTATCAATCAGAGAGGGTTTAGGGGAGAGAGCACATGCACTTCATCACTGGTTAGCAGGGGGAAAGTGCTCGGAGTACTAAAGCCAATAAAAAGGAGTCAGCAAAATATGAGGCAAACAGGCAAAATGTTTGAGGGAAGACCATCCTAAGGCTGTCAGGTTTAACACCAATGGTCCAGTATAAATGTTGGTGGGAAGGGAACTCTGTTTCCTTCTGACCAAAATGGTTGCCCACCTGATTCTATATGCAGATATATATCAGCCTATTCCTGACTGCGAAAGCGCCTTGTGCAAAATTTCTCTTTCCCATAACTTCACCTCATTTATCGCCCTCTTGGCCAAACCGGGGCCTTTCAAGAGGCTCTAGCTCATACTGCCTCTACCCTTGTTTTAGAGTCAGCCAACTTAAATATTATAGGGGATCTCAATCTCCATTTGGACTATCACGATTCCCATGAGGATCTCCAATTTTCTGGATGACTTGGAAGCACGTCAATTTGTTCAATTGGTTGTGGGCCCCACACATCATGCTGGTCATTTACTTGACCCAGTCTTTCCGAATCTTCCAAATCTGATAGTGCTCCCCCCTTCCTCTGTTATGGACTGACCATTACCTTATTTCTATGTACTTGGATTTGGAAGAGACCACCCTGAAGGCCCCCCGCCAATTGCTGTGGAAACGTCCTTGGTACAAACTGGACGAAACCACCCTTCAAGCCTCGCTAATAGCTTCCCGTCCAGTTTGGCCTTCTGATCCTGAGGCAGCCGACAGAGCGTTTAGGGGTTGGATTAATAATTCACTTGATCAATGTATCCCGAAGAAACTGTTTAAGTCCAGGGTTGTTCAAACACATGCCTGGTATAATGAGACTCTCCGAGTTGAAAGAAAAAAATGTAAAATCTTAGAGGGGGCTTGGAGGCCGTCATATGATGATGTTGCTAAACACACGTACAGAAAGACTCTAAAAATCTATCACAATTTAGTTAAAAAAACGAAAGCCTGTTTTTATGCAGCATCCATTAAGTATGGCGAATTTTGCGAATTCGTGGTACGCGAATTCTCTCGAAAGCGTACTCGCGGTCCGCAAAATCCGCGAACTTTCGGGGGTTGCGGAATTTTTTATTTTTGCGTATTCGCAGGATTTTTTTTCAGGCCGGCTATCGCGAAGTTACCCATGCGGTCGTACATGGGTGTGGCCATCTTGTTTTCACTGTTCGCGTTGCGTATTTCCATTTACGGGCTCTAGTTGCATGCTCGCCTTGTGCATTTCCTACTTCCGGGCTGCAATTGCATGTTTGCGTCCGTTTTTGCGTGCTCGCTGGGAAAATATCACGCAAACTTACCCACGTGGTCGCAATGGGCGCGGCAATCTTGTTTTTCATTCATTGCTATGGTTCTGTGCATGCCTTTTCTATCCTGCTTCAATCTTTGTAATCCTTTGTTTGTTTCAACTTTTTTTTATCTTTTTTACTCATTATCTATCTCTCTATTTTTGTACATCTATATTTTGTGTTTTTTTCAACTTTTTGTTACTTTAATAACTACTTTTTTTTAGCACTGTTTTTTCTTTTATTTAATTTTTTCCCTATTCTTTCCAATTTTTCCTTTCTTCTTTGACCCAGGACCATGGCAAAGGGACTCGGCAAGTCAAAGGGGAAGAGTCCCGCACCCCGTAGCTGGCTCCCTTGCGGGCGATTAAGGGGGGAGTCAGTAAGTCCCACGGAGATCTTCAGCACGGTGGAGGTGGCCGCACTAGTCTTCTTTGTGCAGCGCCACCTCCTCAAGACCATCGCAGCAGGCGGCAGGCCTGGTACTGGGTACGGCCTCCGGGAGTGTCGTCAGCTATGGAGTAAGGTGTGCCGGGCCATGAATCGGGAGTCTGGGGTCCGGCGCACCTACAACCAGGTGACGTACCGGTGGTCTGACATCCTAGACCGGGAACAAGACCTGCTCGACCTGCTTGGCGTTGAGATCCCTGGGCTTGGTGAGTACTAGTAGTTATGTAATAACTACTTTGTTTTCTTCTGCTCTGTGTTATATTGCAAATATATGTTTTTTCCGAAGAGCAAGAATGCTGCTGATTACATTGCAGGTAAATTATGTTTCAAAAGCTTCTGTGATTGCAGATGCTTGCCTGCTCAGTCAGTGGCGGTGCTACTATGCTTACTTGTTTACAATTTTGTGCTCATTTGGCTTGAGTGTTTATGTATGAGTGTACTTTAAAGAACTGCGTAATGCTAGAGAGACTAGAGACTCAAGTCCAGTCCTTCCTTTGTACTCCTGCCACTAAGAAGAGATAATGGTGGTGGATTGATAGGTTGAGTATTTTATGACTTGTTATGTAGTAGGAAATGTTTTAGTGATCTGCAATCATGACGGACTGTGTTTGTCACTTCACGTGCTGCTGAGTGCTGCCAGTCCTAGTAGAAACTTTTTGTAGTTGGTTTAGTGAGTTACAGAACTTTCCAAGTAGACGGCCCACGAATCCAGCAATACTATTATCCTAGTAGACCACATCAGATAGGTCAATAAATTTAGTGCAATTGTTGTTTGTTTCCATGAAATAATTTGTTATTGTTATTTTTAAATGTTTGATTTCATTGAAAACAATCATCCATGTTTGTGTCTTTCTTTCTTGTACATCAGCTCCTCCCAGGGGCAAGAGCACAGAGGTGGTGGTGGCGCCGCCGGGGGAAACAGGAAGGCCAGGATTGGTCCGCCGAGGGCTCTTCTGCTGGCCCCAGTAGGTTTTCCTGTTAATATTAATAATTACACTTCCCTAACTTTTACAGCACATATTTATTCCAAACGTTCATCATAATTCTATTTTTCCTAAATCGTCTTTGATCTTCTTGTAGACTGTTTCTAAATTCTTATCCTGCCTCTACGATGACTCTCTGTGCTACTAATCTTTATTATTATTAGTCTGTAGGTGTAACTAGCTAAGCTTGCACAGTTGGCAAAAGGTGTTAAGCAAAACTCCTTTTCAGCAATAGCTCTAGGCACTGAGTGCAGTCCTCTGGGTTGTCCATAATGTCTATTGAAGGGATGTATGACGTTACCACGCATACTTTTAGCACGCATACCTTTACAACGCAATTTTTACAACGCAGGATCCATTACAACGAAGTACCATTACAACGCATTTTTTTACAACGCAAATACCTTTACAACGCATACCATTACAACGCAAGTATTGGTAAGTATATAATATTTTTAAAAATGTAAGTTATTAAATTTAATATAATTTAATTTAATTTAATTTTAAATCAATTTAATTTAATTATTTTTAAAACCCAAACCTAGCCCTAAACCCTAAAAATACCCCTTTACCCAAAAACCCAAACCTAGCCCTGAACCCTAAAAATACCCCTTTACCCAAAAACCCAAACCTATCTCTGAACCCTAAAAATACCCCTTTACCTAAAAACTCAAACCTAGCCCTGAACCCTAAAAATACCCCTTTACCCAAAAACCCAAATCTAGCCCTGAACCCTAAAAATTACCCCTTTACCCAAAAACCCAAACCTAGCCCTGAACCCTAAAAATACCCCTTTACCCAAAAACCCAAACCTAGCCCTGAACCCTAAAAATACCCCTTTACCCAAAAACCCAAACCTAGCCCTGAACCCTAAGAATACCCTTTTACCCAAAAACCCAAACCTAGCCCTGAACCCTAAAAATACCCCTTTACCCAAAAACCCAAACCTATAACATTTTTACTATAATTATATACTTACCTATACTTACGTTGTAATGGCATGCGTTGTAAAGGTATCTGCGATGTAAAAAAATGCGTTGTAATGGTACTTCGTTGTAATGGATCCTGCGTTGTAAAAGTTGCATTGTAAAAGTAGTCCGTTGTTAAAGTTGCGTTGTAACGGTTGTTTACCCTATTGAAGTCTTCTTAATGTTTATGCCCAAATTATGAAGCACGTGGAAGAGAGGGGACTGCTCCATGCGACGCAGTTTGGTTTTAGGCCACGACACTCTACCGAGTCCGCCCTTCTTATGGCTACGGAACATCTGAGAGAGGGTGTGGATGCAGGCCAAACTATGGCCTTGATCCTGCTGGACCTCAGCGCGGCGTTCGACACTGTATCCCATAACATCTTGCTACAGTGTCTGAACAGAGGTGGTATCTCTGGCACCGCGCTGAGATGGATCCATGACTTCCTCAAAGGGAGAAGCTTTCGAGTTAGGCAGGGAGACTGCTATTCAAAGGGGGTGCCTCTGGGCCAGGGCGTGCCGCAGGGCTCGTCACTGAGCCCAACCCTCTTTAATATGTATGTCGCGCCTGTTGCCTCGATTGTGGAGAGCCATGGCCTCCAACTGGTCTCTTACGCCGACGACACGCAGCTGGTGATCTCCCTATCGCACGCGCCCTGTCTTGCCGCCGATGGCTTCCGTTCGTGCATGAAAGATCTTGCCGAATGGATGGCCATCAATTGTTTGAAGCTGAACGGCGGCAAGACAGAGGTGCTGGTGGTGGGGAGAGCCCAGTCTGCATGGTCGTCGGCATGGTGGCCATCCTGCCTTGGACCAACCCCAACCCCCTGCCAAGAGGCACGCAATTTGGGGGTGTGGTTTGATGCGGGTCTTACTTTTGGCCCCCAGATAAATCGGGTGGTGGGAGTCTGTTTCGGGATTCTGAAGAAGCTGAGGAAAGTCCTTGACTTACTCCCGATTGAAGCCCGTCAAACCCTGGTTCATGCTCTGGTGACAGCTAGATCGGACTATGGGAACCTGTTGTACCTGGGGGCTCCAGAAAAAAGCATGGCTCGCCTGCAAGTGCTGCAGAATGCGGCAGCGCGCTTGATTCTTAGACTACCTAAAAGGGCGCCTTCCAAGGCGGCCCTCCAACAGCTACATTGGCTCCCTGTGAGGAGGAGAGTGGAATACAAAGCCCTTTGCACCTGTCATCGCATTTTGAATGGCAGGGCACCTGACCCTCTGACTAAACTGATCGAAGTGTACAATCCTACACGTGCGCTTAGATCCGCAGGGGCCGCCCTACTGAGGATCCCGAGAATCAAGAAAGCCCGCATGGGAGGCAGGTCCTTTAGATGCCTAGCGGCTACTAACTGGAATAAACTGCCAGTGGATTTGCGCCTGGAACCGGAGGAGGCTAGGTTCCGAGCGAAACTTAAAACATTTCTCTACACTAAATAATTGTCCGCTCAGTTTCTGTGTCCCTTGCTAGCTGCCCCTCCCACTTTTTAGCGCGTGGACACGCCGGTGTGCGTAATCGCAGCGCTCTACAAATGTCCCAATAATAATAATAATAACAATTCCCAACAATAAAATGTCAATGGCCACCAAGAATAAGATACTAGTTTACTTTTTGATTGGATAGGAGGACATACTACTACTGTTGCAGGGACTATTCTGCACATACAGAACTATGGACAAGAAATAGGGCATTGGTGTTCATAATAGGCGCAGTTAGACTTTCCACATACCTCAGTCATAACAGAAGTTGAACCCCCAATCTTCTTACCGACTAGCTAGTGTGTCAGAGTCATTATTTAGCTCCCGAATGCAGCGATGATCCCCAATGATTATACAACCCAGAACATAAGACTACGGAGTCAGAGTCCCGCCCTCTCAGAGTCACGGAATCTTGCTTGCAAATTGCAAACCCTTTCGCTCACTCACTCATGACCAAAAACCACAGAGTTTATGTAAGTTTTAAACCTTTAATAAAAGTTAAACAACTAGCTCTGTGTGTACTCTGTATATTAATTTTCAATTGTGCATTATATAAAAAAATTATTAAAATCAACTTCATAGAAGAGAAACGGTGAGCTCATGAAAACTGCAACAGTGGCTGATTTACACATTAATTTTCAGAGACCCCTCACCTGGTTGGAACTTAAAGTACTGGTGGTGATGATGATGAGTAATATATTGCTCTTGTTCGTAGAAGGGAATCTTCTGTCTGTTATGAGAAAAATGGTGCGTGTTAAAAAGCAAGCATTCATCAGTTGTGCCAAAAAGTCTAGCACGTTATGGCTAAGGATAAATAAAAACACCCTCTGTTGGAACCACGACTTCTGGCTCACCTAGGGTAGCATGGCTCTGGGTGGTTTGGCTAAACCTGGATGCAAATGTGTCGTGCTTGCGTCACACTCACTAAAACACCCCAGCGCAGACCCACCAAAAATGACACCACACCGTTTTAGTTTGTTAGAAGATTTGTGAGGTTTTATCTTTCTGCTTTGAAACAGGAAATTGAAAGATACTTTGCTTCTTAAAGTGGTACTTTGGTCAATTTCACTTGAGTACAATTGTACTACTTTTAACTGTACATTACAATTCCTCATAGTTTCTCACATTAATTTGAAGTACAAAGAAATTGACAGCAAGCAAAAATAAGACTCTTAGATCACATGTGCCAGAATCGGATAAGTTAGTCAGATAAATACATTGCCTGTAACGGAAAATTGAACAACCATTCACTTGCACCTTCAATATTGACTCAAATTATATTTTAGCAGGTCTCAGTATCTACTCGAATTAAGCTAATGGAAGCATTTAGAGAATCAGCATACTGGTTGCGGTGTCAAGGGACATGGTCTCTTTCTTGTTCCCACACCGAGTATCGGAGAGGTTTCACTTCCAACGGGAAATTATATGTTGGAACCCCACTATCTTAATTTGGGCAAGTCGATTTGTTCACAAGAGATCTGTCCCCGGGGCCCAGTTCTTACCAACCCCGATCTTGAACTGTTCCTCCTCCCCCACCAGCCCAGGTACCTCTGCGCTCGACAAGCGCTTTCCTTGCTGTCCTAGGGCAGAGTCTGCGGCTTAACTCTCCCCCTTTTGTTTCTTTTTTCTGCCACTCCGTTCTTTCCTTTCGCCTTAGGCGGTAGGTAACCCTGCCCGTCCGCGGAGACACTCCCCAAAGATCCTGAAGCTCAAGGCCCTCCTCGCTCGGCTCCGGTTTCACCTGAGAAGCAGCCCGGCCTCTCAAAGGCTGCGGCAGGCTCCGTCTCGTCAGGGGACGCCGGAAGGACAGAGTGTGTGGAGATGCACGGGGCGGGAGTCCAGTTGCCAAGCGACCCCGCCCAGCGTCTCTTTCCCAGCTGGTGGCGCTCACCTTCTCCTCACGCCTGACGCTGAATCTCAGCACACAGCACCTCAGGGAGATCACCCAGCGACCAGAGAAGGAGGGGAGGGGCTCAAAGGGCATGGCCAATGCTTCTATGAATGAACCAGTCTTTGAAGGATACCAACGGGATTAGCGCTCACTCATAAGGCCCAGCTTGAGACCCCACTCTACCACAGAGACTGTGGTGGATGTTCTTTCTTTCACGTAGCCCTACTCGACCACAACACCACCCTCCAAGGCTTCTAAGGCCAGGGCCAGGTTACCCTCACCAGTTACTGAGGTAATTTAGTTATTTCTTTGAAGTGGCCACACTGGAACTTGGTCCTGACAAATTCCTCATAGGCAGGTCCAGATCAACAGGAACGAGGACAGCTCCCATAACCAACTTGCAGCCCCTAGGAGCAGTCAGAGTAGTCTGAGTCACAATCCCCCTCACACTGCAGTCTGCACTCCAGCCAGCCCAGTAATGACAAAATGGCCGACCAGTGTCCTCCCTTATATAGCCTAGACCCCAGGTCTCTAGAGCTGACTGGAAGGTTCTGGAACCCTCTAATGCTATCCTATGGGCCAGAGCACTGAGGTAACTCTAGCAGGCGTCCATCTTAGGAACCCCACCCCATCCACCGTTTTAGGAAGGCGCACCTGTACCTCAGCACTGGTTAGCAGGGGTGGGGCACCCGGAGACCTAAAGCCACACAAAAAGGGTTGGTGGAAAAAAAATAAGGAGAGGCAGAAAGGGACAAAAATAAGGGAAGACCATCCAAAAAGCTGACAGGTCTAACACCCTCCCCCTCCGAAAGGGGAATTTCTATTTAGACCAGAGAGTCACAAATAATTTAATTTGTTTATGTAGTCAATATTTTGTTTCATTCCTAGACAAAACAGGGAGTGGTGTATATGGCATCTAAAAATATAAAATGTATTTTCTGGGCGGAATACCACCGGCACAGCCCACCACCAGTGCCGGGGCCATCGCGGAGGTCGTCACTCCAGGGGCGGTTGCGGTGGTACCAGTGCCAGCAGGAACTGCTGCTGTGGGGGATGCCTCGGTAGTGGCGGGCAGAGGTAAGCTATTATATTCCTTACTTATTGAGATTGCAGAGTAGGCTCGCTGCAGGGGTGTATATGTTGTACAGTACAAGTATACTTTACTGTTAAGAAGACTTACAAATTTAGATCTAAGTGTTTGTCAACCAGGTAGAAGACTGTCACCCTTGACTTCGCATTAGCAATAGCAGGAGTTGATGAGTAACCAATGGCTTCCTCTAAATTTGACTTCAACTCAGCTGTGAAAGTTTTTTCGAGAAGCCAAGTCAGATCACAGATAAACTTGATGGATGGGATGAACGAAAAGGGAAAGAAGGGTGTAAGGAAGGACGAGCGAGTTAAATTAATGACTGGCAACGAATGATACGTGGTTTTGAATGCAGGCAGAGGTGGCAGGTAGGTATTTGATGCATGGCCGGTAGAAGCAAGGATGGGTGGAAGGAGAAAGAAAAGAGGACTGCTTTGGTGGATGAAACAGAAACTGTATGTGTTTGCGCAATATATCCTTTGGGTCAAATTCAAATGCAAGTCAAGCACAGATGCGTAGCGGTTTACAAAATAAAATAAAAAGGGTGGTTTTTGGTGAGAAAAAGTAAGGTTTGTCCAGTTGAGACATTAAGAAGAATGATTGACATTTACTTTGAATGGATGGATGCCTGGATGGTATCTTCCTCATAGTTAGCATAGGTGCATGTAGAGTAGACAGAGTAGACGGTCACTGGATGAAGAGTGTTAGTTTGAAGAGCATGTAACACCGCACGTCCGTGCCAGAGTAGCAAAGCCGAGGAAGGTAGAAGTTGTAATTTTTCTGAATACTCCCTTGACTAACAGTAGTTTGCAAGCACAGCATATATTGTGTATCTATATTGTATAGTTCACATTATCAAGTCAAGTCACAAGTGCCTTCCTCCGGCCATTACGGGGACCACTCACTACCTATGTTAAGAATTTTTTTTCAACTCTGTCATTCATGTGTGGCCTACCGGTGTTGACTCAATCAATAAAAACAAAGCACCTAAAAGTCATCCCTGATATACGCAAATATCATGTGAAGGGATAGATGATCATATTATCTTCTTCATTTTCCTTTTGTAGTAGTCAGGGGCATGGCAGGGTTAAAGTTAAATTAATTGAGCAGTAGCCCTTGTTGTAACTTGTAACAGAGTATGGCCAGTGCCACCCGTAATAGAAAAGTAAGAGCTTCCCCACCTGCATGTACTGGTAACTGTAACGTGAGTCTGCGTCATCATGGCTTGCGTCTGTTTTTCTTGGGTGCAGGCTGACTGCGCTGGCATTATGCCGGCTTCCACAAGTTTACGTACTAATTTCGCTAAACAAGAGAGAAGACTCAGACTGGTGTACTGTCTGAGTCTAATGTAGTGAGTCCATAGTGCTAGTAGAATTCCTGAAACTCCCACTAATGTAAGAGCAGAGGCTAACAAAGTAGGAGGGTAGATAGATACATGTCACAATTGTTATGTACTGTGCTTGCAAGTTGCTAGTGCTACTGTGACACAACTTTCTGTTGAATTATTTTGTGATAATCTTAAAGAGTATTGGTTACAGTATTTTTTTCTTTCTTCATATAGATACTCCTTCTAAACTATCAAGGAAGGAGTTGGCTATCCAGGCCGGCAACGGAAGCTGGAGGCAATTGTCGCCGAATATCGGTGGCTGGTGGCTCAGGAGGAGGAGGATGACCAGTCAACAACAACAGGTGCATCCACCTCCACTGCCCCTGGGTCATACAGCCAGCGCAATCCTCTAGCGGTACGGCACCGTGGTCCGGCAGACACCTGCCGCCGCCGAGCAGCGAAAACAACAGCTGCCTTCCACATTACCTGCAAGGCGCGTGTGCATCACCTAACCCTGCGAGTGGCCTACCTTGAGCAGGCGGTGGAGAGGCAGAAAGTCTTGCTCAAGGCCCTCCGGAGAGAGCTGCTTGACCACCTGGCCACAGGACACCATCGGCCAAAGTAGAGAGAGACTGTCCCTTGCCCCTTTTTTAAAGACTTTTGGGGGGGTGGGAATTGGGCGTTGGGGTTTTTGGACTTTTGGAGACATTTCATTGACATTGGTTGGGGTTAGGGAGGGGGGTGGATCGGGTCTTGTTTGATAGTTTATTTCTGTTAGGGTTGAAATAATTATTTATTTTCAACTTAAACATAGCATACACGTTTTTTCTGTTTTGTGGGGGAGGCAAGGGGGTTAACTGTACATTTGTTTTACTAAAACTTAACTGGCTGGTTGAATCAAATTGTCTAATCGCCCAAATTTGTACAAAAAAGCCACTGACAGAGTTAGTGAATTCAATTGTCCTACTACTTTACTAGTACTACAGTCAGTCTCTCCTCTCCTCCTACTCCATTATTCTTCCTCCCCTAAAGTGCTTATCTTACCTGTGATTCTTGTTTGAGAAAAGGGCTAGGCACAGGGCTGGCTGCATGTCAAATGGTGATTAAGATTGGCTATGGAATCGTGGATGGATGAAATGTCATCGTTGTGGTGGTAGTAGTAGTGGTACACACTGAAACATTGAGTGGACTGAGAGGATCATTAGAACAGTATGATAGATAGTACAGTACACAAGAACAGTGCCATAAATTGTAGCCTAAGCAATGCTAAAGTATTCAATCAAATGTTAACTACTAGTTGCGTGGATTATGTCTACTACAAGAACTAGTACTGAAGGACACAGCAGCGTAAGCATTCGTCATGTATAGGAGGATGTTGTTGATGATGAATCCACTCGATGGTGGACATGAAATTCTGAATTGATTTGCAAATACTCATGGGTGTGTGTCAAGCAGAATAAGAATATATCCTCAGGTTTGTAGTGTAGTTCCTATAGTCCCAATAGGCTCTGCGCATTGGAATAATATCTTCAGTAGTGTAGACGTAGGACTGAGGTTAACTAGGTCTCTACTGACTATTTTAGACTTAAGTTTTTTGCCAACTAGCTCAGAGTTCACTAGAAACTTTCTCGAATAAGCGAGGAGGAGTTTAACCTCCCTGGATAGACAAGAAGGGATTTAGTTTCTGACAACCATAAAACATGACAACTTTGCTCTCCCTGAATAAGAGTATATCTCTAGAGTCGTGTGAAAACAAAAGACAGCTATTTCACTCAGTCAATAAGTGCGTACTTAGTTTCACCAGATTGCAGAGAAAAAGAGAGACGGGCGCTTTCAATAAAAGGTGTTATTTATTGAGCAGTCTCTTTCCTCATACAAGAGAAATTAATTGCTACAATTGAAATACTTATAGTTAAGTAAAGTGCATACAGTAAAAGCAGGATTATGAAATAATACTGTAAAAGCATTGATATGGTTTCTTAGCCATATGATACTTTAAAATGGATAAAATAGATACATACATATATACATTGACTAATCGTACTGAACTGGTGCTTCTAACTACGCCTACCCCGGTGTACCTGACCTAAGCCTAGTACGTGGGAAGGAGTAAGTAAGTAGCAGTTTAAGTTAAGTTTGTTTTGCCAAGAATCTGACTCAAGAATTCTCTGTAAGCGTTTAGTCAGTTCAGTACCTGGGTATTAGAAGACAGGAGGGCTGGTATCTCTCTCTCAGGACTCGGTATCCCAGTCACCCGCAAGGGTAAGCTGGAAACGCTGGAGGCTGGATTTCTCGGCAAGAGAAAAGACAGCGTCTTTCTCAGCGCGTCAAAATGGAGGGGCAGCGTCCGTGGGCTCTCGCATCAGCTGGGCTCTCGGGCAAGTAGTAGCTGCTCCAGATTCATCACCACCGTGTGTTTGCTTAAGGCAACGTTGGTATATTTATACCTGAAAGGTGCTGGGTTTGACGTAAGGCTGGACATAAGACGTCAATAAAGATGTCACTAAGAACTGGTCGTTCTTACAGTGTTTTACATGAGTTCTTGGACGAAATCAAAACAACGGCAGCGGGGATTTCCCAGGTTGCTGGAGGCTTGGATTTGTTTAAGAACTTGGTGTGCTTTCTAGGGGGCTGGAGGAATAGGCTTGCTTAATGTGACAGCATGCGCTATGACTGAATTATGAAAAGGGTTTCTATGCCGTTGTAGGGATATTATTGATTTATAACCACACAAGGGCAAAGAATAGGAATATCAATTCAGGTACCTAGATAAACACACTACAGGTTCCTTGACCTGACTTGAAATTTATTTTCTGTTGCTTTGACCTTATCCTCCCCAGCAAGCGTGTGCAATTATTGGTGTCATTTAGTCACACCTCAATGAAAACCACACAGCCCGGGGGAAGAGGGTTAGGGTTTGAAAAATGGATGGGAATGGGAGTTTTTGGGAAAGTTTTTGGGAGAGAGAAAAAAAACAGCATGGACAAACAACAAATGAAGAAACACAAATCTTTGGATACAAAGATATCCATAAATCCTTTAAGGGACATAAAGGAAGTGCATGCATGAAGTTGGTTGGTAAATGGATGGTTAGGTTACTGAAAAGTAGTACTTACTACAACACTTACTAACTAGTACTAAACAATTTGATAGTACAGGGCTGTAGTAATAACGCAATTTCACTTGCCTATCTGACCTCAGAGAGAATAAACACTTAGTAGTACATTAGATTAGTTTTAAAAATAGCCAAGGAAATTATCAAATAGCAGTAGGGATGAATTTGAAGCAGAGAGCAAACGCACAGAGTCGCACTCATAGAAGTTCACAACAATAACATTATTTAAAAAATAAGGACAAGTGAAGTGGATACTGTAACTGTATGTCGTAGTTGTATTGGTCAAATTGGGAAGTTGCATGCATCCAGCCATTCCTCTTATTCGCGGTACTCCTCCATTCCATCAGTAGCTCCGTCGATCAATCTTGGTGACCACACTGTCCACTGCCTGCCTGGCGGATGAGGAATTGCGGATTGCTATGGTAAGCCTGAGTTCATGTTTTTCCCATCGCACAGGGTAAGTGCCGGCCTGTATTTATGGATGGAAAAACAGAAAGAGATATTAAAACTCCCCGGAGGAATAATATAAGGTATGGTGTGTAGTTAAAAAATAACACTTTCACTTTCAGAGGTGATAGTATTACATACATGCATCATTTCTAAAGTGCCTACTCTGAGTCTCTGTTTCAAGTATAATAATTAGCACACAGCAGGCCAGGGCCATGTAGACGGTCAAGGCAGGCAACACTGAGGAACCAACCTCCATGTAGCATACCTCTTTGACACAGACAGACAAAGCAGATCTAATTTTATACTGCAAGCCACATAGCCGCAATTTTACATGAACCACTGTCTGGACTCTGGCATACCAACACTACACTGGCTCGACCACTCCATACCATGACTAGACAGACATGTAGTTCTGCTGTGGTTGTTGTTGACTTGTTTACCTGTTTGCCACTCACAAAATGGCCGTAGTTCTTCCGTAAATCGACTATGATGATCCATCCATCCCAGTGAGTGACTGTAAAGATATTATGTAACCTTGATCATCAAGACTCATCATTATCATGGTATTGGCAAACTCAATGTCGTTCATGCAGTCACAGTCTACACACAGTGAGTCCAAGGACATTTTCCATATTAGAAAATTCAACGTAGTGGCCTCTGCAGTAGAAGTACAATTTGCATTAAACAAGGTAAACAGAGTAGACTTGAGTTACATTTAGTGTGTAAAAGATTAAATAATAACAGAACACATAGGATTCATTTCATGCACAACAAACAAACAGCAATTGCTTTCATCAGAGCCAGACAGCCAGTGTTGTCCAGTGCATTCCATCTCATCATTCGTTACCTGTTCCACTTTTCGTCAGCATCTGATTAAGTGAAGGGCCACAGGGCAGCCTCTCGTGTCAATTACAGAAGTAACAGTCAGCATAGTCAGTCATTCCAGTCCCACTTCTTTTAAGGGGACTCGTCTACGAAGCGACAGTTTCTTGATTCAGCGTAATCCGGCCATCGCCTTCAGGGAAATGGATAGGGGGTGTCTGGAGGAGGAGGATAGTGGAGCATGACTGAGTTTTGAACTTGTGAACTTCAGGAATGCAGACAGTGGCACCTTCAATATGGAAATAAAACGAAAACAGTGCTGCTGATGGATTTGTCGTGATTAGAGTTTTGTTGTGCTAAAAGTTGCAAAACAAAGAAAGACACACTGAAATAAAAGTGAATAAGGACGAAAAAAAAAAGTTTTTCAGGCCTAGGTGTCAGGGAAGTAGAGCTCATCCTCAAACTCTGTGAATTGAAATGGGAGTAGGTCATCTAACATAGAAGAACTCCTGTCACCTAAGTCACAGTCCTCTTCTTCCTGCATGAATTCACATAGTTTGTAATCTGGTGGTATGAAGTGCTGATTCATCTTGATCATTATAAACCTCTCCACATTTTTGGGTGAGAGATGGGTCCTTTTTGATGATACAATGTCACAACCAGCACTGAAAACACGTTCAGAAGACACGCTTGCAAGTGGGCAAGCCAAATAATTTATAGCCAGCTTGGTGATCAGTGGCCATTGAGCCCTTTTCCCATACAATACACCAATGGGTTCTGATCAAAGAAGACCTCTGTTGGGTCATCCAGATAGGCCTGCACCATCCATTCAAGGTCCTCCAGGGGTGCTCCACTTTGCGTACCATCTGTTGCCTTTGCATCAACACTAGAACGAGCAAACCCTTGATGAGTTATCCAATCCGCTGCCGACAATATTATGGCTGGGCCTGGTGCAGGTGATGATGATGATACAGTTGCTGGTGTCGGTAACGACTCTGAGGGAAAGTGACTGCCTTCGACACAGAAGTGGACCTTGACGCCGGATGGCCTGCTGCTGCAGTAGTACTTGTGGTGGTTCCTTCAATTTCCTGCCGCTCTTTTTCGAACCGAGTGGCTAACAGAGCTAGCCAATGTTTGTACTTGGAAACATCTGCTTCAGAAAAAGGGATGAATGTATTGCTGGCCAGTGCCTTTTTGTACAATTGATCCAGAATAGTGGCATAAATGTAATGTTGTCCTGAATGTATTGCCTTAAGCCTTGCATTGTCAACTAGGCGGCTTAATAAGCTCTCCGCCAACTGATATGCGTCTTGCTTTTCAGCATCAACTGAATTTGGTGCTCTAGCATGTGCAACAATGGGATAGCTTTGCCCAAAGTACAGTCCTCCCTGCTGACTTCACGCGTGAATACCTCAAAAGGACGAAGCATCTGTCAGGCTTTTAAGTAGGTCCCATTCCTCCACCTCTAGCCTCATGTCTTTCATAGAAGCACCCAGTGTATGAAAGACATACTAATTGATTACCATGTACTGCTCAAACAGACGCTCAAGCATGCAGAAGGTTGAGTTCCAACGTGTTGCAACCTCCTGGTTGAGTCTTCTGACTGGCACTCTACGTTCACGTTGAATGATCCTCAGCTGCTTCCGGGCCTTAATAGAATGGCTTAAATGTGTGCAGATTCTTCGACAGGTGGTCAGTACCTTGCTGACTGTGTTTTCTTTTTTCAAGAAACCTTGAACAATAATGTTAATGCTGTGCGCCAAAGAGAGCACTCTGAAATAGCCACCATCAGACATGGCCTTAACTATATTACTGCCATTATTCGTGGAAACATAACCAATCATGCGCTTTCTTGGCAGTAGCCATTGAAAGACCTTACTGTTAAACTCCTCCAAAATGTTTACTGCAGTATGAGATTTCTCCATGGCAAACATGGCTATTGTAGAATGTTTCCAAGTAGCTTGAAAAATTGTGACACTGTCAACACCTGCAGCAATCTTCTCTCTAACCCCCGCAAAAGAGACCCAGTGTGCAGACCCAGTGTGCAGAGATGCACATGTAATCAACGGCTTGGTAACTGGTCCACATGTCTGTTGTCAGGTGGATAGTGTGAACAGAACTCTTCTACAAAGCTGCCCCAATCACGTCCAGCACATCTTGATGGAGTGCTGGAACAGCAACTCTGGCAAAATAGGACCGGCTAGGAACCTTCCATTTAGGACAAACTGTTGCCACAAATTCTAGAGAACCCACCCCTTCCACGACAGAAAAAGGGGGAAGGTCCAGCGCTAACATTTTAGCCAGCATTGCATTATACAAACGTGCCATTGGGTGGTTCCGTTCGAATGGCGCCTCCGACCAAAACATGCTTTTAATGGTGGTCTGGACCGTTTTCATATGTGATGATGATCCAGACTTCCTCAACCCAGTTAGGCTCATTTATGTACTTTTTCGCATTGGTGTCTCTACCAGGCTCTTACTGTGCCTCCTTGATGTTGCTGGGGTAGAGGGTGTGGACGCTACCACTGCAGTGCTGCTGCCAGTGGTACTGTGTGTACCAGAAAAATTGTCTCTCGCTTCTTCACCTCCCCCCTGCACAATCAGCTGCTCGTCATCAGATGCAATATGAATGTCTACATTCGGATTTCTACTTTTGGCTTTCCGGATGTTACTTAGGTGCGCCTCCCACTGGATGCTGTGGTGTTTTTGGAGATTACCTCTCTGGCCTCCGGTACCATAGTTGGTACCAAGCTTACCCCGACTAACTACTTGTTTACAAATCAAACAAATAACTTGGCTTCCGCCTTTTTACTAATACTAAAGAAGTCCCAAACTGGAGAGTTGAGATTTCTGTTTGTGGTGGTGGAGGTGCCACTTTCAATGCCAGATGAAGTGGAGGATGGGCGTTGCGGAATTGTACTCTGTTGTGCACTTACAGTACCACTCCTTGAGGTAATGGAGGTTGAGCTGGATGGAGGTCCCTGCTGGACCTTCTGAAGAGAAAATATAGAAGCTGTAGGTCATGTTGGTGTAGTAGTTACCTGTGTTGGTGATGGTACCAGTGCCACACCGCCCACATCCTGCACAGCAGCATTTCGGGATAGGGTGAAATGTCTGTTTGCTGCCTGCCCGTTGGGGCTGGATTGACGACTATGATGACTGGGTCATCATCGTCAGACTGTTCATCAGCAGCAGAATACACCACTTCTACTTCTTCTTCGTCATCACCCTAACTGAAAGCCTTGCGGGAACCTTCCTTTTACCAAGCTTTGTCGGCTCATGGCGTGCCTCCCTCTCAGACTGAAATGGTGGGTGCCAATCAAGATCTAGATCATCAGAAGGAAGGGGGCTTGAAGAAGAAGTTGTACTAACCCTCCTTGACCTTTTCCTTGCTGGGGATCTGGAAGACAATGGATCATCAGGAGTGGCTTGCTCGGCTGATACCTCCGCATGAATCTCGATTTCCTGATGTGCCCCTACTTCTGGAGGAGCAAGTATTGTATGCAGTTGTGCCTCTCCATGCGCCTCTCCTTGTGCCTCTCCTTGCGCCTCTCCTTGCGCTTCTCCTTGCGCCTCTCCTTGCACCTCACCTTGCGCCTCTACTTGCGCCTCTCCTTGCGGCTGTCCTTGCACCTCTCCATGCACCTCTCCTTGCGCCTCTCTTTGTGCCTCTCCTTGTTGCACATGTGCTTCTTGTTGCAGCGGTGGTTGAACACTCGTCAGATGAGTTACACCCTGCATTGATTGGATGCTACTTTGCGATGAGTCAAATCCAACATCACTGATCGATGGTGAAAGAGCAATTAAAGTGGCTGCCTCTGCGGCACTCATGGGCTTGGGCCTAACTTGGCATGGTGGCACTGAGACCAATGAAGCAGAGGTGCTGCTCCCAGCTTGGTCCCCGGCGGACACCGCTGCTGTAGGCGTAGTTTTTATTTTCCCCAAAAAAAGTGTCGGTTGGCACACCAGTCTCCTTAGTAAGTTGTTCCACTTGCTTCTACTGCTCCTTCTTACTGGCAGTGGCACTGGCAACTTTCTTGGTAGAGGAGCTACGGCCACCTTTCTTTGGGCCCATCTTCTTCAGATGTCAGAACAGCAGGACGCAGTTGCACGAGTTGCAGAGTTTTCTGTGGCCACCACACGTGACGTCACGTGACATTGTGCACACACCGCAGCAGGACTTCTTCCTGGCACTACAACAAGTGATGATGATGAGGATGACTCCTGGTTCTCAGTCTTTGTGCACCTAAAAGCAAAGAAGCCAGAGGAACATCAGTCAAATAAATGTTGCATATGTCATGCTTCAAATTAATACTATTGCAACTAGGCATTTATTATTATTAACACAACACACCCGAAAATGGAAAGACCCAAAATAAAAATTGCAATTCTAATAATAAATGACTGTTTAAATCTTAAATTAATAGAAGAAAGACCACACAGAGAGAGTTGTTTCATGCACCCATTCATAACCCTAGGCCTGCTGGCCCGCAAGTTTGCCGGCCTATGGCAAAAACTGCCTGGCCTCAATATGCCTCCCCCCGCCCACCCACATGGCCAGGCCTGGACCAGGCCCCAACAACACCCAAAAAATCGAAATACAAACAAAAATCACCTCAATCCAATGCCATCCATGCCCTAAATGATGTTTCTTTAAATTCAAGAGACCCCACAGAAAGACTTGGTCCATGCACCACTGAGTACCCCTGGGCATAATGGATGAAAGCAAGGCAGACTGGGTGCAGGCCTATGGCACAAAGCACACTGCCTGGCATAAAAATGGCCCCTAGACCCCCACCCACATGGCCTGGCCCTGGAGTGGACCAGGCCTCAAAATGGCCCCCATCCACATGGCCAGGCCCCAACAACATCCAAAAATCAAAATACACACAAAATCACCCCAATCCAATGCCATCCATGCCCTAAATGATGTTTTAATTCAAGAGACCCCACAGAAAGACTTGGTCCATGCACCAGTGAGTACCGCTGGGCATAATGGATGAAAGCAAGGCAGACTGGGTGAAGGTCTATGGCACAAAGCACACTGCCCGGCTTCAAAATGGCCTCTAGACCCCCACCCACATGGCAAGGCCCTGGACCAGGCCTCAAATTGGCCACCACCCACATGGCCAGGCCCTGGACCAGGCCCCACCAACACCCAAAAAATCGAAATACACACACAAATCACCCCAATCCAATGCCACCCATGCCCTAAATTATGTTTTAATGTAAGAGACCCCACAGAAAAGACTTGGTCCATGCACCACTGAGTACCCCTGGGCATAATGGATGAATGCAAGGCAGAATGGGTGCAGGCCTATGGAACAAAGCACACTGCCTGGCTTCAAAATGGCCCCTAGACCCCCAACCACATGGCCAGGCCCTGGACCAGGCCTCAAATTGGCCACCACCCACATGGCCAGGCCCTGGACCAGGCCCCACCAACACCCAAAAAATCGAAATACACACAAAAATCACCCCAATCCAATGCCACCCATGCCCTAAATGATGTTTTAATGTAAGAGACCCCACAGAAAGACTTGGTCCATGCACCACTGAGTACCCCTGGGCATAATGGATGAAAGCAAGGCAGACTGGGTGAAGGCCTATGGCACAAAGCACACTGCCTGGCTTCAAAATGGCCCCTAGACCCCCACCCACATGGCCAGGCCCTGGACCAAGCCTCAAAATGGCCCCCAACCACATGGCCAGGCCCTGGACCAGGCCCCAACAACACCCACAAAATTAAAATGCACACAAAAATCACCCCAATCCAATGCCACCCATGCCCTAAATTATGTTTTCATTCAAGAGACCCCACAGAAAGACTTGGTCCATGCTCCACTGAGTACCCCTGGGTATAATGGATGAAAGCAAGGCAGACTGGGTGAAGGCCTATGGCACAAAGCACACTGCCTGGCTTCAAAATGGCCCCTAGACCCCCACCCACATGGCCAGGCCCTGGACCAGGCATCAAAATGGCCCCCACCCACATGGTCAGGCACTGGACCAGGCCCCAACAACACCCCAAAAATCAAAATACACACACAAATCACCCCAATCCAATGCCATCCATGCCCTAAATGATGATTAAATTCAAGAGACCCCACAGAGAGATTTGGTCCATGCACCACTGACTACCCCTGGGCCTACTGGCTAGTGTGGCTTTAACAGGCACCCCAAAATTAAAAAAAACTTCCACATATAACAGTGAGCTATTCAATTCAATGTCATCCATGCCGTAAATTATATTTAAGTTCAACAAAACTCACAGAAACAGTTGTATCATGCACCCATGACTAACCCTGGCCCTACTGGATACTGTGGCTACCCACAATATATATTTTTTAAAGTTGTGAAAAAGTTTATAAATTGTAGTTGCAGCAGCTGCAATGCTCCACACAAACAACACCAACTTACTTGTAAAATCTCAAATCCAAAAGTGATCGAAACAAAAAGTCCTCAAATGCAAATATCCAGCAGCAGCCACAAAGAGTAATCCTTCCAGCTCTAGATCCAAATGAGAAGGGACCAGGACATAGACAAAGCCTGCTGGACAGGAACAGGAAGTTGGAGACTCTGGGGCACTTCCTTCCTCCCACCCCCCAAAAATGGACTCCTTGCACAAAAAAAGTGGAGCCAAATGTCAATCTGAGGAGTTACTCTGATCCAAATCATCATTTTCAGACGATTTATGCTGCCTGCGATAGATTTCTTGTGCAGAATTGCAATTTTTGCGACTTCGGGTAAGCGAGCTGTTCAAATATCCCGCAGGATGTCAGCTGTGCGTCGCATCTATGTATTTGCTATTGTTTTCTCTCGCAATGCGTGTGTGAAAAAACAGCCAATCTCTAACGAATACCCAGGCTGCTTGGCGCAAGACGCCTCTAATTCCCAAAATCGATAGTTACAAAAATAAAGAGGCAGGCACTGGAAACTGGAAGGCAAGATCATGTTTACTGCTCCAGAGGAGAACACGTCAGGTCTGACACAAGGAATGTCTTCAGGAGGTGTTCTACCAACTTCTCCGCTGCTCCCCTTTTTATACAATTTACAGTAACTTTATTGGTGGTCAAACATCCTAGGAATTCCCGCCCCCAGCAGGTTCTCACAGAGTCCCAACAGTTTGTCGTCCCCCCACCCGGATCTTAATTAGTGATTGATATCTCGCAGCTGGACATTCCCACAGGGTCTATAAATGTGTGGATCGATCAGATCTAAGCGTTATGCAAGTGATAAGATCAGGCATTTCTGTTCGTGCAACAAGTCCTGCTGTGTGGGGGCAATAAACTATGTCCGCAAGGTTTGGTTTACAGCCTGGGACCGGATCGAGTGGCCAGGTGAAGTTGGGGGTTATCAGAAGGGCCTGCTCGAGTGTGGAGGAGGAAAGGACAAATGTGTTTAGGGCGCGAAGTGGCTCCGGGGTCTTGTCACAAGGACAAGGTTTTATGACCTCAGAGCATTTGGTCATGCTGAATCAGGGCACCGGGATGGTTGCGAGGTCAGGGTGAATCGTAGGTGACTTGCAAGCATGAGATGGCTGCGGCACCTAAAATGCATGCCGTTTGCGTGCGGACAGTGGCTCTTGTTAGGCAAGATGGCGCCGGTGATGTTCACGTTTGTAAGCTACGGTTTAACAGTCCTCCCTTTGAACATTCCCAAGACATCTTGCTAATCTATTTCGATCCCCATAATGTTCTGTATCTCTGTGTCATGTATTCCATTAATTCGTTCTATGCGAGAATCTACAGTCTTGGGGCACAAAGAGTTCAAACATAGAGAACACAAGGGCGGTATGCAGTGTATCCCCAAACACCAGGCACATATTATAAAAATCAGAACCAAGAGGACCATCAATATTTTCCACCCCCATTCTTTTAATATGCCCCAAAACCAGCTTCCAAGTGCCCAAGTCTTTTGTTCTTGATGGATCTCCGATGCCAGTCTGTGCAGATGTTCGATGGCCTTATAGACAGAAGGCGAGCTTTCAGGGACAAAGGTACAACAGCTGGCACCGATGATGTGGCATGCTCCTCCACGGTCTGCTAGCACCACGTCTAAAACAAGGCGGTTTTGCAAAGTCATTAGGCGGACCGCTTGAAGCTCGGCAATGTTGTTGGTGAGGATGCCAGCTGTTACGTTCAAAGCTGTCTCTACTGCTTGAGACAGGTGTCGAATGGCCCGGCTGTTTGCCATCGGACCCCAAAGTGGAACAAGGCCTTTAACTGCACCGAGAAACTGGGATGCAGCAGAATATGCTTGGTCTGTGTCTCCGGACCATTTTTCTCGGTGATGTCCAGCAGGTGCAGTGTAGGTCGGAGGCAGAACAAAGGCAATGTAGCAAGTGCCCCCCCCCAGCCTTTTGGGAGCCAGGTGTAGGCTTTAGTACCACAGATGAAGTACATATTGGGTGATGCAACAAATGAAGGGGGGGTGGCAGTGTGTAGAGTCCTGTTGATGCGACAAGTACTGTGGCCCACGATTTGCGTCCCATGGCCTTCGACGCAGACAAGACCTGAGACGTTCACCACAGATAGGGCCACAGTTGTGGTTGCAGCTGTTCTTTTCTTTAGAAAGGAGAAGGTGGGTCTGGATGGATTATTGAACACTTGCATTTCCACTCGTTCTTTTGCAGGAATGTTCAATGGGAAGGTTGCATTTGAAGTGAGAGGACAAAAGGGAACAGCCGTTCTTCCAGTTTTGTTCAGTCAGAACTCGTTATAGAATTGTTTTATTGTCCCATCGAATGTGGCGCTGTCTTTGTAACTCTCTTGTAGGAGCATTAACCAAGCAAGTCAGGACCCATGAACAGAGAAAGGTGAAGGGATGAAAGGAATGGAATGTTCAGTGGCATGTGGCAGGAGCCCACAGACACAACAGTTCGTACCATTTGCAACAAGATTGTGCTGGTGCAACAGTTGGACGAAAGAGTTATTCCAGAACTATATGCATCGTTCTGGGAGGCGTGGTGACAGTGACACAGATAGTGTTCTTTTTCAGTGGTGGGTTGCACAGTGGGCATCAATGTTCGATAAGCAGGAGCACTCTCTTCGATGATCCAGATTGTGACCATTAGCAAGAGGCTGGTGAGAGATACTGCTATGAGTGCGATTGTCTTTACTGTATGAATTTTGGCAGTCTTGGTGTAGTTGCGGCGGTTCTTTGGTCGTCCGGGATCTTCCATAATTTTCAAGGGGCTCGATGACTCACAGGACCACATACTTCATCTAGCGTATCTCCTGGTATCCTTTGTAGTGTTGGCTACCGATCTGAGACTTTTGACTTAGTTAGTGATCTGCGTGTCGAGACGCCCTCCTTTTGTCGACCTCAGGTTGTACCCTTTCTTAGATGGTACAGTGGGGTCAGGATACTCTGCCAATTCTAGAGTCTCTGTCTGAGGGTAGCAGTTCAAGGCTGGTCGATCTTTGGTCAGGAGCTCTTCTTGGACGTCCACTTCCTTGCTGGTTGTCAAGGTTGGTGAAATCCTCCGACAGTGGTGGGCGTGCAGCCAATTTTTCTTCCCTTCCACTCGAAGAGCAGTTCGGGTTGTGATGAGGACTTGCCAGGGGCCCGTCCACCTGGGTTCCAGACTCTTCGACCTCTGGAAATTTCTGATCAAGACGAAATCCCCACGTCTGATATCATGTCCTGGGCCCCAGGACACGTCCGGAATGGCATGCAGCACCTGTTGGTGGATAAGCGTTAATTCGTTTGTTGACTTGTACAGGTAATCAGATATTAATATGTCGGGGACATCATTAATGGTGGTTGGTTTTGGTGCCGCCCAAATGTTCATAGGCCTGCCAAAGACTACTTCATATGGTGTCAGTCTGTGTTTGGTTGGGGTGGAACGCATCGATAGCAATGCCAGTGGGAGTGCGTCGGGCCATTTCAGCCCAGTTGTGGCGACTATCTTTGCCAATTTTATCTTTAGTGTGGCATTGTGTCGTTCTACCAGGCCCGCTGATTGCGGGTGAAAGACGGCGTGGAACTTTTGCTTCACCCCTAAGCCTTTCAGAATGTTTTGAATCACTTCCGCTACGAAATGGGGGCCATTGTCGCTCCATAAAATTCGACATAGGCCGTATCTAGGGAAGAATTTCTTTAGCAACACCTTAGCAGTAGCTGTGGCGGTATTGTCACGAGTGGGGTATGCTTCCACCCATTTGCTGAAGGCACACACAATAACTAAGACGTATTTGAGATCATTGCACCTTTCTAACTGTATGTAATCCATTTGGAGGATTTCAAAGGGGTGATCAAGGACCCCCAACCCTCCCCGTGGTACTGCTGTCCCCTTCCCTGGGTTGTGTTGCAAGCACACCATGCATTGCTGTACCAAACGTCTTTCTGAGTCTGCAATCTTGCTGTTATGCCATACCCTCATGATTAGTTCGGTCATGGGGGCGGATCCTTTGTGTGCGGGTAAGTGTGCCATGGTCAATATGGGGATCAGATAGCCATCTGGTAACTGCCAATTGTCACCGTCTTTTGTCCTCCAGCAGCCTTCCTCATCTTTCAGACCCACCCGTGCCCATTCAGTCAGTTCGCTCTGTGTGCTTGTCATCTGTATGTCCCTTACGGTCGCCCTAGCGCCAGTCCAGTGTTCTGCTTGTGACCTGGTCACATATATGCGTGTCGTGGTTCTGTCTTGTGCTGGGGTTCGGGCAGTAATGTCTGCTAGTGCATTTCCCTGCCCAATGAGATCGGTCACCTTCTTATGAGCCTGACACTTAATTACTGCTAGCTGCTTGGGGAGGAGGACTGCTTCTGTCAATGCGGAGACTAGGGGTCCCATTAGGATGACGGGCGGACATTGTCCGCCTGCCACCCTATCGGAGAACGGGACCCCCCGCCATAAGGGGGGCACATCCTGTAGTTTTAGCATTGTGGCGGGGGGTGCACTCTGCACCGCCCGCCATAATGCTAAAAATGCTTTTTCGCATTTGCATATGCAAAGCGGTGCCTGCTCCTTTGCATATGCAAATGTGGGGGGTGTACCCCCCTGTCCTCCCCCACCTCTGCCTACACCAGGGTGGCCCGCAGGCGGCCCCCGCAGCAAACACCGCCTGCCTTTACGTGGCGGCATTGCCACCGTGGAAAGGCACCAATAACTCAGCATTGTAATATGGCTGGCGGTGTCCATTGGACACCGCCACCATATTATTCCCTTTCCGCCGCGGTCGCAAGGCGACCGGGGCGGAAAAGCGGCAGACGGTCTTTCCGTCCGCCGCAGTCCCCCCCGTCATACTAATATGGCGGGGGGAATCTGGGTAAGGGTGTCGGGCGGAGTACCTCTGCCAGGCCGGCGGTGGCCACCGCCAGCCTGGCGGAGGCAATCCGCCCGATATCATAATGGGCCCCAAGGTCTCCATGTAAGATGGGTGTGCCGTGTGACGTCAGGAACCCTCTTTCCCTCCAAAGGAGCCTGAAATGGTGAACCACCCCAAAGGCATACTGGCTATCGGTGTATATGTTGACTGTCGTGCCAGCCACTAGAATGCATTCTCGTGTAAGGGCAATGAGCTCAGCTGCTTGGGCAGATAGTTGGGCAATGCAGGCAGTTTCTAGGACAGTTCGGGCTGTGGTTACGGCATATGCTGCTGAGGTAGTGCCATCAGGGAGCTTGAGGCATGAGCCGTCTACCCGTAGTTCCCTGTCTGGTTCTGGAAAGGCAATGTCTCGGAGGTCAACTCTACTTTTAGTCTGCCCGTCAGTGAGGGTTATGCAGTCGTGTAGCGAAATCGCATTAGGGTCATTTTCTGGAAGAGGCAGCAATGTGGCTGGATTGAGGGTAATGTGTGGTGCTAACAGGGTCAGTTAGTATCCAGTCAGTCGGGCACTCGTCAAATGTTGCGTCTTAGTCTGGTTGAGCAATGTGTCGACTGCATGTGGTACTAGCACTGTGATGGGGTTGGAGAGCACTATTCCCTCGCGTTGTCGTATGGAGACTGCTGCAGCTGCTACAGCGTGCACGCGGGCAGCGCTCTAGCTACTGGGTCGAGGGTGGCAGAGAAATAAGCACAGGGGAGTTGCTTGTGGCCAATTGATTGTGTCAGGACAGATAATGCACATCCCTCCCTTTCGTGTGTGTAGAGGGAAAATGGTTTGGAGTAGTCCGGTGTCCCTAGAACAGGTGCTGAACAAAGGGCATCTCGCAAATACTTGAACGCTGACTGGCATTCGGGTGTCCAAGGGAGTGGAAAGGGTGTGTCTTTGGCTAGGAGGGAGAGAAGGGGTTTGACGATGAGGCTGAAGTTTGGTAACCATTGTTTACAGAATGAAGTGAGGCCTATCAGTGAGCAAACTTGTTTCTGGTTTTTGGGGACAGGAGTGTCTAGAATGGTCTGGATCCTGTCTGGTGTGAGCGTTCTCCCTTCCTTTGACAAAAGGTGTCCTAAATATGTCACTTGTGGATGGCAGAATTGCAGTTTCTTGCGGGAGACCTTGTGCCCATTCTCGGTAAGGAAATGTAGTAACTGAATGGTGGCAGTGACCGCTATTGGAGTGGTGTCTGCTGCTAGCAAGATGTCGTTTACGTATTGTATCAGTGCTACTCCGTCTGGCAGTTGTATCGCATCCAGCTGTCTTTTGAGTGCCTGACTATAGATGCTCAGACTTTCTGTGTACCCCTGTGGTGCTCTACAAAATCTAAATGAGCGGGATCTTAGTGTAAATCCAAAAATATAGCGGCTGTCCTCATGAATGGGTATAGAAAAGAATGCATTTTTGAGATCGATAACAGTGAAAATGGTGGCAGTGGATGGGATGAGGGTCAGGATGGTGGTAATGTCGGAAATGACTGGATATTGGGGCACTATGATCTTTTTTACCTCCCTTAGGTCAATGATAAAGCGGTAGGTTTTTCCGTCTCCCTCTCCTTGTCTCTTTATTATCGGCAGAATAGGGCTGTTACAAATGTTGCTCACCACTTCTTCTACCACCCCTGCTTCTACGAGTGAGTGAATGATGTCTGCTGTGAGTGCTCTCTCTCCCTCTGGTGAGATTTTATACTGCGGAATCTTTGGCAGAGTCGCGTCCTTTTGTATCGTTACATGCACTGGGTCAATCATCATTTGTCCTACGTCTGAGTCAGCCCTACCCCACAAGTGCGATGGCAAGGTGTCCAGTAGGGATGTGTCTGCTTCGGAAATGGGATACATGTGTTGGAGTGGACTATCTCTCTGATGTTGGTGGTTGTCATATAAGATTCCATCCGGGGAACTTCGAATAGTTGCACGGAAGTGCTTCAGTACGTCGAGACCCATAATGGCGTCTGGGGTGTTGGAAGAGAGACGGAATGTCGTGTCGATGATGTTATTTTCTAGATTAAAAGGGATGGGCCAAGACAAAGGGTTAGTAGAGGGCGCACCATCAGATCCTATTGAGGTCACATGTGAGCCAGACAAGGGTGCCCTTGGAATCATTCTTTTGTATAGTGCACTACATGTTGCTCATGTGTCTACAAAAAATGATGACTCTGTGCCCAGGACCTTTGCGGTAAAATAAGGGCCTTGCTGATCAACATAGAGCTCGACTGGATCCCTCCCTTGCCCTTGGCTGTCCTATGCAAAGTCATACGTGTTGTCGTAGTCCGATTGCTGATACTGGTTCTGTCGGGGGCGGTCAAAAGCATTTGTCCTACCTGGCCTCTCTTCACTAACGTCATTTGCGTACCCTCTTCCTCGTCCTCTACCTCTTGGTCCATTTGCTAATTCTCTCGTTCCTTTTTCTTTATTTCTTTCTGCCAGGATCGGGCATTGGGATTTCCAGTGTCCGTACCCCTTACAAAATGCACACTGATCTTCCCCTAAGTCTCGGCGTCCGTTGTATGGAGTAGGTACGTTATTTCTAGGTGGTGGTGCTCTAGGGGTTTTTGCTGATATCCTCCCTTGTACTGTTCCCTTCCTGAATGTACACCCTGTAGCTGCGCTATCATGAGTCTTTCTTTCAAATCTTTCTTTTTCTTTTAGTTGGCCCTTTCGTTTTTGTTTTTCTGGTGTTCATAGTACTGGGCCATCTGGAGGATAGCCGCTGGTTTATAGGCCGCCCAACTGCTCTCACTGGTCTGTAGTTTCTGTGAGACTTCTGGCAACAGACCCTTAACATAGTTTTGTATGAACAAGTGATGTCCGGTTGCAGAGTACATGTCTTGTCCACTATAATCGGAGAACACTGTCTCGAACCGGGAGAAGAATTCTGAAACATCTTCTTGAGGTTTCTGGCGGCCTGCTGTTACGATGGACCAATCTATCTTTTTCTCGGGAATCAGGGTCTTGACCTTCTGCACTATTTTGTCAGGGAGGTCTAGTATGGCTTTCAAGGGTTTCTGTCCGTGGTTTTGCTGTTTATCCAGCCCATCTAGTTGTCCCCAGGTATGACCGAACAGTGTGGTCTACTTTCCTGATCTGTTTCCACACATCGGCTGGCAGACATAGCCCAAAGAACAAATCGATGTTGGCTAGCATCATAATTGTCGACCCTAGGGCTGTACCTAACTCCGTGTAAAATGCGGTAGGATTCTTTTGTAAGTCCGGCAGGGATTATCAGAACGTCAGAATGTCCTGTCTATCCCAGGGCTGATATACCCAATTATAGACCACCCTTCCCTTAGCGTCTTGTTGGTTTATGTCATCGTGAGTTCCTTGTCCTCTAGGGGGGACCCAATAGGGGGCAGCTTCCTTAATGGCCATCATGTTATCTACTCTCTCTATCGGGGGTTTCGTCATTGCAGATGTTGTATTTTTGTCTACCTGCCCTTGCTCCATGAGGTGGCGGAAGACTTCTAATGTATAGGAGAAACGTTTTGCTACATCACATTCACTCTCGTCTCCTGTATCTACCTTTCTATACAGAGTCATGAGTCGGTCGGGCCCTTTATTCCTATACTTTTCCTCCTATGCTGTGAGTGTGTGGTAGCAAAAGCGCATGACAAAGTGTCGTTTGCAGTTGTCGACGTAGGAGTTACATATATCCGTTATGTATTCCTCTGTTTCTTTCCTGTCTACTAGGGTCTTAACTATCCTATCGATGCCTGCTCACTCACTTTTACTCAATCGCGGGATTCTCACCGGCCCTTTTACTTTAACTCTTTCTGATGTGTTGTCTGACAAGGTATTAGGCGTGAGAGGCTCGGTCGGCGCAGAGGCCGTGGATACTGAGGCCCTGGCGCTACCTTCAGTTGTATTCTGAGATTCTTGTTGTTGCACTAGAGGATGGGTAGGGGCATAGGGAGGTGGCATTTAGATAATCGGTGGACCTAGGAGTAGATCGTTGTCTATTCTTTGTTTCGATGGGAGCTCAGGGTAAAGAGTTGAGGGAGCTCTAACCGGGTATTGACCTGAGATCTCTGCCTCTCGCTCTTTCCTGGCTTTTTCTCTTTCTTTAACTTCCTCTTCTAACTTTTTGCCAGCTAGGTGAGCTTATTTTCGTAGTTCTCTTTCTATTTACGCTTCATCTCTTTTCTTTCGCTGTGTTATTTCCTTTCGCCATAAGCCGAAGCTGTCAAGCAAAGTCGGCGTAGTTGTCTTTTCACGTAAGGCTATTTCTAGTGTTTCTATTTTAGCAGGATCAAAAGATCCCGTCAGTGGCCACTGATTTTCTCGATCTTTCTTAGTGTGCTTGTGCCATAGTTTGCTATAAGCTATAGCGACTAATCCGGGCTGAACCAATTACCAATCAGTGGGGAGAAGATAGGCATGACGTATAATCAGACAAATAAAGATCTCAAACAATTGTGGACAAAGGACCGCACTACCTATCCTTCGCTGCCTGCAAAGAGAGAGAATATTCCTATTCTTCGTTGTTTGCAAACAGGGAATATCTCAAAAAGAACCAACGTACCAAATAGCTAACGAGCTAAATGAACCAATAAAGCGCAATACTAGTATTCAATCCAAACAATTCCAATAGAATCAATCATTCCACAGCAGTTGTTTTCACGACCTTACCCGACCGTATGGACAGTTCTTCGTCTTCCACTTCCAGCACCCGGTCGTCCTCTTTCCTCCGTATTTGTTGCGGCACTCCTGTGGGATCCCAGTCAGGACCGTAGGTCACTCGAGAGAGGTCCGTTCGGAACCGGTGAAGTTCGGATGATCGGCCACCAGATGAGGGTCTCTTTCAAGCAGGTGCACTTTCCCGATCGTTGCAGTCGTTCACGAGGGGGTTATCAGAAGGTCCTGCTCGAGTGTGGAGGATGAAAGGACAAACGTGTTAAGGGCGGGAAGTGGCTCCGTGGTCTTGTCATGAGGACAAGGTTTTATGACCTCAGAGCATTTGGTCATGCTGAATCAAGGCACCGGGGATGGTTGCGAGGTCAGGGTGAATCGTAGGTGACTTGCAAAGCGTGAGATGGCCGCAGCACCTTAAATGGATGCCGTTTACGTGCGGACAGTGGCTCTTATTAGGCAAGATGGCGCCGGTGATCTTCACGTTTGTAAGCTACGATTTAACACGTGATTGCGGGCCCTTATGACGTATTCGCGTTCTGAAAGTCACGCAGTGCAAGATGGCGGGACTCCATGACGTATTTGCAGTCGAATAGTCTTGCACGATCACGCAGCCAGATCCAAAATGGCGCAGCGCACGCAAACCGGGAGGAAAACAACTCGGCAAACTCAGAATCATGGTAAGTCAACGACGCACGCGTGAGATTGTATTTTTGAAGCACGACCAAGAAAAATAAATCTGCCAACTCGCAAATTGCCAATTCGTTGACAATTTCGCAAGATTCGTGGACCGCGAAATTGCAAAAAAATTGCTAATTCCGTGAGCGGAACAAATTTTTATCCCATGCTCAGCATCCATTACCACCAGCTCCAATCCCTCTAAAACCATTTTTTCCCTTGTAAAAGATATGCTGCAACCCGCAATAGGTTCCAGTGATACCATCTCCTCCAATACCCAATGTGACGCCCTGGCAAAAATTCTTTATTAATAAGGTGGACCTTATTTATAGCGCCTTAGATGCAAAGCAATGCCCGTCCAAATCCACAGCAAACCCCATTCCCTGGGTAGCCTCTGACTACTTAGAGACCCTGCCACATGTGTCCTTTCAAGACTTAGCTACTCTGACAGCGAAAGTAAAATCCGGTTCCCCTGAGGACCCTGTAAAACCTGAGATCTTTAAAAAACTCTAGAACTGCTTGATGTGGGAGGGCAGGATATTTATCAACAACTCCCTCCAATCAGCTGTGATTCCCAATTCCTGGAAGCATGCAAAAGTTGTACCGCTACTTAAAAAGCCCACTCTTGATTCATCCTTATCAGAGAATTTCAGACCTATATCTCTGCTTCCATATCTGGCCAAGATTATGGAATCCCATGTCAACACCATCCTGACTAACTATCTAGAGTCAAATTCTATTCTGGACAGCTCTCAGAACAGGTTCCGTTCACATCACAGCATGGAATCAGCACTTTTGGCAGTTACTGAGCAGCTCTGGGCAGCACAAGATGAGGGTAGCACATTGGCACTGGTCTCGATCTTAGTGGCGCCTTTAACACGGTCTCCCATAAAATTCTTCTTCAACGTTTGGAATAGATCGGAGTAAAAGGCGGGTCCCTGGCCTGGTTTACGGCATTTCTTTCGGAACGTTCTTTCCAGGTTCACGTCCCCCTTACCTTTCCAGTGTCTAACCTCTGTAATAGAATGTAATTGAATTACTATGTGATGTTTCTTTAAGAGTCTGAATTCCGAGTCTGTATTCCTTTAAATGTCAGTGTGTTCCTGGCTCGAGGTTTGCTCAGTGACTGCAGTTACTGAGTGAACTCCGACCTGTGAAGACACGCTGATTGTGGGTGAATTACCTTGGAATAAACTCCTCTTCTTTTAACTACAAGAAGCCTCCAGATCCTTTTTCTGTATATTACAGATTGGCGACGAGGATGGGATTATTATTCACCCACCGACCCACGCAAGGATTATTTTTTACTCTAACGAGTTCAAAATTGTTACTGGAATAAGCTGGCATAAGTCACCATTTCCTGCGTCAGTATTGATGATTCATATCTTCCACTATCGAAATTTGTAGGATTATATTGGTGTAGCTGCTTTAGTAACAACACCAGTAAAGAGTAGAATTGGTGTTTTAACTGAACTATTTTTGTTGAGTGCTCTGTCTAAATTCTGACTCTTTAGGAGAAATCATAAAACAATTACACCCTCTAAAGTCCCCAGGGGCTCGGCTTTGAGCCCTACGCTGTTCAATGTGTACGTCCGTCCTCTGGCTCTGCTAGCCAGAGAACGTACCATCAAAATGACATCTTATGCGAACGACACCCAGCTGGTGTTCACTTTTAATAACAACACGGCTACTGACCAACTGAAATTCCGTGACGATGTCATGGCCATCTCTGATTGGATGACTAAAAACTACCTGCAGTTGAACTCTGCTAAAACAGAACTTCTCCTGGTTGGCCGCGACACCCATAAATGGGATTCTCAATGGTGGCTCATGGCATTAGGCCCCCCCAACCTAATAACATTGTTAAAGCTCGAGGGGTCTTGATTGATACTGCCCTTACTTTTGACCCTCATGCAAAGAAGGTGGCTGCCACATGTTTTGGCCTCCTGTGTAGCCTTAAACCTATTGTAGGCTTCTTTGATGCCTCTACCCACCAACTGATAGTGCAGTCGGTGGTTTTCTCTCTTCTGGACTAGTGTAATGGTCTACTGCTGGGCACTAATAAAACTGTCACGTCCAGACTCCCGTGTGTACAAAATGCAGCAGCATGCATTCTTTTTGCGGCTCCCAGGTTATGTAGCACCTCCAATCTTCTTTGCCGTCTTCATTGGCTGCCCATAAGGCAAAGAATTCAATTTAAGACCCTATGTACCGCTCATAAGATCCTGCATGGCCAGGGTCCCCTATTTTTGCAGGAGCTTTGCACAGCCTATGTTCCTAGGCGGGCATTGCGTTCTGCCGATTTACACCTGCTGTGCATTCCATGAGTCTGCCGCTGTAGAGCTGGTGGCCGTTCTTTCAAAGCTCAGGGACCTGCACTCTGGAATTCCATCCCCCTGACTATGCACAGTACCAGCGACCACTGGATATTTAGGAAGCTGAATAAAAGCTGGCTCTTCAAATCCCATCTAGCTACACTCCTTATTACTGTTTGCTCAGTTAGCGCTGGGACGCCCTATTGCTGGGGCAGCCATGCGCTGTATACGTTCCCATAACATAACATAACAGATGTATCTGTAGCATTGTAACATCAGTGACTTCTCTGTTCTTGCCATGGCTAAACTTCCCTGGTGGTCCTGCAGAGTAAGGGTCATCGGAGAAGGGGCTACATGTCCACCCACCCAATATAGATGGCGTACAAATACCCATTTTTTTACTGTCTGTCCCAACCAGGCAAACCCTGGTGGTGAGCAGCAGTAAAACATGAATAATGATTCCAATGGTGAGCAGAGAATTCTTTATTTATTATTTTCAAAAACAAAATCCAGTTTCAGGATTTTCTTTTTGAAAATAAAAAATGTACCTATTTGGTTCATTGTTGAGTCATTCTGATGTAACCCTGCACCAAAAAGTGATATGCATTGACAGGAACTGCCGAGATAATGGTTCCTTCCAATGCTTTAAGAAATGGCCACCAGCCTGGCAGTCATTTATAATAAATTAGGAAGACAATCCCTCCGTCATGGGCCTTGTCACTATAGGGACATGGTAACACAATATTTCTAGGTTCCTCACTTTTAAAGATCCTGCACTCTACTACGTTCTGAATAGAGGGCTCCTATTGAATTTAAAAGGAGGATTTTACAAATTCAAAAAGCCTATTTTGACAAGTCTGGCTGCACGTTTAAATTCCAGCAGTCAGGTTGCAATAGTGTTCTGTGCTAAAGGAAAAGCAGTACACCATGCTGATTCTGTCTTAATCTCAGGTGTACATGGCACTCAGCGCCATCAGGGTGTGTGCATGATTCTGGGAACACCTACCATTGTCTAATATAATGTGGATCTCTTAAAAAAAAGATGATGGCATTCTACAGATACATATTATTTTACAAACTTACCAGTAACACCGCCATACATTTTTCATGGATCTAGAATCCGTATTGTCTAAAATAATACAGAATGGTGGGCAAATGGAAGATAGTACTCTTCAATGTTTGATTGCCACTGCGTTGACTTTAGGTGCACTTGACATGGAATCATGAAACAAATTGGCACAGTTGCATAATACAGCTAAACTCACCAGATCCATCGCCTGTGGTTGAATATTTGTTTGCTGCAGTGCGCCTGAATCGTCAATGGTAAGTTTTATTTGGCATCAAAAACTAAAATGGCCCTATTCCTGAACTCCTGGTGAAGAGAAAATATTGCTGGTCTTGATATAAGTGGAGAAACAAGGAGGCAGCACTATAGCTCCAGGTTAAGTGATGCTGGTCCTCTTTCGCTCCCTTGTGTGCAGTTTGTTATGACTTGCAGTCACCAACCAGCACAAAGCACTCAAGGGGGCATGGAGAACGGGAAGAAAAAGAGAGAGACTACATGGCAGAGTCAGCACCTGGTGCACTAAGGTCTGCTCATTTACTGTCCTGTTGCAGATGTGCTAACCTAGCTCTTGCTGGACATTACTGCTAGTACTGTTGAACACATAGAAAAGGGAATGCACTCTAATTAGTATGGGTTATCAGACTTTAATCACATTATATTCGACCAAATACTCCTTAATATCACACCCAAAGTTATGTTATATAACTATCTGCATATCATGTATGTTCCCTTTTGAGGATGACTCGCCTCTTATATTAACGGATAAATATCACGTTTTCATAGCACTGTGCTTTAGAAACAAATGTGTTTGCCTTGTAAGTAATGATACCTTTGTGTGTGATACACTCTCTAACAGCCTGATTCATGTACAGGCCGTTTTGCGTGGCCCTAATAGCGAATCATAGCGACTCGCTATTGAGGACACGCAAAACGGCATTCATGTAGGAATTGCTAATTAAATAGCGATTCCTACATGTTCTTTATTTGCGAGTAGCAATTTGCTACTCGCAAAAACTCCCCATTCATTCCTATGGGCCAAGAGGCCCATAGGAATGAATGGGGAGTATCCCTTAATTGCGAGTAGCAATTTGCTACTCGCAAATAAGGTAGCGATTTTAAGGGTGCCAGGGGTGTCCAAAGGACACCCTGTAGCACCCCTAAAAAGCACATTTGAACAGGTGTTGCGCACACACATGTCCAAAGGACATGTGTGTGTGCAACATGCAACTTAGAAAAATGCTTTTAAAAGCATTTCTCTGAGTTTTTGCTATTTACCGAGAGGTCTGACCTCTCGGTAAATAGCGGCCCCAAAAGTGCTAAGTCGCAATTTCTTGATGTGTCATGAATAGCATTTGAGGAATCTCGAATAGAGATTCCTTAAATGCTATTCCTCGCATATTTGCTAATTCTTAAATAGCGATTTTTGCATTTGGGATCATGAATACCAAATGCAAAAATCGCACTCGCAAAGGGCCAGATTCTCAGAATCTGGCCCTTTTGCGAGCGCTATTGGCTACATGAATCAGGCTGTAAGTCTTTGAATATAAGACTTTCTAGCACCTGTTCTTTCATGAATGCAGTTTTTTGGGAACTAGATCGGCGGGTCTCATTACATCACAAGACTGTGCAACTAATGTTCAAAATTACAATGTCCAAGTCTTTCAATTTCTCTTTTCAGGTTATCTGATCACTGCATCATACTATATTGTCCACTTCTGTTGTTTACTTTCTGCCCAGTAAGTGCAACAGCAACTTCAGGAAACATTTGCTATTGGCTAATCAAACTGTTTCCTTATTGTCGTTCAAGTACTCACAACAAAAACAAAATGATTTCCATTGTCACACACCACATACTCCGGTACAGGAATTTAAGAGCAATTCCGTGCATGGAGAGAAGTAGACCAGTAAGCTTCATCAGGTGAGTCCTCCATTACCAAACAAGGCGTGATTTATTTAGGGTGAGTTAGATAGGCTTCAAGGGTCAAGATGACCTGGAATCTACAAATATAGTACAACCTTGAGATTTTGTCAAGCTATTCTGTAGTCTAGGGAATGTCGGAGAGCAGTCAAGCCCATCCCATGGTCCCCAACCAACCTGCTACTGATAGGGCATTTCCGGGTTTAGGGCTCACCAGTGTGGGGTCAACAATCAGTCTTTCCTCTCATTTTACCACCCTCTTACTCATTTGTCCAGGGGTATATTGGCTTGTGTATAACTGGCACAAACCTGGCAACATGACATCACACTACGAACCTCAACAATTGCTGTATCAGCAGTGGGGAACCCTGAATTTATAGATGTGATTTTTGAAACTGATAGTTAAAAGGTGGGGGTCATGAAGGTGAGGGACTGGTTGAGGACCACTCCTGTGGGTGAAATCACCCACAGGAGTTAAACCACCTCCGCATTGAGCCCTACTCTATTCAGTCTGTATATGCACCTCATAGCTGGTATAATCAAGCGTTAACTTTTTAAACATCATATTGTACACCTATGATATGCAGCCTATTAGGATAAAGCCAACACAGCAGCTCTGTTAAGATCTTGCTTGTCAGATTTGCCTTAGTGGATGTAGCTCAGTTGCCTTAAGGTGAATTAAGGGAAAACTGAGGTCCTTATTCAAGGTAAGCAACCACTGATCTGGTCCCTTGCATGGTGACTAGACTCACTCTGGCCCCTACCTGACCAAAAGCTCAAAGTCAAGAGCCTTGGCATTTGGTTTGATACAAGACTTTCATTTGATAGTCAGATAACAAGCCTAGTGAAAAAAGGCTTTGGAGTCTTGAAAACGTTAAAAAAGATCCTTGGACTCCTCCCGGGAGCCACTAGAAAGTGAATATATGTCATTACAACGCAAACAATTATAACGTACACCTTTACAACATGGTTTTTACATCGCAACTACCATTACAACACATGATTTTACAACGCATGCCATGTCAATGCATTTTTAGAAACTACCATTACAACGCATATCATTACAACACATTCCATTACAACACATGATACTTTTGGGGCAACAGTGGGGTAAGTGTTGTATAGTGTAGGGGTAAACATTACTATTCCCACTCCAGTGAGTGCAACAGTAGGGTAAGTGTTGGATAGTGTAGGGGTAAAAATTGCTATTCCCACTACAGAGAGTCCAACAGTAAGGGAAGGTGGGATAGTGTAGGGGTTAAAATACTACCCACATGTACCCCAAAACCCGTACCCACCCTAAAATTAAAAGATCCCTATTACTTACCTGATAATGCATTGTAATGTCATGCGTTGTAATGGTGTGTGCTGTAAGGCAGTTGTGTTGTAACAGCTGTGTTCTAAAGGTTGTGTGTTGTAATGACTGTGTTGTAATGGTTGTTTCCCCTAGAGAGTCAGTAGTCCAGGCTCCTGTAATGCCCAGACTGGACCTTAGCAATGTGTTATATCTGGGAGTCACACAGCCTATACTGATAAGAGTCTAGAATGCAGAATGCAGCAACTGGGCTGCTGCTGAATCACCCGAGATGTTCTTCTACGGGTCGAGCCCTTACTAAATTGCATTGGCTACCTCTGAAAAAAGGCTGTTTTTTTAAAGCCATGTGCTATTACCATAGAACCTTTAATAATGAAGGTCCTCAATATTTGCACTCATTTGTTAACCCTTATTCATCTAGCAGGAATCATAGATCTGCAGGGGCCTCTTCAGCCTGCATTCTCACTGTGAAAAGAGCACACATTGGAGGATGATCATTTAGTTTTTTAGCCTCCAAGATGTGAAATTCTCTCACACTGTCACTTAGAAAGGAAATAAATGAATTATCCTTATGAAGAAAATTAAAATCCTGGATGTTCAGACTGGCCTGAGTGGTCAGTTCATTTAATATTTCTTTGTGGTCCTGTATCTGGGAGTGAAACCTTAGCGCAAGGACACTTCGTTAGAAGAAACCAGACACTTTATAAATTACTTTATTATTTACAATAAAAGGCGCAAGTGAGTATAAGTCCTGGGTTTCTGACCGCATCAAGACAGTACAATTCTAGACCTGAAACCACTCTACCAGGAAGAAGAACTACTGTGTTAAAGGACTGCCACTCAGCTGGACTGCTACTCTGAAAGACCCCTGCCTTGCTGCGCTGCCCTGCTGCTCTCTCTGACTGGGTAAAGACTGGACCTACATCACTTGAAACCAGAGTGACTTCAAGGGCTAGCTGACTGGTCTCCTCATCTGAAGTCACAGCTGCATAACTGACTTCAGCTCTTACACCTAGGACCATTGGGGTATTAAGACATAATATCGAAGTAAAAATATAGAATGGACATAATATCGAATAAAAAATATAGAATGTACAAAATATCGAATGGACATAAAATAGTTGTTAAAAATTGAAGGTGAGTAATATCGACTGTCAAAATATCGAAGTTCAAATTATATAATTTAGGCATTAAAATATATCGAATTTTTAATAATATCGAATTTTTTAAGTGTTTTGTATGTTAGTATAAGTGTGAAAAGTGTATATTATTTTTGTAATGTATGTTTAATTTTTTTTTAAGTAATGAATTTTATGGTATTTCATTTTTGCGTAGTTTAATTCTGTAGCGGGTTGTGGGTTTATAGGGGAATAGGGTGGGAAGTAATTTAAATATAAAAAATTAAATATACATTTTTAACAATTATTAATTATTTTTTATTTAATTTTGCTTTTTAGTGCTGTAGCGGGTTGTGGGTTTATAGGGGAACAGAGTTGGAAGTAATTTAATTGTAATTAATTAAATATTTGTATTAATTTATTGGTATTTATTTGGAATTTATTGTTAATTACTTTTTTAATTTGCAATTCATTTTTATTAATTGGTAATTCATTTTTATTAATTGATTAATTGATAATTATGTTAATTTTATTAATGTGTGTTCCGTAGCGGGTTGTGGGTTTATAGGGGAATAGGGTGGGAAGTAATTTAATAGTAATTAAGTAAATATTTTTTATTTATTTATTGGTATTGATTTTAAATTTATTGTTAATACATTTTAAATTGGTAATTATTTTTTATTCATTTTTAATTCGTTTTTATTAATTTGATAATTATGATAATTGTATTAATTTATTTTCTGTAGCAGGTTGTGGGTTTTTATGGGAATAGGGTGGGAAGTAATGTAATTGTAATTAATTGCATATTAAAAATACTTTTTGTGTGTTGATAATTAATTTACTGTTAATTAATTATTAAGTGGTATTACCGCTCGCAGCTGTACACAGAACTCGTGTCCTTGCTTCTTCTGTCCCTTGCCTGCCGAGCCCTGTGGAAAGGGTGAAGATATTGTCAGGAGTGTGTGAGGCCATTGAAACAGGGGCCGGGACTGCGAGACCCAGGGTTCCGCGCAGGATCACCGCAGCGCACCTGGAGTCTCTTCCCGCCCCTGCTCCTCCCTGATTGCCAGCTCCTCCTTGCCTGCCTGCCTTCATAACAGCTCGCGTCCCCCACTCCGCGGGAGCCGCTCGCAGCTGTACACAGAACTTGTGTCCTTGCTTCTTCTGTCCCTTGCCTGCCGAGCCCTGTGGAAAGGGTGAAGATATTGTCAGAAGTGTGTGAGGCCATTGAAACAGGGGCCGGGACTGCGAGACCCAGGGTTCCGCGCAGGATCACAGCAGCGCACCTGGAGTCTCTTCCCGCCCCTGCTCCTCCCTGATTGCCAGCTCCTCCTTGCCTGCCTGCCTTCATAACAGCTCGCGGCCCCCGCTCTGCGGGGGCCGCTCGCAGCTGTACACAGAACTCGTGTCCTTGCTTCTTCTGTCCTTTGCCTGCCGAGCCCTGTGGAAAGGGTGAAGATATTGTCAGGAGTGTGTGAGGCCATTGAAACAGGGGCCGGGACTGCGAGACCCAGGGTTCCGCGCAGGATCACCGCAGCGCACCTGGAGTCTCTTCCCGCCCCCTGCTCCTCCTATAAAGCCACACCCCTCACGCTAAGCGGGACGCGTGCGGGACGCCGGACGAAGCCCGGACAAAGGGCAGACAGTCTTAGACAGTCCGAGACAGGTAGAGACTGGACTGGGCACGCTATACTGTCCCCACTGGTAAAACGCTTTCTGGCTAAAGTAAGTCCACCTGTACCTTGTTGTACGTACACTGCACTATTGTTTAGACTCTCCCTTTTCTACTTTTGGTGCATTATTTGTCTTTAACTGCCCGGTCTAAAAACTTGTGCTCCTAACACTCCCAGTTAGGATGCCGAAAAAGAACATCACTGTTGCAGAAAATACCATGGATAACTATATGGTCCATGTAGTAAGTAAGATCAATAGTGACAGAAGACAGTCATTGGGCTTAAGTCAATCTCCTATCTTACACCCCATGAGCCCTTCGCCTAACTCCCCATGGGTAGATATTATATCTCAGGAAGCAGGTAACCAAACCCAAAACATCGAGATACATGATAGTGAGTCCCAGAACCATAGCATTCCCCTAGAGCCTGATAAAGACTCAGCCCATGTCATCGATACCGAGTCTCAGCCTGATGATGACGCCATACAGGACTCCTCTATACACTTGGACACACAGGCAGATAGTGCAGCTGAAGATCCTCCAGCCATAGCGCCAAATGCATGGGCGATTAGGAAATGCAGAAAGACGCACTTAAATCGAGGAGGGAGGAAGAGGGTTGCAACACCTCCAAAAACCAGGGACAAGAACACGGGAAGAGGGGTTTATAGCACCAAACAGATAGCTGATGATGATTTACTAAGCAGGATAGCGGATATGATTGATAGCAAACTCAAGGCTTTCATTAAACCGGTGGTGGCCAGACTTGACAAGCTTTACATCGACGTGAAGAAAGTGGGCACGACCCAAAAAACACTAACGGACGAGTTAACAAACCTGTCAACCATGGTCACCAACTTAACCAACATTACTAAAGAACTTAACATGACTGGGATAGAGGGAAGTGCGACTGTAGTACAGTCTGAATTACCCAGAGATATACCAGAAACAAACAATAACTCTTTACTGTTAAGTGAAGACCCACCTCTAGTTTTAGCTGAAACATTAAGAAACAACGAAAATGATCCCTTACATTTCCTTGAAGAAGCCGCACCGCTAGTTCTGGTACTTGCAAATGTTCCGGTTCTGACTACTGGCCAGACAGAAACCCCTACATCACTGACAAGTAAGGCCCTCCACTGGCTGTCTGGTAATATGCAGATGGCCCTCTACGGGAAACAGCAGCTAGCAGGGGAGGTCAAGTCAGCGAGAAGGGTACCCTGGATAGGACAAAATCCGAAAAAGTTTACCGGTGACTGCGTAATTTTAAATTTCACAGTTGCAGATACATTGCCAAACATCCTACTAAATATATTTCCCCCTCAGCCTAGGAAAGGCACTATTGTCCCTCTCACTTTAGAATTCTTCGGAAAAAAACAACGCAGCATGATTTACCCTAAGATAAATCATGCCCCCTTAAGATCAACCAGGAATGATATACTAAATGGCTGGGGCACGGTTGCGTTGGACAATGGGTGGTGTCATAGTTTAGATAGGTGGGGAAGGCCCCAATTGACACATCAATACGAACACCAACATCCCACCCATTTTAACTATCAGTACAATATCCCCACCTCAAACAGGTTTAACGCCCTTTATGGACAGGGAGGTTTGGATGGGGTAGAATGACTATCTGATACACCCCTTCCCCCTAGCGCTGTCAATTATAGACACCAGGGTGTAGAACCAAGACACGAGAATTATCCAATCGTGATGAACGGACTCACTTAAGATTTACTTGCCTTGCCAGTTGAGAGAAACAGTTCTACCAATCCACCAGATACATGTAATTCTCTAACTAATGACATAATACATAACTCTGTGGTGGGACTGGTGGACAGAGAATTAAGTGAAATACCAGCTATCCCACCTGTAAAATTTAACAAAGATATAAATACTGAAACTTCTTACCCACTACCACATTGTAATAAAAGTCTGTTATCTTGGAATATCGCAGGGCTCTGCAATAAGTTCAATGATGACGGCTGGTTGTCTTTAGTTAAACAATACGCAATAATTTGCTCACAGGAAACATGGCTGGTGGGGAAAAACATACATATTGAGGGCTACCAGAGTTTTTTTATTCCGGCAGAACCCTCACCTAGTGGCAGAGCAAAAGGGGGTTTGGCAATTTACGTCAGTCTAGCTCTCAAATGTTCCAAATCTGAGTTTCACACTGGTAACCGAAATATCCAGGTTCTAGAGTTGAAGAGGGGCCATACTACTTATACACTGATTAATTTTTATAATGCAACTAACTATCTGGGTGATTGTAATATTCAATTTTTATGTGACTTTTTGAGAGAAAATGCTAAGAGATTGTCCCGCCAGTTGCTACTAGTTGGTGACTTCAATACCCATCCATGCGGAAACCCAGGATAGACTGCCATTAACCAACTAGGATGTAATGATCTGGAAGGTTTCCACTTTGACCACTCGCGGCGTGGAACAAACTTGAACTCACTAATGAAAGAAAACAATTTAATTTCTGCTATGTCAACAGTGGCGGACCAAACTCTTTTTTCTATTCCTACGTTCAAAGGTCACACCATTGGATCATACATAGACCACATTTTACTATCTGCCGACCTTGCCAATACTGTCCTGAATTTCCAAATCCAAATGAGTATTTATAGTGACCATAATCCTATATGTATCACAATGGGTGGGGGAATTTTTGAACAGCGAAAGCCACGAATGGATCGTGGGTCCACAAAACATATAAATGGGAAGCGTCGCTTAAAATGGTCAATGGTGAACCATGAAAACTTGTATAAATCCATCAACAAGACCTGTAGTTCCGAATTTTTATTATGTACATCACCCGTATCAACACCACAACAAATTTTGGCATCCTTTGAGGGAGTTGCAAAAAAAGTAGGATCATTACTAACGGTGACAACTAGAGGGAACTTAAACAATAACCCGAAATGGTTTGACAAAGACTGTTCCAATGCTAGCCGTGAGCTCAAGGCGGCACTAAAAACCAAACCTAGAAACAAGGCACTAATAAAAGCTGCGCGTGCCAGGTATAAAAAGGCCCTCGCAACCCGTAAGAGGTTAAAAGAAATGTATGGGAGTCTTTATTAGATCCTGAAATATTAAGAAATAGTGCAAAATTTTGGGACATTATAAATAAACCCCTTTTCGATAACCCATCTGACCTTTCAATGGGTACAAATATCCCAGAAGAAGAGTGGGTTAATCATTTTAGCTCTATTTTTAAAAGTAATGAGTTACAGGCAGAATGCACCTATACTGCATCGAAGGAAAAATTATTGCTCTTCACAATAAATGAGGTCGAGAAAGGAATTGAAGGGCTCACCAGCAATAAGGCTCCGGGACCGGATAATCTACCACCGGACCTTTTTAAATCCTGCAGCTCACTATGGGCACCAGTTCTCACCTCAGTAATTAATGCGGCAGTGGTTTCTGGATGCCCTAGGTCTTGGGGGGTATCTACCATCGTACCCGTGTTCAAGAAAGGAGACCGTAATAGCCCCCTCTGCTACAGGCCAATATCCTTAATTAACTCTATTGTTAAAGTAGCGGGGGGCGTAATCCTAAATAGACTGGTCGCATGGGCCGACGAAAATAAAATAATATCCCCCATTCAATATGGTTTCAGACCTGGCAACTCCACCGTTACCCAGTGTTTGAATCTGTACCTAATTATAGGGAAATACACTAAGGCCCGTGCAGGTACAATTCACATGGCGTTCATGGACCTCTCGTCGGCATTTGATTGTGTGAGCCGCAGAGGCCTCTGGACAGCCAAGGCGAAAATGGGCGTAGAGCAGAATTTTATTAATTTACTGGCAGATATGCACTCTGACACAAGGGCAAATGTCCAGTTCACACAGGATTTAAATGTGACAGAATAATTCAGTGTACACCGGGGTGTCCGTCAAGGGTGCATCTTAGCCCCGTTCCTTCTTAATCTTTACATAAACGACCTGGAAGAGCACCTTTTAAGCACAGGAGCAGATTACCCCTATATTGGCCGCAAGGGACTGCCAGTCCTGCTTTATGCGGACGACGCAGTCCTCTTGTCCAGAACCGCTAACGGTCTTCAAACACTACTGAATTCCTTTTTTACATTTATGAAATCACGTGATTTGAGTATAAATAACTCCAAATCCTTTGTAATGAAGGTTGGCCAAGGCAGTAAAAAACCGGAATGTCTAAATGTAAACGGGGCAAAAATTCCTATCACTAAAACCTTCTCCTACCTAGGGGTCCTGTTCAACCACCAAATGAATTGGGGACCTGTAGTTCAAAAAAAAGGGGAGAGGTAATCAGGGCAAATGCTGCTATACTTAATTTCGCAAGAAAAATGGCCAATAGCCCAGTGGCAGCATTACTCCAACTTTACCAGGCCAAGAGCGTTGCCATAGCATCCTATGCCGGTGAGCTATGGGGACATGTCCCACTAGGGGCACTTGAGATAGTAGAAAATAACTTTCTCAAAAAGATATTAAGGGTCCCTGTTGGAACAGCTAACTTCTCCGTACACGAGGAGCTAGGAGTACCATTCCTATGTGACAAAATAGCAGTAAAACCCTTAGTATGCTGGCTACAATGTTGGACAAATAGTGATGTCCCCCTTACCCAGCTAATACTGAGGGAAGCTTTAACATGGGAAAACAGGTTTAAGGTCCCCTGGCTAAGATATTTAAACAATTGCTTTAGGGAAATTGGGCGCCCTGAACTTTTCCAAAACCCGAATTCTATCATGAAACAGGACGTTATGTCTGTGAAAAAGGCCTTTATTACTTTACGCTATCTAGACAGGGAGGCCGGTGAAATAACGAAGGGAAGCGTACGTAAATATGTGGTACTAAAAACAACAATGTCTATGGAACCGTACCTGTCATGGCCAATGACTGGTTACGATCGCTTCCTGCTGACAAGATTCAGGCTGGACTTATTCCATTTACTGCTGGCTGTGCCAAAGGGAGCTCATCGTGGCCAAGTGTTGCCGGCTTGCGGCTGCGACGAAAAGTCTCCGCAAGACCTGGCACACTTTTTATTTTTCTGCTCATTTTATGATACTCCACGTAGGCTCTTTTTAAAACCTTGTCTTAAAAAACTACATTTTTCCCAATACAGACCAGCACTCTATTATTTGCAGATGTTAGGGTGGGACTGTGCCTTATTTGTGTGTAGTTTTTTGAAAGTGGCACTCAAATTCAGAAAAAGCATGGAGGGCTAACTGCTCTTGTAACTGATAAATTTTTAGCCAAACTATTTTTATTTCTCTGATGTTTGTCTAATTACCTCTAGAGTGTATGCCTTGCCTGTATAAATATGTTCTTTTAACCTTATAACTACAGATGCTAAATATAATCAAGTCACTTCTTTCATTTTTAAATTATTTTCTTTTCTTTTTTTTATGTATTCATGTGTAAATATATGTTCTGTTTGTAATACTTTTATGGTTGTTTTTTAAATAACCGAATAAAGTTATTTGACTTGACTTGAAGTGGTATTACTTTGTATTAATAATTAGTTTTTGTTATTGAAAATTAATTAGTTGTTAATAAATTATGAATAGATAATTTATTTTTAATAACTACTATTTATTTGTATTTCTAATTAATTAATTATTACATAATATTAAATTGGTAATTAATTTTAATTAATGTTTTATTGGTATTTATATTTAATTTATTTTTATTTATATATTAAATCATTACTTTCCCTACTGTTTAACTCACTGGAGTGGGAATAGTAATTTTTACCCCTATGCTATTCAACGCTTTCCCTACTGTTGCACTCTCTGGAGTGGGAATAGTAATTTTTACCCTCCCGCTATCCAACGATTTACCTACTGTTGCACTCACTGGTGTGGGAATAGTACATTTTACCCCTACGCTATCCAATGCTTTCCCTACTGGTGCACTCACTGGAGTGGGAATAGTAATTTGTACCCTCCCACTATCCAACGTTTTCCCTACTGTTGCACTCACTGGAGTGGGAATAGTAATTTTTACCCCTACGCTATCCAACGCTTTCCCTACTGTTGCTCTCTCTGGAGTGGGAATAGCAATTCTTACCCTCCCCCCATCCAACGCTTTCCCTACTGGTGCACTCACTTGAGTAGGAATAGTAATTTTTACCCTCCCACTATCCAACGCTTTCCCTACTGTTGCACTCACTGGAGTGGGAATAGTAAATTTTACCCCTACACTATCCAACGCTTTCCCTACTGTTGCACTCATTGGAGTGGGAATAGTAATTTGTACCCCTCCGCTATCCAACGCTTTCCCTACTGTTGCACACTCTGGAGTGGGAATAGTAATTCTTACCCTTCCCCTATCCAATGCTTTCCCTACTGTTGCACTCACTGGAGTGGGAATAGTAATTTTTACCCTCACGCTATCCAACGCTTTCCCTACTGTTGCACTCTGTGGAGTGGGAATAGTAATTTTTACCCCTACGCAATCCAACGCTTTCCCTACTGTTTCACTCTCTGGAGTGGGAATAGTCATGTTTACCTCTACGCTATCCAATGTTTTCTCTACTGTTGCACTCTTTGGAGTGGGAATAGTAATTCTTACCTTCCCCCTATCCAACGCTTTCCCCACTGTTGCACTCACTGGAGTGGGAATAGTAAGTTTTACCCTCCTGCTATCCAACGCTTTCCCTACTGTTGCACTCTCTGGAGTGGGAATAGTATTGGTTACCCCTACGCTATCCAACGCGTTCCCTACTGTTGCACTCTCTGGAGTGCGAATAGTAATTCTTACCCTCCCCCTATCCAACGCTTTCCCTACTGTTGCACTCACTGGAGTGTGAATAGTAATTCTTACCCTTCCCCTATCCAACACTTTCCCTACTGTTGCACTCACTGGAGTGGGAATAGTAATTTTTACCCTCCCGCTTTCCAACGCTTTCCCTACTGTTGCACTCACTGGAGTGGGAATAGTTATTTTTACCCCTATGCAATCCAATGCTTTCCCTACTGTTGCACTCATTAGAGTTGTAATAGTAAATGTTACTCTCCCGCTATCGTGTGGTAAAATATTGTATATTTTTTATTAATATTACGTTATTATATGTATATGTATTAACAAATAAAATTGTATTTTTTTTAACTTACATTAATTATTCAATAATGTTAAGGTTATTTTAGTATTTTAAGTATGCATAAGTTAATTATATTTATTATTTCATTTATTTTCAATTACTTTCAAGACATAAAAAATATCGATATTTTGACTAACTATATTTTTAACAACGATATTTTTGATTCGATATTTTTGTACTTACCTGTTTGGAGCTAAGAATTCGATATTGTTGCATTCTATATTTGTGTAATCGATATTATGTCAGTGATCCGACTATTGGAAGTGGGCCTGAGGTGTTCTGCTGAAGAAAGGGCACATCCTCTGCTGCAAGAGCAGAATCAACACATCACTGCTATTGTGCGAGCAGGACCGGTGCCTTTCAATTGAAACCAGTGATTTGCCATGGGTCCTACCACTGCATACAGACGATCTACGCATCCAGTTGACTTTGTGGAGAATCCCGGCACATCAGCATCAGAACCATCACATCTTGGAACAAGCGCATTGTCTTCGGGACCAACACATCACCATGTGTGTGGATAAAATTGTCACATAATTTTGTCATTTTGGTCTTGCTTTATGTATTTAATTTTGTTATAACTTTCTAACCTGATGTGGAGTATTTTTTGTGGTGTTCTCACTGTGTTACTGTTTGAAGTGTTGCAAACATACTTTAAAATGTTCCTTTTAAGTTCAGGTACCAGAGGGTAAGCACAGGTAAATTCATGTTGTTGTGACTTACCCTGACCAGAATTGTTGTTCCTTCTTGGACATGGTGCATACCCCATACAGTACTTTGGTGTACTCTACTATTACTCATCACAGACCAATTCGAGTAAATTCTCCTTGATTGCATTATCTGATTTTTTTAATTCCCCTATACTTACCTGCCTGTTGTACCAGAGACCTCACCTACAAAGATGGAGTTTAAGCTGCCCAACCTAGAGGGCTACATTGTGGTCTAACTCAAGGAGTATTCTAAGGTGAAGAGGTTGCCTGCCAAGACAAGCACTAAAAAGGCAGAGGTCCAAAAGGCTTTGAGGAAAAGGGTGGAGACTAGACAGAACCCTACAGACAATAAACAGGTAGGGGAAGAATCTGAGGAGGAATTTGAACAAGACCTAAAGGAAAAACATCATCCCAGGATTGGAAATCCATTATGTACAGGGAGTAGTGTGTCTTCCAGGAACCTGTCCTCAGAGGAGCTTGAGGACAGAAGAGAGGATAGAAAACTTAAGTTGGAGCATGCCAAAATAGAGAAAGAACAAAATCTTGCTAAACTAGAAAAGGAAGAGGCTCTAGAGGAGAAGAGACTGGCCATAGAGGATCACAGGATGGCACATAAGCTCAGTCTCAGAGAGCTGAATTTCTCATCTAAGCAGATAGATTCCAGCAGTAATGATGGCAGCTTCCCTGCAATAGCCACTGGAGTAGGTAGGGCCCAAATAGGCAAAGTTTGGTACCCAGTGTTGTGGTGTGGGATGACATTGACAAATGGTTTTCCGCCTATGAAGTGGCTCTAAGGATGCACAAGATTTTTTTATGAGTCCTGGAGGGGTAGCTTGCAGAGGTAAATGGCAACAGTAAGTAGGGACACACTCGTAACATTAGAGGGAGAATACCGGACACAATACACTGCCATGAAGGCCATATTTCTCAAACAAAATTCGGCTGACCCCTGTGATTAAGTTCAGGGACAGCCTCAAAATATCTACACAGACATGGGTGTACGTTCTTGATTATTCCATCAAGGCACTGAAGGGCTGGGTGAGGAGGAACAAGGTTGGTGATTATTCTGGGCTGTACAACTTGATTTTGAAAAGGGTTTATGCTAGATATTTGGTTTCTAAGCTTCACCAACACCTGGTTGATTGCAAGCTAACTGTCCCCAGGAGGTTTGTGTTAGCACCAGAGTATCCAAGAAAGCATCTGAGAGGGACTCCCACCAGAAGAAGGATGGGGGAGAAGGAGTTCTCTCAAGGCCACAAAACAGTCCTATTCCCTGATACCAAGAGGGCACTGCCTCCCACTAGAGGAAAAACACTAGGGATGGTGAGTGTAGTGCTTCAGGAGGAGTATGTCCCAGTTAATGGGAAGGACTCAATGAGGTTACCCTAGTGTCCCTGAGTGATGTGGAGATGGTATCAAAAACCTATATTCCTTTCATTACCACAAAGTATAGGCAGGGGGTTACCATCAATGGGAAAGGTGTTGAAGCTCCAAGGGAAACAGGTGCCAGCATGACTATGGTAAGGAGTCAACTAGTGGCCTCAGAGCAGAGTATACCCAATACATTCCACCAGGTTGTGGTAGCAGACAACTGTGAGGGTCACTGCCCAGTGGTACTTGTTCTATTTCTGTGGCAGGAGGTCTCCGGTCTTCTGAGAGTAGGTGTGTGTCCTGCCATGCTGGCAGATTGTTAGTTAGGGAATGATCTTCAGAATTCTACCTGGAAGGAAGTGGAGTATGGGTCACATCTGGAAATGTTGGGGTGCCGAGGGGATTTGTACAATGACCAGGTTCATACCTGCCCAGGAAGTGAGTTAAGGAAGTCTGGAGCACAGAAGAATGACCCAGACAGCTGTCAAAAGAGGGAAGGATGAGGGGGTGGGAAACCAGTCCCAGAATGTCTGCTAGCTGAGGTGGATGGGATATCAGAGGAGGTTGCCCTGGAGCTCATTGGAGATAACTTTGCCTCCCTTGGTGACCTACCTAAACTTGCTGAATGGCAAGTAGAAGTGGGAATCACCAGAGAGGACTTCTCCAAGGCACAGTAGTAATGCCCAGCCTTGGAGGGTATAAAGCAACAGGTTGATGCCAAGGCAGAAGGTGATGCCTGTGGTAGTCACAGTGGGGGACATTCTCTTGTATAGTGAGACTAAGGCACCTGTGCATAGGGCGACAAGGGCATTGGTCATTCCCCAATACTACAGGGTATTCCTACTGGAGCTGGTTCATGATATTCCCCTGGCAGGACACTGGGATAGGACAAGACCTTTGTCAGGCTTGTCCCCCACTTTTACTGGCCCAGGATGAAGATTTTCCTGAGATACATCCTTTAGGACTTGCTTTACCTATCAGGCCAGCAGGAAGACAGGGTAGAAATTGCCAGCTCCCCTGAATCTCTTGCCTGTCATTTGCACCCATTTTGAAATGGGGTGCATCAATATTGTAGAGCTCATGGATCCCCGAATAGCCTCTGGCAACCGGTTTATCCTGGCTCCGGTGGATCATGCCACAAGGTATCCAGAGGCTATCCCATTGAGGACTGCAACTAGACCTGCAATAACTAAGGCCCCCCCAAGAAAGTGGTCTCTGACAAGGGCACCAACTTCATGTCTGCTTATACGCAGTCAATGTTTGGGGAGTGTGGAGTTACCAATAAGTGCTCCACACCCTACCATCCACAAACAAATGGGCTTCTTAAAAGAGTCAACAAGACCCTCAAGGGCATGATGAAGGGCCTGTCTGAGAACATGAGGACTAAGTCAGACATCCTCTTACCATGCCTGCTCTTTGCTGACAGAGAGACACTACAGAAGGGGGTTGACTTTAGCACCTTTGAGCTTCTGTATAGAGATCCTGTAAACTGATCTCTCAGTCTGGTTAGGAAGGGGTGGGAGCAAGCTCCCAAGAAGCCCCAATAAGATGTTGTTAGCTACATGAACGCCTTCACAAGCCAGATGGGCAAGTTGTTGAAGCAAGCTTCTGACAAATTAGAGGCTTACCAGAAGGTATTGAAACAATGGTATGGTCCCAAGATGCGTTTTTCCGGTCCAGGGAGGACCTGGTTTGGCAGTTTGGACTGGACTGTTCCCATCGGAAACATGGTCAATACTGATTTGCAAATGGCTTGGTCCAACTTGAATGACGTGGCGTGCAAAGAAATGATGGATTTAACCCAGATCTGTGACTGCGGCTGAATGATTGATTAATTCAGCGTTCCATCGATCATCTGTTCTTTTTGCATTTGTCACCCTAAGTTGGAAGAGTATGCCCAGACATTGTTCCTGTGCTCACTACGCCACCAGATTCAAGCTAGGCTGGCTAATGAAGGGTGTTTCCCCAGAACCGGTCCCAGGATGCTTGTTTCTGTTCTGTAGAGGACCTGGCAGTTTGGGCTGTTCTGTTCCCGTGTGGAACAAGGTCAAGACTGATTTGCAAACGGCGGGGCATAAACTGGAATTAAGTGACATCAAAAGAAACAACAGATTTAACCCAGATCTTTAACGAGGGGAGAATGTTTGATTAATTCAGCATTACGTCAATCATCTGTTCTTTTTTGTATTTGTCATTCTAATTGGGAAGTGTATGCCCAGACGTGAGTCCCATGCTTGCTACTCCACCATATTCATGCTAACCTGGCTGATGAGTGGTGGTACCACAAAACCGGTCCCAGGATGCTTGTTTCTGGTCCAGGGAGGATCTGGCCTGGCAGTTCAGGCTAACCTGTTCCCAGGGGGAACAGGGTCAACACTGATTTGCATATGGCTAGGTCTAAACAGGAATTGGTGTTTCCTGCAAAAAACAATGGATTTAATCTAGATCTGTGACTGGGAGTGAATGTTTGATTAATTCAGCATTCCGTTCATCGTCTGTTCTTTTTGCACACAGGCTTCAATGGCAGCCAGAGGCATTTTCAAAAACGTTACTTAAGTGGTTGGCACAAACAGTGCCCAGTCTCACAAACAGCATAGAATTTACAGTCCTTGGGTTACATGTAACATAACTTTACCAGGGACTGACAAGTAACTTAAATGTGCCAATTGGGTGTAAGCCAGTTTCACCATATTTAAGGGAGAGAGCACAAGCACTTTAGCACTGGTTAGCAGTGGTAAAGTGTGCACAGTACAAAGGCCAGCAAAAATGAAGTCCGCAAACTCCAGAGGGAAAACCACACCAAGGATGTCAGGTCCGTCACCAGTCTTGAAGTCTAACTATTACTTTTCTAACAGAAAATATCCATCTTTAGTAAGAAATTGCTCAGTAAGACCTGTCACCTGTCTTTTTCACCAGGTGTTAGAAATTGGATTGTAGGTTGAATGGGGTATGAGCCATTGTCAAGCAGAAACCACAATTTTAGTCACAGTAAGAAGCAGGCATACCCTAAATTACCCAGGGGGCTGAGTGGTAGGGCCAGATCTACTGCCCTTTTGCTTTAGGACTCCGAGGTCCAGCTTGCCCGAAAACAAGGAGGGGCCAGTCACCAGCCACCTCCTGAATGCTGTGACGTGCACTTATAACGTTTGAAGATCTCCCGCGGCATGGGCTGTGCGCGGGCCGCACCTGGCCGAACCTGACCTGCACCCATCAGCAACAAGAAGAGGCAGGGCTGAGCCCCACCTCTAACATCTAACGTATCCAATAAACGGACTGTCATTTGCACAATGTGCTTAAAAACGTCAGGGTATATTGCTTCTGGCGTGACAGACTTGCTGGGGGACTCTGAAAAGGCATTTATTTCTTTGTATACGTTGTTGTAGGTTGGAGTTAATTTCAAGCATTTTTTTGTGTTGCTTATGCTAATAAGGGTGCGAGGGCTGGCCACTTTTATTCCGTTTTCTCCAAGGAACAAAATAGTTTTATTAATAGTGTGACATTGTGAAAGTGGGTAATTATTGTTTCAACCTTACTCACCCTCAAGCCGCTTGGCACAGAGCAGTCAGGCCTAACTTAAAGGCAAAGTGTAAAGTATTTGGGCAAAACTTCAAATAGTACAAGAGTGAAAACACTACACAAAAAGATTTCACATCAGGTTAGAATAATAGAACTTAATTTAATGAATAAAACAAGACCTAAATGGCAAATATCCAATATGTAGAACTTGAGCTAAGCATCTTTAAAGAATATACTGTAAAGTAGCGCTTAGAAGCAATAACCACTTATTTGGGATATCTGATCAGCGCCAGACTGGGACGAAGTCAAGAGTTTAGGTAGACCGCAATGGAGTGTGGGCCAAATTCAGGATCTCACTGAGGCCTGCTGAACAAAAGTACCTTAATTCTAGTTGCATCGAGGAAGATGCGTGGTGCAGCTAAGCGATGCGTTGGTGTTCCCCGTCCAGTAGGAGGTGATGCTTTCATTTTCTTCACTTCGCAGAGGTGATGAACTGGTTCCAAATTATATATAAGCGTAAAGAGGATCCCTGGAAGACACCATTCATTCACTCCTTCATACTAGAAGCAATCATTGGTCATAAACTATTTTATACCGTTCACAGACTTTTTTTATTTAAAACAAAGGGAAACATACATAAATAGATAAAACACAATGCATTACATAATCAATGTTGTCATTTAAAAACAAGAAAAAAACTGTCCATACAGTAGGTAAAAGTCAAAATTGCAAATTAATTTGTTAGTATATATGTGTAAATTGACACAAGGCCTAGCATATTTCAAGGTGTCAACAGATCCTAACCACATACATAGCAGTTTAATGTAAAGAAAACAATACCAATCATGTGGATTCAAAAACAAAACCCCCAAGAGTCAAAAACAACCGTTTCTATTGTTGATTATGAGATTCATAAAGCCCTGCTAATATTTCTTAGAACAAATCTCGTATTTTTCTTTTGATCTTATATCAGAGATTTACTGGGCTTGAATTCTATGAACAAACAAAATGCGTCGACGCGTTTCGGTGTCACTGCCTTTGGATATCGGCACACCTTCCTCAGGACAATAATCGAAGTCCCTTGGGGTTAAACTCAAGTATCCTTCCTGCATGTAAGAAAAGGATTGGTTCAATACAATTTAAGGACATTTCTGATTACAAGAGAAGATAATACCTATTTCTCTGGTGTAGTTATTTCTAAGAACATTTTACTCTATCCTCTGTTTGAGGTTCCAGGTGTATACATTCTCTCATAACATTCTATTTATTTGTGCATCACTTCCTAAGATGCTAAAGATCTATATGTTCGACCCTCCGTTATAACCTAGTTGATGACCACTCTGGACTCGGTACAACACGACATTCAGACACTCATATGGACCATCCATTCACACAACTACTAACCTTAAAGAAGGTGTTTTTCTTTAAAGAAGTTCTCTTTCTTCACGGATTATGAAGACATCAGATCCACATTGAAATCAGTATCTTTAGAATATGTGGTCTGGAAAGATACAATTTTATAGTTTACAAAGATTTTAGGTATCAAGCTAGGGCATACATAAGCCTCGTAATACAAGCTTTTTATCGGTTTATTACTTAATTACCATCAGAAGGAGGATATTTTCGCTTAGCTTCTGTTCAGGGTTCGAATATCATTACATTTCCTCTGGATACGGGATTTTACCTTGTTTAATACAAGGCCCTGTATAGGGTGATATCACATAGTTTATTAACAGTGAAGGATCAAGGTTTTATTTGGGTCATTACTGTCGAATGCTATGAACCTACATAGTGGTTTTAGTGATGGCTCAGTTCATACCTGTAATATTATAGATGGCCTCTTCCCCGTGGCGTACGTCTCCTTTTAAATGGTTATCCCCACACCTTTGAATGGCGGTGAGTGGCTCGTTAGGAGTGATGCCTGATCTGTATACGGGGTAAATTGAAGAGGGTAGTATTTGTTCCAGATGATACTGAAGAAAAGAACCGCTTATTTTGGAAATACATGGTATATATTTGGTAAAGATAGTCATGACGATAATTTGGGAATCTTATCTCTTATCATTCAAATATCGTCCTGCCCCGCTGCACTGGATTGCTCATTCTTTACTAAAGATGAGCTGGACAATTTTATATTTGCTAGACGAGAAGGGATAACTCGTGCCTGTGATAGCCGGGACTCTACCCGAATGTAAAGTGTAGACGGCCCCTTTATAATACCATGCTATTCTTTCTTTTTCCCATTGTGGCCATATCGCATATCCCCGTTTTTTAATAAAGATAAAGGTGCGCTCCAAAAGTTAGGTTAAAACTAAAGGTAAATGCAGCCCCCCGTAGGAATTGGATTTGGCTATCGGGGGGTAAATAGGTCGCATAGTCAGGAGAATGCACCCGCGTTACCGATTGAGAAGGGGTTCAACCTACTCCCATTTACAGTATACAAGTCCCTCTTGCTTACCTTGATATTAGTCTGCATCTAGAGTCGCCACGGGTACGTCTGCTTCTATGCGTAGCTCGGATAAAAGTCCGATGCGCCGCTAGCGTTTATATGCCGGTTCTTATTCTATTAGATGCAGGTGTGCAGGGCAACTAGTCGCCCACACATGCGTAGAGGCGCCCCAGCTCCAAATGAAACAGTACGCCATTTTGTAATGGTTTAGATATACTGAAGGAGATAGGGTTTCAAGGGATAGCACCTATTTTACATAGACTGACTCGAGTCTTCTTACTGGATTGCTCATATCCTGTGTGATGTATAGACCCAGATTACGATTTGTCTGTACGTAACAAAATTATTATATTTGGTATATCTGGCTTCATTATTTAGTGCCGATGAATACCAAAGTGCCGATCTCCCGGGGATATTCTGTATTCCCAATTATGGTCTATTCATGTCCGACTTATTTAGAGTTCTCCTCATGGTTTTTTTTCATCGAGTTCTAATCTGGGTGTCGGAAAACAATTTTCCTGGACGCCATTTTGTAATGGTCAAATGATAACCCAGGGAGATAGTTGGTCCCTATGTAAGGGGGAGGGTATATCATTGTTCCATTTATAATTACTATCGACTTTCTGAGTTTTAAAGTATAATTATATGGGCGAAAAATAAAACAGTGCCAACCCTATATAGGATAGACACTTCTACATAAGTTGTGTGTCCCAATATAGGTATGATACTGTTATTTGAACTTATATATATACCTCCATCTGTCACTCGTATATTTTACTTCACACTCGTGGACAGACTCCACAACCTTTTTTGTACATATTGGGTAATTTTCTCTTACTAATCTGAATTATGTATAACTTCTATTCACTTCTTTTCTCCACCTGAGAAATTTCTGCTTGAACAAATTATGACCTTTAGATTAGAGTATCCCAATCTTCTCTGGTGTTCAGTCCCTTCCTTATGGTGTCAAACTTCATGATGTTCCACTGTTCTTGTTGTTTACATTTTTTGGTACTATTACCTTGTCTAGTCTGTTCCTTAACTTTTTCCAGAATTGCCCATTTAACATCTAGGTCATTATGACCTTTTTCGTTCCAATGGTTGACTAAAGGAGCATTTTCTTTGTTGCACCTAATGGCTGATTTGTGTTCTCCTATGCGTGTTCTCAGCTCTCTGCCTGTCTCCCCTATGTACCACTGACCACAGGGGCATAGGCTCAGGTATGTTAGGTTTTTGCTTCTGCAATTGTTTAGTGTATTAATTCTGTGTGAGACTCCATTCAGGCATATTTCTTTTGTCACTATACAAGAGTCACAGACACTGCATGAGCCACATTTATGATTACCCGTCGCTCTGGTCCCTTATAGGGTCATTTGACCGCCTGATGTATCCTCTCTATATGTATGGACCAAGGTAGATCGTAAATTTTTGTTTTTTCTGAAGGCATATAGGGGTTTTGGAAGTTTGGTTTCAGTTCCTTCATTCAATATTTTCCAATTATGATTGATTATATTTCTTATTTGGTTTGCGATTACTGAGAATTGGCTGACCATAACTATTTTGTCCATACTAGTGTCTTTTTCTTTCTTGTCCAAGAGGCTGTCTCTGTTATAATATCTTGCTCTCTTGAGAGAATGATTTACTAGTTTCTTGGGGTATCCCCTATCTAGGAATTTTTGTTTAGTAGCTTCCGCATGTTTGTAGAAGTCTTCAAGAGAGGTACAGTTCCTCCTGAGGCGGAGGAATTCGCCAAAAGGGATATTATCCTTCTGGCTCTTGGGGTGGTAACTATTATAATGTAGGACCGTATTACGGTCCGTTTTCTTTTTGTATAGTTCTACCGCTAACTGGTTGTTATCTGCCTTAATGCTAATATCTAAAAAATCTACTTTTTTGTTACTGTATGCAGCTGTGAACCTGAGGTTAACATCGCCTAAGTTTATCCAGCTCAAAAACTCATTTAAAACTTGCTCGGGTCCTGACCAAATGAAAAAAATATCATCTATAAATCCTACCCAATTTTTTACATTTTCGTAGAAGGGGCTGATTTCGTTGTAAATGTGCCTTTCTTCGAAAATACTGACGTAGATACATGCCAGACTCGGTGCGCAAGTTGCGCCCATGCTCGTGCCTTTACGTTGAATATAAAGGTCTTTCTTGAAGAGAAAAATATTGTTTAATAATACCATAGACACACATTGGGCTATGAAATTCTTATCTCCCCCTACAATTTCATTTTCCTCAAGAAGAGTTCTGATGACATTAATTGTGTCATGTTGTGGGATATTGGTGTAGAGGGACTCTACATCTAATGTTACCATGTATTCTATTTCTGAATTGAAATTGAGTCCCTCCACCTTGGTTATCATGTCTGCTGTATCTTTAATGTAAGATTTTTGCATTTGGACTAGAGGCTTTAAAAACTTGTCTGCGTAGATACTGAGTGGTTCTAGTAGGGAGTCTATAGAGGCCACTATCGGTCTTAGGGGTGGGTCCTCTATGCTTTTATGGACTTTAGGAAGTCCATAAAAAGCAGGTATCTTCGGGTCCTCATTTTTAAGGAATTTAAAATTCAGCAGACATGATAACCAAGGTGGAGGGACTCAATTTCAATTCAGAAATAGAATACATGGTAACATTAGATGTAGAGTCCCTCTACACCAATATCCCACAACATGACACAATTAATGTCATCAGAACTCTTCTTGAGGAAAATGAAATTGTAGGGGGAGATAAGAATTTCATAGCCCAATGTGTGTCTATGGTATTATTAAACAATATTTTTCTCTTCAAGAAAGACCTTTATATTCAACGTAAAGGCACGAGCATGGGCGCAACTTGCGCACCGAGTCTGGCATGTATCTACGTCAGTATTTTCGAAGAAAGGCACATTTACAACGAAATCAGCCCCTTCTACGAAAATGTAAAAAATTGGGTAAGATTTATAGATGATATTTTTTTCATTTGGTCAGGACCCGAGCAATTTTTAAATGAGTTTTTGAGCTGGATAAACTTAGGCGATGTTAACCTCAGGTTCATCTAAACTCTAAACTTAAAATCTAAACAAGTGCAAAAAAAATTTAGGAATTTGGGGCCAGATGTAGGTAGCAAATGCAGAATTTCTCAGAATTTCAGCATTTGCGATCGCCATTTGGACAGTGTGCTATGTAGCACACAAAAACCCACATGCAAAATAAGGAATCTCAAAATGTGGTATTCCTTATTTTGCAAATGCATTTAAGGAGTCCCATATTGCGATTCCTTAAATGCAATGTAGGAAGCACCCAAGTTGTGTGATTTTGGCTTAAGGAATCGCAAATTACCACCAACTTCAGGTTGGTGGAAATTTGCGATTTCTTTGAAAAATGCACTTTTTTGCATTTTTCAAAGTGCCATGTGGCGCACATACAAGCCCTTAGCACATGTATGTGTGCCACATGTGCATAAATGTTTATTTCAGGGGTGCAAAAGGGTGTCCTATTGACACCCTTGCAACCTTGAAATTGCATTCTCAATTTGCGACTCTCTAATTGAGAATCACATATTGATAATGTCTTCCCATTCATTCCTATGAGCCTTCTAGCCCATAGGAATAAATGGGAAGGTATTCCTTATTTGCGAATCTCAATTTGTGATTCGCAAATAAGGAGTAGGTGGGATTTGTAAAATGTTTTGCTAATCCTACCTACATTGTGTTTTGGGATTCTCTAATTAGCGATTCCCTCAAAAAACGCAATTTGAGAATTGCAAAACACGTATTACCCACAAATTGCCCTTAGTATTTCAATATTTTAAAATAGAAATAATCAGGTCTTCATTCTCTTCCTAAACTCATCTCTATCTTCAAGAAACTGTCCTCTGCTTAGCTAGATTTAAAGGCAAGAAAGTTACCACGATCTTTTATTTATTTTTATTTACTTGTTTCTTTTCCCCGGAGCTGTCCAATGAGGTAATATGGTGTCACACCTGTTACCGACTTCTCTCATTGTAGATTACAAGCCAGGCATCTTCATGTAGCCTAGATGTGTCAGTTTGGGTCATTAGAGAGATATCTGTGACAAGGTAGGGTTCACATGCTGCTAATTGCAAATTTAAGGCAAAGGGGACGATTAGGATGGCGGTTGTAAAACCACCCCGACTGCCATGGAAGCAGAAAACAACCACCTGCCGGCAACGTCGAAAAACCGACGACCAAATTAGGATAATCCGCTCAAAAACACTGACCGCAGTGGAACGGGGCCAAGAAAAACCGCCTGTAGCGGGCGGTGAATGCCAAAATCTGTCTGCGGTGGTCGGATACGCAGCAGAAAAAAACAACCCGCCACAATCATAGCGGAGTCCCTGCACGTGAAATTAGGATATACCCGATGGTCCAGCGGTACGTTCCACTGTTTGCAAGCGCTGCGGTCGCACACTCGGATGAATGGGAGAGGCAGTGGAAGATCTGCAACGTAGCCACAGCTGCGGACAATCCTTGAAAAATATGGTGGACGAAGCAAAAACCCCACAATAAGGCCAAAAATTGCACACAGCAAACTAGCAATGCTCTCCAAATACACAAAACACACCCCAATGACAAAAACACATGGCAAAAAAAAAATTACAATTCCGAGGATAAAACACACAACACACCTGGCAGCAGTACCCCATTTGGACACACCCACATAGCTGAGTATAAAACCAACCCCTTCCCTGACCACAATCCTTTGCAACCTTCCAAGACTGAAGGCCACCAACCCTCACAATAAAGGATAGGCAAAGCAACACACCAGTACTACTCACACCATACACAGCACCACCACCACTTTCACACATGCACCACTAATTCCCCTGTACATCACACACCATACACATCGCAACCACACCCACCACTCACACCCCTGCACCCACAACCACTTTGCACCACACACCATGTCAACACATAAAATGCCCAAATTCACAGGGAGTGAGTTGGCAGTCATGGTAAATGAGATAGTCAGAGTGAAACCACAACTGACAACCCTAACTGGAAAAAGAACTTGAAAGTATTCGTCAGATACATTGACGACTTATTCTTTATCTGGAAGGGCACCAAGGAAAACTTGGAACAAGCACTCATAGAGTTGGAATACTAAATACAACAGAATACAACTCACCTGGCAGATAAGTGAAGACACTATCACATTTCTAGACGTTTTGATTTCAAAAACTAACATTGGGTTTGAGACTGACTTGTTCCGGAAAGAAACGGATCGCAACAACACGGTGCATTTCTCTAGTTTTCATCAGGGTTCACTGAAACGCCACCTACCATACTCTCAGATGCTATGCGTGAAGCGTATAGCATCAAATACCGATGGATGTGAAAAACGATGAAAGAGATTGGCTCTAGATTCCTTGAAAGAGGATACCCGCAAGAAATCATAAAAGAGGCTGGAAATCGTGTATCTAAAATACCTAGAGAAAAAGCATTAACTAGAGCCATGAAACCTAAAGATACCAGGATGGTATTAGAATCGAAATTTTCCACACAAAGTGCCACCTACAAAAAGATAATTTTGAAACACTGGCGAATTTTGACATCTGAACCTGAATTCAATGATTTGTTTAAAACACCACCCATATTTGCCTATTCACGGAATAACAACCTCAAAGAGATCCTTTCTAGCAAACCCATCATTCGAACAGAATTCAAAGGAACCCGCCCATGCCTTAACTGCAACAGTTGTAATAATGTGACGAAAGGCAACTCCATCTGTCATCCAATGAAGGGTCATAACATCAAATTGAACGTCAACGCCACTTGTGATTCATCTAACTTAATTTACCTCCTCAAATGCCCATGTGGAAAAATCGATATTGGGAAAACTGAAAGGAAAATAAAAATACGATTGAACGAACATAAATCTAATATCCGCACTAAAAATGACAAATCGAACATTGCAATGCATTTCATGGAATATAAACACAGCATTGCCCAACTTAAGTTTCTGATATTGGAGATTATTGAGAAAAAAGAAGGTAAAGACAATAATAAGGCACTACTGCAACGTGAAATAGCTTGGATATATCGCCTTCAGGCTATGAAGCCCTTTGGGCTGAATGACAGGACTGAATTTAGTTGCTTTCTGTAAACCACCATGATGGTGGAGATCTAATGTATAATGCTTTTTTGCTGCCTGCAATGACACTATTGACTTTACTATGATTTATATATTTGTGGTTTGGATGCCATGTCATTAAATGATGCACCGTTTTCTATTTCTCACACCCCCGGCGTACACCCAATATGGTAACTCCATCATCAACTCGCCCACCTAGTCCGTTTTTTATTATTATTACACACGTGAGCGTTTTTGAGCCAACCAGGGCTCTTCACCTTTCATTTCCGCACTTGTCGTTTAAATATCCCGTAGCCCGGCAAGTTTACTACTTCCTGGGAAGAAATTGACTACACGCGTTTGGAACTCGCTCCCGTAACACACCCGCTGAGAACCTTGAAGCACCCCCCAACCTTTCATGTAAGTCGGCTTATTTTCCGCTGTCACCTTTTTTGACCTAGGCAATGTAGCGAGTTCGTGCCCTGAGAGGCCAGACCTCACTAACTGATGCTTGTTACCTTCTTTCCAGTTGGTGAACTCGTCCACGTTTGTTCACATAAGTGTAGTAGTTTTACCCCGGCGCGTTCTCATGGTATACTGGTATTTGGCATAATACACCCGCCGAACCGAGCACTTGATCACGTATCACATATCACTTGTCGATTTGCGTATGCATGCACAAATGAGCATGATACCCTTGTGCATGTACTGTTATTACTTAGTATATGAATGTTGAAATGATGGACTATATATTTAATTTTCGCTTGTAGAGCTCCTCGATAAAGGGCAATGGAGCCCGAAATGCATCGGAGCGGTTAGAAACATGATGGAATGGGAAACATCCATTACAACGCGGATGTTTCCCCGCGGTGCTGTTACGACGCGTCCCTAACAACGCAAGTCGTTACCACGACTTGCACTGGAGGGCGCTAGAAGATTAAAAATAGTAAATTTACTATTCCAACACCTTCCATAGCGTCCACGGGGACTGGTGTTAGAATAGTAAATGATACTATTCGACATCCGCGCCCCCAACGCAAGTCGTGGTAACGACTTGCGTTGTAAGGGACGCATTGTAACAGCACGCGTTGTGACGGTACGCGTTGTACCGTCATACATCCTGATGGAATATGTATTAAACATATGGATTGCTTGAAACTTACATTTGATATGAAGTGAAAATATTGAATTGAATCACAATATTAAAGAAATAATTAACCTACCTGAACTGAGTCTTCTGTGAAGAACAAAAGATGTGCCCATTGGCAGGGATGCACCCATAATGTATGTGTGCACATATTCTAAACGAAAAGTAGATTTAGTCATCTTCATTGATGCTTTGTTTGCATATGTTTGTTTTGTTGCTGCCATTAAACTGACCCTACATCTCTCTCTCTCATGCAACATCTCCTGTGGTCACAGAGGGACAGGAGACAGACACCAGAGGGGGAAACTAGCACAACAGCTGTACAGGAGCCCAGTAACACAGATGTCACAAGTGCCTCAGAGAGGGACAGGAGTCTGCTGGAGGAATCCCAGCCTGAGACGCAAAGTACCACGTCATCTGATGCCAGCGGGGATGCAGCCATGTTGGCGGGCGCAGGGAACGGGGAGTCTGTATCATCTTCCACCACACAGCGCCCAGTGCCCACCCTCCCAGTCACTTCCTCTGGTGCTGCCTGTGTCCACCTCAGTAAGAGGGCAGGAGTGTCCTGTGGAATTTTTGCGCCAGCTGTGTGTAGGTCCAATAGCTCTCCTCAATGCCTTCATTGGCCACGAAAAAAAAGTGACCCAGGTGGTTGCTTTCATGGAGGGCATATATTCAGACGTGGGTGGGCTGCACCAAACTCTCCAGGCTTTGTCCTCCACAGTGACATCTGCCCTTCAACAGGCACATACTCAGAGAGGACAGCTCTGGTCCGCTTCTCCACCCCCCTGGCAGTGGCCACATCTGACAATAGTGACCACGGTCCACATACATTAAAGTCATGATAAGGCACACGAAGCACACAGCAGCAGCAACCCAGGCGGTCCCGCCCGCAGACACCATCCCCACAGAATACCAAAGCCATCCCAGAGCGCAGAGAGAAAAGCCCATCAGATGACACCAGGGGACAAAAAGCAAAGCAGCAGACTCTCCTGGCCCTAAAGCATCTTCCAAAGTGAAGCATACTGTTTCTGTGTCCACCAAGTAGGTGGTGCATGCCAAGGGTACACCTAGGAAGGACTCCAAGGCAGAATCACCCACCACCTCGACTCCCATTCTAAGCCCAGTGAAGCAGGGGAAGGAGGGCACTGTAGGGGTGACACCTAGTAAACAGGGCAAGGGGGGCAGAGACGGAGCCAGGCAAAGCGCACCACTGGGTCCAGCACATCACCAAAGGGGGTGCCAGTTTCTGTGAGTGTAACTGTTGTGTCCATACCAGTTGCAATTGACCCCAATGCAGGGAAGCCAGTTAGGATCCCCAAGAAGTGGAAAGGCACCCATCCACAATCTCCCAGCCACACCGTGTGTCCCGTCTGCATGACTCCGCCTCCACGTGCCACTGCACCACCTGGTCCAAGAAGCCCTTCGGCTTGCCAAGCCACTGATAGCTCTACCTCAGCTGGTACGCTCTCTCCCCAGTCAAGTGCCCCAACAGTCACCGAGACACAGCCTGCTCCCAGTCCGCCAGCCAAGTCTGAACGGTAGTCACCCTCACACACCTGTCTCTCACACAGGTGGGCCGGTACTGCACATTGTTACCCCCGACTGTGTTTCTGACCATGGAAAGGTACAGTGGCACACATTCCCTGTGCGGCCTCTCCTGGACATACCCTGCATTTCATTTCTGCCACTGGGCTTGTTGCTCTTTGGTAAGTTCAAGTATTCCCTGTGCAGCCTCTCATGGCATACCCTGCACTTCGTTTCTGCCATTGGGCTTCTTGCTCTTTGCCGTGTTCAAGTATTCCCTGTGCAGCTTCTCATGGACAAACTCTCCACTTAGCCCTGGTCACTGGCCTTGTTGTTCACTGCTATTTTGCCCTTGCCTGTGCAGCTTCTCATGGACATACTCTGTACTTAGCCCTGGCCACTGGCTTTGTTGTTCACTGCTGTTTTGCTTGCCTGTGCAGCTTCTCATGTACATACTCTTCACTTAGCCCTAGCCACAGTCCTTGTTGTTCACTGCTGTTTTGCCCTTGCCTGTGCAGCTTCTCATGTACATACTTGGCACTTAACCCTGGCCACTGGCCTTGTTCACTGCTGTTTTGCCCTTGTCTGTGCAGCTTCTCATGGACATGCTCTGCATTATGTGCCTTGCTCTTCTCTTCTCGTAGTGCCTATCTGTGCAATATGTGAATAAAGACAGTTGCCCAAGTTGTCTATTTTTTCAGCGTACTTACTTAATAAAGTTATTTTCCTGTGTGTGTATATAGTTTACTGTGCCACATGGTCTGTGTGGCACTTCAACATAGTCAATGTTTTTGCTCACTTCCTCTATTTTTGCTGGGGTGACACGGACTTCAGTGCTCACTGACCCAGATACTTGTGGGGGCAATTATGTCAATTTTTAATGGGTAGCAGTTGTCATTTTATTAATTTGTTTATGTTGGCTATGTTAAACATATGTAAGGTTGGGGGCACTACCAGCACAGAGTGGGATTCTATCCACAGTACTGCAGGCAGGCTGGCCAGGGTCATCATGTATATGCATTCTTCCTTTATGTGTGCCCAGTGGTGTATGTGTGTGGTCATCTTGTGATGGCCAGTCATCCTGGTCCATTTGCTTACTTTCCATGTGTGCTCTTGGATGGTCAGGAGGTGTGCAGTGTACAGGGGTGAGTTTGTCGGGAGTGTTGATGTGTGCATGCCCCTGCATTGTCAACTACACATGTGTCACCCAGGAGTTGTATGCCTGCTGTTTTGATTGTTCAGCCCTGTGGATGTGGTTGTATACACATGTGTGAGTTGTGAGTTGTATGTTGTGCGCTGTGCAGTGTGTTGTTGTTTCCTTGCAGTTCTATCTGACTCCTGCTTGCTTTTGTCACTTGTATGTAGAGTGTGTGACTGGCAAGTCAGTGTTGTGTTTTGTTGATCATCAATGTGTCTTGTTACTTTTTCTGGTTACTGTTTAGACCTGCTGCTCCACACTGCCATTGTGGTTGTGTTTTCTCATGCCTTGCTTTCACATGGTGCCTTCTTGACTCCAGTGTGGCATGTTGTGTGTAGTGTCATACCATCCCCTATCTGTGTTTCAGATGCCTACCCATTGTGGGTCTGCACTCCCTCTATTTGTGTATGGTACACTCCTGCCATGTCCCCTACTGACATGCAGTACACTTCACTTTGATGTCAGCTGTCCCCTTGCTTTACATGTGTGTGTGCCTCCCCATCACTTCATTGTCCTGGAAAGACATGGCTTGGCAGTTCGGGCTGGACTGTTTCCATGAGGCACAGGGTTAAGGCTGATTTGCATATGGCCATGTCTAAACTGAGGTGGTGTGGAGTGCAAAAAAACGATGGATTTAGGCCCATATCTCTGTACTGGGGTAAATGTATGACATTGTTCTGCATTCTGTCAATCAACTGTTGTTTTTGCATTTGTCACCCCGAGTGGGATGGGTATGCTCAGACGTGAGTCCCATGCTCTCCACACCACTGGAGTCAAGCTATCCTGGCTGAAGACGGCTGATAGCCAGAAACCGGTCCTAGGATGCTTGATTCCGGTCCAGGAAAGACATGGCTTGGCAGTTCGGGCTGGAATGTTCCCATGAGGCACAGGGTCAAGGCTGATTTGCATATGGTCATGTCTGAACTGGGGTGGTGTGGAGTGCAAAAAAACGATGGATTTAGGCCCAGATCTCTGTACTGGGGTGAATGTATGACATTGTTCTGCATTCTGTCCATCAACTGTTGTTTTTTCATTTGTCACCCCGAGTGGGATGGGTATGCTCAGACGTGAGTCCCGTGCTCTCCACACCACTGGAGTCAAGCTATCCTGGCTGAAGACGGCTGATAGCCAGAAACCGGTCCTAGGATGCTTGATTCCGGTCCAGGAAAGACATGGCTTGGCAGTTCGGGCTGGAATGTTCCCATGAGGCACAGGGTCAAGGCTGATTTGCATATGGTCATGTCTGAACTGGGGTGGTGTGGAGTGCAAAAAAACGATGGATTTAGGCCCAGATCTCTGTACTGGGGTGAATGTATGACATTGTTCTGCATTCTGTCCATCAACTGTTGTTTTTTCATTTGTCACCCCGAGTGGGATGGGTATGCTCAGACGTGAGTCCCGTGCTCTCCACACCACTGGAGTCAAGCTATCCTGGCTGAAGACGGCTGATGGCCAGAAACCGGTCCTAGGATGCATGATTCCGGTCCAGGAAAGACATGGCTTGGCAGTTCGGGCTGGACTGTTCCCATGAGGCACAGGGTCAAGGCAGATTTGCATATGGCCATGTCTGAACTGGGGTGGTGTGGAGTGCAAAAAAACGATGGATTTAGGCTCAGATCTCTGTACTGGGGTGAATGTATGACATTGTTGTGCATTCTGTCCATCAACTGTTGTTTTCGCATTTGTCACCCCGAGTGGGATGGGTATGCTCAGACGTGAGTCCCATGCTCTCCACACCACTGGAGTCAAGCTATCCTGGCTGAAGACGGCTGATAGCCAGAAACCGGTCCTAGGATGCTTGATTCCGGTCCAGGAAAGACATGGCTTGGCAGTTTATTTATTTATTTATTTATATGCTTATAAAGCGCCTGAGTCAATTCCCGAAGGGATATCTCTGCGCTTTTTGCTTGCACTGGACAGTTAACTCTAGGGATACAGCTTTGGAGAAGGGGATAGGCTACATTTATGACAGTAAAAAGAGGTGTGTTTTAAGTTTTTTCTTAAATAATTCTAGATTCCTGATCTGTTTCAATGCGGAGGGTAGGGAGTTCCAAAGGATTGGTCCTTTATATGACAGAGCTCGACCGCCTTGTCTAGCTCTTTTTATCTTAGGGACCTGTAGCAACTGGTGGTTGCTTGAACGTAGAGTGCATCCAGGGATGTAAGGGACACATTTTTCTTTTAGGTATTTGGGGCTAGTTCCAAACAGGCATCTGTGTATTATACTGCATATTTTAAATTTAATGCGCTGCTTTACCGGCAGCCAGTGTAGTTGACGGAGTAAAGGGCGGGAGGGTGTTCTGGGAGGAGCATTGAGGGCAAGTCTTGCGGCCGTATTTTGGACCACCTGTAATTTATCCAGCTGTTCCTCATTTGCCGATAGATACAGTCCGTTGCAGTAATCCATTCTGCCTATAATTAAGGTCTGAATTAATGTTTTTCTGTGATTGTCCGGCAGGAATGGGAAGACGCGTCGGAGTAACCCCACCACATGAAAACAAGCACCAGCCACTTGGGTGGTGTGTTCCTTCAGTAGGAGCGCTTGGTCTAGTTTGATACCCAAGTTTTTTGCTGTTGGCTTGGGGTTCGGGACTGGACCCAGTTCCAGGGGCCACCATTCTGGGGACCATAGCAAGGTCGCCCCCCCGAATAACATGACCTCGGTTTTGGATACATTGCATTGGAGAAAGTTCTGAGCCATCCAATGCGCCACTGCTCTCATCCCATCCGCAAAAGTTGATTGAATTGCCGGTGTGAGAGTTTGGAATGGGAACAGGAGTTGGGTGTCATCAGCGTATGACACCGGGGAGAAACCATAAGATCTTATCAGATTTGCTAAGGGTGCCACATATATGTTGAAGAGCGTAGGGCTCAAGCATGAGCCCTGTGGCACTCCCTTAGTTAGCTCCCTTGAGGATGCTTCCAGTTCGGGCGGGAATGTTCCCATGAGGCACAGGGTCAAGGCTGATTTGCATATGGCCATGTCTGAACTGGGGTGGTGTGGAGTGCAAAAAAACAATGGATTTAGGCCCAGATCTCTGTACTGGGGTGAATGTATGACATTTTTTCTGCATTCTGTCCATCAACTGTTGTTTTTGCATTTGACACCCCGAGTGGGATGGGTATGCTCAGACGTGAGTCCCATGCTCTCCACACCACTGGAGTCAAGCTATACTGGCTGAAGAAGGCTGATAGCCAGAAACCGGTCCTAGGATGCTTGATTCTGGTCAGGGAAAGACATGGCTTGGCAGTTCGGGCTGGACTGTTCCCATGAGGCACAGGGTCAAGGCAGATTTGCATATGGCCATGTCTGAACTGGGGTGGTGTGGAGTGCAAAATAACGATGGATTTAGGCCCAGATCTCTGTACTGGGGTGAATGTATGACATTGTTCTGCATTCTGTCCATCAACTGTTGTTTTTGCATTTGTCACCCCGAGTGGGATGGGTATGCTCAGACGTGAGTCCCATGCTCTCCACACCACTGGAGTCAAGCTATCCTGGCTGAAGACGGCTGATAGCCAGAAACCGGTCCTAGGATGCTTTATTCTGGGCCAGGAAAGACATGGCTTGGCAGTTCGGGCTGGACTGTTCCCATGAGGCACAGGGTCAAGGCTGATTTGCATATGGCCATGTCTGAACTGGGGTGGTGTGGAGTGCAAAAAAACGATGGATTTAGGCCCAGATGTCTGTACTGGGGTGAATGTATGACATTGTTCTGCATTCTGTCCATCAACTGTTGTTTTTGCATTCGTCACCCCGAGTGGGATTGGTATGCTCAGACGTGAGTCCCATGCTCTCCACACCACTGGAGTCAAGCTATCCTGGCTGAAGACGGCTGATAGCCAGAAACCGGTCCTAGGATGCTTGATTCCAGTCCAGGAAAGACATGGCTTGGCAGTTCGGGCATGACTGTTCCCATAAGGCACAGGGTCAAGGCTGATTTGCATATGGCCATGTCTGAACTGGGGTGGTGTGGAGTGCAAAAAAACGATTGATTTAGGCCCAGATCTCCGTACTGGGGTGAATGTATGACAGTGTTCTGCATTCTGTCCATCAACTGTTGTTTTTGCATTTGTCACCCGAGTGGGATGGGTATGCTCAGACGTGAGTCCCATGCTCTCCACACCACTAGAGTCAAGCTATCCTGGCTGAAGACGGCTGACAGCCAGAAACCGGTCCTAGGATGCTTGATTCCGGTCCAGGAAAAACATGGTTTGGCAGTTCGGGCTGGATTGTTCCCATGAGGCCTTGGATCAAGCTGATTTGCATATGGCCATGTCTGACATGGGGAGATGTGGAGTGCAAAAAAACGATGGATTTAGGCCCAGATCTCTGTACTGGGGTGAATGTATGACATTTTTCTACATTCTGTCCATCAACTGTTGTTTTTGCAGTTGTCACCCCGAGTGGGATGGTTATGCTCAGATGTGAGTCCCATGCTCTCCACACTACTGGAGTCAAGCTATCCTGGCTGAAGACGGCTGATAGCCAGAAACCGGTCTTAGGATGCTTGATTCCGGTCCAGGAAATACATGGCTTGGCAGTTCGGACTGGACTGTTCCCATGAGGCACAGGGTCTAGGCTGATTTGCATATGGCCATGTCTGAACTGTGGTGGTGTGGAGTGCAAAAAAACGATGGATTTAGGCCCAAATCTCTGTACTGGGGTGAATGTATGACATTGTTCTGCATTCTGTCCATCAACTGTTGTTTTTGCAGTTCTTTGGCCAGGATCAATGTGTCACTCAGGGTATTTCCCCAATGGGTTGTATGTGATGTTCTCGTGCTGTTTGACAGGTATGGTTGTGCATATGCAGTTCAACTGTGTGTGCTACCCAGTCCTCTGGTCAAATTGTTTCCTCCTTTGTGTCTCAGACTTGTGCATCTGTTGGTGCTGTGTTGGATGTGTGTGTGTTGGGTGTGGTGTTGCTTCACTTCCTGGGTGTGCTGTTGTCTTTGTGCTGTGCTGATTGGTGTTGTGTGGGTCGATTTTCTGTCACTCATGTCTGTGTGTGGCTCGAATGTTTGGTGTATACACACTCCTTGCTGTGCATGCTGTGCTGTGTGTGTATGTTGTTTTGTCATTGCCTGGTGTGCATCCCCTGATGTCCTGCTGTGTTTGAAATGTGATTTTCTTTGCTTGTGCATCTGTTGTTTGTTTGATGTGGCTGTGTTGTTCTGTTATGGTGCACTACTTGTGTGTGTTGTCGTATGTTGTATGTGCATTGTTCCTGAGTGATGAGTTTGTGCACTACTGGTGTGTCTATGCTCCCATTGCCTTTCCACAGTTTAGCTGCAGAGGGCATGTCTGTTCGTGTTGTCGTTCTGTGTGTGTTTCTGTTGGGTTATGTGTTTGTCTTTTGTTTTTGTGTAAACATTTGTTCTGGCATCCCTGTGTGTGTGTGTGATGTTTGCGGCTACCCCCAGGGTGTGTTATTGTTTGTGTGTGTATTGACTGGCAAGTATAGCCAGCCTTCAGTGTGTTTGACACTGATGTTGTGTGCTGCTGGTGTGAGGGGGGTATGTGTGTACATTCCTACTGGTGTTTGGCAGTCATGGAGTGTGTCAATGGCCCTGTGTTTTGTGCTGCTTTTTGTACTCCTGTGAAGTAGTTGTATACATGTGTGGCTGTTCACAGTTTGACTTCGGGGCCTTTCTGTCATCCTTGTGCCTATACATGGTTTGCCTTGCTGTCTCCCTGTGTTGTTGCACTGTAATGTCTGTGTTTTGACTTGACTGACTGTACCAACCATGTGTGCTTTGATGGTCTGAGGGTGTTGTTCTTTGTTCCTTGTCTTGCATGTGATGTACATATGCTGGTTGTGTGTCTCCATGGCTTTTTATTTGTGTGCTGGCCACTTTGGCTTTCCCTTTTTGTTGTGCTCCATTGCTGTAGGCATGTGGGGTGTGCATGTGTCTGTGTGTCAGTCTGTGGTATGTATGTGTGACTATGCAGGCTGTGTGTCCATTTGTATGTTTGTTCCTTGTAAGTGTTCATTTGGTGCTTGTACTCATTTGTGTTTCCCTGAGTGTGGTGTTGTTGTGGTGTGTGTGTTTCCCTGGCCATGTGCTACTGTGCTATGCATTGTGTGTTCCTGTGCAGCCACTCGTGCAGTGGCTGTCTCCCTAGTTGTGTGGTGCATGGTGTGGATTGACCTAGCTTGTTGTTGTGCATGGGGGTGCACACGAGGGGTACATGGTGTGTGCCTTCATGAGGTGTGCTAATGTGTGGTGGGAGGAGGTGTGGGCCTGTGGTCTTTGTGCCTTGCCCATACCTGTCACTGGCCCTGCCTTCAGCATTGGTCGCATGTATTCCCTTGTGTTTACCACTGCAGTGATGTGACCGGGACATTGCTGCATGATTGTGGAAGATGTGTGTCCAGGAGGCAGAGAGGTGACTTGGTGGCAGGTGGGTCATGTGTGGGTGCCCTTGTGGATGTGTTCCTGTCCCTACCAGGGTGACAGATGTGGATTTGGACCCTGTGTCAGCTCTTGTGTTGTGTGCTGTGTGTTGTGTTTGTTTTATTGCGTACCTGTGGTGGCGTCCGCGGCGGTCCATGAGTTGCTGGTGATGTAGCAGGTACAGTACCGGGAAAACATGAAGAGCTGGAACAATGGCGGTTTTGACCGGGTGGTGTTGACCGGGACTCTGGTTTCATGCTCCGCTGTCGAGCTTCCGCCTTCTCTAGTTGGAAGGTTTCTCTGCTGTGGTGCATCTGCTTGTTTGGGGCATCCTAATTTGTGGAGCGGGGCTGACGTCATCCCACACGGCGGTGAGTCTCTATTGGCTTCGACCGGTGTGGTGGTGGGCGCACTTTGATGGCGGTGCATGTCGCACCGCGGCGGACGGGAAATGAGCTATTTTTGGCCATACTAATATGGTGGAGGTGAGTACCACTTCTCGCGGGTGGAAAAATGCATTTTTCCGCACCGCCAGCACTGCGGTGGTGCCACTGCCCGACATCCTAATGGACCCCTATGTGTCTTTCAGTGCAGGAGCGTAATGCAGGCCCTGCAGCTCTTAACGGGGGGCCTATTTAGCCCAAGGCCAACGAATATTTTTGAGATATGGGATATGGGAGACTTGGGGGGTCTCTCGTCCCATTCTGCAAGGGGGCGCATTATTTTGCATTACGCCACTGTTCCAATACAGAAAGTTGAATTTCCAAAGAAACATGCAAGATGAGCATGCATGTTCATTATTTTTTTTTTAATCTTTGTATTAAATCAAGGCATCAAAACAGAGAAAGACACAATACAGACAAATCACATTATAATCTACAGTACATTTGTAAAGAAAAAATAAGGGGCGGAAGGGGGGGCAGCAGAACCAAAGTACATACTTATTGAAAGCTTCACAGGGATGGGGGAACATCAAATACTGAATAACCAAATTGTATCCCATTTGATGCTTGGCCATGCATGAGTTTCCAACTAAATGCGTTTCTTGAAGCAAGACCACATCTGGTGCATGGCGCCTGCAATATTGAAGAACCACACTACGCTTAATTTTGTCCCCAACCCATTTACATTCCAACTTATAACCTTGAGTTCACTACCCCCCATCGTCATAGGAAAAAGAAAAATTATCATCTGGTATCTGCTTCATGCTAATCAAAATCAATATACTGATGCCATCGGTAACACAATACATAGAAAAAATTAAACCAAATGCGAATAATGTGACATACAATAATGCAAAAAACTCTTCAACTCTTCTTCCCCCACCCCCTACCCCGCACCCCTGCTTGCGCGCATACCCAACTAGCAGTGTGCCTATTGCCCCCCTGCACCGCAATACTAATCTACAACTAACTAGAGGTAGAAAATAGAGGGAGGGCCTACACTCGCCCGCCACCTCACCCCGCTCCCAACTCCAACGCATCCACCCCATTTCAGATCAATATATTGCGGCACCTATGCAAACATAGTAAAAACAAGGGAGAACTGTACACACCCATTCCATCCCTTGATCACAACCTATTACTGTTTAAGCCCAGTGTCACAATTTCACATTATTCTTGATCCCCCATCTCGCCCTGGTCTTGGCCCCCTTCTCTGACACAATCACACTATCCAACCAGTCTGCCGCCACCTCAGGATTTTCAAAAAACCAGGCCTTTCCATTTAGTTCTACTTGGAGTCGGGCCGGAAACATCATAGCATATTTTAGTCCTTTGTCCCTCAGTTTTACTGAAAGTAAGCTATGACGTTGTTTCTGAACCATCTGGGTATAGTCTAGGAAAAAGGAAAGGGTCACGTTCTCATACTGCAAGGGGGTTCCGTTTCGTGCAGTCTGTAAAATCACATCCTTGTCCTGAAAATTCAGGACCCTTGCGATCATAGGACGAGGGGGCGCTCCTGGCCTCGGCCTACCCCCGGGACTCTATGCGCACGTTCAACTGTGAACAGGTTACTAAGGCCTTTAGGTTTGAGATGGTTAAGAACAAGAGTTTCAACAAACAGATCCGGTGTCTGGCCTTCTGTTTTCTCGGGTACTCCACGAATGCGGATGTTATTACGTCTGGCGCTTCCTTCATATTCGTCCAGCTTATGATCCGTGAGAGCTCTTGATGTCTTGAGGTCCTGCACCTCTCGCTGCAACTGACTCACATCGTCAATTAGCCTATTAGTCTTAAGTTCGAGTGATTTGACCTTCTCATTGGTCTGTCCGGATTAGCCCCATCTCAATTGTAACAGTGTCTAGTTTGGTGTCGTGGGCTTCCATCTTCTGGCCCAGTGATGCCTGCACCCCATTGATGGCTGCCATAGGATTCGCTAGTGTTGGCTCAAAGGGAACAGTAAGTACATCCTCACCCACTGATGCCGTCTTCTGTACTTTCCCTGGGGACCCCTTAGGTAAGGTGTAACGATCCAGTCTATTTGCTTGGATAGTCCTGGATCCCTTGGAGGAGTGCAATGGGGGCTTGTCTAATTCCGGTCGTGCCGCCATTTCGTCATAAGCTATCACTATACAAGATCAGAGTGAATACATTCCCAATATAGGGTCTCCAGTCACTTCGTCTTCTCCGATGTCCTCCAATCAGGCACATGTAATTACGCCACCCCCGAACTTCATTTAGGTCATGTCCGCTCTCCCGGTCCGGACCATTCACGACAGATCCAACAGTTAACGGATGATAAAAAGGAATCCGTGGGGTATACCCCTTTACCAGGATATTTGAATGAGGTACAGCATAGGGGGACTCTGATGAGGACTAATCACTCCATTATACAACACCTCTATTTTCCGTCACACAGCTCATGCCCTGCTCACCTTTTACTGAACTGCATCTTATCGAAGCCGTGCACATTCAGCAGTTCCTCCAGGGCTGCCTCGACCAGCTGGACAGTTCGCCACAAATCTCATTCACGTTTTATCTATGGCTTCCCTCTGCCTCCCCAGAGTGGCAGATCATCTAGTCACCAGCGGGCAATTGATATTTATTCCAGGGTTTAGGCGCTGGTGGCACACAGTACACATAGAAGTCGTCACTGGCCAGTCCGGGCAAAAAACCAGCGTCTATCGGGCCATTAACACGCTCCTTATCTTCCATCTGCCCTCATCTCCTTCACCAAACACAAATCCGCAGTTGCCCGCAGAATCTTAGGGCAATACAGGCTAGCACTGAGAGATGGTATTGCAATGGTTCTCACTAATCGCCGCGTCTCTAGGCCAGTATCACTAGACTCCCGGGGGCCAAATACAACAGTTCTGGACTGGTGTTCAAGGGGGCGGGGGGCTCAATCGCACCGCTCTCCATGTGTGCGGCCCGAGGCGGCCGCAACGTCCCACAGTCCTGCAGCTTATTTCCAGAGTCCGGGCTGTAGGTCCCAGCCGGCCATACTTCTCCGCCCACTGCACAACTCTCCAGGCGGAGGGGGCGAAAAGCAGCTCCCTCCAGCCCCGCAATCTCTTCTTGGAGACGTGTAAAAGTACCCCCCCCCCCGCTCGTGTTCCTTGCCACTCACTGAGAGCTCCCAGGCGGAGGCAGCGGGACGCAGCTCCTTACAGCCCCGCAATCAATTATCGGAGCCGGGCAGAAGGTCCCACTCGCCCGTGCTCCTCGCCTCCCACCTCGATCCTCCAGGCAGGGGCGGCGGGAAAGCGCAACAATTCCGGGGCACCAACCTCTACCTTCGGGCCGGGGTGAGGTGACTCACTCCGCGACCCCCGATGTTGTTGCACTGGAGGTCGGCCTCTCCATTCACGCAAGGTCCCGTCTTCTCTCCGGACCAGGCCCCAAACTTCTGGACAGCACAGCTGCGTACCCGAGTCACGGAGGCGATCCAGGGGAGAAGGTATGGGCATCGCTCACACTCTCGGAGCGGGGGTGGTGATAGCGTACAGGATAATTTGCAGGATATATTATCTAGGAACGGAGGTCGGCAGAGCCGAGTCTCTACGCGACCATCTTGGTCGCCGGCTTGGCTCCTCCCCGCATGTTCCTTATTTAAGGAGGGAAGGAGGAGATTGTTACCACCTCTCACAGAGTGACGATTTGTGTAACAGTACAGTGTGGTTTGCCAGTGAAATTGGAAGTCAGGAAAAAGGGTTCTGGGAAGTAATGGTTTAAGGAGGCCGCTTTTGGTGCTTGCTTTGCTCCAGTTACAAAGCGATGTTGTTTAAATGATATTATCTAGCCTACTTAAATGAGATATTTTTGTAGACAACACTTGTTATCTACACGTTAATGAGAACATATGAACGGTTGAGCAGGTGTGACCTCTCTGTGTATGTGTTAGGTTGAACGAGGCAAAACTAATATGCTTTCACGCGGTGTAGGTCATGGGATAAGCAAAGATAATTTACTTAACATCTTCGGGTGCAGCATCATTAGAAATATACGCCTGTGCAAAAATTGGATTGTGCACCTCCACGTGCGCAGATACAGCCAAGTTGCTGTGATTTATGCATATAGTCGTGAGCATTGGCACATGCCCTCTCTTGTGATTAACGCAGCTGCTAATATTACATTTTTTATCAGCCAGTGCTCATGCTATGAAGTTGCTAGCGACAGATTATGGCACAAAAACGTTGGGAACAACTTCATAAAAGGTGCAGGAGTTGATAAAAATGTAATCTGCGCATCTGTACTAATTAGAAAAGAGACCAATTGGTTATGCACATAAATCACAGAAACCCAGCTGCAGCAGCGCAAATACATTTTTTCACAGCCGCACATTGTTCATGATATTGCCTGTGATCCCCTTCAATCAATCATGAAGAAATGAACTGTCCCCCTCAGTAACTTAATATGTGCGTGTATAATGACACGTGTGGCAAGAGCAAATCGAACAAAAATTGCGTAGCCCCTCTACCTCCAATGCATTTCGGCCAGAAATGATGCTGCCATCATGTCACAGTAACTATCTGTATATATATTTTCGACCTGAAAGCTGGGTCTGAAAACAACTGTCGCTGCACTAGTGATTTTTTAAACTGTTATGTTGAGCACTCGGAGCAGCTATTGGGAGTAACAGATTCTAAATATGGGTATTCAAGACAAACATGCTGCAACATTGGGAAAACAAAAGTTATTTCCCACTTTTCCTACATAATAAGGGAATCGCTGGTTCTGTGGTAGTGCTCTCGGGGAGCCTGTCAGTGCAATGTTGGCTATCTTCTCCTATGGAGTACAGAGAGCACAGCTTCAGGATGGTTTGGAGAATCAGGCATGTATGTGGTAGCAGGCCAGGTAACATTTTCTATTATTTGGGACAGGGAGAAGTCCATGTAATGTCTGACTGCCCTTGTGTAGCAGTTCCAAGCAGGGGCGGATGATTTGGGTACCATATGACATAACATTACAGATGGGAAAAAGATTAATAAAATGTTTTTCACCTTGGTGTACAGCTTGACTTTTGCTCTTGTTGTCTATTTGATGCCGCTCAAAACCCCACAAATCCTGAATGTTCCAGTTTTGAAAATTCTGAGAAAATCATTGAGTTTTTGATAAAAATACATTTTGGCTTTGATGTGACTGAGAGAGATCCCTTCGTTCTACCCATCAACGTGTAAGGTACCAGAGATAGGAGGTTTCAAAGTGTTGCTCAGAAATGAATACACCATTAGGCAAAACAGCCCCACAGAGATGAGTGCGGAGGTATATTACAAGCTGCAAGGAGGATGGAGAGCTAGTACATCAAGAGCCGCTTTCACTACTATTGCCAAATGTACTGGTAGACTCCTTGGCTTATCTTCACCCTCAAAATCAGGATATGTCACCTGCTACAAGGTACAATAGCTGAGAGATAGTGGAAATAGGAAAGATGCCTCCTTAAAACAATGTGTGAAACACACAGAGAGAAACAAATGATGCGGAAAAGTTGCTTGTAAAAGTTGTAGCTGCATACATGCTCATCCTAATAAGCGTGTAATTTTCCTGAGATGGCGGCCGCAACCTCCTCACAACTTGCATAACTTGCTGAGAGGTAAGGTGAAACTGGGTTGCAGCGCTGCCCCAACTTCCTACAAGAGGAAATATTAATTTCAATGCGTTCTAGAGAGATTGGAACATTTTGGGAGAAGTCCGCTCCCTCCTCTTGTGAGGAAAAGCCAGCATTTGCGTCGCATGCAAAGTAGGCAGACCCTGTATTCAAACGGTTATCTCGAATTTTGGAAGTTTCTAGATGTGGAAAGTGAGCGATAGGGCTCAAATACTTGCAAGCAACTGTTCATGAAATTATTCCTCCAGGGAGCTATGCGTTAACTGCTCCAAAAGCGCGCTTCCACCAGCCCGGTCCGGGAGTCTCTCGACATCACCACCATATTCAGTGGGTGTTTGGCCACGCCCCCCGTCCCAGGAACTCTAGTGATCAGCATTCCCCATTTTTGAAATACAACTCTTTTCTTCCAAACTCTCTCTGACTTCTAATTGCTCCATGCGGAATACGATAACATTTTAGTTGTCTTATGTAAGTCTTTTATTCCAAACTTGATTAACTCTCTCTGGGAAATATTATGATACTGTAGGTGCCTCTTAATAAATTTACCGTTTGGGAACAAAATTAGTGTGATGTAGGAGGCTGTAATTCCTATGATGTAATCAGATTGTCTCTGTTTAAAATATCATGTATCCCTCTCGAGGTGTGTTGTGGGATAAAATGCGAAGAGAACCATTCATACAAAATGCACACTTCTAAATCCTCAAGTGTAAGCTCTTTTATGACATTAATATGCTTTTCAATATTTGATTGATCTTTTTTCCCTATCCACACTCACTTATCTTATTCACTACTCAAGTCTTTGAATGCTTTGACTAAGAGATTTAATTTGTCCTTATAATTATGTGACTGTTAATACGACCTGGACAGGTTTTGCAGCTCGCTTGTGGCCAGTCACGCTTTCCCTGTCGTTACATGTTTTGGAATCTGACTGTGGAGAGAAGAAGAGCATTCTGGGCACTGACTTTCTTGTTCCAAACTGACACAGATAAAACATGATTCTTCTCTTGCTCACCTTGCAAATATACCTGTGGGTTTTCCGTTGTGTCTATGTTAATGCCTAATAGAACAGGCTGCATGTATTATCCTTGGTGCTATATTAATTTACTTTAATTTCTGTTTATTCTTGCTTAACAAGTTACCCTTATCCTTCATACAATAATTTGGATATATTTACCCATTACTTAGCACTACCACCATTTATTTGCCCTCTTCCTGCACCTAGTCACAGATGCAACCAATTTCACCATCCAAATGTATGAGTAAATGTTCTAAAAGACTACAATATCTTTCCAAAACTTAATGGCATTTATTGGCCCGATTCGACCTTAGTTTCTGATCTGAAACAGTGTGTACATTTATATTTTACAGATAAATTAACAATGTTCAATTGGCCCGAGAAAGAGAATGCAAAGAAGTGAGGGGAATATTTACAATAACTGGCGCATCCCTGCATATCAGCAGGGATGCATCAGTTATTGTGCGCCGCAGCTCCACCACCCTGGATGCGCCGCACCATGGGGCAAAAATGGCACAGATGTGTCACGCATCTGTGCTGTAAAAGTGGTGCATTGCTGGAGTTGCGTCAAAAGCGCGACGCAGCTCCAGCAATGCTCTGGGGGGCCCTATCTCCACAATGCTGCATCAATCCTTACGCCTGCTTCAAGCAGGCACATGGTTTTGACGCAGCATAGGCCCAAAAGTTTTGGGGAGTTTTCCTGCGCCGGAACGCCCCCCCCCCTGCGATGAAACGCCTCCTTCTGGTGCAGGGCTTTGCAACGTGACGCAACTGGGACATGCGTCACGTTTTAAATAGCCCGCACCATGGCGCATCTTTTGCGCCCCCGCTGCATCACAAAAGTGACACAACGGTGGCGTTAAAAGAGGCGCAGGGGCTTGTAAATCTGCCCCTGAGTTTTTTTCTTTTCTAGTTAAGTCAATTAGACTATTTAAAAAAAATAAACATTAAACATGTTTGTTTTTCAGATTTGGCATTTGCTAAATGGTAGAAAATGTTCACATTATTTAGTAAGGCCAATTCTACCTCCACATCTACTTTCCCATTTTGATGTAGTGGTCAATGAAGCATAATTGATAACGATGGCATGCAACACAATGATTATATGCTTCAAATGTATTAATAGCCTGAATGTCAGAGGCAATTTTCATGGTATGCTGAAAGTGCTGTCATATTTTGTTAGTAATACATTCGACTGAGTTCATATATTAAAAGCGGATGGGAGAAAGGGAATCAGTAAGATGATTGTCAATAAAAGCAATAAAAGGAACATCTTGCTAGAAATGGAATAGCCGACTCAATTTCAGTAGGTTCAGGGGATGCTAATTTATATTGTAAACGTAAATTTTATGATTTTGTCGTAGTAGCTGTCAAACGTGGTTAACAATAGATGTCTAAGGGGGCATGGCTACGGCGCCGAGGCGTAATGGCCGACCCAGCTTGAGCTCCGTCGCATCGCGGAACTCTGCCTACTTTATATAGCTTCTTATCTGGCTGCCAAGAGTGCTGAGCGTCGGATTTGTTTTCCCGAGAATGTAGTGAGTTGGTAGACTGCTTCTCGGGCAACGGGATACATTTGCCGAGCAGCTATCACTTCTCGACTTTTTCTCCTGTGAGAGAAGCGAGCAGCTGCCATTTTAGGTCGCTACGCTCTCGTCTAATTTTTCCTTCAGACGCTGCCCTTTTCTGCTGTTTTTTACTGGGAAACAATGTTCAGAGACATGCTGCCTCCGTTTTTCAGCCATAATGATGCCCTTTCTTTGATGCCATGATTGTATTTATCTTTTCCTGGGCTTTCTTGGAGGATTTGGAATGCTTTATACATTTTCTCCTTTGCCTCATTACATAACTTTCTCTCATGCCAGCATTCTGAGGCAATTGATCAGTCCCTCTATCTAATAATCAACTCAGTAAATTCTAGAAAAAGCATGATGATTCCACATGGTTTTGTAGCGTTAGGAGAGAGACGACCCTGGTGATGAGCTCTTTGTATATTGATGGGACTTTTTCTCTCCTTCTTCTCAGGTCTCTCTTCCCCTCTATCTTTACCTGATGAATTTAACGCGTTAGAGAAAGACATCACTCTTCAAGAGGTAACTAATACTATCAAATCCCCAAAAAAGTCAAAAGCCCCAGGACCTGATGGCTTATCTGTAGAGCTTTACAACACATTTATTTCCATCTTTGTCCTCAAGCTCCTCCAACTTTTTAACTCCTTTATTGCTGACGCAAAAGCATCAGGTTCTTTTATGGATGCCTTAATTGTTATAATACCTAAACCTGATAAAGATCACTCTTATTGTAAAAATTATCGCCCTATATCGTTAATTAACTATGATTGTAACATTTTTGCCAACATTCTCGCATCCTGACTTGAAACTATCATTCCTCTTTTGATTAAAACTGATCAAGTTGGTTTCGTGAAGGGCAGATTGGCATCTGATAATGCTCGGATCTTTGCTAATATAATTTCTTATGGTAAAAAAATGTAAATCTCCCCTTGCAGCCCTGTCTTTAGATGCTGAAAAGGCATTTGATTATACTAATTGGCAATTCTTGTTTCAAACTCTACAATGGTTTGATTTTAGGGCCTCTTTTATTTCTTATATTAAACTTTTGTATTCTTGTCCTCGAGCCAGTACTTCTCAAAATCTTTTTCTTTGTCTAGAGGCACAAGACAGGGATGCCCCCTTTCACCTTTATTATTTATCCTATGCCTTGAACCATTCCTAGAGCGCATTCGTATTAGTTCTCAGATTGCTGGCTTCAAACATAACTCTGTAGAAAATAAAATATCTGCATATGCAGACGATATACTGATTTATATGTCTAATCCTGTTGAATCTCTCCCCCATTTTTTGAATGAAGTTAGATTATACTCTAGCATTTCTGGTTACAAACTCAACCTCTCAAAGACAGAAGTCTTGCCCTTAAACTCTACATGCTATCAGTTTATGTTTAGTGATACTAATTTCGCCTGGTGTCCTCCTAAAATAAATACCTTGGCATCTGGTTTTCATCTTCCCTAAATGATACAATTAAATTTATGTCTACTGCATTATTAAATAAAATCCAATCACTCCTCCTTACTTGGTCACCCCTGTGTCTTTCCTGGTGGGGCAGGTTAGATACCATTAAAATGATTATTGTACCTCATGTTTTATATACATTGTCTACACTTCCTATCAGAATTCCCAATTCTTATTTTTCTAGAATTAACTCTACATGTACAAAGATTTTGGGGAAAAATAAACACCCACAAATTGCTCTAAACAAACTCATACGTCCTAAGGATTAAGGTGGTGTGCGTTTCCCCAATTTTAAAGCTTATCATTCAGCTTTTTTGATTAAACAATCTTTTGCCTTAGCTTATGATTTTGTAGACATTCCTGTTCCCAGTTGGGTCCTTTTTGAACACTCCTTATTAAAAGATTTCTCTTTTCAACATGTAATCTTTATGTCAAACTGCACTTTTTTGTCCACTAGTCCTGTTCTAAAAAAATACTCCCGAACTTTATTATATAACACTTTTTCTAAGGATTTTACTCCACTTCAATGTTTTTTGTCCTCCACTGTATTGTATAATCCATTTCTTAAATATAAAGGTAAATCATTTTACTGCAAATACTGGAAAGAAAAGGGTATTATTTTTGTTCATCAGTTACTGCACAACTACTCTATTGTTCCCTTTCATACCTTACAAACATGCTATCAATTACCTGACTCTCTTCTTAGTGAATATGATATTATTGTTAATGCCATACAATCTCATCTAACCACTTTTTCCCTTCTGCCTCACACACCGTCTATATCCCCTTCTACTCCTCTATATTCCTTATTTTCAACTCACAGACCTAAAGCCGCTCTTGTATATAAGTTATTGTTATCAAATGTCATTGAAAGACCTAAGTCCCACATTGAGATTGCAAAAATTATCGTTTTTACTTTTTAAAAGCTTTTTCACTTTCCTTCCCACATAGCGCTTACCCGCATTTAAAAGGAGACTTTCACCGCTGTTGGGAGCGGACTACTTAGACCCTTAACACACTCTCCAATCTTGACCTCCATCTTGGGTGAGGCAGGGAGTCATCGCGCCACCATTTCGGCCAGCGCCCTAGTCTTCCAGCAGGGATTTGACGCCCCTACTTAAGGTGAGCACACCTGCCTGGCCAGCCTTGAACCAAGGTATTCGACCGCGCAGCACAGGGCTCCTCAGGCGCGTTTACTGCGGAATTTACAGCGCTTAACGCGCATATTTAAAAAATTATCGTTTTTACTTTTTAAAAGCTTTTTCACTTTCCTTCCCACATAGCGCTTACCCGCATTTAAAAGGAGACTTTCACCGCTGTTGGGAGCGGACTACTTAGACCCTTAACACACTCTCCAATCTTGACCTCCATCTTGGGTGAGGCAGGGAGTCATCGCGCCGCCATTTCGGCCAGCGCCCTAGTCTTCCAGCAGGGATTTGACGCCCCTACTTAAGGCGAGCACACCTGCCTGGCCAGCCTTGAACCAAGGTATTCGACCGCGCAGCACAGGGCTCCTCAGGCGCGTTTACTGCGGAATTTAGAGCGCTTAATGCGCATATTTTAAAAATTATCGTTTTTACTTTTTAAAAGCTTTTTCACTTTCCTTCCCACATAGCACTTACCCGCATTTAAAAGGAGACTTTCACCGCTGTTGGGAGCGGACTACTTAGACCCTTAACACACTCTCCAATCTTGACCTCCATCTTGGGTGAGGCAGGGAGTCATCGCGCCGCCATTTCGGCCAGCGCCCTAGTCTTCCAGCAGGGATTTGACGCCCCTACTTAAACCTCACCATGACGACGCGCAGCGGAGATGCGCAGCGGAGTCGCCGGACTCACGCCGGAGTCCAGCCAGAGTCCTGCCCGTCTGGGCTCGTCCGGGCTCAGACGGGCCTGGGGCCTGGCACTATGCCCAATAGTTCGGCATTGCGACTCACATACTCTCGGGAGGACCTCCTTGTTTTGCGCAATTCGGTTCCTGCGGACTATTTTCCTATTGACGATGGTGTGCTTCTACCACCCTTATGGGCGGTGGGCACGCCGGCCCCTTCGCAAACAGGAAAGAATACCTTGCTGTTGGGGCTGCTTAATTGCAGGTCTCTTCCGCGACACTCAATTGAACTCAATCATCTCACTCAAGATCAGGATCTAGATATCCTGTTTCTTTCGGAAACTTGGATTACTTCCAGCTCCGATGCGGATATTGTGCAAGCCCTCCCGCCAGGTTTTCTTCTGTATCATCTGGACAGACCTGAGGGGCGTGGGGGTGGTCTTGCTATCCTACACAGAGAAAATTACGTCTGTAGGGCCCAGAAGGGATTCGTCGCCGACTGTGAGAGCTGCCAGTTCTCATTACAGATATCCCCCACTGTGACACTATCCGGTCTGCTGATTTATCGGCCTCCGGGGGGGGTGGACATTTTCGTAAGTTCCATGATGGAAACTGTAACACTGTTGGCCTCATCTACTTCTAATTTCATAGTGTTGGGAGATTTCAATCTCCACTTCGATGAAATTACAGATGCTACTGCCAAAGATCTCAAAGGTGACCTGACTGCATGTCAGCTCCCTTTAATCAACACAGAAGCCACGCATGAGAAGGGTCATTTATTAGACCCAATTTTCTCTAATATTCCCCGGTTTACGGCCAGGCCAGTACTCCCCCTTCCGTGGTCTGACCATTTTTTAGTTTCGGCGGAATGGCAAGTTAAACTTCCCTTAACATCTACGCATCAAGCGTTTATGGTGGACAGAGCCTGGTCCAAATTATCGATCAGTGACTGGTCCATCAAATTGGTAAACTCGCGACCCCCGCCCGAGTCAGACCCGATCAAAGGAGACGCCAACTTTAACCGGTGGGTGAGTGCCTCGCTTGATGCCCTCATTCCTTTTAAAACAGTACAAAAGAGGGAGAAAAGAATTGGCTCTGCTCCATGGTACACGGATGAGCTTCGCCTGCTCAAAAAAGGATGTAAAAAGCTGGAGAGGGCGTGGATGAAAAAATTTGATGCAATTAAGCGAAAAAAATATCATACAGGGATGCGGGGTTATAAAGCCGCCCTTCGATTAGCAAAAGCCCAATTCTTCGAGGAGCGCATTCGACTAGCATCACATTCTTCTAGGGAAACCTTTAAAGTGGTCCAAGAACTCCTCAAAGTTCCTGAGCCGGCAGCCACACATGACGTTCAGAAGTGTAAGGAGTTAGCAGACTTCTTTCATACCAAAATAGAGAGGATTCTCAATTCCCTACCCCAGAATACACGACCTCAAGTCACCCCGGAAGAGCATCCCTCAATTCAGCCGAGAGTGCGATCTATCGTCTTGGACACTTTTGGCCAGTGTCAGAGGCTGAAACACTGAAAGCTCTTACTTCTATGAAAAGTGGTTCCCCCAGGGACTCGGTCCCTATTAAATTTTTAAAGCAAGTAGCTACTTCAGTTGTGGCGCCCATTACGGACCTGATGAATGCATCTTTTTCCCAGGGCCTGGTGCCACCAAGCTGGAAAACAGCAGTGGTAAAGGCACTGTTAAAAAAGCCTAATTTGGACATTGCGTAGTTGTCAAATTACAGGCCTATATCTCTGCTGCCAGGCCTCAGCAAAATTGCTGAGAAGCTGGCAAACCACCAACTGTCAAACTTCTTAGAGTCGAACGGTCTGCTTCGTGACTCGCAGACCGGTTTCCGTCCAGGCCAGAGTACTGACACCGCTCTCCTGGCAGTCGTTGAAGAATCTAGACGCATCATGGATTCAGGAGGTTCAGTGGCAGTGATCCTCCTGGACCTGAGTGCTGCGTTCGACACCGTGAATCATCAGGTGTTGATTCAGCGACTGTCAGAGGTGGGTGTGGCAGGGGCCGCCCTGAAGTGGCTTAGCTCATTTCTCGACGGTCGGTCATACCAGGTTTGGGAAGGCAGCAACCGGACTCCATCTATCCCCCTCCAGTGGGGTTTGCCACAGGGCTCTTCATTGAGCCCGACATTGTTTAATGTTTATATGGCCCCCCTGGAGGATGTGGTGGCTCCCTATAACATCAAGATCATCAGCTATGCTGATGATACTCAGCTAGTGGTTGCCCTTCCTCAACTGGTCGACAACCCTGACCTGTTGCACTCCTGCCTGGTGGAAATTCATACCTGGATGGACGAATCAGCTCTTAAGCTGAACGGCTCTAAGACAGAGATTATGCTGCTAGGGAATAAAGCTCCCTTACTGCCATTAACCTGCTGGCCGATCTGTATGGGTGATCTCCCCATTTTGAAAGAGGAGATTAAGAGCTTGGGGGTATGGTTGGAGCAAGATCTTTCCTTCAAGACCCAAGCCAAAAAAACGGCAGGAGTGTGTTTCGCCCTGCTACGAGCAGCTCGTAAAATCTTTCCGCTCCTCCCCTTTCCATCGAGGAAACTGCTGATTCAAGGGCTTATAACATCTCGCCTCGACTACAGCAACAGCCTTTTTCTAGGTGCCCCTGAATCCACCTTAAACAAATTGCAGCAGGTCCAAAACGCGGCGGCTCGACTGCTCATGGGCATTCCCAGAAATGCATCAGCAAGACCTGCCCTCAAGGCGTTGCACTGGTTACCAGTGCGAGAGAGAGTAAAATTCAAGGCACTCTGCACTGCTCATAAAATTCTTCAAGGTACTGGACCACCAATTTAAAAAAATTTAGCAGTGCCTTATAAAGCGAATAGAACGCTTAGATCTGACCAGAAACATCTCCTTGTCCCCAGAGTAAAGAGATCGCGTACGGGCGGGAGAAGATTCTCTGTGAATACAGCTACGCTTTGGAACTCTCTACCTCTAAAACTTCGCGCCGAGACCTGCACTCTGCGCTTTCGCAAAGGTCTGAAAACATACTTGTTTCCTGCATGACTCGTCCTGACGAACTAACTGTTTTAGCTGTTGTTGCCTTGCTCAAAGCGCCGGGATGCCCTAGGGTAACTGCGCGCTATATAAAATTTTAAATAATAATAATAATAATGGGAAACTGATTTGTCCGTTTCTTTACCTATTAATACCTGGGATAAACTATGGTCCAAACTATTCAAAATTTCTGCTGCTGCTCGTATAACCCAATCTTTGTATTTTATTTATCATAGAGCGATTATTACTCCTGTTAGTATTTGTACATTTTCACCAATCTCTTCTCCATTATGTTGGTCATGTTCCACTGAAACGGGCACTTTAAAGCATCAACTTTATGAGTGTTCTAATGTTTTATCCTTTTGGAATTCTGTTTGGAATATTTGCATGTTAGTATTTAAATTCAATGCTACTTTAACACTACAGAATGTTTTTCTAGGTTCCTTATCACCTGCTGTGGATGTTGTATCTTCTGTTCCCAGATTATTTGATCTTTTTATTGCATTAGCTTTTAAAGTTATTCTATCATCCTGGAAAGACAATTCTAAAATGTCTTTGCTAACTTGGTGGACTTTTATTTGTGATGAACACAGGATTGCTACTGTTTCCTGCTCTTCTCTTTCTCAAAAAATTACATCAGATCTTCTTTGGATTCCTTTCACTACATATCTTTCTTCACACTCTCCTATACATTAATTCTTTTTCTCTCCTTCTTTATACTATTCTCCCACACCATTTTGGTTCTTCCTCCCCTATCTTTTTCTCTATCTCTATTTTCTTATTTCTCTCTTTCTCGTTCCTACTTTCCTTTCCTTTCTCCTTCTCTTTAATTATAATATTTCTATTTTATCATATGGTATTTGCCTGATTGTTTATTTTAATTATGTTGTGTATGTTTTATTATGGCTTCAACCCCTTCCCCATTTTATTGTTTCCATTTTCTCTCTTCTCCTATGTATTTCAAAAACTTAATAAAAACTTCTTAAACCAAAACAACCAATAGATGTTTAAAAAAGACAAAATGTTGGAAAGGCCTGAGGGGAGATCAATTTGAAAGTTTATTTCCTGCTTGACAGGCTGGCTGTCCCCAGTATCTATACCGTAAGTAAACAAGTGTGTAAGCCCAGGATTCAGGGATAACACTGAAGCAAACTGCCCCTACAACTGGTGATAGCCCCTCTGTTGTTCTTGGGTGAGGGTAGGAGAGAGGTTTATACCTTCCACTGAGCCCTTTTTTTCCTTAGCTGACAGAAAACATCTTCCTCTCAGTCTTTCACCAACAGCATGGTGACCTCAGACCCCTTATAGTGGCGTTTGAGGTTATTAAAGAGTTTCTGGGGTTCTGAGGTCCACGAGGTAGGTGGCCTTTCCCTTCCTCTCTTTCACCCCACAGGGCCCTGTCCAGCGATCTTGGAGGATGCTGGGCTCTATTGGCTCCATAACGCTCACTTTTTAGCCAGGCTAAAAGTCCACCAGAGTGGCCTTCCAGACATACCAGAGTTTCAAGATTTCCATGCTGGCTTCCTAGTTCCCAGAAGCCGTTTTCTAGAACTTGGCAAATCTGGTTCCTGATGGCTAGCATGTAGCTTACCACCTCCTGAGGGTTTCTTTGGAGCTTGCTCCAACACCTCCTTCACCAGACTGAGAGACTCCCTAATAGGGTTGAAATCGAGGATCCCAAATAGGCTAAACCCAACTCCCTTCTGTGACTCCTTCCTGGAGGTAAAGCATAGGCATGGTAAGAGGAAGTCCCACTTCCACCCCATGGACTCAGGTTTGCCCATATTCACGCCCTTCAGGGTCTTGTTGAACCTTTCAACAAACCCATTGGTTTGAGAATACTACTCCACACTCTTTACACATGTACTTCATCTAGGCAGAAATTTTGTTGGTGTCTGACACCACTTTCTTGAGTCACCTTAATTGGGTGAAGAGACCTGTCAGGGCTCTAGCCACTGCAGGTACAGTCACAGTCCTCAAATATATGGCCTCTGGGTACCTAGTGGCATGGTCCACAAAAACAAGATAAACCTGTTGCCTAAGGGAGTTTTGGGGTCCAAGGGACCAACATTGTCAATGCCCACCTTTTCAAAGTGGATGCTAGGTAAAGGATTCATGGGAGCCTTTAGCTTTTTCCCTGTTTTCTCTCTGACCTGGCAGGTGACAGATGTCCTGCACAATGTATCTGGGCATGTCTTCATCCGGGCCAAATAAACATTTGAGACAAGCCTGGAAAGATCTTGTCCTGCCCCAGATGTCCTGCCAGGGGTCTTTCATGAGCCAGTCCCAATAGGAAGGCCCTTTACATTGGAAGACCACTAACACATGTGTTGTCCCATGCACAGGCACCATAGGCTCTCTAATAAGGAAGGCACTTCTAGAATAGATGAGGTGATATCTGAAGGTATTACCAGCTGCCTGATCTTCATCTTGCTGCCTTCTGCCCTGTAGGGTTGTATAACTCCTCCCTGGTGGGCCCACCATCAGCTTGCTTTCAAGTGAGTTCAGGCAGATCTCCTAGAGAGTCAGTGTCCTCACTCGTAGGCTCTAGGGCATCCCATCCACCTTTACAGTGGGAGTTTCAGGGGCTGGTGTCTTTCTTTCTTCCTTGACTCCCCTCATGGGCACCCTCTTGACGCTTATGGATATGCAGACCAACCCAGGTAACTAACCAACCCAGGTGTGACTTGACACCCATCTCGTTCCAGACATTGTACTCCAGATCATTTCCAAACAAACAATCCACAGGCATGGCAGGGCTCACAGTTATCTTAATCAAACCCGAGACCCTACCCCTCATTCAAAGGGAACTAGAGTTATAGCGTTAGTGATTTTCACGGTTGTCTGCTACTACAACCTAGTGGATTTTATCAGGTATCACCTGCTCTGAGGATATCAGATAACACCTGACAATAGACATACCAACTCCTGTGTCCCTCAGAGTCCCCACCTTCCTCACATTATTGGTGACAGACTGCATATATGTGGCAGTATTTGAAGGCATGTTGGCTTTGGGTGCCATCTCACTGTCACCCAGGGACACTAGGGTATCCTAGCTGCCTCCTCCACTCTAACTGGGTCCATCTCCTCCCCAAGGTCTATGCTGGACAGCGCAGAGGTACTCCCATCATTGGAGGGCTGTGCCCTCTTAGGGCACTTGTCATCACACTTGATGTGTCCCAACTTGTAAAATTCATGTGGGGATAAAATTACCAGTGTTGTTATCTGCAAGCTCTACTTTCTGGTCAGATTGGGACTGGGTCTCTTGTCCTAAGAACTAGTTTGTGGGCCATGAGAGAACTCAGACGTAGTTTTCTCTCTCCCCTCCTCCTTCTAGTGGGAACCCTCACCACCCTCTTGGAAGTCCTCCAGATACCTTCTTGGAACTCTGATATTGACCCAGAGGTCTGCCACCATAGAAAGCTTCCTGGGGTCAGTGATTTTACTATCTACCAGATCCTGCACAGCTCTGTAAAACAGTTATTGAACATGTGCCCCCTCAAGATTAAGTTGGATAGACCACTGTAAGTGTCAACTTTGCAGCCCCTCATCGAGCCACTCAGCATCTTGCTGGATTAGTCCAAGAAATCCACCCAAGAATGGTTTGAGAGGGTGTTGCTGTCCTTGAACCTCTAACAGTATTTCTCAGGAGTCAACCCAAATTTGCAGACATGTATGGCTTTTGTGGGGATGTGCTTTGTCTGGTCACCCACCTCAAGTGTAAGAAGGGTATCCCTCCTCACTGTATGCATGCAGTCCCCCAATACTGGGTCCATATCATATCCCACCACATAACAGGGCACAAGGTCTGGTGGCATGCAGATCCTCACCTCTCCAGGAGACACTGAAGGCATGCTGCCACCATCACTGTTGGATTCTGAAGTTTGACTGACCTTGCACTCCAGCTCCTTCATGGTTTACTCATTCTCCAACAGCAGTTTCTGTTTAACCAAGGCCCTCTCAGTCTCAGATTATTTGGCTAGCGTTCTCTCTGCCTCAGCTCTTCTCTCCTCTGCTTATGTCTTTTCTCTTGCTGAGGATTTGTCAGCCTCAACCATTTACTCCTCTGCTTACAATTTCCTCTTGGATATCTGTAGTTTGTGCTCCCTTTCCGTCATCCTGTCCTCCAGCTCCTCTGGGACAGACTCCAGTGCAAAAACACTGCTTCCAGTCCCCTCATGGCCCTCCTCTTATGGTGAGTTATGCTCCTCTTGCTACTCGGGACTCATGTTTAGGACCTCCTCCTTATCATCCATTTGCATGTCCTATCATCAGGGTTGTCAACCTCTGATGTGGCCTGCAACCCCTTGCACTGCTTATATTCACTGTGGAATATCTGGAGGTCTAATCTTGTGGCCTTCTTCCCTGCATTCATTCCCCTTTAATTGCAGAGCCTCTACAGCTCAGTCCTGATGAGGGTGTCAAAGTTGAGCAGCTCCATCTCCGTGGTACAGAAAATAGAACTTAAAATTACAAAACTTAGAAAACAGCCATTGTGTATGGCACTACACAAACAGAAGTACTGGACTCACCACTGATCCCCAATGTTAGGATTTCAGTATTTATGCAGCACACTAACAGTAATAAAAAGAAAACACATCAAAAGAAAAATCCCACACCATTTTAGAAAACAGAGTACATTTCAGTAAACTATGTGACACCAAAATGACAAACATCCAAACAGTAAAACCAAAGTTACGATTTTTTTAAGTTTATGGTAAAAACTAGCATCTAAAAGATCAAAGCGCCAACTATGGATGTCTAGTCACATGAGACTGGGTCATATTAAATAATTTGGCCAACTGCGATGGATCGCCAATCGGGCAATTGGGATGCTAAGAAGAGTGTTTCCCTATCTGCCAGATTGCCACAGGAAAACACTTGTGCAGGCACTAGTCATCAGCAGAGTGGATTACTGTAACGGTCTTCTTTTAGGAGCTAATGAAGGTCAACTTAATAAGTTACAAGTAATCCAAAACACGGCTGCAAGGACTGTCCTGAATGTTCCCCCTAGGACTCCTTCTCGCCCCCTGCTGACTAGACTCCACTGGTTACCAGTGAGGAAGCCAGTACAGTTTAAGACTCTATGTACCATTCACAAAAGTGTGATAGGCGAAGGCCCAAAATATCTGGCCAAAATCTTTCAGCCATATGCTCCTGGGCGTTCCCTGCGATCCAGTAATCTGCAGCTATTGCAAGTACGCAGAATAAAGAAATCCAGACAAGGAGGCCGAGCGCTGGCCCATGCGGGACCAGTGCTCTGGAACTCTCTACCTCTTGAGTTGAGATCACTCACTAGCCATCTGGCCTTTCGGAAGACCTTAAAAACACACTTATTCACTAGTAATTAACGCTTCCTTTGCAATATGTACTACCCCCCCTGAACAAGACTATCTGGAGTCATATTCTTACTGGCAAAAGCGCGGAGATACCCCTTCGGGTTCTATTCAGGCGCTATATAAGAATATAAAATAAAATAAAATAAAAATAAATACAAGTAGAGAATTGAGCCATTCTGCACTTAGCTAGGCATGTAGAAGAAACGTAAACAAAAATGGCTGAGAAGATAGAAGTTCAGTGGGGCAACGCTGAAGGCGGTGTCCCAGGAGGAGGCATCATTGTCAGGGAGCCACTGGATGAATTCACAGTGAAGATTTCTACATTAAGACGTAGTCACTTTTTTGGAATTGGAAAGTCTCCGGCAGTATAAGGCTGGAGGCTGTAGTTGATGAGGGTACCTCAAGGTGGGGTACCTCTTCTGCAGAACACGATTTGCTCCTACGGAGAAGAATGTAGCAGGAGCTGCCACAAAGTTAGACCAACTGGTAATGCACCTGGGGCGGAAAGACAAGCAGGTCGGTCTTGGTGTCCTCTTGGTTCTCAGAGCGGTTTTAAGCCAAAAACATTCTAAGGTACACGTTTTGGATTTTGGCTATCTGCGCACCTTTAACACCATTCCCAGGGGTCCAGGACTGGAAAGGCACCACTTAGAGGGTTCAGACTCACTCAAGATGGGTCCAGGTGTGGATTTAAGATGATTGGAGCCTTTTCTGTCCATGTCCATCAGGAAGCCAGTCAACTAGCACCTGGAGTCACTCTGGTTGTCCTGGGTTCAAGAGGTCGAACAGGCTTCAAACAGAAGGCCATGTCTCTGAGGTTTCAAGGCAGTCTCCAGGCAGTAGAGCCGTCCTTCCAGGTGCAGCAACGCAGTCTTTTGAAGTACACAGCAGGCCACAGCACCAGGCAATCCTCTGAGAGTATTTTCATTTGTCCAGTAAGTGAACTGAAGAGTTGATCTGAGGGTCCTATTTTATACCTGTTGCCTTCTTTGAACTAGGTGAAGTTTCCAGAGAATTCCTTTGGAGGTGCTTGGAGTTTCCTGACTTCCTGCCCGGACTCCAGCCGGACTGCCTAAACAATGAGGTAGTGGGAAGTCCTTTGTGTGAAGGTAGAGCATAGCCTATTGACTTGTAAGTGGGGCTATGCTCAGCTCCACCTCCATCCTGCCAGTGTTGGCCCATCGAGGCTCACCGGATCCCTCTATTGTGTGGCTGTCTGGAAGGAATAAGCAAAGTCCAACTGCCAACTACACCCAGTGATGTGTGCCAGGAGCACTCAACAGGTACAAAATGGCTAGGCCAGGAAAATGACAAATTTCTAAAAGGGAAAACAACAATTGATGGACAGAATTCAGAACAATGTCATTCATTCACCCCACTACAGAGATCTGGGGCTAAATCCATCATTTTCTTTCTTCCCATGTGATTCCAGTTTGAACCCAGCCATATGCAAATCAGTCTTGACCCTGTGCCCAATGGGAACAGTCCAGCCCAAACTGCTTTCCCGGTCCTCCATGGACTGGGAAAAAGTATCCTAGGACCAGTTTCGGGGTTTCACCCCTCATTAGCTAGGATAGCTTGACTCCAGTGGCATGGAGAGCACTGGATCTATCTGGGCATACCCATCCCACTCGGGGTGATAAATGCAAAAAGAACAATTGATGGACAGAATGCTGAACAATGTCATACATTCACCCCCGTACAGAGATCTGGGCCTAAATCCATTGCGTTTTTTTTGCTTCCCATGCCATTCCAGTTTGAACCCAGCCATTTGCAAATCATTCTTGACCCTGCGCCCAATGGGAACAGTCCAGCCCGAACTGCCAGGCCAGGTACTCCCTGGACTGGAAACAATCAACTGGTTTTGGGGTTTCAGCCCTCATCAGCCAGGACTGTTCCCATGAGGCACAGGGTCAAGACTGATTTGCATATGGCTGGGTCTGAACTGGGGTGTCATGGTGAACAAAAGAACAATGGATTTAACCCAGATCTAGTGACTGGGGGTGAATGTTTGATTTTCTCTGCTTTCCGTCTATCATCTGTGTGTCTTTTGATTTTTATATTTCTGAAAGTGTCATTTTCAAAATTGTATCTCAAAGTCTTAAAGAGGATTATATATTACAATTTCTTAGACACTAAGCATAAAATCACTACCTGTTCCCAAGCAACACAATGTTATCTTATCAGTGAGGCAGGATTAACAGTAGTGAAAACAAATTTGTTTGTTTTTCACTACACGTAGATGTCCAATCTTTTCATTACAATGCACCCTGCCCCTTGAGCTACCTAGGGTCTAACTTAGGGATAGGTTAAATTGAATAAAAGGGGAGTTTAAGGCTTGGAAGGTTGTTTTTTTGGCAAGTCGAATTGGCTGTTAAAAAACACTCCATTCCAACAAACTTTATTTAGGTCGGTTAGACCTTAAAAAGTGAACAATACAACGCATAAAAAACATGGAAAAATAGCGATATATGAAGAGGAAATAAGACAAAACTTCAATTAAATTCATCATAACGGGGAGAAGTTGATATAAATAAGGTGCTCATAGCCCGCGACAAACAATCACCCGAATCAAGTTGATATCTTAAAATTTCCATTTTTCAATAGTGTTGATTTTTAAAATATAGCAGTTTAAAAAATAATAAAACATAGATTGAATGGTTAAAAAGACTAATGTAAATAAGGAATGACAAGATAGGCAAGCTTAGACTTGCACAGATGAATGTAGGATTGACCTTTGGTTGTACCACATAGAATTCAAAAAGCAGGAAACTGCAAAACTATAGGAGGGTGGGAGTCTGTTGGCTATAATCTGAATGCCTCCACATATTACCTACACCCCCAGGTTTCTGCAAAGTGGAACTAACCATTGCGGTCCAGCTGTTTTGTACCCAGGACAAAAAAAGAAAACATGGATATCAGTCTCGTCAGTACAGTTACATGCGGAACACCCCAAGGGGGAGGCTTTTGACCACTTGTTGGTAAAGGCACGAAGTGGAAGAGTTATAATTCTTAATTGGAAATAGAGTTTTCTTGCCAAGAAGGGTTGAATGATATCCAAAAAGGGCTCAAATTGGTACTCAGCTTTGATGTTTAGAAAGTCGACTGTTAAATTACCTAATAGCTCTGACTAGTGCAAGACCTGAAATGGCCGGACATGCTACTTCCGGGTTGTGCCATAGGTCTGGGAGGCCTAGCTTGTGACATGTGTCCCTAATATGTGCGAACCAAGGCAAATTACCCACTCCCGGAAAGCCTAGAATTTCCATAAATTCCATCCTATAGCCTGCAAGTTCCAGGGTCACCCACAATCTGCACCAGAATGTTAATGGTCGGAGACCTTTCTCCTCTGTGCCTAATACCAAAGTCCATGTGTAAGGGGATGAGTGGTGTACTAGGTGGAAGACCCAGCAGCTGTCTCATAATGTGCTCGAGTTTGGATAAACCACAAGGGAGACAATGCCCCCAAAGCTCAGCCCCATGCATTACAGCACTCCTGATTTGCACTTTGTAAATCTCGGCCACCGCTGCAGCCGGTTTGCAAGTAGAGCTCTTGTAGGTATGTAATACTCCCCCTACTGTCTGGGCAAGTTTGAGGCTAGCTTTAGCTAAGTGTGGGCCCCGATCAAACTTTTCAGACAGTGTGACACTGATATAATCAAAAACTGTCACCTTCTCTAGCAAGATACCATTTGAAGAGGAATTAGGACGGGAGGATTTGGCTGAAATAAAAACCATACATTTGGTTTTTAGCATGTTAATCTCCAGCCCTCTAGTTGTACAGAAGGTTACAAGCTGTCCAGAACCATCTGGATGCCCATGGCTGACTTAGAAAGAAGCACGGTGTCATCTGCAGACATCATAGCTGAAACCTTGCTACGCGGCAGTTTGGGGACATGATTATCCACTACCCATTTAAATGGGTGACTAAAGCATTGATGAAGAGGCAAGAGGGGTTTGGAGCAAGCACACACCCTGCCTTACTGCTCTATTGACTTGGAAACGAGGGGTTATTTCCCCAAGTTTCCTGTACCTTACTTGGGCATAATTGCCTGTAAGCAATCTCATGATCAATGTCAAGAGATAAGGGGGGATTCCTTGGTGTTTGAGAATCTCCCATAATTTATATCTAGGAACCAAGTCAAAGGCGGTTTTCGGGTCAATGACTATCAGATAGAGACTGCCACCCTCCATTGATACCGTCTTCCAGTATAGTACCTGCAACCTTAGTATTTGGTCAATGGTCGAGATGTTTATCATGAAACCTGCCTGGAAGGGACTCCAGATTTCACTCTCCTCCATCCACACATGAAGGCGATCAAGGAGAATCCTAGCAAACAGTTTCTGGGTGACATCGATCAAGCTGATTGGTCTATAGTTGGTCGGTAAGAAAGTTGAGCTCTTTTTGAAAATGGGGTAGATTTAAGCCCCTAACCAGGTGTCTGGAATCGCCATACCTTGCAGTAAAACATTAAAGACAATCCAGAGGTAGGGTCCCCATATTTCTGGTTCTGCCCTGAAAAAAATCCAGTGGAATCTTATTTAAACCTGGTGCTTTTCCAAGAGAGAGCCTTCTGATAGCATTGTGGACCTCAGCTAGAGTGATACCACAGCCCTCTTCAGAGGATGACCCAAGGAATGATAGGGAGCTGCCAGCATCTAGGTCAGTATCTTCTTCCATAAAATATAGGGCTTGGAAATGCGATTTTCACGCTGATGCAGCTATTTTCACGCTGATGGCTCTAGAACAGGCTGGCCTGGCCTAAGTTGCTTTCTGAGCAGACTAATGATCAAAACGACTTCATGTTTCTATTGGAATGGGCTGATGGCATCCCATCTATCTGACTCACAATTCTTCATAGCTCTTTGATGGAATCATGATGACAGAGCCTCGTTCACTTGATCAGAGGTCTATCATTACTTTTGATAGCCTCTAGGAGGGCTCTCTTAGCCTTACAGCTTGTGCTGTTGTACCAGGTTAGATGGGAGCCCTGCTTTGCTTTGGAATGTGACGGGGGTTAAATATATTTGTCAGACTGGTTGTTAATTCTAAGTGCAGCACCTCTATTCTATCAATCGATTGTGGAATATTCTTTGCCCTAGCAATATCCCCCAATTCCTGAATGAGCAATATGGATAGAGAGAAAAGTGCAGCTATCTTATCTGGTGATTGCTTCAATGCCCCCCATCTGATTCTCCTTCTTCTGTTATCCAGAATTAAATTATTAACTACCAGGGAGCTGCTATCTATAGGTTTGTCAAAATTTGGGAGCCACAGCTCTAATTTCAGGGCATTATGATTGTTGTCCTGCCGTGGCAGGAGAGCAAAATCAGCAACCCACTTGCATGACCTTACTTCAACTAAGATGTAATCCAGCAGGGGGAGTTGCCCTGATCTATTAAAGGTTGGCTTTGCTGGTCTATCTGACTTAGTGCGGCCATTGCAGGCTCTCAGAGAATGGGTTAATGTAACTGCATTGATCTGCAGTGCCAGCAGTGTTCAAGCCTTAATTATGTGAGTTTGAGGGCCGCAAATTGACCATAGCTGATCCTCAACACTAGTTGTAGCGTCAAGAGAGGCATCGAGAGGCTCAAATTGACAATTGAAGTCACCCCCTATTACTAATCTTAAATTTGGGTGGGACAGTGCTAATCAAAGTATTCAGTTGTTCTAAGGTCTGAGATGCGTGGCAGTTGCTTACGGGGCGAGAATAGATATTTATAAAAGCAATTTTGAGGCTAGGTGGGAATGTAAGTATGGTGCACTGGATGTCATTGGACAGGGTGTTCAAATGGTCCACTGTACAATTCAAGTGTGCAGCAACCCAAGTACAAAGACCCCCAGAGGGCCTACCCCCCCCCTATAGCTGGAATATTGAAGGTTTTATACCCTAACCTCATAACCTCTTCCCTTGCCCAGGTTTCCTAAAACATACAAACATCAAAACTGTCTCCAAAAGGCCCTCAATCTGGGGATTCCAGTTTGTCTTTAATTCTGGGGATGTTCCTGGAAAGAACCCTCAGCTTGCGATCAAAATTAGGGTTACCACCGGGGGGGTATGGGGGGGCGGGTGGGGTGGTGGTTGTCTAGATCTAAGCTGCGTGAGTCCTCGTGCTGGGCCAAGCGGAGGGCTTCCATGCCTTCCCTAAGGGTGCCACCACTGGTTATACCAGAAGATGGAGAGTCCTGCACGGTCAACAGTTGAAATCCCTGCTGATAATCAAGTACCAAGGACCCTATGACATTCCCAACACCACACACAATAGCATGAGTCGTCTTCCCCTTCTTAGAGCCCTTTAGTTCCCTGCCCGATCACCTAAGCCCGTTATTCGGGTCAGGACCACCAATCCACATAAGTCAATCCACCTCCTTTAGGGCCCCAAGCCTATTTGCTACTGGGATGTTAAAAAAAGAGGTATTGGTTATGGGGACACGGTAAGTTGGTCTAAAGGCCAGTTGACTGGAGCATAGTTATTTTTGTCCTAATATGGATACAGCTGTGGAGCTAAAAATATTCCAAAGTAAAGACCCTTAGCCCTGTAGATGGCACTTGGGGGCTAATGAAGTGGCCAGCCAGGATGTGAGCTGCCTGAGGGTTGCTAAAGTTAATAACAATGCAATCCACTTGCATTGTCTTAGGTCTTGTGCCCACCCAACCAATTCTACGAACCAATAAGATCTCCTCTGCACGGTCACAGGAAAACTGCCCATATCTGGCAAGCCAGAATAAACACTGATTCCTTAGATCCAACTGTGTTTCTTTCTGACAGGTTTTTAGCTCTGGATCTCCTCTCAATATGAGGACGTATGGCAGGGAAGCTGGATGTAGATTAATTGTCGGAAGCATCACAGTACAGTAGCCCCCGAGAGTCCCCTCCTATCCTGTCCACCCCTGACACTGTTTGAACAGGTTCTATATCATTTGTGTTAGCCATATGGGGGAAGGAATTATAGGGCCTTTTTAGAGTAGTTAGACCCATGGGGCCAAAGGGGAGCCTCCAAGCTAAGTTCTGCAGAGTGTTTGACCTCGCTAGCGGCAGACCAGTAGTTGCTGCTATCTCAATGTTATGGGCCTCTTTTCTGCTCGCTTCCTTTGGCACATTATGTAAGGCTTCCCCCGGCAGTCTAAGTTCACCTGGCGGTGTGGATGGTTTTTCCAGGCCAAGTCCCTCCCCAGTTCCAACAGCAATTTGCTGTGACTCTTTCTGACCAATCATTTTGGCCATTGCAGTATCCAATTTTTCTAAATGCCTCCAGAGTGTAACCAAGTTATTGTTTAATAGTTCTTTAAATCGTAGAAGAATGATGTCCAACAAGGTCTCCCCAGCAATGTCCAGAACGGCATCCTCAGGGACATTACTAGTGGGAACAGGAACACAACATCCGTTTGTGTGCTGATGGTACAAGTTTGTTTTATCTCAGTATTGGCGTGAGAAGTACCCTTCGGTTGTTTAGATTTGTGTGAGCCCACACTCCTCCTTCGCTTCACCGATGGCTCTTTTGACTTAACTTCATTATGGGATTTAGAGGTTTGGGTCCGTGTCTTTGTGACTAGACTTTGCCTATTACAAGGATCCGAAGACGGTGAATCCAAAACTGGTGCGGGGGATAGCTGCTACTGTCCTTGTACAATGGGGGACAAAAGAAGCTGCAAGGCATCACCTGGAAGAGTAGAGCCTACGGAAGAACGCTTCTGCAAAGAAAAATTACCTGAAGAGAGTCGCCTCTCAGTCATTTCTAGTTCATGACTAAGCATAGATTCAGCCCTAACAATGAAAGCATCCAGGGTCTCCGCAACTCCCTTGCGCTTATTCATTGTGGGAACAAGAATAGACAATAGCACAAACACCACTATGGATTATATGATTTAAGAGACAGCGCAAGTACGCCACAGTATCTGAAAATTGTACACATAAAACTTCGTATCCCTTCCCACGGTTGTTAAGAGGGTGGCCCAGCCCAGCCTCCGTCGGGCTCGGACGGGCGCAGACGGGCCCGCCCTTGACCCGGGAATGCCCGCACGCGTCCAACTCTGTGGGAGCCCAAGCCGTCTTTTCAGCGCCTCCTGGAGCAAAAGGGAAGCATTAGCACCTCCCCGGCGCGTGTGATTATGGGTATTGAAGTCCCCTGGCGAGGTCTGTAGGCTGACCGTGCAGGCGGTGGAAAACAAAAACACGGGCTACCGCAATGCGGGAGCCCAAGACCTCTTTTCAGAGCCTCTTGGCGTGAAAGTGAAGCATTGAGACTACCCCTGCACGTGTGATTATGGGGATTGAAGTCCCCTGATGAGTTCTGCAGGCTGACAGTGCAGGCGGTGGAAAACAGTAACATGGGCTCCTGCGCTGCGGGAGCCAAAGCCCTCTTTCCAGCGCCTCCTGGCGCGAATGTGCGTAGGCGCCTCCCCTGCGCATGTCATTATGGGTATTGAAGGCCCCTGGCGAGGTCTGCAGGCTGACAGTGGGGCGGTGGAAAACCAAACCACATTCAGGATGCAATGGCAGGCCTGGGGCATGTTTTATGTCACTACTTAAGTGGGTGGCACATTAAGTTCATCAGGCCCACTGTGTAATTGCTAACTGTCCTGGGTGCCAAAATATTCTACATGAGAGCAGGGGGAGGAAGGACTGGATCATGGAAGTGCTGTAAGGGTCCCTGCCAGGCTCCATCTGAACAAGTCTTGTGAAGCTGTCCAGATCAGGGACTTAGATTATTGTGACATATCCTTGTCAGAGCCTCAATCCTCTGGAGTGGTGTGCCCATGTGGTGGCCCTGACCAAAGCTGGGATGGACTCCTTCTTGAGGCTTTGTGCCCTGTAGGTTGACTGTGTAACTGCAACACTGTCAACTGTGTTGTTGGAAAGACCAATTCTGAAGACTAAATTGTACTAGGGCGTTTGTCGACTCGAGGTGCTGTTTACTGAAGATTGTACATGGTGCCTGCTGCACTGAAGAACCATAACCTGTGGGCAAGTGGCTGCCACGCCCAAGAAGAGTCACCAAGCACTCAAGAGAAAGCAGGAGGAAGCCCAGGACTGCTTTCCCTGCCTGGAACGTGGCCACTGTCAGTCGCCTCTGCTCCTTCCATGACCTGGAAGCATCATTATATGTGACTGGCTGCCACTGTGCCCGAAGAGGGCTTCTGTATACTGCCAGGAGAATCCTTTCTGCCACCGGAGAGAACTCGCTGCTGTCAGTAGATTCAACGCAGCCTTGCACCTGGCCTGTACTTCCATGTACTACTGCAGGTTGCCCTTCACTGCTGGTGAAGATCCCCCTGCAAGCCCGTCTGCGCCCGTCCGCGACGGGCCGGGACCAGGGGCCACAACTGCTGGGCAAATAAATACCATTACTTATAGCCCTAGCACCTTACTCCAAATGCGAGGCTCTACCAATGCCCAATGTCTCGCATCCTGGGACCCGACCACAAAACATTTTCTCTGCCAACACTGTACATACCAAAGCTGTCCACCAAAACCTCCCCCATCATATCACATGTTCCTTGTGAACTGTAGATCTCTTCCTAAGCATGTCCTGGAGATTTCTTTGCTGCTCTCTGATAAAGAACCTGACGCCCTATTCCTTACAGAAACATGGTTACACACAGACTCTGACCCCGACATCATTCAAGCACTCCCCGCAGGATATCAAATTCTTCGGGCTGATCGCCCTCAGGAAAAGGCGGCGGCATAGCTATCATATATAAAAACTGATATACCTGCCGCAGCTCCCCTACTAACCTGTCTAATTGTGAATATCTCACATTTTCGCTTGACTTCTCCCCTACATGCACCTTTTTAGGGACTCTTGTTTACCGGCCTCCCGGCACTCCTAGTAACTTTATTAACAACCTAGCACCCGCAATAGCCAGCGGAGTCTGCAACCTACCGAACTACACCCTGCTGGGTGACCTCAATGTCCATTTAGATGACCCCCTGGATTCGGCAGCTACTGAACTATTCCACTGTCTCGAGGCACTAGAACTCTCCCAGCGAGTGTTGGGACCCACACACTCCAAGGGACACCTCCTGGATCCAATTTTCAGCAACTGTATTCACCTTACAGTCAGCCCACCCACTCCCCTCCCATGGTCCGACCACTCCCTGATCCCATTTACCTGGTTACCGTCAGGTTCACGCCCCACACCACCCCCCGTACCCAGGAGAGACCGCAACTGGTCAAAACTTAATTCCAATCAGTGGGCACATACTTTGGAAGCCTCCGTCCCAGAAGGCAACCCTGACCCGGTTGTCAGTAATGCCAATTTCAATAAATGGATCACCAATTCTTTAGATCGCATTATTCCAATCAAAGACATCAAACCTAAACAGAGACCAAAAAGGGCACCATGGTACTCCCAGGACCTATGTAATCTGAAGAAGGAATGCAAAAAATTAGAAAGAAAATTGCGCATCGACTACTCACAAGCTAGCAAAGATGCATACCGGACTGCCATAAAACACTACAAAAATAGCATAAAAAATGCTCAAGCCATTTTTTTCGAAAACAAAATAAACGAAGCAGCGTCTAAACCAAGGGAGATATACCAAATTGCAAAAACCCTGCTCAAACTTCCGGACAATTTGCCAGATCCTCTGAGTGCTCAGACTCGCTGCAATGAGCAGGCCGAATATTTCCACAATAAAATAGCCATGATCTACTCTTCCTTCCCTCAAGCCCCGTACATCCAAACAGGTCACAGGCAAACAAGCCTGCCCCCTCCTGCCGCCCTGGAAACCTTCCCACCACTGGAGCCCTCCTCCCTAGAAACTATAATGCTCCAGGTAAAATCCGGATCTCCCAGTGACCCGGCCCCAGCTCAGTCACTCAGAACAATTACCCCCATTATTCTGCCCACCATCCTAAATCTGATCAACAATTCTCTATCCTCAGGTAGTGTACCACCCATGTGGAAACAAGCAACAGTTAGGGCCCTTCTGAAAAAGGCCAATCTTGAGCAAAAGAACCCGGGGAACTACCACCTGATCTCCCTGCTGCCATGGATAAGCAAAATTGCGGAAAAACATGTAAACCACTCCCTCTCAAATTTCCTGGAAACGAACAACTTACTGGATGCATCACAGACTGGGTTCCGCCCCATGCACGGAACAGCATCTGCGCTCCTTGCTGTGATGGAAGGAGCCAGAATTATTGTGGATCAGGGCGGTACTGCGGCCATCATCTTATTGGACCTCAGTGCCGCCTTTGACACCGTAAATCATGATATCTTGCTGCACAGAATCTCAGAACTAGGAATCTCCTCTAAAGCAGCAGCCTGGCTCCATTCATTCCTATCAGAACGCTTGTTCTGAGTCTGTGAGGGCAATGTCACCTCGCCCAGTAAATCACTCAGTTGCGGGGTTCCTCAGGGCTCCTCCCTGAGCCCCACACTGTTTAACATTTACATGCGCCCCCTTGCTGAGATAGTTCGCCCTTTTGGCGTTCAAATTGTGTCCTACGCTGATGACACCCAGCTGGTGGTAACTTTGGATGACCCAATCTTATCTAAAACTAAACGGAGATAAGACAGAGCTAATGCTACTGGGTAACCCCCCACATAAATCCATTGACTCCATGTGGCCACCAGCACTGGGCCCTGCACCCTTAGCCAAGGACACCACTAAGGGCCTAGGAATCTGGATGGACAACACACTGACTCTTAGCTATCAGGCAACCAAACTATCTGCCACTTGCATGGGCATCTTGAGGCTCATCCGGAAGATCCTTCCGCTCCTCCCATTCAAGGCCAGACAGATCATGGTCCAGGGCCTAATCCTCTCCCGGCTGGATTTCGGGAACGCCCTCTACCTAGGAGCCCCCAAATAACCCTGAGAAAACTCCAGGTAATTCAAAATTGCGCTGCCCTCACTCTGTTGCGCATCCCCTGCTGTCAATCCGTGAAATCTGAACAAAAAGATCTCCACTGGTTGCCAGTGAGGGAAATAATCGACTTCAAAAGCATGTGTATTGCCCACCATGCCTACTGGAGGAAAGGAGCAATCATGAACAACACCCTGATCACCCCCTACCATCCTAACAGACAGCTTAGATCGGCCCATGCCTTCCAAGTCATCAATCCTAGGATCAGAAGAGAGAGGAGCGGAGGCAGAATGTTTTCAGTAAATGCGGCAAAACTCTGGAACTCTCTTCCAATCCCCCTCCGATCAGAACCAAACATCCTGCTTTTCCGGAAAAAACTAAAAACCCTTCTTTTCAGTAGATAATTCAGCCCCTGCCACATACACCTGTTGCTCTTAAGCGCTAGGACGCCTGCGGGTAGCTATCGCGCTATACAAATATAAATCCAATCCAAACCAATCCTGCCACAGAAAGGCTGAACTTAGCCCTCATTGTGAAGATGGACTGGTGAGAAACTGAGAGCGTCATGTGTGGCCTAGCACTGCTAGTCTGAAATTGGGAGAGAGTGATCAGGCCAAGGCCCAAGAAAACTAGGTGCTAACCTAGACACAAAGGAGAGGGAAGTATGAGATGCCAATCTCAGTTTTTCTAATTGACCCTCAGTGTTCCTCGAGGGGGTACCCAGTACTAGTGGGAGAGACCTAACAGAGCCAAGAGACTGTCAAATCAGCAGAGGCCCTAAGAGCACCACACACGTTATTGGGTATTAGTGCATAATTGAATGTGTAGTGACCTTCAATGTTTTTGTATAATTAGAGTACTTGTCTTTCCCTAAAAAGAGAAGCACAGGGCTGGACATCTATTTTATCATACACCTGGGGTGACGGTATTGATTCTTACACCTGAGTAACCCTCACACTAACCTCCCTGAGAAGACTGTGACTGCTCGCCTATGCTACCACTCAGAGTCAAGTGTGGAAGGGTTGAAATGTGCCTAGTTTGCAGAGCAGAGCTATAGTAGGGTCTGCCCCAGGACAACAGAAGTAAAAGTCCTCAACTCGCAGACTTGTGGCCCAGTAGCCATCTCCTGCCTCATATAAAGTGAGGAGTGGACTACACTGCTCTTTAATGAAACAGTCAACGACAACTTCCACCTATCAGGGTCTACTAGAACATTGATACTCAAAATATGTCTTGGCGGGAGCATGTGTCCATTCTGACCTTTACATGCAACTTTCCTGGTCCACTGCAGTACTGGGCTGCTGTTTACTCGACTCAGCACTGCACCTTAAATAATGTTAAATAAACAGGCAAGTATTTATTTAAAGGTTAATTGATGTTAAAAAAACAAAGTAACAATGGAGTCCTGCACGCTTAACTTTAGGTATACCTTTAAGACATCTTGCAGCAAAAGTGTAAAAATATGATAAAGTCTCACCAAAATTGTATTTCATGAACATACAGAACTGTGTCTCTTTAGTACATCAGATTATACCAGTGCATTGAGAATGTTATTTTTTGAGTGAATGGTTTTCAAACAGGAATTTAGAAACATTAAAGACAACACACCCACCATCTGACAACTATGCCAGTAGTGACATAAGCGACAAGTCAGCTGTGCACTCTTTGGGTTGCCTGAGAAATTACTTTACATGAACAACATTATACTTTATTAAATCGAAGACAGGAAAAAATGTGTATAACACACATCATTAAGTCATGTATTAAAAGGTCCTCTTATAGATGATATATGATAATGAAGAAAAAGGAGGGTAAGTGAAAATAAACAATTGGAAAGACGGGCTCAATCTCAGGATTACTGGTTTCTCATAGTGCAATTTAGCCACTAGATGTTTATGGCTCATTCCCCCTACTCCCACCTTCCAGGCAAATCCCCGCCACCTCCCCCGACCGCTACTGCAGGCATCAGTTCCGCCCTCCCCTCGGACACATCACAGACCCAACGTATTGACCCTGTACCCATGTACTAGAACATCATTGTTTGGCGCACCTTAGTTTATTAACATGCACATCCTTTAACTAATGGTTGATTAGTAGCTTCTATGCATCACACATGATGAAAGTAATCTCTGAATAGTGACAATATACTAATTATTTCTGGAAATACATTCTTCATCTATAATAAAGTAAATATACAAAGGTTTTAATTGTTCTCAGGTACCAAACATTTTTCAAGGAAGGCAATATAAAATACCTGGCTGCTTTGTTATAGTTGAACCAGCGCTAAAAACCATTCTTGCACCTAATTGCAAATAAAATAAAAGCGAAAAGAAAAACATTTTTTTGTTACACTGCTGACTTTAAGACTTGGTAAACAATTGGCAAAGACATGATTGAAGGAACAGGCATATCCGATAATACGCTGTCAAAAGCACCTTTCAGAACTTGCCTCATTTAATTCCTTTAAAACTCACTGACATGAGTGATGTTTCATTTATTAGGTATAAAGATTCTTCACGAAGCTGGAAAAGTGATGAACGGTGTCTTTGACCTTGGGGCACAGTAATAATTATGATTATCTGCACTATTTAGCCGGTGAAGAATCGGACACCGTTCACGCTCCGTTAATTCGGCCATGAGGTTTGATAATCTATACATACAGTCATTGAAGGTCATTCAGGCTTAGAGCGCCTCCAGTGCACTAAGTTAACCTTTATTGAATTGACAAAGAATGTATTCTTTTACGAGCGAGTTTCCATTTTTCTGCAGACCGGTATTGCTACAAATGTGGAAAGTGAATATTTTATATCTGCTTTGTGGAGCGAGGTGAATTTACAGAGTTGGAATTATGACTACGGCGTGGCACACGGTGCTCTTAGCCTGCCATTGAGAAGAACACAGTCCGGATTGTTTAACCAGCAAAAAGGGCACATGGAAGAACATTAAGATCTTACAAGAATTCCGACTCTGCAATGTGGCCTTACTGCAGGGCACAGACAATGGTGCGGTTCAGCTCTTGCTAAATCAATACAAGTTCGTTCTAGCAAAACAAATATGCATAAGGCACAGAGCAGATCCTATGTACTCAAAAATCCGTTCATCGTAGAGTAACAGCTAGTGCTGTTATGTGGCAGTAGATGTTCAGACAGTTAATGATTTAGTAGGAAAAGCACAGGATAACCCACGACACATTCACAAAGTTAATCACAAAGCTGCAGGTTGCCCCCCACAATGTAAACAACTCATGACACCACTTCGTTATCATTTGTGTCAGTAGTTTGTCAAATAAATTGGGGACACTTTCCAAATGCTGCATCCATGTCTCAGGCAGTCTGAATGGATCTACTTTGCTCAGGGGCCCAATATTAACCAACCAACCTACCATTGGTAGGGCTGGGAACACACATCTGCTCCGTGCCAGGGTACACTTGCGGGTGTAGGTAGTTTGGCTATTGCATTGTACATTGTAGTAAAGTTATCTTTTCTGAGTGGCCACCCATGGTATCTACCTCTTTTGGACATGCTTTTTGAAGGTATTAGGTCTCTGCGAACTGTGGCACCACAATAAATGCCACAGTACTATCAGTTACTCAGTACAGTGGTGCCGGTGATTTACTGTAACTATGGTTTCACCCAGTTGGTTTATTAAACCATCCATTATGCCCGTTGTATTTTAGCATGAAAATTGCTCTAGTACTATGCAAGTTTAATGTTGTATGTTAGCTGCAGTGAATATTCACATCACATTTCTTTATAGACAAAATTATGAGGCTTCAGAGAGCACTAGTGTGCTTTAGTTGGGCTGGAGTTTAAAGCACATGAGTGACATATGGCAAAGAAATGTCTCTTTGCCATGTGGGAAAACCTAGTTTTACATGTGAGATAAACCACTTCTGAACTGTTCCTTGTACGCCGACAGGGCATTGAAATTAATATGTAAAATGTGGCATGATATGCACTGGAAATTGTATGCCTGCACATTAAACAATTCTCCAAAGGCAGCTCTAATTATGTAGGTAAAGCTGTGTGTTTCATGTACAGGCCTAGCTGTGAAACCAAAGCATTATTTCATATCACCACCTGGGAAAATGCTTGTCTGATGGGTAAAACCTATTTTTCACTTTGTATTAAAAATCAAATTAAGATCTTTGGTAACTTTAGAGGAATAGTACATTTAAGAAAGTGTACTTTTTGGTGCTTGATTTTCAACCCATTTAACCAGTTTAAAATTGATTTAATTTTCTTCTCATCCCTACTCAAAAATTAGCAATGCATCCTAGAATGGCTGCTAAAAACCCTGCTCTCGGAGGACAAATGGCAGTGCATATGAGTCAGAAAGGCAGAGATATTGTCCTCAATATATTGTCACCTAGGAGGGATTAGGCTTCTGGGAATGGGGTAGGAACAGTTGGCAGAACAAGAGGCAGTTGCAATCGAGAAGAAACTCCTAACATTCCCTTACAGAGATCTTCCAGACTTTCCAGCTCCAATGGGAGAAAAAACTGTTCTGGCTGTGTAAGTGAGGGGTCACCAAACGTTCATTGGAGAGTTGCTAGGTTAAGTAACTGAGGATTTATTATCTATTGGACGGAGTATTCTCTTTTGGCCGGACTTTACTCTGCCTGCCAGATTTATAAATGACTACCTCCCTGGTGGTCATTTTTAAAGACATTGGCAGGAACCACCGTTACGGTGGTTCCTGTCAATGCATTTTGGTATTTGCTACAAAGTTGCATCAGAAGGGTGCAGCTCTGTGGCAACAGTATTTCTTTCTGCTTTTTATAAAGAAAATCCCCAAACAGGATTTTCATTTTGGCAAAGAAAAGGAGTAATGCTCCCCTTGCCATGGGAGACTTGCCCCATGGTGGGTGGAGCATTCTAATGTGTTTTCTGTAAAACCTGGCTGTAAGGAACAGTAGCAAATGACTACATGTCCACTTATCTAAATTGGCCATGTGGACATGTAGCCATTTCTCTGATGGCCTGACTCCCAAGGGCTGTCAGTGGGGATTAATCACGGTGAAGTCAGAGTAGTCTCCACCGTGATTAACCCTAAAGTCCGCCAGCGTGTAAATACAGCGGGTGAACCACTATATTGGTGGAGAGGGTACTCCATTGCTGTTGCGATGGAGTACCCTCAACCCCCAATATATAAATCAGGTCCTGATTTCCTTTCTTCCAGAAGAAGATGACAGGAACCCTCTTGTTTCAGTGCTCCTGAGAAGATTTACATTAAACCAAGTGATAAAGTGCTGTCAAAAGAGGAGGGTAATTTGGAGGGAAATAGGATTGGATTTAGGGAATTCTCTAATCACAGGCTAGTGCACATGGTACCGCACCACCACCTCCTCAGAACACCCCTGGGCCTGGGGAAAAATATTTTTTAAAACAGGACTCTGCGAGACTAGTGGGTGAACAAGGGTCAAGGACTTCAGACTCCTGCTGTTACCAAGGGACTGGGACTCTTCTCCAGGGTTTCAGTGGTTGACCTCCTGTTTTCCTGCAGAAAACAGAAACTGAGGGATTCCTGGCTCCAAGAAGAGCAGTAAGGACTGGACCTTCAAGAGCCTTGCTTGGAGTGTGACCTGACGCTTCAAATTGAACACTGATGACCTGATGGCTCTAAATGTGACCTGGAGGAACTTATCAACCAGTTGGACAAAAAGTGGGATTAGTCATTTTCCAAAATGTAGAGGAATGGGACAAGATGCTGAGGCTTCTTCGGTGATAGCATGACCTTGGTTGGCAAGAAAAACAGGTTTGTTCTGCTCTAAATGTTTTGCCATGTTGAATATTGCTATGGTAAAGATTACTGGCCCCATGAATTTCTGCCCATATACAGCTGGCAGCCTTGCCCCTTAACTGATTTTGATTGATTTGTTTGTGCTTATAGATTTTGGCGTTGCATTGTGTTTGCTTGGCTTTAAACGTGTTTGCACTGATTAAACTTAATAGATGCTTCTTTGGAAAAATACCTCCTGTTTGTGTGCAGCTTACAGGGGTTGAGCAGAGATTCTTAAATGACTATGTTTTTGAGTAACCAAATTGAGTATATTAACTTATACCAACACAACTGCTGACAAGGGTCTAGCACTTCAATTCTACAGTTTCAGTAGTCAAAAGATAAGTGCAACAACTTCAGGCATCCGCTGTTGAAAGATACCAATTTAAGACAAAAGTTCATGCAAAAGGTGCACTTGATAGAAGTCAAGCAGGTGACAAATTTATGATCCAGAAATTCTTCTTTTTATTTAAGTCTTGTTAAAAAACCGGCACACAGCCAACGCGTTTCGTTCCCCAGTGCCACAAGAACTGTGTCAGGGGTTTAATAGTTACAAAGACCAACATAAATATACATATTATGTAATAAATATACAAACGTATATACACACATAAAGAAAAAACAACAACGATAAAACAAATGACCCAAAACACAATGCCAAACAATACGTTTTTTTGAAACACATATATCAACAATTAAAAACAAGCAGCAAAGACATACGTAAACATTTATAAAATGGCAACTTAAAGGTATCATCCTGTCCGTCACTGTAAAAACAATACATTTCAAGATGAATTGTAAATAGATAAAATATTTTTTTATATATGTAAGTGGGAAAGCAAGAGGATGGAAATAAAGAATTCTTTTAGAGCATATTTCAAAGTCTCAAAAGAAAAGAATAAAACGGAAAAGACAATTGTGATATTATCACTAAGAAGAATGGTGATATCAAAGCAACCTCAGATCCCAATAACACCAAAGCAAACTCATCACCTCAGTATTTCGAAAAATCAGATAATATGAAGTACAATTTATACCTACAATAGAGTGCAAAGATAAACTGCGAATCTGCAACTGTCATTTCTCAATTAGAACAGACCCCATTAACGATAACCTAGTATGTGACATTCAAATAAACAGAAGTTATATGGTAAAGCAAATTAGCACCCGACATCCCATGGGATATTTATATTAGGAGTCCCCCAGTTGCAATACCATCATATAATACAAAGACACTAAAGGGCATCTCACCTTAAGGCATTATCAGTTAAGTAACCTGAGGGCTGAGATATTTTGCGGTCAGTCACGCATGGGTGATTGTGAGAACATGTCTGATTCACGTAATTCTAAACACAAAGAAAAATAGATGGCAGGATATAGCATGGGTGTAAAAATGGCTTATCCATAATAAAATGGAGCAGTCTATACCACACTGTCAAATGTCAAATGTCAAATGCTTTTGTATAGCGCACTTATCACCAAGAAAGTCTCAAGGCGCTTTGCAAGAGGAGGCATTGACCAACTAACGTGGAGGCATATTACGGGAAACTTTATTTTGGAAAGAGATGTGAACCAGTCCCACATATGTGAGTAGTGCAATTTATCCACAAAGCAACCTAGAAGATTAATATAATATAACTAATTAACCAGTAAAACAACCCACCGACAGAGACACCAGCCAGAGAGCCAGCTGGTTCACCCCGGAGCTCCTGGCCTCCAAGCGCACCTGCCGGAAACTTGAAAACATCTGGCTCAGCGATAGTACACCCGCCAACCGCGCAGCCCACAAAGACGCCATCCGCATCCATCACCACCTCATCAGGACCACCAAAAGAGCCTCGTTCAAGGACCGCCTCGACAACAACTCCCACAACAGCAAAGAGCTCTTCAACATTGTGAAAGAACTCTCCAATCCTAACTCCGACACCAACGACATCCCACCATCACAAGCCCTGTGCGACACCCTCGCCGCCTTCTTCCACCGCAAGATCACCGACATCCACAACAGCTTCAACCCCCGGGTGAACCCTGCGGACTCCGCCATGACGAACACCCCAAACCCCCCAAACCACGACCCTCTGACCACATGGACTAACGTGTGCACCGAAGACATAATCAAGACCATGAGCACCATCCACTCAGGCTCCCCGTTTGATCCTCTTCCTCACCACATCGTCAACAAAGCCGACAGACTCATTGCACCCCACCTGCGGAACATCATCAACCTCTCCTTCGAAACCGCTACCTTCCCTGAAAGCTAGAAACATGCAGAGATCAACGCCCTACTAAAGAAAGCCAAGGCGGACCCAAGTGACCTCAAGAACTTCTGGCCCATCTCATGCTTACGTTCCCAACAAAAGTCATCGAAAAGATTGTCAACACCCAGGTCACCCACTACCTAGAAGAGAACAGCATCCTGGACCCCTCCCAATCAGGCTTCCGCAGCAACCACAGCACCGAGAACGCCCTCATCACCGCCACAGATGACATCAGACTCCTACTCGACAACGGCGAGACAGCAGCCCTCATCCTCCTGGACCTCTCCGCCGCCTTCGACACCGTCTGCCACCACACACTATGCACATGCCTCTACGACGCAGGGATCCGAGACAAGGCCCTGGATTGGACCACCTCCTTCCTCTCCGACAGAACCCAGAAAGTCCGCCTAAACCAAAACCATCTATATTTACAACAAGGGGTGGTGAGGGACAGAGTCTCTGAATTAAGCAGAATACTCTCACCCAGTCAAGAGATCAGGGCTAGATCCAACACCGTTTTTTAGCTCACTGCACCATCCCAGTTTCAGAACCTGGCTGTATGCAAATTAGTCTGTTCCTGTCCCAGTGCATGATGGGAACAGGGCAAACCAAACTACAAAAGCCAATTCTTACACTGGGAAGGAAACAAGCTTCCGGGGACCGGTTTCTGGCATTACAGCCGTCTTCGGCCCGGCTTGCTTGAATCCTGATGGTGCAATGAGCAAGGGACTCATGTCTGAGTATACCCTTCCACGCTTAGGGTGGACAAAAATATTTACAACAAGGGGTGGTGAGGGACAGAGTCTCTGAATTAAGCAGAATACTCTCACCCAGTCAAGAGATCAGGGCTAGATCCAACACCGTTTTTTAGCTCACTGCACCATCCCAGTTTCAGAACCTGGCTGTATGCAAATTAGTCTGTTCCTGTCCCAGTGCATGATGGGAACAGGGCAAACCAAACTACAAAAGCCAATTCTTACACTGGGAAGGAAACAAGCTTCCGGGGACCGGTTTCTGGCATTACAGCCGTCTTCGGCCCGGCTTGCTTGAATCCTGATGGTGCAATGAGCAAGGGACTCATGTCTGAGTATACCCTTCCACGCTTAGGGTGGACAAAAATATTTACAACAAGGGGTGGTGAGGGACAGAGTCTCTGAATTAAGCAGAATACTCTCACCCAGTCAAGAGATCAGGGCTAGATCCAACACCGTTTTTTAGCTCACTGCACCATCCCAGTTTCAGAACCTGGCTGTATGCAAATTAGTCTGTTCCTGTCCCAGTGCATGATGGGAACAGGGCAAACCAAACTACAAAAGCCAATTCTTACACTGGGAAGGAAACAAGCTTCCGGGGACCGGTTTCTGGCATTACAGCCGTCTTCGGCCCGGCTTGCTTGAATCCTGATGGTGCAATGAGCAAGGGACTCATGTCTGAGTATACCCTTCCACGCTTAGGGTGGACAAAAATATTTACAACAAGGGGTGGTGAGGGACAGAGTCTCTGAATTAAGCAGAATACTCTCACCCAGTCAAGAGATCAGGGCTAGATCCAACACCGTTTTTTAGCTCACTGCACCATCCCAGTTTCAGAACCTGGCTGTATGCAAATTAGTCTGTTCCTGTCCCAGTGCATGATGGGAACAGGGCAAACCAAACTACAAAAGCCAATTCTTACACTGGGAAGGAAACAAGCTTCCGGGGACCGGTTTCTGGCATTACAGCCGTCTTCGGCCCGGCTTGCTTGAATCCTGATGGTGCAATGAGCAAGGGACTCATGTCTGAGTATACCCTTCCACGCTTAGGGTGGACAAAAATATTTACAACAAGGGGTGGTGAGGGACAGAGTCTCTGAATTAAGCAGAATACTCTCACCCAGTCAAGAGATCAGGGCTAGATCCAACACCGTTTTTTAGCTCACTGCACCATCCCAGTTTCAGAACCTGGCTGTATGCAAATTAGTCTGTTCCTGTCCCAGTGCATGATGGGAACAGGGCAAACCAAACTACAAAAGCCAATTCTTACACTGGGAAGGAAACAAGCTTCCGGGGACCGGTTTCTGGCATTACAGCCGTCTTCGGCCCGGCTTGCTTGAATCCTGATGGTGCAATGAGCAAGGGACTCATGTCTGAGTATACCCTTCCACGCTTAGGGTGGACAAAAATATTTACAACAAGGGGTGGTGAGGGACAGAGTCTCTGAATTAAGCAGAATACTCTCACCCAGTCAAGAGATCAGGGCTAGATCCAACACCGTTTTTTAGCTCACTGCACCATCCCAGTTTCAGAACCTGGCTGTATGCAAATTAGTCTGTTCCTGTCCCAGTGCATGATGGGAACAGGGCAAACCAAACTACAAAAGCCAATTCTTACACTGGGAAGGAAACAAGCTTCCGGGGACCGGTTTCTGGCATTACAGCCGTCTTCGGCCCGGCTTGCTTGAATCCTGATGGTGCAATGAGCAAGGGACTCATGTCTGAGTATACCCTTCCACGCTTAGGGTGGACAAAAATATTTACAACAAGGGGTGGTGAGGGACAGAGTCTCTGAATTAAGCAGAATACTCTCACCCAGTCAAGAGATCAGGGCTAGATCCAACACCGTTTTTTAGCTCACTGCACCATCCCAGTTTCAGAACCTGGCTGTATGCAAATTAGTCTGTTCCTGTCCCAGTGCATGATGGGAACAGGGCAAACCAAACTACAAAAGCCAATTCTTACACTGGGAAGGAAACAAGCTTCCGGGGACCGGTTTCTGGCATTACAGCCGTCTTCGGCCCGGCTTGCTTGAATCCTGATGGTGCAATGAGCAAGGGACTCATGTCTGAGTATACCCTTCCACGCTTAGGGTGGACAAAAATATTTACAACAAGGGGTGGTGAGGGACAGAGTCTCTGAATTAAGCAGAATACTCTCACCCAGTCAAGAGATCAGGGCTAGATCCAACACCGTTTTTTAGCTCACTGCACCATCCCAGTTTCAGAACCTGGCTGTATGCAAATTAGTCTGTTCCTGTCCCAGTGCATGATGGGAACAGGGCAAACCAAACTACAAAAGCCAATTCTTACACTGGGAAGGAAACAAGCTTCCGGGGACCGGTTTCTGGCATTACAGCCGTCTTCGGCCCGGCTTGCTTGAATCCTGATGGTGCAATGAGCAAGGGACTCATGTCTGAGTATACCCTTCCACGCTTAGGGTGGACAAAAATATTTACAACAAGGGGTGGTGAGGGACAGAGTCTCTGAATTAAGCAGAATACTCTCACCCAGTCAAGAGATCAGGGCTAGATCCAACACCGTTTTTTAGCTCACTGCACCATCCCAGTTTCAGAACCTGGCTGTATGCAAATTAGTCTGTTCCTGTCCCAGTGCATGATGGGAACAGGGCAAACCAAACTACAAAAGCCAATTCTTACACTGGGAAGGAAACAAGCTTCCGGGGACCGGTTTCTGGCATTACAGCCGTCTTCGGCCCGGCTTGCTTGAATCCTGATGGTGCAATGAGCAAGGGACTCATGTCTGAGTATACCCTTCCACGCTTAGGGTGGACAAAAATATTTACAACAAGGGGTGGTGAGGGACAGAGTCTCTGAATTAAGCAGAATACTCTCACCCAGTCAAGAGATCAGGGCTAGATCCAACACCGTTTTTTAGCTCACTGCACCATCCCAGTTTCAGAACCTGGCTGTATGCAAATTAGTCTGTTCCTGTCCCAGTGCATGATGGGAACAGGGCAAACCAAACTACAAAAGCCAATTCTTACACTGGGAAGGAAACAAGCTTCCGGGGACCGGTTTCTGGCATTACAGCCGTCTTCGGCCCGGCTTGCTTGAATCCTGATGGTGCAATGAGCAAGGGACTCATGTCTGAGTATACCCTTCCACGCTTAGGGTGGACAAAAATATTTACAACAAGGGGTGGTGAGGGACAGAGTCTCTGAATTAAGCAGAATACTCTCACCCAGTCAAGAGATCAGGGCTAGATCCAACACCGTTTTTTAGCTCACTGCACCATCCCAGTTTCAGAACCTGGCTGTATGCAAATTAGTCTGTTCCTGTCCCAGTGCATGATGGGAACAGGGCAAACCAAACTACAAAAGCCAATTCTTACACTGGGAAGGAAACAAGCTTCCGGGGACCGGTTTCTGGCATTACAGCCGTCTTCGGCCCGGCTTGCTTGAATCCTGATGGTGCAATGAGCAAGGGACTCATGTCTGAGTATACCCTTCCACGCTTAGGGTTCCTCCCTCAGCCAGACACTGTTCAACGTCTACATGGCTCCCCTCGCTTGCATCTTCAGACTACACAACCTCAACATAATCACCTACGCCGACGACACCCAGCTGATCCTCTCCCTCACCAAGGACCCCCTCACTGCCAAATCCAACCTGCACGAGGGTATGAAGGACGTCACCGACTGGATGGAGACAAGCCGGCTCAGGCTGAACACGGACAAGCGTGGGACGATTCCTGGTGGCCAACTTCACTGGGAACTCCCCCGGCACCAACCAACCACGCACGCAGCCTAGGAGTCATCTTCGACTCTAAGTTCAGCATGACCAACCAAGTCAACACAGTCTCCTCCTCCTGCTTCCACACCCTCCGTATACTCCGCAAGATCTACCGATGGATCCCGGTGGACACACGAAAAACCGTCACCCACGCCCTCGTCAGCAACCGACTCAACTACGAAAACACCCTCTACGTCGGGGCCCTGTACAAACTGTACAAACTCATCAACAGACTCCAAAAAATCCAGAACGCCTCCGCACGCCTGATCCTAGATGTCCCACGCCTGATCCTAGATGTCCCACGCCTGGACCACATCACCCAGCACCTGAGAGACCTGCACTGGCTCCCCGTCGACAAAAGAATCACAATCAAACTCATGATCCACGCACACAAAGCACTCCACAAGACCGGCCGGTCCAGCCTATCTCAACAACAGACTCACCTTGCCGCCAGGACCTGGAACTCCCCCTCCCTCCAGAAGACTCCTCAAGACCTGGCTCTTGCTCCAACCCCCCCCCCCCCCCCCAGCACCTTGAAACCCTTGCGGGTAAGTAGTGCGCTTTACAAATTCCATGATTGATTGATTGATTGAATTGACGCCAGTATCACACCTGGGTCAGATAGCGAATTTCAGGAAGGGTCACAAACAGCTTGAACAGTACTTCAATTAGTATTTATGACAATTCTGTTGAATGCAAAGAGGAAACATGAGCAACAAGTACAAGCAAGTACAAGCAAGTTGCTGCCTAAAAGTCTATAACATATTCAATAAAAAAATAACCTTTTTAGGCTCACTGTTTACAGCACTGCACACTCCTCTTTGTTCTTGGCCAGTGAATGGCTACCAGTGTCATGGAGGTCACATTTAGGACCATGAACTTACATTCTCACACTCTTCTCACAAGGTGTAGGCCTGTCTTGTGCAATCCTCAGGCCCAAGATAGCTCATTGAGAAATAGGGTGGCGGACAACAGATATGTTTAACTCAGTCCTTTTACAGATGGTTGCTTGTTACATTGGGCAGTTTCTGTGCAGGCCAGCGGGGCCTCGCACTGAGGGCAAACGTGGGCAATGAGAAAACTTCCCATGCATGTTCAATATGAGAGAGCAAACAGTGCCTGTACACGGGAGACAGAACACATAATGAAAACAATGGAAGGATGATATCTACAAAATACATTTATCTGATGTGTCCTAGGTGAATTACCACCAAGAATGTTACACACAGGCATTTGACGCTTGTGCATAATGCACACTTATCCATGGGGGCAATATGAAAACTGTACACACATCCTTCAGTAACCTCCGGATGAAATACATTGGTAATGTCACAAATGAAATTGTTTTTACCTCATGGACAATGACATCAGATAGCACAGGCAATGTTTCTACTGACTTCGACTGTACAAACCAACGGTGTTACTGTATGGTTGCAAAAACAATGCATGTTCTCTTCCCATCCTTCAATGCAGTCATGGATCTGTGGAAATAAGTAAGCATGGGCGTAAAATCCGTTTCGCTCGCGGAATTTGTGGATTTTCGGTAAATTCGCAATCCGCGAACTCTCGCGAATTTGCCAAAAATCCGCAAAGCCGCACGCGGCGGATTTTTTTGCTTGGTGATACAATATTGCGGCACGCGGCGTGGCGCACGGCGTTCACTTTCCGTCATTCAGCGTTTGCCGAGTTGTTTTTCTCGATATTTTGCGAGTGCTGCGCCATTTTGGATCTTGCTGCGGGATCCCGCGGGAGTTGGCGTCCGCGAATACGTAATCCCGGCTTGCCACCTTACCTTGCACAGCACGCATCGCGAGAGTTCGCAATTGCAAACACGTAGGTGCGGCGGGCAGGAACAATCTCGCACTCGCGAAATAGAGATTTTGCAATTCTGCACAAGAAATCCACCAGCAAACAGCATAAACCTTCAGAAAATGATGATTTTTATCAGAATCACTCCTCAGGTTGACATTTGCCAGCACTTTTTTTTGCAAGGAGTCCATTTTTGGGGGGGGGGAGGAAGGAAGTGCCCCACAGTCTCCAACTTCCTGTTCCTGTCCAGCAGGCTCCTCCCAGTGCTTTCTTCATGTGCTGGTCACTTTCATTTGGACCTTGACCTGGAAGGATTACTTTTTGTGGGTGCTGCTGGATATTTGGATTTGAGGCCTTTTTGACTTTCTTTGGATCACTTTTGGATTAGAAATCAACTTTCACAAGTACGTTTGTTTGGGGCATTACAGTTGCTGCAACTACAATTTTGGAACTTTTTCAGAACATTAAATAAAATATATTGTGGGTAGCCACAGTATCCAGTAGGACCAGGGTTGGTTATGGGTGCATGATACAACTGTTTTGTTGAATTTAAACATCATTGAGGCCATGGATGGGCTGGGATTGTGCTTAATTTTGTGTTTTTTGTCGATTTTTTGGGGCTGCTGTTGGGGCCTTTTGCCCAGGGGTAGTGAGTGGTGCATGGACTGAGTCTGCCTGTGGGGTCTTTTTAATGTAAACATCCTGGATGGCATTGGATTGTGGTGATTTTTGTGTGTTTTTCGTTTTTTTGGGGGTGTACTGTTGATTTGGCCTGGCCATGTGGGTGGTGGTGGTGGCCATCTTGAGTGCTGGTACAGGCAACATGTGCTTGGGGTGCAAGGGGCCATTTTGAAGAGAGGCAGTGTCTGAGGCCTGCACTTATTTTGCCTAGCTTTCATCCATTATGCCCAGGGGTAGTGAGTGGTGCATGGGCCTAGTCTTTCTGTGGGGTGTCTTCTTGAATTTAAACACCATTGAGGCCATGGATGGGCTGGGATTGTGCTGAATTTTGTGTTTTTTGTCGTTTTTTTGGGGCTGCTGGTGGGGCCTTTTGCCCAGGGGTAGTGAGTGATGCATGGGCCTAGTCTTTCTGTTGGTTGTCTTCTTGAATTTAAACATCATTGAGGCCATGGATGGGCTGGGATTGTGCTGAATTTTGTGTTTTTTGTCGATTTCTTTGGGGCTGCTGGTGTGGCCTTTTGCCCAGGGGTGGTGCCTGGGCCTAGTCTTTCTGTGGGGTGTCTTCTTGAATTTAAACATCATTGAGGCCATGGATGGGCTGGGATTGTGCTGAATTTTGTGTTGTTTGTCATTTTTTTGCGGCTGCTGGTGGGGCCTTTTGCCCAGGGGTAGTGGTGCATGGACTGAGTCTGCCTGTGGGGTCTTTTTAATGTAAACATCCTGGATGGCATTGGATTGTGGTGATTTTTGTGTGTTTTTCGTTTCTTTTTCGGGTGTACTGTTGATGTGGACTGGCCATGTGGGTGGTGGTGGTGGCCATCTTGAGTGCTGGTACAGGCAACATGTGCTTGGGGTTCAAGGGGCCATTTTGAAGAGAGGCAGTGTCTGAGGCCTGCACTTATTTTGCCTAGCTTTCATCCATTATGCCCAGGGGTAGTGAGTGGTGCATGGGCCTAGTCTTTCTGTGGGGTGTCTTTCTTGAATGTAAGCACCATTGAGGCCATGGATGGGCTGGGCTTGTGCTGAATTTTATGTTTTTGTCGTTTTTTTGGGGCTGCTGGTGGGGCCTTTTGCCCAGGGGTAGTGAGTGGTGCATGGGCCTAGTCTTTCTGTTGGTTGTCTTCTTGAATTTAAACATCATTGAGGCCATGGATGGGCTGGGATTGTGCTGAATTTTGTGTTTTTTGTCGTTTTTTGGGGGCTGCTGGTGGGGCCTTTTGCCCAGGGGTAGTGAGTGGTGCATGGGCCTAGTCTTTCTGTGGGGTGTCTTCTTGAATTTAAACATCATTGAGGCCATGGATGGGCTGGGATTGTGCTGAATTTTGTGTTTTTGTCGTTTTGTTGGGGCTGCTGGTGGGGCCTTTTGCCCAGGGGTAGTGGTGCATGGACTGAGTCTGCCTGTGGGGTCTTTTTAATGTAAACATCCTGGATGGCATTGGATTGTGGTGATTTTTGTGTGTTTTTCATTTTTTTGGGGGTGTACTGTTGATGTGGACTGGCCATGTGGGTGGTGGTGGTGGCCATCTTGAGTGCTGGTACAGGCAACATGTGCTTGGGGTTTAAGGGGCCATTTTGAAGAGAGGCAGTGTCTGAGGCCTTCACTTATTTTGCCTAGCTTTCATCCATTATGCCCAGGGGTAGTTAGTGGTGCATGGGCCTAGTCTTTCTGTGGGGTGTCTTCTTGAATTTAAACACCATTGAGGCCATGGATGGGCTGGGCTTGTGCTGAATTTTGTGTTTTTTGTCGTTTTTTGGGGCTGCTGGTGGGGCCTTTTGTCCAGGGGTAGTGAGTGGTGCATGGGCCTAGTCTTTCTGTGGGGTGTCTTCTTGGATTTAAACACCATTGAGGCCATGGATGGGCTGGGATTGTGCTAAATTTTGTGTTTTTTGTCGTTTTTTTGGGGCTGCTGGTGGGGCCTTTTGCCCAAGGGTAGTGAGTGGTGCATGGGCCTAGTCTTTCTGTGGGGTGTCTTCTTGGATTTAAACACCATTGAGGCCATGGATGGGCTGGGATTGTGCTGATTTTTGTGTGTTTTTTTGACTTTTTGGGGTGTATAACTGATGTTCCTCTGTCTTCCATTGCTTGTAGGTGCACAAGAGAACCACCAGTGCCAGGAAGAAGTCCTGCTGCGGTGTGTGCAGCACAACGTCACGTGTGGCCACAGACAACTCTGCAACTTGTGCAACTGCGGCCTGCTGTTCAGAGTGACATCTGAAGAAGACGGCCCCAAAAAAAGTTGCCCGTAGCTCCTCTAGCAAGAAAGTTGCCAGTAAGGAGCAGAAGAAGCAAGTGGCGCCACTTACCAAGGAGACTGGTGTGATGACGACCGCCACATTTTTTGGGATAAAAAAAAGTACGCCTGCAGCAGCAGCGGGGTCTGCTGGCGACCGAGCTGGGAGCAGCACCTCCGCTCCATTGGGCTCAGTGCCACCACTACCACGCCAACTTAGGTCCAAGCCCTTGAGTGCTGCAGAGGCAGCCAGTATAGTTGTTCAATCACCATCGACCAGTGATGTTGGCTCATCGCAAGAAAGTAGCAGCAATGTCCCTCAATCAACACAGGTTGTTGTAACTCATCTGACGAGTGTTGAACAACCACAGCCGCAACAACAATCATATGTGCAAGTACAAGCCCAAGTACATGTGGAAGGAGAGGCGGCGCAAGGAGAGAAGCAAGCAGAGGTGCATGGAGGGGCACAACAAGTGGCCACAATAGTTGTTCCTCTAGAAGTAGGGGCACATCTGGAAATCGACAATCAAGCCGAGGTATCATTCGAGGAAGCCACTCCTCCTGATGATCATTCATTGTCTTCCACATCCCGAGCAAGGAAAAGATCAAGGGTGTTGGTGTCTACATCTTCTTCAGGCCCACCTCCTTCTGATGATATGGATCTTACTTGGGAACCAGCACCACTGCCGTCTGAGAGTGAGGTTGAGGAGGCACACCATGATCTGACAAAGGTAGCTAAGCGTAAAAGGAAGGTCGTCAAAACTCTCATAGTTATGGAGTGTGATGACGCTCAACAAGAAGTGGCGTATACTCCTGCTGCTGAAGACTCTCACGACGACGACGCAGTCATCATCACTAACGTCACTGAAGCCCCAGCGGGCATGCAGCAAACAGACATTTTGACCCTAGCCCGACAAGCTGCTGAGCGTGATGATGAAGCCGACGAGGAGGCAATGGGAACACCACAATCATTGATGTTAACTAGTACACCACAACCTACCGCTTCCATATTTCTTACTCGCCGGAAGGGACCTCCATCCACCTCGACCTCAATTAGTGGTGGTGAAAGTGCACAACGTAGTAAAGTTCAGCAATACACATCCTCCACTTCATCTGGCATTAGCAGCACGACCACCACCAGTATCGCCTCCTCCGGCCCCCACAGACATTTCAAGTCCGCAGTTTGGGACTTCTTTAGTGTTTGCCCAAAAAGGGAAAACATAGCCATTTGTAGCATTTGTAAGCTTGCAGTTAGTCGTGGTAAGCTTGGTACCAACTATGGGACTGGAGGCCAGAGAGGTCATCTTAAGAGACAGCACCTTGTCCAATGGCTTGCGCACCTAAAGGAGATCAAGGAAGCCCGAATTGCAAGTCGAGAAAACGTTGATGTAACATCTGATGATGACGAGGAGGAAGAAGTGTCACACACTTCACTTACACCCAGTACCCCTGTCAGCACCCCCCCTGTGAGCCACACTAAGAGTGTGGGACAGAGTGAGACACCAATGCGAAAAAGTTCATCAGCGAGCGTAACTGGGTCGAAGAAGTCATCATCATCATCCCATAAAATGGTCCAGGGCAACATTAAAACAATGTTATTTTCAGAAGCGCCATATGACCGCAACCACCCAATGGTGCGTCTGTATAACACTAAGCTGGCTAAAATGCTAGCGCTGGATCTTCTCCCTTTTTCTTTTGTAGAAGGGGTTGGTTTTCTAGAATTAGTGGCAGCACTCTGCCCTAAATGGAAGGTTCCTAGTCGGTACTATTTTGCCCGAGTTGCGGTTCCAGTACCACATGAAGATGTGCTGGAGGTGATTGGGGCAGCTTTGCAGAAGAGTGCTGTTCACACTATACATCTAACAACAGACATGTGGACCAGTGGCGCAGGCACTGATTACATGTGCATCACTGCACACTGGGTCTCTTTTTCAGGGGTTAAAGCAAAGCTAAACGCAGGTGCTGACCTGGACCAAGTTTTTAAAGCTGCTCGGAAACATGCAACACTAGCCATGTTTGGCTTGGAGAAACGTCATACAGCACAAAACATTTTGAATGAGTTCAACACAAAGGTCTTTCACTGGCTGTCTCCAAAAAAACGCGGCATTGGTTATGTTTCCACGGATAATGGCGCCGATGTAGTTAAGGCCATGGAACTGGGTGACTATTTCAGAGTGCCGTGTTTGGCGCACTGTATAAACCTGGTTGTTAAAAAATTCTAGGATAAAGACAGTCCATCATGTCAGTTAGTGGTCACCTGCCGAAAAATGTGCAACCATTTCAGCCATTCTTTTAAGGCCCGGAAGCATCTGAGGAGCCTGCTACATGAACGTCGAATGCCAGTGAAAGCACTCATCCAGGAGGTGCCAAAACGTTGGAACTCAACCTTCTACATGCTTGAGCATCTGTATGAGCAGTTTACGGTACTCGATCAGTATTTCTTAACAATGGGTACAGCTGTGAAGGAGGACCTGAGGATAAATGCGGCGCAATGGGAGCTAGTTAAAAGCCTGACAGACATGCTTCGTCCTTTTGAGGTCTTCACGCGTGCAGTCAGCAGGGAGGACTGTAATTTGGGAAAAGCTATCCAATTGTTGCGCATGCTGGAGCACAAACTGAAGGCGGTGTCTTCAAAGTTTCAAAAACATGAAGAAAAGCAAGAAGCTTTTGTTTTGGCGGAGAAATTATTAGAGCGCCTACTTGGCGATGAACGTCTTCAAAAGATCCACTCAGAACAGCATTACATTTGTGCTACTACTCTGCATCCACGCTACAAAAAGGCGCTGGCAGGCTCTGCATTTTTTCCTTTTAGTGATGAAGATGTTACAAAGTACAAACGTTGGCTAGCCTGGTCAGCCATCAGGTTTGACAGAGAACGGAAGCAAATTGAAGGAAAAGGCAGTACATCAGCATCAGCAGGCCATCCCCAGTCAAAATACTCCACTTGTGCACCTGTGGCTGTGGCAGAAGTGACCTCTCAGCCGTTAAAGACACCGGCAACCGCATCATCTGCACCAGACACAACAGAAATATCGGGTGATGAAGAGGATTGGCTAGCTGAGATTGGTTATGGTTCTGAAAAGGTCTGAGCGAAAATTCAGCAAAGTGGAGGAACCGTGGCGAACTTTGAGTCGATGGTGCAGGACTATCTGAATGACTCAACAGAGGTCTATGTTAATGCTGACCCATTGGCGTATTGGCATGGGAAAAAAGAATTGTGGCCAGAGATCACCCGCCTGGCTATACATTAATTGTCTTGCCCACTCGCAAGCGTGTCTTCTGAACGTGTTTTTAGTGCTGCTGGTGGCATTGTAACTTGCAAACGGACCCGCCTCTCGCCCAAAAATGTGGAGATATTGACAATGATCAAGATGAATAAGCACCTCATACCACCAGATTTCAAAGTACCAGATCGCACGACGGAAGAAGACAAGGAGGACAGCAACTTAGATGAGGAAATTTCTTCTGTGTTAGGTGACACTGACCTACTCCTGCCTGAATTCGCAGAGTATGAGGACGAACTCTTCTTCCCTGACACCGAGGCCTGAAAATGAGCCAATGAATTCAGAAATTTTCTTTTTCGTACTTATTCACTTTTATTCCTGTGTTTCTGTCTTTCTTTGTTTTGCACAAGTTAATATAATTAAAACTTTAATCACCTGTACTTTTGCTTTTTGGCTGTTTGGGGGTCTTCTACTTGTTTTCGCCTGGGTTGACGGCTCTGGGGCCATTGCTGGGAAGGTCTAATACCGGATAAAACTGGTTTAAACAACATCCATGAGGAAAAAGGTTTTGCATTTTCTGACTTTTCGCTCAATGTAGCATTTTCGGGGGCCTGTTTGGGGGGCTTCCTGGTGTTTGTGGGTGGGTTTCGGGGTCTGGGAGCACTACTGGGTATGGATAGTTTAGATAGCAAGAGGTTTGAAGGAAATCCATGGAGGCAGAGGGGAGTTAGGGCCTAGCTGCAGAGCGCGCGCTGAGTGATTTTGGAAATTTTCAGAAAAGTGACTAAGTCCACATTTTTGTACTTTTGCTTTTTGGCTGTTTGGGGGTCTTCTACTTGTTTTCGCCTGGGTTGATGGCTCTGGGGCCATTGCTGGGATGGTCTAATACCGGATAAAACTGGCTTAAACAACATCCATGAGGAAAAAGGTTTAGCATTTTCTGACGTTTCGCTCAATGTATCGTTTTCGGGGGCCTGTTTGGGGGGCTTCCTGGTGTTTGTGGGTGGGTTTCGGGGTCTGGGAGCACTACTGGGTATGGATAGTTTAGATAGCAAGAGGTTTGAAGGAAATCCATGGAGGCAGAGGGGAGTTAGGGCCTAGCTGTAGAGCGCGCGCTGAGTGATTTTGGAAATTTTCAGAAAAGTGACTAAGTCCACATTTTTGTACTTTTGCTTTTTGGCTGTTTGGGGGTCTTCTACTTGTTTTCGCCTGGGTTGACGGCTCTGGGGCCATTGCTGGGAAGGTCTAATACCGGATAAAACTGGTTTAAACAACATCCATGAGGAAAAAGGTTTTGGCACTTTTTGTAACTTAGGGTTCGTTAGGGTTAGCCCTAGCAGCAGGATTGCATGTGTTTAGGGGTGTTCTTGATTTTTGCAACTGAGTTCTGGGGTTTTAGAGCACTCGTGGGAATGTGTAATTTTTGTTGCAAGTGATTTGAAGAAAATCCATGGTGGCAAAGGGGGGATCACGTACTCTGTGAGAGGCACTTAGTGTTGAAAACATTTAGCCATTTACACTTGAAGGAAGAAAATGAAACAGACTTAAGTTTCAGGAAAACAAACTTACTGTTAAAGCACCACCCACCAGACTCAAAAGCAGTAGTATGGTGGGAAAGGGGGGATTTGGCATAGTTAAAGAAAGCATTTGCCACTATTCTTTACTTAGGGCTTGTTAGGGTTAGCAGTATTTCTATTGCATGTGTTTGGGTGGGGGGGTGTTCGAGTCTTGGAGCGATGCTGGCTATGGATACTTTTGCTTGCTTGCAAGTGGTTTGAATACAATCCACGGTGGGTAAGGGGGTATTTGGGCCTACTTTTACTTTCAAAGTACGTTTTGTCACCAGTTTTATGCTAGGCCTCGTTTTTTGAGATCTGATTGGGGGTCTTCTACATTTTTGCGACTGGCTTTAGTAAGGGTCTGGGTGGGAGCACTGCTGGGAAGGTCTAATTTTGTTCTAAAACACAGTTTACAGTACACCTAGCTTGAGGGGAAAGATCCGCTAAATTAATTTGCCCATTCTTATTTATCCTTCAAAAGGTGACTCAGACAGAGTACGCACTTTCAAAAATATTGTACTGTCTATTAGGAAAATCAAAGTGTGACTTTTTGCACTACACAGCGTACATACCTTATATTTATTTATCAGTGGTGTTGTAATAGCACTTCCTGTTTTTCGTTCAATGATTAAAGGCCGGGTTTCAATCTGTGCAATGGGGAAAAAAGGATGGAGTCAGGCTTCACATTAGCGAGCCGCAATTCAGCATCCACCAGGCAGGCAGTGGACAGGGTGTCTTCTGGTCACCAACATTGATGGACGAAGCGTCAGCTGGAATGAAGGAGTGCCGCTAATAAGAGGAATTATTTGCTGCATGCAACTTACTTACCAAATTCAACAGGACAACTACAACAACATACAGATACAGTATCCATTGTTTTCTTCTACGAGTGTGACTGCATTTCTTGGATCTCTCTCTGCTTCTAAATTGATCCCTACAGCCATCCTATAGGTTTTACTTCGGCTAATTTTTAAACCTAATTTAATGTAAGAAGTGTTTCTCTGAGTGCAGAGATAGGCAGGTGAAAACGCTGCAGCCCTGTACTGTCGCATTCTAGTACTACTTACTTTTCAGTAACAATGCATGCAGTAGGGCATGCACTTCCTTTATGTCACTTAAAAGATTTATGGTTAGCTTTGTAGCCAAAGATTTCTTTATCTTCAATTATTGTTTGTCCTTGCTGTGCTTTTTTTTTCTCTCAACAAAACCTACCCAAAAAGAAACCCCCATTCCCATCCATTTTCCAAACCCTAACCCTCTTCCCCCGGGCTGTGTGGTTTTGCTTGATGTGTGACTAAATGACATCAATAATTCCACACACTTGCTGGGGAGGATAAGGTCATAGCAACAGGCTAGTGAAGGAATCCGAGGATATATTCTAGACTTACTCAGCTTCAGTACTATTTCTTGTAGTAGTAGCTAATGTCAAAGAAATTCAACGCAAGTACTAGTTATACTTTCAATACTTTACCATTTATTAGGCTCTGTGTGGCACTGTTCTAGTGTACTTTCACCTGCTATATTCTCTATCGTACCGTTGTAATGCTACAGTAAGGACAAACAAGGTTTCATTTTCTTTTTTTCCATAGGCATGCAACTGCCACTGTGTCACACCACTAGTACCACCGCAATGAGGACATTTCATCCGCCCAGGATTGCCAACCTTAATCGCCATTTCCCGTGGAGCCAGCCCTGGGCCTAGCCCTACTTTCAAACACAAATTACAGGTAAGATAAGCGTTTGGTAGGAGGTAGTATAATGGAGTATTAGGAATAGACGAGAGATTGACGATAGTACTACTAAAGTCCTAGGACTCTTCAGGAAAACAAACTTACTGTTAAACCCCCACCCACCAGACTCAAAAGCAGTAAAAAACAGGTATGGTCAGATAAAGTTTCAAAAAGTATATTTTTGTAGCCCTAACAAAATAATCTCCCGCAAGACCATTACTAACCCCAACGATTGTCCTTCAAAAGTCCCAAAAACAACCCAACTCCCAATTCCCACCCCCAAAAGTCTCTAAAAAAGGGGCAAGGGACACTACACTACGGGAGGGTGCTGTTGACTTTAGCGGCCAGGGCATCATACTCCTTGCGGAGGGTGGCATGGTCGAAGCAGAGGCCCTCCACCAAGTTCTTATAGGTATGCACCTCCTGCTCCAGGTAGGACTCTCTGAGGTATAAGCGGCGCTGGCGTGCCTTGCAACTCCTGTGGGGGGCAGCTGCTGTCTTTGCTGCTCGGCGGTGGCGGTTGGCTTTGGTAGCCCGACTCCGTACCGCTGGAGCACTGCGCTGGCTGGCAGCCCGTGGGGGCACGGAAGAGGGTGCAGCTGTCCCAGTGGATGTTGTTGTTGTACCGGTAGACTGCGTCTCCTCCTCCTCCAGGGCCACCAGCTGCCGATATTCGGCGACAGTGGCATCCAGCCTCCATTGCCGGGCCATTTGAGCCAGCTCCCTCCTTGATGTTCTGTTTGATTTGGAAGGAGAACCTATATGAAGAAAGAAAGACATAGTCTGTAACCAATGCTCCTTAAGATTAACACAAAATGATTGAGCAGAAAGTTGTGTCACAGTACAAGTAGCAAATTGAAAGCACAGTACATAACTATTGAGGACAGTATCTATCTAACCTCCCACTTCTTCATCCTTGCTCTAACATTAGTGGGAGTTTAAGGAACAAAGTCTACGAGCACTATGGACTTCCATTACAGTCGACTATGACAGTACACCAGTCTTATTCTTCTTCTTCTCTCTTGTTTAGGAAAATTGGTACGTTATCTTATGCAAGCCGGCATAATGCCAGCGCAGTGAACTTGCACCCGAGAAAAACAGACGCACACCATGATGAGTGAGACAGACTTGCGTTACTGTACCGGTCCAGTACATGCAGGTGGTGAAGCTCTTACTTTTCTATTACGGGTGGCACTGAGAATACTCTGTTAAAAGGGCTACTGCTTAATTAATTTAGCTTTCACCCTACAGTGCAAATGAGTACTAGAAAAGGAAAATGGAGAAGCTAAATAATCTGATTATCTATCACTTCACATGGGATGTATTTGATGACATATGGGATGACTTTAGGTGCTTTGCTTATTATTGAGTGAACAGTGATACACCCACACATGAACGACGTACTACTACTAAACTAAAGTTATTAAGAGAGGTAGGGAGTGTCCACCGTAATAACCTGATATATGATGTGCTTGCAGTTGCAATACAAACTACTGCTACTATTTATGGTAGTATTTGGACAAAATTACAACTTCTTTTCCTTGCCTTTCCTACACTGGAACGGACGTGCGGGTGCGGTGTTACATGCTCTTCAAAGTAACACTTAGTTCATCCAGTGACCGTCTACTCTCTCTAGATACACATATGCTATCTAAGAGTCAGATAATACCATGATCCAGGCATCAATCCATTCAAAGTATATGCACACATACAGTTTCTGTTTCACCCACCCAGGCTGTTCTCCTTCCACCCATCCTTGCTTCATCATTCACCCAGCCATGCACCATACCATATTCTTTCCTTCCCAGCCACCTCGGGGACCAAGCAAACACATATCTTTCTTCTTTGCCAGTCATCATTAAATTTCTCGTCCTTCCACACTTACTTACACCCTTCTTTCGCTTTTCGTTCATCCCATCCATCAAGTTCATCTCAGATCTTATTGGGATTCTTCTCGCCAAAAACTTCACAGCTAAGTCGAAGTACATTTAGAGGAGGCTACTACCTGGTTGATTTATAATACACCCGTGCAGAAAGCACACTATGCAGTCTTCAATCTCAATAAGTAAGGAATATATAGCTTACCTCTGCCCGCCACCACCGTGTGAACCCTCACAGGCACGTCCGGCACTTGCACCGCCTCCTCCCCAGAGTTGTTCCCCTCGTCCAATACCACCACCTCCGCGCTGGCCCCGCCACCAGATGTTCCACCTACAAAGTACATTTAAGAATGTTAGAATACACCACTCACTACTATATAATATTTGGTCTAGGAGGAATAAAGAAATGTGAAAAAAACAGAATACAATGTAATAATTTGTGACTGTCTACTCTAAAGTAAAAATGTCCCTTTTTCCAGGGAAGGCTGTTGTCTTGCTGCACTTTTTGGCACAACTGATGAATGCTTGCTTTTTATTTTTAACACGCACCACTTTTTCTCCTAACAGACAGAAGCTTGACTTCTAAGAACACGACCAGGATCAAGTTCAAACCAGGTGAGAGCTCGGCTCGACCACAAGAAATGTGTCCAATTAATCGCGTCAGCACTAAGCACTTTTCCATTTTCAGTTAAACGTTTAGTTTTATGACAAAGTTGATTTTAATAAATGTGTTTACTTTTAATAAAGCTTTTAAACTTAAATAGACTCTGTGGTTTTTGGTCCTCCAGACTAGAGTGGATGAGCTAAAGGTTTTGGAATTTTTGCAAGCATGAGTCCGTGCCTCTGACACTTCTTGACTCTGACTCCGTACTCTTGTCCTGCGTTGGATAATCTAATCATCATTGGGGATCAATCATCGGTGACTTTGGGAGCTAAATGACTCTGCCACACTATCTAGTCAGTAAGGAGATTGGGGGTTCAACTACAAAGTCTGTTATCACTGAGGTATGCGGAAAGTCTAACAGCACCTATTATAATTGATAAGCTAAGCAATGCATTATTTAGTGTCCATAGTTCTGTTTGCGCAGATTTGTCCCTGCAACAGTAGTAGAATGGATTGTCCTACTATCCAAACCAAAAGTAAAGTAGTATCTTATTCTTTCTTGGTGGTCATTCACCTTTTTATTGTTGGCAATTGTCAAAGCATAAACATTTAGAAGACTTGAAAAGACATTATGGACAATCCCAGAGGACTGCACTCAGTGCATAGAGCTATTGCTGACTAGAATGGGAGTCCAATGGAATTGCCAAATGTGCTATCTTAGTTAGCTACACAGACAGACTAATAAGAATAATCTAGTAAAACCACAGGGAGTCATAGTCGAGGCAGGATAAGAATTTAGATCCAGTCTACAAGAAGATCAAAGACGATTTAGAAAAAATCGAATGAGGAACGCTAGGAAAAAATAGGTACTCTATATTAAAATTAAAACTTACTGGGGCCAGCAAAGGAGCCCTCGCCTGCCCGATCCTGGCCTGCATCCTGAACAGCACCCTCCTCCTCCTCCTGTGTCCTCTTGCCCCTGGGGGGAGCTGATGTACAACATGAAAGAAAGAAAGACCAGAAAACATGGGTGATATTTGTCAACCAAATCAAACATTTCAAAAGAACAATAACAAAATATTTTGGCGAAATAGCAAATAGACAACTATTCCAAGGGATATATTGACCGATCTCATGTGGTCTACTACGTTATTAGTATTGTTTGATTTGCGGACCGTTGACTTGGAAAGTTCCTATGCAACTCACTAAAACTACTAAAAAGGTTTGCCTAGGCCTGGCAGGCAGCAGTCCGCAGCACGCGAAGTGACAGACACAGTCCATTGTGCTTGCAGATCAGTGAATACTCAAACTATCAATCCACCGACCACCACCACTATTTCTTCTTATAGCCATGTGTCTAAAGGAAGGACTGGACTTGAGTCTGTAGGGGCTGATTTAGAAGCCCCTTGCGGCTCTTTTGCTCCATTGTTGCGTGACTTTTGTGACGCAGCGGCAGAACAAAAGAGGCGCCATGGTGCGGTGTATATTAACAAAGTGACGCATATGGGAGATGCATCACGTTGTAAAGCCCTGCACCATCAGGGGGCGTTCCGGCGCAAGGGAGGGCGTTCCAGCGCAGGAACGAATCCTAAAAGTGGCTGAGGGAAATCTACAAGATGTCAATCAGTCACTTTTAGGACAATGATGCGTGACTCAAACACTGCGCCTGCTTGAAGCCGACGTACGGCTTGATGCAGCATTGGGGAGATAGGGCACCCCAGAGCATTGCTGGAGCTGCGCCATCGTTGGCACGCAACTCCAGCAATGCGCCACCTTTAAGGCACTGATGCGTAAGGCTTCTCTGACGTTTTGGGCCCATGGTGCGCCACATTGTAAATACGGCGCACCATGGGTGGTGGTGGCATGGAGCACAATTACTGGCGCATCCCTGCTACTTTGCAGGGATGCGCCGGTAATTGAAAATCTGACCCTTAGTGTCTAGCATTACGCTGTTCTTTATACTACACTCATACATAATTTCTCAGGCCAATGAAATGAACACAAAATAGAAAACAAATAAGCATAGTAGCAAGGCTACTGAGAAGGAGAGCAGTGCACCCGAAATGCATAGAAGATTTTGAAATATAATTTACCTACAATGTAATCGGCAGCATTATTGCTCTTGGTAAAAACCACAAATTTGCAATATAATAACACACAGAGCAGGATAAAACAGAGTAGTGATGAAATAGATAGAAATAGCTACTACTACTCACCAAGCCCGGGGATCTCTACGCCGAGCACGTCCAGCAAGTCGCGTTCCCGGTCCATGAGATCCGTCCAGCGGTGGGTGGCCTGGTTATAGGTACGCCGGACCCCAGAGTGTTCAAACATGGCCCGGCACACCTTGTCCCACCGCTTCCGGCGCTCCCGGATCCCGTAGCCGGTAGCGATCCTGCCGCCTCCCATGATGGTCTTGGGGAGGCGGCTCTGGACGTGAAAGACTAGTGCGGCCACCTCCTCCGCACTAAAAATCTCCCGAGCTGTAACTGTCTCCCCCTCAAACGCCCGCACGGGAGCTGGGCACGGGGTGCGGGACCCTTCCCCTTTGCGGCCTTCTTCCCGGCTCCCTTTGCCATGGTCTTGGCAGAAAGGAAGCCAAATAAGAAAGAAGAAATAGAACAGGGAAGAAGAAAAGAAAAGCGTTTAAAAAAATAGTTTAAAATTAACAAAAAGTAGCAGAAAACACAAAAATATAGAGCTAGAAAAATAGAGGGATAGATAATAAGTAAAATAGATCAAAAAAAACTTCAAACAAGCAAAGGATGGCGGAGATTAAGAAAGGATACAGAGAGCATGCCCAGAACCATAGCAATGAATGAGAAACAAGATGGCCGCGCCCGTTCACGACCGCGTGGGTAAGTTCGCTCGAGATTTTCCTCGCGATCACACGCGAAATTGTACTAGCGAGCCGCACACTTTGCGAGATTACACATAGCGGCCGGAAACGGAATTACGTCACGCAAACAAGATGGCCGCGCCCATGTACGACCGCTAGGGTAACTTCGCAAACGTTGTGCTACAAGCGGCTTGCGAACACACAAAAAATCACGCGAACAAACACGCAGCAAAAAAACAAATGGTATATTCGCACGAATTCGCGGCTTCCGAAATCGATCTCGCACGGATTCGCGCCCCGCAAATCGCGTGAAATTGCAGAAAAACGATTTTTGCAAAACTGAAAGCAATCACCAGGTGCAAAAGTTCAATCTTAACATTAGTAACCATTCACTCTAGTGCTTCCTGAGGGGCCCCTCCAGAGTTCAGTTGCCTATTTGCAACTATTCTATGACCCTGCACTGACCCTCACAGCAGGCTCATAGAATAGCTACATGTAGGCCATAAAGGTCCTGTGAAAAAAAATTGCACTGCAACAGAAAGCAAATTACAGATTAGGAAGGAAGCAGGTGCCAGCCAGACTGGAAGTTTAAAAATCAGTGACACATTAATCAACCCCAAATTAATTCATGGCAGTTGAAGCAGGGCAGGTGTGCTTGCTTTTTTTCACCACCATAATCTACAGTGATAAACCAACCAGAGGGTGGCAGTGAGAATGTACCAGAGGGTGGCATGGGTGTACCAGAGGGTGGCAGTGGTGAAACAGAGGGTGCTGTGAACCTGTGATGATGAACCAGACGTAGAAACAACATAGTCACGGCCGTTGCGAGCCGACAAGTAAGTTCGCAATTGCGAACTGGTACACAAACTTCGCGAACTGGCAGAAACCCTTGCAAACACAAAAAAACCACAAAAATCCGCAAATTCGCGAGAGTTCGCGGATTTTGCTTATTGCGAATCCGTAAATACGCAAGTTCGCGTACGCCAGATTCGCAAAATCCGCCCATGCTTAGAAATAAGGCTACAGACCCTTTTGACAGGAAGTCAGCATGCTAGGCAGAGTATCGCACATTTATATTACCCAGTCTCAGACCAACATTTGCATTTTCCTTGCTAAGGAAGGGCTGTAGAAATGTGCATCTTGCAATCCTCCCTAAATACTCAAGTGCAATTCAAACTGGGCCACGTATGGAGCATGGTATATGGAAAATAAGGATGCATGCACATTAACTTGCTATCACAGGCACATACTACTGCAGGGCAATAACATGTGAGCACTCTGAGCACTATCAAATTTTCACTCTGTAACACTTACCAGTACATCAGGCACACCATATAGCCTCGGATACTGTGAAAGCACCTTGCCCACCAGGACCGCCAGCTCCTCGGTGGTGAAGGGACTGGCCCTGATGTTCTCAGTTCTCGTCTTCTCTGGGTCCAGGAGACAGTAACAGCAGCAGTTGTTGGTGAAGAATGGCAGGCAGCAGTGTCTGGATGCAATTTAAATGTGTGAATCTCTCACAGACATACATATCTCCCTGGGGTTGTTTCAGTGGTACTCAGCTGCTGCAATTAGTTTTCTAGTCAGCATGTTTCAAATCCAATTAATGACGGGGACCACAGTGGTGGTGGACACCTTCCGTGGGTTTCAAAATTGTAATTCACGACCACGATCACGGTTCCCATTGGCTGCAACAGCATGGGCATTGGCGGTGTCACACTGCGGGGGCCAGGCAGTCGCTACTGCAATCGTGCATCTTTCAGTTATACCCAATGACTGGGCCTGCTGTAGCAGAGCACGTCTACCACGGGTTTTAAAATTGTAGTCCACGATTTCCTTTGGCTGCAATAGAATGGGCATTGGTTGTGTCACACCGCGGGGCCCAGGCGGCCGCTACTGCAAATTGGCATTTTTCAATTGGAGCCAATATCCGTGATCTGTCAGAGCACGCATATGGCACCTATGGACACATCAGGCTGTGGCAATGGCAATGGCCACTTCTCATCATGGAACACTAGACAATTACAATGAATTATGCCACCGCATATCTAAATTCTAAGCTAGTGTGACATTGAAGTCACTGATGACTACACATGCCATGTCAGTGGACAGGATTACATGCATTGACATGTACTTCCTCACATGTCACATAGGATATATGTGTGCATGTACACAGATCGGTGTTATGGACTCTCATATTTGTGAACATGTCAATGTGGGAGATGGCTAATCAACCCACAGTAATGATGGACTGACTACATAATGTGCCTATTTAATTGTGTAGATTGCTGAAATCATTTTGATAGTTGATCTGTTTACACACTGTGACCATTGTGGTGAAATTGTGTGCTCCGTCCGACTTAAGCCATAAGGTGTGGGAGGAACAGTAGCTACGTGGAAGTCAGCAGTGTTGCTGTTACAAAAATGTGCTGTGTCAACTACTCTCAGGGCTGGTGACAGAAGATGTCGGAATGTACCATTTATCATTCACATAGTTAGAATATGTTTTGGAGGTACTCAGTATTAACATGCTGGACACATGTACAGCAACTTGAGATCATGTTGTCTCTGCACGTGACTTTTGTATTAAGCTGTTGTTTCAGTCCAGTCATTGTTGGCGCTGTGTCAGTCAAGACGTAAGATGTTGGACACATCTCTTAGGGGAATTGAATTGACATGGTTTCTTTTTCATTTTATGTAGGAGACAACCAAATGTGCATTGTCCATTCACAGTGCTAGTGGGCATGGAGGATGAGGACATCATAAGGAAATCCATGCCTTTTGCGTAGGATGTCAGGGTACATGCATTGTCTACCTACCTAACTGTTCTGTGACACAGTGTAGGGACATTGCTACCACATTATTATGAGTGTGAGGCCTGTACCTTCCTGCTGGACTGTGGGACAAGGGGGCTTGCTGGGAATTGAACTGCTGGCATCCCACCCACCAACATCCCTCCCTGTTAAGATGTCTATCTACCTGTTAGGTGAAGGAGCAATAAAATGGCTTCCACATGGTTGGGGTGAGTGTTCCATCCTGCTCTGCTATGGGACAAGAGGGACAAGAGGGCCTGGTGGGATTTGTAGTGCTGGCTGACTATCCACAAACCCCACTCCCTGTTGTGAAGGCTAGCTCCCTGTGAAGTGGAGCGGAGCAAGGGAAAAGGTTACACGTGGATCCTGTGTGGGCGGAGTGTTCCATTCAGCTCAGGAGTGCGACAAGAGAGCATGAGAAGGCTACCTACCTGTAAGTTTAAGGAGAGCAATGAAATGGCTGCCACATGGTTGTGGGTATGGGGAAGGCTCCATCTTGCTCAGCCGTGGACAAGGGGGCCTGGTTGGAGTTGTAGTGTTGGCTTCCCACTCATAAATAACCCTCCCTGTTATGATGGCTACCTACCTGTTAGGTGAAGGAGAGCAATAAAATGGCGGCCACATGGTTGGGGTGAGTGCTCCATACTGCTCAGCTGTGGGACAATGGTGCCTGGTGGGAGTTGTAGTGCTGCCTGGCTGTACACATGCCCCCTGGGAATGTTGCTAGTTACCTTTGAGGTTATTTAGAGGAAGTAAATGTTAGATCTGTGGGACATGTGTTGGGAAGAGTGTGTTGTATATAAGTGCATTTGGGCCTAGGAAGTGTACTTTTGTTGTTGTGCAAGACAGTACATAGCAGTGTAATGGGAGACATTTTTTGTAACTTACTGGTCTCCACTCCCCCGGGCATTCCTGTGAGACACTCTGGATGCAGTATGGCTAGCCCCTTCTCCTCCATTTCGGTGGGATGTATGTCACGACAACGCGGGCTTTACACCACGCTACCATTACAACGCATCCATCACACGCAAGTCATTACAACGACTTGCGCTGTAGGTGCTGGATTTAGGAATAGTATGATTTACTATTCCAACTCCAGCCTACGTAACAGTAGGGAAGGTGTTGGAATAGTAAATCATACTGTTCCTTAGTATATAGCGCCATCCAGCACAAGTCGTTGTAACGACTTGCGCTGTGATGGCTGCGTCGTAATTGTAGCGCGGTGAAAAGCCCGCGTTGTAATGGCTGTCTCCCCTTTCGGTGAATGTTAGCGGTGGAAAGGGAAGGCCACCGCCAGTCCCCCGAGCCAGCTCATTGTTCTTGTTTGCACACTCTTTCACCCTGGTCTTGACGTCATGCCACCTCCTCCTGATCTCCTTCTGAGTGCGGGGGGTGGTCCCTACTGCGTTGATTTTGTTGACTATTCTTACCCACATTTGATTTTTTGTGGCTACTGTTGGACCATGCTTCCAAACAAATATGGTTATACTCTGATTACCTCTTCTACCAACACTGACAACTCAGTGTCAGTGAATGTGGGCATCTTCTTCTGTGCCATTGTGTGTGATGTGCAAATATGGGTACAGTGGAGTTGTGAAGGGGGTGGTGATGATGTGTTTGTGGTTGTGATGGTGTGATATGTGCTAAGTTTCCTCTCCTTTGTGCTGTGGAGTTGGGCCCTTCAGTTGTGGCGTTGTACATAGGAGTTTGGTCAGGGAAGGGGCTAGTTTTATACTCAGCTATGTGGGTGGGTCAAAAAGATTATTCATGTCAGGTGTGTTGTGTTGGTTGATCTGGGATTTGTATTTTTTTGTTGTCATAGGGTTGTGTAATTGGAGTGTGTTATTTGTTTTTGAGTCTGAGCCAGATTTATGGCCACACTTGATAGCTTTGTTGTGTGCTTGCTTTCGGCCGCCATTACTCTTCCGGAGCGATCGCAGCGGTCGGAATACAACAGCCCTTCCGCCGGCTCTCCCGTTAATCAATTGTTGAGATCGTGGCGGAATCAACTGATCATTCCGCTGTCACCGCCATCATATCCTAATTTCAAGTGCCGTCAATCCACTAGTCGAACTGCGGTTTTGGGTCTTTCTGTATCAAATCCGACCGCCGTGGATGGATTTTCACCTGCTCCAGGTGGTCCCGGCGGAGTTTCATGTGATTCGTCCGCTGCAGTCAGATTTTTCTGGTGGTTCATCATAATTTCACAGCTGGTTTACCGCGGTGCCTGCAGATGGTTAATTTCTGCTACCACGGCGGTCGGACTGCTTTTCCGATCGCCATCCTAATCGACCCGATATTTGGGTCAGGAGTACACTATTAGTATAGGCAATGGATCAGGGGAACATTGGTTGGCTCGTGCAATGAAAATGCATGGGGTATGGGGAGCGACACTTTGGCTGTACGAGACGTGATCTTAGGCATACAATATCACTCCATTCCGCACAGCTACACACATGTGTGCCGAGATATCAACCGCAGCCATATCGAAACAGTGATAGAGAAGTACAATACAATACTATAAAGCACAACTGGGTAGTAATTCAAAGAGGAAACCTTTGAGAAGTATCAAGCTTGAATCAACCTATGTAAATATAGGTAGGTTTTTTATCCATCACTATCGTCAACCGGAAACGATATATAAGCACTACTCAAGTGTCTCACAATAAGACCACCCTCATTGGCGGCGCCATGTTACAGGGATTCTGCTCAGACACAGAACTGTGCATAGATACCTAGGACCTCAGTGAACTAGGGTGTGCCAAAATGTACCTTAGTACCCAAAATCCCCTACCAGACTAGCAATCAGTGTCACATTAGCTCTTAGTCATATAGCAAAGAAACCAATGATTAGACAACCTAGAAAATGCGATTTAGGACCATCTCAGGAATGGTGGGAAGTGACAACACTATTTTGTTATACGTTCATACCAGTCCACAACAGGAGTATAATAGAGACACAGTAAGGTTCAATGTTTATTTTAACGACGTGATCTCAAGCGCAGTATTTTAATCAACATAAGCATACATGTGATTAAGAATAATATTTCCATAAAATACAAAAGGAGGAATCACATTACAATGATAGTGCAAACAGGTGATAAAAACACCGATTTGAAGCACCCTCACTATCTAGGAACTATGAATTATTAAACTATAGAAGGTCTCTTTTGCTTTCTTAGGGGGACCCTATTTACCTGTCCGCTCAGTAAGTGTAAATTACATCAGGATCGGTTAGTCTCTCTGCATGCCTGGAATCTTCTAAGTGTGTTCAATTCTGGCAAGTGTGCTATGATAAAGGTGTCAGAATCCTACTCGGCTTGCAGCTGCCAAATTGTTGTGTCTAGAATGTGTTACACTGACACGCCGATAAACAGGCTCGCACGTTATGATAACCTTGGCGGCTCAGCACTCACTGTACAGACTGGGCGCCCGATGTGTGACTAGAGATGTCAAAAAACAAACCTTTTCTCATGTATAGACCTTCGTGAAAGCTAACTCTGCAAAAACAGCTCAGCAGTGTCGTGTGCAAAAAAGCAGCAAAAGGGAAAATGGCGTTCAAACTCCTAATAATCCATGCTAACTTAACATGCATGCAGAAAGAGGCCCATAAATCACACTACAGTAGGCTATATAATATAAGTACAGAGAGGCCTGACATTGTCAAGTACGATCAGTAAAATTAATTGACTGTTGTTGATGCTTTAAGTTCAGAGCGTGGTTTAAACAGACTGGTGGTGAATAAACTGGACTCTTCAATCGACATCACTAAACATTCCAATAAAAGAGGTAAGGTTTTCCAGGCACTGTTAAAGCAGTTGCTGCACTTGATCATGCCCACTCTCTAAATGATGGATTCAGACTGTGAGTCTGTGCTCTAAATGGAAATGTGAAAGCCCTGCATGGGCGTTAGTACAACAAAGATTTGCAATGCAATAAGTCTTGCATTTGCGAGAGTTTAAGATATTGCATTGCCAATAGCTTAAACCCTTGTAAATGTGAGACCTATTGCATTGCAAATGCTTGTTTCTTTTGCTGTGCAGAAAGGTTGACATCGAACGGTGTTCACTAAACTGAAATTAGCCTTACCTTGGGATAAAATCCAGAGTGGCTCTTGGGCATCCATCAGTTAAAACTGAGAAAAGCGGGGATACACTCTGGCGATACAAGCCGGCTTCAACCCGGGGTCCCGGGGTGTGGGAATCCTGCTGCACCGTAACTTTCCCCTAGTTATTGACCACACAGACTCTGACCCTCTTTGGCGCTATGCTTCTATCTCGGGAAAAGGGGAGGGTCGTAGAATAAACCTAGTTACAACTTACATTCCGTCTGGTCTTCAAACTCCATCGTATCAAGATCTGGGCAGGCAGCACTTTCCCTTCCGGAGGGGCAGCTCCTAGTGGGGGGAGATTTTAACGCCGTGGTCTCGGGGAACCTTGATAGACATCCACCCAGGGACATACCAACGGGGCACATGTGGCTAGCTGATTTCCTCGAGGCATTTGTCCTTACTGATCTCTGGAGTCTTTGACACTCAACAGACAAACAATACACTTTCTTTTCAGGCCCACCCCGCTCCTTCCCACGCATAGACTACATATTAGCACCTATGCAACAGGGGACCACCATTCACAAAACCACACACTTAGCAAGGGGTATCTCGGACCACTCCCCGCCGCTGGCCCACCTTACAATCGGGGACAGGCAGGAAGGGTGTACAGCGCCAATCAATGCTTGGTACCTCCGTAATGAATACACGAGGAAGGCACTGACTATCTTGATTGACCGATACTTTGAGAGTAACGACGGCACGGTAGACTCATCAGTAGTACTGTGGGAGGCCGTCAAAACTGTGCTTAGAGTTGAGGCTCTTTCAGTGATCGCTGGCCGCCACATAGAACGGGAAGCGCAAATGGTCAACCAGGAGAGGGATCTCCTTGAGTTGGAAGATGCGCCGCAGAATGCCGGCGATCCAGGGGCTGCCCACCAGATGCAACTCAAAGCTGCGGAATATAAGGCCTTGGCCACGGACGCCACTAAGAATATAGCGAGAGAAAGGGAGGGCAGAATATATGACCAAGGAGACAAGGCGGGCAAGCTTATCGCCTGGCTGGATAAAAAACAACAGGCGCAGAGAGTGGTAGCGGAGCTCAAGGCTGATTCAGGAGCTATTGTCACGGAACCCTGTGAGACAGTCAGGGAATTAGCGTTGCACTACCAGAAGGTTTATAGTATCAGGGTGATGAAACCTAAGTACCCCTGTATCTATGTTTTGCCCAAAGTCCACAAAGGTGGGGCCTTTCCACCAGGACGTCCGATCATCTCTGGAGTGGGTTCCCCCACTGAAAAAATCTCTGAATTCGTAGACCTACATCTACAGAAACATGTAGTAGCTCTTCCCTCATACATAAGGGATAGTAAGGACATCTTAGTCAAACTGAATGACTATCAATGGTCTGAAGAGCTCTCCTTCGTCACGTTTGACGTCGAGAGCCTATACTCCTGTATACACAAGGATGTTGGTCTAGCGGCGCTGCAATCTTTCCTAGACAGGGAACCAGCAGACAAATATGATTTTAACATACAATACACTACAATACAATACATCTATAAACTTCATGAACTTTTTCTTGCTAATCATATTATTGAGTGCACCTCTCAAACTCTGGTAATTTTTTTTTATAGTAGAGGGTCTGTCCGACCGGAGGAGGATTCTGTTGCTTTGTTAACTGACATCCGTCTACCTACCCTCTCAGAGGCAGAACGGGAGACCTTGGAGGCGCCACTCACCGCAGAAGAACTGGGCTGGGCTATAAGGGATCTTCGACAGGGAAAAGCCCTAGAGCCTAACGGACTGCCGATCAAGTTGTACAAGCTCAAACCAGTCAGCCTTAGCCCGTATCTAAAACGTATGTTTGAGAAGAGCAGGGAGAGGGGTATTCTACCATGGGATCAACGTATAGCCACAATTGTGGCCATCCCTAAGGAAGGGAAACCGAAAGACTCATGTGCCTTTTATAGACCCATATCTTTGCTAAATGCAGAGCCCAAGATCCTGGCCAAGATCCTGGCCAACCGGCTTAAGCCAGTCCTACCCACACTGGTCCACCCGGACCAATCGGGCTTTATGCCCCACCGCAACACTGCGCTCAATCTCCGCCGTCTACACGGAGTCTTGGGGCGCTGTCACACTCTTAAGGATGATGCGTTGTGGTGTCACTTGACGCCTCAATGGCGTTTGACACGCTTGAATGGCCCTATATGATGGCAGTCCTTCAGAAACTGGGCTTTGGCCCTGGCTTCATTGGGTGGGTGTGTCTCCTTTATTCTGAACCCTTTGCCCAGGTCACGGTTAATAATAAGACCTCTGAGGTTTTTGCTTTAGAGAGAGGTACACAACAGGGGTGTTCCCTCTCACCCTTGCTTTTTGCCCTGTCTCTACAACCACTCGCTGCCTGGATAAGACAAGACCTCTCCTTGAAGGAGATTCGGTGGGCTGGTGGATGGGAGGACAGGATTTCGCTTTACGCGGATGATATCTTCCTCTACCTCACGAGATCTCACAAGTCCCTAATAGTCGCCTTGGACATCTTCACTAGCTTCAGGAGAAACTCGGGGTATACCATCAACTGGGGCAAGTCCTTAATGTATGTCCTGCATGGTGATCCCGATTGAGGTGGCCACGGATGGGTTCAGATACCTGGGGATTTTCATCTCCAAAGAGAAGGCCACTAGATATGAGAAGAATCTCTTGCCGCCTCTACAGCGGTTTAAAAGGGACTCTGCCTCCTGGCGGAAGCTCCCGCTGTCCCTATTAGGTAGGGCGGCGCTCTTTAAAATGATGGCGCTGCCAAGATTCTTATATGCCCTCCAAAACTATCCGGACGTGGGTCCACAATCCTATTTTGCTTCCATCGAAGCTACACAGAGAGAGCTACTATGGTCTGGGACACCCCACATATCCCTTCAGAAGCTTACACTGGGATGGTTTGATGGAGGCATTGCGCTCCCGGATATCCAAAAGTACTATTGGGCTGCACATCTCTCGGCCATCAATCAGGGTACCTATTGCAACGGCAACAACACTGGATATGGAATGGACTGGAGGCTCCTTCCAGGCGGGAACTTCGAGGCGGCGCTCTACTCTAAACCTGGCAGGTACCCACTCACTGGGCCCACGCAGCACTCGGTTCAACTATGGCACATTGTACAGCGTGAAATGGGATAGGCCAATACCCTCACAATGGCTACCCCGCTATTGGTTTCAGAGAGGTTGGGAACTTTGGGTCGCACAAAAGGGTTCCGAAACTGGGACCTAATTGGAATATCCCACATTAGAGATTTATGGGGTCCAGACGGTGTTGTGTCTTTTGCCTCACTCCAACGCACTTATGATCTCGCACAAACAGAACACTTCCGATACCTGCAGGTCAGGCACTCTCTTCAGACAAACAGCCCCTCAGGGACCCGGCCCCAGAATCCTCCCCCCTGGAGGATAGACTGCTAGATGGCCACCTCCCTGAGCATGCCATTTCACTCACATACAAAAAAATCATTAATAACACTCCAAATCTGGTACTACATCTCAAAGGGAAATGGGAGACTGATGGATTAGAGATAGATGAGGAGGAGTGGAGGAGTGCGCTTGCGTCCCCTACGGAAGTAGCTATGTTGGCCAGACTAAGACTGATCCAGCTAAAAATTCTCCACCGAGTATACGTCTCTGGGACTAGACTGAAGCTTATGGGTCGTAGTGAGGATGGGCTCTGTAGGAGGGGGTGGGGGGAGGTTGGGACCTACTTCCATATCATATGGGAGTGCCCAGTGCTTCAGACATGTTGGAACCGAGTACATCGCTGTATGCAAGATGTGTGGGAGATGAGTACGAGTGGAGGCAAAGAGGTGCCTTTTGAATATCTGGGAGCCCACGGACCTGCCACCTCGGGGGAGGCTTTGGGTGACACTAAGATTTACAATTGCAAAGGAGAACATTGCTAGGTTGTGGGGGGCAGTGACACCTCTGAAACTAGGCTCCTGGAAGATGGACATGGACTGGTGCATGCTCCAGGGGAAGACTGTGTATGTGGCACGGGGTTGCCCCCGGAAATGGGTTGGGGTGTAGTCTAAGTGGAACGAGTACAGAGGTAATGTATGTGAGCCTCCCCAAATAATTCCGGTTGATGAGCCGCTCGCACTGTGAACTGATTTGTAATATACTACTAGAAATTCTCTGATAAGGTAAATGCTTGGTATGCTCTGAATTTCCTAAGGTGCAAATGTGATTCTTGTATCCTGTGATGGTGATGACCTCCACTTTTTCTGAATTGTTAATAAAAAGAATTTTAAAAATAAACTGAGAAAAGCGCCCCAAAATCGCTTAGAAACAAGAGAATTCTTTTGCACTGTTTGATTTTCATTTCATTACACTGATTCATTTTTATGATCATAATCGATTGTTTATGGTGCAGGTTTTTTTCTAAAAGCACACCATGTTATGATGTGGTTTGAACTAACATAGTGTAGTGGCATCTTTGTGTATAGCATTGGTCATCACAAAGACCTGAAAGTGCAAATGTGTTTAACATTTTTCAGAAGATTGAGAGAGATGTATGCAGTAAATGAAGTGCTCAGTCCGGATATATCATGTTTGCAGACTACAGTTGGAGAATAAAAAAAACATTCTATCATACTGACAAATCTGAATGGGCTCTTTGAGTTTTTAAGAGAGACTTTCTGACCCATAGTACCCAGGGTTCATCAGTAGTTATGCAATAGCATTCTTCTTACCAATGTGTCAGATGAAACTAAAATCCAATGTCAATAAAGAATATAGACCATGGTAGAGACAGAACCCTGATTTTAAATTGCTGCACCCTGGTGGAGCTGCAAAGGAATCCAGAAATTAACAATCAATCAAATATTCAAAAATTGAGGAAAATCACCTGCAATGGTCTCAAGGAACTGCAGTTGCTAGCTACTGCATTGTGATTTGTTCATTCAAACAGTGGGGACTTGAGTCTTTACCTGAATTGCTGGAGCAATGGGGCAGTCCTGAGGGGCAGGAGAAGGTTGTTCTAAGCTTTGGCCACCAGGTGCCATAAGGAGCATCCTCAGCTGTTGGCTCAGTGGATCCGGGGGTGTCTGCAAGGAAGAGGGAGTCCGATCACAGGTATCTGGTCGGTTGGTGGAAGGTCATGCGCTTGTTGATGTATGCTGGTCCTTCATTGTGCAGGCCTTTGGATGTGGGGATCAGCATATGGAACTAGCATCGCTTCAGGATCAGGAGCCAGTGTAGCTTCTTGAGGTGGGTGTGATGTGCGTCCTTCTGGGGCGGCTGAGGATGAGTCTTGCAGTTGAGTTTTGTATTGTCTGTAGTCTCTTAAGGATGGCGTGAAGTGATTCCTATGTAGAGTGTGTTCTTGTAGTCCATCCTGCTGGTGACTTGGGCCTTTGTGACAGTCCTTCTGGTGTTGACTGAGAGCTAACTGAAGATCTTGCAGAGCATGCATAGGAGTGTGAGCTGGCAGATGTGAATGCCTTTACCTGTTTATTAATAGAAAGCTTAGTATTCAAGATCATGCTGATGTTGCAGGCATGGTCTGTTGGACTGACGGATGGGCCAAGTTCCGTGGGCCACCATCCTTCATTCCATAGTTAGGTGGACTTTTGGCTTGTCTGTGTTGAGCTTGAGACAGTTTTTTCACTTCCAGTCGGTGACGCTCATGATACATCTGTTTGATCTGGTGGTGGAGGGGTCTTCTGACAGGGAGAGGAGGAATTGGGTGTCATTGCCGTAGGAGATGATGTTCGTCAGGAGGTCATGTAGAGGGTGGGCTTGAGGGATGACCCTTTGGGAATGCCACAGATGATCTTCATGTGTTCCAAGGTGAACAATGTGAGACAAATTCTCTGGGTTCTTCCGATGAGTTATGAAGAAATCCATTTGAGGGTGTTTCACTGGATTCCGATGTGGATGAGTCTGTTGATCAAGATGTGTTGGGAGTCCATGTCAAAGGTGGCTGACAGGTCCAGGAGGATGAGGGTCGCTGTTTCTCCATGGTTCAGGAGGGCCCTGATGTCATTGGTGGATGTGTTCAAGGCTAACTTGGTGCTGTGTTTGGCTCAAAATCCAGATTGAGAGGGGTCCAGGAGGTTGTTTTCTTCCAGTGGTTTCTTCCAGTGGTTTGGTAAGCTGCTGGCTGATTGCCTTCCAGAGAACTTTTGCTAGAAAGGGGAGCAGAGAGATGGGAAGGAGGTCGAGGTGAGGGAGGTGTCCAGGACTTTGTTGAAGTCGTCACCAATCACCTTGTTTTTCAAGGTTGAAGATATGGTGGGGATAGGGGTCCGTGGGTGCTCCCAAGTGCATGGAGTTCATGATGGAGATTGTGGCTTGAGTTTGTGAGAGGGTTCCATTGGGAGAGCAAGTGCTCGGAAGTTGTGCTCATAGGTGTAAACAGGATGATGCAGTCAGTAGCGGGGGATGGGGTTAGATGTTTTTGTATGTGGCTGAGATCTTGTTTTGGGAGAATTCCGCCAGGATGTCACCCGTGTCTTGGGAGGAGGTAATGTCATTCTAAGCAGCTGTGGGGTTGGAGAACTCTTTCACGATGGTGAAGAGCTCCTTGCTCTGGTTTGTGCTGGCTTCTTTGTGATCTGCTAGTGTGTTCTTCTTTGTTTCTTTCAGAAAGCTGTTGTACTAGTTGAGTGCTGTCTTGAAAGAGGTATGGTCTCCTGTCTCTTTTCTGATGTGCCACTTCCTTTCTAGTTGCCAGCAGATGCATTTGGTAGATTTCAGCTCCTTGGTGAACCAGCTGGTACTTTTGGTAGGTCTTTTGCATTTTGTTTGTTTTGCATGGGTGATTCTATCTACGCATTCTGTGATACGCTGGGAGAAATCATTCGCAGACAGTTTTAGGTTGGCTGATGTGTCTGGTAGGTGGAAGTTGAGAGCATTGTTTCACTGGTCTGCTGATATCTTTTTCCAGTCTCTGCACATGGAGCTGAGGGGCACGGTGGTGGTGTAGGTGGGTCAGTAGATGGTGAAGTGGACATTGTAGTGATCAGTCCAGGTGAGTTGTGTGATGTGGATGAACTTGACTCTAATGTTGGGGGTAAAGATGGGGTTGAACGTGAGTCCTGTGATGTGGGTACAGTCAGTGACATGTTGCTTGAGGCCGATGTTGCTCATGGTTGATTGTGTTGGTATCACTAGGGTCCTCGACGTACAAGTTAAGATCACCCAAAAAGATGTAGTGCTTGGAGTCGATGGTGTACAGGGAGCTGAGGTCAGGGAAGCCATTGAACAAGGTGGGGCATTGTCCTGGTGGTCTCTAGGAAAGGGAACATCTGATGGTGCTTTTCCATCTGAGTAGAGTTGGAAGTTGAGATGTTCCATATCCGGGTTGAGTCATCTGCGGAGGTCATGTAGTGGAGGGTATCCTTGTAGATGATCGCAATTCCACTTCTGTGTTTGTTGATTTAGTCCAGCTATGTTATCTTGTAGCCTTTAGAGGTGGCGGTGGCGATGTGTGGTGGAGGAGTTCAGCCAAGTCTCCGGAGTGAGGTATGAGATCATGTTGCAGAACTCCGTGGCATGATTGTTGAATAATAATAATTATTATTATTATATTTATTTTTATAGAGCGCAACAGCTACCCTAAGGTTTCCCGGCGCTAGGAAAGAAACTGAAACAAAGTAACAAGGGGAGAGAAAATATTGAGCAGATGAAATCTAATTATTGGTTAAACCACCATGTCCTCAGGTTCTTACGGAATTGCAAATAACATTCATTTGTGCGGAGTTGAATTGGAAGGGAGTTCCATAATGAGGGGGCCAGATAGGAAAAAGAGCGACCTCCTTGTCTAACTCGGTTGATCCTAGGTACCTGGATCTTATGTTGAGTCGAGGAACGTAGGATTCTGGGGGGGACGTATTGCTTAACCAAGGAGCTCAGATAGGCAGGGGCCTTACCAGCCTTGATTCTATGCATGAAACATAGAGCTTTAAATTTTGCTCGTTGTTCAATCCGGAGCCAATGGAGACTCCGGAGACCAGATGACGTAGAGGATCTTTTTGGTAACATGCATATCAGTCTCACAGCTTCATTTTGCACTGTTTGTAATTTCTTAGTAACATCCTTGCATGCTCCCAGGTATAAGATGTTGCCGTAGTCCAGCCTGGATGTAATTAGAGCTTGGACTACGGTTTTTAGTGTGTTCTGGGGGAGCATCCACCTGATTTTCTTAAGCCACTTGAGTATGTTAAAACACGTGGCTGCCACTCTAACCGTTTGTTGTTTCATGGACAGGTTTTCATCAAAAATTATGCCCAGGTTGCGAGCGGTGCTAGAGGGGGTGGGTGTGGGCCCCATCTGAGAGGGCCAGTGTTGTGGGCCCCACAAGGAGGTTTGTTTTCCAAACAGAAGTAGTTCGGTCTTTCCTCCATTGAGTTTAAGCTTATTCTCAAACATCAAATTGGCAATGTTGGTAAGGCCCAAATGGAGGGAAGACGGGTTAGAATGTGCATTTGCCGAGAGAGAATACACAATCTGGGTATCGTCAGCATATGAGTAGATTGTCAACCCAGATTGTTCGGCTAAGAGGGCAAGGGGACTGATGTATAAATTAAATAACAAAGGGCTAAGTATTGAACCCTGAGGAACCCCATAAGGTTGATTATGGGGTTTAGAAGTGGATGTGGCGGAGAAGACTTGAAAAGTTCTATCAGAGAGAAAACTTTTAAGCCATGCCAGTGCCGGTCCTGTGATGCCACAGGCTTGCAAGGTGTTAAGGAGGATGGTGTGGGAGACCGTGTCAAATGCGGCACTTAGGTCGAGTAATATAAGTGCCACGGTCTCCCCATCATCAACTTGCCGGCGTATGGTTTCAGAAACCCCAAGTAGGGTGGATTCTGTTGAAAATCCTGTCCTAAAACCGGATTGGGATGTGTGAAGGAGGTGGTTGGATTCTGTGAAGTGAGTGAGTTGGGAGACAATATGCTTCTCCAAAATTTTGGAGAATAGGGGTAGCAATGAAATTGGACGGAAGTTAGAGGGGTCGTGTGGATCTGCAGTGGATTTCTTTAGAAGAGGTGAGACCATGGCATGTTTCCATGCTTTGGGGACTTCAGCCTCTCTTAAAGAAGTATTCAGAAGCTCTAAAATGAGCGTTAGTGAGGGAGTGTCCAGTGAAGGGAGGATTTGGGGGGAAAGGGGTCGAGGGGAGAGACAGATTTGATAGTTGTTATAGTTTCATGTAATGAAAGCAGGTTGAGGGGGACCCAGTTAGTTAGAAGCTGGGGATGGGTACCTAAGACGGGGTGTGTAATAACTGTTCCAGATTTGGACAGGCTTACCGGGGAGTTTGAAGCTGATGGAAAAATAGTTGGATCTTTGAACTCCTCATAGATTTTGTCAATTTTATTCCTAAAGAATTCAGCCAGAACATTGCACTGTGCAGAGTCCAGGGAGCGTGCTTTTGGTTGACAGGATGAACCAGAGAGTTCCTGGACTATTTTGAAAAGTGCTTTAGGCCGATTTTGAGCATTTTCAATAGTTGTTTTAGCAAATTCAGCTCTAGCTAATGCACAGTTTGCATGATAGTTCAAAAGGGCTGCTTTATATAATGATTTTTGTGCGGGATCATAGTGGGCGCGCCATCTGTGCTCTAAATGTTTACAGGCCGTTTTTTCCAGTCTAAGGGTATCTGTAAACCAAGGAGCAGGAGGATGAAGTGGAATTTGGTTTTTATTTTTCTGTGGAAGGCATGTGTTGATGGCAGAACTAAGCCAGTTTTGAATAACTGTAGCTTCTCCTATATTTGTAATATTAATGAAGGGCCTGGTGTCCCTAAGACAAGTATTGAACTTGGTAGAATCCAACTTTTTCCAGTTCCTTAAAACCCTGGGACCAGATGGGGCTTCACAAGAAATGGTCAGTTGCGGCATTGCTATTGTAAATTCCACTAAATAGTGGTCAGACCAAGGGATAGGTTTCGATGGTTTGCAAGTAATGTTGTCTTGGTTGAAAAAGATTGGATCAAGGAGATTTCCTGCCTTGTGGGTTGGACCTTCATTGTGAAGGCTGAGATTTAAGGCCAATAGATCTGCTATAAAAGTGGTGCTGGTGTGACTAGAGATGTCATTTAGATGGATGTTTAAGTCACCGACTATCAGAAAGTTAGTTGCCTCTAGTAAAAATGGTGCAATGAGCTCGGGAAAAGAGGCTGCCAACGTGCTGGCTGTGCCAGGGGCTCGATATATTAAAGCACCGGATAATGTGAAATTTGGAGATAATTTAAGCTTAAAGGATCCAGCTTCACAATTAGGGATGTCAAGATCTATCCATTGACATGTATAGGAGTTTTGAAAAATAATGGCGATACCACCCCCCTCTTTATGTGTTCTGTTTTTGCTAATATAGCTGTAGTTAATGGGTAGCGCAGCTGCTATATCTGGGCCTGAGCTATTAGTCAGCCAGGTCTCAGTAAGGAAAAGTGCAGTTGGTTGTGAATCTGTAAGTAGATCATAAATATCCCTTTTATGTTTAGGTAATGATCTACAATTTAGACTGATAAAAGAGTGGTTGACTAAAGGTTGAGTGGAAATTGGTATATGCCGTATTGGTGGAAAATCGGCAGTTTCCAAGTCAATTTCAGAGGGTATGGAAAGGAGACGAAGGTTGCATTCAGAACATGAAAAAGGGGTATGTGTACAGTTTATAAGTTTGCCTTTGGAGCATGTAGGAGGAATGCATGCCAGAAGAGCCTCTTTCGAGTAGGTGATATGGGAGTGATTGACAGAGCCAAGGGTCATGGCCGCTGGCCGCGTCTGGTCGCGGACGGGCGCAGACGGGCAGGACTTTGGCTTGACTTCGGCGCGACATCGGCGCGCCCGCTGCGCGGCCGAGGACACATGGATTATATGGGCAGGGGCGGAGTCAGCTGCAGGTCGCTGATTGGTTGTGCCCTGGAAGTTGCAATCACTTCCTCCGTGGTGGGCATGGCGCCGTCCCTCCACTCAAACCAAACTTTTGGCGGTGGACCGGGGATCAAGTGCGCTTTACATATAAGTAGGTGAGTGCATTACAAGTTTAAAAACACATTACAAACACTTTAAAATCGTGTGCAATCGTTAGTTTTACCAGCGCTCGAAAATCGTACTCTCCTACGTCTCACTGTGCTTCAAAATCAACAGAGTGAAAGGCAGGCGCGGCTTAAGAGCCTGTGGGGAGTCAGCTGCAGGTCGCTGATTGGTTGTGCCCTGGAAGTTGCAATCACTTCCTCCGTGGTGGGCGTGGCGCCGTCCCTCCACTCAAACCAAACTTTTGGCGGTGGACCGGGGATCAAGTGCGTTTTACATATAAGTAGGTGAGTGCATTACAAGTTTAAAAACACATTACAAACACTTTAAAATCGTGTGCATTCGTTGGTTTTGAAACAACAAGGGGAACAGTGATAGGACGATATTTAGTGGGGTCCAGTGTACATGTCCTAGTCTAGAGCACACAGAAGGATACAAAGTTCCCCGGGGAGAGTACTACAGTGTGGAGAAGGAACTAAGTGGGTTCCCATGTCGGAACTAGAGAGCCTCACACACCCCGAGCGCTAGGTGTGAAACACACCTTGACTGTAGGATGTCCAGTCTCATCATCGGCTCGCTGCTCCTCGTCAGACCGGCGCTGCAATGTCTGACGGAGTGCCCAAAGGCACTCTTTTGGCGGAGTTCTTTTGTTCCTTGCCGATGGTGTGTGTGAGTGAAGAAGATGTGTAGTCGGTGCAAAGTGAGTGAGTGTTAAAAAGGGTAAGCAGTCCACAATGAGATTTATTGACGTGGCTGGTTCCCTGGTTAAAAGAGGTGGGAGGGGAGCTAGATACTGTGAAGTTAGACAGCAACCTAACTCAACCCCCTGGTGCGGTCAACATGTTTCTCGCCGGATGGCGATTCGTCAGGACCTAAACAAAGTACTACACAAGTAATATTGTGCTCAATCAGGAAGTAATAAGCACATACAACCTCACTAGGTCGGTGACAAAAGAGGGCCAGGAGGTCCTACTCTAATTAAGCGACCTAGAGGTGGGAGGAAAAATAGATTAGAAGAGAGCGAGTCAAATCACATCTCAATTTTGCGTTTATACATTTAGGTGACTTATAGTGAATGCTCTCCACACTGTGGGGGGTGTGAGTGGGGCGTGCAGGGAAAGCGTTCATACCAGTATCTGAGTGGTTGAGAATTTCCCTACATAACCGGTCTAGATATGATGCGATTATCATCTCTCAATGGAGAAACCAGAGTGCAAATAAACACACTAATTTGAAGGTTATAGCCGAATCCATCAAAGCCACACCCATTCCAAGGAGAATAGAAGGAAGGTTCTTACCCTAAGGGAGAGTAACAAAGGCCTCGCAGCGTACTCCCGTGAGGCCAGCGCTGTCTGGTGGGTATACCTGTAAGGTGTGGAAGGGATGGATTGATTTATGTGTGACAGGTCATGGGGTAGTATGCAAATGTCTGGTGGTACAGGCTTGTACAGAAGGTGATCTGCAACATTAGGGCACCCAATGCCGCATATCCAGTCGTGGGGTGGGCAAAGAGCCGAATACTTCGTCCGTGTTGGATATCTACGGGTCAAAGGAACTGCCGGCGTAGAGCCCAGCAAGCACATGCAGCACCTATGCAACAATCCACGCCCACAATCATGAGCGCGAATGAGAACGGCACCGGAATACGGCGGAGCATTAAGCCCGGGAAGGAGACCTAAAAAGTGCAGGCTCAAGGGCGTACATGTGATCGGTGAAGAGGCGGGCGCTAAAACCCTTTCTCTCCCTCCTCTGAACCGCTGGCCGTAAGGTGGCGAATCAACGGGGGGCCCGGGCGGAGCTAAGAGCAATCCCGTTACCGCAAATGTAGAGATGATATAAGCGTGGATAAGGTGGTCTCTCATGTGATCAGGGTATGGCGGCAGAGCTTACCTTGATCCAAACGCTGGGAAGGCGTAGACACCTACCCCTCACGCTCGCGGCACCTGGTCAGGGTGCGGAGCAGCTGGTAGTGAAGCCCGGAAGGGGTCCATCTATAAGTAGGCTGTCCGTTATCTCGCCGGCGCGCCGCAGGTGTAGTCGCGCCCATCGCACATCATGCGCATGCGTACAGGTGGCCCGGTACCTAGAACGATTAATGGATGGTGATGGCAAACATGGAGGCCATGTTGGTCAGGTCGCTAGTGCCGGCAGACAACGGATGTGTGGTCTACTAGGGGGTGGAGTGGCACTAGGTTGCTACTGATAAAGAATAAATATTAAGGTGTTGGGGAGGATGGTCATAGAAAAGGTTATGACCTAACATGCGGGAGTGTCGGGGCCGCAGGTGTGGTGGCGTCTGTCGCGCTTCATGCGCATGCGTGAAAGGTGGCGTGGTAACTAGAATAGTTACTGGGAAATGATGGCAAGTGTGGCGGCCATGTTGGGTAGGTCGCTGATGCCGACAGAAGGCGGATGAGTGGTCTGCTGAGGTAAGGAGTGGCACTGAGATGCTCCTAATGAAAACCATCATTCTGGTCTTAGGAAGGATGGTCATAGTAAAAATGATAACCTAGCGTACGGGGTGGTGGGGGTGGTGGTGGGGGGTAAGGGGGCGCTGCGCTACTATTGGAGGAAGGGGGCTGCTGCCAATTAGTAACCCCGGAGATGGCATGGGTGCCCTAATGACGGCCAGGTTGTGAGGCTCGCCTGAGAGGTAACAGGGGTCGGACAGGCATAGTGGGGGCCATTGTGTATGGATGACTCATTCGTGGGTCATCAGGAGTAGGACATAAATCCTCTGTAGGTAGGGTGCCTGTAAGCAACTTGGGTGTGTGTGATGTATAGGCTGAGTACGTGAAGGGGGTAGGTAGGGAATGTCATCGGTAATCGGTAGCCCAGGGGGCTGCATCGTTAAGCCCTACTGTATCAAGCTGAAGGCGGTGCACCCATCTCTGTTCAAGCCTAAACAGCGCATGCCTGGTCATGGTTGGTTGGGACTCGAGCACTAACCATTGGATACTGTCTGCAGAGTGATTGTGTAGTTGGTAGTGTTCATACAATCTCGTGTGAGTCCTGGAGCACCGTATGTTACTTTTATGCTCTGTTATTCTAAGCTTCACCTGTCTCATGGTCATACCTATGTAGAATTTGTCGCAAGGACAGATCAGGAGGTAGATACATTTAGTGCTGAGACAGTTGGTGTGTCTGTTGAGTTTCCACATGAAGGAATCAGTGAGCTTGATTTCTTTACATTGTCTAGACTGGGGACACACGGCACAGCCGCCACAAGGGTAGTGTCCAACAACAGGGGGGAGGTGCCACAGTGTCTGCTGTCCACTTCTAAGTTGTTTCTTAGGGCGTGTATGTATGAGGGAGTCTTTCAGGTTGGCCGTCCGTTTAAAAGCAAACCTTGGTTTGGGTAACTCAGTACCCCCTGAGTTAAGGATACCCCAATGCTTGTTGACAGTTTTTTTAATGAAGTTGGAGTTTCTGGTGAAGCTAGTGACACAAGTTATCAAGTCATCACGCTCTTTTTGGTGTATTTCAAGGAGGGCCTCCCTGTGGTTGTTTAATGCTCTCTTACTGGAGTCACGTATCAATTTAGTGGGGTACCCTCTGTCCTGCAGTTTATGTTGGAGGATATTGGCTTCTTGCCTATAGTCATCCCTAGCGGAGCAGTTTCTACGGACCCTCAGGAATTGGCCGAAGGGTAAATTCTCACGTAGTGCTCTGGGGTGATTACTGTTGAAAAGGAGAAGACTGTTTCTGTCCGTGTCCTTGCGGAAGAGGGTAGTGCTCAGACCGGCTGGGCCCAGCCGAATCGTGAGGTCAAGAAAAGGGAGGGATGTCTCAGACATGGAGCCTGTAAATTTGAGGTATGGGTTCTGTTGGTTGATCCAAGTGCAAAATTGAGTGCAGCTATCACGGTCACCTTTCCATAGCATCAGAATGTTGTCTATGTAGCGACGCCATAATGTCAGGTGTTGTCTAAAGGGGTTGGATTCTGGGTAGATGCACTGGTTCTCAAAAGCCGCCATGTAAATACAGGCAATGCTGGGAGCAAAGGTTGAACCCATTGAAGTACCCCTGATTTGATGGTACATCTGTGATCCGTATTGAAAAAAGTTTTCTGTTAAGGCAATGCTCGCGCAGGCCATGATAACTGGTATTGGAGTAGGTGAGGACCACTCCTCCTGCATTAGGGCAGTTTCTACAGCTTCTAGTGTGGCCGCCTGGGGAATATTAGTATATAAAGCTTCCACATCAAGCGTGAGGAGGAGGTCAACTTCTTCTCTACCTTCAATGGAGTCAATGAGGCGTAGGACATCCCTAGTGTCCTGCAAAAAGGAGGGTATTTTCTTCACAATGGGCTGGAGGAATACATCACAAAACTTGGACAATGGCTCCAATAATGAGCCAATTCCAGAGACGATAGGTCTCCCTGGGACTGGACTGGTACCCTTATGGATCTTAGGCAAGGTGTAGAAGTAAGGGACCACTGGGTCCGTCGTTAGGAGAAACTCTGCTTCGTTTTTCGAGATCCAGCCATTGGTCTCGCCTTCAATGATCAAACTGGAGATGTCTGTGGTCAACCTACTGGTTGGATCTACCGGGAGGGGTCTGTAATGGGTCGTGTTGGCTAGTTGGCACTTACACTCTGTGTCATAGTCAATGGCATCTTGTATGACCGTTGCTCCCCCTTTGTCGGCTTGTTTGATGACGATGGAAGTGTCACTGCCCAAAGTTAAGACTGCCTGTCTTTCAGCTCTAATCAGGTTGTTGAAGCTACTGGTCTGTGGTTTGTTCTCCAGAGACCTCAGAACTGCCCTCTCGAATGTCAGCACCTCGGGTTGGACCATCCCATCCGTTGGGGTGAAAGTAGAGGGGTTACGAAGTCCTGTGTCAGTCGTCTCAGTTGCTGGTTGGTCTTGGAAGTAGGCCCTGAGGCGTACTTTACGGAAAAGCTGTTTTATCTCACACATTTCTGTAAAATCATCTGGGGTGGGGGTGGGAACAAAGCCTAAGCCTTTCTCAAGAATACCCATTTCGGTCGAATTGAGTACTCTGCTCGAGAGGTTGACTATTAGGCTCTCCTTCCCCTGGTTACAGTCCTGGTTTCCATCGGGGCAGATGTTGATGGCTGATCTTGCCATTGTACCCTTCTTGCGCCGCCCCGCTTGCGCCCTTTTCCTCTGCCCCAACCTCTGTCGTGATAAGGGGGGTTCGGGGGGTAGAATTGGGGGGGACCCTGCGGGTAGAAAGGGTATTGCCATGGGGGCAGCATTTGGGGTGGTCCTTGGAACATGGGTCCTTGGTGGTAACCTCGGTTCCAGTTGGAACGACGTTGTTGGCGGTTGTTATTGGGTATGGTACTTCCACTAGAGTCACTGCTTGACGACCCTCTGCGACTGTCAGTTCCAGAGTTCTCGTCTGAAGAGTACCCGGTTTTCTTATTAGTATATCCTTCCTTGAGGTAAGGATACACTTTCTCTTTTTCAAACCTTGTCACGTCCTTTTGAAGTTTTGCCAATTTCTGTTTTAGGAGATACTCTTGATTATCAGCAATCTCCTGATTGATTTCTGCAAGTTTAGACATGAAGCCTGTCTTAGAGTTCTTATTGACAGCTGCCTTCATTGTCGTCTCTATTGCTGTGATTTTGTCTAGCAAGGCATCAGCTAGTCTTTTAGCTGTCTTGACAATTAAAAATAGAAGGTCTTTGGTACATTTCCAGGAGACCTGGTACCAATCCCCCTTGAACTGGATGTCCTCAAGGAAAATTCTGGGGAAGATGTTAACTATGAGTCCCTGCGGAGCGATATTAACTCTCAGGTACTCAGTCATAATTACTCCATGGATGGTTATTCTGAGCCATTCCTTTTTCAGGGTAGTGAGTGTTGTCCAATCATCATTGGAAGAGCCTGTTGCGGCTGCCTCTGACGCTCCAAGGAGCGAGGGTGCTGACCTCAAGGCTTCGGCTATAGCTTCCTCATCGAAACTGATGCCTGGGACGTCCTCCATCATGAGATGGTCAACCAGGGAGGTAGAGTCAATGGGAGTGTGGGGTGGGTAAGACGGGATGGAGGGTACGTTGGAATGCAAGTAGTAATTCTGGGTACCCGTTGGACCTCACAGCAAATTGTGGCTGGAGGTAACCTGAGTGGTTCCGTGGGGCGGACCACGCCAATATTTGAAACAACAAGGGGAACAGGGATAGGACGATATTTAATGGGGTCCAGTGTACATGCTAGAGCACACAGAAGGATACAAAGTTCTCCGGGGAGAGTACTACAGTGTGGAGAAGGAACTAAGTGGACTCAACAGACACACCAACTGTCTCAGCACTAAATGTATCTACCTCCTGATCTGTCCTTGCGACAAATTCTACATAGGTATGACCATGAGACAGGTGAAGCTTAGAATAACGGAGCATAAAAGTAACATACGGTGCTCCAGGACTCACACGAGATTGTATGAACACTACCAACTACACAATCACTCTGCAGACAGTATCCAATGGTTAGTGCTTGAGTCCCAACCAACCATGACCAGGCATGCGCTGTTTAGGCTTGAACAGAGATGGGTGCACCGCCTTCAGCTTGATACAGTAGGGCTTAACGATGCAGTCCCCTGGGCTACCGTTTCCCGATGACATTCCATACCTAGCCCCTTCACGTACTCAGCCTATACATCACACACACCCAAGTTGGGTACAGGCACCCTACCTACAGAGGATTTATGTCCTACTCCTGATGACCCACGAATGAGTCATCCATACACAATGGCCCCCACTATGCCTGTCTGAACCCTGTTACCTCTCAGGCGAGCCTCACAACCTGGCCGTCATTAGGGCACCCATGCCATCTCCGGGGTTACTAATTGGCAGCAGCCCCCTTCCTCCAATAGTAGCGCAGCACCCCCTTACCCCCCACCACCACCCCCACCGCCCGTACGCTAGGTTATCATTTTTACTATGACCATCCTTCCTAAGACCAGAATGATGGTTTTCATTAGGAGCAACTCAGTGCCACTCCTTACCTCAGCAGACCACTCATCCGCCTTCTGCCGGCATCAGCGACCTACCCAACATGGCCGCCACACTTGCCATCATTTCCCAGTAACTATTCTAGTTACCACGCCACCTTTCACGCATGCGCATGAAGCGCGATAGACGCCACCACACCTGCGGCCCCAACACTCCCGCATGTTAGGTCACAACCTTTTCTATGACCATCCTCCCCAACACCTCAATATTTATTCTTTATCAGTAGCAACCTAGTGCCACTCCACCCCCTAGTAGACCACACATCCGTTGTCTGCCGGCACTAGCGACCTGACCAACATGGCCTCCATGTTTGCCATCACCATCCATTAATCGTTCTCGGTACCGGGCCACCTGTACGCATGCGCATGACGTGCGATGGGCGCCACTACACCTGCGGCGCGCCGGCGAGATAACGGACAGCCTACTTATAGATGGACCCCTTCCGGGCTTCACTACCAGCTGCTCCGCACCCTGACCAGGTGCCGCGAGCGTGAGGGGTAGGTGTCTACGCCTTCCCAGCGTTTGGATCAAGGTAAGCTCTGCCGCCATACCCTGATCCCCTGAGAGACCACCTTATCCACGCTTATATCATCACTACATTTGCGGTAACGGGGATTGCTCTTAGCTCCGCCCGGGCCCCCCGTTGATTCGCCACCTTACGGCCAGCGGTTCAGAGGAGGGAGAGAAAGGGTTTTAGCGCCCGCATTTTCACCGATCACATGTACGCCCTTGAGCCTGCACTTTTTAGGTCTCCTTCCCGGGCTTGATGCTCCGCCGTATTCCGGTGCCGTTCTCATTCGCGCTCATGATTGTGGGCGTGGATTGTTGCATAGGTGCTGAATGTGCTTGCTGGGCTCTACGCCGGCAGTTCCTTTGACCCGTAGATATCCAACACGGACGAAGTATTCGGCTCTTTGCCCACCCCACGACTGGATATGCGGCATTGGGTGCCCTAATGTTGCAGATCACCTTCTGTACAAGCCTGTACCACCAGACATTAGCATACTACCCCATGACCTGTCACACATAAATCAATCCATCTCTTCCACACCTTACAGGTATACCCACCAGACAGCGCTGGCCTCACGGGAGTACGCTGCGAGGCCTTTGTTACTCTCCCTTAGGGTAAGAACCTTCCTTCTATTCTCCTTGGAATGGGTGTGGCTTTGATGGATTCGGCTATAACCTTCAAATTAGTGTGTTTATTTGCACTCTGGTTTCTCCATTGAGAGATGATAATCGCGTCATATCTAGACCGGTTATGTAGGGAAATTCTCAACCACTCAGATACTGGTATGAACGCTTTCCCTGCACGCCCCACTGACCCCACCCCCCCCACAGTGTGGAGAGCATTCACTATAAGTCACCTAAATGTATAAACGCAAAATTGAGATATGATTTGACTCGCTCTCTTCTAATCTATTTTTCCTCCCACCTCTAGGTCGCCTAATTAGAGTAGGACCTCCTGGCCCTCTTTTGTTACCGACCTAGTGAGGTTGTATGTGCTTTTTACTTCCTGATTGAGCACAATATTACTTGTATAGTACTTTGTTTAGGTCCTGACGAATCGCCATTCGGCGAGAAACATGTTGACCGCATCAGGGGGTTGAGTTAGGTTGCTGTCTAACTTCACAGTATCTAGCTCCCCTCCCACCTCTTTTAACCAGGGAACCAGCCACGTCAATAAATCTCATTGTGGACTGCTTACCCTTTTTAACACTCACTCACTTTGCACCGACTACACCTCTTCTTCACTCACACACACCATCGGCAAGGAACAAAAGAACTCCGCCAAAAGAGTGCCTTTGGGCACTCCGTCAGACATTGCAGCGCCGGTCTGACAAGGAGCAGCGAGCCGATGATGAGACTGGACATCCTACAGTCAAGGTGTGTTTCACACCTAGCGCTCGGGGTGTGTGAGGCTCTCTAGTTCCGACAAGGGAACCCACTTAGTTCCTTCTCCACACTGTAGTACTCTCCCCGGGGAACTTTGTATCCTTCTGTGTGCAATCGTTGGTTTTACCAGCGCTCGAAAATCGTACTCTCCTACGTCTCACTGTGCTTCAAAATCAACAGAGTGAAAGGCAGGCGCGGCTTAAGAGCCTGTGGGGAGTCAGGTGCAGGTCGCTGATTGGTTGTGCCCTGGAAGTTGCAATCACTTCCTCCGTGGTGGGTGTGGCGCCGTCCCTCCACTCAAACCAAACTTTTGGCAGTGGACCGGGGATCAAGTGCGCTTTACATATAAGTAGGTGAGTGCATTACAAGTTTAAAAACACATTACAAACACTTTAAAATCGTGTGCAATTGTTGGTTTTACCAGCGCTCGAAAATCGTACTCTCCTACGTCTCACTGTGCTTCAAGCGTTGCGTTCATGTGTTGTTAGAATGCACTGGACTTGTGCTCTATTGGTCTTAGTCGACATGGTGGATGCAGTCGCGTTTTCGGGTTCTGTCGATGTTGCAGGTGAAGCTGCAGTTCTGGCAGTAGAACTGTCCTTTGCTGGTGCATTGAAATGTGTGTCAGCAGTGGTTGTTGTTGATGTTTCTGGAATCCAGTGCTAGGAGGTCATTGGCGCTGTAGCTGTGCAGGGTGGAAGGACTAGGGTTCCTGTTGCTGGGCCCGGTCCAGGTGTGGACTTCAGTGTACCAGCGGCACATCCAGGCTGTGGCATCCATAAATAGTCCTGGGAGGTGGGAGGGACAGGCAGGGAGGCAGAAGAAAAAAGGGCAGGGAGTGAGAAAACGTTAGGAGAGAGCGGTGTAGAACAGCAAGTTCCAATGGTGTGGAGGATACCTGAAATACAATAGTGGTAGAATAAAGGATAACTGAAACAGATAAGCACAATTCAGCAAGATGAAACAAAAAAAACAATCACTTAAACAGCAGTTCCGATCTTGTGGTCTAAGGAACTGTGGCAGTATTCCAGTACCTGTTGAGCTGTCACAGCAGTGGTGGAGGGGAGCAGGGTGCTGACCCTAGAGCTTGAGGGTTACTCACTGGAGCCAAATAGCGACCTCCATAAATTGTCTTAGGAGGTGAGAGGGGATGGAAGGAAGACCAGAAGGTAGGAAATGGGAAACAGCAGGAGTAGATGGCACCAAACAACATATGCCCAAACAGAGGGTTTGATCTCATGGGCTGGAGGACTGTGGCAGTCTCAGAATACCTTTTGAGCTATAGCAGGACGAGGGCTTATAACTTGAATTATTTTTCCTGAAGATCTGCGTGCCTTTGCAATTCATAGGCATCTGTTAATTTCTGAATAGCAGTGGGTGATAATGGAAATTGAATGTGGAGAATATGAATATATTTTTTAAACTCTTTCTAAACATTTTGGTCGAAACGCTAATTCTACAGCACATGTTCACAAAACTTGTTAAGAATCTAACGGGTCTTAAACTGTCACGGTATAATATTCCAATTATTGCATAATAAGCAGGCAAGCTGTACCCTTCTCAGGGTGTTGGACTCACTGACACCCATCCCCAAAAGACTTAGGGCCAGATGTATGGCCAAGGAATTTGCTACTAGCAAATTGTGTCGCAATAGCGACTCGCAACTTCCTGTTTGCAAATTGGTATGTACAACAGTGTCTGCGACACTGATTGCGATTCCCAATGGGGTCGCAAACTGCATGCCTCATGCATACTCATGAGGCACTCGCAATTTGCGACCCCATTGGGAATGGCTGGCCTTCTCAGGTATGTCAGCCTGCTGGGCTCAGCAGAACTCCATGTCTGGGACTGCATTTCAGTTAAGCAGATTTATTTTTAATGCAGCCCGTTTTCGTCAAAGGAAACTTGGATGCATTTAAAGAAAGAAAAATGAGACGCTTTCGTCAAAAAAGGAGAAGGGGTCCCCTGGTGACCCATTGCCATTTGCGAGTGGTTTACCAACCTTCTGTGAGGGGTGGTAAACTGCAACTGTTTTGCTGCTTGCAAAATAGGGTTTGTACAGAAAATACGATGTTACAACACATGCAAATAAAAAGCAAGCTTTTACAACACAGTCTTTACAACGCAACTACCATTACATTGCATGATTTTACAATGCATGCCATTACAACGCATTTTTAAAAAACTACCATTAAAATGCATTCCATTACAACGCATAGCATTACATCTCATACCATTACAACACATTTACTTTTAGGGCAACAGTAGGGTAAGTGTTGGATAGTGTAGGGGTAAAAATCACTATTCCCACCCCAGTGAGTGCAACATTAGGGAATGTGTTGGATAGTGTAGGGTTAAAAATTACTATTCCCATGTAGCCCAAAACCCCTACCCACCCTATTACTAAACAAATCTCCATTACTTACCATATAATGCATTGTAATGGCATGCGTTTTAATGGTATGCGTTGTAATGGCATACGTTGTAATGACATGCGTTGTAATGGCATGCGATGTAAAGGCAGTTGCTTTGTAATAGTTGCGTTGTAAAGGTAGGTCGTTGTAATGACTGCGTTGTAATAGATGTTTCCCATTTGTGCATGGCCAAAGGGATTTTTGCATGCGCAAACGGCCATAGTGCATACAAATTTCCGTTGTACATCCGGTCTATAGAACACTGTATATTTCAGCTATTGCTAAAGAACCAAAACACCAACATATAACATTCTTTCTCTAATTTTAAAGCATGTGATTAAAAATATCAATCATTTTGGAACTACAAAAGAGTGTTTTGAAATTTCAAAGTTTTACCCTGCTAGTCAGAAACGTATTTTTAACTGGCAAATTACCTTTTGCAATCCTGTCTAAATCCTATATAGGAGTTGTGAAAAAGCCTGTTCCCAGATCTTTGGAAATGGATGTGCCAATGATTTACAACTGCAATTGTGGTAACAAACCATTGATCTATTATGACCTTCGAGTTGTGGGAGAGTACCTGAATAAAAAAATGGAAGCTGTCCCGGAGGCAAAGCCTTCCATTTGGGAATCTTATAGGCACTGTGAGGGGGGAACAAATACCTAAACAGTGATCCAGGGACCCCTGCATGCTTCGTGTGATGTTGTCTCTGAAGAAAATCTGTTTTTTAAAGCAGCACCAATTTCTTTAATGGACACCTCCTACTTTCACAAATGTTCTCATCCGGAGAATGTGAACACAAGGATGACGGTTTGCTGCCCTTCTAATTCCTCCATTCCTGTATTTGCAGGGTGTTGTAGAATGCCTCCTGCTTCATTAATATCCATTAAGTGGGAGGACCTCTGCATTTTGCAATGTGACTATTTCAAACCTGAGATAAATATGATTCACATCAGTCTCATTATAAACTGATGGCCAGGTTGCAATGCAGTTGGTGTGCAGAAATACAGACTGCACTGGGACTTGGCTTTTTTACTTCAGCACTTATATGTGCTACAAACAGTTAAACAGATCTAACTATCCTATTTCCTATGGCCCATAATCTCTGAAAAGAAACATATTTTGCATCTCTGTTCATTTGTCTATGTCATTCTGCTTCTTTCGAGGCAGATTCTCCATCATGTGTTATGTTGGTCATGGTGGCAAAGTCAAAGTTAGACACAGCTCAAAATGAGAGGTCATACACAACAGGCATAGACACATATAACTATTCCACTGCCAAATTACAAGTAGCTTACAGAAACAGTCAGCTTTCAGTTATTTTAAATGCTCAGTTTCTAAATAGCTGTAGGGAGGCTATTACTTAACCCTTAGTACTATTGGTGATGAAATGCCTCCCCATAAAATGAAAGGGGTAGCTGCCCAGTTGAATCAATTAACAAAACTCAGACATAAACCATCTTATTCCTGCATTGCACACACACATGTCACCTATAAATGCATTTGTCTGAAAGATCGGGCCCCCTGATTTCCATCAACCTTTTGCATGGGAAGAGGCATCTGTGCAATTGTCATCATCCATCTGCAACATTAATGACATCACTGGTTTCCCATTAACTCATCATTAAAAGAAAAGCCAGGCAAGAATCCTTCAATTGACATATTTCATCTGCACTGGAAGTGACATTTTTTATTTCCCTTAATCTATCTGCACAGGAAAGGTCATCATTGCATTTCCTGTGCAGATGAATTGCATCTGTACAGGACGTGACATCACTTCTTTACTTCAATCAACTCTGCAGGGTGACCAATCCCTTCGGCATCCACAGCACAGGGCTTACAAAGACAATGGCATTGCCTCTTTGGGTCTGTTAACCTTGGGCTTCCTTTCCTCCACTGAAACTAACAATGTAAGATATAATAATATACCTCACCCAGCATCACCTATTGCCAATCCACAGAATCATATTTATACCTATATGACACATACATTAGCACATTATTCTCACAGAACAAAGACCCAATCTTGTAAGCATCCCACTAGCTACCACACATCCCCAAACTACAGAACACATACTCCAAGTCATGTTCATGAATGCTTGCTGTGCAGTATTCCTTGCCCAGTAATTGCATACCTCATCACCTATCACATACTTAACATTCATTTCATCACAGAAATATGGCTCTTCACATTTTCAAACATCCTAGAGGTCTTCCTCACAGAGTTTGCAGAATCCATCATAAGTACTTCCCAAATAAGAATAGAGGAGGTTTTCCTGTCACCCATAAGTCCTCTTGGTCCTGCTCCCCGGCCAAGCAAGTAATGCTTAACTTCATGGAGCTATCGAAATGGCATTTCCCACACATTGCTACTCAGACCACCATTTTCCATCTGATCTACAGGCCTTTCGGGAAGAACAGAGACTTCATTTATGAATTACATGTCAAGGCTGAAGGCTAGTATTGCACATACAAAAATCGATTGGCGGCCTTTGACTCCTCCTGTGCCTATAAAGAACAAGCAAACGGATCTCCATACCACAATCACCTTCTTCAAATGTCTGCCTTCGACCTCTGTAAGGCTCTCTAATGAAGGGGTCCCGGAAAGACTGATTGAATGGATCATGAAAACACACCTATTATCCTAGCTAATGTCATAAGTGTAATAAAGCTTCTCCTCTAAACAGGATCGATCTCTGTCTTTATTTTTACAAGCTTAATTTCTGGTAAACTCAAAGTTGCAAGCACAGTGTTCACCTGAAATCCTAGAAATTCCAATACCTGACAAGGAACTAACATTGACATCTCCATGTTGGAAATGAACCCAAAGAATCTCAACAGATACCTCACCAAATGAAATTGTATCTTTATTTATTTTTATATTACGGAGTTTTATATAGCGCAAACTTGACCCGTACCGGGTATCAGAGCGCTTTACATAGTCCCAGTTGCGTTACATGAGGACACATTAATTTGTTTTTTTGTTAGGCACAGGGAGATTAAGTGATTTGCCCAGAATAACAGGATGTTCAGCGATGTGGATTCCTCTTGATCCTGAGACATAATCAAAAAGTAGTCTAAATACATTATCAAGCGAATTTCCTTTTCTCTTTGAAATGCAGCCACTGCTCTAAAAACCTTTAGAAAGCACCAGGGATCTAATGCTAGACTAAAGGGAAGACATGTAAGGGTCTACTAACCACTGCAACTGGCGATACCTGCGCCTGACCTCTGATATTGGGATCATAAATTAAGCATCCTTTAGATCTAGCTTGACCAACCAATCGTTCACTTCCAAAAAATCCCTTAGAAGTTGGATGCCCTCCATCTTGAACTGTCTGTACACCAAAAAACAATTAAAATGTCATAAATGCCAACTTTTTTCCTTCTTCACCCAAAATATTTGTGCTCACAAAGGTCAATTCTTCCTCTGACACCATTTCTACACCTTTCTTTAACATCTCTTGAACCTCCTAATCCACAAATGTTGTTGATCCTCTGGAAACACCATTTCCAATGGTTTTATAGTCTGAAAGCGTTTTTCTCCGAAGTCTGTTTCATAACCCATTGGTCCCTTGTCAAAAATCTTTAGTTACCAAAAAAGCTTTCAAGCAACCCCCTCCCATTTCTTGGATAGAACCAAAGGACATCTTCGTACATACCTTGGATCGCTTGCAAGTGTTGTACTCTCCCTCTAGCATGGCATCCCCTCCCAATTCTTCCCCTTTGATAGAAGAAGCCAGTGGCAGACTGGAATCCTCTGAAAGACCCATGTCCTTGGTCTTGATAATGAGACTTGCTGAAATCTTTGCCAGAGAATCATCCCCTTGCTCTGGCCCTCTTAAAACATGATTCCCAAAACACTGTCCTTGGAGAAGACTGTGCCTCCCCCTAACTTGTAAAAGTTTTGACAAACTCCTTTAATCAAACCTTCTCCAAAGTCCTTTTTGATCCTAACGAGTCTCTTTCCTAGCAAATTTTCCTAACTTGGGGCTTTTGCACAGAAGTATCGTCTTCTTTCTTTCAGCCACTAAGCAACATTTGCGTAACTAAGGATACCCACTGCTCTCTAATCCCATCTCTTCAACAGGTCTGAATCCACAGAGACTCCTTTGTACTTAGCTTCCTCTGCCATGTCCAGAGTCCTTGCTAAAACACCAAAGACATAAAGCAGCCAATCTTGACACTGCTTAAGCATTCTTTCTGAACCCTTCGGGGATCTCCGCCCAATTTAAATAAAAATGTATAAGATCATGGTGTAAAGCAAGTGTTGAAAAAGTCTTACTATCCATAACTGGTCAAAAGCATTTAGTCCTCATCACAGCCATGGCCTCTTTTTCTATGTGTCTATGAGTCCATAATTTTATAAACACCGAAACATAAGTCAAAGCCCAACAATCTCTCTTTTTCTGCATAATGGTAGCCTCTGTTTCTTTAATGAAATCCAGACTCTCTCATCACAACACTTAGAGAATCTACATTCTCAGATCTCCTCACCACCTTGTGTATTCAACATGCCCACACCATACTCTAGGGTCACTTTCCTCCAAGACAAACATAAGCAAAAAATAAAAGACTTGACCAACAAACAACTTTGCCATCCCTATTTCTCTCTTCAATGCCATACCAGGAAAAAAAAGTCAACTCGAAAGAGAAAACAAAACACTAAGATTCTTGAAAGATTTCTCTGTCGACAAACTAAGGCTTAGACTCATATCTCCAACTTCACCTCCTAATCCATCACCCTTCTTAATGACTGTGTGAGAAAATGCCCCATTGTCTCTGGTCACTCCCTTTTGTGGTCAATTATAATGCTCGTTCCTAGACGGGGACACTGCTGTCCAGTGTACAGTGCATGTGCTGTGACCCCTAAAACATGTAAAAATTGGCTAATCACTGGTTGGCATTTTTAACTTTCTTGTAAGGCAGTATTATAAGGTGCAGATATTACACCAATTACATGGAAAGTTAAATATCACCTGTGGAATACAGCACTTACTGTGCCATTTGTCATTGTAACAAGGGACAACATGGCTTTTCTTGGGCAGTAATTTGACAAGTGAAAAAATAGATTCAGTTCAACTATGTATAGCCTGACAACAGTGGATTGAATCCCACTGTACTGATGTGCCCTCTTTACAGGTGGTAAAACCTGATTTCAAATACTTAATTTGTAATTCCTAAACCCACTTTCCTGCCCACCAGGTAGGGTGGATAATATTTAAGAGTGGAAAATGTGTCACATTACAATTTACATGTTGCCACCTGTAGGACTTGGCCTTTTTGGCTAAAGTTCCCTAAACGTTTTGCTTTCCCCCTAGACTATTTTCCTGACATAGAGTTGCCAATTTAGAAGCTTTGAGTACTTTGCCACTGCTGATCAGTGTCAAAGTACAATAGTTCCCTGTGTAAAGTGTAATGATAATTGGTTGGCCAAGATTGCTATGTTTACCTTACTAGTAAAATCCCTTGTGATGTGCCCTGTGTGTGCCAGGGCTAGTAATGCAAAGGAGCACGGATAAGGGAACTCAGGCCTGTAGTGTAGGGCCTGTGCGCAGTTTGCTAAGTTATCATGTTGTCCTAACAAGTGCAACCACTTGTCAGGCCTTACTTTCCCTTTTGCATACACATTGGGTGCCCTTGTGGTAGGCCCTGGGTAACACCTGGGCAGGGTGCTGTGTAAGTAAAAGGCAGGACATCTACTAAGGTGTATGTTATGTCCTGACAGTGAAAAACACTCCATTTATTTTTTTACTACTGAAAGGCCATCCCGTCCATAGGACAGAATGGGGGAGGCTGGGTGTTGTGTTTGTTAGCCTAGTTTCCTATAAGTTTATGATGGAGATGTAAAGTTCAGTATGTACGAACTCACAGTGTCAAAACACATCTTTCTATGAAAGTGGTTTTGTCACTGTGTGTGCAGAAACTACCCTTTTAGAAAGTGGCTGAGTTTTGTGCTTTAAGCATTTCTGTGTGTCTCTGCTAAAATGTTGATTGACTGTCTGTATCAGAGAGGTGAGAGAAGGTGGGAGAGGTCTTGACCCAGGGAGGGGTTAAGAAGGCACCAGGCTGCCCTGCATCTGGAGAGTAGCGGTAGGAGAAGCCCGAGAGGTGAAAAGGCCTGGACTTGTGCTATAAACCAATTGTCCCATCTCCTGCTGAGTGTTTAAGGATCCAGAACCCCATCATCAAAGGGAGAAAGGTGACACTGGGAGGGAGACACCCAGAACTGATTTAGGGAGGGGTCAGGGACCCCTGAGCACAACAAACTTCAAAGACATGAAGGGTTATAACTATAAGAGATGAAACCCCGCAACGTTGGAATGAATCATAAATTGATTGAGACTGAAAAGGCTTGGAACAATTTGTGGTCAAGAGGAACCTCTGTTTAGGAAGGAGCAACTGAAGAGACTGCTGGAGAATGATCAATCCTTGCTTCGTGATAGGGGGCTGGTCTGCAGTCTGCTGTTCTAACCATGAAAGAGACAGTTGATACTGTCCTTTGAGGCGCAGGGTCCCCCTGCTTGATGAAGACTGTGCTTTATGCTCTGTCTTGACCCCTGGGGCCCGAGGTGAGTTGTCTTCCTGTTTGGAAACACAGGAACATAAAGGTTTCCAGAGAAGTCCCAAGCAACAAGGTGTTTGTGTGCTTTTACAGCTTGAGAACCTCAGAAGGTGTGCTGTGTGATCATGGGCAAACAGGATGTAAAAGGAGGTTTGGATGCGCATGGTGCGTGTCGTGGAGCAAGCCAGGGCGTTGGTGAGGAGTGCTTGGTCATTGTGAGCACCAGGAGAAAGCGGAGTCTCGGACCTGCATGGTGCATGTTGTGGTGCAAGTTTGTTTGCCGGTCTGAATGTTTAGGGGAGCGCCAACTAACGTGCCGCCAGCCGCAAGGTTAATCGTTTGTCCTGCGAGCTATTTCCCGGTATTCTGAGGCTCACAAAGGTCCAGAACACCTTTTGGATTCAGGGAAACCCCCTAGTTACACCTACAGGAGACACCCAGTGTGTGGCAGATATTCAATTCCTTTGCTACACTTTCAGGAAGTCCACGGATGTGGTCCCCAAAGAGTTAGTTTTGTTTGGTCCTGATGAGAACCCCGAATTGCGGGGGTTTGAAACTCATAGACCTTTTTCTGCTCCCAACACCAAAACAAGCTAGTTTTATTTGTACAGGCTCACTGCTTGATTGTAATTAAAATTCAACACTGTTGTTTCAATCAGTTGAATTTCGTGTTATATGCATGACATGGAGTTACAATTTATTGATTTTTGCTGACTTTTGGTTTTTTGGTGTGAGCTTGAGCCACGGTATAGAAATAATCCCTGGTGGTGTTTAGGACTTGTCTTTTTTTCCGAAAGTGTGTGAGTGTGGAATGTATGAAACAGTAGAGTGAGTATGAGGGAGTGTTTTATAGGAATGTAATGTGATTTGTCTGTTATTGTATTTTTCTTCAATTTGTGTTTTCCCTGATCTGCCTGTACATATTGATTAAAATTCTTTTTTTGATACAGTAATAAAGGCAATTGATAAGCCTAAAGGTGCATTGTTTCACAATCCTTGCATTCTTATTACGATAGATAGTAATTGATTATCAGTATTGGCATTTGTTTTGTTGGTTGGTTTAGTGGACTCAGCCTTACTGATTAGAGTCAAGCCTGTTGTTGTTATATGGTGGTGCAAGCTAAGGCGTTGGTGAGGAGCGCCTGGTCATTGTGTGCACCGGGAGAAAGAGGAAGCTCGGACTCGCATGGTGCTTGTCTTGGTGCAGTCAAGGCATTGGTGAGGAGCATCTGGTTGTTGTGTGCACCGGGAGAAAGAAGTGAGTCTTGGACCCACGGAGTGCCAGTCATGGTGCATTCAAGGCGTTGGTGAAGAACGCCTGGTCGTGGTGTGCACCGAGCAAAGGAGTGAGACTTGGACGCGCAGGGTGCATGTCGATGTGCAGCCAAGGTGTTGATGAAGAGCGCCTGGTCGTGGGGAGCTCCGAATGAAGAGTTGAGACTCAGATGCGCAGGGTGCATGTCGAGGTGCAAGAGCACCTGGTCATCGTGGGCACCAAAGAAGAGGCGAGTCTCGGACGTGCGTGCCGAGGTGCAACTAGAGGCGCTGGTGAGGATTGCCTGGGTAGTGTGTGCACCAAAATCGAAGTAGGTCTCCAACAGTGCTGAGGGTGGATCTCGGTGTCCACTGAGACCGCCGGAAGGAGGACCAGGTCATTGGGTCCTCGGAATGAAACAGTAGCGGCCCGGACCAGCAGCCCCGGAGGAGCTGAGCTGCCGACCCAAGCTTGCCGTATGATACGTGACCTTATTTGTGCCTGACGAACTACATGTTTGGTGCGCTATGCACTGCATTATTTTTACCTTGCATAGTACATGATTGTAACGTGGTGCATTGCATTATTTATTCATCGCGCAGTACAGGATTATAATGAGGCACATTGCATTATTTCTTCATTCCACAGTACATGATTGTAGCGTGACGCATTGCTTTGTTTCTTCCTTTCACAGGGCATGCTGGTAGTGATACGCATTGCATTATTCCTTCTATTGTAAAGCACATGACTTTGGCACTACGTATTGCATTGTTCCTCTTGCACAGTACAGGAGTATATTGTTACGCATTGCAGTATTTCTTTTCTTTTGCAACGTGTGTGATTCTAGCAATACGACCTGCCTAACCTTTTGTAAATGGTTAGATGTAAACTTAACTGTTGGTTAGAAGTGATGGTTGCCATTAGAACCTACCAATCCACCGGAAGGAATACTACCCAATGTTATATGTTGGTTTTGTATTGTGTTGTCATATCGTATATCTGGTTATATAAAGCTTATTCTCGTTTTATAAAAACTTGTGCGGAGTCTATTTGTGGTGACATCATTGGGTTGCTGTGAGTATGGTTGCACATATAGTACACTCGTGCCTTGGAGAAAAACCTGGCTGCTCGTGCCAAGCTACTAAGGGTTGAGCTGGGCTATCTCAGACGGTGTCCTTACTTAGCCTAACGTTGAAACGAGGAGTCGGGGACTCCCGCCTCCAGCATTTAGTGGCGACAGTGAGGGATAATAACCGCCATTTCCAACATGATGTCTTGCAGCTTTCAAATAGGATTTCCCTTTTTTTTTAATCTTTATTTATAACTTTTTCGAGACATGAAGAATCACAGCTTTGTTCACAGTGCTTTAAATACAGCATTGAAAACAATGAATAATAATGTCATGTCCATTGCGCGTCTTTGCAGCAATTACAGGGTTCATCACTCAATTATGGCAGTTGGTTACATCCTCAGCAATACCTTTTAGTCAAAGCAGTAATACAGTACATGATAACCGTCAGGAGCAAGTAATGGCATCATATGACATTGTACAGTATAATACATCCGGCTCCGCAAAACATTAGATAACAAATAGCAGTACGACTGGATATGCAGACTGATCCCGGGCCCACCCATCAGTAGTGATTGCTGGTCCAGAGAGTTCACAACAGTATGTGTCACATCAAACCCTCCCCAACCTCAGGCACAGAGACAATCCCCTGAGTGGACGCCACCGGGTCCTCATCTACATTACGCATTAAATAAGCTTGCAGTGGTCCCCATATATCTCTGGGTCTGGAGGCGGTTGGCAGTGTCTCAGCATGGACAGCATGTTGTTCTTGACAATGTGTGACATCCCGTATCCATGACTTAAACCTCGGAGCCCGTCCCCGGCCCCAACGACAGGCCAGCCTGTGTTTAGCCAACAACAAAGTGATATCTAAAAACTTCCTGCAATGTGTAGGTATCAAGGCAGTATATCCCAACAACATAACCAAGGGGTTTCTCTCCAATGTAATTTCTAGCATGCTGTCGAGTGACTCATGTAGTTGTGCCCAAAACTCCGCCACAACGGGTCATTCCCAGGCTAAATGCAGAAATCCCGCCCCAGCACTTCTACATCTTTCACAGCGGTCATTGTCTGATAACTTGAATCTATATTTTTTGGCGGGAGTGTAATACAGATGTTGTAAAAACTTATAATGTATAATTTTTAAAACGACAGCTGGCTGAGACACGGCCTGTGAATCTACAACAGTATAGCCATTGCTCATCAGTTAATTCACACCCCAGATCCTCACTCCAGTATAGACGAGCCGAACTTGTAACCCCTGAATGATGTACCCTTATGCTACTGAATATACCTGACACGAAATGCTTCCCGCCCTTAGAGCTAAGCATAAGGTGTAGGGGAGCCAGCTTGTCCGGTTCACTGGGGAAGTCAGGAATTATGTCCCGCATCCCCTGCCGCAGCCGCACTTATAGAAATATCTCCAGCGGCGTGGGCGTGTATCCCTAAAAAAAAATTCCATGGTCTTAAACGTTCCTCCCGTAAATAGGTCCCCCCATGTGGTAACATTAAGCTTTTTGCACAGGCCTGAAACCCTTTTTCCTGCAGCAATATCAATTTCGGGTGATAAGTGAGGGGGAGCTGTGGGGAATACAAAAGCGGAGCCTGTAAGACCTTCACCACACATCGCCAAGCGTCAACCGTACAAGTTACAGCTGTGGGCGGTGTCTCTAGCACTCTAACAGGTCCATGTATAATACCGTTTAGGGGAAGGAGATGCGCCAGCCAATCGTCAGTTGTCGTCTGTGGCAGTAAGGGTGTAGGTATCATCCAATGATATGCAAAATGTGCCTGCGCACTTATATAGTAAAGTTCGAAATCCGGTATCAAACCCGTCCCTATAATAGGGTTGTGTAATGATTGACCACTGTAGTCGTGGCTGCTTTCCACCCCATAGTAGCCTTATAAGTTCTGTCCGCACAGTTTTAAAAAAAAATGAACCAGGATAGTAAGGACTGTTAAGAAGTAAGTATAGAAATTGAGAGAGAACTACCATCTTTATAAGCGAAGCCCTGCCCGCTATAGACAATGGTAATGAAATCCAACGTGTAACTTTGGCTGCTAGTTTCATGGTTGCTGTGCCATAGTTAAGCCTAAGCGTTTCTTCCCTGTCTCTAGAAACCTGTATCCCCAGGTATCGAAGATCAGCATGACACCATTCAAGAGGAAAATCTAGTGGGAAGTCGTTGACTGCAGGCGTGAGCGGGGAAGAATTGTGACTTAACCCCAATTTATGTTGACCCCTGAAAGCCTACCAAACACCAAAAATTCATGCAGTAGAGGATTTAGATTGTGCTGCAGGTCTTTAACACACAGCGTGAAATCGTCCGCATATAACGATATGAGGACCTGACGCTGGAAGCATTGAAACGCTCTGTCTTTATGCAGTTGTCGCAATCTACACGCCAATGGCTCTATCGCTATAGCAAAAAGCAGGGGGGACAGCGGACACCCCTGCCGGGTACCCCGCGATAGGGGAAGGGAGGATGACAGATGTCCATTAATCAGTAACTTAGCAGTAGGCTGGTGGTAGAGCAGCTGTATCCATGAGATAAACATCTTGGGGAACCCCATTCTCTGTAGGACCGAGAATAAATAATTCCATTCCACGGAATTGAATGCCTTTGTGGCATCAAGGAACACTGCCGCCACTGGGAAGTTAGGTACCACTGTTTGGATTAAAGAAAATAGTGTACGCAAATTATGATTAGTAGCACTACCCGGAATAACACCAGATTGGTCCTGGAGTATGATCTTATGCATCAGGAGGGAGAGCCGATTCGCCAGCACTTTAGCCAATATTTTTGTGTCGCTGTTAATCAGAGACAGTGGGCGATAGGAATCACAGGACAAGGGAATTTTACCAGGCTTCAAAAGAGAGATAATAACCACCTCACGCATCGAATGTGGGAGTATCCATACCTCTAAGGATTCTTCGAACAACTCCCGTAACAATGGAGCCATGATGTGGATATAGCATTAATAAAACTCGGACGGCAAGCCATCAAGGCCCGGTGCCTTGCCATTCTTCAGTGCCATAATAGCTTCTCGTACCTCATCTAGCTCTATAAGGGCACTAAGGAACTGCCTGTGCACGTCGCTAAGCCAGCATAAGGCTACAGTCGCCCAGTAACCCCTCCAGATCTATCTCAGCAGCAGTCTGTGTAGTAAATAAACAAGTGTAATGCGATGTAAAGTTATCCAATATCCCCATGGTATCTGGTCATATCTGTCCGTCCGATTGAATGATCTCCAACACACTGGTATTAGATCGTGGACATCTCGTAATTTCCGCTAGGATCTTCCCCGGCCGTTCCCCCTCCCCGTATCTGCGTGCCACCCAATAACACCCTCTAAATTGCTTCCCAAGCCGCCTACTCTTCAAATTCAGATAATTTGACCCTAAAGTCTGTCTGTGCTTGCTCCGTATCTCCCCGCACCATTAAGTCCTCCAGCTTTTTCAGATCGTGTTCTAGGGTCTGTAACATACGCTGTATGTCTCTTAACACTCCAAAGCTTTTAGCCAGACAATATCCTCGCATTGTAACTTTAAAAGCTTCCCATATTATATCTACGCTATCCACTGATCCTTTATTTTGTGAGAAAAAATCAGCAATTTCCTCCCCAAGCTCAGTTTTGAAGACCATGTCAAGTAAAGCATTCGGTTGAAAGCGCCATGCCGGCCGGGGTCTATCAAAGCCAGGCAAAGCAACCGTGACCTAAACAGGGCAGTGATCTGAGTAGGTCCTAGCCAAATGTATAGCCTTGCGGAGGCCCGTGCTCATCCCCCTAGTGAGAAAACAGTAATCTAGACGGCCCATGTGCCACTATACAGACCCTCCAGCCTTTCGCGATTTCGCGATTTGCAAAAAAATCGCGAAATCAGCTGACTAGCGCGATGGCCGCGATTTTTACAATTATTTCCACGATAATTGTAACCAAATCAAACATTACCCTTTTATAGGCTGTTTGCGCACATGTCACTACTGCCGCCGTCCAGCCGCCGAATACCTGCTGTGTCCCACTTGACAAAATCCAATCCTTTAGCCTGTGTGGCTTTCATGTGTAAATGCAGCTACTGGCGCCTCGCTCCGGGGAACAGGCTCTCTCTCATCATGACGCCTGAGGCCAATAACAAACTCTGAGCCTGCTGGCGAGGCCGCACCCCTTCCTACCTTCTGGCAGGCGAGTACTGTAAGGGAAAAGGTCAGGGCTTACATCATTTCCCAAGCGCTAAAGTTTATCTCCCCGTCACCAAACCCTGTGTTTGAGGCTCGATTGCAGCGTCTGTTTACCTGCTGCGTTCACCTTTCCCCTAGAAAGCTCAAGGCCGGGTACAAGGAATGCGACTCGTTGCCCACAAGTGCTTGAATACCGCTCACTTTACCTGTGTAACTGAGTATTATTAGAACTAATAAACAGTGGAGCGGCCCGAGGCACTGCCGCAGTAAGGAATTGCGACACTGAAGAAAGATGTGAGGACATTTTTTGCACCTCTGATGTGCGAAACAATGGCCTCTGCCCTGCCCTACATTTCAGCTTGAAAGGCTTCAGAGAACCTGAATCTGTGATCTTTCGAGTACGGGGGCAGTCAAAAATAAAGCAGGAACATTACCGCATTACTGCTGCTCTTGTCCACGACCACAGTGAAAACCAAATATAAGTCCTGGTGAAAAGGTTCAAATGGACTCGTCACTGCAGATGGCCGTGATTAGATGGATGACGTGGGGCCTGGTTGGATTGTTGCAGTCCACTCTCTTCCTCACTCAGGGCGCAACCCACCGAGAAAATGCTAGGATGGCAAGCCAATCATTCCCAGAGCAGGACATTGCTTAATTTGAGCGGGGGGGGGGGCACCAAATCAAGAAGAAAACACACAGATCGTGAAGAGAGACAATTAGAAAGATGGCACCCCGTCACAAAAGGAGAAAGCAGCGACCTGCCAGAGTGAGATAATAGAGCAGGGAGTGTCTGGCAGTGGAGTACCAGGCAGGAGGTGGATTTAAGACAGGCACGCAACACCCATTGGGCTCACCGGGCTTCAGCCCCCCCCACCCGTCGTTTGTGTCAGCCCAGGATGACACAGTTTCGCGGGCTGGCGATGTCTAATGCAGCCGCACCCGAGTACTTCACAGGTATTTCAATCAGGTTACAAAGGCACTAGGCTAATGTCCTTCCATTTCTGGTACTTTGCTGCAGTTTCAAGATATTCTTAGAGTTTCTAATTGCTCAAATGGGGGTATTTCTGATATTGATTTGTTTCCCTAGACTTCATTGCTTGATTTCGTTCAGGAGAAACTGTCACTCATAATCGTTGAATGTCACTCATATTTACACTTAATTTATGAAAATGTCACACATAGCAACCTGAAGCCTTGGCAGTTATGTACCCTGCAGCAGCGCTTCAGAACTGCTGGGGATATTTTAAGACCCTTTTAGACCATTGGGTTTCAGATAGGAGGATAGTTTTTTTATGGATTTCCTTGCCTTTGTCCACTCACAAAGTGTCACTTAAATTGTCACACTTAATTCAATGCATTACTTTCTAGTAAAGCGCTCTAGCAGCAAAGCAAGACTTCCTGTGTGGGTCATATTTGTATTATCAATATATTTTCAATGTTAAAAAGGGTGATAGAAATGACTGTTTTTTAAAATGGACGTGTCCAGGAGGCAGCAGTACCCCAGCAGGGGTGCATACATGGGTGCTAGAACACCCCAGGGAGAAATAGGCCCCCTCTCACGAGGTGCAGATTGGAGCTGTGCTTCTGTAGAACCGCTTTAAACATGCCAGTTTCACAGTGGAATTCCCTGTTAAATCAGTTTACATTGATTTAAGGCTGAAAAGGAATGCTTACGAGTAAAATAAAGTGCCGCAATAATGCCGCTAAATTTCCATTTTTGTGCCGCTAAATTTCAATTTTTGTGCCGCTAAATTTGCAAATCTATGCCGCAATATCCTGGGGGGTCTGACTATACGATATGAAATGTGTTCCGTCCTTTCTGGTAGGGTGCAGTCGTCTCCAGCTATCCACTAGATCACATTTGTCCACTATACCCGCTACCATATCCCGTGATTTAGTGTGGTAATGGGTCACCTCATCTGCCCTCCCCTGTGCGGGGACTAGTGCTACATTAAAATCCCCCCCCAGAAAATATGCGAGGACCCAACATCCAGTATTTTGCCCCAAACAGTCACAAATAATTCTGGTGTATCTACATTAGGGGCGTAACAATTAGCGATGGTCACAGAATCCCTACCCAGTCTCCCCCACACTAGAACAAATCGACCCTGGGGGTCAGACAATACACCAGCAAGTGCAAAGGGAACATTCTTTTTTATCAAGATTGTAGTACCTCTGGCGTATGAGGAGAAGGAAGAGAAGGCGCGGACACATGCCCACCTGTTGGCAAAAGTATTGTGAGACTGTGGATGGATATGTGTCTCCTGTAGTAATGCTATCTGTACTTGCTGTCTATCCAGATTTGCTAGTATTTGTCTACTCTTCCACGCATCATTTAAACCCCGTATATTCCATGAGAGTATAGTCAGTTTGGAATCACCACCCACCCCTGTCATATCGTTCTACATAGCATCGTGAATGAATGACTAGAACAATGGACAACTTGACGCACGTCTGTAACATGTACCACTGTAAATGAACATAATGCACAATTCCACCATACTAAAAGCTGAACCCCTCCCCAGCACCTCCCCCACCCACTGAAGTATCCACATGCCAGGAAAAAACCACACCACCCCCCTCCCTATCAACAACCCAAAGTAACAACACATTAGGGGTATTTCCGTTTGGGGCTTTCCACCAGGTGACTCATGTGAACCTTGTGCCTATATAGGAGACGTACTACACTGTCCAGTCCCCCTCATAGGCAGCAAGGTTGTCCGGCCTGCTCAATCATAGTATGACATCGAGTGATAACGGAACCATCCAGCTTTGCAATATAATCCAACTTCCAGAGTTCGTACTGGAGAGTAATACAAGCACACTGAGGTCCATACGTATCAAAGGGACCACATCCCTTGTCCATGAAAGTCCTTGTTCTTACAAGTGTGGACTAACTCAAAAGGGATCATTCTACATCAGACAATCGTGCCTCCATCACGTCATCTCAGTCAGGCGTGGCATTCCTCCGGCTCTTGAGTTTCTTCAGAAATTCTTCCACCTGTTTCAGGGACGTGTAGATGGTTTGTTTCCCCTGATGTGTTATCCGCAGGCAAGCCGGGTACAATAAGGCGTAGTCCACCTGTGCCTGTCTCAGCTTCTGTTTTACGGCATTGAACTAACGCCTCTCCTCCTGAACTCGGGTTGTGAAATCAGGAAATATAGTAAAGGTGACGCCATCATAAGTTAGCTGTTTTTTCTCTCTTGCCACCCACTACACCGCATTCCTGTCCCTGTAATTAAGGAGTCGTGCTATGATGGGTCTAGGCGCACTCCCAGGCGGGGGCCTAGAGCCCAAGGAGCTATTCGCCCGTTCTAAGATGAATTGCGATGACAGCACCCCCGTGCCAGTGACCGCACGAAGTACTTTCTCGACGTAGTCTTCTAGGCGCCCCATGTTGGTACTCTCGGGTACGCCTAAAACACGAATATTGTTCCGGCGGTTGCGGGCTTCAATGTCCTCATTCTTTGCGTCAATAATCCTCATCAATTTATCCATTTTGAGTTGCCGCAGTTTTCAATTGCTCTGTGACATCTTGTCTCCAATTGTTGTAAAACCTTGATGCATTTCTTTAAGGAGTGTTTGCATATCACCTCTGGGGCCATCTTTCTGCGCGGCATCCATCTCCTTCGTGCCAGTTCCTCCCTCCGCATCTGACTGTTTTGCAGTTTTCTTGGCCTCAAACGTGAGGCGAGGTTGACGTGAGTCCATCCTACCCATGATGAAAATTGGGAGTTTGAAGGGGACGTCTTCCGATCTTACTACTTCAGACCCAAAGCAACCACCTGCACCAGTATAGCTCCTGCTGCTTTTGGGCCTCCGCCGTGCCAGAGAACACTCCCACCAATGTTCAGCGGCTTGTGCCAAAACAGCCGTGTAGGACCCACATTATGCCAGTCTCGCAGTGGACTCAAATCAGCGCTCTGCCCCCCAAGAACACTGTAGGCACCGGGGCACAAGGATGATGCAATTTGACACAGAAGCTCAGTCACCTTTTCCGAGCGACGTACAACCTCCTATTTATGAGAGAGTCTGAGATAAATCGCCTCTGGGGTGCAAATCCACAACTTGTTCCCAGATTTCTGGCTGCAAGAGTGCGGGTTAAATATCAATGCCCCTTGTGCGCCGAAGCCATTATCTATCTGCAGCCTGCTCTGCCTCGCAGTGGCAGTAAGGAGTGGAATGTCCCAAATATGCGCGGCAGAGCCCGCCTTGAAATATAGTGAGTGGCGTGAACCAGCAGTTATGCCATTAACGATGAGTCCAGACAGCCGGCAATTCGTCCTAGCCCGGCCCCTCTAGCAGATGCACAGCGATGATGGTCCAAGTCCCAGGGCTGCCATTAGGCCGCGACTACATCCGCCATGCTGCCCATTTCGCGCCACCACTCACCGCCTACGATGTTATCAAGTCTCGGGAGGGAGGGGGGATGCGACTGCTACAACATTAGTCTCCACTTCTGCTCTCTGCCGTTGTCCCGCCGCCTCCATATTTCCCCTCTGACAATCTCGAGTAGGAGCACCAGTGACGAGCACCCGCAGGGCCCACTCACATCGTGGCGACCATGGTGCTCGCGTAGCACTGTCCCCCGGGCCTCAGTACCACGGCGCCCTGATGGTCCCAGCGCTCCGCAGGACGCCGTGCGCAGCCCCTCGCTGCCGCCTCTGGTACCGAGTCACGTTCAGCACCCTTTGCCTCTCCAGCACTTCTGACAACTAAGGGGGTTGTTTCCGCACCAATTATCGATGCACACCCAGGATATTTGAAGGATTACAAGCTGGACAGTGGGAGCCTCACGATCTCGCTGCCATTCCGCTCGTGCGCCACCTAGCGCCCCCCTCAAATAGGATTTCCTTCATGGGAGGACGAGTGGTGTTACAGTACGCTGTGCTACAAAGCAGAGATTTGTGTTGTAGTGCTCACCATAGTAAATATCATGCTGCCACTATTGAATTGTCTCATATCGCATCACATATCATATACTATATCATGCTATTTGTGAATGAATTTTGTGAGAAAGTGGATTATTAGTGTTTGGTAGTCTTCTTCACATACAAATTGACCTATTCCTGACTCAGTTCAGTAAGATTTCTTTGAGCAAGGAGGATTAACTTAGGAAAAATTTGTAAAGCATTATCAGTACCAAAATAGTAAAAAAAAAGTAGAATACACACGACGATAAACATCCCATCCTAAATTTATGAAAATAGAACAAAAATAATGAGCAGAAAGACACCAAAACGACAACAATCCTATGTAGATAGCCATACTTTTTTTTTGATGTTTATATAAACAAAATTTTCAAAATGTTTAAAGGAGCAACTACCTGTATTTGGTCGCACTAGACTTGGTCAAATCATAAGTTAAGGCATGACCACAATGGAGCGAGTTTTCGATATAGGGACCAGGTTTGGAATGGTGGGAAGCTTTACCTTCTGACTTAAAATGTGTTGGGGGAAGTTCAAGAGTATCAGCAGGGCAAGGCAGCAGTCTGTGGTCAGGTTGGATTCCACAAGACTAGATAGCTGTCAGTCAATGTTCCAATGAAGCTGTTGGTGGGAAAGTTCTGAGTGGAAGAAATTCAAACTTCCTGCCAAGGGAAGGTTCCTTGCTGCTGTATACATTCAACATCTTCTTCCAGTGAAGATTTCTAGCTTCAGACTTGAACTTCATTCAGGGGCAAACTACCACGTTTAATCTGACCAGTGATGCAATGTCAGCAGCTGTGGGTCAGCAGCGGTCCTGTGGTAGCATCTGTTTTTTTGGCAAAAATCCTTGGAAAAGGTTTTGAGCCCCAGCTTTTAAGGTTCGGCAGCAGGAGCACACAAACTCTGACACTTATCCATGGGCTGCAGGACCTTAGGTACCATATTTGGGAGTCAGGACTCACACCAGGAGAAGCCACTAGCAGGGCTCAGGGCAAGTCCAGTTGAAACTGTTCAGCTGGGATCTTCAGGAAGGTAGGCTTCTTGCAGATTTTTGTAGCCCTGTATCTTAAAAGAAGGCTAGCCAGCTAGCTGTTGGAGTCCACTGTTCTGGCTTGGATACAAAAAGGAACAAGTCCAGCCCTTGGGGTATCTCCCCACAGGTTACAGTGGGTGCAGTTTTTCTCAGAAGTCAGGGTTCAGCATGTGCAGCCCTTCTTCTATCTCCCTCAGGTCTAGCAATGTTCTGAGGAAGGTATCCAGGGGTGCCATTTTAATGCCTGGCACTAGCTTGTGGGTGGGGTGACTACTTAGTCAATACATAACAATTTCCCTGGGGCAATGCTACTCACATTGACATAGCATTCTATGGGCTTGACACTAAACAATCCCACGGTGTCCCACTTTGCCAAAATCCAAAAGGGCAGAATCGGGGCACATCTTTGAGGTGTATCTATGGAGATGTGAAATTCCCCCTGCAATACCAGTTCTGGGAAAGGCCCTCCCTTCCCAGGATTGATGCCACTCTGGCTACTGGGACAACCGCAGGGGCACACATAGGACTGAGAGGCTTCCACTTTTGAAGCTTGTACAGTTGGTGGCCACCTCCCCTGGCTGCCATCTTGTCAGAAGGAGGCTACACCTCCTCTCAGACAAGGCCCCTTTGTTCCCTTTTCTGAAAGCAAATCACACCTCCCAGTAGGATGCTAGGTGACAGTTGGGGTTATCTCTGAAAAGGCTGCTAGAGACTTTTAGGCAGGAAAATGACAACTTTTAAAAGTGCCATCTCTAAAATTGTAATTTAAAATCCAATGGTTCTACCAGATTTTAAATTCCTAATTATTTGAATCCTTGGATCATGGTTCTAGCTATTCCCACACCAACGTTTTACATTATAAGGTGTTATAGTGTAACCCAGTGCTTTTCTATGGGAGAACCAGCCTTGCAACAGTAAAAAACAACTTTGGAAATTCTTCACTATCAGGACATGAAAAACCTAAGTACACATGTCCTACTTTTTATATATTAATCACTCTGCCCGTGGGGCATTTAGTGCCTATCTTAGGTGTGATGTACAAGAACTAAAAAAGAAAGTTTATCCCTGGTAACGGGTTTATTTAGCCAGGCCAGATTTGCAATTTTTAAAGTGCAAACACAGGCTGCAGGGGCAGGCCAGAAGACATGTTGTACACAGTCACTACAGTGGGAGCACATAGGTTCTGCAGTACACTAGTGACATTTAAGTTACATCCCATGGTTATACCGTGGACTATGTAGGTAGGTTAACCTACCTTTCAACAGTTATGGCCGAGGAGATGCAAAGGTATGGTAATAAGAGGGATGTTCCTGATTTTTTATTTTGATGTACTTTTCCTTTTCCCAGAAAATAAGAGTAAAATGCTTTGCCCCCAAATCACTTCGAATCTTCCCAAAAACTATCATCCTTAAAGGTCTGTGACTAGCATACCAAAGGGTAAACCAATTCCTTTGTATGTTTTCCACTTTACCACTTACTATTCTGTTTGCTGAATGCTGAGATTTCTAGTCATTATTTACCCATTATGAAACCAGGACTACAAGTCCCAGAATTCAAAGACCATTCCTGAACTGGTCAGAGCTACTAACACATGAAACTAGGAAACTCGAAAGTGAGAAGCTTGTTATAGGTATCTATCTGATTTTCGCTAATATCCCATCTAAAGGTGATTTATAAACTTGTCATACACTGGTCTAATTTTGATTATTGACCTTCAATGCATAGTTCTATAACCAAAGGATACTACCTTACCTCTATTTGATCATGTCTTTTGTTACATAGACTACGCCTCTGATAAATCTCTTTTGTATAGATATATCTCTGGGTTTTTGCCTTGACTGTTTTGCTGAATATAGAATTCTGTGCACTTTACCCCTGCTAAACAGAGGTAATGGAATGTGCTCCCCATTCAACATGGTACAAAAGTGTACCCAGGTCCTGTAAGTTAAGTGCTTTCACTGGACTGCAGAACTCACTTGTAAGAAAGTGCCTATTTTCGACATGGTCCCCCCCACTTTTTGCCTGGTAAATGATGTGATTTCGACTGAAAATGCATTGGGTTCCTGCTAACCAATTCCCCAGTGACGGAGCTCTTTCCCAAAACGGTACAAGTGTTCGCCCAATTGGCAAAACTTTTAGCAACAACTGTATGCCACTTTTTAAAGCTACATTGATACCTAGGGCCTGAGGTACTAGAGAGGGCCACTAAGGACAGCAGAACGAATTATGCTACCCTAAGGGCCCCCCACCAAGCACATGCAAGACTGCCATTGCAGGCCGCATGTCTTGGTGCAGACAAAAGTGAAAACACAACATGTCACACAGCCCATGCATGTCAAATGTATAAGTCACTCCTAGAGCAGGCGTAATAGCTCCTAGGCAGGGTGCTGGATATTACATGTGAGGGCATACATGCATGAGCAGATATGCCCCCGTACTGGTCAGTCCTATTACTGTCAGTAGAATAACCAGGGAAGCCATATAAAACATGTGCTGGACACTGGTGAAAACGAGTTCCACAATTACATGAAGCTTCACTGAAAATGGAGATGTTTGCTATCAAACATCTCTTATTGGTTAATCCACAATGATGCCAGTGTCAGATGTATCATTACATGCACCCAGAGGGCACCTTAGAGGCACTCCCTGAAAACTTACCAGCATATACGGCCACATGCATCAACGTGTTTTGCATTCGCAAACGTGCGATTCGGAAAAATCGGCCGTTTGCGAATGCAAAATCCGTTTTTGGGATGCATCAAACCTTTGTGCTTAATTCGCTATTTTTAGCATTTCTTAAAAACGCGATTGCATTTAAGGAATCGCATTTGTGCGATTCCTTAAATGCAATGCATCATTTTTTTAAAAATAGCGAATTTGAAAATTGGAAGTGCAAATTAACACGAGGTTGAGCCTCGTGTTAATTTGCGAAAATCCTCAAAAACGTAAAAAAATGCATTTTTAAAACTGACATGTTACAGACACACATGTACCTAGGACATGTGTGTGTGAAACATCCACTTAAAAATACATTTCAGGGGTGCAAGGGGGGGTCCTGTGGACCCCCCCCTGCACCCATGGAATGCATCAACATTATGCGAATTCTAATTTGCAAATTCGCAATTCCCATTGATTCCTATGGGCCTTTTGGCCCATAGGAATCAATGGGAAATGCGAATTTGCAAATTAGAAGTCGCATAATATTTGCGAACCGGCAAAAAAAGCGAATTTTACCGAATCGCAAATATTAAGAAAAAATAATCATGCATCCCGTTTTGCGACTTCCAAATTGCGATTCGGTATTTTTCGCAATTTGGAAGTCGCAAACGGCCGGGATGATGCATGTGGCCGCTGGTGTCCTTGCTTACTGCTAACAGCCTGCCAACCGAGATGCTGTTCTGACCGCATAGGATGAGAGCTTTTGCTCTCCGGAGATTCAGAAAAAAGCATGTCCAGGAAGAATTGTTGTTTTGGGGTCATTTTTATGTGGTACAATGTACTCTATTTTCCTAAGTTGCTCTGGGAATTTTCTCATATGTTTGGCTTGACTTTATTAATGTCTTGGTATTGCATAAATGCTTCACAATCTACCTCTGATTTAAGCCTGTCTGATCTGTGCCCAAGTTACCATGAGGTTGAACTCAGGTTAATTTAGTCACTTTATGGGTTCACTCTGAAGATGGGGTGTGCCTAATATTTCAAGGGGTTCACCCCACAACTAATACCCAATTTCTTACAATGGTACACTCTATTTAGGTAAATTATTGTTTTTCTGTGACTAAGGCACATATGTCATTGTTTAAATATCCATTTAGATCACCCTGAAATTTTTATGACCGACAATTCCTGTTCGTGATATGCACAGAATAATCTGGCATTGCAGATATGCATAGGAAATCACAATGGAGAAAAAGATGATAGAACACATCCGCCCTCCCAGCAACAAAAGGACAGATGTCTTGAAACGTTTTGGACTGCAATAGATACAAACAATAAAAACTGGTGTTTTTCAAAATGAAGAATACCAACTGAAATAGAAAGACAATGTCATTTTAATTCTAGTGAGTCGGAACGTTTAGTGATTATTTACTCAACCGACTGAGTGATTTGGAGGTCAAATTGTCCAGAACACATTAAAACAATTGAAGTCTTTGCTCTCTGGACCAAGGCACATTTAGAAACGGATGTCACACCAAATGTGTATTTTTGCATTTGGTATGGGGCATGTTGGACTCGTGCATAGGTAAGAGTTAATGTGAGAAGTTGGCCTGGCATATGCTGTCCACTAATTATAGTGGGCACCTTGCACCAGTCCAAACAACCCCTTAGAGGTGACAGGTTAAAGACAACCTTAATTGAAAGCTATCCTAATGGTAGCTATGGAGAGCAACCTTCAGGCTAAGTCTTGAAGGAATGTAAAGCAGCTTGTTTTACCAGTCTATTATCTTGTGAATAACCAAAGGAGAACCACACTGTGGGTGATAGGGTGTGGTGAATTTGAAATTCACTCCACACTCCTTCCACATAGCAGTCAAGTAACCAGACATGAAATTAGCACCTCTGTCTGAAACTGTCTCCTTAGGAAAGCCCACCCTTCAGAACACTCCCAAGGGGGCCCTTGCCACCACAGTAGCTGTGATGGTCCTAAGGGGAATGGCTTCTGGGTACCTGGTGGTATGGTCCACCACCACCAGGGTAAATCTGTTCCCAGAGGCTTTCTGAGAATCCATGGGTTCAACTATGTCATTCCCCACTCTTTCAACTGTAGCCCCCACCACAGTTAGTGGTATCAGGGAGGCCTTTGTATCACCACCTGCCTTACCACTGGCCTGACAGGTGACACAGGAGCAACAAAACTTCTTGGTGTCTTCAGAAATGTGGGGCCAATGAAAGTGAGGGACAATACAGTCCCAAGTCTTTGTTTTGGCCCAGGTGACATGCTAAGGGATTATCACGGGCTAGTGTTAATAGGAAGCCTCCTTGCTGCACCATTCTTGGAGTCTCTACTCTGAATACTGGAGTCCATCATCCCAATATATCTTATGGGTTCCACTAGCATTCTCATCAGCCTCAGCAGCAGCTTGCTGTCTGAGAGGTTCAAGAGAAGGGCAGATCAGCTGCTCTTGGCTCAGATCTGCCCTGTCCCCAAGAACTCAACCTGATCAGGCTCAAGCTCATCTGGGACAGTTTCTTCTTCAGGACTAAGATCATCTCCCTCAAGAGACTACTCTGTATTCTGAGTCAGGGGGGGAGGCTCTACTTTAACCCTACTGCTCCTTTTCTTGGAAATCACCTGATCCATTCTTACAGAAGCCTGCTCAGCTTTAGATATTTTGGGCTGTGACCTAGTCAGAGCAAACACATGTGCAGGGATTCCTAAAATTTCTGCATGGATACTGAGCTCCACTTCAGCCCAAGCTGAAGTCTCTAAATCATTGCCAAGCAAGCATTCAACAGGGAGGTCTGCACTTACCACAACCTCCTTGAGGCCAGTTACCGCTCCCCAGGAGGTCACTTGGTACATTTCACCAAGTATGGTGCCACAAGGTCTTGTGTCACCATTGTGCCACTTGCCCCTATGTCCCTGAATGCCAAAGCTTATTTTCCATTGATCAAAGGCTGCTGTCTGTATTTGCTGTCCGTATTTGCCCAGATTATTGGGACTCACAAAGGAGAACACATCCATGCCTCCATCACAGATCAGTACAGCCTGAGTTGGAACTCTGACTAGGCAAGAGTCTATCTCAGAACCTAGGGTTGACCCTACTACACCCTTATTCTGAGTAACACCACTTGGAGCTGAACTAGGGGGAACAGTTGCCTTAGGGGCAATGGTAGCAGGAGTTGAGTCTTTGTTCTTGTTACAATCACTAGTCCAATGGGTTTTCTGTTTACAGATTTTACACCATGGTTTATTTTGGCCTTTTTCTTTGGATGACTGGGATTACCCACCAGATGCAGATTTTTGGGGCCCTCGAGAAGACTTTTGGTCTTTACCCTTTTCCCCACCCTTATCAGAGTTCTTAGAATCTTGCTTCTTCTGGACACCACCTTGGTCCTGAACCCTCTGCTTCACCCTGGTCCTGATACATTTGTCTGCCTTCTTTCCCAATTCTTGGGGAGAGATCAGATCAGAGTCTACCAGGTACTGATGTAACAGCTGGTTTTGACAATTATTTAGGATCTGCACCCTCATAATTATGATGTACAATCCTTTGAAATCACACACCTTACTGCCAAGTACCCAGCCCTCCAGAGCCTTAGTAGCATAATAAACAAGGTCAACCCAGTCCTGAGTCTGAGTCTTTTGGGTATCTCTGAACTTTATCCTGTATTGTTCTGTCGTGGGGCTGAGCCTTGCATTCACTCTGTTAAGTTGACATGAGCTTATTAGATGTTTAAACGCCATTTTTCCTTTCTGCAGCCTTTTGCACACGGCACACATTATAATAAATGTTTAGAGTCTAGCTGAGTGTTTTGCTTCACAGGATAATAATATGTTTTTCTATATGAGCAGCCTTGCTTGGTAAGCTTTGTCTGAACAGTGAGTGCCGAGGCCTTCAAGGTTATTTCTACACAGTGGTTGTTGTTCGGACTGATCAGCGCAAGTTCTAGACTTAACATATATGCAGCTGTGGCCACCTCTGATTTTGGCGCGTTTAATAATGCACTGCGTAGGCGTGATCACACACACTTGGAGAACATTCGCATTCTGAGAGCTGGTGCAGAATCTGATGTGATCCATTTCTGCTAGTAGAAGGAGTGTGATCAATTAGAAACTGATGACATCCCTTAGGGCACACTGGATAATGGTTTAATCCTCCTCTGTTATTCAAAAAGTAAACATAGGTGGTTTTCAAGAGTTTATTTTCTTCTTGTCAATACTATTCACTTTATATCCATTGTCAATAAAGTTTTGATGCAAAACCATAATTCAATCCAACTTCATAAGTATGCATGGTTAAATCCAGCTCCAATGCATTTCAGGCATCCGCCCTTCATCGGGGAGCATCTAAATCAAAAAGACATATGGTATACAATATGTAAAATATGTAATGTCAATGATAAAAAATAAATGAAAAACTGTGAAAAAACCTTAACCCAACAATAGTGGAATTCGAAAAGAACGTTGTGACTAATAGAATATGTGTAGTTACCGAATAGAAAGTCAGTGGGGAGAAATGAAAAGTTCTTTCTAATACAGATCCACAAATGTCTATTAACGGCGTCATGATATGAGCCGAGTTGGAAGATCATGCTATGGTTATGGGGAAGTTAAAAAATGGGTGAGTTGAAAAAACGGGAGCGGAAAAACGTGAAGACGGAACAAAGTAAAGCGGTGTGGTTAAAAAGTGAGATTAAAGTGGCTCGTGTCAACCAATTAAGACGAGTAGTCATTACAGCTCGAGAAACGCTGCTATACAGAAGTCAAGTACAGGCATTTACTTACACGATTGCTCGAAGTTGAAAGTATAGGGTTGCAACGCGGTTTAGAGATGTCCGCAAATTCATTGGGGTGTAAACAAACGTGAGCGCTGCAAACCGGGTTACATAGGGGAAGCCGGGAGATATCCCTGTCACGTGGCAGGGAAATCTCCCGGCTTCCCCTATCTAGTAAGTAAATGCCTGTACTTGACTTCTGTATAGCAGCGTTTCTCGAGCTGTAATGACTACTCGTCTTAATTGGTTGACACAAGCCAATTTAATCTCACTTTTTTACCACACCGCTTTACTTTGTTCCGTCTTCACTTTTTCCGCTCCAGTTTTTCAACTCACCCGTTTTTTAACTTCCCCATAACCATAGCACGATCTTCCAACTCGGCTCATATCATGACGCCTATAATAGACATTTGTCGATCTGTATTAGTAAGAACTTTTCATTTCTCCCCACTGACTTTCTATTCGGTAACTACACATATTCTATTAGTCACAACGTTCTTTTCGAATTCCACTATTGTTGGGTTAAGGTATTTTCACCGTTTTTCATTTATTTGTTATCATTGACATTACATATTGTATACCATATGTCGTTTTGATTTAGATGCTCCCCGATGAAGGGTGGATGCCCGAAATGCATTGGAGCTGGATTTAACCATGCATACTTATGAAGTTGGATTGAATTATGGTTTTGCATCAAAACTTTATTGACAATGGTTATAAAGTGAATAGTATTGACAAGAAGAAAATAAACTCTTGAAAACCACCTATGTTTACTTTTTGAATAACAGAGGAGGATTACACTATTATCCAGTGTTCCCTAAGGGATGTCATCAGTTTCCAATTGATCACACTCCTTCTATCTTATTTTACTCGCCTCTGGGTGGAGAGCGATACCTTAGGAGCACCAATTTGAACTGAACACCTTTCTACTGAACTCATATCTAATTCAGGCTGTGCATGGGCCAATCAAATTCTTAACCATTTCTGCTAGTACCAGAGGTATGGGGCCGCCCTTGTAATCCCAAGAGACTTTCTGTAGATATAAAATAACCTACTAGCAAGGGAGGGTGAAATATAGGTATATTTTAAACCTGTTTCCATTTAGCATTATAACATGCTTTCTCCCTTTGTATTTTATGGAATAGTAACTATGGTGATAATCTTGTTGCTTATAATATGTCTGCTTGAATTAGCTAAAATATTGCGCATGAGAACACAGCATTAGACATGAATATTTCAAAATTGCACGTGTCTTCTTTTACTCCCTGTTTTGGACTGGTATGAGAGTATAACGAAAGAGTGTTCATGTGTTCCACATTGCCTGAGGTAATCTAAGTTCCATGTTCTGGGTTGTCTAATCATTGGTGTTATGGAAGAGCCAATGAGATACTGATGCTAGTCTGGTAGGGGATATTGGGTACTAAGGTGAGTTTTGGCACACCCTAATTCACTGAGGTTCCAAGTCTCTATGCACAGTTCTGTGTAGGAGCAGAATCCCTGCTACAGTTCAGTGGTTAGGCCAACCCCTTCAAATAGAGCAGCACTCTTCAGGACTGTATACTCATAAGCATCCTCTTCTCTAACAGTGAGGAGCTTGTCTCCTCCTTTGTCTGCAAAGGAGAGCCATAAGATTGCTGCCCACTGCTCCTGGGGGAACCTCTGAACTTTACAGGCCCTTTCCATTGCAGTAATCCATTTGTGGCTGTCATCCCCACTCTCTCTACCACTAGGGAAGTTTCTGCCACCATGGGGCTCTAGCACCATCCCTGTCTGGCTCTCTGAAGCTCTAGGGACTCCCTTTTTAAGGCTACCTGCTATCTTCTAATTCTCAGCTAGGCTTCCTCATACTTGATCTGCCTTTCTCTCTTCTCCTGGGAGGATTCCCTCCTGTAAGAAGAAACAGAGATCCTATAGATACCCCAGAATGGTCAGACTCCTCAGAAGGAGATCTTTACCTTCTAGGTATACATCCAACTCTCCCTGGAGGAAAAAAGAGAGGGCCTCCTTGGCCTTCTTTCTCATTTCCAAGGGAAGCTGCTTCTTCTAGGTAAAGGTCATTGTCACCTTCCTGGTTAGCTTCAGGGGTTGAGACCTGGGTTTTTCACCCCTGGGCCCTTCCTCATCTGCTGCCCCACCCACTCTGCCTATCCTTCCAGACCCTGAGGCCTGTCTGAGATCATCCAGCAGTAGTACCTCTATGAGGCAATGGGTGTTGGCACGTTTGCCTGTCTTCAATCTCCTATGCTCTCAATTCTAAGAATGGGAGCCTGTCATACTGGGATGCCAGTATCCTACAGACATCTGGCAGGGATCCACCGGTTCCTGGCCTTGAAGACATCACTAGTGTGGTGTGGTGTATGCACCTACCTACTCTAGTGTGGCCTACTAAACTCTCTTGAGTTGTAGAAAGAGTGTCCTAAGCCCTTGACACGCAACTCTAAGTACAGTAGTACTTACTGTAGTTTAAGCTTGTATTATATGTACCTTAGGTACCTGTAGTGTTTTTCAGTTAGTCAATCACTCAAGATTATCTGGTAAAACAATGACAAGCTTAAATCCCACCGCTGCCACCAATGTGAGAAGTTGGCCTGGAATATGCTGTCCAATAGTTATAGTGTGCACCTTGCACCAGTCCAAACAACCCCTTAGAGGTGATAGGTTAAAGACAACCTTTATTGAAAGCTATCCTATAATCTTGTGAATGACCAAATGAAAGGAGAACCAAGTATATATATAAAATATATGTATTTATTCTAAACTCACCCTACTAGTCTCTTTATGAGGATAGAGATAAAAGAACATATGTTACACTTAATGGCACACAGTAAATTAGCACAATATACGTTGAGCCCTAGGTTCATACCAAACCATATATTAACTGCTTAACTGCGGCGGCAATTCTGCCGTGGTGCAGAAGTTTAGCGCAGTGGATGAGGCCGCAACGGCCAACGGACTTATGCAGCACTACGGAGGTAGTGCACGTGACAGCCGTTGGCCTTCAGAAGCAGCGAAGGGGTTGAGAAAGTGGTATAAGAACCATGACTTGACTAGACACAAGGCCTAGAGCCTGTAGAAGTGCTGGGGCCACAAGGAACCACCCAAGGTAGTGACACAGGGGACCCATAGGATATACATGCAGTGTGAGAACACAGCCGTGAATAGGCGTTAACTTCAATGGGGAAGGTCGCCGTTGGAAATTTAAAGATTAAGGACACTTAGGAGAGGACTTTGAGCAAACCCCTTTAGACTTAAGGGTTTCTAGGGCCAACACCCACAGGAGCACCAGAGTACTCGAGTTACCTCACCCAGGGAAGCCAGGTGCATTTTGGTGTCAGGAATCGTCGTAGATTTAAATGGCGATCTGCTGCAAAGTGCTGCTGCCATCGAAGAGGAAAGTGTCTGGTGTGATCCAAGCCTGAATGGAAGATGAGAAGAACCTGAAAACAGAGGGGACAGAGTGTGGGTCACTTGCCAGTGACCAGGGGCACGATAGACGAATGCCCAACGATGTCGGGTGATATCAGGTTTGAGAGGTGAAGCTTGACTCTTCAGCCAAGATGACCAGGAGGCATCGACGACAACCAGGATCTGAAATCAAGCTGTACCACAAAGGATGTAGAGTGCTGTGGTGTTGGTGCCCGGATTGGACCCAACAAGCCTTGGCAACAGCAACCCATGCAGGAAGACGAAAGATTCTTGGGTGTGGACCAGCAAGGTCTGAGGGACTCACCACGTGGTGGGGAGTCATTGCACGTCTGGAGCAACCAGGGAAGCCCAAGGAAAATCAGAGTTACCTTCACAGGGAGCCACCAGTTGACAGACCAGGGATCACAAAGGGGCCTCAAGCAGAGACGCGCAGAGCCGGCTCAGGGAACACTCGTGGAGTGTAGGCCAGCAATCTTTGGTGCAAAAGGTGCTTGGGGCTTGAGCTACAAGTAACCAAAAGAACAGCCTCAAAGAATGTTGAGAAGCTGATGTACTTTCAAATGAGTACGGTGTACAGGAGTTCCGGTTCCACGTCACTCACGAGGGCTGCGAGTCTCAGTTTTGCTGGGAACTCAGGTCGGCCTCTGAGAAGTCTGGAAATACACCTCTTGGGCTGCAAATATTTCAGAGTCCTTGCAGAAGCTTTGGAGATGCAGACCAGCAAATGCTTATTTGGTGCCTGCCAAGCAGGGGAGTAACTTCTTTACTCCAAGGGAGATTCTTCAATCATCTAGTCGTGTAGATGGTCGAAGTTCCAGGATATCTGTAGCAGAGTTTCGTCTAGGTGTAATCTAACGTCCTGTAGTCAGGGATTCCTTTCTTATACCCAAGGAAGGGGTTGGACATACTCTGGAGACCCACCTATGGGAGGGTTTGGAAAGAGGGGTGGCTACACCCATTTCCTTTGCCAGTTTTGCACCAGAGCAGGGGCTGGAAGCCCCTGCAACCGGTTTGAACTGGGCTATGCACAGGGACACCAAATGTGCCCCTAGTGCAGACTTCAACGCACTCATAGAATGCACCCACCCAGCCCCATTCCACTAAGGCCTGCCTGGAGGTGATTAAACTTCCCTGTGACAGGAAACCTATTGTCCAGGCCTCCTCTGCCAGAGTTTCGTCCAGCAGCAGGAGGCCAGACTCGTGTCTGTGGCTGCAGCATCCATTTTGTGATGCCCGGGCTCTTTAAAACTGGTACCGGGTATACCGGTGTGTACATGTCTTTCCCTCTAGAAGAGTGGAATTCTACCCCCGCCACCAGGACTGACTGGCGGGGGGTAGGATTCCAAAGTGTTTGACACCAAACACAACATCTTTCTGTGCAGCCATTCCAAAGTTACCATTTACCGCGAGGTTATAATGCACTTAAGAGTATATGGTCTGGCTGTATCACAGAACAGCTCCACAGAATAGGTTCCGAAGGCTGCAGAGGGGCCCTGCTCATGCATGGTCACCCTCTCACACAGAACCAAGCACCCTGCCTTCAGAATTGATAAGGCCTGCCATAGGGGTGACTGATCTTAGTAAGGGCTGTATGCACCACCTTAACCAGGCTGCAGTAGCAGTCCTATGGTGTCATTTTCGAAGGCTTCCCAGGGGTGGCATAATACATGCTTCAGCCCCTGGTAGGCCTCTGTGGTACCTATGCCCTTAGAACCTAGTGTACCATATACTAGGGACTCACAAGGGTACCCCGATTTCCAAACTGGAGTGTACCTATAATGCATGGAATCAATTTAGAGAGGAAGCAGCTAGTCTGGGGTCCTGGATAGCAGGGCCCCAGCCAGACTAAAGTCGAAAAACAGTGAAACATCGGCAAAAAGTGGGGGTAACCATAAGAGCAGATCCTACTCTCCTATACTTAGTGTGTGCAAAAGAACATGTAACAGAACTGCTGTTTGTGAATTTGGAAAAAGGGACCCATGCACTTATTTCTTTAGAACTTTGTCTAGCTTTGTGAACTGGATAGTCACCTGCATGCATTGTATTAGACAGAGAAAACTTACACCATTTGTATCTGCGAGCTGAAAGTGACAAGATTTTGACAGAAGACAATAGAAATTGTGGACGTGTGTACCTCTAAAGCTAGGTGTTAATTTTCTGCAGGGATTGAAGGACAGAGGCCTTGCCAAAATGGGAAGATGTGAAATGATCTGCCACCCCTAAAGAGAGATGAGAGGAGAGAAAAAAGAATGATGAGTGATGAAAACAAAGATACAAATTTTCATTTGCTGTTATCTAATGTGACATTACACGACTAATATGACTTAATAACAATTTTATACACATTGCAAATGTAACGTTGAAGGTTAAACATTTGCTAATGAAGTGTATTGTAATATAGTTATGGAGGAATTATTTCGCTGTGCATAACAGATAGAAATATTTCAAAGAAAAAGTTTTGTTGAGGCAACGAAATTGCTCATTATGAAGTATGTGAAAAATATAAAACACGTTATCTAATTTTATTAAACTTTAACAGACACCCAACAAAGTACATTTAGCATATTGAAGCTGCATCTCTTAATGTATTTTTGTCATTAACTGTGTCACACTAAGGCTAGAGGTCCACTTTATGGAAAGGCGCCATATTCCACTGTATAATTAAAATCAAACATTGACTAAACCTTTCATAAGTCCTCATGCAGATGCCAATAAGTCTGTTAAGCCGTTGCTGTCTCACAAAAGCTGTGTTTAATAAATGATGGCCCGGTTATCTTACTATTGGACAAGACCTATCCGCCATTTAAAACAGTTAGGGGGTTATTTATGAAGGCCTTGCGCCGCCGGGGCGTCACTTTTAAAATGGGAAAAAGTGATGTACCGGCGGCGCAAGGCCTTCATAAATAAGGCCCTTAGTGTTGCTTGAGATGTCTTTGCCTATATCAAGCTGCATTGAACAGGAAGAATTTTCATGAGATCCATTGTAATAATTGATGGAAAGGAAAAAAGTGAGTGACTGACAGAAAGAGTTTAGTGCTGAAACATACGCCCGTATGCATTTCTGTGCTAGGATTAGTAGTACCCACCTATGTGTCAAGTGAACAATAGATACTAAAAAGGCCCCAGTTCAAACTGAGGGACTGATTATATTAAAGGACTGATCAGGATTGGCTGGTGTTCCTGAACCAGTTTTCTAGGATTCAGTGACAACAGACCCAATTTTACCAACCTGTGATTCTGGTCGATAAAATCACATGGAGCTTTGCCTGCAACAACAGCTAAGGCACTTCACTCACTTCACACCGACTTCATTCTCTGGTGAAGAGTGTATTCAATGCTCTCCTTGGCAAAATGTAATGTTCCAATTCCCTCCCTAACTTCCCCGTACCCTTCCTTAACATCCCTATTCCCTCTCACTATACCCAGCTTCCACACCCGCGTGTTCAGAGCAGATGGGAAATGCGTGGATTAAACCCTTTAGTAAAGGGACTGGCATGAGAAATAACACACAGTAATTCTATGTCTAAATAGTCCTTCCCTGTTTCCTAGGGGTTTAACAGCATGGTGCTAGTGGAATGGTACCACAAAGTAATGGAAATTAAGGAGCATATTTACAAGCCCTTTGCTCCGTAACAGTGTCACTTTTTGTGAAACATCCGTGTCGCAAAGCACAAAATCATATTTATAAGGTCACGCAAAGCCACTTTTCGTGGCTTTGAAGGGCCTTATAGATATGGAGTAAGACAACACAACGCAAATTGCTGCGTTGCTTTACCCTGCGCTAGGGTGCGGTTCCCAGTGCGTTGCGGTAGGTGTTGCCATGCAACACCTATGGATTTTGATGCTTCCTGAGATTTACAAAACCATATAAACCTGAGGATGCACCAAAACCTTGCACCTGCCAAGGGGAGGTGCAGCGAGAGAAATAACTATATTTCTCATAGTTTTTTCATCTTTCCACATGTGCTGCGTTCTGCAGCACACATATAAAGAGGAAAAGGACTCCCAGGATTGTTTTTGTGCAGGAAGGTGCCCCGTCCTACACAAAAACAATTCTGCTGGCAATACAGGCCCCCTAGTACCATGGTGCAAGGGTGCCTACATTGGCACCAGGCTGCTGACATGCGCCCCTGCAGGTGGATGGGTCAGGAATGCACCATATTGGATAAATACAGTGTATTCCTGCCCTTTCACTTTGACTTTGGGCCGCACAACAAGGTGACTTGTTGTGCTGCCCTATGGCAAATCACCCTAAATGAGGCCCTAAGTGTGTTGAGTATTTACCCCACCAGTATCATGCAGCTGGTAATCAAGGTCTAAGTGATCGATGGCAGAGCTAATTTAAGTCATGGTCTCTGCCAGAATTTTGGATTGGCTGGTGTTAAATATATTTTTCGAATATTGAAATGTTGGGTGCTCCACTAAAGAAAATGTAATGCCATAGTGCCACATGTGGCAGGTAGAGAACTTCTAATCCAACACTAATGTTTGTCTTTCAATTTTTCCCTTTTTATATTTAAAACATTCTACCTTCAGGGGGAAGAAAGTTGTAATATTCTTTATACATCTGTGAGAAATTGGGTTACCGGTTGAGAGGGGTGAAACTCAACTCAAGCAGCAAAAACAATCCTTCAAACGGTGATGCACAAGCAAACCCCGAATTAAACTGTCCTGACACCTCTGGTAGCTTGGCAAAGAATAGGCAGGCCTAAACTAGAGGCAATGTGTAAAGTATTTAGGCAGCACTTGAAACAGTAATAAAGTGAAAACACTCCGCAAGAAAAATGCCACTTCATTTTAGAAACATAGAGTGAAATACATAAATCAACACAAAAATGACAAACATCCAATAAATAGAACCGGAGATATGCTCTAGTGAAAATAGGGGCAAAAGTGTCAGTTGTGGACATCTGGTCGCACCAGACAGGGACAAAGTCACAAGCTCATGCCAAGCACAATGGAGTGAAGGCTGGCTACAAGGCATAAGTTAGACCCGCTGAACAATAGCACAGTAAATACCGATTGTAGAACGATGCAAGGTCCTACGCCAAGGATGCATTGCGCAGTCAACTTCCGAGGAACTGGGAAGCTGCGATGCGAGGTTATCAAGGATTCTATCAATGAAGGCTTGCAATACAAAGTCTGGTGTTGAAAATGCATTGCGCAGTTAAGGTCACATGTGGTTCTGGAGAGCTGCGAGTCTGCGATGCAAGAACCTGTGTCTTCGAGGCTGCCGTCAATGAGAGATTTGTGGTGCGAAGGCATGCACTGGTGAAGATTCGCACATCAGTGGTTCCAATGCGGGCTGCAAGGTCAATGTGAAGTCCTTGCTCTGAGAGAATCCTGCGTCTGTTCTGCTTGGGATTGCTTTGCACTTTAGCTCCATATTTAAGGCCAACGCTACCCAATCAGACTTGTGTGAGGGCGGGCAGGGTGCATTACGACGGCACTTCACTCCAAATGGAATTGAGAGAGGAATCATGGGGTTGACAAGTAACAAAGCACCGGGCCCCGATGCAATGCCCCCGGATCATTACAAGTCAAATATGGCACTATGGGGGCCGGTTCTTGCATCAGTAGTCAATGCAGCAGCAGCCCTGGGTTGTCCTGGGTCCTGGGGTACATCCGCGATCGTACCAGTTTTCAAGAAGGGAGACCGGAATAGCACTACTTGCTACAGACCGATCTCCCTGATTGATTCTGTGGTTAAGGTTGTGGGAGGGGTGGTCGTGAACAGACTGTCAACTTGGGCTGAGGAAAACAGGATTATATCGGATATTCAATAGAGGTTTCGTCCTGGTCACTCCACACTAGCTCAATGCCTAAATTTATATATGGTCTTTGGAAAGTATACCATGGCTCGACGGGGCACCATCTACATGGCATTCATGGATCTGACTGTGTCAACCGAGGGAAATTATGGGATCTCATGGGTGCCATGGGGGTGGAACCCTCCCTGGTCAACTTCGTAAGGGACATGCACAAGGACACTAAGGCAAATGTAAGATACTCGCTAGATCTTAGGGTATCCAGGGACTTTCCCATTGAGAGAGGAGTAGGACAGGGCTGTATTTTGGCCTCCTTCCTTTTTAACTTATATATTAATGAGCTAGATGCGTCTCTGGTAAAAACGAACGCTGATTTCCCTTGTGTTGGGCGCAGGGGCCTGCCCGTCGTGCTATATGCAGATGACGCAGTTCTACTGGCAAGAACCTCTAGAGGCCTACAATCTTTATTGAACGCCTTTCATGGCTTCACGGCTGACCGTGACCTTGCCATAAACAACACCAAATCATATATTATGCAGGTAGGAGTGCGTCCAAAGAAACAATACCCATTCGTGGTAAATGCAGAGAAGGTACCCTTAACCACGTCATTTTCATACCTAGGTGTCTTGTTTGACGACCAGTTCAAATGGGGCCCACTAGTACAAAGGAAAAGAGGCAAGATAATACGAGCAAACTCCGCAATATTCAATTTTGTGGCTAAAATGGGCAAACGTCCAGTAGCCGCCCTATTGAAGATATATCATGCAAAAAGTGTTGCCTTGGGTACTTATGGCAGTGAGCTATGGGGGTACGCCCCAGTTGATTGCATTGAGGTGGCCGAGAACACATTTTTGAAACAGTTACTGGGGGTACCCAAGGGAACTGCCAACCTAATAGTACATGAGGAAACTGGAATACCCTATATCGGCGATACTATAGCACTACGGCATCTACTGTTTTGGCTCAAGTGCTGGCTAAACAAAGACCTGGTTCTTAATCATCAGCTGCTACGAGAAGTATTGTCTCAGGGACATATGCTTAACGTACCATGGCTTAAATACCTAAAATGTTGTTTTACTGGACTGGGGCGTCCAGATCTCTTCTCAAATCCAGACGCTGATGTAGAGTTTGTTAAAAAATACTTTATATTAATGAAAGAACTAGTCAGAGATGAGGTGGAATTGGTAAAACCTAGCATACGCAAATTTGTAATGCTCAAAACCACATCCCTGATGGAGCCATATTTATCATGGCCCATTACAAATCATGAGCGGTTTTTATTAACAAGGTTCCGGCTGGGCTATTATCACCTTTTACTAGCCGTACCCAGGGGATAACATAGTGGTCAGATGTTACCCTCCTGCGGCTGCGACAACATGTCTCCGCAGGATTTGGTGCATTTCCTATTTATTTGTCCCCTTTATATTACCCCCCCGGAGGTTTTTTTTTAAACCCTTGTTAAAAAAAATTAAATTCAAACAGGTCTGCCCCGCCCTGTGTTACCTGCAAATGTTAAAACCCGAAAGCACTTTATAAATGGTTGGATTCCTTAAATCAGCACTAAAATCCAGAAACGTAAGAGAGCCCTGATAGCCTATTAACCTGTTATTAAACCTGTATTCTATTATTATATCTTTAAATGCCTCTGTAAATGAAATGAATTGCACTTAAATTGAGGAAATTATCATGTTACTTATACTTTCCAATTTTTATGTTTGTGTTTTATTATTGCTTTTATGATTTTAGCACATGTAAAACCAAATAAAGTATTTTTGATGGCATTCTTCTTAGAGCTGCAGCACCTCTTTGTGATAGTCATATTTTCTCACGATGACGTGCAGTAGTTAGCCTCCTACTCTCCCTTTCAGGTTAGGTGCTGTTGGTACAGCACTAGCTGCTTTGAGAGGTAAATTGTTTAAGAATAATTTTCTCTTTCACTTCCTTCCTTAAAAATTCCCTTTGTATGTCCACAACGTCTAAAGTTTTAACATTTGACAAAGAGAAAGTGTTGGCTATCTTAGCTTCACCCTACCTGTTGGGTGATACAACATTAACCCATACTATTATCCAACTAGGTGACTTGGACAAACTAGTAGAAACTAAAAGATGTCAGGTAAAAACATTACTTCATTGGGCTGTCTTGACAGAATATCTGTGTGGCAATATATGGGCACATTTTCACCAATGAGCCCATGATTTTTCTAGATGACAAAGAATTTAGAAAGGAGTGGGCGCTCATTGAGGGAAAAGTCATCACACGTGACTGGTTGCTCTTTTTCATAAAAATGCAAGGAGGCTGTTGGATGCCATAGTGATCAGAATGAAGTTTAGTTAAAAGAACTTAAGGGCAGGTCTTATTGCCACCGCCTTTAAGAAGACACATGAGGAATCAAATACAATAATCTCAAAGTTTAAGGAGTACCTCACCCAGCTAAAGATTGCCAAATTTCAAAAAGACTTAAAAAGACTTTTGCACATGAAACTGTCTATCCCTTCTCCAAGAGGGAATGTGCCCAAAGACTCCTTCTAACTCAGATACCTCCTTAAGGAACAGTACTTCTTCTGACTCATATTAAGATTATAGAGGAGAGGGACGTCAAAAAAGAGGGAGAAGTTGGAACCAGTGTGTATTTTTCAATCCCAAGTCTCCTGTAACCAACCTACTCCCCAGGATGAAAACACTTGGGGTTGGGCTCCGAAATATGGTGTACCTCAAAACTATGGAGAGCTAACGTACCTACTACCACAGAACATGCCTTGGTTCTACCCCAACAGTGCTTCTTTTTTAGAGTGAGGCCAGGGGAAAGGGTGAGGCAAAAGAAAAGGGGTCTCTTGGCAGGAGATGCAATCCTGAAAACAAGCAGAACCTAGATCAATCAAAAGACATTGTGATTACGTACAGCACCTGTGTACTCAATGAGGTGGAGATGAGGATTTTGAATAAAGTTCTGGGCTAAGACCCAACCACCAAAGATGACATTATAATTTAAATTAGAGACAGCAGAGTTCCTAAGCAAAATAGTATTGAATGTGTTTTGACAGTTGTGCATTGGAATAATTCTAGCCCATGTTGGCAGTCAAATCTTCGTTACGACAACTAAAGTTTCACACCATCCATAGGTAGATTCCTATGAATGTTGTGAAACTTTAGTTGTTGTTTAGAAGATTTGAACTGTTCCAATGCACAACTGCAAATAATTCTCCAATACTACGGAGATTCAGTACGTTCTGACTAAGGGTACCTTTTAATTTGAAAATGAATAGATGTTATAAGGGAAATCGCACTATAAGGACCAAGCCCTGAAGAAGTCTCTGGAATGGGACGAAATGCGTTGGCTAAATTTTTGTGCAACATAAATAAAGAAATATGAAGAATTTGATTGGAGTCTGTGCAATTTTAAATCCAAGTGCCGTCTATAAATAAATTAGTTCAATTTCTTAGATTTTACCTGTTACAAATAGTGGGTGCTGATCTCTTTCACTAATTAGTTCATGGATCATTTCCACTTACGGGGGCTTAGGAGGCTGATCCCCCACTCCCTTAAATACGTTTCCATATAGTGACATGTGCGGTTATTTAGGTGTCAGCCTATTTTTGCGAATCATTAACTATCTGCATAGATTCTGTTTGGAGGAGCAGTATGGCAACTTAAAGTTTGCGGCAGCCAAGTTTCTTGCACAAATGAATTATCCATGTTTTTCTAGGACAGGTATAGTCCCGGCTGATACAAATAAAGTGCTCTAGTGATTCCTCTGACTGGTAGCAGACAGGACATACATTAGTTATTGAGTTTGGTTGGTTCCATTATGCTAATAGGGTATTAGTGGCAAAGTGCCATAATGGAATTCAAGAAAAAGGGACTTGGCAACTAGTGTATTAATAAAATCCAAGAAAGGCTCCCATTGAAAGTTAGGTTTGAAATCTAAAAAGAGGTAAGTGAGTGACACCTCTCTCACATTCTGAAATTCGCTGTAATGAACATTGAGCCAGTATGCATTCTTAAGTGTGGTCTAGGATAAGTAGGTCATGGAAGCCGAGGAAGAGCAGTAGAACCCTAGGCCAGTTTGTACGAACAACATTTGAACAAAGATAGCCGCTCAAATTTGGCACGTCAATCGAATAATGGCACCTCCTCCTGGGCTCCACGATATTTCTTCAGCTCTCCAGAGTACTTCAACCTTCCCTAGTAGAGAAGCAAACTCAGTTGGGCCTTGTGTATTATTTAATGAATGCTCACATCCCATCTTAATGATATCAAATTGGTGTTATTGGGGAGATTAGTTAGTTCTCTCAAAAACGTGTACTCCACTGCTCCAAGTCTAGTCAAGCTTGAAATGCCCCATACTTCAGCCCTATAGAGTGCGCTGCTCTCAGCTTTAGCTCTATATACCTTAAGTTCAGGAGAGCTACATCTAGTCTGGGATATTCTGTAGTGTCTCAGTATTACAGCAGAATGATGGGTTAAGTTTAACCTACTCTTCTCGACATAGATGAAGTTATCCCGAACCCCAAGTAAAGGTGAACCTTTCACTGGAAAATGTAAACGTTTTTCCAGTAAAACTATACAAATCTAAATATCTGGTCAACCATTGGAAACGGACGGAGTTCGCTGAGTTTTGCTATGCGGAACTCCGCAAAGTTACAAAAAACTCTGCAAAGTTCCACGAGTGGCGGAGTGCAGTAACAATTGCAGTTTGTGCTTGTATACCTGCTGCTCAGGTAGAAATTCTACCTGATCGCTAGCTCGCAAACTGACTGTTTGCGAACTTACCATTCGCGATCACGAGCAGAGAAAAAACTCACATCGCAAAACTGAGTTTTCTGTACTCTGTGAGCTCTGCGGAGTGCAGAAAACTCCACAAACTCCGCGAATGGTCTGAAGTTCACCGCTCAGGCCTATCAATCGTATGAATCCCTCTTCTAAATTCAGCCTGCAATGGAGAAAGCGCCTGATGGTCCTCTATCCAAGAGCCTCATTTTCTGAGTAATTGTCTAGCAAAGACCTTTTGGGCTACATCTCTAAGCTTGATGGGTCTATAGCTTAGTGGGGAATCTTGCAGTCCTTTTTTTAAGTGGTTGGAGACTGCGTATTGAGAGTGTGTGAGTTTTGGGAGTGTGTGAGTTTCAGAGTCGTAAGACCTGGATAATTTACTTTACGATTCACACACAAGTATAGATTGAGCTGCAACAAAGTTGAGTATATGTGTGTGGGCTGTGCGCATTTTTAGTGGCATGAATGATGTGAACCATATTCAATCATGGATCTTATTATCCCAGGCCTAACATACGTTCAATACCAGTTTAAAAAAATTGTGACATATTGAGGGTATTTGGAATGTGGAAAATGACATTTTTGGGGACATGCCACATTTTAAGGGTTTAGCCACACTCATTCGGGACCCAATCACCACCACTCCTAAGGTGGGTCCAGCTATTACTATCATTGGACATGTCAATACTAGGGCACTCACACAGCTGTGATCTGGACGTAAGCTACATACTAGTGCAATGTGTAACATAGAGCCACCAGTTTGAGAAGGATTCAACCTAAGTCACCACTGAGTGCTCCCCATCTAGTGACCCCGGAAATAAACAAGAGTCTTGTTTCTGCAGAGTCCAACGGCAGATCCCTCCTCTCTCTCTTCCCCTCCACCTACAACCTTTTATTGACTTGCAAGAAATTAGGTGCACAGGTTGGGTCCTGTGTGAACACATCCCCGGGAATCAAGATACCACTTATGTTGGTTTGAACAGAGTAATATGTATACTATTTATTTAACTTTCTGTCTTGATTTGACCAGTTTGTGACTATAAAGGACATTGTCCCCCTCTTTGACAAGCAAGCCGGTAAAGTCTAGGGTAAGAGGTTTGTGCTCCCAGCAGACATTTATAGAAGTGATAATAGTATATCAGTTGTTTTACTAATAGTGTTATGTGCATACAATTGAGCACTGTGCATATGCGTTGTCTTTGCATGTGTTTTGTCACATATCTCGTGTGTTATGAGTGCAGTGGCATGCCCTGCAGTGTCACTTGCATTCCCACATTACTATAATTTTGAATGGTTTGCCTGGGGAAAGTGATATAAAAATGTTTATTTTGTATTAAAAGGCTAATATGCTATTGTTCCATCTCAGGTAGGACTCACCTGAATAAATTAGTAAATACTTTAAATTTTCCTTTTTTTCTCTATCACTTCAGACTATTTGGGAACAGTGGCCATTAGGAGATAGTTAGGGATCCTTGGCCCTAAGGAATGCTCCAGACCCTTTAGGGCTACCTGTTGAGAGCAGAAACATGTTGGCCTAGCTATTGAGATGATGTGAGTCATTGTTCTCACTAATCATCCCATTCTTTTTTAACCAAACCTGTGGTCCCCATTTAAAAAGATTAATGTGCTGGGGAACTGTACGGAATTTCTAGTTCACAAATCTGAATTTGTCTCTTATCCAGTAGATTTTTTAAATCTAAGACCTCCCTCCTCTGCCGAGTCCATCATTAGGTTGAGTCCACCCTTATGGTACTGTCCTTCCAGGGTGGGAAGGGGTTGCCAATGATGAAGCATAAAACAATTATGTGTGTGAGCCTTACTCTTCAATAAGGATGACCTTCCCTTCCCAAAGCATTTGTACAAGAATTCTGTGAATGTCCCAGTTGGACTTTCATCTGTTATTTCCAAGGTGGCAATACCGGATTCTGTATTCTACCTAGAGCTTTCTTACCTAATTGTGATAGTCGCATGTGAGCCCAAAACATTGTTTCACTCAACCACATACATGTTGCAAAGTCAACATGACAACATCATCCCCTAAAGTCAATACTTCATTGCTCACACCAACAAGAATCAACAGTACATAAATCTACATGGTTGAACGAATACTAGGCAGATACTCATGCCCATATTCCTGATGGATTTGCATTGTACTTGTGCCACTAAAGGATGCACAAGGACAAACCAATACCTTGAATGACAGTCACTAAGACCTGGAAGGACACCTTGTCTGGGCCCTGTGTTAACTAATAATAGTGAATAATGGTACGCTGGAAAAATTATTATCAAAATGTGTCTCACTGCACCTCAGAGCCCTCATGTGTTTTTTGTGAGTGAAACCACACACTACATCTATTGAACATGCAATTTTGCATACTGGCCACACCACGGAACCAGAAACAGTGCAACACCTCCCTAGGGAAAGAAAAAAGGGGAGCTATGTGGAGATTAAACTTTGTAATTAGTTGACCTGCATGATGTTCCAAACTTAGCAAATCAATGTCAATGATGATGGACTTTGTCCAGGAAGGTGTGAATCCCTAGACAATTACTAACCAGCCAGCAATACTGACCCCCTGGCACAATGGTGCAAGGGTGTGTGTGGCAGTGCAAGGCAGCAGTGTGTGCCCCAGCGCAGTCAGGCAGCAGCAAGCTGTAGTGAAATTACAATCATTCACTTTCACACAGAGTGCTACAGTAGGAGATTACCTGTGTTCTGCTGCATGTAATATCAAAAACTGAGCCCCACTATAGTTTCTAAAGTATGGAAATGGGAAGGCTAACAATTGTCCATAGGCCTCTCATATAGCTACATATACTTTTAAAGACATCAGGTGAATTGATACATCGTGTACCCAACTCACCTAACACAACGGTACCAACTCTTACAAATTAAATGATATCCAACTAGAGAACATAGAAATGTATTTAATGTATGAAAACTATTAACTATTCAAACTTCCCACACCACACCTACCTAGCCTACACTAACTAATCTTAACACTTGCCTCTAAAATCTTACTTTATAATAATCTAACTTAAGCAAAATACACACATGACAAGTTAAACATCAATCCCCCACCCCCCTAACACCCCTCTAACAGAGATAGCTTGGTACAAAACAAAAATATACTACATCCTACACATTTACTATCTATATTTATAATACTAAACAAATATATATATTTTTGTATTTGTTTTTGTGTTTTTTATACACACAAAGCATAACCCTCTCCACCTACCTATACGACTGTCATTATTATAACACATTTTATAACTACTACCTACAAAACTATTAATTACCGAAAATTTACCTACACTAAAGCTATACCTATGCTAATTCCTAATTAACACTGTGCCTACTAACTACAACACATAATCCCCCAAAAAACTGGGGGATTATGAGGGAGAAAGTCATATTTGGATGTAATCCGTTCAAGGGAATCCTGGCAGGTTAACAAACTCCCCCTTATGCCGGCCTGCTCCTGTTCTATTTATCTAGAAACAAACTTAAGCAAGAGAAAAATAGTAAAAATTATGCAGGCATACAAAATTTGAACAAACATATGGTTAAAAATATGACTAAAATATATCTAATGACTAAAGAAAGTTCCAGTGTTATTTCCCAAAAACATGTTTTTAATGTTTTGATATACAATGTTTAAAAATGTAATGTTATCAACATCATAATACATTTTGTACAAAGACAGTGTCCTATACAGTACTCAGTTCATGTAGTGATAAATGCATTTGATAGATTAATTATTGGTCATATGATCCTAATCACTGAATAAATGTAAGATACACTGAACAGAACAACCATTGATTCTTAGAAACATGATACAATATTAATTTAGCTCCTATTGTGAATGGCTCAGATCTTGATTGTGATGGTGTAATGACTGGTTGTATGTTGGAACAAGGATTTCCTCAACTACGACTCCCTAAACCACGAGGTCTGTACTACGACCGCGTCTCAACAAGGATTTTTTTTATCACACTTTCTTTTACCACACATTTTTGAGATAAAGGAATGCATGCTAAACCCACCATCTAAAATCTAAAACGAACCCCGCCCACACTCTAAAATCGAAACGAACCCCTCCCACTCCCTAAAAACTACCCTGTACCATCACCTCCCACCTCTAAAAGCTTACACAAACCCCCCAACCTCCTAATAACTAAGACTAACCTCTCCCACCCCTAAACACTAACATGAACCGCTCCCACCCCTTAAAAATTAACTCAAACCCCTCCCACCCCATAAAAGTTAACCCCCACTCTCTTTAACCCCTTCGATGCTTGTGACGGAACCGTTCCGTCATCAGCACAGCTCAGCCGTCATGACCGCACCCTGTTCTGGAATGTCCAGCACAGGGGCGGAATCGGCGCCGCACGGAAGCGGTTAAACTAACTCAAACCCCTCCCATCGCATAAAAGCTAAATTAACCCCCACTCTCTTAAAACTAACTCAAACCCCTCCCACCCCTAAAAACGACTACAAACCCCCAAACCCCTAAAAATGAATACAACCCCCACACTCTTAAAACTAACTCAAACCCCTCCCAACCCCTAAAAACTAACACAAACACCTCCCACCCCCTAAAAATGATCACAACCCCAACCCCCAAAAACTAATGCAAACCTCCAACCCCTAAAATCTAACTAGACCCACCCCTTAACATCTCCCCATATCCCCTCCCATCCCCTAAAAACTAACATCAAACACCCCCTCCCTGAACCCCTCTTACCTGTCCTGTTCTTCCAACGCTCCTCAGGACTGCCCATCCCAAACACTAGACCATCTTAGCCTGAACTACGCACATGTGAGGTTCAGACTAAGTCATGGTTCGGGCAAGTCGTTGTGCGGCCGTCGTGACTCCGGAACTTGTTGTTCCGGAGTCTTTGTTCAGGATATTCCCCATAATGACTATGCACGTTTTGGTGGAAATGCCTTCATAGGAAGCCGTCAATTCCTTCACTAAAAAGGACACACAGAAAACACATACAGAGACTCCATGATGTGTATGCCCGCAACAGATATAATATTGATAACTACATTATTGACATTCTCATTAAAATCAGTAGGTGAGTTGAAGTCAGAGTGAGCATGAACACAGTGTATCACTGTTAAAAAAAAAAATCCCAAAACATCAAAAAGATCCCATAGATATAAAGGAGAAGAATGAGCCACTGGTATTTGTGAAAATAAATAAAAAGAAACAGTTGTGACTAACAGAGGACATGAAACAATACCCTGAATTCAAAAAGAGAGATGCATAAATGTATTTAAAAATGCAGCATGCATGAAAATAGACCATAACCTTAGAGTGCAATACGTAGCAGAATCCAGATAGTGAAGGTAATCTCAAGATTACCAATTAATTTGTTACTCTTGTTGGGCACATACTCTAAAAGTTCTACTTGAGAAGGCTAATAGATACCTAGATTTGCCATAACGTAGCTGTGAGGCTATGTCGCAATGGGGGGTCACTTAGATTGAGGGCCTGGAAATGGCTTCTGGTCCGTAAAGGTACATCAATGACGGAAGTCAAAATCACAGTATACTGTATCAAAAGTGAGATAGAGACAGAGACATATACTCTGTAAACGAATGTGCTGTGGAAGAGATAGCAAATTCAATATGTGAAGGCTAGCCTGAGAATGTGATATTTACCCGTCTTTATCAAATGGTACCACAGAAAACTGTCAATAAAGGAAACCCAAACGTCATAGGCTGCTGGTATTAGCATGTGTCATACTAGCAAAGAAGAAAAGAACATGGATGGGTATGAGGAGGGATACCCTGAACTGAATTTCTCATGTAAAGCACCAATGAGAGACATTTTGTCTATGTATTATACGAGCTACCCCCAGTGTGATATATCTCATGTATGTATACTGTAAGTTGGATTTTAATTTTTATACACACAAAGCATTACCCCCTCCACCGACTTACAAGGCTGCCATTATTATAACCCATTTTAAAACTACTACCTACAACACTATTAATTACCGAAAATGTACCTACACTAAAGCTACAACTATATTAAACCCTAACTAACACTATGCCATACTAACTAAAAAACATAATTCCCCCCAAAAAACTGGGAAAGAGAATGTTACGAGGGATAGCATCATATTTGGCTGTAAATCCATTCTAGGGCCTCCTGTGTGCTGACCTGATGATGCTGTCTACCACCCTCTGAATGTTTTGGAGCAGCTGGTTTTTTGGGTTCTGACCTGCTTCCAATCTTTCATGTTCCACTTGTCTTTGTCCTTTCGTATATGCAACCCATCTTCCTATAGGCCTTGATATGTTGCAGATATGCTGATAGTAATTCCCTCTTACCTCAAAAGTCCTTGCCATGTCTGCTGTCATGTTTTCTATTTAGTAAAAGGAAATACATATTACCTTAAGTCATCATCATCATCAATAAAGCTTTATTCGAGGTATATTCTCATAAAAGCACAAACATGCATTTAAAAACATATTAATTAAAATCAATGCTTCATACATATAGATACTTTTTAAAACAGTTGTGCAAGCTTTAACAATGAAAGGTTAATTAAACTTTTAGAACAATTATCAAATTGCATTAACAGATATAGCCCTCCGCCTGATGGACCATGCCCACCCCAAATACTTTGCTGTTCCCAGGACAATAGGCATATCAGTGGATGTACAAATGATTCTTATCCCCTCAACACCACTAGATGCCCCAAGGTTTCGACAAACCGGGGCCAGCCATACTCTCCTTGGGGTAGCATAGGCCTCACACAAAAATAAAAAGTGGCCTATGCTTTCATTAGTTGCACCACACACCGGGCAGCATGTTGTATTTGAACCCCGCCATCTACCAGTCAGGGATCTCAGGGGAAGGGAACCAGACCTCAACTGGAAAAATAACTTCCTGTCCATTGGGACAGTAATACCGTCCCAATACTGTTCTAATACAGGACTCAATTTAATTTCCAGAAATTTCCCCTCCATTGTATCAGATTTTGTGCTTCTCCAGAGTCTACCATCTGTGTAGTCCCAATACAGGGTCTTAATAATGTTTTTACTTGGGAATACTTCCCCAGATGGATTATCCCAGAGATTAGGGAGGCCGAGCTCACCCAAAACAAACCTGAGATTCTTCAACCATGGTATTTTGTGAAAGGTGTCAGTTTTAATTAAGGCTAAGAACCCATCGGCATAATGCCGAATCTCAGGGGTGGTCCAGAGGCGCCTCCAATAAAGAATAGGCCGTAATCGAGCTCGGTCACTAACAGATCTCCTCCCTAGATCAAGACCGAGCGGAACTAATGGCGCACTCTGCGGAAGCCCCGTGATTCCCCTTAGAAACCTGTTCTCTGATGTTTGCAGGGGAAGAAGCCTCCCAAAACCCCATACTTCTGCCCCATATAAGGCTGACCCTATAGCTTTGGCGTTGTATACGACAAGAACCGGTTTTATGGGCCTGGGTTTTGATTTTGATTGCTCCACCCGAAGTGCCCCTGAGATCTGCTGATGCCTCAGGACCACCTTCCCTATATGATGAGACCAACCTGGCTTACTTGATATCTCAACCCCAAGATAGGTGAAAACTCTGACTACCTCAAGCTCACTGTTGTTCTGAAATATCCTTGGGCGAGGTTTACGCCTTGAGGAAAAAGCCATCAGCTTGGTCTTGCCAACATTAACTTCAAGGCCATGCTCCTGACAGAAAGCATCAAATATATTTAAAGCACGCTGCAATCCAGCCGGAGTCTTAGACAGAATTAGAGTATCGTCAGCGAACATCAGGATCGGGACCCTGAGGCCCGCTAACAAAGGTGCATCTACACTTACATCCAGCATCCTACCCACAATTCCATTAATAAATAGGGAGAAGAGCAAGGGTGCCATTGCACATCCCTGCCGTACCCCCCGCTCGACCGGAAAGTCGACGGAAGATTCCCCATTTAACCCCCACTGGACTTTGACAAAGTTACACTCGTGTAACCTCATGATCAAAGTGAGCAACTCGGGTGGAACCCCTATTCTGCTCAAAACTGTCCAGAGTTTGCTCCTTGGGACCAGGTCGAAGGCAGCCCGCAAGTCGACAAAAGCGACATACAGGCTACCCTCGCCACGCAACACCGTCCCCCACCGCAGCATGGTGAAACGGAATACTTGGTCTACCGTGCTGGTCGCCCGCCGGAAACCTGCCTGATAGGGGGACAGAGCATTGTTCTCCTCTACCCAGTCCATCAGTTTGTTTACCACCATCTTCCCCACCACTTTTTGAACAGTGGCAATCGAACTTATTGGCCTGTAATTGGCAGGGAGTGACCGATCACCTTTCTTATGGATTGGTATGATAATTGCTCCCTTCCATATTTCAGGAATTACAGCCTCCTTTGCAATGGCATTTCCCAGTAGGGTCACATACTTGGCCCACCGTACTTTGTCATTTTTAAATACATCAGAGGGTATTCCATCTAAACCCGGTGCCCTACCCCCTTGCAGGGAACAAATTACAAAATCCGCTTCTTTGAGGGAAAACAAACTTTCAGTACAAAACACAGCTGGAATCGCTTCCACAGCCACAACTTCCTTAGGCTCTGCATACTGGGGTTTAAAATACTCCACTCAGGCCGCCTCGTCAACATTGTTATCTGGTTTATTTGGGGTGCCGCCTCTACCCCACTTCACGATTTTCCAGAAAAGCCTGGAATCCTTGGCCCCCGAGGCCTCCAGCAATTCATCCCAGTATTCCTCGTCCCACTTTTTCTTTGAAAGGCGAACACTAACATTCTATTGTTTCCTGGCTGCGCCAATCACAACCCTATCCCTAGTTCAAATTGCTCTACCCAAAGCTAGTCTGGCTACCCTACACTGCTTGTTGAACCACCTAGCCGGTTTAGGTTGGACTTTCCTATTTACCTTAAAGGGTCTCATAAAATGTGGTTTTAAAAGGGAGAAAAACTTGTTGTGTATGTCTGAGGTTATCCTGGACCCTGGGATTATAGAACTTACTGCCTCCATGGCGGCAATTGCAGTGTCCACCTCTGAACTTATATAGTCCATAGATTCTGCGTTCGCCAGCACACTTGGCCAATTAAGTCTACGCATATCATTCATCATAACAGGTAATACACCATCTCGAGGTTGCGAATTACCTGACATGTGCGTCCACCAATTCTGGGTGACACAGAGGGGATTGTGATCACTTTCCAATCTACCCTCAATTTCCATGTCACATACCCCCTGCCATAAATTAAGGCTACAAATGACATAGTCTATTCTACTTTTATTGTAGCCATTGTCAAATGTACAAACACCTTCCTGGTCCCCCTTAGTCCTGCCATTTAGCGCTCTCAGCCCATGTTCCAAACACATTGCATTTAATAGTATTATATCCTCCGTCCACCGTTTGACCGGGGCCAAATTTAGGATTGGAACACCCCATTGGATGTCCTCCTCTTGCCCTAGTGGATTCTCCATGTTATCCAACGGTTCAAAGGTAGGTCACCAGCCACTACCACTCTGTTTCCCAGGGACTGTGATTCAAGGAAAGTAGACAGGGCCTCTAGAGTGGGGGAACTCCCTGTGTTGGTACCCCTGGCATAAATGTTATATATGTCTACCACACCCCACTTATCCGATGCCATCCTTAGCAATTGGATATCCTTACAACCCAAGTCCAACACTTTCACTTTAACTTGTAAACCTTGTTTTACCCAAACTGTTAAGCCTCCCATAGGTCGGCCCCTGGCACCTCTGATTGCTGGGATTGAAAAAATGTATATAGCCTGGGAAAAAAATGGGATCGCAAGCCCATGTCTCCTGGAATACACATACTTCAAACCCCTTGACAAAATCTATCCCGTTTTGGGACAATAACCGGCTGCCTAGCCCCGCAATATTCCACGAGAAAAACTTCCCTAGGACTGGACCATCTCTGATTTCGACCTCAGAAACTGACGTGGAAGAGAGATCAATTGGGCTTTCAGTATTCCCTTCCTGATCTATACTAAAGTCCACAAGGTTATCGTCAGTTTCCTGGGAATCAATAGTACTTATTATAAATGATTTCCCCCCCCCAAACTTTGCATACACACCCCACAGTTTCCCCTCAAATTCACAATCTTCCCACCAGTGGTCACTTCTTTTGGGGACACTTTTATGTCAAACGTAGACACAGTAGAGTTCCCACATAAGCCCCCCTTGTTATCGCACCTCCCCCGATACTCCAGGAATCACCCAACTTTGGTCAACAGCCCCACCCCAAATTTTCCATCCCATCATGGGAATTATAGGTTTGACTGTTGTAGGAGTTTGGACGTAGCATGGGCACAGTGAAGGGGACGATCCCTGCCAGGGGTATATGACTAAAACTACCTAGATCATTATTCACACCAAATAGAGCACCCATAGGTCTTGGGTAGAAGAAGGTAAGATCCACAATACCAACCCCACCCTTGGATCTTGAAAGTTAATTACAATACATTCCCCCCCAGATTTTTAGGAGTACAACCAATCCAATTGGTCCTTCTTACCCCGATAATCAAACCATCAATTCCCCCGGGCAGTGGTCTATTAACCCTTAGCCAGTGCATAGCCTTATTTTTTAACATCTGGAAGGTTTCTCTTTGTCCTACCAATAGAGGTGGAACATTGGTAAGGAAAGCCACATAGGGTTAGGAATCTGGGTTAAGATTCATGGGAGGTATCCTGGAGGGAGGCTTCGTCACAGGGTGCGTAGGGCGGCTAATGTCTGGAACAATAGGACGGGATGTTAGGACATTTTTGTGGAGCCTGGGAGTTATTCAATACAGCATTGCTTTTTCTATGGGTGTTATTGGTGTTATTGCCCCCAGCTACAACACCAAGACAGGGTTTAAGGGTATTTGGCGGATTTTGGCTACTATTACTTAAAGGAGTGGCATTTTTGTGGCACTCTTTACTACCCTTAGTCACAGAGTCAGGCATCTTAGTTTTCCCCCCAATGTTACTAACTAGGGTAACTCCCACAGGGGAGTGTAATTCAACCGCGGGAGCACTTTCATCGTGCCTGCGAAGTTGCTGGGGGTTCTTACTCTTTCCTATCCTAAAATGGGACTTAATTAGTGATTTTGTGGAGAAGAAGTTATCCAGACTGGCCTGCTCAAAGTGATCTATCCGATCCGCCAGTTTTTTAACTCGTTCCTCTATGGGAGTCAGAAGAGACCTCATTAGTCTCTCTAACTCGAGGAGCAGTGGCGGGGTGGCCGATAGTGTCGCAAGCGACTCTATCACTGTAGGAGCTGCACTTACTGAAACAATATCCCCCTCTCCCATCAATACCCCACTAGAACTACTCCCAGTAGATTCCTGTTGACGTACACATATTCCCACTTTTCTAATTTTTCTCGGGGGTTTTGGGACCTCACATTTCCTTGGAACCACATTCCTCTTCCTTTTAGGGCAAGCTTTAGATTGTGCTACATGTGTTAAGACACTAGATTGGGCCATACATGGCTGGCCAATAGGTGGTTCAATAGAGGTACTGGGAGAGATTACAGATATAGTAGAAGTGTCAGGTTCTAAAGACAAGACAACCAGTGGCTCTATAATTGGTGGAAAGGGATATAATGTTTCCGTTACAACTGGCAATGTTGTAGATGTTAATGGGGTGACCAGTGCCGGAAAACTTTGTGGGGGGCGTTTTTCTACTTGGTTTTTCAGGAGTTCGATGGATAACCTACGTTCCGCACGTCTTTCCGCCAGGACAATTTCCTTATCAATATCTTGGGCTAATCGATTAAAATATTTGTCCAAAGGACCCATAATGACTGGTCCTGCCTCGGTCGGGGGAGGCACCACGGTGGTACTACTAAAAGAAGAGGACATAGTGTAAAACCTCCTACACTTTCACAAAAACTATGAAATAATTTAGATAACAAAACAACTTGCAGACCACAATGTTAATGTTAATGAAGCGGAACAACAGTGATGCAAATGTCAGTGAGGGGGCCCAGCCCGGCCTCCTTCGGCCCTAGACGGCCACAGACGGTCCCGCCCTTGTCCCGGGCTTCTCCCGGGCTTCTCCCGCGCAGCGGGTGCACGGTCTTCTAAAGATAACAGACGAGAACCGTGATTGGCGGGTGGGCGGGGCCGGCAGGGAGAGCAGCCCAGGTGGAATGGATCAGGCACGCAGGGACTCCTGGTCCACGGAGTCCCTGCCTTCAGCTCGCAGCCCTGCCGAGATCTGCTGGACGCCCCTAGTCAACAAACAAATACCCCACTCTGGCAGCAGCTCCCGCGGTTCAACCGCGCTGCGGGACCCGCAAAGCGGGTCCGGCGAGTTGCTGCGTTAGTCCCAGGGGTCTATGGAGCCAGGAAAGTGAGCAGCAGCAAGTAGGTAGGTTCCGTGACAAAGTGCAATTCAGGCGGTCCCACCAGCAATGTCCAAGCGCTCGCGCTTTTCTCCGTGGGCGGGGCCGGCAGGGAGAGTCGCCCAGGTGGAATGGATCAGGCACGCAGGGACTCCTGGTCCACGGAGTCCCTGCCTTCAGCTCGCAGCCCTGCCGAGATCTGCTGGACGCCCCTAGTCAACAAACAAATACCCCACTCTGGCAGCAGCTCCCGCGGTTCAACCGCGCTGCGGGACCCGCGAAGCGGGTCCGGCGAGTTGCTGCGTTAGTCCCAGGGGTCTATGGAGCCAGGAAAGTGAGCAGCAGCAAGTAGGTAGGTTCCGTGACAAAGTGCAATTCAGGCGGTCCCACCAGCAATGTCCAAGCGCTCGCGCTTTTCTCCGTGGGCGGGGGGGCGGGGCCGGCAGGGAGAGCAGCCCAGTTGGAATGGATCAGGCACGCAGGGACTCCTGGTCCACGGAGTCCCTGCCTTCAGCTCGCAGCCCTGCCGAGATCTGCTGGATGCCCCTAGTCAACAAACAAATACCCCACTCTGGCAGCAGCTCCCGCGGTTCAACCGCGCTGCGGGACCCGCGAAGCGGGTCCGGCGAGTTGCTGCGTTAGTCCCAGGGGTCTATGGAGCCAGGAAAGTGAGCAGCAGCAAGTAGGTAGGTTCCGTGACAAAGTGCAATTCAGGCGGTCCCACCAGCAATGTCCAAGCGCTCGCGCTTTTCTCCGTGGGCGGGGGGGGCGGGGCCGGCAGGGAGAGCAGCCCAGGTGGAATGGATCAGGCACGCAGGGACTCCTGGTCCACGGAGTCCCTGCCTCCAGCTCGCAGCCCTGCCGAGATCTGCTGGACGCCCCTAGTCAACAAACAAATACCCCACTCTGGCAGCAGCTCCCGCGGTTCAACCGCGCTGCGGGTCCGGCGAGTTGCTGCGTTAGTCCCAGGGGTCTATGGAGCCAGGAAAGTGAGCAGCAGCAAGTAGGTAGGTTCCGTGACAAAGTGCAATTCAGGCGGTCCCACCAGCAATGTCCAAGCGCTCGCGCTTTTCTCCGTGGGCGGGGGGGCGGGGCCGGCAGGGAGAGCAGCCCAGGTGGAATGGATCAGGCACGCAGGGACTCCTGGTCCACGGAGTCCCTGCCTTCAGCTTGCAGCCCTGCCGAGATCTGCTGGACGCCCCTAGTCAACAAACAAATACCCCACTCTGGCAGCAGCTCCCGCGGTTCAACCGCGCTGCGGGACCCGCGAAGCGGGTCCGTCGAGTTGCTGCATTAGTCCCAGGGGTCTATGGAGCCAGGAAAGTGAGCAGCAGCAAGTAGGTAGGTTCCGTGACAAAGTGCAATTCAGGCGGTCCTTAAGTTGCAAATGTATATGATGTGTTCATAAATTTGGATAACACTGTCATGCAATCATAAGTGCCAGCCCAGATGTACACTAAAATTTAATATAGAGTATGGGCTATATGCCTTCATCTCCTATTTACCCATGAGTACAGTGTAGGTACACAATATAGAAATATAGTCACAATAGGATAATAGGCATATCACTAATAACAGTGAGCTACACTCATGATGATGTGTCAATAGGATACTATAGATATGGCCCGGATATGGATAGTTTTGGTGTTGGTCTTGCATCATGCTAAGGGGGGCACATTTGATCAAAACATACATAAGCAGTGCTAAGGTAAGCAAGTCCAGCCTGCATGAGTTTGCATTGCATAACTCATTCGGAGTTACACAAGGCAGCACACTTTGCCTGTGTCTGGTAGCCACTACAAAAATGAAGGGTGGGTGTTTCATTCCTGTACGACTTTACTTCTGAACACTTCACCAATTTGACATTAGCCAAAAACATCTGGTAGACAGGTTTACCTACACCATGAGAACCTTTATAATTTCACTTTTCTGTACACTCATTTTCCATGGGCACCTTTCATCAGAGTACAAATGAAAAGATGAATCCATCTCAGGAGTGTGCCTATACATTGCGGAGTACTCATCTGTACAAAAACTATGTTGTGTATGAAGCAGGGTCCCTTGCACTAGCATGCAGGGGTGCCTGTGTTTGTGCTAGCCAGGCAAAATTACCCATTGAGAAATTAAGCTCCGTAACGTGCTGTATCCTGCTAACACTGGCATCCATGCTTTTGAACTTTTACACAATTCTGCAACTTGAATTCCCGCCATGCATTGTATGAATGACTCACAGAAATGGTAAATCAGGAAGATGCAGGACTTGATGCTGGAATTTCATTGCCAATCCATGTGCATATTTGTGCATTTGTCCAGCTGGCCACATTCATGCCAATGACAGTGTATCCATTAATTGAGGTCTACTGGAGCAGCACAGGTTTAACAACCATGAAATCTGCACACTTTGCTAAAAGATTACACAATTCACTGACATATGCACTGCGACAGCATGTTTACAGCTGCTAAGCCATGCAACTAGAACCTTGCCATGTGGAAATCTATATTCACATTGTGCACACTCAGGCAGAGATGTAATGATTTGTACAACACCAGTGTAATTGTTCCTCTGTCACTCCATTTCATGTAGGTATGAAATGGACATCTTTGAGGAAGACTAAGCCACCCTTGTGGCAGGATTACAACAGCCATACTTCAGGTAAATGTTCAAATAGAAGGATTATTAATACTTCATAAAATTTACAAACACCCTTTTCCCTTTTATTGGTATAAGTCATGATCTGGAAAACGTTTGGGATATCACTGTCACATTACCAGCATCTATCAATAATAACATGTTTGTAATGTGATGGCAGCCCTGCTGAAACTGTCTTCCATGTTTATACAATTTGCCTTTAGATTTGCCACACAGGAACAGGGATGAGTCCTCCATATTTCAAACGTAGATAGGTAGGAATCTTTAGCCACACTTATATTCAGTCATACTGGAATTCTGTGGCAAGAGAGGTCCAAGTAATGCAACATGTTTGAGTTTAGTATGCCGCAAAATAGAGCAAAATATGCTGCAGAATGACACTCATTTTGTGTGATTTCTTTTTCCATTATCCCTTCCTTTTGAAACTTGTTAATACTGTCTTGGCATTGCTTGCACCTCATTAGTACAAGATTCATACTCAAATATTGCATTAGGCAACAGAAATATGAACAGATCAGCTTTGCTACGTTCATTTCAATGTCCAGCAACACCTGTTGATACATTTTGTGTCACTTTTGTACTGTTTGAGGTAGGCCAAAATGTGTTTGTTTTGAACATCTGCAGATTAAGTACCATATGATGGATCATGTGCCAAATGCATTAAAACTATGAATATGCAAACGTCCCCAAGGATGCATAAGTGCATGAATCCAGTGGCCCTGCTTATATTGGCCCTACTACAGTCACAATAACATGACACTTTGTAAATTCTATATGACGCTGTGGACACGTTCTGTTGTGTTGGCACACTGACTGTCATTTCCTTGCAGGTAATGAATGCCTCCCCATACACATCACACTGCCAAAAACATCATGGATCACACAAAGGCGTCACAGAGCTACAACCATGTAGTCGTCAAATGTATAAATTACATTAGGATCCCAGGAACATTCCACTTTTCCACAGGTGACAGGGACATGTCCACTTACAAGACAATGGCGTAGACAATGCATTGAAAATAGTGCCGCAGCACACAGTTCAAAATCAAAAATGAACACAATGACATCCCAGTGTATTTTCAAATTTCAACTCTCTTAACACACATATGAACATACTGTATGAATATGGAATACAACCAGTCACCTTACAGGGCTGACCTGGCTGGAGGTAAATCATTAAAGGTACTAACATGCCTAAAGCATGCTTCAGGCATGTGATGCATTAAGTACTGCTCTCCAGCATCATCTCAGGCCCCATTGCACCATGACACAAGGGTGAACCCATAGGCACTAGGCAGACAAATGTTGTCTTGCGATGGGAACGGACAGGAATGAACAGTAAGGTTTGAAGGTAACTTGCTGTGCAGTGTCTTCCAATGAGAAATGTGTCACTTGGTAGATACATACAAGCCTTGCCACACAGATAAACCTCATACCATGCTCGGTATGGATGGTGATATGAATTTAGTCAGAGGGGCATTTTGACTGACTAAGTGTACAGTGTCAGTATCAGCTAAGGGGTCATAAACAGCAGTGCATCCTGTATCCCATTACGTTGACATGCAAATACATTCATTAGGGAGTGGTCTTGATAAATAGAGTACATGAATTGTGTAAAGGCATGCTTGATCACATGAGTGATTTTTCCATATAACACAAAACCAAATGTATGACAGGTGTTCTGCTTAGTGTGACCCTTTGATACTTCTGTCACTTGGTGTTTCTCTCTCTTGACTTGTGTTTCACAAGGCATACAAACAGAGCAGATACATTTTAGGGCACATTTAACAAGAAGTCACACTGTGCTGACCAGCTAGGTAACTTGTTGTGCAGTGCTGTGTGAGAGGGAAAGGTCAGGGATGCACTGTGTCCAACACAGTACTGACTGAAGGAAGTGGCCCAATTAGGGTCACCCGGGTCACTCACGACCACCTCTCAGCCTTCCACACCAAATGAAGAGTAGGTCAGACAGTAGAGAATACAAACCAATGTCTGTTTATTCAGGTACACTCATAATGGAGCCTGGTCTGTCCAGACGCTAGGAGTGCTGCAGAGGGACTGACATCAGCAAGCATAAAGATACATTATGTACATTTCAGAACCAATGAAGGCACGCCCACAATGGCATTTTTCAAGCAAATGCAGCTAAACAATAAAGTACAGATCACAAGTTTTGATTCTAAGGCTGGGCACACACAATCTGCTACTCAAAGTCTCTCTGCCTGTGCCCACCACTAGACAAGTGGGAGAAGCCCTCTATCTAGTAGGAAAGGTATGTGCTAACAAGGACAGAGTATTCATTAGTGAAGTAAACCCCAACCTCGGGGAATTGAAACTCAGCAGAGGCCTTTCCTGTGAAATGACAAAGAATTAGTTTTTATTATGTCTCAAAATGGCGTCCACATAGAAAATGGTGCCGCAAATGCTAACTCACATAGAACAATGCGTAAACATGAATTCCTCTATTCTAACATGGACCATTTCTGCCTTTACCCAAAGCTGGAGTCAATGCCCTGCCCAGAGGTAGTGCAGACATCCTTGCAACATGGTGCAAAGGTGCCTGGGTTGTAAGCTGGCTTGTTTTTGTGCAGGAAGCGATAGCTTACTGCACCAAAAAAATTGTTTGAGGCATGGTCCTCTTTCTATGTGTACAGAAAGATGCAACACAGAGAAAGAGAAAGAAAATAGGAAATGAACATATATCTCATTACCCATTACTTGAGGAGGGTTAGCATTGGCACATTCCTTGGTCTATCACATATGTTAAATCTGTGAATGTTTCAAAATCAATGAGTGATGAATGGAAACACCCATGCAAAACCCATGAAACATCCAACTGGGGAAGCATATACATATGCATACGGTACATAAACACATCACTACAAGGCCATTAACCACTAAACCCAGCAGGTCCACCAGATCAGCCTTGTGGGCTACCACATCTGCCCAGTGATGCTTCAGCTGGGATACTGTGTGATCCTCTCTGTACACCTGTAACAAATGTCATCACACCCTGTCCTATTGGTCTCTTCTTCCCTTGGGTGGATCCCCTTGGCTCTATTGAACCCTGGAGGCCACTATGTGTAGCAGATAGTGCATTACTAGCTAAAGAATTCACCCAATCTATACCTCCAAAAACTTATTTCCCCCACCCTTCTCTGACATGACCCAATTCCTCCTTAACACAATAAACCCAAAAAAGAACACCCCTTAAACAACAAAATACCCCTAGTATACAAAAACAAAACAAAATGACAAACAACAAACAATACAAAGACAATTACTACACAAAGACACAAAACGTACACAATAAAGAGAAGACACCAACTAGACTTAAAACTGCCAACAGGAAAAAAATCCCCCAAACACTCTCTCAGCACCACCAGCAAGCAGCTCCATCTAAAAGACAGTAACAGAAAGTGAAACTAATTTTCACAATTCCTTCTATTTAGCCTGCCACAGACATTGCATCATTTCTTGAATGTAACCAGCATGTTTTCGACATTTGTGTTGATTTCTCTGATGTCTTGCTATGCAAACATGCACTGCGTGTTGGATGCACTGAGCAGGTGCACTTCTACAGAAACGGTAAGTCTGATGTAATGTCTGCGATGGATGGGTTACGATCTGTGCAATAGGGGCAATGCACAGGTTCCAACCTGTGTAACAGTGGCAATGTGTGGGTTCCAACCCACTCAACAGAGATGATGCTTGGCTTCTGCTGGAGAAAACACCTTAGACCCACTTCCATTATTCCAGGGCTGGGGTGGCACCACTTGGCAGGACAGACTGACGGATGGCAGAGTCCAGGTGCCATATTTATGGTAAAGTGATGCAGCGCAACATAGAAATTCACCTTGCTGTGCTTCATCACTGGGAAAGAACAGGAATGCACTGTATTCATTGAATAAGGTGTGTTACTACCATTGTCTCTGCACTAGTGCTCTTTTGTAAGCTTGCAGCCAATGCAGGCAACCTTGCACCATGGTGCAAGGGTGCCTCTGTTGTATGAAGGATTGTTTTTGTGCACGCAGGGGCACCTTCCAGGATAAAAACAGTTGCCTGAGGCATATTCCTCTTTCTATGTGTGCTACAGAATGCAGCACACATAGAGAGGAAGTAGCAAGCAGAAATAAAGGTATCTCTCCCAGTAAGGGCTCCTGGAGGGTGTGCTGCGTGGCGTTGGGGCGGGGGAGGGGCAGGGTGGGGTTAGTAAACTCCGGAATATGGCCGATCAGAGTTAGGTAAAGAAATAAATCAATAAAATGAATTAAATTGTGTACGCTGCAATGCCAAATGCGTTGCAGCGCGCGGAATTTCATTTGTTTTATTGATTTAACTTGTAACTGACCGTGTGTTATGTATGCAGACAAACTCATACACATTTCTTTCACTTTTAACAGATTTGTCCCAGGTACTGTTGACCATTGCTTTACACATGTATGTTCAACTTCTATGTGTCATTGCCCATATTGTCGATGTTATGCAACATAGAACACATCTACATGCTCACTTTCATGTTTAGGCAGTGGATTACTATGATAATTACTTTTGAATGTGCTTAACAGTTCTATGATATTCAGACTCAACATGTCCGCAAATTAAAATAATCATGATCCTTATTGCTTGCATACATTCAAACTATATAGGTTGTGACAGTGTCAGCATGTTTGACACAAACACATACTTTTGTATTTTTTCACCTATGATGTCCTTGCTTGCCTACATGAAATTTGCACAGCTTTGATCGTTTCCTTATTTTAGCATGACTAATTGCTTAGTAAATGTAAGCAATTACCAACATGTGACATGGTATATTTACTTTGTTTTTTTACAAACATCCGCTAAAGTCATCAGCAGCTGACTGAAATATGGCAATGCTCTCTATGTAGAGAGTCTCCTACAGTAACTTGAAAACATACTGAACTATGCAGGCAGACTCATCTTTGACCTTCCTAGACAAACCTCAATCACGCCACACCTCAGGTAATTCCACCGGCTCCCCGTACAGAGGAGATGCCAATTCAGGCTGCTGACCCATGCACAGATGGCTCTACATAACCAAGTACCCACCTACATTAATTTCAAGATAACTACTTAAAGCACACTATGCAGTGTATGTGCAGAAGAGTAAGTGATTAGCTCATGCCATCTTTCATTTTCACCAACTTGTTTTTCCAATTAATAGTTGTAAAAATGTTAACAAGACTGAATAGTACTGTATTGAATCCGTGCAGTAAGAGTGTGATATTTGGAACTTGAGCCATACTGGGTAAAACTGCACTTTGCAACTGTGCTCTAAATAATACTGTAATTGATATTGTGCAGTTTTGTACTTAAGTGGGGACTGTGCAATACTTATCCTGGGAAAAACTCTATTCAGCAATTGGGCTTTAAGCTAAGACTGAAAGTGGTCCCCTGTAGTTCTTAGAACAACAATAGCACAAAACAAGCTTTGCAGGTGCAATTTCTACCTCAGTGTGCAACCGCAGAGATGCCATCTGTAGAGTCAGCACTCTATCGGTTGGTTTACCAGTAACCTTTCCTTCTCGCCAATTTCAGGATCACTATATCAAGCACACCATGCTGCGGATGTTCAGCGGGTGCACTGAAAGCAAGTCCATCTGCACCAATCCATGCCTAGATCGTGCCATACACCTGGGACTCTAGTTCTCCTCTCTCCCGCACCACTCACAGGAAGGCATAAGCCTGTGAGGAGCTGCTCGCCTCTAACCTTCAAGGTAGTAACAATGAACGTATATCCCTAGACCCTATCAGCATTACTGATGCTCAAAACACTATTTGTCACAGTTGTAAGGCTTCACTAAACCTCTTGATGGAATCTAACTGTTTGACAAAAATCACTGACCCAGGATTAAACCGCAAAAATGACAGCATCTGCTGTGCATTGAGCAACGCAAGGTCCTTAATTAAAAATAAAGTTGAATTCACCGATTTTCTTGACAGTCACAGAATAGATTTACCATTTGGCACTGAAACTTGGGCAGGTGCCACATCAGGACCAAATCTAGTCACACCTACTCTTCCAAGATTCTTTCTACTAAGATATGACTGGCAAAACAGGAGAGGAGGGAGTCTAGTGGTTGTGCATTTCAACAATAGACCCGCCTCCTTCCTACCAAATTCCTCCCAGATTCTGAATGGCGTTCATTTAAAATAAAAATTTAAAAAATAAATCAGTCCTTTAATGGCATACTTATCAATCGCCTTCACAGCCAGAAGACCACCTTTGAACAAACTCTCTGCTCTTTACTAGAACCCTAGCTTCAAATGACTGATATTACTGTTCTAAGTTACTTTAATTTTCATCTGAAAATGTCTGATGACAAAAATAGAGAACATTTAATGGACCAAATGGTTCTAGAAACTACTCACTAAGCAGCCATACCTAGGATGGTACTTTTTCCAATAAACCTGCTCTCTCAGTTACCGCCATGCCTCGCCATACCTGGTCAAGCCAAAAGGCTGTCATGTTCAACTTACAAATCACCAACACACTACCCCTCAAAAACATAGTGCACACTCAGCTAACCTACACCTGACACAAACTGGAACCATCACAACTCAATCAGGTCTTAGCCAGCAATCTTCCTGATGTGCTAGAGGATTTAGACTTTAGATGGCACTACCATTAACTACACCAATTGGTTGCGGTCTGTGGTGGACCAATTAGCACCCCAAAAATCAGTTAACTGCTATAGGAATTAACCATCTGCCCCTTGGATTTTAGGCAAACGCAGGCAGCAAAAACAATTCTCTCACAAGCAAGATTGCCTTTAGCACAAATGTATGATCCAACTGAATGACAGAAATGCAATAATTGTATCCTCGTATATAAAAATATGTTTAAGGAAGAAAAATCGTCTTATTTTTCATAAAAAATTACATCCACCAGAAATTCAGCTAGAACTTTTTTCCAAAAGATCAACTCCTTAACCAATCCTAATAATTAGGTGTGGGTGGTAAACTCCACTCTGCCAGCAGAGTTCATGGAGCTTTGCCACTCCGCACTCCACTTTGGGTGTGGATTTTGTCAAAAAGTTCACCATCCGCCGCATTGTGGAGTTTACCAGGGACCACTTCATGCACACTGGCCATGCCCTGATTGGTCCAGCAGAAGATGTGTTGCCAACTGAATCTCAGCTGGAGATCTAGGGGTGTCTTGCCCATCAACCACCCTTCTCAATACAGACGCTTCATAAAATGGAGGTAGAGAGAGAGGTGCACAAATGGAGTAGAGAGAGAGAGCGAGAGAGAACAGGGGAGATTAATTTAAACATGTGTGGGTTTCAGAGAAGGGAGGGGTGCATCCAGTGCTACAGAGAGAGTCTCGGCTCGCCATCTGCACTATGCATTAGACAGGAATTCAGAGCATTCGCACTGGCCTGGCAGGCGAGACCATAACAACGGTTCCTCTGATTTCTGCCCGCAGCTCTATCTCTGCACTCTGATCATAGAAAGTGACCCCAGGAACAGGCAGTTCATGTGCTGCCCGGTCACTTTCATCCCAGAAACAAGTACAATCCCCTGTGCACCCTGTGTCAGATCCACAAATGACACTTCTTTGAATCTTTGTCTTATAGAATCTGCAGCTGTGAGCTGGGACAGTGTTCCTGCTGAGGGGTAGCTCACAATGGGGCTAGAAGAATCACGTCTAGGTGCAAGCAGGGCAAGCCGCAGCACTTGCACTCCGAGGCAAAGGAGCCGGCCACTGGGAATGAGTACTGGGGTAGTGACGGCGGTCTGCTGATCCATCCAAGTGGCATGGGGTTACTTTATATAGTTTATCAGGGGTGGAGGTTTTCCAGAATGATGACCTCATTAGAGTTGCTGCACCAATGTCCCCCTGCTTGGAAAGCGTTGCTGCTGGGAAGTGAAATCGGATGCAACCCTAGCCCGAAGAACTTTCAGAGTAGAAATACAAATTAGCAAAGCTCAGATTCTTTTAGGCACTGTATGCTGTGTATGGAACTTTCACTTTTATTGCAGTTATAACACACACACACGTACCTTGTATGCAACCACCACATTTAGGGATGGGCGGAACTCCTCGGAATTGCTCAGTGTTTTTATGTGTCACCATCTGAGCCATGCCCCCCAGCAACACTTCAGATGGCTTCAACAACTGTAGTGCCCCACATTACAAAGATCTTTAATGAGATGTTCAAGTTGGGACTTTAGCCAAAGGCCTGGAATACTGCATCATTCCTATTACTTTTATAAATAACCACCCTCAACACCCTCAAAACCATCAGTAATCAGCAACATATTTGGGTGGAGAAGCCAACAAACAGGAACATATATTTTTTTATTTTTTAGAATAACCTTCTCCTAGACTATACCCAGTTTGGGTATAGAAGCGGACATAGTACGGAGACAGCCCGAATTGTTGTCACAGAGGAAATTAGAGCTTGAATTGATTAGAGAAAGAAGGCAGCCCTGAGCCTTCTTGACTTATCGGTGGCCTTCGATATGGTCAACCACCAGGCCCTACTTAACCGGCTAAAAAGCATAGGAATAAAAGACACAGCACTGGTCACACTCGGATCATTCCTCTCTGACAGAAAGCAATCTGTAGCCTTAAATGTCTTCATCTCTACCCCTTTCTCCTTGCCTTTCTTTGTCCCACAGGGGTCATCATTAGGCCTGATGCTTTTTAATATTTACTTTACACCCCTTGCAAGCCTGACCTGATCTTTTGGCTTCTCCTTGGTGTCATAGGCCGATGACACACAAATAATTGTTTCAATCTCCAGTGAAATGCATGAAACAGCAGTTACATTTCACAAATGCATGGTGGAAGTGGGCAGATGGATGAAGGAAAACTGCAGAAAATTAAACCTGGGCATGACCGAGGTTCTCCATTATGGCAACGACCTGATGATATTGCTGACTCTTGTCAAGAAGGTCAGAAACCTTGCTGTCATATTTAATAAACTGATGTTTGGAGCACAGGTGAACGTGCTTAGTTTCATTCTCTTTCAACACCTTAAGAACAGTTGAAAACAGTGGTGAGACCAGCAAGGGGGTGTGGGTGGTATCTGGTGAGCGGGGTGGATCCCGAAATGGGCCTTCATGCAGAGCAAAGTGAACCGGAACTGGGTTGTTAAAAGAGGCCATGCCAGCGAGTAACTTTAGACATTTTGGGCCCTTCTAGGTGCATTTTATTGGGTGGTGATTTGATTTATCGATATAAGATTGTAAGATTGGGGTTTATTGAGTGGGGGAATGGGGAGGGCACCATATACCCTGCATTTCTACCTTTAGCTATTTGACAGGGTGACAGGCACTCTGCAAGTTTATTCATGGGCAGTTCGAAGCCCAGAGTGCAGGGGAGCAGTGAGAGGGGTGTTTGGGAGGGAATTGTCATGTTGTTAGATATTGTTTTTCTTGGATGTACGGTTCAATCGACTACACAGAATGATGACATAGAGCGGGAGTGGGGTGCACACACAATCTCAGGTGGATGTAGGGGTTAGCGTCCTTAGCTGGAACATCAACGGGATGGGTGATAAGATTAGGCGTAGTATGGTGCATCAGTATTTCAAAAGGCAAGCCCCAGATATTATCCTATTGCAAGAAACTCATTTGATAGGCAACATGTGCCAAGCGATGAAAAGAGGGGGGGTACAAATTGGTGGCTCACACTGGCTTTACAACCGGGTCCAGCATATGGGTTGGAAAGTTGTTCCCTTTTACAGTGCAGTCTACATGGTCCGACAACAAGGGTAGATATGTGGAAATATTGGGGCAATGGGAGGGTCGGACTATCACGTGTGTTTCAGTATATGTTCCCCCCGGACTTCAAAGATTTGGGTGCAGTGCTACTGATGTTCCCGCTGGGCCTCCTAATTGTAGGGGGGGATCTTAACACTGTGGTATCTGGCAAGCTGGATAGTTACCCACCAAAGTATATTAGGCCTGTGCAGCGGTGGGTTTCTAACTTCCTTGAGGCAGTGGGGCTAGTGGGTGTATGGAGGATGCATAACCCTGACAGAACCAAATTCACCTTCCCATCAGAGTCTGTCCCGCATAGATTATATTTTAGTCCCGGCGGCACAGGCCTGTGATATCCTAGAGGTTCGCCATCTGGGCAGGGGCATCTCGGACCTCTCTCCTGTCTGGATGCGACTGGTTCTGGGTCAATTTAGTGGAGGGAGAATCGCTCCCATTAATCTGTGGTATATAAGTGATCCTGACATTCGCAAGAAATTAACTCAGACCACAGATCATTATTTCTTGGAAAATGAGGGATCAGTGCACTCTGCCCAGACGTTATGGGAAGCCTATACACCAGTTATCCGTGGGGAAGCCTTATCCCTTATTGCGGGTAAGAAAAAGGACAAGCAAAGAGACTTGGAGATGGCGGAGGATGCAGTGCTAAAACTGGAGGAGGAACTAGAACATATAGTGACCCCTGAAAAAGTACACTTACTAAGCTTAAAACAAGACAAATTCAGAAGCATAGCGACGGATAGGGCCAGGGCACAGGGGAGAGAACTACAGAGTAAACACTATGAGCATGGGGACAAGGCATGGAAATTGATTGCATGGTTGGACACGAAGGAATGGGCATTGCGACTGGTACCTGAGCTATCCGTCGAAGATGATAAACTCATCACAGATCCGCAAAGCATAGCAGACCGGTTTGCGGATCATTATCAGGAAGTTTACAGAACGGAGGGGCAGTACACGGAGGGAGACAATGTGGTCCTACTTCGAGATATTATACTCCCCACCCTGGCTGACGAGAATCGTGAGTACCTGGAGTCCGCTTTTTTGATTGATGAAATTGCGCAGGCCATACAAGCGATTAAGTCCGGTAAAGCTTTGGGTCCTAATGTTATCCCAATTGAGTTGTACAAGCTGAGACCGGATAGATTAGCTCCCTACCTGCATTCAATGTTCATGGACAGTAGGGACAAAGGGACACTTCCAATAGATCAGAGAATTGCTAACGTTGTGGTCATTCATAAGGAAGGCAAACCTAAAACTCTTTGCACGTCCCATAGACCGATATCACTTCTCAATGCTGAGCCTCACATTCTAGCTAAAATGTTGGCTATACACCTCGTAAAAGTAATTGATACCCTGGTGCACCCTGACCAGCCCAGCTTCTGTCTCGCCGTAACACCGCCCTAATCTTACGTCTGCTCCATTGGGTGTTGTCTAGAGGGACAACTATCGTAGAACCTGAAGTCCTGGTGACACTGGACGCCACCATGGCGCTTGACATGGTGCAGTAGTCGTATCTCTTTGCTGTTTTGGATAAGATGGGACTCAGATCCCAGTTTGTGAGCTGAATCCAGTTGTTATATACTAAATCCATGGTCCAAGTGGTTGTGAACAATCGCACATCAGGGGTTTTTGAGCTTGGCCGTGGAACGCGTCAAGGGTGTCCACTGTCGCCATTCCTCTTTGCCCTGGCATTGGAGCCATTGGCGGCGTGGATCTGCAGGGATCCAATGATCCGCGGTATGCGTTGGGCCCCAGACTGGGAAGATAGAATATCGTTATATGCGGACAACGTACTGCTGTATTTGACCTTCCTGAAGGTCTCCTTGATACGCTTGCTTGACATCTTTGCAATATTTGGCAGATATTCCGGATTTACCATAAATTGGTCTAAATCTGTGATTTAAGTCTCGCACCGTAAACCGCCGATTCTCCCGAAAGGCTGCCCGATACAAATTGCTGCAGATGGCTTACGGTCCTCAGTATTGTCATTTCATTAAATGCTATGCTCTGGTTCACTCGTAATCTCCTGCCACCTATTTAGAGATTGAAGAGTGATATAAGCCACTGGAAGTCCCTGCCCCTTTCCCTATTAGGGAAGGCCGTTCTTTTAAAAAAAATAAAAAATCAATGGACCCAGTCCCCAAATCATATTTTAAAGAAATAGAAACTCTACAAAAACTCTTTTATGGGACCGGCAACCTCGGATCGCATTAGCGAAACTCAACCTCAACTGGTATGATGGCGGCATTAGTCTTCTTGACATTAGGAAATATTATTGGGCAGCCCACCTGGCTGCAATCAACCAGGGGATGTATGGTCATCCACATGACCCAGAAAAAGCCATGGATTGATGGCTCCTCCCAGGTGGTGACTACAGTGGAGCAGTCTATTCCAAACCCCGTAGATACTGCCTTACGGGTCCGGCCGCACACTCAGGTCAAGTTTGGCATGAAGTGACCAAACATGACCAAACACCAGGGGTGGGGCCGTAGGCTCACACTGGCAACTCCACTCTGGAATTCTGAAAAGCTGGGGAGCCTCTGGCAAACTAAAGGGTTTGATAGGTGGGATCATATTCGTATTTCCCAGATTAAGGACCTCTGGGTCAAGCGCGCTATACTCCTATTTGCCTCTCTTCAATAGCAATATAAACCGGCTGGTACTGAGTACTATAGATATCTGCAGGTCCATCACGCACTCCAGGCTCATCTTACTAGTAGATCCCCCCTCTCTGAAGTATTCCCTCTCGAAGACAGAATATTGGACGGTCATCTTCCCAAGAGGTTTATCTCGCTGATTTGCAAAGAATTGCTAAACAATATGCTAGACCCCCTCCAGTCCCTTAAGGACAAATGGGTTAAAGATGGCATTGAACTGGATGATAAAGACTGGCAAATGGCGGTCTCCTCCCCGAGGGAGGTGGCGGTCCAAGCAAGGCTGCGGTTGGTGCAGCTAAAGATTCTGCACATCACTGGCCAGATTTGGTACGGATGGGTAGAACGGATAATGGAGAGTACAGACGTAGATGTAGGGATGTGGGTACATTTATCCACATAATATGGGAATGTGTGTATATACAATCGTACTGGCGAGTCATACATCAAAGTCGCTGGGATGTTCTCAAAGAGGACTTGCAACCCGAAGCCCGCAGGTGCCTCCTAAGCATTTGGGAGCTTACAGACCTCACCTTTCATACTAAGCAGTGGGTAATCCTGCCACTAATGGTGGCTAAAAGGAACTTAGCACAAAATTGGGGGGCCCACCAACCGCCAACGCTAGATAAATGGAAGGAAGATGTATACTGGTGCATGTTCCAGGAAAAGTCAGCATTAGCGACCAGAGGGTGTCCCAGGAAGTGGGGTAAAGTGTGGGGGCCCTGGAACTTGTATTGAGGAAATATTTGTATCCCACCAGTACCACCGGATGACGATGAGACTCTTGAAACCCCCTAACTGTCATGCTTTATATATTTGTGTTTGATTCACTGTAATCCAGATCAGAGAATTGGAGGATGTATATTCTCTTGCTCATGTCGCACAATGGTGTATAATGTTGATTTGTTTATAATAAAAATAAAAATAATTATTTAAAAAAAGAACAGTTGAAAAAAGTACTTTAATTTTACACCTGGATCTTCAGGAAATAGTGACCTGGTCGTATTGAAAATCAACTACTGCAATGCTCTGTACCTTAACATGCGGCAAGGGCTACTTAGAAAAGCTGCAGACTCTGCAGAATGCAGTCGCTCAGGTGCTACTAGGGAATCCTAAGTTATCGTCAGTCTCCCAAGCTCTACACAAACTTCACTGGCTGCCCACCAAAAAACTTATCACATTTTAAATCCAAATGTATTTCCCTTAAGACCCTACATGGCTCTGGTCTTGAATATTGTAGAAAGAACCTTCAATATTACACCTCTAACAGAGCACTGCATTCTGGCTCAGCTAAAAACATCAGCATCCCCAGGTTTAAATTGGCAAACTGGGGAGGCCAGACTTTCATTGGTGATACAGCTAACTCTGGAACAGCCTCCCTCGTCATCTGAAATCACAGACCACCCTGATTAGATTCAGGAAATACCTTAAAATTTGACTTTGTTACTACCTATTCTTGGCACGGTTCTTGTTAAGTTTCTCCTTTTTAGAAGTTAATACTGTAAGCTCGATGACTCCTCAGCGCTATGACCCCTCATGGCATTCGCTCTTAACAAAAATTTAAGATTAACAATATGAACAATGTCTGAACCTCCACCAACTACCGAGAACACTATCCTTTGCCTCACTTTTGCTTGCCCACACTCCTCACATTCACTGAAGCAAAAGTGGAGGACTCTCCTTCTCTATGTCACAGAAAAGACCTGGGACAGTCTCCCCATGCAGGTCAAGACCATGACCTCACTTCCAGAATTCCAAAGGGCCCTTAAGACCTGGCTATTCAAGTTAGCCTTCAGGGACCTGCAACCCCCTGCAAGCACCTTGATACCCTATTAGTTGAAAAGCAGTGCTATATAAATCTTGATTGATTGATGACATAAGATCCATAAACAAACACAGAGATGGCTATTATGTCATACATTACAATTTCCTTACCAATAATTAGGCAATTCTCAAATTTGACATTCTGAAACCGCTCATTGATGGTACTGTGGCTGAAGATGGACGCATCATGTGCACTTCCAGGATATTTTGCCAGCACATTAATAAACATTTCCTGATTGCCCACCATGGCCTGGACATTGATGGAGTAGGTGTTCTTGCAGTTTCTCTACAGGTGGGATGTTGAGGAAGGCCATGTGCTGCCGGAAAGCACACTTCCTCCTCTTTTGCTGCCTACGTGGTGATGGGGGTGGTCTCCTAGCTGCTCCAAGTTGCAGTATGCCAACCTCCATGGTGTATTTAAGCTTGCCAAAGTGTTTAGCAATGTTGACGTTTTTAAACGTCAGCCGCTGCGTCATTTCCTATGCACAGAAATACTTGCACATTTCTAGCTTTGCTTTGCACTACCCCATGATGTGGGACTCAGTGCTACAATAAAAAATACCCCTGCATTACAGTTACATCAGATTTTGCGAGGGAATGTCTACATAAATTAAATGATGAGTCAATCACCTACATTCAGCATAATTATTGCCCTACGTATACCTTAAAAATGTATTCGTTTTTGATGATGTGGCTTTTTAAAATATGGCTTACTGCTTGAGCCGCCCTTGGATCAATCAATCAATCAAACAATCAATCATACGGTACTTATAAAGCGCTGCTTATCAAGGGTATCCATGTGCTGTGCTCAGGAGTCAGTTGAAGAGTGAGGACTTGAGTCCCTTTCTGTAGTGGGTCAATGAGGGTAAGGTGCGGAGGTGGAGAGGAAGGGCATTCCAGGACTTGATTACAAGGAGGAAAACGGAGTGGCAGTGGCAGATAAGTGGTACCTATGTGACGGAGAGGTGATAAGTGCAGAGGTCCCTGGGAGGTAGGTGGAAATTCAGGCAGTGGTTCTTGTAGGTAGGCCCTTGATCATGGAGTGCTTTGAAGGCATGGGATCAGGAGATTGAATTGGCATCTTTTCTGGATGGGGTACCAGCAATTTGGTGGGGAGCGGAAACAGTGATCTGGAGCCCCCTGGAGTCTGCAGAGAGTTTCTTGAGGAGCGGTCTGATCTCTGCATGTTTCCAGGTGATGGAAAGATGGCTGTGGTGATGGTGGTGTTAAGGATATTGGTTAGCTGGTGGCTTATTTTGTCGCTTTTGAGTTTGAAATATCGTTGGAGGCATGGGTGGTTGCTCCAGAGTGGATGGAGCTCATTTGAGAGTTTGTGATTAGTGTGCTAAGCTATTCCCATGTGGTGAGTGGGTGGCTTGTGGCAGTGGTTGATGGGAAGTTGAGGTCAGTGGGTCGGGGATGAAAGTTTCTATAAATGGTTGCTATCTTGTTGCAGGAGTGGTTGGCAAGGGCGTTGCAGAATTCCTGTGAGGAAGGGATCAAGTTTTCAGTGGCTGACAGGCAGGTGAACTCTCTGAGATGGTGAAGAGTTCCTTGGTTTGGTTGTTGCTGGTCTTGATCTGGTACATAATGGCCCCTTTTGCAGCCTTTTGCTGGCAGTGATAGGTGTTGAGGGCTTACTTGAAGGAAGCTTGGTACCTGTTTTTCCTGCTGGTGTGCCACTTTCTTGTTTGGTAGTCCTGTGCATTTTGGCCAGTTTTGTGGGAGTGTCTTGGTCAGCAGTGCTCATTATCCAGTCACTGAAGTTCTCTACTGCCTGGTTTGGGTTTGTAGAGAGGATGGCCTGAGTGATGCTCAGGGTGTCGGCCCATTGGATCTGAGTGACTTTGGTTCAGCTACGGAACGGGCTGCTGTTGTGGTTGGGGTTGGTGTGGGGTGGTCCGGCAATGGTGAAGTGTATGATGGAGTGTTCAGACCAGGAAAGTTCAATGGTGTGGCTGTAGCTGATTCTGTTCCTGGATGTGAAGAAAGGGTCCAGCGTATGTCCTGCTTTGTGGTCTGTGATCAACTGCTTGAGACCGATTGTTCCAGGAGGCTGGTGGAGCTGGTGTCTGTGAGGTTGTCAAGGTGGAAGTTGAGGTCTCCCAGGAATGCAAAGTTCTCAGATTTGATGGTGAGCAGAGTGATGAATTCCACAATTGCATGGCTGAGGCCAATTTGCAGTCCTGGGTGTGTGTAGATGAGGCTACCTTTGATGGTAGTGTTGTGGTCAGTGCAAAGTTGGAAGTTTATGTGTTCCATGATTGCCATGGGCTTGTCAGCAGTGGTGGTGGTGCGGTTGATTGTTTCTTTGTGTACAATGGAGAAGCCATCCTTGTGTCTGTTGGCACAAACACAATGTTTAATCTTGTAGCCAATGTGTGTTGCAGTAGCGATGTCCGCGATGGATGAGTGGGGTGTCTGGTCTCTGAGATGATTGTCAGGGTCTAGGGTGGAAATGGTGTCCCAGACTTTGGCGTCGTGTTTGCAGAGAGATCTGCATTGATCAGGAGGCAGCCCAGTCATTCTGGGGAGGTATCCACTGCCAGGGCTGGCATGGCGCTGGTTGCTATGATGGTGGTTGGTGCTGGGGTGAAGGTGAACCAGTGACAGTTGCAGGTGAAAGGTCCAGCTGTGGAGCGTGGCAATGCGAACCAGAATTTATTGTTTTATCTAGGGTCAGAGCACAGAGATGTGCAGCGGAGTACATGTGGGAGTGAGGAGGCTGGGGTTCCTGGCTCAGTCTAGGCACAAAAGGGTGCAGATGTGCTTGCATTTGGTGCACCAGTGCACAGCTGTGCAGCAGTCTCAGCAAGTAGTCCTGGGAGGTGGGTGGGACAGGCATGGAGACAGGAGGGCTGCGATAGCAGGAGAAAAAGTGCGGGGAAAATGTTGTGAATGGGCTCTGGGCCAAATACAAACTAAAACAATGATAAACACAATATAAAGAAAACAGAGTTGAAGAAAACAGCGTACATTGACGAAAAGCAAAATACTAAAGGATTAATCTAGCAGATGGAGGGACTGCAGGATAGAACTACATGATTAAAGGCCAGGATAGAAATACGTGATTAAAAGTCAGCACAATAGCACTTTATGATTAAAGGCTGTTGCAAGCCTTTCATAAATATGCCCCCAGGAGACTTGCATCCGGCACCTCTTTTCTGGATAACTACTGGGAATATTTGTGAATTGGGAAACAACATAAACGTATGTAAAGGCAGATATGTAAATCTCTTCATAAAATTTAAACATGTTCAAGAATTGGGCCCATTGTTTTTACTTACTGCTTTATCATTTCTTGGCTTTATCATTTCTTGGAGCATTGTGAATTATAAACCTAAAACTCAACAACTCAATTGCTTACAAGGGCTTTAATTGTTTTAAGGTAGTTGTTTAAGATTCATTGCTAGCAACCATATATTTTCAAAGTAATGACCCTGTTAGAAATTGGACCTCTAGTTGCCAGGGGGAACATCCTTTACAACGCAACTTTTACTCCGCACTACCATCACGACGCAGCTATTACAACACGAGTCGTTACAACGACTTGCGCTGGAGGGCGCTGTAGGATAGGGAGTAGTTTAATTTTCTATCCAACACCTTCCGTACTATCCACGGGGACTGGAGTTGGAATAGAAAATTAAACTATTCCACTATCCAGCGCCCCTCAACGCAAGTCGTTGTAACAACTTGCGTTGTAAAAAACTGCGTGGTAATGGCATGCGGAGTAAAAGCCTGCGTTGTGATGTCATACATCCGTTGCCAGAGGTATGCACACTATCCAAGTAGGGACTACAATCCTAGTCAGGTTAAACTAGATACACACTAAAATATAACATGTGCTTAACCTCTGGAAGCTTGGCACACAGCCTTCAGACTAATCTGAAGAGGCAATGTGTAAAGTATTTGTGCAACACACACACACAGAGTAATACATTGAAACCACCACAAAACTACTCCTCACAGGTTTAGAAGATGACAGAATATATTTATGAATAAAACAAGACCAAAATGATACAAATGTGTTACTTGCCCTTACATCGGCCAAAAGAGACATTGCTAAAGGGTGGAAAGATCCACAGGCCCTGTTGGTGGCCGTCTGGAAAAAGGGGTTACATTTTTGTTTGGGGTCGGAGCAGCCGATCTTTGTGGCCAGGGGGTGCCCGCGAAAACATTATACAATCTGGAAGCACTGGGCAGACTATAGGGGTCTGTGTCTTGAACCCCCTGTGGAGCATGTGGATCTTCTTGGGGAGGGATGATGGGTGCGGGTGGTACTGGGGAGAGGGGCATAGGGGCCTGGGAGGAGGGTGTGCATGTACAGTTATGTGCTTGCTGTGTACTCACTGTTGTGTGTGGGTAGAACCTGGTGGATGTTGTGCGACTCTGGGGTGAGGGAGTTAGGGGGGGGTTTGGGGGACTGGGGTGGTGGGGAAGGGGGAGAGGGGGCGGGTTTTAAGTATTGCTTGGTCCTCCATTAGCCTGTTTGTGCTTGCAAAGTAAAAAGTTGATTGCCTTTTAGATGCTGTAATGTTTTTCACCTGCAGATGTCCCTGGAGTACAGGGCCCTGCATCGTATGTGCAGTCTGACAATAAAATCTGTTAAAAAAAAAAATGATACAAATGCAATAAGTATACCTAAAGTTATTACATTTTTAATGAATGAAGCAAAAATAGTTCTTTGAAGTCATTCATTTCATTTAGCCAAATTCTATGCCAAAAAGTCAATGGGCACAGTCCTGCTTCTTCAGAAATGGGTCTAATGCCCAGGTCAGGATGGAGAGGAACAAGGGGAGTGCTTGGCGGAAGATTCAGAAGATGTCTCATAAACTTATTCTCAGCTAGAGTCAGGCCCATCCTAAGACAATGACCCCAAAGCTCTGCCCCATATAGTGCAGCGTTTCTTGTACTGTGTTGTCTGGTTACATGTTTATCAGAGACTGGCTATCTTTTATTCTTGGCAATAGACTGGAACATGGTAATAATCTCTACAATCAGAGGTGTGATTGGAATGATCTTTTGACAATCCATAGATGTTCACAGTTCCATAATGATTAGTTGCCTTTAGGACCAGGTCTTTTTGTGATCATTGATGCACTTTATATATGTCTGTGGCAGGGCCAGGGACCATAGAACGTAAGGACTTGGCAACTTTCATAAAGCCACCAGACAACTGCACCAGCCTTAAGGCCGCTTTTTCCATTTGAGGTCCCCAGGAAAAAGACTCAGAGAGAGTAACCCCAAAAATAGTCAAAGAGTGACACCTTTTCTAACGGGATGCCGTTGAGCGTAGAATTGGGGCGAGATGATTTTACTGGATTAAACACCATAAACTTTGTCTTAGTTGTGTTTATTTCCAAGCCCCTGTTAACGCAGAATAGGACAAAACTATCTAGAATTAACTGTATCCCCATTAGGGACTTAGATAGCAACAAGGTGTAGTCCGCAAACAACAATGCTTGTACCTTCCTTTGATCTAATTTCGGGGAATCACTATACTCAACCTGGCTTAGTTGGGAGACCAGGGCGTTGACATAAAGGCAGAACAGGGTGGGAGCTAGAACACAGCCCTGCCTTACCCCCTGTCAACCGGGAAACGTGATGTCAATTCCACTGATTTCCCAAATCTAACCTGGGCAAAATTTCCATGATTTAGGTGAAAGATCATAGCTAATAGTTCTGGGGGTATTCCCAGTTCAAGAAGAATTGCCCACAACTTGGCTCTGGGTACCATATCAAAGGCTGATTTTAAATCGACACATTTCAAATAGAGGCTGTCACCCTCTATTGATACTGTCTTCCAATAAAGGAGTTTGAGACTAAGAAATTGGTCAATGGTCGATATGTTTTTCCTAAAACCAGCCTGATAGTCACTCAGTATGTCATGATCCACAAGTGTAGACGATCGAGTAAAATTCTCGAAAACAACTTCTGAGTGACATCAATCAGGCTGATTGGCCTATAGTTTATGGGCAGTAAGGGTGAGCCCTTTTTATATATCGGAAATATTTCCGCTCCAAGCCAAGTATCTGGAATTTTCATCCCCCGCACTATAGCATTAAATACTATCCAGAGGTCAGGGCCCCAGATCATTGGTTCCTCCCTGAATAGATCCCCAGGGATCTTATCCAGTCCTGGGGCTTTGCCAAGGGGCGTAACTTAATTGCACCTTGAACCTCTGCTACAGTAATTGCCTCTAAAAGAGGCAAAGAAGCAGAAGATTGGTTGATTTCCACGGATACTAATGCCAGGTCACTAGCATAAAGAGATTTAAAATGCGCTTCCCAGGCTGAAGCAGAAATGTTTGTTTCTACAGGAGACCGTTCGGCAGAGTTATGGAGGCTAGAGATTAAGTACCAGAAGCCCTTCATATCCTTGTTGTGTAGGGCTACTCTAATGTCTTTCCATCTAGCACACTCCCAGAGTTGTTTGGCTTGCTTGATAGTTACATTATAAATATGCATTTTTATTTTTATTTGTAGTCTGTTCTCAATCCGTATTGCCTCATTAAGAGCATCCTTGGCCGTCCGACAGGATTTGTCAAACCAAGAAAGTTTATGGGTCCTATTCACTGGGGGTTTAGAAAGGGGGTTGAAAAATTTGTTGAGATCCACTGTTAGTTCGGCATGAGTTGTTTCCACCACATTCATATCCCAAGAGGTAGGAAGTCGGTTTGCCTCTTCCATGGCCTTCTCAAGAAAAGGGATGATTAAAATATATAAAGCTGTCATTTTTTCCGGGCCTAGTCTGACAGATTCCCACCTTATCCTTCTTTTGTTATTAGCCAAGACTAGATTGGTACAAGCATTGGGAAGACTCATCGTTGGAATTTTATGGTCCGGAATCCGAAATTCCAATACTAAAGCATTGTGGTCACTGTCGTGTCTCGAGAGGACCCTAAAGTCAGCTACCCACTGCCAGGCACTGGTTTCCACCAAAATATAATACAAAAGGGAAAACTGTGCATACCTATTAAAAGTGGGTTTCCCTGGTTGGTCGGACTTAGAGCGGCCATTACATGCCCTTAAGGAGTGCGATAGCATGGCCATGTTAATCTGCATCACCAATGGGGACCATGCCTTTACCTGCTTAATCTGTGGGTCGGGAATTAACCAAAATCTGTCCTTGTCACTGGGGACTGTGTCTAAGGGGCTAACAAGGGGCTCGAATTGGCAATTAAAATTGCTAGGGGTGGGTGGAATTTGCGTAATCGCGTTACGAAAATCTCTGCAAAACTGTAAAAAATCTCAACGAACAAGCAGAAATTACGTGAACACGCAAAATTGCTTGTTCGCGATGCTTTTTTACTGTTCGCAATCAATGTTTGTGTCGTCGGGGGGAAATATCTGGCGAACACGCATTTGAGAACTTGAGAACGCGAACAAGCAAAAAATTCCACGAAGTCGCGGAACGCAGAACTTTGGGCAATTTTGCGCTCTCCGTGGAATGCGAAATTACCCAAATTCCGCAAATTCCGCGAGCGGAACGGAATTTACCGCCGAGGCCTAAAAATTGCCCCCTATCACCTTCCTTACATCCTTAGGTAGGGATTGTAGGATTGCAGACAGATCATCAATTACAGAGGATTCCATCGAGGCACTTACAGGATGTGAATGCAGATTAATAACCACAATTTTAAAATTAGAGAAAAAAGTTAGCTTAACGCCCTGTATTTCATCTGACGTTGTGATCACTTCCTCCATCTGACAATCAAGATGAGTTGCAACCCAGAGAGACAAGCCCCCTGAGCGTCTGCCCCTATTGCTTCTATGTGCAGGTACATTATACGTGGCATAACCCTGGCTCACAATATCATCTATTGCCCAGGTTTCCTGGAACAGGGAAAGGTCAAATTGAGATATAAACTTTACCCAATCTGGGTTCTGTAACTTATTTTTAATACCTGCCACGTTCCAGGATAATACCTTTATATTCTGGCCCCTGGAAGTGCAGCCACAGGGCTTACTAGGGAGCCCATTTCTGGAGGACTGGATTAACCACTGATTGTTTCCAAATATATGTCTGCTTCTACCATTGGTGGGGGGGTAGTGACTAATGAAGGCAGAAAGTTTGTGTTGCGCTCTATTATTCTGTGCGAGTAAGAGGCAGTGATCTCCATAGGGGATGAGTCCTCTATCTTCAAGGTTGGGTAGGGCGTGGAGGGGCTTAGCCCTGTTCAGTCCATTCTTCCTAGGAAAGTGTCTGTCATAAAAGTAGTCTAGAGTTAGGGGGACTATCTCATAGCTCCTACGTTGGGGAGGGTAAAAGTTTGCTAACGGTATAGGTAGAATATTGGTGTTTGAAAAATTAACAATGACACAGTCCCCTTTAAAAGGTTTTTCCTGGCTGCCCACCCATTCCACCCTCCTTGCCATAATTAGTTCATTTGCCATGAATGGACAAGTCCTTTCAGTAACATTTATGTTGGAAGAGATCCAGGGCAGGCATTTGTCCATGAGATCGGTCGTGGATTCCATTTGATCAGATCGGAGCCGAGGAACATTAGCCAGGATCAGAGCCAAAGAAGCAGCAGCAGGCGGAAGATGGAAACTTGATCGGGCAAAGTTATTAAAGGTTTTAGACATTAAAGGTCATATTACTTTCCGGCTAGGTACACCCTCCATGGCCCGATATACGTGGCACTGCTGCATTGTTTGGAGCCTTACATAGATGCTGGTGCAATGTAACTAAAGAGCTGGAATAACTGGGAGGGAAGGTGGTGATGGTTTAGAAGTCATGATAATTGATGGAACAGGCACAGGCTGCAACGGTTGAATAGGTTCAGCACCCGCAGCTAGTTGGACAAACTGTAGGGGAGCTGAATTTACATGCAATGCCAAACTGGAACCCTGAACAGGAGCAGGACGAAGCTGTGACCCAAGCTCGTTTAATCTACTTTCAATAGTTTTTCTATGATTGGCAGCTTGATGGAATCCATTTTTAACAACAAATCGTCCCAGACTGATGCCTGGCCAATAACTGGAGGAACTGGAAGAGTGAAAGAAGCAAATGTTAGCATTGGCTGACATAGCTTAGAGGCCTTTAGAGCCCGATTTTTTTGTGGGACCCTTTGGTTTAGCGACACACACAGGTTTCACTTGTTTAGGTTTGAGGGCCTCAGCAGCATTATTGCCTCTAGTGCGCCTTGGCGTGGGTGAAGGAAGATGTTCCTCTGGAGATACATCCCCACCAGATGGTGATAAACTGCAGTCCTGTTCTATCTCTGTAGAGGGACATTGGGTAGGAGGGGTAGGTTAATTTTGGACGAAAACTCGAGGAATACCCGGAGACTCATTTATAAGATTTGGAGAGGAAACCGGGGCTAAAGGAAGCGAAAGTCTACCAGGAAGACCCCTAGGTTCCAATGAGAGCCGTCGCTCAGTCAATTCTATTTCATGAGCAAGAATGTTAGTAGCCCTGGTCAGAAAAGAATCAAGAGTTGCACCCACGCCAGCACCTCCTATCTCCTTAAGATCTCTCCTTTTAGCCATTGCCAGGGGATAATACCCGTTGAAAATAAATACCTTATTCTGCAGGAAACGAAAGAGAGTGTGCCCAGCCCGGCTTCCTCCGGGCGATGACAGGCAAAGACCGGCCCGGCCTTGGCCCGGGGTGCGCCCGCGCGCGCCCGGCGCCGTGGGATGTGACCACCGATTATGAAGGCTTCAGGCCACGCCTCCGCTCAGCTGCAGGTGATGCAGGTCCCGCTCCGCACTCTGGGACTGGAAGTCCCACCAGAGTGCGAACTGGCCCAGCGATGGACAGAGGAGCCTGCGCCCGCACCTCCTAGGCAGCAGACGAAAACCAGGAGCAGAGGGGTTCCGCTACTTCTCCCTCAGGTTAACAGGAACACTCCGTTGTCAAATCCAGTATCGAGTCCCCAGCACAGATAGCAGTGTCCCACGCCGCGGGATGAGAGCAGCGATTATGAGGGCTTCAGGCCACGCCTCTGCTCAGCTGCAGGTGATGCAGGTCCCGCGCCCCACTCTGGGACTGGAAGTCCCACCAGAGTGAGAACTGGCCTCAGGATAGACAGAGGAGCCTGCGCCCGCACCTCCTAGGCAGCAAACAAAAACCGGGAGCAGAGGGGTCCCGCAGCTTCCCCCTCAGGGTACCAGGAACAATCCGTTGTCAAATCCAGTATCGAGTCCCCAGCAGCGATAGCAGCGTCCCGCGCCGCGCCATGAGAGCGGTGATTATGAGGGCTTCAGGCCATGCCTCCGCTCAGCTGCAGGTGATGCAGGTCCCGCACCGCACTTTGGGACTGGATGTCCCACCAGAGTGCGAATTGGCGGCGCGATGGACAGAGGAGCCTGCGCCCGCACCTCCTAGGCAGCAGACGAAAACCGGGAGGAGAGGGGTCCCGCAGCTTCCCCTCAGGTTAACAGGAACACTCTTTGAAGTCAATAGCGCTAAGAGGTTACTTAAGGTTGTGCTGAACCAAGGCAATCTAAAGTTCACATCAACCGTGATGGAGGACAGCCTGGCAACAGGACTCACACAGGGCTCACTGAGAAAGTCCCATGGATGGAGCAAGGCACCGACGTTGAAGTCTTGATGAGTCAGTACCGATCTGCGCAGGCAATAAAGAACCCCTCTATGATGCAGGCACTACATTGTCACCGAGCCGCACTGTCCATCAAAGCGATGTCGGCGATTGGCTCCTTCATCTGTGTTGAAAAGCAATGCTTTGGTTCCGATCAGCGTAAAGTCATCACTGCGTCGATTTTGATGCTGCGGCCAGCAGAAATCGCCTCTCAAGGGCCTAGGACTGGATTAGCACCACTTGGCAGGGCAGAACTCACAGATGGCTAGGTGCTGATGCAGAGTTGCAGAAAGTCTTTGATGGTCCTGTGACATAAGAACAGGGGGCAAACCAGCAGGCCCTTGGAGTCACTCTGGGTTCAAGTGAGAGGAGTCCAGTCCTTGTTCTCAGCAGCAGCAGAGATAAGCAGGCAGAAGGGCAGAAAGGAGTTCCTTCAGAGCAGCAGTCAGGCAAATTGGCAAGGCTTGTGGCAGAGCCGTCTAAACTTCTGGCAGAGTTCTTCACAGGTCCAGTAGTGTACTATCTTGGTAGGGTCAGACCCCTAGTACCGATACCCAAATGTGCCTTGAGGTGGGGGTGACTTCAAAGTAGGCCCTTCAAGTTCACAGGTCCCCTTTCATCCAAGTCCTGCCTGCCAGGCTATCTGTCGGGGGTAATCAACCCTCTGTGTTGGAAAGAGGGCACTGCCTATTCAGGTGTAAGTGTCAGCTCTCCGTGGGACAGATTCACAGAAGTAATCTGAGACAAAAGTCTAACTTTATGACTTTTGGTATTAACAAAGGGCATTTACGAGTAGTAAAGTTAGACTTTTGGTCTAAGTTTAGAAAAAAAGTCTAACTTAGATCAAAAGTCTAACTTTATAACTACTAAAGTTAGACTTTGGTCTAGGTTAGACTTTTGGTCTACACTTAGACCAAAAGTCTACCTTTAGTAGTAGTAAAGTTAGAATTTTGGTCTAACTTTACTAGTCATAAATGCCCTTTGTGAACACCGAAAGTCGTAAAGTTAGAATTTCGTCTTCGATTACTTCTGTAAATAGGAGCCCCTGCATCTTCATTCCCAGTAAGAGCTATTAGAATGTAGATGAATGCAGATGAGTTCTCCGTTAACACCCATCTTTCCTGTGTTTGTGCCTGTCTAGAGGGAATGCTCAAAGTGTAGCTCTTATCCATCCTAGAAGTGTAATGGAGACAGACTGCAAGGCACACAGTGCTAAGTTAAGAGCAAAGGAATATCTACTTTCTGCAAGTGGCATTTCTAAAATAGTAATGATAAATCCATCTATACCACTAAAGAGGATTTCTCATTATTATTCCACAGATATGAAACACGATTCAGTTACTTCATTCTACTCAGAAATTACTGCTTAAATGAATAGTTAGCTTATGAGAGGAGTAAGCCTCTCAGTTGTAATAGATGAATTTAGCTGTTTGTCTCTACCAGGACAGGTAAAACGTACGGAGCTACCTAGGGCCTAGCTTAGTGGATAATTATATGTAATACAAGGGTAGTTTAAGGCTTGGCAAGTGGTTTTAAAGGCCAGGTCGAAGTGGCAGTAAATTGCACACACAAGCCGTGCAATGGCAGACCTGAGACAGGTATGAAGGGCCACTTGTGTATGTGGCACAACCAGTGCTGCAGGGTCACTAGAAGTATTTGGATTACAGGTGTATGGAATACCACTTTACAAGGGACTTATAGGCAAACTAAATATGTCAATCATGTGTACACCAATGTCACTGTGTTTATGGGTGAAGCACTTGCACTTTAGCACTGGCTAGCAGTAGTAAAGACCTCAGAGGCCAACAAAAAGATACAGTAAAGAGAGGAGGTAAGCAGGCAAAACGTTTGGGGGAAGACCACCCTAAGGATAACAGGTAGAACAGAACCTGATTAGTGTTGCCAGGATTTACATTTTTTTGTATCCTCACACACATGTCCTCCTAGTCTAAGTTAAACCCCATGGAATAGTGAATAATTGTGCAGACCTCATTTTTTGCACAAATTTACCAATTCCATGGTGGTTAACAAGCACATATACTACCTGCTCCCGGCAGATTAGGATGCATTATGGAGACTATACAATAATTGTGGAGTTAAGATGTGGGCAGTATCCAGGTACGCCTCGAGGAAGAACCTTTGCCACCTGTATCATGGAAAATTCTCCTTCACCCCCTCTTCATGTCTTGACATTTTGTTTTGAATTCCCACAGAGTGTACCTTCACCTTCAATGCATCCACCCTTTTGGTGACCTCCTGCAACTTGGTTGTCTTTCCCACTCCTCCATCTTGGTAAAAAACATATAGTTCCCAATAGTCATCCTCTAGAAAGGAAATTACAAGGTTGATTTCCTCCTTCGTAAATTTTATTTTTCTCTTGAATGGGGCTACTGCATCCTGAAAGCTGGAGTGGCTATTGGTTTTCAGGACACCAAGAGGAAACTAGGGGAAAAGGGCACAGCATAGGGTGTGGCTTTTAATATTTGTTTTTGATTTTAACATTTGTTGTGAATGTTGTTTTTCTATTATTTTAATTTAGTGTTCTACCTACCACAGGTGATGACCTCTGCCTGTGCTGCAAAGAACTACATCTATGGTCATAAGCCGAAAATGTGCCCTTAAAGTTAATACTAGCAACTTTGAGGCGTTTATGTCTTCAACACCTGGAGTAAGGGGGTGGTGAAATGTATTCTTACGAGCAGGTGGAAAACTCCACCTGGATTTGATGCATTGCATCCAATTGGATAAATCCCCCACGCCTCATTGGAAATGTACATGTGTGGAGATCTCTGCATGTAGATTTCCCTGCTTGAACAGACCACATTTTTTGAAAGTCTGTGTATATATAAGCAAGATTGGGGCAAGGAATCCATCTTTTTTTCTTTCGAGCAAAAAAGACTTTAACTGGGTGATATCTACCTTGACACTCATACAAAAGCCCATCTTCTAAGTGGATCCAATCCTGTAAACTACTCTTCTTTAACTAGCTTTGTCTTCTATTTAAGTGATTCATCTGACTGCAGAGGCTTCTACCAATTGTTAAGAAGGCCTTTCATACATTAATTCTGGTTTCCCAACTATGAGATTGAACTACATGCTAAATAGATAAATGTGCTTAGGGACCATCTATGGGAAGACAACAGATACTTCTAGACGATTGTTGTAGTGTGCAGATTCTTTTAGTGGTATGCTTTTGATTGCTATGCTCAGTAAGTAGTGGGTTGGGTAGTTCACCCACTCGCTGAATGATGAAGCAAATGTGATGAGAACAATACCTCATGAACTAAAGATTTTATCATTGCAAACCCTGTTAATCGTTCTTTGCTTGTATTTGGAAGTGGGCAGATAGACTACATTAACTTAGGCTCTAACAAAATTTGACTAATGCTCATGTGTTGTGAGGGTGGGAGTTTACTGTTTTAACTCCAGTCCTACTGAAATTGGGCAAAGTGCATGCATTTGGGAAGGTCACATTGGCTATTTTAACTGCAGTCCTACAAAATTTGTGGAAAATGCCAATATTTGGGGTGAAGTGACCATTCTAGCTATAGTAAAACTAACATAAAGGAAAGCAGATGTAGATGGGTAGGTGTTCAAGAAGCTCCAGTGCCATGATCTTAAGAGAAGTGAAGACACTTTGGAAGGGGTCAGATCTACTATTCTAGCTATAGTCCCACTAACATCCGGGAAAAGACATACATTGGGAGGAGCAGATGTACTGTTCTAATTCCAGTCCAACACAAATTGGGAAAAATGTAATATAATTAGATGCTTCAGATTTACTCTCTTCATTCCAACTAACATTTGGGAAAGTGCATCAATTTTGTGGTTTGGATTTAATAAGCTAAAAATCACAACGTGCTTGTACTTGCAGGGGCCAGGTTTACTATTCTTCCTTCAACCCCATAGCACTGGGGGAAAGTGCTTATATTTGATGGCAGGTAAATTGCTATTCTACCTCCACTTACACTACCATCAGAGAAGGAGCATATATTTTGGCGGTATTGATTTATTTAAGTTTTTTATATGGCATTGCTGCACCAAAAGGGATTTGAATGCTATGCTTTACGGTGTTAGACCTGAAATCCTTAGCATTTTTATTGCCCAGACATTTTTCCTTCACCCTCAATTTATACTAAACCCGTTTTTGTTAGCATTAGGACTCTTTAATGTTAATATCCAGTGATATGGTGAGTGTGGTCTCCAGCTTATACATTCTAAAAGTTGTGTACACTCAATTGGCATATTTAATTACTTACATGTCCCTAGTAAATGGTAGTACAAGTACCCAGGGCCTGTACCTTAAATGTTACTAGTGGGCACGGTACTTATTATTCCACAACAAAATTAGCACTGTAAAACACGTCTAAGGCCATCCATGACACCCTGTAGTGCAGTTTTCATCTGCTATTTCCAGGATTAAACCGTCATTTTTAATACTTATATGTCTTCCCTAAGGTAGGCCCTGAAGGCTTATAGGGGAGGGTGCATAAGTATTTTAATTTTATATGTGGTAGCATTGAAAAACTATTAAAGTTACTTGTCACTGTTGGAAGGCTATCACTTGCATGAACTAACTCTAAGCTACCTTATTACACTTTATCACCTATAACAAATGTTTAGAAACATATAGAGAAATTCTTCTTCCACTTAATATAATTGTAATTTAAAACTCAATCATTCAGTCATAACTTTATTTTGCATTTAAAAGAATGCATAAAAGTACAAAGGATTTTATTCCATTCAGTTAATACAACACTAAAAACAAATATTTATTTTTAAAGGCATCTAATTTTTATCAAGTAAATCATCCTATGTTAAAATCTTTAAAATATTATACAAATGCTTATAAAAATGTAAAACTCCTCTTTAATGGTAAGGTCGGATTTTAGCTTATTATTCTGAAAATGCCAGTTTTAGAAACTTGTCATTTTTCAGAATAAATCAATTCTCCCTTTGTGCCCGTGTCCTAGGTCACATTGCTGTGAATCGCTCTACTGTGGTGTTTTGTGTATTCCTTCCAGACATTGGGGTGCCTCAAAAGAGGCCTAGGTGTGGAGAGAGTGAGTCTTCCTGACAGGATGACTTGGGTTGAATTGTGCCCTGTTCTGATTACATTTCAGAGGATCATGCTTGCAGCACACACAAAGGAACCTGACATCAGGCCTTCACTTGCCTTTGACACCCTAGACAGGTTGGAGACAAACCCAGGAAAAAAGGGGAAAACTGGCCAGAACCACATTGGAAATAGGCCAGGGCTTGCCTCCAAACAAAGACTGGCAGCAGGTATAAATGTAGAACCTTCAGAATCTTTCATTGAGGACATTCCCTGAACCTGTGGAAGATTCAGAAGAAGAATTTTCCTGTTGTCTCAAAAAGGAAGACTGAACTATTTTTACTTGAAACCAGGCTCCAGCGAACGACTCTAAAGCTCAGTTGGCTGACTCCCTGCTAAAGGAAGAAAACTTGCAAGGGAGTCCTTGTAACTGGTCAGCACTAACTGGACCTTCCTGGATCTTTCTTAGCCCTGCTACTGGCCTCTGCTGGAGGGAGTCTTAATTCCCAAGAGGTGCTCCCCAGGTCCTCCTGCACCCTTGGATTGCATCAGAATATACCCCACCTGAACTCCATGTGAAAATCCAAAGGTTTTGCGCTGTGAACAGACTCCTGTGGCAAAGGACGGCCCATAATGCCTGCTGACATGAATCTCCAATTACGACTGCCCTTCGTGTCATCCACAGTAGCCTACATCAGTAGTGACAGTCCACATCGACCACCAATACAAAGCATCAGTAATGGCTGGCTCTTCATGACACAAATGTGACCGTCAGTGACATCAGACCTGATCTTCACACCCATATCCACCTCCTTCTGCCCCTTGCCAACGTAAAGCTCCTGCTATGCTCCTTTTGTAGACTGGGCCTCTGAGAAGGTAAATCCTCCACAGGGCCAAACCTGGTCCCTGTCTACGACCCATGCTACATCATGATCAGTCTGAACTTGTGACTTTAACCCAGTCCACTGCTTCCAGGTGACAGTGAGTGGCGCTTTGCATGTGTAGGTGCTATTTTTGCCAAACTAAAATTCACAACTTCTTTACTAATTTTTGATTTTTTTATCTGTTTGAAGTCATTTTATTTTTGAAAATATGTTAAGCATTATTGCTGAGCCATGAGTGGGTTAAGCGCAGGTTTATTTTGTGACTTTCGTGATTCACCACCATTGTTTTTATTGCTTGAGTGGGACAAGTACTACAAAGAAATTACATACAGTTAGGTCATCAGGGGTAAGGTAAGGCATATTGAGAAGGGGCAGGTGGAGCTAATAGATTAGAAACCTCTACATGCAATAGTGTGAGTGGGAAATAAAAGATACATAAACTGAAAGTTATGCTCCAGATATGGTGGCTTGTAGATCACCCCACTTTAATGGCAAGTGTTTATTGCATGACCCCCACCCCTAAGGAAGGTCTTAAAAGGAGAGTCTTTAAAAGATTTCAGAATGAAAGAATAGTGGGGGGTAATCTTATATAGGCGAGAGAGGTCCAGGTGGCAGGAGCAGAGCTAGACAAAGTTTACTTTAGATTTTGAGAAGATTGGAATTTGAAAAATAAGAGATTATTTGCCCTACAAAGTTTCTGGCTGCTTGAACTTTTCAGTAGATTGGCCAGATAAATCTGTCTGCCAATGTGTAGGGGTTTTTATATGAAACCGTCAATTTTAAACTTTAATGAGCATTTAAGAGAAGGCAGTGCAATCCTTTAGAACAGGGGTAATGTGATAATATATGTTTCTTCGTGCAACAAAGCATCCAATGGAATCAAATGGCCTTTTGGAGGACAGAGTTTAAGCTGCCGGCCCTCAGTTCTTGAGATGATTAGGACTTGTGCTGGGGACTTCAGATGGTTGTGGTAAAGAAAAGACTTATTCCCAATAGGCTCTGCGCATTGGAATAATATAAACAGCAGTGTAGACGTAGGACTGAGGTCGACTAGATCTCTACTGACTATATTAGACTTAATTAGTTTTGCCAGCTAGCTCAGAGGTCACTAGAAACTTTCTCGAGTAAACAAGGAGGAGTTTACCTTCCCTGGATAGACAAGAAGGGATTAGCTTCTGACAACCATAAACATGACAACTTTGCTCCCTCAGATTAAAGAGTGTATCTCTAGAGTTGTGTGAAAACAATAGACAGTTATTTCACTCAGTCAATTGTGCGTACTTAGTTTCACCAGAGTGCAGAGAAATAGAGAGACGGGCGTTTTCAATAAAAGGTGTTATTTATTGAGCAGTCTTCTTTCTCATGCAAGAGAAATGAATTGCCACAATTGCAATACTTATTATAAAGTAAAGTGCGTACAGTAAAAGGAGTATTATGTACTAGTATTAGTACTGTAAAAGCATTGATATGGTTTCTTAGCCATATGATACTTTAAAATGGATAAAATATATACATACATAAAAACATTGACTAATGTACTCAACTGGTGCTTCTAATCTGCGCCTACCCCGGTGTACCTGACCTAAGCCTAATACGTGGGAAGGCGTAAGTAAGTAGCAGTTTAAGTTAAGTTGGTTTTGCCAAGGATCTGAATCAAGAATTCTCTTAAGGGTTTAGTCAGCTCTGTACCTTAGTTCTTAGAATGAAGGAGGTCTTGTATCACTCTCTCAGGACTCAATATCCCAGTAACCCGCAAGGGTGTCTGGAAACACCGGAGCTGGATTTTCTCGGCTGGAGAAAAAGACAGCGTCTTCCTCAGTGCGTCAAAAGGGAGGGACGACGTCCGTGGGCTCTCGCATGGGCTCTCGGGCAAGTAGATAGCCGCTCTGCTCCAAACCGTGTGTTTGCTTAAGGCAAAGTTGGTATATTTATACCTGAAAGGTGCCGGGTTTGACGTAAGGTTGGACATAAGACGTCACCAATAACTAACAGTTCTTTCTGACTCTAGGAGTTCTTGTGCAAATCAAAACAAGAGCAGGGGGATTTCCCGGGCTGCTGGAGGCTTGGTTTGCTTAAAGAACGCGTTGTATTTTCTAGGATCTAGGGGAGTAGCCTTGCTGTATTTCGACTGCATGGGCTATTAGTAAATATGGATATGATTCTTATGCCTTTATAAGGATATTATTTATTATAGCCATACAAGGGCATACATCGGGAATATTGAATTAGGGTCCTAGATAGAAACACAACAAAGGGAAAACATTCTCAGTTGCATATTTTTTATTTTGGAAAGCAATGCATTTCTCAATTATGTTCCCAAGTCAATGGAGGTTAGAAACAGGTTTGCAGGTATCTAATTATTCTGGGTCTGAATTTGGCTTTATGGATGTAGGCGTGATGTAGCTTTGTTCCTGCCCACTAGAAAGGATTTCTTGAGACGGCGAGGCATTTACTATTGCTAAACAGAAATTGTAAAGTTATTTTTAATTACAATTTCTGGTAGTACAGCCCCCTAGTGATATCTTAGGCTCTTTGTTTTTTGAGGTTCTCTAATTAGATCACTTTAAAGTTGCTCCTAGTGGTGAAATGTTCAGAATTGAACTCCTGTGGTTGTGATTGTTGAGGAAAGAAATGAGCTTCGGACATTTTGCTTGAGAAGAAGGATAGGAATGTGTTTCATTTCTTATATGAGGGGTGATTAGTTCCATACCGGGCCCCGTGGTAGTCAATGTTTAAAATGTTGGTCTGGCAGGATTCTGTGAGGGCAATATCTAACCTTTTGAATTTTCAGCTTACAGGCTTTTCTGCCTGTTTTATCTCATTTTTATTACTAGAGATGTATCCCTTTGCCACTTCTTCGGCAACAATCTGATATTTCACTTTTATTTTAATAGCTCCTAAATGAATCAAGATTTTGGTAGGTGAGAGTCTGTTGGTTTTCAGTTTTACTTTGTATTAACTTTGGTAAAGTCCTCAATGTAGGTAGTTTGAAACACATACAATGGTTTAATATTGTAAAATATTCTGAGCAACACTGATTTAGGCAGCAAGAGATCGTAAAGGTTTCTCGTGTTATTTGATTCATGTAAAAGATCCAGATTTTGAGTTTGTTAGGAGAAATTCTTGCTTGTCCATTTCAGAAGTGGATATGAAACACCCTGGGCAAATAGTCCCACCAATACATTTCAGGTGGAGATAGAAAAATGGGTCTGATTAGTTCGACCCCCACCTCCTCATTGGTCCAACTGCCAACTTACGAGGTTGGCAGTCGGATCACCACAAGCACGATGCAATACCGCCACCACCAACAGGTTCCTAAATCTCAATGCAGCGGCGGTCTCTGGAAGCAGTGCCAATGCCTGCACAGCTGGACAGATTATGACCTGCCTTACCATCAACCTTTTCATGTTAGGGACCTCGTGATTAAAAAGTTTAGCGAAATGGCAGGGGAAGGGCCACAAATAAGGGCCCAGGGTGTTGTAGGCCATGGGAGGTGTGCCTGGGGGCATATTTTTTCCCCCTTCTTGCTCTGTCATGCATGCACTGTATGCCATGCACAACATGGTGCATGGTACACACTGCACAATCGTACCACATAAGCGGCATGTGCTGCAGGCTCTTCATGAGCCTAAGCATGCTGCCACCATGGCACAGCCCCCACAACACCAACAGCCTGTTGGTTATCTCGCGAATGGGTGGTTGGGATGCCACCAACTTGGCAATGTACTCCCAACCGCCTCAATGGTGGTTGGGCGGCCCGACTACCAGTCATATTTTCGCCCTATGTCCTTAATTTTCCCTTATTGTTTCGTCACAGGGAAGTGCGTTGGAGTTTATCATGTATCTTTGCAATGTTTTCTAAATCCTGATTCCTGACCCATTATGAATCACTATTCTGTTCTTTGCAGTACTCTAGCTTCTTCTAGTGTGAGTTACTGTTCTTGTGGCTGTTTGATATTAATAAGGGGTTTCCTTAGAAATGCAAATAAATATCCTATAACCAATCATTTATTTATAATGTTATTACTATTTAAAATAAACTGACACTAACCATAAAAATAACATAACATTTTTAGCTGTTCATTTTCAAATATAAAATACATTATTTTGCACTTTACAGCTTGAAAAATATCAAAACAATAATTTAAAATCCTATTTTTAATAAAAATAATTTTCAAATGAATGTATGAACTTAAATACTAAAATCCAAATTATTTCCTTAAAATAAAAATTGTCACAATAAAAATAATATTTTAATATAGAATTGATATCACTTAAACAGCCCAGTTTAAATGCAAATTAAGATCTCTAACATTAAGAAACTATCCACCCAATCACCCAAAAAATACAAAATATATAAGAAGGATGTCTGAAAAGCCCTATGTTTTTCAAATAATTCACAATTTATATTAATATAGAAAATTAGACTATGTGAAATAATTCTATGATTTAAAATGCATTAATTTCATAATAAACAATGTAGCATTATTATAAAACACTACTCACCAAGCTGCCCAATAAACCCATGACCCCCAGAAAAATCTTATGAAAGGAATGTTTTAAAAATAACACAAAGAATATTTTAAAATGAATAGTAAATTCAAACGCAAATTCTTTAAAAACATATTTTAAATGCTTACTGGAAAATCCTCCAGTAAATACAACAAACCGAAGACATTTTTAGAAACTATGAAATACATTCTCCATATTTAAACCTTCATTTAGGTATGTTTTGCAAAAAATAAGACTATAATATACAACGATAAACATGATATATACAATGATTTTTTAATATGGTGTTATTTGAAACATTAATATTACTATAAAATAAAATAAAAAAAGAAATACCTATCCTCAATATTCTGCTTCAGATATTTTGCCACAGATTATATTTTCACTATGATATTAGGATGAAACAATATACCAGAGTCGTTATCCAAGAGCTGTGCTGCATGGATTGCATACAGCACAGTTCGAAAACATGGAAATGTGCAGACTATAACTCATGCACTCGCCAGTGCTTATATTGAGCTGGTGATTGCCAGTGGGTTCCACCAGTACTCATTTTATGGGACAGGCACTTATTTCTCCTCATCAGGCATTGACAAAGAGCAGCAGAGGGAAAAACGAATACAGGGGAAAGAAGGAGGAAGAGAATGAAATAACAAGCATCACAAAGGGAAGAAACAGGGACCTGCAAAATAAAAAGTGTCCCAAAGGGAGGAAGCAGGGACCTGCAAGAGATAGAGAAAGGGACATATTTGTCTGCTAGTGGAATAAAGGGACATGATGCAGCACGCCGACATTTACTAGCACCAGCGCAGGGGTCTGCACAGAGCTTTGGGCAGCGGCACTCCTTTTTTAATTTTAATTTTACAAATTTAGTACTAGCTTTGACTGGAGGGAGAACATGGATCCCTTTTGTGAACAATGTGCTTACGCACAATAATCAAACATGCATATGTACGACCGAGATCTGTCAACTCACATTCATACACATCAAGATGCATCAATGTGCTCTATGGGAAACCAATAGATACCTAAGTTATTATACAAAGACAAAACATTTCAGTATCTTTGGACTCATAATGGCTCATTCGAAAGGTTGCTTCACCACAGAAGCACCAGGTGTATTCTTCTGAATCCCTCAACAACTTGTGTTTGCCTGATAATTAACACTGGTTTGCAGAAATTCAACAATATAAATAAAAATGTTCATCAATTGCCAGATGCTTTTAAATTGGTTACTGCACTAGTAGACTACATTTCAGTGTATTTGTTTTCTTTTTTCTTTTTAAAACTTTATGCATGATGACTGAGACAATTTAATTTACATCTGAAAACATAACTAGATGCATTTTATTTACTCCTTCAACAGGATTGAATTGATTATTAACAATGAAAAGTAAGCGACCCACTGTATTAATATGGTAATGGGGCAGGGAAAATGCAATATATTATAAAAAAAATGTCCTCCCAAGATCAACTCATGCAATCAAGTCAAAACATTATTTAGGCTCAGAAAGAATCGTTATACATATATCGAATTCCCTCTTCTATATCAAATTCATTCTGTGCAACAAAATTATTCTACAATTTACATTAAATCAATTACCAATTATGACACAATATTGCACATCATATCTCAAAACCTCTTATAATCTGTGATAAACAACAATCTGCAGGTCACTTACCAACAACTGTTTCCCTATAAAACCATTACCTCAGACTCTCGATCATTCATCCACCACAACCCACATTCACTCTCATTAACTGCAACTTTCTAATGAAAACGTAGATGACTGTTATACAACATGACGCTCCTGTGGTATAAAATTTAAGAAATTGGACTAACACCGAGAAATTCAATATTGTTTCTCAATCAATTCTTCAGTGGGTATTAAACATATACATTAATTCAATAACTATACATTTTATTTGCTAAATACTTTAACAGTTGTGGATCATACATATTCAGTGAGTGGCTACATATATACTTGTTCGTTTTGGCAAAAAATGGCTTAATCTGGACAGCCAGTTGATGTTGGACGACAGCTAGACAACGAATAACATCTTCTCTACAAAGAACATGCTCAAAGTATGTCACATACACCCACAAACTCCTTCTGTAGTGATGTGACCCCCTGTATCATCTGTCTCAGCAGTTGAGTTGTACAAGATGTTCATATGGACATGGTGTTATCTACCGATGATCACACCAGATTGGCACATAATCTTCAATTTCTTTGTATTTTTGTTTACAAATCTATAATATTTGCTCAGTGGTGAGCAGTGTCAGTGGCCGGTGATGGGAGCAGAAAGAAGTAGAGTAAAAACATAGGCACTGGAAATATATGTGAGTTCGAAACACAAAAACAGCGGATTTTAAGATTATGTTTAAATCTGGTGTGATCAGCAGTAGAAAACTCCATGTCAATATAAACATCTTCCTAAGATCCAGTGAGCTACAGGAGAAGGGAGGGGGAAGGCTCCTGTGTACCCCGCTGCACAGTCACTGCTTTTCCTTTTCCCTTGCCCAATCCATATATTTTGGAGAGGCAGGGGAAAGTGAGAGGCAGAGGTAGAGGTTGTATATTAGGACATTGTAATGTTGAGAGCAGCTGGCCGATATCAGTTTATATAAATATAGGATGCTGCTTCATTGTCTGCAATGGCGCTGTCAACATTGCAATGTTCTAATACAGTTGTATTAACTTCTCATGACTACAATCAGCCAAAATAATCCAATTTAGATTACTGAACATTAGGCAAAAGGGAACATATGCCAACGTACCTAAGTGTATAAACAAAAGGCCCAAAGTTGCGCTAATCTCTCTATAAATTGAGGTCCACCAATATTTTGTTGAACATATCATGGTGCCATATTTTTTCATTTCAGGAAAACCGTCAGTCTAACAAAAAGTAAGGATAATTCAAGACCTTTGCAGAGAAATAACTCCATAGATGTTTACATGTAACATACCGTTTTACATTGATGACTACTGTGGCACGGAGACTGCTCTTCCAGTTTAAACTCCTAGTAAGCAACTACAGACAAATAAGTACTGTCCTTAAAATCAACAAAAGAGACCATAAGTAGAGTGTGTGCTAACCTTCAAAACTTTTGCTTAGGAATACACGGCATTTGTTTCAGACTTAAAGGTGTGTACTACTAACTGGTTTTAAAGTCAGGAACTTTACAGTGTCTTCAAATTCTTAGGGTTGTTCTTATATTTGCAGAGTATAAGGTGCCATGATCAGGATTTTACCCACAGAAAGGGAAGTTGCATGGTACTAAAGCTAAATTGTGAATCAAGGAGAAATGGGTATGAAAGGGGTCCTGCCCTCGTCCTTATGAATAATTGTAATGCAATGTGTTAATAATTTTCAACCACAATGACAGTTGCAAGACATTCATTGTACATCACTACTTGAAAGAGGGCGGAATCCATTCCCAGAATGAAAAATGTCCCCAAGTAACAGCTTTCACTTTGTGAGTTTGCGCAGTCAGCATTGGGTAAGAAGACAGCATTCGAGGAGCCTTGCTTCAAGCACCTTCAATACTATTCAGGGAATGCCTATTTTATTTTTGTATTACAAGCCATGTCCTTTAAAGGTTTCTAAAATATTGTCAGTTCATTGAAAAACTTGGGGTGATAAGGAGGGAAGATGGCGGCCGCCTGAGACACACTCACGTAGCTCCCTGACCAGTTGTCAGATTTTTTATGCACCTATGTACCCAGAGTATTCTATAAGGATAAATTATGTTTGAGACAGCCACAACTTTACTTTGGAACAATCCAATTAAATGTGCATGATGCTGCGTGATTACCTTTCTTCAAGGAGAGCTGCTGCTTGCCTGTAGGAGATTCTTTGAGGCAATCGACTGCACTGACTGTCGACCTTTACAGCTGCCAGGGACTGCGACAAGGGTGATGGGACCCAAGATGACCGGTGGTAGAGGAAAGGCAGATGCTGCTCCTTTGCCAGCTGGAGCCCACTCCACAGCAGCAGCCACAGTCTTGGGAGCTGAGGCAGCATCGGTGTCCACCTCATGTTCTACCGGGTGCCAACCTGGACAGAAACATCGGGAAAAAGGAAGGGGAAGGTCATAACCGATCCCCTCCTCTGATCAGCTCATTGGTATGGGAGATGTCTTTCAGCTCCTCCATAGGGACAGAGGCAAGTCAAGCCCCTGAGCAGCGGGGGCAGAAGGGTCTGTAGATGGATGACGTTGAAGCGCCACAGCCAGATAAGGAGACCACCCTACAAGCCATAACTGCAACTGGCCCTCATGAAGAAGCAGCAATACTCGCTGCCATGATTACAACATATGGGGTTATCAAAACAGCTGATTTGGTATCGGTAGAGGGGATAAGGGGAGCTTTGAGAGACACAGCAAGGGACAGTGCTTTGACCATTAAGCAAACTCCGGAGCCCCATACTGAACTAAGAAGCGCTAAACCAGATAAAAACATAGAAAATACGAACTCCCAGGCTGGGGCAGATGGGGTAAGGGATCTAACTCTGCTACAAACCAAATAGCTGGCTAGGAAAATTCACCACTCAAGTAGTCCATTAATTGGAGCAGGGGAAATGCAGTAAGGTTCTCGACCAGGAGGCAAATGATTGTTTTTTTCTCTGTGTCAGACGAAACCTGGTCAGCTGATTGTTCAGTGTCAAGTATTGAGTGAAGTGAGAATGAGAGCATACCCCATACCAGTGGAGTTGATTCAGCTGTAACTGCACGCAGTGTGGCTAGAAAATTTGATGGCTTTAACAACAAGATTGGAAAAGACCTCAAGTGGGACTACTCCCCTGGGGAGCAATTGGTGGGAACCTTGGATACTATGTCTCAAGAAGCTCCCCAAGTAAAACCTCCAACTTTGGACACAATTCTACAATGTGTTATGTCACATCGAGAGGAGGCTCTGCAGCATAATTTCTGATCACAAACTGCTGCACCTAAATTACAGGGCTCATTAAGGAAGATTGCTACGACTTGCTACTCTATCAGCAAGTGGCCGGCAGACCTAGAGTTCAGAGCAGCTGCCCTTGAGTCTGATATTGCGGGCACCTGAGGTCAAACAGAGGCTAACGAATCCCAACTGTTTGCCCTCCAGTGGAAACCGCTCGCCCGCCGTGGGGAGTTTTAGGATGCGCCCGCAACTGTGGTGGGCGCATCCTGCATTTTTAACATTGTGGCGGGCGGTGCTCTCAGCACTGCCTGCCACAATCCTAAAAATGCATGTATGCATTTGCATACACAAAGCGTCAGGCACCGCGCGGTGCCTGCCGCATTGTGTATGCAAATGCTGGGGGTACCATAGGTACCCCCCATGTGTACCCCCAACATCGCCTTCACTCCAGGGGCCCGCAGAGGGCCCCTGAAGTGAAGACCGCATGCCTTTCCGTGTCGGCATTGCCGCCACAGAAAGGCATCTGTTTTTGCCCATTGTAATATGGCTGTCGGTGTCTGATAGACACCGCCACCATATTAAACCTTTTCCGCCCCGGTCGCAAGGCGACCGGAGCAGAAAAGCGGTGGACGGTCTTTTTGTCCGCTGTGGTCTCTCCCTCCATACTAATATGGCGGGGGGTCATTTAGGTGAGGATGGTGGGCGGATTGCCCCCGCCAGGCCCCAAAGTGTATAAGGAGAGAGGGAGTACTTTGAGGAGACAGTAAGAACTACGAGGACAGGGGTGAATATAAAGACAAGAAAGAATACAAAGAGTAGGGGAAGTATGCAAAAAGAGGAGCACGTATGAAGAGAAAAGAAAAGTATAAGAAGAGCGGATAATATAAGAAACAGGAGGTAATATGATGAGAGAGGAAAGAGTAAGAGGAGAGAGGAGGGAGTATGACAAGAGAGTGTAGAAAATATGGAAAAAGGGGCAAACATAATTCCTTAATGTACACAGACGCACAGTGTGATATTAGACAAACAATATGAGACCATGCATATTACTATTTACTACCGAAAAACGTTTAAGTGACTATACACAGTTAATATATATATTTACTACATTTTATCAAAACAACTGATACAATAAAACAACACAGACGCACAAGGGGCTTTTAAATCTACCCAGAGTGTATACAGAGGGAGAGAAAGGAAAAAAAGGACAGAACAGGGAGTATCAACAGACAAATTAAATATAAAGAGAGAGGGAAGAAAATGAGGAGACTGAAGGAATATGAGCAGAGACAGGGAAATGTAAACACAAACAAGGGCAGTATGAGGACAGAGGAGAATATAAGAAAAAGAGGGTACTACCAGGAGAGGTAGAAGTAAGAGGAGAGAGGGTAGAAAATATGTAAAAAGGGTCAAATATAATTCCTTAATGTACACAGACGCACAGTGTGATATTAAACAAAAAAAATAACACCATGCATTACACCATAACACGTTTACTACTGTAAAACGTTTAAAAAGAGGCGAATATAATTCCTTAATGTATACAGATGCACAGTGTGATACTAGACAAAAAAAAATCAGACCATGCATTTTACTATTTACTACTGGAAAACGTTTAACTTACTATACACATTCCATGTATAGAATTACTACACTTCAGTAAACAACCCTGACTCATTTTGCAAATACATATGCAATTTACATTATTTTTGCCAACATTACATGAAAAAAAAGTGACACAATAAAACAACAAAACCCCACAAGGGGCTGTTACATCTGCCCAGAGTATATACAGAGAGAGAGAAAGGAAAACGAGGAAAGATGAAGTATAAAAAGAGAGGGAAGAAAATAAGAAGACAGCTGGAATATGAGGAGAGATAGGGTAAAATAAACACAAAGAAGGGCAATATGAAGACAGAGAAGAATATAAGAAAAAGAGGGTAGTACCAGGAAAGAGGAAGAAATAAGAGTAGAGAGAGGGAAGTATGACAAGAGACGTTAGAAAATATTGGAAAAGGGGCAAATATAATTCCTTAATGTACACAGACGCTCAGTGTGATATTACACAACAAAATTATGAGACCATGCATTATACCAAAACACATTTATGAATGAAAAACGTTTAAGTAAGTATACATATTCCATGTATATAACTACTACATTTCAGTGAACAACTCTGACTCATTTTGCAAATACATATGCAATTGACTACATTACTTTTGCCAACATTACATCAAAAGAAGTGACACAATAGAACAACAAACACGCACAGGGGGCTTGTAAATCTGCCCCGGAATGTATGAAGGGAGAAAGGAAACAGTAAGAAGACAGATCAGGGAGTATGAAGAGAAAAATGAAATATGAAGAGACAGGGAAGAAAATAAGGAGACAGAAATAATATGAGACACAAGGAAATATAAACACAAAGAAGGGCAGTATGAAGACAGAGGAGAACTTAACAAAAAGAGGGTAGTACCATGAGAAAGGAAGGAGTAAGAGGAGAGAAGGTGGAGTATCACAAGAGAGGGTAACAAATATGGAAAAAGGGGCAAATATAAATCCTTAATGTACACAGACGCACAGTGTGACATTAAACAAAAAAAATAACACCATGTATTATACCAAAACACATTTACTACTGTAAAACGTTTCAAAAGGGGCAAATATAATTCCTTAATGTACACAGATGCACAGTGTGATATTACAGAAAAAAAATGACACCATGCATTTTATCATGTACGTATACCGACTGCAAAATTGTAGATCTAGAACACAAACCTAATTCTAAACAACCAACACTATTAACTACTCAACAACTAAAAAAGTGACTGCACACATTCTACATTTTTTAGTACTGCACTTTATTGAACAAAGGTGACTCACAAAACAAATTAACTTAGCAAATGATTTTATCATAATAGTTATCCAAATGCAGAGAATACATTACTCTTACTAAAAACAAAATGTACCACATATATTCCCTTACAATTTATCATCTCACCTTAGATATTCCTATACAGAATCTCTCTAGTTCGGTGTCTGCAGCAGAACCAAGACATGGTACAATTTTCCTCTCAATTTGCAGTTCTATACCTGTAAATAACAAATCAAAATCCTTCACACAATAATTTAAAACCAAACACAAATTTCTATTGGTTTAACATTTCAAACACTTCCAACTGACATAACTTTCCACGCTACCCCCAACAGATCACGCAAAAGTCAACTGTCAACAAAGGTCAAAAATTCAGCACTCTGTAAAACACTGCTCCTCAACAAATTTAAACTATGCATAAGCATTTACTTATAAGTACCAATTAAGAGAAAAGGTCTCATTACAACCAACCAACATATAAACACATAAACTTGATAGATATCTGTAAAATATATATTTTTAATTGATTTTTTCTTGCTTACGTACGGTTATGGAACGACTTAGAGAATTCGAACTGTATGTCGTCCGTACGTGCATGGTACGTGTACGATAAATCTACCTTAAAAAACAAAAATTGCTTCTATCACAAATTTTTTTATAATCCCCAGGTACCCCTTCCCCCGGGGCTCAAATATAACGTTGGGCACCGTGGGGGAGCCTCAGACCCCCCACGATCCCAGCCAGCTCCGTGCATCCTTCAGGAGTCGGCATTGGTTTTCGGCAGAGAGAGAAGCTTACATGCTGCTCTCTCCCACGAAAAGCAATCTGCTTTCATACTTGAAAGAAAGAACAGCCCTAGGGGATCAGGAAGTCCTATAGCAAATAGCAAACTTCTCCTCTCAATCTACACACTCAATCTACACACTCAATCTACACACAAATACAAATAAATAACAAATCACATTTATTCCCACATTAAATCAAAATGAAACACATTTTTATATTGCTTGAACTTTTTAACCTTTTTACAACTGACAAAACTTTCAACCCTTCACCCATTCCACATTCTGCCAGTTACCATAGAAACACTTCAGGGAACACCTAACTGAGAACACAGGTGAAAAGTTCATCAAACAATGTTGCAAATAAAAACAGCAAGTGTGCTTGAGATGTCTATATAGCAGCTTATCTAAAGTAACGTTCTTTTATATAACTTTTTCTTAACCAATACATTTCAGGCTTTCAAAAAACAGATAATTGCACCCTAGTTTCTGTGTAAATGTATTTCAAACATCCAATCATTTCTTTACTTTTTTTTCAAAAACTACATCTTATCCACCATTTTAGAAAAATCTTATTTTTCAAACTGCCATTTCATTTACAGAGACCATCTGAGTGCATCCAAACCTTTCTTCCAGATTCTTAAGGTGTGGATTATGGGACACAACTATATTTTCTGGAGCCAAAGGAACGCAGAACAGAAAGGACATCACAAAGACCTAGGTTTACCAAACGTAGACATTAAATGGATTGGACAAAGAGGGTTAAAGTGGCACCAATTGATGCCATTGGTGAAATCCTTTTTGCATATCCATCACCCTGACCTGATAATTGTGCACTGTGGTGGCAATGACACTTTTCCCCACAACTGCCTTTGTCTATTCTAATATATGCCAAAGGCAGAAATGGAACTGGTCCAACCACCATTGTCCACAGATTGAGAAAGCTAGGAAACATGTGAATCAATCTGTTTCTGCCTTTCTCCGAGACTATAGAATGGGGTCCATCTACCACAACAATCTGCATTTCAATATGCATGACATCTATAGGAGAGACGGTGTACATTTTACAGATGAAGGGAACAGAGTCTTCCTCATAAACTTAAGACTCTGCACCGGTACTTACTTGTGTAGGTACTAAAATCTCCTAATAAACACAAGGGCTCTTTTTAGAGCCACCCAACATGTAAACACATACACTTGATAAATCTCTAAAAAATTATTTTATTTTTCTAGCTTACGTTCGCTTATGGGACGACTTACAGACTTCGCATCGTAGGTACGTGCATAGTACGTGTACGCTAAATCGACCGTAAAAAAAGTAGCCTTTATGACTAATTTACATGCTGCAATCACCCATTTAAAGATTATCCAGGTTCTCAACCTAAACACGTCACAAATCATCTCTCATAACTTTGTCTTCTTTTTTACTGTATTGGATGAGGTAGAGTGCGTGACCCTATGCCCAGAGCCGTCGAAGGTTCTGGAGACTGCCACGCCTCAGCTCAGCCACGCGGCCCCTCTCCCAACATTTGAAAACCCCGGAGGGAGATGGTAAATGAATCGAGACTGAATACGTTAGTACAGACCACTCTTATGCTACCATGAAAACACAACAACAGTATAAGGCCCAGATTTCCATCGTACTAATTTCTTAGTTGCAGGTCTAGTTGTCAAATCAGCACACATAGTCCCTCGTGGCTGGTACCCACCCATACCACACCCATGCAGCAAATTCGTCACTACACACGTGACCCTACGTATAAAAAAGACGGAGCGCATGTGTTGTACACCATTTTAGAGTTGTTCCCAAAGTATCAAACAAGGGGCCCACTAATACACGCGTGGCCTCTTTGGTCACTGAGTTAGTGGTGCCCGAAGCACTGAGCGGATGAAGAACCTGCGATGATGATGATGTGAGCAGGAGTATGTTGTTAGCCATAGAGATTGTCATGTAGCTCCTGTATATCCTTATATCGTGTTAAGTTAGCATAGGTACATTTGAGGTTTAAACGCCATTTTTCATTCTTGCAACTTCTGCACACAACACTTAATTGTTGACTTAGCTTTCAACCTAGTAGTTTGCCGTGGTTTATGTGAGAATAATATGTTATTGCTCTGATATCAGCTTTGCTTAATAAACTATGTCTGCACGAAGAGTGCTGAAGTTTCAGGAACAACACGATATGGAATTGTTATGAGGTCTGATCTCCACGCCTTCATAGTCATAACACAAGTGCAGCCTTTGCCAACTCTGGCTTCAGGCGGGATTGATATTGCTTTGCATGAGGCTGGTTTTCACATAACAGCCTTAAGTGCAACTCGGACAAATCCGAAATACTATTCTTCGGATGCCCATCAGAACCAGATTGGCAAGGATGGTGGCCTGCCGACATGTTCCCTCCCACACAGTCCTCTAAGTGGGCCAAGAACCTGGGAGTTAAAATTGACAACGAGCTTTCGCTCAAATCACAGGTTTCCACTCTTACGGGAACATGCTTTGGGATTCTTAGAATGTTGCGCAAGTTCTTTCCCCTGCTTTCGGAGCAACATCGGAGGATCACTGTTCAGGCCCTTATAGGGTCCAGATTGGACTATGCAAATGTCCTATATCTGGGCTTGCCTGAATATCTCCTCCAACGTCTGCAGGTCACCCAGAACGCTGCTGCGCGTGCCATTTTTGGCCTTCATCGCCGCACTAGCGCCTCTAATCTCCTTGTATCCCTCCACTGGCTTCCGGTGCGGAAGAGGATACTGTTTAAGGCCATGACTCTTGCCCATAAGGCCTTGCATGGCAATGGCGCCAAGTATCTCCAGAGGAGGCTGGACTTCTATCGACCTACACGTTCCCTCAGGTCAGAAGCCTTGGCTTTGGCTCGGGTACCACGCATTAAAAAGGCTCGGCTAGGCGGCCGGTCTTTTAGCTTCCTTGCTCCTCAGCTATGGAACTCGTTACCGTTGTCCCTGCGAAACACCTCAAATCTGCTTGTCTTCAGGAAAGACTTGAAAACCTGGTTGTTTGCTGGATAATTCTTCCCCTCTTTGGGCCCTGTTCTGTTACTGTTATGTTTCTTGCTCTTTTCCATGGTCTGGAGCTCAAAGCGCCGGGACACTCCTTTGGAGTAGCCGTTGCGCTATAAAAGTCCCATTTTAACATAACATTTTAACATAACATAACATAGAACACACTTGATGCGGTGCACATGCAGAGAGAGCTGGTGTATGCTGATGTGATTCCTTCATGCTAGGACACTAAGGTATGGGCCCGCCCTAAAACAACCCAAAGAGACCTTCTTAGCTAATAATATAATATATGTGTTAGGGAGGGTGAGATATAAGTGTTGTTAACTCTTATTCATTACAGTATGTTGACATGCTGTCACCATTCGCTTTTTATGTCTTAGTAACTATGCTGGTAATTTTGCTACTGATAATAAGTATACTTGTATTATCTAAGATACTGCGCCTGAGAAGACGGCATTAGTAAATAAACATTTCAAATGCACATGTGTCTTCTTTACTCCATGTTCTGGTTTGTAATGATAATATAACGAAAGAGTGTTCATGAGTTCCACGTACCCTGAGGTACAGTAAGTTCATGTTCTGGTTTGTCTAAACATTGGGAGTTTGATATGTCCAATGAGACACTGTAGCTAGCTCGGTAAGGGGTGAGTTGGGTACTGAGGTGAGTTTTGGGTCACCCTAATTCGCCGAGGTTCCACTCCTCTGTGCAGAGTTCTGTGTGAGAACAGAAACCCTGCGACATGGCGCCCAACGGTTTCGGTGGTCTTATATCATGACACTCGAGTAGTATATCGTTCATACCTTAACCCCTTCACCTCCGTTTCCGGAAAGCGGGGTGTCGGTGAAACCTACCTATATTTTTAAATAGGTCTTGTTCAAGCTTGATTCTTTCTTAAACGGTTTCTTTGAATTACTACCCAGTTGTGCTACAAAGTATTCTTTGTATTTTCTTGTTTCCAGTGTTGTCATGGCGGCGGTGGCCATTGCGCAGCATAGTCGCGTGGCGGTGCGCACACATCTTCAGACGTACCAAGTGCCGGTGGATGGGATGGCTGTGATTTTAGTGGTGGGTGCAGATCCGGCGTTCCCTTTCGAGTTGTTTTACTCTTGGGTTACGTTTCCGGCTGTGGACGCAACTTCTGGTTTGTTCCACTCCTACACCGCCTCGGCTGTCCTGGCTGAGTACACACCGTACAGGGCACTGGAAATACCTATTGATCATTGGCAGCATCGAGTTTGGTTTGATGGCGCCCTCCCCCACTCTTTGTCCGCTGCGAGGTTAGGTCCACTCTCAATTCCAGGTACAAACTGGCCTGCGTTGGGTGGTTTTACCCCGCACCCGAATCACGGCGCTTGTACCCTTGCAGAAATTCGTAGGCTACATGTTGTTTCCATTTCCGTGATTCGAGCATTAGTGCAATACATCGGTCGCCATCTACCTGGTGGTCCCCAGGGGGGTGCGGCCGTTCCCATGGATCGTGGCGGTATGCGTCTCAATCCAGTGATGGTAAATTCGGTTTTTGGTGCACGTCCAGTTGACAACGATGACTTCCCGTTCTGGCTAGCAGAGAAGTTTGATCAACTGGAGGCGGTTTTTCCGAATTCTACTCCTGCTGATAAGCATAGAATGTTGACGATTACTTTACCGAAGGATTTAACTCCTGAACTTGTTGACTGTGAAAGCTGGGGGAAAAAGTTTGCGGCCGTTTATACGAGGTGCTTCGGCACCCCGTCTATGAATGCCCTGCCTGACATCATTAAACGTGTTCAGAATGCTCACGGTCCAGAGGCAGCGGTTGAATTGGGTATGCGCCTGTGTGGTTCTTTTGAGATTGTAAGTGATCTCATACTCTCCAATGTTAAAGGAGATGCTGTGAACTTTCAGGTGTCGAACGCTTTGGCTGCTCTGCCCGATGCCGATAAACCCCGTCAGTTAGCAAAGATTGTTGTGGCCGCTTATAAGACAATTGGCCGCACAAGTAGAGGTCTGAAATATTTTTCGGTAAAGGAGAAAAAACAACCTCAGGGACAATCTGCAGTTGCAGATGTCCAACCCAAGTCCAAAAAACAGAATTGGCCTAAGAAACAGACACAGGGGAAGCAAATTAAGCAGACTCAGGATTCTTTTCCTGCACTACAGGCTCCTGCGCCGACAGAGAAAGTTTATGATTTGCGTGATCGCGCGATGATTAAATCACCTGATCGATTTCAGGGTTCTGATCAACGCTCTCCTCGTTCCTTTCAGGAGACATCGGCCCCGAAGACCGGTGGAGGAGGGGGTGGACGTGGACGTGGTGGCCAACAAGGACGTGGTCAGTCCCACCAGACGGACGGCGCAGTGAAGCAGGAGGATTCTACGCCTAAGCGACCGCAGTTTGCGAAAAAGAAAGTCGCGGCCTTGACAGCGCATAGATATGCCACAGATAGTGAGAACGCGGCTTCGGAATCTGACGTGGGCTCTGACCGTGCTGGACAGCGCGGCGGAGATTACCATAGTCAGAGAGGCGCTCCGTCCACTACTGAGGGTGACAGCGACTGAAGTGTTCGTTGTAATTGAAACAGCCGATACGAGACTAGCTCCCCCTGAAAGACTTTTTGAAATTGTCCTGTTAATTGAAGGTGACATACAGCGTACTGTAAGAGGGATATTTTGGGAGAACCTATCGTCGACGTACGACATTTTACATTCCGAGGCTGACTGGCCCCCACCTTTTGTGCTCGCGGCGCCGCGAGGGGAGGAGGTGATCCTTCCCAGTTTCGCGCACACTGTCTCAACTGAGCATGCGCAGCATTTTGCAGAAGAGTGGGCTCGGGCTCTTGCGCCGGCTCTGTACCGCAACCAATGTGGTTGGGACAAATTGTCCCCTTGCCACGAAATTCCTTTGCGGTCTGAGCCGCAGCCTCAGCCTCAATATCCCATACGGCGGGAAGCTAAAGCTGCCGTCGCAGAAATCCTTGAACAATTGGAATATCAGGGATTTATTGAAACGTGTGTGTCACCGATGAATAATCCCCTTTTTACTGTGACTAAGCCTGACGGATCATATCGTTTGGTATTGGATTACCGGCATTTGAACTCGCATTGCCGTAACTGTGCAGTACAGAATACTCACGGCTCTGCGCTAGTGGATAGTCTAGTGCGTAAGCGTTTCAAGACAACGCTTGACATATCCGACGGTTTTTATGCCCACAGACTGGATAGCTTTAGCTCCCAATGGACAAGTTTTACGTACGCTGGTGTGCAAAAACGCTTCCGGCGACTCCCGATGGGCTACAAAATAGTCCTGGAGTCTTCACCTCAAGAATAGTCACTCTATTGGAGAGTATCGATCCGGATGCATGTTCTTATGTGGATGACATTTATCTCACAGACGACGAAATTTGGATGCATCTGTGTCGAGTGAATTCAATAATTTGTAATTTTGCGGATATGGGTTACAAATTTAATTTTGCAAAATCGCACATTGCAGAACACACAGTGTTGTTCCTCGGCTATGAGCTGAACAATGAAGGTCAGGGATTGGCTCCTCACTTCTTGGAGAAATGCGCACAGTTGCGCGCTCCTACAACACTGAAAAAATTAAAGTCTTTGCTGGGCTTCTTGAATTTCGGCAGAACTTACGTTCCGGAATATGCCCAACGTATCAAGCCTTTGTATGCTTTGATACAACCAACTTTCTCAAAATCATGCTGGCTGCCTGAGCATTCGGCCATTTTGCAATCATTGCAGGCTGATCTGCTCGCCTCTAAATACTTACTGACTCGTGATAATCACACCAACCTGGTGATAAGAATAATTCCAGGGGCGGTGGGTTTCACGTACCTGACTTTTAATGAAGGTGACACAGTACCAATTGCTTACAAGTCACACTTGTACACTTCGGCTGAATTGCGGTTTCCCACTGTGGAGAAAGTTTTAACTGCTGTACAGATGGCGATTCATAAAGAACGAGCTCTGTCACAGGGGAAGCGCATGTTAGTGGTAACACCCTGTCCTCATTTGGAGGCAGTCACAAAAGCCAGTGTACCAAATTCAAAAGCTTTGCACCCTCGGTGGATTCAGTGGGCTGCGTCATTGACATCCACGGATGTCACGTTTATTTTTGACGCTTCCTTACGGTCGCAGGAGTACTTGCAGTATGAATTTGTTCATCCTGCTCCTCTGGCTATGCGACCTTTGGAGGACTTCCATTGCATCATTTACACTGATGGGTCAGCGCAGGTTGCGCATGGCTCTAAACATGCCTACGTTTCCGCATGCGCCATTGTGGTCGGTGCTATGTTGAATGATGAGTTCATTTCCAGGGAAGTGCACACGTTGCCCCTGGGCGATTGCACCGCACAATTGGCGGAGCTTCGTGCTCTCTTACTAGCGTTGGAGTACGCGGATCCAAGTGTTACTACTCTGATTGTAAGTGATTCTTACTACTGTGTCCAGTCTTACAATGAAAATTTGTTCTTTTGGATTCAAAATGATTTTCATGATTCCAAGGGTAGCACTATAAAACACAAAATGATCTGGGTTCGAGTGGCAGAGCTTAAGGCTATGTTGCCTCTCGTTTATGTGATTCATACTCTTGGTCATCAGCGTGTAGGAGTTCACGCTGTTGGCAATTCGCTTGCTGATGAGGCAGCGAAATCTGCAGTATCTACATACTTAGTTGCAGCGGTTACTAGATCCAAAACCAAGATTGATAGCGACATCTTGGCGGCAGTTGCTGCCTCTGAGAAGGGAAGTAAACATCCTGCGGGATTCCCTTCGAAGTACAAATACCACTTAAGTCCCGACAAGGTTCCTTTTGTGACAATTCCTGACGTTGGGGAACGGCTGATTCCCAACTCGGATCGCAGAGCAGACTTGATTACAGCGGCACATGAAGGTGTGGCGTCTGCGCATGCGGGCGTCTCGGCCACTGTAACTCAATTACAACAACGTTTCTGGTGGCGGGGACTGTACAAACAGACACGTGATTATGTCCTTCTTTGTGACATATGCCAGCAGATTAAACCTTCAACTGTTACGCGTCCGCCACAGACTCAGTTGTACATTTCTAATAAACCGCTAGGTTGTGTTTATTTAGATCACTGCGGTCCTTTTTCATCTGATACTGCGTATAAGTACATCTTAGTAGCAGTTGACTCATGCACACGCTTTGTGTGGGTATGGCCACATCGCAGCGCTGATTCACGGACTGTCATTAGAGATTTGCGTGTCTTTATAGGGATTTTTGCCTGTGGTACCTTCCATTCGGATCAGGGTCCGGCTTTCGCCTCTAAGGCGTATAAGGATGCCATGACTTCGTTGGGGGTCCAAGTCAAGTTTTCGTCTCCCTACAGACCTGAGGGTAACAGTGTAGTTGAGCGAATGAACCGTGATTTAAAGCAATCTTTGACAGCCCGAGTTATAGGCACTGGCAGAAACTGGCTGGCTCACCTCTATGGCGTGCAGCGTGCTCTTAATAATCTCCCTAGAAGGTCTCTGGGTGGGCGGACCCCATACGAAATGCTCTTTGGCATCAAGATGTACGTCCCTGACCTTGACGGTCTAGACTGTGTGGTTCGCGCCACTTGCTTTGACGCAGATGAACATTGCAATGTTTTACAGAATCTACAAAAGACCAGAGACAGTCTTGCAAAGGAACATTTGCCCTCCACGTCGGATGATGCGTTGCAGATCCCGGTAGTTGGCTGGCTACCCCAAGTTGGCGAACTGGTTCGAGAGAAGATCGATAACAAGAAAGAATTTGGTCCTTCCTATCGAGCTCCGGTTCCGGTCCTTGGAGTGAAGGGCACAAGAACAGTCATTTTACCACCACTTCCTGGTCGTAAGGAAAACAGGTTTATTTCAATTGACAATGTCAAGATACACAGAGTGGCCGATTCTTCTTAGCATGACACCGGCTGTTTCCTGTCCTTCCATTGTGTGAAATTCAGTTATGCCCACTGCTTCTAATATTGAGCCTGAAGTGGCCATCGAATTACCTGCTCTTTCCAGTCCTTTATTAAATAATTTACCCGGAACTAACATTGATGAGATAGACTATGCCCCACTGATTTGTCCATGCCTGACCTGCAAGCACGTTTAGCCACGGAATCAAGATTTTCTTTTGACTCTGTTTCTCTTGCCTCAAAGAAACCCTCTCGTTTTGCAGTTTATGCTAGCCTGTTTAAAAAACATTTTTTGATACCCCCTTGGACATACATTTGGCTGGCCCTTTTTTCAATTTACCTGTTTATGTCAATTGGTTTTGTGTTTTATTTTTTTCGAATCATGAATGGACACTATGTGGAGGAAAGAACTTGCATTACTCATCTGAATGGAACTTTGGCCCCGCTTTCCTCGTCCCATTCTACACATAGATTTAAGAGAGACTTGACTTTGGTTGACATCACAGCTTGGCCTGTCCTTGATGGTATCGTGTGGGATGCAGTTCGGTTTCAGATTCATGGCCCAACGGAAGTCGTTAATGTCCCTAATGTACTTAGAGTGAATATGGGGGATGTGGTGAAACAAAACATTCGTTCTGATGACTGGGATGTCAATGCTGTAGAAAGTTTATTTTCTGATTTGCAGTACTATGCGGCATTTGATGCTGAGGATTTATATTTAGAATCTGCTAATTATGGTGAATTATTCTGTTACCAACATTATGGCAATCACTTCTTACACAAAACATCATCCAGAAGGGATACTGTTAACTTTACTCAGTGGGAACATTGCCCAGCGCCTCATCAGGGGAGTTCTGAAACATTTCTGAAGAAGTATACTTACTTCACTGACTTTAATCAGTCCAATCCCGAGTCCTTTTATTTTAAGTTTCAAAAAATGCCAATGTCCAAGGTTAGACTTACCGATACTAAATTGTTGTATTCAAAGGCCTTCCTTGATCAATTAGTTACTGGAGGCTATGAGTTATGGAAGGATACAATAGACCTTAAATCAGTTTGGGGTTCAAGGGCCTGGCAGGTACAAGGCACTGAGGCTTTGCACCGTGCATGCCTCATCCCGAATCATATGTTGTTTCTAAATGAAAAGATTTCCCAGACCACATGCTTTGGATTGGCTACTTCTAAAAAGTTAAACGCTCCTTCTTTCCTGGAGTTGGAGGAATATGATGGTTGGAGTAATTTTACTCAGTTGTCCATTAGAGAGTTACAGACTCTACTTCTTAATTCCTCCTTTAACATTTCCAGTATGAATCCTAAGGGTTGGCTGCTTTGGCACCGTAGTGCTGATTCTTGCCAACATAGATTTTTGAATTTAACTGACGGTTTCACAACTGTTAGATCTGATCCCCGGTTTAACTTGGGTCATACTGTCACCTCTTATTCTGTAGGCAAATTGTGTCAAACTTGGCTGAAACATTCAACTTTACCTGCGGTTAAGAATCACCTATCTAAACTAAATGCAGACGTGGACTTGAATGACTTCATTAAAGGCCCGGCTAGTGGCAGGTCGAAAAGGTGGTTATATGGGGTTTACAATGAAATTTGGAGACTCTCACAAATAGAGGCTGCTACACGCCTTAGGGCTATTGATCAAGCGAATCTTGAGAAAGTGCTTGCAGTTGTTGACAATAGCATTAATGTGCTTTCCTCTAGAATTTACACATTGGATAATATTGTGTCGTCAGTTGTCGATATTGTGCATGATGAAGTGTCAGTATTATACCATGGTCAGAATCAATTACGATCAATCATGCAGTTTGCATGGACCCTTCAAACTCTAAAAATGGGTAAAGTTCCCTGGGGGTACATGAACGTGTCTTCTTTATTTGCACCGTTTAATTTGACTGACAAACAACGCCTGCTTTCAATGCGTGATTCTTCCTTTTCTATGTTACATATTGAAAGGTTGGAATCTTTACCTTTTTCCGTGGCAGAAGCCACTGCTGCAACGTGGCTTATCCACGGTTTGATAACGCTGCCTTTTGCTTTATATACATTTTCAAATTGTATGAAATATGTACCCATAGGTCGTTATGAGCCTTTAGGTAGCGGTTTCCTCCATGAAGTCTGGTTGCTTCCATACACATACAGATGTTTTAAGGATGACCAGGAAGTTTATCTGACTGGGGAGGAGTGTACTGAGATGCCAGATCATTCTTTGATGTGTAGACACATACAGTTACACGGTTCATGCAACAGGGACCGACCGAAAATGGCTTGCGTTTTGCAAGGCACGCCTGTTCCTGCTATCATCCCCACGTTTAAATTGTTAGAGAATGGTAGTTATTTAATGCTCAATAATGAGGACTGTTGTGGGTTAGTTAAAGGTATAGCTTTCATCGTAACAGTAAGTGAGCGGGTTATTTGCTGCAGAAATGTGCTTTATCCTCCCACACGTGAACATAGGGAGTATTCCATCTGGCCACAGATACCAACCTTGGGAGCAGAATTCAGCGGCATGGCAAGAATAAGGGCTCTTTTGTCCCAGAAAGAGGTGGCCTTGAGCTCGGCCCGTGAAACTTTCGTGCTTCACATTGCGAACACCCGTACAGAGGTTCAGGCTCTTTTGAATACTGATTTGCCTTTGCATTTCGGAGCGATGGTTCGAACTATCTTTAACGCATCCTCCACAAAAGGCCTTGCACATTTTTTAAAGTTGTTAGCAGTGGTCTCGTGACTTCCTTTGAAAAGATTTTTGGAGTCATCCCTGCTTTCTTCCATTCTATTTTTTCATCCTTGTTTGGAGGGTTCCCGTTTTTACTTGCATTAGCAGCTGGCGCTCTAGTGGTTTTCTGTCTTTTTAAATATGGATGTCCTTCCTGTGCAAGACCCCGCGCAACAGCTACTGACGCGGTTTCGCAGCCGCATGCTTGATTATTATGGCACACTGCTGTTGGCGACATTGAGCACGGCATATGGATTATCTTTTCGATTCTCCTACTTCACCTGTGTCCAGCCTGTATTTCACTGCCTGACCTGTGATTTCCATTGGGCCATTGATTTGTGTCTCTGCGGACCGGTTTCTCCTGACGTCGATTTTAATCAGCTGATGAGTCCTATCATTGCTCACGAGTTGGTTTGTTCTGACGAGAGGATTATGGCCTTAGCAGTGGCGCATGGACTAATGGGTCCCTGGGATGTATTGTCGGCAGCACAGAATTTCTTGGACTTAAGTGTTCTTGAAAACCCACCGAGCTGTCCTCTGATGGTTATAGAGGATCCGGTGCTGGGAGAACACGTATGTTCTTTTCATCTTTTAAATTGGATGGTTGAACTGTTTTCGGGTGAGGACAGTGATTTCCTATTGGAGGCTGTTGCTGCTTACTTTTCATATACAGTTTTATCATAGACACTGCCTCGGATTGACGTGCTGATTGATAGCATTTTATTGTTTTTATTGACTTATTTGTCAACATTTTTTTTTATTATTTCCGTGCCTATTGGCTTGAGCCACGTTATATTTTTGGGCTATTTTTTAGCATTAATTTTTAATGTTTGGTTTCGGATCATGCTCGTTTACTGTTGAGTTCTGCTCTCATGTGATGGCACTTCTGTTATCATATTTAGTCCGTTCTCGGATCATGGGGGGGTGTCATGTAGCTCCTGTATATCCTTATATCGTGTTAAGTTAGCATAGGTACATTTGAGGTTTAAACGCCATTTTTCATTCTTGCAACTTCTGCACACGACACTTAATTGTTGACTTAGCTTTCAACCTAGTAGTTTGCCGTGGTTTGTGTGAGAATAATATGTTATTGCTCTGATATCAGCTTTGCTTAATAAACTATGTCTGCACGAAGAGTGCTGAAGTTTCAGGAACAACACGATATGGAATTGTTATGAGGTCTGATCTCCACGCCTTCATAGTCATAACACAAGTGCAGCCTTTGCCAACTCTGGCTTCAGGCGGGATTGATTTTGCTTTGCATGAGGCACATAGAACACACTTGATGCGGTGCACATGCAGAGAGAGTTGGTGTATGCTGATGTGATTCCTTCATGCTAGGACACTAAGGTATGGGCCCGCCCTAAAACAACCCAAAGAGACCTTCTTAGCTAATAATATAATATATGTGTTAGGGAGGGTGAGATATAAGTGTTGTTAACTCTTATTCATTACAGTATGTTGACATGCTGTCACCATTCGCTTTTTATGTCTTAGTAACTATGCTGGTATTTTTGCTACTGATAATAAGTATACTTGTACTATCTAAGATACTGCGCCTGAGAAGACGGCATTAGTAAATAAACATTTCAAATGCACATGTGTCTTCTTTACTCCATGTTCTGGTTTGTAATGATAATATAACGAAAGAGTGTTCATGAGTTCCACGTACCCCGAGGTACAGTAAGTTCATGTTCTGGTTTGTCTAAACATTGGGAGTTTGATATGTCCAATGAGACACTGTAGCTAGCTCGGTAAGGGGTGAGTTGGGTACTGAGGTGAGTTTTGGGTCACCCTAATTCGCCGAGGTTCCACTCCTCTGTGCACAGTTCTGTGTGAGAACAGAAACCCTGCGACAAGATAGCAAGACTCGGCACCATATATGAGACTTCTTTGTTGGAGATCGGGACTACATCGTGCATAAGGTGTCTTTTCCACGAAAAGGTGAGCAGTGAGGCTTGAGTGCGCATCGGAGAGAGTCACGGTTGTAGCAGTCTAGATACAAAAACGCGACTTACCGTTTCAGACTAGCGCACTCCTATATAGTGTATTCATTTACATGTATACATTTTTCGTCCAATAGCAGGAACGTTTTTATAATCGCTGAAATTACCAATAGAAACAGGTCGTAGAAATGTGAGACGGAACGTGTATAAAAGCGCGATGTTATCTAACTCCAAATTAATATAGTAACCATTTCCAATCATAACAACTTTCTTTTAATATCTTTTAGATGTACAGCTTCACTATGCATTATGTAACAAGGACGACGGCAATGGCACAAGGTGAGTAAACCAGCTTGTTTCCGAAAGAACGACAAGTTATCTGTGAAACGAAAGTATGTGTAGTATGCAGCAGGCGCGCAAAACACACATTGGGCTAACGGGGCTTCAGCTAAGATCTGAGCCTTCCTGTGCCCACACACAGTCGCACCCAAGTACTTCACAGCTCTTTTAAAGACATTTTGCTTGTTAATGAAACTTTGATGTCCCCCCTCCCTCCCGCTTACAGCCCCTGCAGCTCCACTCTTCTTTTTGCTAGAAGTTAAGCCCCCCTCGATATTTTTGCCTGTGGTTGCGCCTCTGGCTTCAGATACCCCCCCATATCATATGTGTCTCTCCCATGTTTTTTTTTTTTTTTTGTTTAAGAATTTTTATTAAGCATTAAAGCAATAATACACAAAACATGTCATAAAAAATTAGGAAAAAGTACATATGAGTATAATAATAATTGAAAGACATCAATCTACAGAAATTTATAGAGAGAAAAGAAAGGTTTTAATGTCCTTTTTTCTCTGTTTCTCTTTCGTACTCTCTCACATCGTTTCTCTTTCTTTTTTAAAGTTTTGTACACTACTATCTGCAGTCTAATATATACAACCTTATCTGAGTTGAAGTGGTAAACTCTCTTGATTACTGTGAAGGCTTTTTCAACACGTAGAGCACACTCTTTCAATCACTGGCACTAGGTGAGCAAAGAATTTTGTTTCCAAAACAACAAATTATTTGTGAAACGAGAGACTGAGTACAGTGTAGCAGCTTCACTATGTAGAAATATATAATTACCTCCAAGCAGTGACAACAGATAGGTTACAACAGTCTGCGAAACAGATGTACAAGCTTATTGCACCACTTTTGTGCCACTTTTAACATGGGAAAAGTGGCGCAAGGAGCTTGTAAATCTGTGTCTGACTTTTCAAGAAAAAATCTCAACTCTAGACTCTGCGAAACAGTTTTAATGTTGTTTTCTCTCTCCTTCTCTCTCTCACTCTCTGACATAATTTCTCTTTCTCTTTTAAAGTTATAGACACTGCTGTCTACTTTGACATGTAGAAGCAGAGGTGTATTGAAGTTTTGAACTCCGGTGGCCGCAGTGTTTGGCCGCAGTGAATATACAAGGTAAGCACAGCGGCCTAGATATACAATGCCTCCATTGCAATGCATTAGAAATAAGTCGGCCTATTTACAATCCTGTTGTACCACTTTTGTGTCAGTAACGCAGTGGGCACTTCCATATAGACACCACTTGAACACGGGACTATAACAGAAGTGAAATGTACTAGACACACTGCACACGTAAAATCGTAGTGTTACCTTCACTTGTAATGCTTCACCTTATTTAGTCACATCTACATACCTTTAAACTCTTTTTTTCTTTTCTGTTTTGCAGATGACCTACCCAACGTCTTTTGGAGTCCACATCACAATTTGTTTATAATACTGTTTTATTAAATTGAATTTTCTAGTTGTTTATTACATTATCTTTAACTTACGTTTACAGTTATTGTTGTTTTAATAAAAGTTAATAAAAAAACATATATACTTGTTTTATTTTTTTTTGGGTGGGGGGGCGGTCCACAACAAAAATATTAATAATTTGAAATACTATAGTAAGATGTTTGACAGAAGGGTTGAAAAGTACTAGCTGTACAATAACTTATATTTTCTCTGAATGGACTACAACATACAAAGGAAATCAAAGTAAAACAATGTGTACCACATTTACAAACCTCTTGCAACATTTTCACGTGCAAACCTACCCCCCTACAAAATTAACTATGTGGGCCTCAATGACGCCTCTCAAAACACGAAAACGACCACCCCCCAGAGATTTTTCTATAGTGTGAAGGAGGCTGCGTGGCCCACCGCCTAATGCCCTGGAGTTCACCACACCCAAACTCGGTTCCTGCACTGTCCTGGGGGAAAACAGCCATTACAATGCGGTCATAACCACGCGCGATCGTCACCACAAATGTATTAGCATGCATATGGCTTTACCACGCATGCCTTTACCATGCGTGCTTTTACAACTAGTATACATTTACCACGCATGATAGATAAGCATGCTAATGGCTTTGTGGTGACGGACACGCGTTATATTGGCTGTGGCTTACGTGCTTCAAATTAGTTTTTAGGTATGCGTGTGACCAAGTCTGATAACATCAGAGGCCAAGGACAAACACCGTGGTGTCTGTGGTAGGAAATCTCATCGATCACAGAGAAGATAGGCGGAGGGTAAAATGAAAGTAACAGGTACAATAAAAATAACGGAGGAAAACTACTAAAATGGCGGTGGCCGGAGTATGTAATCAACGTTTGGTGTCTCGGCAATACATTTTAAATAAATATAGATAGAATATAATTATTAATATATTACAAAAGTATAGCAGCGGATGACACACACGGCCCGAGAAAAGAAAGCGTCAAATTTAATACCTGAAACGAGGAGAGGTTTGCTTGGCGAACTTGAAGAAAAAGAAAGAAACGTGGGCTTGGAAACGAGGCTGCGCATGCGTACAGTACAACTGGTGCACAAAAAAAACCTGAAAGTTTTACATACTATCATAGAAATACAGCTCTAGATTTTGCGTACGATACACGTACCCCGCGATTTGTTATTTTTAAAAAAATATATTTTTTTTGTTTCTAAAGATCAGTGGGTCAGGATGTTTCTACCCTGCCTCCTTTCCTTATTTTTAAACTTTGTTTTACTGTTTTCATGTGACTCGGTTCTACCGAGGCACAAGATGGCCGCCAACACTTCCTGGTTTCGAGTGTTGACAGACAGTTGACATCCAATCAGCATGCAGCTCGTGCTCGTAATTAAAAGGATTTCCGTACACGAACAGTATTTCGTTTTTAGATATCACTATGATTTTACTTTTGATTTTCTCAGGAACTACTGAACGGATTTACAACATTTAACAAAAAGCACAATCTGCGAACCAAACTATACCTCTCTGCCAAATTTAGTGTAATTCCGTTCAGCCGTTCGGGCTGTAGCCCTGGCTAAAAGCCCCTATGGAAAATTGCATGGGGAAAACACATTTTGGGACCCCCCTTTTTTCTCGGCCCCAGCTTGACGAATCAAGCCCCAAACTTTTGGAGAAGGAGCGGAGCCAAGCAGGCCATTTTCTTGGAGAAATTTGCGAAGATTCGTCCACCAGCGCCAAAGTTATTCCAAATAGAATGTTGTGGATTTCCTATGGAAAGTAGGTCCTAACTATAACTACCTACTGGCGACCGCCAGTAGGTAATATGCCAACAAGAAACCCATATTCCATGGGATAAGAGGGAATCCATCAGGATTATTGGTTATACGCTTATGGCATGCTCTACCCAGAGCTCCATGGTCAGAGATGTGGCTATTCATGTGATAAATAAGTTGGCATCAGCAACACAAGTTTTGCAAGACAATTGGAGGAGGTGGGCAGTGGTTGCAATACCGCTCTAACCATTATGACCCTAGGGTATTTGAAGAGCTCGAGGTGAAATTGGCATCCTGGCAAGACCCACTGATAATGTGTGGGGATATGAATATCAGTTTGGTGGTAGCTGGAGCTTTAACCAATAAATACCAAGGGAGAAACCCATTGGTATTAGCTACATCAACGGCCAGACATTGCCTTGTGGATGTCTGGGCAATGAAGAATTCACTAGATCCAGGATTTACATATTTTTCCTTTCCACTTAAGAAATACGTCATATTAGATTACTTTTCGTGTTCACCAACCTCCTTAATAACACTGGTATTAGGAAACTACCTAAATTATTATCAGATCACAACCCTTTGATTCTTCATATTATCGTACAAGGGCATATAAAGGGCCAGTCCAAATGGATATTTGTTAGGAAGTTATTGCCCACCAGCTTATTTACCTAACCCCTGAGGGTTGGGTCCAACACTATTCTGATTTCAATAGATTCAGTACCTCAAGTAAAGCAGTTTGAAGTGCTTTTAAGGCGGGTTTAAAGGGTGCAGTTATTAGTTTTGAGGGACAGAGGTGGAAAAAACAGCTGGAAAAGATGAGCCAACAATCGCACAGGTTGCTCAGCTAGCGGGAGAACATACTGCTGCAGTAACTTTGAAGCAGGAAGAGTGTCAGGGCCAATTACTGCTAAAAGTTGCTTGGATTAAAGCCGAGATTAATAGCCATTATAATCAAAAGATGGTAGAAGCCTATCAAGCATATAAACAAGAATATTATGAATATGGAGAGGCAGTTGGCAATCTCTTAGCTCTACGCATGCAATAGAAATCGGTCAGGAACAACATTGACAGGATCCAAAAACAAAGACGGGTCATTTGTAACAGACCCTAAGGAGGCTCTTAACATATTTATAGAATTCTACAGGGTATCGTATCAGGCAGGATTACTGGAAATGACCCAAAATGAAGAAAGGGTAATCACAAGTGGAGGGATAGTAGGGATTGACCACAATGCTCAAAAAGACCTGGAGGCTGATATCACATTAAATGAAGTCATAGAGGCACTCCAGTTCATTGCCTCAGGAAAAGCCTCAGGCCCCGATGGAATTCCTTTGGAAATCTATCAGATATTTAAACTAGAGCTAGCACCCTTACTATTAGATCTGTTCCTGGTGGTTCAACATAAGGGGATCCCCCCACAATCCTGGTTGGATAGGGATATAATTGTAGTTTTTTAAAAAGGCAAATACACAGCCGACCCAGCCTAATATTGTCCAATTTCCCTTATCAACGCAGATGCAAAATACTACTCTACAATTTTAGCAGTTCGACTAGGGAAGATTATAGGTCGGTTGGTCAGTCCTTGGCAACAAGCCTTTATATCAGGTAGAGGGACCACAGACCACATTAGACAAGCCATTACCTTATCTGATATACCTTCAGTTACAGGGGACCAGATGGCCTTGATCCTTCTCGATACCAAAATAGTATTTGATCGTTGTCATGGCACTACCTTTGGGGCATTCTGAGACAAAATGGGTTTGGGTCAAGTTTAATTACCACTATTAAAGCAATGTATTGCTGTCCCTATGCTAGGATACAAATGATGGATGGGAATCAGAAAGAGTTGAGGTTGCTAGAGGCACAAGGCATGGGTGTCCCTGCTCCATGATTCTTTTCGCTCTCTATATCGACCCGTTCATTAGAGCAACACTTTTCACACAATGTACCTCGGATGCGTCGCACACACAAACAAAAATGGGTTTCAGGGAAGGTGATGCGTCTGTTCCTTGCACTCTGGGAAGGGGATGTGTTGGTTCCTTGCTTCAGGGGAGGTGATGTGTCAGTACCTTAGTGCTGCGCAGGGGAGGTGAGGCGTAGGTCCCAACTCCCATACCAGTGAAGAGGTAAGGCATTGGTTTCTTACTGCGTGGGGAGGTGATGCATCAGTTTCTTACTGCATCTCCCAACAATACAACAGACTTGGTGCATCGATGGGATGCTACGATCCGGGATGATGTTGGGTTTTTCAGCTGCAAAGCAGGGCTTGCGTCAGAATTGGTGCGATGATCTCGGACTTCAGAGATCGGTGCACTCGATGCAGCATGCAGCGATTTCTTGAGCCGCGGGCAGGCGCTGCGACGATATCTTCAGCAATGCGTTCAAAACTGGTGCGGAAGTGTTGCGCTTCTTGAAGTTGCATTACTTTTCCAGCTCCCAGCTGCAAACAGCCTCCAGAGGTCCAATACAACAGCAGGCACCTCTTAGCAGTTCAAAACTCCCAGGAAGGAAGTTCAGGTGAGCTGGTGGTGAAGTCTTTGTGTCCCTAAGACTTCAGAGCAGGAGGCAAGCTTAGTTTCAAGCCCTTCCTCAAGCAGGGGACAGCAAACTGCAAAGTCCTTTCCTTGGCAGAAAGTAGCCACTGCAGGCCAATCCCAGACAGCAAACAGCACAGGGGCAGTATTCCTCCTCAGTTTCTCCAGCTGTTCTCCTTGGCAAAGGTTCCTTTTGATTCCCAGAAGTGATCTAAAGTTCTGGGGTCTGAGTCCCAATATTTATACAGCAAAATCCTTTGTTCCCTGGTGGCAGAGAAGCCCTGCGCTCAGTCAAAACCAGTTCTGTCCTCTCAGGTGCAGCATCCTGGCAGGAGGTGAAGACAGCATTGTGGAAGGCAGACCAGGCCCATTCAGGTGAAATGAAATCTACTCCCCCTACTCTAAATGCAGCCCAGGACTATTCAGCCCAACCCTGACTCATCCAGTATCTCTGGAGCCACTGCACATCCCCAGCCACTGTCACTCCAAAGCCAGCTAGTCAATACACATCCTATAAGAGGCACACTGGATGGCTTAGCAAGAAAATACCTACTTTGTAAAAGTGGTATTTTCAAACACAAAATGTAAAAGTCACCCTCACTAAAATATACCTTTTAACATTCTGAGTTCAGGCATACTAAAGTGTTCTTTCCTACCTTGTTTCCAGAGGTAATTATGTTCATAAGATGTTATTAGCAAGCTTCCTATTCTATCCTGTAGGAGTAGACAGCCTTACAATAGTGAAGAAACTAAATTGGCAGAATTTCACTAGCAGGACATGCCACATATATCAGGGCATGTCCTACCCTTCACATAGACTGCACCATGCCCACAGGGGTACCTTGGGACTACCATAGGGGTGACTAACATGTAAGAAAAGGAAAGGTTAGGACCTGGCAAGTGCGTGCACTTGCCAGGTCAACATGGCAGTACTAGACTGCACACAGGCTCCACAGCGGCAGGCCTGAGTTAAATTTACAGGCTGCTTAAGTAGATGACACAATCAGTGCTGCTGGCCCACTAGCAGCATTTGATTTAGAGCCCCTGGGCACAAACAGTGCACTGTACTGGGGACTGACTAGTAAATCCAATATGCCAATCATGGAATCACCAATCTATAACAATAATTTACAAAGGGAGCACTTGCACTATGGCACTGAACAGCAGTGGCAACGTGCCCAAAGCATCTAGACCCGCAAAACAAAGTCCAACACACAGCAAATACACAGGTGGTAAACGCAAAAATACAGGGGAAACTCATGCCAATAATGCCAGGTCTAACAGCCACAATGCTCCAACAGATGGGAATTCTGTTTGCAGCCGATAATGGGTATACAGACCAACAGGAATTTGATGGTGTTCCCACATCTATATAAAAGCTGGCCATTGGAAGGACAACACAGGGGTGTTATATCGACAACTGGAGAGTAGATACTATAAAAAAAAACATGTTTTAAATGCCTCAAAGCAGCCTGGAATGGTTGGCGTAAGGTTAGTAAACTGTTGATGTTACCAAGATACCACAGATGTATACCCTTATGTCAATCCCCCCACTTTCCGCCCTTTATTATGTAATGGGAAGGGAATGGGAACAAGCGGATATATGTAAGATAGGTGATATCTTTTGTACAAAACAGTTGGTTTCATTTGTTGAGTTGAGGGAGGTCTATGGAATTGATGACAGATCATACTTCAAGTATTCCCAAGATAGAGAATTTCTTAAACTTTTTAGAGGTGAAGTTTTTTTTAGATAAAATTCCTCTCATAGAAGCCATTACTTCATCACTTCATTACATCACAAGTGTTAACACAGTCTGAGCAAAGGTTCACTTTATTTGTAACTTTTGATCTATTTGAGATTTTTTTTTAAATTGTTAAAATCTGCACAATATACAGCATAAGATAGATGATATGGCAAATGTGTAAAATCCATAACTGTGCAGAAAATGCTGGAGACACAGTATTGCAAAATTCCAATGGCCCTTGCTCTAGTTCACCTTGTGAATTATGAGAGACACAAACATATCAAGAAATCAGGCAGGTTCAGTATACATTACTATTAACATATTTTGATTACGGCAAATACAAGGAGATGATGATAGAGCGCTGAAACTTTTCAGACACTCACCCCAAGTCACTATTAGATCTTAGTTGAATCTATCATTGTTCTGTCGCTCTCTTCGCCACCTCAGTTCAGACCCGGTCTTTGCAAATCAGTCTTGACCCTGCTCCTCGTGGAAACAGTCCAATCGGCGCAGTCAAGCCAGTCCTTCCCTGGACCGGAAACAAGCATTCTGGGGCTGGTTTTGAGAAAACACACCTCATTAAAAAGGTTTGCTTGAATACAGTAGCAAGGTGAGCAAGGGACCCATGTCTGGGCATACCCTCCCAACTTAGGGTGAACAAAACAAACATAAGGAGATGATGGACAGAGCACTGACACTTTTCAAACACTCACCCTCAGTCACTATTAGATTTGAGTTGAATCCATCATCGTTCTTTAGCTCACTTTGCCACCTCAGTTCAGACCCAGCCATATGCAAATCAGTCTTGACCCTGTTCATCATGGGAAAAGTGTAGCCTGAAATGCCAAGCCAGATCTAACCTAGACTGGAACAAGCATCCTGGGACCGGTTTCAGGATAACACCCCTCATTAGCCGGACTAGCTTGAATCCAGTGGCAATGTGAGCAAAGGACCAACGTCTGGGCATACAATGCCAACTTAGGGTAAACAAAGCAAACACATGGAGATGAAGGACGGTGCTCTGACACTTTTCAGACACTCACGCCCAGTAACTATTAGACCTGGGTTGAACGCATCATCATTCTTTAGCACAGTTTGCCACCCCAGTACAGACCCACCCATTTACAAATCAGACTTGTCACTGTTCCTCGTGGGAATAGTCCAGTTCGGGCTGCCAAGCCAGGTCTTCCCTGAAGCGGAAACAGGAATCGAGGGATTGGTTTCAGGTTAACACCCCTCATCAGCCAGGCTAGCTTGAATCCATTGGCAAAGTGAGCAAGGGACCCATATCTGGGCATATTCTGCCAACTTGGGCAGAATAAGCAAACACAATCAGATGACGGACGGAGAGGGTATGCCCAGACATGGTTCCCTTGCTCACTTTACCACTGAATTTAAGCATGCCTGGCTGATGAGGGGTGTTACCCTGAAATAGGTTCCAGGATGTTTGTTTTTGGTCCAGGGAAGTCCTGGCTTGGCAGTTCGGGCTGGACTGTTCCCATGAGTAAAGATTGATTCGCATATGGCTGGGACTGGCCTGGGTTGGCAAAGCGAGCTAAAGAACAGTGATGGATTCAATCCAGGTCTAATAGTGACTGTGGGTTAGTATCTGAAAAGTCTCTGTGCTCTGTTCATCCTCTTTTCGTGTTTTCATATTTTGATTATGGGCTTGCAAAATTATATTTTTGACACTTGACAGTTCAGGAAATAAGGGGAAAAAACTCTTTTTGCACAATCAACCGAAAATACCCAACATTGGCAAAACGTTACAAAGATTGCAAAGTTTGAAAAAATGCACATTTGCACTCACCTATCTGAATTTCTGATAGCGCATTTCTAATAACGAATTCAGTCTCAACAAGAACTGGTAAAACACATGATATAGTCCAAACGTATGCTTAAGGTAGATTAAAGCAAGCTGACAACTCAGGTATCTCTGCGAAGCAAATGCATGTACCAGATGGAGAGGGAACAGATACAATCTTGATTTGTTTTCAGTTCATTTCTGACTTTACTAATGTTAAGTGTAATACCATTACGCTACATTTTTACATGAGGTGTTGAAACGGCGCGTTTCCTATTGTAGCTTTGACTCTTACAGTTAAAAGTGTTATGACATCCATATTGAGAGAGAGTTGAGAAATGCACGTCTGACACCTACGCTCAATTCAAAATACATATCCAATTACAGGCTCAAAATGAAGAAACTGACATCTTACAGAGGCTGCTGCAATGTCATTACGTTTACAGTTTTCACATATGCGCTTGGGGTCTGTGGATTGGTAAAGTGACCTGGGGCCGTATCATACAAAGAAGGAGAACTGAAAATGCTATTTTAAAACGTCTTTCTGCCACCCATTTTAGGCTCACTGGCGTCTTTAAGTAATTGACGAGCTGGAGCAGTGACATTTTACCACCACTGACAGCATAAGTGTAGAAATGTGCTGCTTTTAAATGAAAGCCTAGCAGCATTTGTTGAAATCTCTAAAGTAATTACAGAGCCCACCAGAGCCCCATACAATAACATAACGCAATATACCAACATAATTCAAAGCACGTCAAAACAGAATGCAACTCAAACGGAACAACGCAACACAGCACAAGAAAAATAAATATAATTGCTAAGCACGATAACAAAACTGCTTAAAAACAAGACATCACCCGCAACAAATATGTGCAAGGTATGCTTGTCACATATTACCACCTCAACAAGTCTACTTTAAAAACACTGGGGCTTATTTGTAAGCCCCTTGCACCTCCGGTGTGTCACTTTTTGTGACACTTAGGTGGCCCAGGAGCCTGCTCCATATTTACCAGCCAGCACTAAGCCACTTTTTTTGGGCTTAATGCTGCCTTGTAAATATTGTTCCCTTTAACACAGCTTTCTGCTTTAAAGGGGCATGCAATGGGTGTTGCTCTGGGAACGTTCCCAGCAGCATCCATGGCTTTTTGACACTGCATCAGGTTTACAAGAAATCGTAACTCTGTGGAAGCGCCAAAAATGACTCCTCCCCAGGGGAAGAGTAAGGGTGGCACAGCAAGGAGAAATATCTTTATTTCTGGTCGTTTTTCTTTTTTTATGTGTGATGCATTCTGCAGCTCACATAGAAAGTGAAAAAAGGCAATCATCCCCGCAATACAGGCACCCTTGCACCATGGTGCACAGGTGCCTTCTTTGGCGCATGGCAGCCCATTGTGCCCCAGCACAGAGAAAAAGGACAGGAATGCAACTTTTCTGAGAGATAAGGCGCATTCCTGCCCTTTTCTTTTGGCGTACGTCCAGTAGCTGCCCATCCCTGCCAAAGTGACAGGGTGAGCCAGAGGAGGGAGCTGGGGAGGGGCAGGGGGTCTGGGTCCAAATAATAAAGATAATAAAAAAGCAATTACCTGATCGACGCCGCCGTGCCCTGCCTTGCGCTGTTCAGGGCACAGGCTCCCAGAATGCACTGCGGCCAATACTGATGCGGCATGAAAGCAGCGCCAGGATTGGCATCAGTGCTGGGACTTTGCATTCCCAGGCAGACCTGGAACCTGCGCCTGCCTTCTCCAGCCCCAGCAACCTAGCTGGAGAAAGTTTCACTGCGAATGAGGTTTTGGCCAGCCTGAAACGACTGCCCAAACCCTCATACACGGAGAAGGGACAATGGAGTGTACTACCACTCCCCCCACCACAGTGTCAGCCCCCTGGACACGCCCCCAAGACTCGTTACAGTCGTGGGGGTGGGTCCAGGGGGATTAAAATAAAATAACAATTAAACGGGTTTAATCACGTTTTATTATTGTTTTATTTTTAGGGTGGTGGCTTGGTGTGGCGCTCCTCTGCCCTAATGGAGGGGCCGCCACTGCATAGGGCTCGCTCTTTTGAACAGTCATCTGTATGCCAGTGTTAATGGCATAGTGGACCTCACTGCAATTTGCAGATGTCTGGAAGTCAAAGAGCCCTAAGGTAAAAGAACATGAATTATTTAATGGATCGGTTTAGAGCACAGCAACTGCTTGCTCATTTCAGAGAGATATCTGCCATTTGTGCTTGCTTAGGAGGATTGCATATTTAACTAGAGGGCGTTAGGAATAACAGTTTAGAATGCACACATGAAGTTCAGTAAATTGCATTTTCTTAACTTAGGGCTGTTTGGATTTCTAGAATACTCTGCATCAGGTCAAACTCAGCACATCAAATGGCCACTGGTCAGGAAGAGAATTTTGACTTTAGCCCGTACATAGGAATCTAATATGTCATAGTACGAAGAGAGACTATGAACATAGTTGACAGAGTTAATAGTTAAATTCATATAAAAATGTATGAAGCTTTATGGACATGAATAACATTTATACCATTATAGATGTGTAATAATGAATGACAGGAATGTTTTGTACTGAGGGGGGTGTGAGTCACATCAAATAGAAAGCAAAAGAGTGAAGCTCCAGTTGTCTGCGATGTCACTCAGTACCACAAGGTGAAAAACACCACCATTTATTTACTTTTTATCGATGTATCCTTATCCGTACTAATATTATAAAGAGAGAGCCCAAACCTTTGAGGCAGGTAATCCCAGTAACCACAGCACCAATCACAACACCCAATACAGCGTTGGAAAGGGCAGTTGAAGCAGAAGGACATAGGCTATGCAGACGGCCACCATATTTTTATTTTTATTTTTTATATTTTTTTGCAGAGTTTTATATAGCGCAAACTTGACCCGAACTGAATTAGGTATCAGAGCACTTTACATAGCACCAGTTACGTTACATGAGGACACACATTCATTTTTGTTAGGCACAGGGAGATTAAGTTATTTGCCCAGAATCACAGGATGTTGGCGTCGTTACCAAGACTCGAACCCAGATCCCCAGGTCCGAGGTCGAGCGCCTTAGCCGTTAGGCCAACTCCTCTATACATTTAAAAGGTAAAAGAACCGTGCCAGCAAAGTAGTCCCTAGTGGGCGTGTCTGCATTGTTCTGTGGGCGTGGGCTGGGGGCATGACTAACGCTGGGGGCATGACAAATGCTGGGGGCGTGTGTCCGCCCTTCATGCCATGTGAGTCGTACATACAAGCGCCAATTACGTTGCTGCGCACCATCAAGGGCGCGCTGGGGGCGAGAGAAACGCTGGGGGCGTGTGTCCAGCCTTCATTCCATGTGAACGCAATTGCACCGCATCAAGGGGCACGCTGGGGGCGTATGCTACATTCCGCCCTTCATGCCATGTGGGTCGTACATTAATCAGAAGATCGTCTACTGTGGCCGTGTTCTGGGGGCGTGACAAACGTGTTCACCTGGAGGCCTGGTAAGTAACGTTACTGCAGCCTCTCCTGCACGCTGTTACTGAACTCTGTCATTCAACGAAATTACACGCACCTGCTACCATCAACCAAGGCTCTAGCCGGGCTCAGACGGCGGATCAGTACACTAATTACACGCGCCTGATAACATAAACCAGGGCTGCAGCTGGGCCTCAAGGGGGGGAACATGTGCCTGCTAACATCAAACAGGCCTGTATCTGGGCCTCAAGCGGGGGTACACGCAAATGAGCGTGTCTGTGGGGACAATTACTGCAGCCTCTCCTACTCGCTGTCACTCAACTCTCTCATTACAAGGATTTACCCGCGCCTGATAACTCTCTCATTCAACGACATTACACGCGCCTGCTAACATCAACCAAGGCTGTAGCCAGGCTCAGGCGGCGGATCACTACACCAATTACACGCGCCTGCTAACACCAACCAGGGCTGCAGCTGGGCCTTCTTCGTCTCTATTATAATTGAACAAAACATGTTGTCTACCGTGAGATTTTAAAATAAATTGCCCTTGCCAAATACACACATTACACACATTCTATTTCATACCCGGACAACGTAGGGACGGGCTGCTAGTATCTTATATAAAGGCTCCAAAATCTCCTGCCTCTGATTTTACCTGCTATACAGGAAAGAGGCATAATGGGGACCCATGCATGCTATATATAGTATATGTGTTCCTTTGTGCAATTTTATTATTTTCCACATTTCCCTTATTCATATTCGTCTCCTCTCCCTTAGTTTTGCCCAATGACCTTCTGCTGAGAGAATGGTTTCAGGAGATGACAGTTGGTAAGAGATTGGTCTACTGCTTCTGGAGAGATGGTTTCTCTGGGGCAGATGTACAAGGCCCCTGCTTGACCAGTACGTCACTTTTTGTTTCATACTGGTGGCGCATTTACTGCCCCATATTTACAATGACAGAAAAAGCCACCCTGCATGGCTTTTCCTGTCCTTGAAAATATGGCCCCTTTACACGGAGCATTTTGATTGAAAGGGGCATTCCATGGGTGTTGCTGTGGGTATTCCCACACAACACCCATGGAACCAGACACATTTCCAGATTTACGAGGAATCGTAAATCTGGAAATGCATGTGCAGTGCAGTGCAGCGCAGCCAAATGGCTATGGAATGCACTGAGTCACTTTCATTTGTGCTGCACTGTAGTGATTACATAAGTCATTCTACTTACCTAGAATCTCAAGTTTTCAAGATTCCCTCACTGTTATATTTTAGTTGTCCTACTTACCCTTGACTGATCTTCTGTTTGTTGCATCACCATCTATGAGAGAGAGAGGGCCGATGTGTGCACCCACTATTTGCACTCATTGCCAGAGACCTTCTCTGATGGTGTGCCCCTGGAGGTGAACCTAGTGGACTGTCAGTGACTCTTGCAATATGTCACACATGGAAGACCACCCCTGAGTAACGCCTTCTGCATAGTGCACGTCCCTGCTCCGTCCTACAACTATCAATGCCTTTATGGGTGGGCCCTTTGAGTTTGAAGCAACTCTTTAGCCACTGAGACCCCTTTCACAACCTTCTAAAGTTAATTTTTTTAGTGGGGCACAATTTTGTTTTATCATAGGGCACCTTTCAATGTACATATTCCTCTACAGTATAACCACACTGTGACTGAATTTTACACTTTATTTCCAGTCAAGTTAAGTTGGGGCATATACGTACCAGATTCTGTGTGGCTGTTCTACCATTCTTCAGCTAACATCACCATTACACCATAAGAGGATTTTATTATTACCATCAAGAGTATTGTATAGGTATTCCTGATCTACCTATATTTCTTTTATTTTGGCTGTGGTGTTCCTAATCTTATTTCCTCATTGCATTAGTGAATCATGTGTTCATTCATCTATTCTGAACGCCTTTAGCTCTTCTGTGACCTTCCAAGATGCTTGGATACATGCAATTGTCCTCCCATTTCTGAAGAAACTCTATGCAGACTCTTCAACACTCACCTACTACATAACCATCTCCCTGCTACAATTCCTGACCAAGGTCTCAGAGAAAATCATTAACAGGGACCTTGCGGAATACCTTAATGACCACCAACTAATCAACACCACTCAGTCTGGTTTCAGATCCATAGCATGGACACCTCCGTCAACATCACCACAGATAACATCTGCATGACTCTTAACAGGGGAGATACAGTGACCCTCATCTTCCTAGACTTCTCTGCAGCATTTGACAAAGTCTTCCTCCCCATCCTCATCCAATGCCTACATGACATTGATATCTAATGACAAGAACTCCAATGGATCTGTTGATTCCTGAATGGAAGGACTCAGTCAGTCAGTCTGGCACTGTACACGTCAGATTCCCCCCACCTCATCTGCAGAGTCCCACAAGGATCCTCCATGAACCTGGGCTCATTGAAAACATACATGATCCCTCTGGCCAGCCACATCCACCTCACAATATCAATGTCCTCTCATATGACAATGACACACAACTCATTCTCTCCCTGACAAACAGCATACCCAGTACTTGAATCAAGTTTAATGCCTGAATGACTGAAATTGTCTATTGTACAAAGGACAAGTGTCTAAAGTTGAAAACCAACAAAACGAAAATCATGATATCTTGGAACAGCACATCTCAGTGCTACTTCACCTTGTGGCCAACAGAGCTAGGAGCGACATCCAGCCCCAACACCCAAACCAAGAACCTTAAGATCATCATGGACAGCAAACTCAACATGACAATCCAAGTCAATGGTATCGTTTCCTCATGCTTCAATACCCTTAAGATGCTGAGGGAGATTGTCAAATTGTTCCCAATCAGTCACCAGAAAGCCATCATGCATTTCCTGGTCATAAGGAGGTTGGACTGTGGGAACACCCTCTATACGGATCTCCAAAAATCTCACAAGAAGGTTGCAGATCATTCAGGATGATTGTCTGAATAACTCTCAGCCTCTCACGCTGCACTCACATCATACCACACCAGAAGGGGAACCACTGGCTTCCCATTCACAAATGAGCAAAATTCAAACTCTTCACTCATACTTTCAAGGCACTGCATAACCCTGCAACAGCATGCCTCAACAATCGTATCTGTTATCATACACCTTTCAGGCAACTCCACTTGTCCTGACTCTTACTTGATCAAATTCAGTGCACACAGAACACCAGATCCTTCTCCTACATCTCTTCTTATACATGAAACAACCTGCCACTACACATAAGAGTCTTCTCATCACTTTTTGAAATACACAAGAATCTGAAGTCCCAGCACTTAGAGTAGTCCCACCGGACCCTATGTAGGCCCAGACTCACATCTGCTCAGCGACAGGATACTCACCCCGGTGATAGTGCACTCTACAAATCTGCATGACCGAACATCATTTTCTAACATGCAATACGTACCTCCACAATTGTTTTTCCAGAATAAAGGTGACTCTCACTTCCCCTGGAAAAGATGGAAGGAAAAATTCCAGACATATCTTGTAGTTATAGATGCTATTAAAATGCTGGAGGTGCACAGGAAACGTATCCAGCTCCTGCTCTTGAATATGAGAAACAAGGCATTTTTTAAAGCATCTGTGGGTGAAGATGAGTACGATGAGTTCCAAGAAACACTCCTTAAACTAAAAATCATTTTCAGGCATCAGTACGCATCAAGCTCAAACGTACCTTTTTTATACACAAGACAAAGGGATAGCATGTAAATGTAGTATACTTGTAAAGCGCACAGCTGCCCCAGCAACGGGGGATTCCCGGCGCTGTATAACTCTGGGGAACCCGTCCTGGCTTTCCCTGTGGGATGGTCCCTTGCTGGGAGTCCCCAAGGTGGAGCCAGGCATCCCCGGAATTGGTGGGGCCGTTGTGGAGATTAGGCAAGCTAATGCCCAGAGTTGCCGAGTGGAACCCCTGATTAGAGTAGGCACCGAAGCGAGAATTATCGAGTCCGCTGACCAAGGTCCACGACCTTGATGACGAACGATGTGAAAGAATTGAATAAGGACAAAGGTGAATACAAAAGGAATGAGGTTTGCAGTGTCATTGGATGACAGGGCAAATCTGAACCAATAAAAATAAAAAGATCTGAGCTCAAGTGGTCTTGTTATCATTGTGGAAGTCCTTTACATATTGCTTCTTCAAAGACTGCCCAGCTATAGTACGAGAGCAAAATATCGGTGGGTGAATTGGGATTGATATATCAAACCCTGTCAGGGAACATCCAAATTAGCATGACTGACCAATATATGGTGCTTTGGATTTATGAAAAAATGGCTAAATTGAGGATGGCGCAGATAGACCTCTAATGTGCATTCTGCCTGTTTGTGGTGTGACCTGAGGGTCTTGGCATAGTCTGTCTCCCAACACGATCATCCATGTTGACATACTTTTTTCCCCACATATCAGAGCAGTTGCTTTTGATGGGCATTGCATAGACTTCAACAGTTATTTTCCAACAGAAGTCATGTTCAAGGGAAGGCCGCCAAGGAAAAAAATCTATGTCCCTCACTAGGGTGTATGTTTCTATTAGGCTTAATGGACCCAAAACTGTTGTGTGTTGTTTTGAATCCCAGCACAGCCAACACAGTGTTATCAGTATGTGAAAGTTGTTTATAGTTCTATGATACCTAATGCCTTCTAAAGTGTGTTTGCATGAAGCTTAGGAAAATGTGCAGGGTGTGATCACCACATTAAAATCAAGCCAGGTACTACATCTTTAAGGCAAACATTGAGGGCATGAGAATGTGTGTCTGCAATGGTTTGCTCATTTTACTTGATGAGCTATTGAGAGACAGCATCATAGAGGACATTACATCCTCAGAGTGGGTATCACCATTGTTGTATTGGCCAAGAAATGTACTGGAAGTTTGCACTCATGCATAAACTTGAGAGCATTACACTCAAACATTGTGATTGATATACACGCACTGCCCAAGTTAAATTAACTAATCTCTTATGGATGGTGCTGCTGAGGTTTCTAATCTTGATCTGTGGCACATGTACCATCAAGTTGAATTGGCTTAAGAATCAAGATAATTAACTACCTTTAATAATGTATACTGAAGTATGCAATTCAGCCTCTGATCTGTTTCAATACTTGGATAACAGTATCAAATGATTCCAAGACAATATTGTAGTGTTTAGTAAATATATAAGGGAACATTTTGATATTCTAAATAATGTTTGCTTCAATTTTAAGAGAAGTAATCTGGTCTTATCAGCTGATAATTGTAATTGCTGTTAGACTCCTGTTCAGTACCTTGGGAATTCTGTGTAAGAACAAGGAGCCATTCCTTAAGAATCACGGATGAAGACAGTCAAGGATTCAACCCCCATCATGAAATAAAAAACATTTTTTTCTTTTGGGGCCATTGTGAGTACTACTCAAAATGACTCAGTTTGTCCAAAGATTTTTCCACAGTCCTGGAACCATTGAAGAAACTGCTAAGCAAAGTGGTGGAGTACATGTAAAGCAGTGATAAAGAAAAAGTCTCCTGCTTGGCGAATAACATAATAACATCAATGCTCCCATCTTAAGACCTTTTCCCCATGGCAAAATGTATTAGCACAGTAAATGTATGTGCATATGGACTGGGACAGTGTTTTTCCAAATGGAAGGCTAAACCTCAGGAACTCTTAATGAAGCTGAAATATGGTATGCTGTCGCTGAGCAAGAACTCTAGTCCTTGGTATGAACAGTTAATCATTATACACACTTCAATTGGGGCATCACATTTGTGCTTCAAATAGACCACACATCATCATCATCATCAAATATCTTTATTCGATTGCAAACATTACAATCATAAAAGCACAGTTCATCAACAAACAGTTAAAAACAGTCCGGATAATTCATTTATAAAACACAAATTTCTTTAGACAATGTAAAAGACAGAAGCAACGGACAGCGTAAACAGTTTAAAAATATATAAATAATTTCTATACAATAAAAGATTGAAAATGCCGAGGGCATTAGCAGCATAATTATCCCTCCATACTTTTCCTGAAGGTGATTGCTAGTTTTAGGAAGTTACAAACAAATAAAGTGAAATCGCATTTCAATAATTGAAGGTAATAAAGTGCTGGTTTTATCTGTGCAAAATTCAGTTTTTTAAGGCATGGCTTTAAATATAGCCTCCGGGGTGTTATATAATAAGGACAAAAAAATAAAAAGTGTGCCAGGTCTTGCGGAGACTTTCCGTCGCAGCCGCAAGCTGGCAACACCTCACCCCGATGGGCCCCACTTGGTACCGCCAGTAGGAGATGAAACAGGTCAAAACGGAACCTTGTTAACAGATAACGTTCATAGCCAGTCATAGGCCATGATAGATATGGTTCCGTTTGTAGACAGGTTTTAAGTAGAATGTGTTTCCTAACACTGTCCTTCTGCAACCCAACCTCCTCCCTGGCAGTATACCTGGTTGTCATCATGGCATTTTTTACAAAAATAACATCGGATTTGGTGATAAGGTTTGGGGTTAAAAACAAATCTGGCCGGCCAATTGCAGTCAGGCAATCATTAATGTACTTCAGCCACGGGACTTTAAACCTTCCATCCAGTGTTAAGGCTTCTTTTAATATTTCATGAGTGAGGGGTATATCATTATTGAGCCAGCAATTCAGCCAGCACAGTACGGGGTTCACTGCTATTCTATCGCTTAAATAAGGTACACCCAGCTCCTCATGTACCGAAAAATTTCCAGTTCCCCTTGGCAGCCTCAGTATTTTCTTCAGGAAGTTATTTTCTGTAACCTCCAAGTCCTTCATCTTGCTATAACCCCAAAGCTCACTTCCATAACAAGCGACGGCGACACTTTTTGCCTGATATAGTTTAAGTAAAGCGGCCACCGGACTATTGCCAATTTTTTTCGCAAATCCAAGTATGGCCGCATTAACACGTGTTACCTCACCCTTCTTTTTGCAGACGGCAGGGCCCCAGGATAGCTTGTGATCAAGGAGGACTCCAAGGTATGAAAAAGTATTAGTGGTAGGAATTTTTTCCCCATTTATACAAAAAAGATTGGATTTTCGAGAACCCTGGCCTGTTTTCAAAACATAGGACTTAGAGTTATTAATGCTTAGGCCTCTTGACTCCATAAAGTCAAAGAAAGAATTTAAAAGTTTCTGGAGACCATTTGCTGTCCTAGAAATAAGGACAGCATCATCTGCGTAAAGCAGCACAGGAACCCCCTTGCGGCCTACAAAGGGGTAGTCGGCTCCTGTTTTTAGCAAGTACTCCTCCAGCTCGTTGATATACAAGTTGAAGAGGAATGGAGCCAGGATACACCCCTGTCGAACACCCCGATTTATTCTAAATTCCTCCGTTACTTTCAGATCTTGGGTGTAGCGAACATTGGCTCTTGTGTTGGTGTGCAGATCAATGAAAAGATTAATTAAGTTCTTTTCTACGCCCATCTTTAGCAGGGTAACCCATAATTTTCCTCTGTCCACACAATCGAAGGCGGACGATAAGTCCATAAAGGCCATATAGACAGTTCCTTGCTTAGCCAGGTTATATTTACTTAAAATCAAATATAGGTTCAGACATTGTGTAATTGTCGAATGACCAGGTCTGAAACCATATTGAATAGGGGATATGATATTTTTGTCAATTGCCCATGTGGTTAACCTGTTCAAGATTATACCACCTACCACTTTAGCTACAGAATTAATTAAGGATATTGGCCTGTAGCATAACGGGCTGCTGCGATCCCCCTTTTTAAATACAGGGACTATGGTCGATAACCCCCACGACCCTGGGCACCCCGAGATCACAGCTGCATTTACTACGGCGGTAAGAACAGGGGCCCAAAAGGAGATACTAGATTTAAAAAGGTCCGGTGGCAAGCCATCCAGGCCTGGAGCCTTATTACTAGTTAGTCCTTGGATACCCCTTTCTACCTCACTTACTGAAAAGCACAGGGAATTCTCAGTTGGAATTAAAAAGGCGTTTTCTGCCCGTTGCTCATTACTCTTAAAAATTGTACTAAAGTGAGTGACCCAATCCTCCGCTGAGATGTTAGTGCCAAGAGCTATATCACTAGAATTATCAAACAAAGGTTGGTTGATAATTTGCCAGAATTTATTACTATTCCCCAACACTGATTGGTCAAGGAGAGACTCCATAGTACTAACTTTAATTTCTTTTTTCCGGGTAGCTAGTGATTTCTTATAAATCAGGCGCATATTTTTGATTTGACCATGATCTCTAGGTTTGATTTTTAACGCCTTTTTCAGGTCTCTGCTTGCCTTAGAACACTTATGGTCAAACCATTTAGGAGTATTTCTGAATTGACCCCTCACCGGTGCTGTTAACATAGAGCCTACTATTGACGCTAAGGCCTCAAAATCTACCAAGATTTTCTCAGGAGGTGTAAGTGATGACGTACATACTGCTAATTCCTCTCCACATAACTTATTTATTTCAGTGTACAAATCTACTTGATTTACCATTGACCACTTCAATCTGCGTTTGCCGTTTATGCAGCGTAACGTTCCCCGATCTTCGCGGGTCATTCGCTGCTCAAATAAAACCCCACCCAGACTAATAGTTATCGGGTTGTGATCACTGTAAATGCTCGTGTGAATGGTAAATCTTGAAGCCCAGTTTACAAGGTCTGCAGATAATAATATTTGGTCTATAAAGGACCCCTGACCTAAACCTTTAAATGTGGGGACATCAAAAACCTTAGTCTCAGAAACCATAGACATGGCTACAGTTAGATTATTTTCATTCACCATGTCATTTAGATTAACTCCACGCCTAGAGTGGACAAAATGAAATCCTTCCACACTATTACACCCCAAGGATCCCATAGAGGTGACACCTGGGTTACCGCATGGATGTACCTTAAAATCGCCTAAGATCATCACCTTCCGTGGCAATGTACTTGCCCCCTTTCTCATTATCTCATTTAAGGTCAAGATGTTACATTCACCATTGCTGTTGATAGCATTAAAAAAATTAATCAAGGTCAAAACATGTTTACCTCTCTTCAATTCAAGCATTTGAATGTTCCGATTAGCGTTGTAACAAATACTTATTTTACAACAAAGTCCCAGATTGATGAAAATGGCCAGGCCCCTTTGCTCTTCCCCTGGTGGAAGTAGCTGCAGGTATAACAAAGCTTTGATATCCCTCAATGAAGGCATTTTTATCTTCCAACCATGTCTCTTGGAGGCATATAACTGTGTGTTTCTTGACAAATGCTAACCAGGCACAATCACCTATGTTGTCAGCCAAACCTGCTATATTCCAGGAGACTAAACTCACGCTACAGTCCCCTGGTGCTATTTCTAGAACAGCTTCTCCGATGGTTAGGTCTGGCATCAGGTTAGATTGTTCTGCATGTATAACCCCCATAGTTTCGATGCTAGAGGTGTTTAATTATATATGATTTAGAAGAGGGTTGTGGGCCTCAGACAAATCAGGCAATATACTATTGTTCTTTAAATTATCTCTAATTGTCCCTGTCTGACTAATATTATCTGGTTTGAACATCAAGGAGGGAACTGTTGTAACTTGTTTGTGTGCGACCCTAATGTTCCTTTGAACATAATTACTTTGTATGAGATCAACGTTCATTGGTGTGACTGAGCCAGCATGCAGTCAGTCGACCCCCTCCAAGCCGCTCTGATCATAAAAGGCGTCAAACCTGTTTGTGATGGGTACATTATAGTAGGTACTTGGGTATGTTAGTTGAGGGTGATCTTGTTGGTAGTACGACCCATGAGGTACCTCCCAGTTCTCTTGATGAATTCCTTGATGGCTAACCTGTCTAGACTCCCAGGGTATGTCCCTCCTAAACTGCCTTTGTTCACCAGTAATATAGTGGCCATGATTTCTTGGAATTACTCCATTATGATGTACATTAAGGTTATCTGGAGTTCTTTCCTGCTCTGCAGTGAAATATGAATACGCTGTATTTGAGGAATGGTTGTTTGGTGGGTAGAAATAAATCCATGGTGCGGATCAGGCTGCTGATCGAGCTATCCTTCCAGCCAGTTATATACCTTGCCACACGATCATCCTTAAATTTAACTACAACACAGTCACCCTCTGTGGATTTAAATCTTCGGCCCACCCAATCGACCCTTCTGACATTTGTTATTGTACCTCTAATGTGAGGAGGGATCGGTCTATGAGCCGTTAACCAATGACTTACTTTATTTTTCAAGTCCCCATAACTCTCTGTCTTACCTACTTCAAGTTGCGGTACACCAATCATTACTATGGTGTACCGATGGGATTCAGGGGGGAGATGAATATGAGTAACTTTTTCCGGGTCTAGCGTTTTAGGTGTTCGTACTAGGCGTGTATTCAATGTTACACTTTTTGTGGTAATTGGCCTTTGAGGCTCGGCCTGGCCATCAAGTAGATCAGAGGATGAACCTTCCGCAGCCCATTCACTCTCTTCGTTACCAGATATAGAACTCTCAGAGGAGGTGGGAAGGGTCAGTGCTACAGTTGTATCAATATTTGTTTGTGTCGATAATATTGGAGTATTTTGAGCTGCAACAATTACCGGAAGAGAAGATGTCAAGTTAGAACTGTCACTTTGAGTATTATTCTTAGCTTGTGTCTTCATGAACTTAGATTGCTTAGAATTACTTTTAGATGGTAATGAACTGTCCTTAGATACTGGTACAGTAAGAATCTTTAATATACTTGTGGTATCCTTTCTTTGCGATTTTTCAAGCTTCTCTAGGGTGTTCTCTATACTGGTGATTTTATCACTCAAAGGTTGCAGGAGAGATATAATTAAGTGTTCCAGTTTAGTTGGGTATGTTTTATCTAATAAACTAACTCTTTCAGTCTCAGTCTGACTCATCTGCTCTATGTAAGTTTTAGTATGTTCTGGCTGTGTATCATTTTGTGTTATTGCACTCTGGGCGATGGATGTAGTGGAGGAATTTGAAGTTCCAGCAAGTGGTTTAGCCAGCCTAAAGTTTAGCCAGACATCCTTTGCCGAGGGCTTATGAAGGCCTAATGGTCTGTATATTTTCCTCACTATAGATTTAGTTTTTAAATGTTTCCTATGTCGACGTTTTGTCTTATTCGGGGATAGTGTTTTATCTACTGCTGTTGCATTTACAATAGGCGAACTTTCTACATGAACGCCCCTTGGTAAATTTGATGAGATAGTTCCAGATTGGGGCGAACATATATTGCACCCCGAATTAGTAATAAGCAAGGGGCTTCCTTCAAGGCTGTTTACTGGTATAGGTGAATTCAGTTGTACAGTTTTCCTACTGCTTTTTTGTCCACTAGGCAGCCCTGTGAATGATTGCATCAAAAGAGATTCCTCTAGGTTAATAGAGGAATCCGCGGTATTATTGTTCGCAGTAGTATGCAGTGAGAGGTTAGGAAAACACAAATTCGGAGTCAATGAGAGACGCCTCTCCGTATTTTGAATAGCATCAGCAACTACACCAATAGTCTTTTGTAACATTAAATCAATGTCGGTAAGGGTGTTGTTGGCAGGGTCTTATTCCTGGAAGATGATCTTGTGGCCACAGGAGTCTTTCTTACTTTTGTCATTGTGTAGGAAATATCCGGAAAGTCAAAAAGAAACCAATATTTAAAAATAGTCACTTATACAGCTATTATAACTTCATGAAGGAATTCAGAAAACACAGAATCACCTTATTCTTTATCACAGGATGCTGGCGATGTTAGGGGGGTGGCCCGTCCCGTCTCCTTCTGTCCCCTGAGGGCCACAGAGGGCCCACCCTTTGCCCGGGCTTAGCCCCGGGCACTCCCGCGCGCTCCCGCTCCACCGGGGTGACGCGATCTTTATGCGCCGCCTGGCGCGATGTCAGCGTCGTCTACCGCCGCAAGGCAGGGCGGGAAACGTAGTCTCGTGTCCCCCTCCACTCGGCGGCCGCTTCTGGATGTCGGTTGCGGCGGCGGGAGGGAGACTGAGACCTGCAGGCACCAGGGTCCACGGGGAACAGCGGGGAACAGCGTTGGAGAGGTGGGCTCTCGCAAGGTCAGGGATCCTTAAATCATTAATGCCAGAGTTTCCTTCGGAGTTTGTACAGCGTCACCCGCTCCACCGGGGTGACGCGATCTTTATGCGCCGCCTGGCGCGATGTCAGCGTCGTCTACCGCCGCAAGGCAGGGCGGGAAACGTAGTCTTGTGTCCCCCTCCACTCGGCGGCCGCTTCTGGATGTCGGTTGCGGCGGCGGGAGGGAGACTGAGACCTGCAGGCACCAGGGTCCACGGGGAACAGTGGGGAACAGCGTTGGCGAGGTGGGCTCTCGCAAGGTCAGGGATCCTTAAATCATTAATGCCAGAGTTTCCTTCGGAGTTTGTACAGCATCACCCGCTCCACGGGGTGACGCGATCTTTATGCGCCACCTGGCGCGATGTCAGCGTCGTCTACCGCCGCAAGGCAGGGCGGGAAACGTAGTCTCGTGTCCCCCTCCATTCGGCGGCCGCTTCTGGATGTCGGTTGCGGCGGCGGGAGGGAGACTGAGACCTGCAGGCACCAGGGTCCATGGGGAACAGCGGGGAACAGCGTTGGCGAGGTGGGCTCTCGCAAGGTCAGGGATCCTTAAATCATTAATGCCAGAGTTTCCTTCGGAGTTTGTACAGCGTCCACACATCCTTGATTCACACCCAGTCCTATTTTTTAGTTCCCTCATTTGTGTTGTCAGATTATGCTCCAAATTACTGGAGTATTGTTTTGAAGAGGCATATGTGTCTGGAGAGAACAATAGGTATGTGGGAAGGTTTTCACACTGCCATGTCCTATTTGTGAAAATGTGGAATACGATTACAATGATATTAATGGTGTCAGTTGAATGAAGGGCGAATGTGTCCTGCAGGAAGAGCCAATGTCTGAATAGGTTTGATATGCTGAGGATGCAAGAATGAGGTGCTGAAGTTGCCACAAGAAAAGGCCCAAAGTAGTTGATTGTCTGCCAAAACCTTGGAACATGGTTTTATTAATGTACCCACATTGTAGCTGAGTTCAGTGTGAGTGATGGTTCTACCCTTAGTAGAGACAAGTGTGTTCCACTTGAAATTGTCAGAGATTCCATTATGAGAACCAGTTACAAAAGTAATAAGGGTCACATGGGCATTTCTGCCCTCAAGAAAATCATTAAGAACACTGTTTTGATGGTCGAGTATGGTGAAAGAGGCTTATCACTTTGTGAGAAATTGTGAGTCCTCTAAAACTTTACTCAACCCGTGCAACCCATCTCTTAGCTCAAATATGGGTCCAAAAATGACCCAATTATGTGAAGGACTTTCAAGAAGATACTTACCCATATACAATATGGCATTTTACTTGATGACTACTTCTCTGTGTAGCTTGAAGTTGAATTATTGAAAGAGTTACTACCAAATGTTATGGAACTTTTTAGAAACACTTGCAGGAAAGAGGGATTCCAGGAGGCCATAGCAAGTGGTAATGTGGTGCAATTCACAATCCAGGTAAAGTAGAAAATGTTTACATTCACACAGTATCAGCCACATCAGAACAGTCCTCTTTGGCTCTCTATTCAAAGGTCTGGTTGAATGCTTTAATCAACATATTAAGGATAGTGTCCCACTTTCCTCTGTTTCAGACATTCAGTGATAGAATTTGGATGTACTGCATATCACCCACATGGCTGACTGGAATCAGTACTTTCAAATTGCTCAGCGGTCTCCTTCCTTCCTCAGAAGTTTGTGCATTGTGGTTTAAAAACATATAAGTGGTAGCACCATTGTACAGTTGAATAAGATAAAGAATAGGGTTATTAAACGTTAATCCAAATCAAATTAAATGTTTCATTCACATTCAAGTTGCCTGAGCTCATGGTAGGTGATGTGATTCATATTCGGCTGCCTTTTAGGATTGAAAAGGAAAACTACAGGCTTTCGAGGCCTTAAGGCAATGGCAATCAACAATGACAGTGTCATTGCACAGGATGACAAGTATCAGAGGATCAAGAGTGTAGCCCAGTGTGTGGGTGGTGGACAATTTAATAACTCTGAAGGGGACCTAAAGGAGATATAAAGAGACATTGGGAGGATACAATGTCTAATGGCCGTTTTTGATCTGTGGTGTTCCCATGTGGGGACAAATGACCCTCTGGTGGAGTACCTGTTAGAAACTGCCTCTCCCTGAAGGGTCACCTCCAAATGTTTTGCCTTCCTCTTCCACTTTTTCTGACCTAGTTTTTGTTGGCTTTAGGACTCATCAGTGCCTGAGTGCTTGTGTTCACTCCCCAAACATGGTTTGATGGGCATATACCTCATTGGCATATTTAATTAATTTAATTAATTATAATTCCTATGTACAGTTGTATACCATATGCCTAATTAAATGCTACCAGTGGGCCTGCAACACTTATTTTGCCACCCACCTAAGTAGCACTCTAAACCTTGTCCTAGGCCTGTCATTGGCCACTGCATTTAAAACACCTTGCCAAGCCTTAAACTCCCCTTTTATTACATATAAGCGACCCCTATGGTCGGCCCTAGGAAGCCCATTAGGCATGGTTCTATGCAAGTTAAAGGTAGGGTATGTGCTTTTAAGTGAAACACATACTGGTAGTGAAGAAACTCCCCAATTGTCACTACTGGAATGCTTACCCTCTCATAGCATAATATTGGGGGTTCCTTATTTCCTCTAATAAGCTGCAGTTCCTAATTGAGAGGAGGTGGATCTCACATGTTTGATACCTACGGAATTGTAATGATAAACCCTCTTTATTGGCAAAGTCAAATTTGTCATTACAGTTTTGAAAATGCCACTTTTAGAAAGATAGCATTGCCCTGCTCTTAGCCCTGTGTGCCTGCAGCCTGTGTCAGATTGCATGTCTGGGTTCGGTAACAGCTAGGCTTTGTATATTTCACTGAGACAGCCACACACAGCTAAGGTGCAACTTGGTGAGCCATCCTGGGATGGTGGAGGGGGGAGCTGGGCACAGCCTCACACTTATACCTGAATAGGCTATATCCTATCCCCAAACAAAGGACTGCATACACATGAGTCTGGGGCCAGAACAGGAACGGAGGTCCTCTGTACAATTCAAAGACCCTTCTTTAAAGTCTCCCCCATTTCAAAGTTACCATTGGGTATAAGTACTGGACCTCATAACCTACCACCTCAATACACTTCTGGGCCTGAGAATACCCTGCCAAGAAGAAGGACTGGTGTGTTGCTGAAGGACTGCCACTCTACTGGACTGCTGCCCTGGAAAAACTGTTTTCTTGCTATGCTGACCAGCAACCTGCTGCCCTCTGTTCCTGGTCTATAAGAACTAGACCTGCCCCAGAACCCAAAGTGACTCCAAGGACTTGCTGGCTTGCCTTCTGATCTGAAGTCTCCAGGACAGAAAAGACTTCCAATCACCCTGTTCTTTCACCTGGATTATTGGAAGTGTGCCAAAGCAGTTTTACTTCAGCCCAACGTATCTTCTGCTGTGAGAGCAGAACCAATGAATTACTTCCTTAGCAAGAGTGGAACCAGCGATTGCCCTCAGAACTGATGCATCTGCACTGTTGCGTGGGGAAAACCAATGCATCGCATTTCGGAACCCGCAAATTGCCCTCGGTACAGGCGCATCTTCTGCTGTTGAAGCAGAGTCAACACATTCCACTTGGACCAACATCGACTGGTTATTACTGTTCCCAGACAGGGAACCCTTTTGTTGAACAGTTCTTTATGCTCTTTCCCCTCTTCCCCTCTGAAGTCCTTTCTCTGTTCTGTCATTCCACTGACACCATGCTTAGCGATCCTTGTCCAGGGCTGATCTATCCTTCTGTCCAAGCATGACCCCCACAATACTACCCCACTCATACCTTTAGATAATCACTACGCTTAGCCTTAATGTCAGGGGTCATAACACTAAGGGTGGGCGTAGTTCGTGAAGTAGCGCTACGCGAAGCTACGCGAAGTGCACTTCGCACTACGCAAACTTCACGTAGCACTACGTGAGCTGCTTAGTAGCATGTTCGCACTGTGCAAGATGCTTTTTCAATGATTGCACAGTGCGGACAAGCATCCGGCACTGTGCATTCATTGAAAACGGCATCTTGCACAGTGCGAGCTGTAGTTTTCTGCTGCTCGAGTAGATTTTTATTCGAGCGTCAGCTTTCTCAATGCGAACTGGTAGTTTCTCATCGCGAGCGGTCGCAAGCATGCGCAACCACTCGCAATGAGAAACCTGACCTCCCCGCGTTGAGAATCTCGCCAGGATGTCATTTTGCTTGCTCCCGGTCGCGAACATGACGTTGAGGACCGCAAACAAGCAAAAAATGACCGCTGCACTACACTACACTGCACTAAGCGTGTTCGCACTGTGCTACGTGCAGCTCGTGTAGTGCGAAGTTGCGCAGACTTCGCAAACTACGCGATCATAGCATAGTGCTTCGCCCAGAGTTACATAACACCTCCATAGAGCACCTGACACTCCAATGTGATGTCAGCCTCCTGCAGGAGACCCACTTGCTCAAACTTGATTGGAAAAATCTACGCTCTAGGTGATTTGACTACCAACATTTTTTGTCCAGGACAGAGAGGAAAGCAGGGGTAGCAATCCTACTGGTGACACGTTTTTCAGGGTGGTGTCACACAAAAAGTGGAAAGAGGCTTCTATTCTCCCACTACTAAAAAACAACTTTAGATCCACATGAGGAGAAGAACCACCATCCAATTTCTGGCTTCCTATTACAGCAAGAATCTTAGAGAGGCATTTAAACATATTGATATCTGAATTTACAGACCAAAATGAGACTCTAGATGAGGTTCAGGATTAAGAAAGATCACAGCATGGAAATGGCTCTGATAATAGCACAAGGGAAATCTGTGATATCATGGATAGAGGCCGGAAGACTGCGGTGGTCCTTTTGGACCTATCCACAGACTTTGACACTGGATAGCCACACAGTCCTGAAACATCAGATGGCAGTGAGAGATATCAGTAGTGCTAATTTTAAACTTCTTTGCTCCTTTATTTATGACAGGGAACAATCAGGGGCACAAGGAGATTTCACCTGAAAACCATTCTTTCTGCCACGTGACATCCCACAGGGTCCATAATTAAATTCCACTTTATTTAATCTATATGTGACTTAATTAGAAAAGCTAATACAAAAATTGGCTTCTGAACCATCTTCTATGCTGACAATGCTCAATTAGTAAAATCCATTAATAAAAACATTGAAGAGGTGGCTAACCGATTTAATAACTGCATGAGTGCAATAATGAGTTGCTTGATCAGGCACTGAATTAAGCTAAACTCTGAGAAAACAGAGGAGCTTATTCTAGGAAATGAAAGCTCTTTTTGGGGTAACACCTGGTGGCCTCAGAGCTTGGGTTCCTTGCCATCCCCTGTATCGAAGGTGAGAAATTTGGGAAACATGTTCATGTCCTGCCTGCTAGTATCCCTGAGGTGGAAGCCGGGGAGGTACACTGTTGCTATTTTTAAACTTGCACTGAGCTCTTATTGTATTATTTTGGGCTGAAGAAATGGGAAACTGTTTTTAAAGAGCACCTGTTGCGCTAGTGTCGCACTAACCCTAACGCGCCTCACGCTTCCCTTACACCGCCGCAGCCGAGTTGGGGCTGCGGTTCGGTGGGGGGTGCCATCTTGGACAAGGAGTGGGTCGGCAGACTAGTGCTCGTCTCTCCTGCCAACCACTAGCATAAAAGACGCGCTGCCACACACGTGCTAGACCTGCCTGCTAGTATCCCTGAGGTGGAAGCCGGGGAGGTACACTGTTGCTATATTTAAACTTGCACTGAGCTCTTATTGTAATATTTTGTGCTGAAGAAACGGGAAACTGTTTTTTAAAGACCACCTGTTGCGCTAGTGTTGCACTTACCCCCACGCGCCTCACGCTTCCCTTACACCGCTGCAGCCGAGTTGGGGCTGCAGTTCGGTGGGGGGCCGCCATCTTGGACGAGGAGTGGATCGGCAGACTAGTGCTCGCCACTCCCGCCAACCCCTAGCATAAAAGACACGCTGCCACACACACACTAGACCTGCCTGCTAGTATCCCTGAGGCGGGAGCGGGGGAGGTACACTGTTGCTATTTTTAAACTTGCTCTGAGCTCTTATTGTATTATTTTGTGCTGAAGAAACGGGAAACTGTTTTTTAAAGACCACCTGTTGCGCTAGTGTCGCACTTACCCCCACGCGCCTCACGCTTCCCTTACACCGCTGCAGCCGAGTTGGGGCTGCAGTTCGGTGGGGGGCCGCCATCTTGGACGAGGAGTGGATCGGCAGACTAGTGCTCACCCCTCCCGCCAACCCCTAGCATAAAAGACACGCTGCCACACACACGCTAGACCTGCCTGCTAGTATCCCTGAGGCGGGAGCCGGGAAGGTACACTGTTGCTATTTTTAAACTTGCTCTGAGCTCTTATTGTATTATTTTGTGCTGAAGAAACGGGAAACTGTTTTTTAAAGACCACCTGTTGCGCTAGTGTCGCACTTACCCCCACGCGCCTCACGCTTCCCTTACACCGCTGCAGCCGAGTTGGGGCTACAGTTCAGTGGGGGGCCGCCATCTTGGATGAGGAGTGGGTCGGCAGACTAGTGCTCGCCCCTCCCGCCAACCCCTAGCATAAAAGACGCCCTGCCACACACGCGCTAGACCTGCCTGCTAGTATCCCTGAGGCGGAAGCCGGAGAGGTACACTGTTGCTATTTTTAAACTTGCTCTGAGCTCTTATTGTATTATTTTGTGCTGAAGAAACGGGAAACTGTTTTTTAAAGACCACCTGTTGCGCTAGTGTCGCACTTACCCCCACGCGCCTCACGCTTCCCTTACACCGCCGCAGCCGAGTTGGGGCTGCAAATCGGTGGGGGGCCGCCATCTTGGATGAGGAGTGGGTCGGCAGACTAGTGCTCGCCCCTCCCACCAACCCCTAGCATAAAAGACGCGCTGCCACACATGCGCCAGACCTGCCTGCTAGTATCCCTGAGGCGGAAGCCGGGGAGGTACACTGTTGCTAATTTTAAACTTGCACTGAGCTCTTATTGTATTAATTTGTGCTGAAGAAATGGGAAACTGGTTTTTAAAGACCACCTGTTGCGCTAGTGTTGCACTTACCTCCTTGCGCCTCACGCTTCCCTTACACCGCCGCAGCCGAGTTGGGGCTGCAGTTCAGTGGGGGGCCGCCATCTTGGACGATGAGTGGGTCGGCAGACTAGTGCTCGCCCCTCCTGCCAACCCCTAGTATAAATAGCCACACATACCAGGACGCGCAGCGGACGAGCGCAGCGGGCGTGCCGACGGCACGCCAAAGTTGCGCCAAAGGCAAGCCCGTCTGCGCCCGTCCGCGCCAGACTGGTCGATGGGCCAAGGCCCCATATGCTACCCTCCTTGCCCTCCACAATTTATGCACGAGAAACTCTCCTTCAGCTGAGAAAAGCCACCCCCTCGCTATGCCTTCACACGCTCTCCTTAGAAAAACGTCATACGAGTTGTTCTCACTGTGCATATACTTTAACACCCTCCATTGTACCAAAGAAGCAATGGACCAAGATGGCCCTTCTTAATTGTAGGTCCTTACCCAAACATGGCACAAAAATCAATCTACTCCTTTACGAGGCAGAGCTAGAGGTGCTGTTTCTTGCAGAAACCTGGCTGTCTCTAGCATCAGAACTCGACATAGTCCAAACACTGCCGCCAGACTATCTAATCCAACGCCACGATAGACTCTCCGGAATCTGAGGCGGAGTCGCGATTATTTATAAAACCGCCTGTCCTGCCGCCTTAGAGACAGCCCAGTCCAGGACTGTGAAAACATTCACTTTTCTATCCAGCTCTCCCCGTCAAAATCATTCTCAGGTATCCTGGTCTACTGCCCGCCAGGACCACGAAAACAGTTTTGTAGCTCTATGCTGGAAGCTACCACCTCCTATACCTGCGTACTCCCCAATTTCACTATTCTTGGAGATCTAAACATTCACTTTGATGACCAGTTAGATAAAACAGCGGGAGACCTAATGTCAGACCTGATCTCTTACAACCTTCACTTGAAAAACAACCGGCCCACCCACACCAAAGGCCACCTTCTGGATCCCATCTTTTCAAATATTCCCGAATTAGTTGCAGATGAGCCCCTTCCAATTCCCTGGTCAGACCACTATGTACTTCCCTTCAAGTACCAAACTTCTACGGAAACTTCAGGCAAATCCCCTCCCCAGGTCCCATCCCGCCCTTGGGCGAAGTTAGATATAAAAGCCTGGACTTGCAAACTTGAAGCTACTATCCCAGTCCTCGATTCAGACCAAGTGCTGGCCCACCAACAACTTCACACCACGATTGAAAAATCCCTAGACTTAGTCCTGCCAAACAAATGTTGCCCCAGTAAGAAGGGAACATTTAAATCTCCCTGGTTTACACCAGAGCTGCGCGAACTCAGGAAACACTGTAAAAAGCTAGAACGCTTATGGAGAAAGGACTGGGCTGCTAAGAGTAAGGGAGAATATAAAGCAGCCATGAAGCATTATAAAGCCAGCATAAAAATCACCCAAGCCGCCTTTTTTGAAGGAAAAATACAAGCCACGGCCAACTCCTCAAAAGAAACGTATCGCATCATCAGATCATTGATGAAAGTCCCAGAACCTCAACTGATCGCTGACCTCTCAGGTCTAAGATGTAATCAGCTAGCTGAGTTCTTCTCCTCCAAAATTGTCACCATCTTAAAAACCCTCCCGACTCCCAACATTCCCCTAGACCTGCCTTCTTCTCCCTTTGCACCCGACGCTCCTCGCTTGGACTCCTTCTCCCAGGTAACGAAGGAAATGTTTCTAGCAACCTTAAACTCAATCAAGAGTGGTGCACCAACAGACCCAGCTCCCATTAACAAATTAAAACTGGTAGCCACCACGGTGACCCCCCTCTTTACCAACTTAATAAACTCCTCCCTCAACCAAGGCACTGTCCCCGCCAACTGGAAAAGGGCCACCGTTGGAGCACTATTAAAAAAATCCCACCTTGACCCTTCAGACCTGGCCAATTTTAAACTAATCTCACTTCTCTCTGGAATCAGCAAGGTAGCTGAAAAGATCGTTAACCAACAGCTCTCCACCTTTCTGGAGTCCAATGGTCTTCTCCGCCTTTCCCAGATGGGATTTAGAGCAGGGCAGGGCACAGACACCGCCCTCATAGCTGTGGTCGAAGAAGCGAGAACCATTCTGGACGCAGGGGGATCAGTGGCAGTGATCCTCCTGGACCTTAGTGCCACTTTCGACACGGTGGACCATGCTACCCTTGTCCACCGGCTAAGTAGGGCTGGAGTCACCATCCCTGCCCTGGCCAGGCTTAAAACTTTTTTGGAGCACAGAACCTTCGAGGTGGCCGATGGGCACATCCATTCTAGAGCTCGGCCCCTTCAGTGTTGGGTCCCCCAGGGCTCCTCCCTGAGCCCCACACTTTTTAATGTGTACATGACACCCTTGGAAGAAGTTGTGACACCTTTTGGCATAAAATTAGTCATGTACGCCGACGACACCCAACTTGTCATCTCCTTAAACCAGTCGGCCCAATGCTTGGAAAATGTAGCCACATGCCTACAGAACATCTCAAAATGGATGAGTGACTGTCTCCTTAAACTTAATGGGGAGAAAACAGATATTCTACTACTGGGTGACTCCTCCAAACTCCCCACTAGGCTTCAGTGGCCACCCTGCATGGGAACACCCCCAACTCCAAAAAAGGAAATTAAGAGCGTAAGCATGTGGATTGACCAGGACCTCAGTTTTAAGATGCACGCCGGGAAAACCACTGGAACTTGCTGTGGCCTTATGCGCATGGCACGCAAAATCCTCCCTTTGATACCTCCCCAGTCCAGGAAACTCCTTATTCATGGCCTTATCCTCTCACGGTCGGACTCCGGAAACGCCCTGTACCTGGGTGCTCCAAAACTGGCCATTAATAAACTCCAATACGTCCAGAATGCAGCAGCTAGTTTACTTACCGGGACGAAGCCTAGATGCTCCGCAAAACCCGCTCTCAATTCTTTACACTGGCTCCCAATCCAAGAAAGAATCATCTTTAAAACCCTCTGTATCTCGCAGAAAATCCTTCATGGCAGAGGCCCCCCTATCCTGAGTCCCCTCATCAAACCACATAAAGCCAATAGGCAATTGAGATCAAACACCCTTTTCCTGGCCAGTGTCCCCAGAATAAAAAGAGCACGCTCAGGGGGCCGTCTCTTTTCATATAACGCCCCTAAACTATGGAACGCCCTTCCCCTCAACATCCGAAGGGAAACCAATCTATTGGCTTTCTGCAAGTTATTGAAAACCTGGCTTTTCCCCTGAAATCTCCCGTCCTGGATCTAGCATGTAGCGCAACAGTGCTGGGACGCCTACGGGTAGCTACGCGCTTTAGAAATTCGATTCAAATTCAAATTCTAAATTCACTTTCATGGATCAGACCAATCATTATGTAGCAGCTTGTGCCTTTAGCAGGCTTTACATAAGGTGTGAACGTGCCAATGTAAATGGTATTCACCAATACTCATATCCTTTTAAGGATAACTGTTTGACCAAGAACTCTAAATATATTATCTTAGTGTGTTAGCAAGTTTGAAATAAAAAGATCTTGGGTTTAATGGATTATGTCCAGAAAAATCTGTGAATTTATCCCTGTATGTTTTTGAGATACCTTGTGGGGGAACTGGAAAATGTTCCAATGTAAATATTGATGTCCATAATAATGATTACAAAATATTTGACCATAATTAGCAGAATTGAAATACAGGTCCTCTTTTTCAAATAAAGTATAATATTCCAGCTCTGAGAGCATGGAGTTTACAGTATCAACATCACAATCATCAGAATGTAAGACAGAAACAAAAACACAACCCATAGAGACCCTTAAGACGTGCGGAATCTGCAGTATTCCTGTAGGGCCAAAGAAATCACAGAGTACCTTATCTCAAACAATTCCATCAGTTAGTGGGACAGCTAAAATGTTCACAAGGGACAGGTGTTTCATGAGTTTATGTGAAAATGAGTGAGGTGTTAACAACTCATCAACCAGTTCTGTGCCAGAGCATTCTGGAAGGTAATGTCCATGTATTAGCAAGAAGAAAACGTTCAGAAATCCAATCCAAAGAAATAGAAAAAAAACAAGGAAAATGTTATCCAAACATACATCCAAGGAGGGACAAGAAAAGTATGTTTCAGGTTCAAAAAGAAGACACAGGCCCATTTAGGAGCAAGAATCAACAGCAAGGAGGATAGATTTAAAAGCATCATCTGAATTAGGAGGACCACAATGGTCCACATAAATGCAGCTGAAAGGCTTGTTGGAATTAAACAAGTGTGTCTGTGATGGAGAGGCCAAGGAGGAACTTATAATTTTTTGACAAATGTCACAACAAAGGACATATATTTTGGCCTGTGTATATAAGCCATGCCACCAATAGCATGCTATAGTAATGAAATTGTAGCTGTCACACCTGCATTTGCTGAACCAACACATTTATGCAAACCTATCACTTAAGATAGCCTGTGGTTTTGGTTGCAAATCAAACAATCACCTACCCCTGGAATTTTAACAAAGGGAACTGTCGGAAAAGGCAATTACATTACTAGAACATGGATAACTACTCCTCCTTTACATAAATTAAAATAATTTCCAAAGCTAGACCATATATCAATCTTGAAAAATGCGAAAAGTTTACAAAAAGAAAACAAAATTACCAACATGACAATAAATGGTGCATTGATAGACACACAAAAGGAAATACATTGTATTGTAAACCAGTCCAAATTCTTTCATTCAAAGAGATTAGTTCTTAACAGATCAAAAGAGGCAGTGTTCAACATATGGGTTAAAACATCATCTATTATGGAAAGGATTATCGTTCATACCATTTCTTCAAACATTCCATATTGGTGAACACAAATAATAAATTATCTGAATGTTCGAGCCAACGCGTTTCGAACCGCAACTGACTGGGAGTTCTCTTCAGGGCTGTGGGCTGGATAACCCTTGTGTGTATCTTTTATTTCTTCAAAGCTTGGAAGCAGGAAAGCTTCTTCACAGCTTAATTCAGTGATTTAGTGAAGGTTAACACACATTAAATGCATCGGGATGTGTGAGAAATTGGAGTCTGTGCCTTGTATCAGTCTTAATTCAAAGTTTCCTGTAGGGTTTAGGCATCAGTTCACGGCATTCTGTCCACCTATAGAAAGTGGACAATTCTCTGTTCTTAACTTTTCTCTATGTGCCTGCAGCCTGTCTCCAAAACACATCTGAACTGGGTGACAGCTAGCCTTTGTGCATCCCCTCTGGACAGCCGCCACACAGGAAGGACTGTATGTTAAAGGGATTTCATCTGAATTCATCTGCATACTGATAGCCTTCCTGGGCAGGAAGGGAGAAAGGAGGTACACACTTACATCTGAATACGCTGTGTCATGTCCTCAAATAAAGGGACTGACTATCCAGATAAAGATAGCCTGGCAGACAGGACTGGGCTGAAAGAGATCCTAGTGCACTTCAGAAGAATCTTTTGAAGTCATCCTCTACGTCAAAGACATTTTTGAGTCTAAGTACCAGGGCACTGTGTCTACAAAATCAGTTCACTACTGGACTTTGAGAAGAACTCTGCATGAGCGAAGACTCCTATGCTGTAAGGATTGCCTCTTTGGTGTGACTGACTGTTCCATGGAACTGCTTCTCTGCTTTGCTGAGCTGCACTGCTGCCTGTTGATCTTGCCCTGTTGAGGATAAGAACTGGACCCATACACTTGAACCAAGAGTGACTCCAGGGGCTTGTTGGCCTGCCTCCTGTTTTGAAACCGCAGGGCTATCAAAGATTTTGCATAAGTCCCAATGGTGTGAAACTCTATTGCTTATTAGTCTGGCAGCAGTGTTCAGACTAAGGAGCCATTATTGACCGCTCCTTGCTTTGAATTTTACCAAGGCCATCATGTGTGAGGCACTTCGCTTTCCTCAGTGTGTGTTGAGCACTTTGCCTGCTCCAAAGACCGGTGCGTGATGAGTGCTTCATATTTCTCTAGAGCAGCGCGTGCCTCAAGCACTTTGTGCTCCCCCCAGCGCTGCACTCTCTGAGGGGGAGACCCACTGCAGTGCTGAGGGAAGCTCCTGTCCATGAAGACGGAAAGGTTGCCCAGTAATGTGGAGAACTGCACGGATGTCAGTTGCGGGGGCCTAGCTGCTCTGCCCTGCACTGTGGTCTGCCGACTCTGTTCCGACAGGCTGAGGACACCTCCACATGGCCTCTCAAGATGCCTGTCAGGTACAGAGACTAGGAGAGCAGGACTGGTGAGGTCCCACCTGGCTGCTCTGTGCTACCAGTAGTTGTCTCTCAACCTTACAGTATTACACCCGGTGAGGCTGAGCTGTATTGGGGAAAGGCCGGGATCCCCTGTGCATCACCTCATTCAGGAAACCATAAAGAAGCCTGTAATATTGAGTGCTCTTCCAGTAATCCCTCTAAAGAGTCCAACCACATTATTGGGTACAGTAAATTTACATGTCAATCTTCCAAACGTGATAATTGGTGTAATCCTGATTGGATTTTTGTAATTCTGGTCTTGTCTTATTCTCATTATGTAAAACTAACTTTTCCTTCACTCATGTGGTATGTATATTTAGCTAGAAAGCCTTTAAGCAAAGGGGTGCAGTCTCGAGTAGCAGAGCAAGAGCAGCTATTATTATATTGTAATCTACCATTACATGAGAACGAGTAATCACAGCAACTTTTGCAGTCACAACTGCAGATTTCTCCCAAAAATTCCCTACAATGTGTTGTCCCACACAATGATGACTCAATGTATGAACAACATAAGTCTGTGGCAACCCATTTTTCAGGTCTGCCTCCGTCATCAAAAGAATTTATGCTTTATCGTGTTGCCTTTAGAGTCTTTGAATCAATTCTGGTGCTAATAATGCAAATTGTCATTAAAAGACACAATAATATGAATCACACATTATATGTGTGGGAAATTCATAATCCTTATAGTCTATTGCAAGAAGTAAAGCTTTTAGTTCAGCCAACTGCACAGCACATGCGAGTTTTCTGTGGTTGGAATTTTCCATCGAACATTACACCAAGAGCGATGTTGCACACCGATGAATATTGGTACTTGTTCCCTATAGCGGGGGGGGCTGAACCGTCAGTATAAATATTATATTATTATTCTCAAAAGGCAAAAGATTGCTTTGGATGAACATGCTCATAGTGGAGAAATTCTTGTGTAAATAATGATGGGTTAAAGCTGAAGTCTACTTCTGCAGCTGCTAAGAAGTTTGCCCAATGTACAATGATGGAGGGCTTTAGTATTGTAAACGCTCGCTTCTGTGACAGCCTCTAAGGCGAGACGGGAGTAATGACAAAAATTGTTTCCCTTTTGCAAGTGGCCAATTGTTTAAGCGTAGCCATCTGCACCGCTGTCAGTATTTTTTCAGTTAATGCAAAATGCATTTCAGCATTGGAATATAAATGCGATTTATATCAAATAGCATTCATTAAATGTAACACATGTAAAGATAATAGCAACTGCGACTATATGGATGATCAGGATTGGTGTACACATGTATGCAAGTGACGTGTTGCAAGCAAGGCAGATTGTAAAGATCTGAGTATGTCTGTATGTTCTGAATGGCGATGAGACCCGGACCCTGACCTGACCCTGGTCTGCGAAGGTCGCTCCACCCGCCGCGTGGCTCCCCCTGAGTGCGCCCAGTCTCCCTGCCTGCCCCGCTCGGTCGCCGCTTCCCCTGTGGCATAGGTTTGTTCTCTCCTTGTGACTGTCATTCCCTGTGCTGTTTTTCCTCTGCCTTGTGCCCTGATCTGTGTTCTTCGTTGACTTGTCATTCTCTGTGCTTGTTGTGCTTGGTTTACGCTTCCTTGTGCCCCTGATCTGTGCTCTCCGCTCCTTGCCCTCTCGTGACCGCTTTCCCGCCAGTACCCCCTCCATGCACCCTGCCGCTGCTCCCCTGCAGCCCGCCCCCTTCTTCTTCTGTATCCCGATCCCCGTGCCACCCCGCTCCCGCCTCCCAGCTGCTCCTCCCTCCCACCGCACCACACATGGCAGAGTCCACGCGTACGCGCAGGGGTCACGCGCAGTGGGCGCGCCGAAGGCACGCCAACGGCAAGCCCGTCTACGCTTGTCCGTGCCTGGACCGTGCCCAATGCCAGGACCCCTGGTCCTCGTCGACGTCAGCGCACCCGACAAATTTAAGACGCGGCAACCCTCCACGCACTCAATGCCGGCCGGAACCCCGCCGGCTACCAAGCCACCCCGAAACGCACCCACGGACCCTTCACCTGCCAAGCCTGCCAATTCACCTGCCTCCGAACCTGCACCGCACCCGCCACGCCAAGCCCAAGCAACAACCACCTCAAGTGCATCCTGCTCAACACCCGCTCAGTCCACAGGCACGCCGTCGAACTCTGGAACCTCCTCGACTCAACATCACCAGATGTCACATTCCTCACAGAAACATGGATGAACGCCTCCTCAGCCCCCGGCATCACCATAGCCATCCCGGAGGGCTACAAGATCACCCGGAGGGACCGCGTCAACCAAACGGGAGGAGGCATCGCCATCGTCCACAGAAACACCATCCGCATCACGACCAACTCCGACGTCACCCTCACCCCCGCCGAGCACCTCCACTTCCAGATACACACCGACCCCAAGACCACCCTCAGAGGCACCCTCATCTACAGACCCCCGGTACGACGCACACAATTCAGCGAAGCCATCGCTGACTTTGTCAGTCCGCACGCCCTCACCTCCACCAACTACATCCTCCTAGGGGACCTCAACTTCCACCTGGAGAACAACAAGGACTGCAACACTGCCGCCCTGCTGGATAACCTCGCCAACCTCAGACTCAAGCAACTGGTGAACATCCCCACCCACTACGCCGGCCACACGCTCGACCCCATCTTCTCCTCCAGCAAGCACATCTCCTTCAGCCACTCAACCGGACTACACTGGACAGACCACAGCTGCGTCCACTTCAGCTTCAGGAGAACCACGACCCACCACCACCCGCAACAGGTTCCCCGCAGAAGCTGGAGTAAGATCACTGCTGACCAGCTCACCACCACCCTCAGCCAGAACCCGCCCACCAACACGACGGACCCCAACGAAGCAGTCCGCAACCTCACACAGTGGCTCATCAACTGCGCCGACAAACTCGCACCACTGAAGAATCCTCCCAGCAGACCCGGCAGCAGGAAAGCCTCGTGGTTTACCAACGAACTCAAAAACTCCACGAAAACCTGCAGCGCCCTCGAGAAACCCTGGTGCCACGACCAGACAGCAGAACACATGACCGCCCTCAAGAACGCCACCCGCAAACACCACCAGCTGATCCTCACCACCAAGAAGACAACATTCAAAGAACGCCTGGACAACAACACCCACAACAGCAAGGAACTCTTCAGCATCCTTAAAGAGCTCTACAACCCCAGCACCTGCAACAACGACATCACACCCTCGCAAGACCTCTGTGATTCACTCGCCTCGTTCTTCCACCGCAAGATCGCCGACATACACAACAGCTTCGGCGCGCACACCGCGGATCCAACCACCGAACCAACGCCCCCCACCACCACCCTCTGCACCTGGACCCCGGTCAGCACTGAAGACACCACCCACCTGATGAACACCATCCACTCCCGCTCCCCTACCGACCCTTGCCCACACCACATCTTCAACAAAGCCGACACCATCATCGCACCCCAACTCCGGAACATCATCAACAGAGCCTTCGCATCCGCCACCTTCCCGGAGAGTTGGAAACATGCCGAACTGAGCGCCCTCCTGAAGAAAACCACCGCAGACCCCACGGACCTCAAGAACTTCTGCCCCATCTCGCTCCTCCCCTTTCCTGCCAAAGTCATCGAGAAGACCATCAACAGACAACTCTCTGCCTTCCTCGAGACCAACGGATCCCTCAACCCCTCACAGTCCGGGTTCCGAGCAAACCACACCACCGAGACCGCCCTCATCGCAGCCACCGACGACATCAGGTCCCTGCTCGGCAACGGAGAAACTGCTGGCCTCATCCTCCTGGACCTCTCAGCAGCCTTCGACACTGTATGCCACCGCACCCTGATTATGCGCCGCAGCAGCTCCGGAATCCAAGGAGCAGCCCTGGAGTGTATCATCTCGTTCCTCGACCGAAGAACCCAGAGAGTCCGCCTCCCCTGTTCCGATCCTCGGCCACCGAAGTCATCGGCGGCGTTCCGCAAGGATCCTCACTCAGCCCCACCCTCTTCAACGTCTACATGAGCCCTCTCGCAGCCATCGCAAGCCAACACAACCTCAACATCATCTCCTACACCGACGACACCCGGCTGATCCTCTCCCTCACCAACGACCCCGCCACTGCTAAAGCCAACCTCCAGGAAGGAATGAAAGACGTCGCAGAATGGATGTAGCTCAGCCGTCTGAAACTGAACTCAGACAAGACGGAAGTCCTCATCCTCGGACCATCTCCCTCCACCTGGGACGACTCCTGGTGGCCCCCTGCCCTGGGCCCCGCACCGAAGCCAACGGACCACGCACGCAACCTGGGCTTCATCCTGGACTCCTCCCTCACGATGACCATGCAAGTCAACGCCGTTTCTTCATCCTGCTTCAACACCCTGCGCATGCTCCGAAAGATCCACCATCGGAGGAAGATCCTTCTCCTTCCTGGCAGCCAAGACATGGAACTCCCTCCCCACTCACCTACAGCTGACCCTGGACCATCTCTCCTTCAGGAAACAACTCAAGACCTGGCTGTTCGAGCAGTAGCGACCCCCCCCCCATAGCGCCTTGAGACCCTAACGGGTAAGTAGCGCGCTATACAAATTCTATTGATTGATGAATTATTTCATAAACTGATTTCATGTGCTGTGCATAATCAGGAATGTAAGTTATGCCAACATGTAAGAATCCTAACAAGGATTACAGTTCGCTAACAGTGTATGTTGATTGTAATAGAGTACACTTCTCTAAGAATCATGGTGCAAGGCATTTCCCACATGAGTAAGTTGTATCCTCGAAATAGGACACTTAGAAAACCTGTATTAGATTTCTTAAAGTTGAACCTGTAGCCAGATTTGGTAATTCACAATCGTATGTGATCTATTCTGGTGAAATGCGTGTACAACATATCATCCATCAAGTAGATATCATCTACATAGGAGAACGCGGTTGGGGCAATTTTGCGGTATCTTAAATTGCGAAAATTATTAAAATGTTAATGCATCCCAAAAATTGGAATGGCATTCGCAAATGGCCGAATTTTGCGATTCGCACCATTTGCGAATGCAATTTCCATTGATGCATGTGCCCCCAACTCTTTCTGGTCCTTGTGTCGGCTGTCCAATAACAACCTTGCATTGTTACCAAACATCCTCAGGGACTACAATCTCAAACAATGTATTCAGTGTCATAGTAGCTTTATTTCAGATAAAACCTCATTTAAATCAGCCCAATACATTGGATAAATGTGTGTCAAACAATGTATTTCATAATATCTTCTTATTGGCTCTTTTCTCCATTTCAGAAAATTATTTGTAAAAACATACAAATCTGACTTTGTATATGGAACATGTACCGAATTTCCTCCACGTGCTTCCCTAAAAGAGAATTCCACTACTATGGTCGTCCCTACTTCTGATTCACTTGTGATGTTCCTTGCCATTCCCTCATCCCCTTCATTTTCCTAATATTTGCTGTCTCTTCCTTCAATTTTTTTCAACAGTTCTTCAAATCAATCCAATCTCCTGCTTTCTCAAGTAGGTCCTTACTATGAGCTCTTAAAGTAATCAAACCCATTGCTTTACGTTCATCATGGGTTAAATCAATATTATTAATTTGTTTAACATTTTTCATTTTGGTGATGTAAACTTCTCGCTCATCACTTAATTCTTATAACTTTTCATGAGCCTCATTAGCAAATCTATCTGATTATTTTATCAAATATGTCATTTTATAAGCATTGTAATTCAATAATCTGCTCAAATCCACATTCCTTTCCCACATTTGACCAAATTAAATTTTCAGTACTCCAATACAAATGGCTCCACTACCACTGCTCTCAAAGGAGAAACTATTGTTTAATCCTCTGGCACTCTGCTTCTACTAGTACTAGCCACTGCCAGTGTGGCTGTCTCCTCAATTTCTGGGTTATGGGTTTCATTTCTGAAACTCCCTCAGAATATTTATTTACAGACTGAGTTGCCTTCATCGATCTATCTGCCTACGGAGGAGGTATAAAATTCGAGAGTTCACTTATGATTTGATTGTTGTCCTCATCTATCTCCACATCTTTCTTTTTCTCAACTTTCTTCTTATCCCTCTCTTCTCCATTGCTTACTGCAGGAAAAGTTTTTTAAATACTATATCATGTCCCCCTACCAACTTTTCTCTTGGTATCTAGTTTACTCTCTAACCAACCCCTGAATGACTTCTTCATATTTTTACTGTTCTTCTCTCTTTCCTTTTCAGTCTTCATGCAATCCCATTAATTAAGTGCTTGAAAAACTGTGTAGATCTGGTGATTGGCTTCAAATTGTATGTGGTCTGTCTTGCAAAATATAGCTTTTTAATATTAAAGGTAGCTTCCAATCGAAATCCTCAAACCTCATCATGTGTGGTGTATTTATTCCATCCAGAAATCCAGGCAAATGTGTAATCTCTACCGATCTCTTCCATTAATTAATATTCTGGTGTACCTTCACTCTGTAATTTCTGACCCTTTTTTGGTATCCCCATGTTTAGTTTAGGTTTGGAAAATATACTACCTATACCTTCACATAAAATGGACTCAAAAAACTCAAAATCACAATAAAACTATATAAAAAATATTAGTGAACAACAGTCAATAACAGTGCAGTTCTGTTAAAGGTCAATCTATTACAGTGTGACTATGTCAGCAGTCAACCGATCAGAGTGATGCTTTGTACTATTGTCTCCTAACACTGCTTCCTAGCTGAGCAACACTCACAGGACAGGAAAACAATTAGGAAACTCAATTATTTAAGTACATTACTCCATCACTAATATAAAACTGAAAATAAATAATTATTTAACACAGGATCCTCACCACTGTATAAACTGTATAAGCCATGCCTTCCTCTGCACACCATAGTACACTCAAAATAATGAATATCTCAATATCTTGGATTGGTGATGAATCCAATAACAAACTCAATTCTTTCTTCTAACACATTGTATGAAATTGCGTTACTCATTCAGGGATAGTAAAACCCTACTCAAGCAGTAACTAAAAACCTTGTTGGGGTGAAGCCATGAGCATATTCTAAATCAACCTGTGCACAGCCCTATAGTAGCTTGGCACAAATGCAGTTAGGCTTAACTTAAGGCAATGTGTAAATTATTTATACAGCATTTAAAAAAGTAATACAAGTGAAAACACAACGAAAGAAGTATCCAACAACAATTTAGAAAAACAGGGTAATGTATTAATTATTCGAGATCAAAGCAACACAAATCAAAGCAGGAGAACTGTAGGTTTGCAGTTTCAAAGTTTTAAGTTGAAATACTGCTTAGAAGCACAAAGCGCCATCTGTAATTATCTTATTACTCAGTACCGGGACAAGGTCACAAGTTCATGCTGTCAGAGATGGAACGTGGGCTAGATACAGGGACCACATTAGCCCCTCTGAACAAACTACCATGAATCCTTGTTTGTGTCATCAAGGATGCTGTTCATGAGGGGGTTGTGATACAAAGGACTGCGTCAAGGATGCACTGTGCTGAAACATTTCAGAGAAGACGCGCTGCGATACAAGGTCTTGCATTGGTGATGCGTCACACAGTGAAGGTTACAAAGCGGAGCTGCCAGGAGATGCACCGCTCTGCATCGATTCTGCTAACAGTTCCACAGTATGACTGAGCTGGTACAGCACCTTCTGGCCCACTCCCAAGGGTCTAGGACTGGGCTGGTTCCACCTGGGGTATAGGACTCACAGCAGACAGAGTCCACATCCAGGGCTCAAAGTGGTTTGAACCTTTCCTGTCTCTGAGGTGCTGATCAGGAGGCCAGTCATTTAGCCCTTGGAGTCACTCTGGTTGTCCTGGATTCAAGCAGCAGATCAGCAAAGTAGCAGTCCTTCTTGCAGAGCATCACAGCAGTCCTTCTGAGTCTTACACAGTCCAGAGATGTAATGAAGGGTTGAGTCTGAGGGTCCACCATTATTGTTGGTGCTAGCTTTGAAGTAGGATGAGGTTTCCAACCCTAGAGGTGTCTGGAATTTCCTGCCTGCCTACACCAAATCTTGTCTGGGGGAACAAAATACTAGTGTAAAACAATTTGGCATGCTCAGGCAGAGTTTTATGATGTGCAAGTGTGGTAGGTGACACAAGACTCTTAAGAATTGAAAAAAACATCAACTTTCATGTTAAGTTTAAACTCTAACCCTGTGCTCATAATATTAGCTAAACAAAGAAAATAATTTTTTTTAGAATATGTCTGCATAGTCCTTCAAGCATGGAACAATGTAGCAAAGTTTGCCAATGTGTTTTGTCAGTGACCTAATAAACAGCGTCCAGTGTGCCATCAGCATAAGGATGTATCACATTGACCTTATGAATTTCTGCAAATCAACAACTTATGTGCATTGAAAATATGTAACTTATCATTTTGCAGTATTTCACCCAGCATTTTGTCATACTGTCAATTATCTATATTTATAATCTTTTCTGCTTACATACTGCACACAGACTGCACATATCCTGCATCTGCAAGAGCTGCTTCTGAGGATGTGGGCGTAGAAGTTATTTTCTGATTGCAATCATATGTGCTTATTAGAAGTTAACTTTATTCGACTTACTTAGCCATGTAAGTCACATATCAACATAATATTTCTTAAAACTTTAAAATCCACATAACAATTAAAAAAAATACTGTTTGCCCATTTCAATCACACATGAACATCATATTTTATAAAGCGTTATAATCCTCATAATGGTGAAATAAAGGGATTCCTTTTTACCCATTCACCAAATCTATGAAGAACCATTTTACAGCCAATCTTACTAATCTCAAAGAAAGAACATAGATCCCCCAAAACTCATACATATTCTATCATAAACTCATAATAAATCCTAAAATGCCATAAAACAATAAACATTTCCAATCTAAAATACCACGCCCCTCTTTCTAATTTTCTTAACTTGCACAAACAAATTCACAATCGAAGAGCAAACAAGACAGAAATTAAATTGCTGGATATACAGCAAGGACGGTGTATATTTTACAAAGTTTAAAGATGTTATCATCGGAAAAATATATCTTTTACTTAGTACTACTTAAACGTCACAAAAGAAATAAAGATGCAGAGCAGTTTGCCACGCTAAATCATCACTCAGGCAAGGTTGTAGTTGCCTACTGTTAATATTTCCCTCCTTAGGCATATAAATAGTGGTGGCTGCTTAGCCTAATTATGGTCAATAAAAATCCATGTTGCGCATTCTACATAATGTTAGGCTAAGGCTGTGGGTCAGGCACTGTTATCAAAGGGCCATGTGCTACCACAGTTGCCTTACTAAATTTCCTAAGTTTCCTCTCTTCGATTCTCATCTTTATGATCTTGGTGGAGAGATTCCTTTTAATTATGCCCCTCAAAGATTCTGAGTTCTTACAGAAGGTAAACAAACTAATACTTTCACATAAAATCTTGATATAATTCAGCCAAAGAATTTGCAGTGCCTTTTCCAGGGACAAGCTGTCGCCTATTATCTTTTTGTTCATTGAGGCAGCCTCTTCTCTCCACAGTAAGACGGGGGCGGCATGGAATGTATCTTCTATAAAAGTTACACCAACTTCTGCATGACAGATGTAATGGGAGCAACTAGAGGAAACTCAAGGCATCCGTTCGTGGCACCCATTTTCCACCTGCTGAATCATATCTACTTTGGAGTATCCCCAGATGCCTTGCCTATATGTTACCCATGCTACACATTTGCTTTTATATTTGGTAAGTATTTCTATTAAAGGTTAGTGATCAGTCTTGCAGCAAATCTAAACACTGCAGAAATAGCTTTGTCGAAATACAACCTTCTGTTCTCCAACAGAGATCTCCAGTTGTTTTGAACACTGAAAAACAAACCTATTATATTTGTGGATGGCATCTTTCTACCCTTGATCACTTGAGCACCTGCCTTCTTCCCTGGTCCAATACACATTTGTAAATGATTTCCCGCAGTTCGTTTCATACCTAATGTATCCATAAGAAGAGTAAAAGACTCACGTATACACTGAAGGGCATTTCCTGTCCGCACCATCTGGACAGGGTCACCTGCATGCAACAGTGTTCGTAGTGCGCCGATATCCTACTTGTGGCATATCCTGTGCACTTTCCAATACAAATCTTTCAAGATTAATAATATACTATGTAAACAGAAATGGTGCTAAAATACACCAGTGCCTTACTCCTCTACTTATGTACACTCTCCAAGTTTGCCATAGTATACTCTCCTCTTGGTATGATCAGACACTTAATGCCAAAGTTTGATAAGCGGCCAATCAATGACAATATCTGACATAAGTCCCCATAGGGCTGAATGAGCTGCTCTTGCAGTGCGAAGGACAGGTCCGTAAAGGCCATATACAGGTACCCCTTTTAATCTGAGGTGTATTTGCTCACAAGAAGATTTAAACAGTGTTTCATTGTGCATAGTTCTTTACAAAAACCATGCTGTATGTTGCTTATAATGCCCAGGTGTCAGTGCCACACAGTGCGGTCGACAAAGCACCTCTGGCACCTGACGTGTCAGTGGCACACAGGGCCACAGCGGGTATAGCAACACCCACAGGTGGGGCACGTCACATATCCGGGGGCGATGACGTAGATGGGCTTGTGATCAGAAGGGCTCGGTAGCATTCATTTCCGCCACCTGGCCTGTTCCTGGTTGGTCCCGCACATGGCCTCATTACCGTCCACTGACCCCTGATTCACTCAGATGCACTCCCCTTGGACAGCGACATGGACCTCATAATCCTGTTTGATGACCAATGACACGGCGACCAGACTGCGGACTGCGCCCCTCCTCTTCCGCAGTACTTGTCTTCAACGGATGGACTCTGACTCGTCCTCCACGGGCCCATATAGTGTGGTGTATTCTGCAGTGCCCTGTACCACTCTAGCTGCGGAACAGCATTGGATGTGCAATAAACATCCAGTGACGCACTGCTGTGTCATGTCTTTCATCATTCATGTATGTATGTGTGGATGAATGTAGGGACAGTGATTTCCCTTGTGTCAATAATGCTCATCCTGTGGGATGCCAGTCAGAGGGTGCTACATGGCATATTGTGTCACGGGTCCTGTGGACACCACAACAGGGACACATGCACCAGCCACTTTCTTGTCCGGACATGGACTGAACCACGCCCAGTGCCCACAAGTAATTTTTGCAAGCCCTGCCCTGTTTCGGCATGCGGCAGGCCAGACCACTCAACTCACGCTCCCAGGGGGGGCTCATTGCTACCCGTCGCAAGCGTACTCGCTGGTGGTGTGCAGGTCACTGGTCTAGATGTCAGCATGTCACAGCCACTCCCTTAGGGCAGGTTTGCACGCACACCACACCTTCCTGGTACAGGTGTCACAGGCCATGAGACCCCGCAAATATAAGGGGCCGAAAATGTTACATACCCCTCTCTCTGTGGTGACTGGATGATGGACCCGAGGCCATGAGGCCGGCACAGGCCTATCTCCACGTGGCGCTGACTGGGGTTAGACAGGGTTTGTGGCAGATGCTGCATTTGGGGCTGCACGTGCCTACCACCATGTGGCACTAACTGGGGTTGGACAGGGTTTGTGGCAGGCGCTGCTTTGCGTCCGGCACAGGCACCCCGCCACGGGATACTGACTGGGGTTTTACAGGGTTTGTGGCAGATGCTGCATTGCGCCCGGCACAAGTACCCCACCATGGGATGGTGACTTTAGGGTGCACTGAGTCATTGGCAATTTTAACTGCTGAGCGGCTGTGCAGCCTGCGATTATGGCCCATCCCGGCATTCCAGACTGCTCAGGATTTGTGTGCCTTGCTGGACCGCAGTGTAGGCCGTGCCAGCAGCCTGCGTGGTGTCTAATCCCATGTGGCCACGCTTCTGGGATCACAGAGTTAGTGACACCCATTGGGCTGAGCGGCTGTGCAGGCTGCGATGTTGCCAGGTGCCCTGGTTCATCCCATGCCATGGTGTAATAAAGTCCCAGGACCAGACGTGATACCTTGTGGCCAGCGCAGCATGGATGCATGGTGTGGAGGGTGCCATGACTGCAGGCCTGAGCTTGTGGCTTACAGTGGCACGTGGTGGGACCTGCAGTCTACACGCCGGTGGAGGAAGGTGAGCAGTGTGGCCCGGAGGTGCATGGGCGGGCATGCTCTGACGGGCGGCAGGAAGGGCTGGGTTGCCTCTGCCTGGGTGTGTATGGGCGGGCATGCTCCGATGGGTGGCAGATGGGGCTGGGATGCCTCTGCCTGGGTGTGCAAGGGCGGGCAGGCGATGTTGTCTTGTGCAAGTGTGTATACTCTGCCTGTTATGTCTCTGGACTCATTTTCAGATGACGGCGCTGGGACGCCTCTTTGCCGAGGCAGCCATGTGCTTTACAAGTATTTTAATCTAATCTAATCTCTGTCTCAGATGTGTGACCTGGTGTGCTGCTATACGTACTGGCAAGTGGTTGGAAATACACCGGTGGCAGCAGGTGAGCAGTGTGGCCTGGGTGGGCAGGGTCGGCTCTCTCTGTCTCCCCCTCTCTTCTTCTCTCTCTCTCCCCCTCTCTTCTTGTCTCTCTATCTCTCCCTGCTCTTCTTCCCTCTCTCTCCTTTGCTCTCTCTCTGTCCTTTGATGTGTGCAGGACACACCTCCTCATCATGTTTTTTTGTCTTGTAGGATGTGACCTACGGATTGTGTCGAGTGAAGCAGCCATGTGTCTTCATTTAATATCTAAGTTGTTTCAATAAAGTTTCATTGTTTGCTACGAAAGTGAATGTGTGATGCTCATTTCTGTGATGACACATGCATGTCACCAGTTGTGTTTGTGCTACTTCAGGCTGATTATTTCGTACATGTTTATGTGTAGCTGATGTGGCATGTCCTGGGGGTGGTGGCAGTGGGTGTTGTGGCCCTCTTGGGTGTCCAGCCTGCATAACCAGTTGCTCCGTGGCATCTGTTGCCCTTCCAATGACGCCCTGGGCTGGACTCCCTATTGTGGTGCAGGCTGCCATCTGACTTTACACCAGGTCAGAGCAGGTGTACATTTCCTGCTGCTAACGTGCCTTGTCGCCTGTTTTGAGTTCTTATCGCCGATCTGTCTGGTCGTTGTGAATGTTGAGGTATGGTGTTGTCGCGGCTTTGTGCCCGGGAACGCCCACTCTGCATCTCATTAGCAATAGTTGCAGGAGTCCTCAGTAGCAATGTTTTTTGCGCAGGCTATCGCAGGAAAACTGGTGCTGTGGGCTGTTAGCACCTGCTTGTGAATGGTGGGGTACATTTATCGCGACTTTGGCTGCGATAAAGTGCTATTCATTCAGCGATAGCTCCTTGTGAATATGCCCCTCTATCTCTAGGCCGACTCATCAAAGATCTTTTAAGGACTTTATGAGCTTTACTCCAGGTTGCGTCAACCAACCATCCTTTGATTTTTGACTGATATTGACCTGAGGGTATTTTCAGAGCATTTCGAATATAAATGGTGAGCACTATAAATGCAGCTAAAACAGCCTTCTCAGTGTAACTGGTTTGTTCTGACACCTTTGATGACATTAGTTCTGAAGGGGCAAATGTTTATTCATAAAATGGGATATTGCTAAGATTGTGGGTGTATATGATGTTTTATATTGCTGAAGTGTGATTTGTTGTAATGTCGCTACACTTGCTCACACTAGGCTAAGGGGTCATTTCCTGTTACTTCTATAGTGAAATTTACAATTACAATCCCTTAATTTGGGGATGAGCCAGATTTTTTAGGTCTCTTCTAGGGATGCTGCCAACTTGCTGCACACTTTGGACTTAGCCTTTCTTCAGAGTTTGCTCATTACCGAATCTATCTTTAAAATTTTAAAAGCATTTATGGCAATTTGGTTTCAATGCCTTATAACTGATAATTTCAACCTGATTATATTTTTGTCTTCTGTATTTATGTTTTAATATTTAATAAATCTTCATGGTTTACCAAATTAACTGATCTTGAACTCCCTTTTTGAGTCATTCTTTATTATTGACTGTTTTGTTAAATGCTGTTTTGACTTTTTAACACTAGGGACTTATTGCCTCATCTATTCCTTAGGACAACTCTGTCACCGACCCCACGATGGCTGGTATGACTATCCAGCAGATTATCTAAGAAATAGCTCCCACATAGGTCTAACCAATCCTAGGGGTTGACAACTACTAACATTCATGCCATGCTCCTATTTAAAAACGTAGAAACTCAGGATTGGCAGCTTCACGTTGTATTTATTGACATGATAACTGTGGTTACTTTTAAACAGTCATCTTCGCTTCTGTCCCTTCCATTCCTAAATATTTCAAGTGCTTTGCAAACATATAAACTCCTTTCAATTCCATTTGAAACCCGTTTATAGTTCAGACAAATTCAGGTCAAATATGTATTCCTAGTCCACATAAAAGTTGCTTTGAATCAAAAATGTTTATTGTTTCCATAATTCCCCTCGATTTGCTTCTATTATATTTATAATTGAGTTTCGTTTACATTTATTGTTTTAATAAAAGTTAATAAAAAAAACTAAATACTTCTATTATTTTGTGGGAGGGGTATGACGGTCCACAATAAAAGTAATGTTGAAATACTATAGTAAGATATTCAAGACTAGGATTGAAAACTACTGAGTTCTAAGTAACAGATATAATAAAAATAACGATGAAAAACTACTAAAATGGCAGTGGACGGAGTACGTAATCAACGTTTGGCACCTCGGCACTACCTTTCAAATAAATATAGAAAAAATATGATTATCAATATATATTACAAAAGTACAGCAGCGGATGACACACACGACCCGGGAAAAGAAAGCGACAAATTTACAACCTGAAATAAAGAAAGGTTTGCTTGTTGAACTTGAAGAAAAAGAAAAAAAGTGGGCTTCGAAACGAGTCTGCGCATGCGTAGGGAGTACAACTGCTATAAAAAAAAAGGAAACTTTTCCATACTATAACAGAATAGAAATACATTATCGCCGCTTTTATCGGCAGAAAAATGCCGATAAAGCGGCAATAATGGGCTTGATATTATGCCCATGTGAATAACCATAGCAGCCCAGGTTAACATCAGAACCTGGGCTGCTATGGGAATTTTACTAGGGAATATTATCAAGCCCTTTATCGCCACTTTATCTGCAGTTACCTGGCGATAAAAGCGGCCATAATGTATCGCCTTTTGTTGATAAAATGGCCCATTGCTCTTTTTTTGGAGCTGTAAACTTGTTTTAAAATTATCGCCGTTTTATTGGCAGGAAACTGCCGATAAAACAGCGATAATGAGCTTGATAATACGCCCTTGTTATTTCCCATAGAAGCCCATGTTAACACCAGAACATAGGCTTCTATGGGAATTAACAAGGACGTATTATCAAGCCCACCCTCCCAACATTAATAAAAAAAACAGAAAATGCAGGTACCCGGACCTGGAAGGTCATTTTACATATTACTGCCCTAGAAAGGTGAAGTGTACGGGGAGAGAGAGAGAGAGAGAGCTCAAAACATTTTGTTTTTTTTAAAAAAGACCCGAGGGGTGCCGCTCCCCGAGACTGCGGGGAGTAGGCCCGTAACCCCCACACATACTTCAAAATAAAACCAGAGGAGTGCCGCTCCCCAGTGCTCGGGGCACCTTAAAAACCCACATATGCAAAAAATTGCCCCCAGGACCTAATGAATAAAATTGCCTTCTAGGTTTTTTTCACCTTTTCCACCGCGTACAAGTACTGCACAAGTCCCCACCATTTTTTATGCAAAAAAAATAAAAATTGAGCCTAAAGATCCATGTACCACCCCCTAATCAAGACTATAGGGTCAGAATGTTTCTACCCTGCCCCCTTTCCTTATTTCTCAACTTTATTTTACTGCTTTCTTGTGACTCGGTTCTACAGAGGCACAACATGGCTGCCAACACTTCCTGGTTTCGAGTGTTGACAGACAGGTCACAGCCAATCAGCATGCAGCTCGTGCTCGTAATTGAACGGATTTCAGTACCCGTGCTGCTCTCCTTCTCTAGATATCGCTATGAATTTACTTGTAATTTTCTCAGAAACTACTGAACGGATTTACACCATTTAACAAAAAGCACAATCTGCTAACCAAACTCTACCTCTCTGCCAAATTTCGTGTAATTTCGTTCAGCCGTTCGGGCTGAAGCCCTGGCTAAAGGTCCCTATGGAAAATTGCATGGGGAAAACATGTATTGGGACCCCCCTTTTTTCTCGGCCCCCACTTGAAGAATCACCCCCAAACTTTCAGGGAAGGAGCGGAACTGAGCAGGCCATTTTCACGAAGATTTGTCCACCGGCGCCAAAGTTATTCCAAATAAAATGTTGTGGATTTCCTATGGAAACTAGGTCCTAACTATAACTACCTACTGGCGACCGCCAGTAGGTAAAATATATATATATATCGAACAAGCACTCCGACCACTTCCATCAGAGCCTCGGCGGCGAAGAAGGAGAAGCTAACCTCATATTCTCAGGCAAGATGTTCTTTATTCAACCGTACATATCCACAACAGCAATCGACAGATGACGCGTTTCGGGCTCGAGAGCCCTTGATCACATAGAGACTGGTTTGGTTGTAGCCATTTTTAAATGATATGCCCCATCCTACTCAGGTCACATGATCAGTGAGTTTAGCATGAAACTAGAGAACAGACTTAAAAAAATGACCGCTATTGCAGATAAACAATTTTGCACATTCTTGTGACATCTTAAAATCGTTAACTACAAAAATTCGAAATGTATATATTAGACATTCAACACGGGCTCAAGTGTAATCAACATTATTAACAATTTCATTGCTACCCGATGGACATGACATAATTCCTTTTATCTGTATAAATATATGAACGAAAAAAGGAAATTAATTCCATACAGATGCCATGACCAGAGTCCAATTGAGTAGTTATCAAAACACTGTTTGTGATAAAGTCTTGTTTGATTCAAAACATTTCTGGATAAATCCATATATGCAATCTTGTATATATAAAAACAAATTCCTATCTGCATGAATGCAAAAAACTCACTTCATTCATGACACTGATATAATGGATGTGCAAAGTTGAGCATAGCAGCAATTATTATTGTGTGCAAAAAATCGTGCAGGATAAGATCTTAAAACAGAGATAAAATTGAAATATCAAGGCAGACAAATAGATTACAACACAAGATAATAGATGTATTATCGAACCAAGAAACATATCCTTAGTATCAGAATCATCCACATCTTTTATATATAAACTATTGTACACATCCCTGGCATTAGTGCAAATCAGCAAGCTGAGATGTTACCAATTATCCCTATAAAAATAAAGGGAACCCAAAATTTTCCTTGAAAAACCAATTTTAAAATACATACAGTTAACCGAATAGTCCTAATCAGATCGTCATTCCATTTTTAGATACATGCAATTATTTTAGACCCTAGAACAGAAATCTCGAGTTTTATAGACAAGTGTACATATCTTCCGTGTTGTTAAGTCCATTCGGACACATGCTATCAAAATTGAGAATGAACTTAGTTTCTAATCTCCTGAGTAATACCTCTCTGTTGCCTCCTCTACGCTGTTTCGGAACAGAGGACACCACATAATATTGCAAACAGGTTAAGTTGTTCTCATGCACCTGTTTGAAGTGGCGCGCCACAGGATAATTAGGATCACTGTGCAAAATTGCGCGTAAGTGCTGTAAAATTCTCACGTGCACCTGTAGCTTGGTACTACCAATATAGTTAAGACCACAGGTGCACGTGAGAACATAGACTGCAAAGTCTGTCTTACAATTGTAATTACCCACTATTTTGTGTGGTGTTGGGCAAAAGGGGTTTGATACTCAGTTTTATTGACCCCAAATCTACATGCACGGCACGTGGAACATTTATAAAAACCTGATTTGGGTTTTAGCCAGTTGGAATTAGTTCTAATTTCTGGACTGGTTGGATCCAATATAGATCCCATGTTCCTTGCTCTGCTAAATGTTATAGTTGGACTTGGGGGCAAATTCATTCTCAAAACAGGATCAGTTAGAACTATTGCCCAGTTCTTATTGACAATAGACCTGATTTTCCGTTCATTCTCACTGAAAGTTGTTATCAGTCTAGGACATTGGTTGTTATCCTCCATCCCTGAAATGGCCATAGGTACAATAGAATTGTTAGAATGCACTACTTCTTCCCTTGGCAGAGGCAACAGGCTTGCTCTCAGTCTAAGAGCGGTTTTGGCTAGTGCTACATTCAGTACTTTGTCTGAATAGTCTCGAGCTTTCATTCTCTGTATTGATTCTGCTGCACAAGTATTGAACTCAATATCAGTGCTGCATATTCTTTTGAGGCGTAGAAGCTCTCCGTAAGGGATACTGGCAATAAGATGCCTGGGGTGGGAACTAGAGGCATGAAGTGGTACATTGCCAGCAGTTGGTGGAGTAAGTGGAGAAGTGTGGCTCAGTGGTTAGAGGCGGCAGACCAGGAAGCTGAGATCGGCCGTGGACCAGGGTTCGATTCCACGTCCCGGCGGGTCTCGGGCTCTAAAATTCCACTGACTCGATAATTCTCGCTCCGGTGCCTACTCGACTCACGGGGTCACACTCTGCGACTCTGGGCAATAGCTTGCTTAATCTCCATCGTGGCGGGATGCCTGGCTTTCACCTTGTGGATACCCTGCCGGGGTATCTCACAGGGGAATACCAGGACGGGTTCCCTAAGCAAGCGCTTAGATACCGTGTCGGTGATTTGCGCTATATAAATACATTTACATTTACATAGGCTTCCTAAACAAGGCACATTCTTCCTTATTATTTTTGACAAATAATTTAACATCCAGGAACTCTATACTGGATTCATCAATGTGGGAGGTAAAGTGTAGGTTTAAATTGTTCATATTGATGTTATCTATGAACTCCACTGCTTTTTGTCTGCTCCCTTTCCATACGATGAAAATATCATCAATATATCTAAGGAAATATTTGATGTTGGTGTCAAAAATTGCTTGATAGTCCCTCCTAAGAACCTGCTCCTCCCACCAGCCAACGTGCAAGCACGCATAGCTGGGGGAGAAGCAGGCTCCCATTGCCACGCCCCTCAATTGCTTAAATAACTCCTTCCCAAAGAGAAAGAAATTATTATTCAAGCACCAGCTCATCAAACTGATTAAAGCCTTGTTGTGTTGATAATATTCACACGGCCTTTGGTCCAGAAAGAATTTCACTGCGTTAAGTCCTGCCTGGTGGTCAATGCTAGTATATAAAGACTTAATGTCTAATGAAATAAGATACATTTCTTCTGACCATTGTAGATTTTCCACTTTACTAAGAAAATCCCCAGTGTCTTTGATTTAGCTAGGAAGTGACTTATCGAGATTTTGCAGGAAAAAATCAACATATTGACCCACTTGTTCGGCTACGCTCCCTATAGCAGAGATGATAGGTCTGCCGGGGATGGGAGACACAGCTTTGTACACTTTCGGAATTAAATAGAGAACCGGCACAATAGGGTTGTCATTGTACATGAATTTGAATTCATCATTCGACACTAGACCATCTCTGCGTAATTGCATCAGCAGTTTCTTTAGAGATTCAGTGGCAATATTATAGTTTTTGATGTTTGACAACTCATAACAGTCAGCATTGTTGAGTTGAGGTTTGGCCTCCTTGATGTAGTCCCCTCGAGGCCAAATCACTAAATTGCCACCCTTGTCTGATTTTTTGATGATGATTTCATTGTTCTCCCCCAGTTTTTTCATTAAATATATATACATGCGAAGACAAAACCACTCCTAAACCTCCTTTTGGCGAACAGAGTAAACGGACTCAAGGTCATCTGCATTCAAGTCCTATTTATTTTCCGTTTTTTCTTCTCATGTACCTTGCAACACGAGGATTCATGGATTGCTGTGCAAATATATACAATTGATCTTGTTCGCCAATCACCATCACATGGCCATAGAGACAGAAAACAGGAATATGTCTCTTCTCACAAGGTAGACAAATGCATGAAAAACTGACTCAGGAATTATTTGAGCAATTATTCAAGGCCACATTTTTTGCCAATTATGCTTATTGCTCATGTTTACATATAAAGTGCAATGCATGTAATAAATATATAAATAATTAAATAGTTAAATATTTATAAATATAACTACAAAACAATTATTTTAAAATATATATGCACTCATCTATATACTAAAAATGATATATATATAAATGTATAGCACCACATATGAGCAAAATGTATTAAAAGCTAAAGTGCAAAGTAATACCAGCATAATGCTAACAATACAAACTTCTATCACTTCATGGCCTTCTGTATGAGTCTTATGTTCAACAAATCTCTGTATATTGAAATTATATGCATTTGATATAACAGTATATGTACAATAAATAACACCTCGAAGGTTCCAATTAGGCCATCATGTATTAAAGTGTCTATTTTGCAAAGTGCAAAACATATAAAACCAGAAAATAAATAGATATTTAATATAAATATCTAATACCCCAATATAGACACTCGTGGAATTACTATGGTGTCAAAATTATAAAACCTATTTAAAAAGCTGGCTATATAGGGTCAGAGCAGCTGACTAAATCAGTATCTTATCACAACTTAATTTAATTTTTGAATTTTTTATTTTCTGTGCTCAAGCCTGAACCTAGAGATATTATGTGAAATCAAGCCAAAATCTGAGAATCAAAGGCAAATGATAATGATGAATTTAATGATTTTATAAATAATGATGCATTTCATCCGAAGTGTTAAAGCCATATGGGAATTTACAGTCCATGTTGAGAATATAACACGCTTCCCTCTGTCTCAACATACCCTCTCGGTTACCACCCCTACGGAGGACCGGTATGGCGTCTATGACATAATTTTTCAAACAATTAATGTCTCTCTCATGTGTTTCTTTAAAGTGGCTCGCCACTGGGTATGATGAGTCATTATTAGCACTGGCTCCCCGTCAGCAAGAAGTTGCTCACCCACGCACACAAAGCGCTCCACGACTCGGGCCCGAATACCTCAACAACCGCCTGTCGTTCTACACTCCCACCCGCCAGCTCCGCCCCACCAGCCTCGCCCTCGCCACCGTCCCTCGGATTCACAGAACCACTACCGGAGGAAGATCGTTCTCCTACCTGGCAGCCAAGACATGGAACTCCCTCCCCGCACACCTACGGCTGACCCAGGACCATCTCACCTTCAGGAAACACCTCAAGACCTGGCTATTCGAGCAGTAGCAGCACCCCCATCCCCTCCCTTCAGGGCCTTAAGACCCTCACGGGTGACTAGCGCGCTTTACAAATTGATTGTTTGATTGACTAATAATGGCTCGCAGATGTTGCAATATTCTGACGTGCACTTGCAACTTGGTGCTACCAATGTAGCTTAGCCCACAAGTGCAGGTCAGAACATAAATAGCAAAATCGGTTCTACAAGTGTAGCTGACTTTGATGGGAATAGCACTCCTTGAAAATGGTTTTGTGTAGTGGGTCATATTTAATCCAAATTTACATGCCCGGCATGTAGTGCATTCACGAAAACCCAGGCTTGGTTTCAACCAAGTACTGATCTGCGACATTTCTGGACTACTTTTGACCAATTTGCTACCCATTGAAGTTCATTTTCGAAAAGTAATGGTTGGAACTTCAGATAGGTGGGATCTTAAAACGCTATCTGTCAACATTATTGGCCAATTATGGGGCACATTACGATGGAGGATTTTCCGCATCCTCCAGGCCGGCGGAAGCCACCGCCGGCCCGGAGGATGCGGAAAATCCTCTGCAGACCCACCAAAGACACACCGCCACATTAGGATGGCTGGTGGGTCCTGGTTTCTGTCCGCCGCGGTTGTAAGCCAACCACGGCGGAAAAGGCCTAATATGGTGGCGGTGTCTCTCAGACACCGCCAGACATAATAGGATGGCTGTGCAAACATGCTTTTTCGCGGCGGATTCTCCACCGAGGAAAAGCATGTGGATCTTCCCCTCGGGGGCCCGTAGCGGGCCCCCTGGGTGAAGGAGGGGTGGGGGGTGCACATGGGGGGTACCTAGGGTACCCCCCTGCCTTTGCGTGCACGAAGCGGCAGGCACCGCGCGGTGCCTGCCACTTTGTGCATGCAAATGCACTGCTTTCATTTTTTACATTGCGGCGGGTGCTGCTTCAAGCAGCACCCGCCACAATGTAAAAAATACAGGATGTGACCGCCAGGGTGGCGGTCACATCCTAATTGCCGTGGAGGGACCGCCGCTGCCCATGTGGACAGTCCCTCTTACGCAGGGGTGCGTCCGTCCGCCATCATAATAGGGCCCTATGTTTGATAATGGCTTTCAATTTCCTCTCCTGGGCGCTAAAGGTAGTAATAAGTCTTGGAGTACCAACTTCATCTGTTTCTGTCTCTGTCAAGTCATCTACAGTGGGTAACAGTGCTGCTCTGTCTATCTCATCTGCTTTTACACCAGCCTGTGTTAAAGTTTTTTCATTATACCCTCTTTTACGCAATCTCTTCAAAGAGTCCTGTTTACACGTTTCATAATCCTCTATGGTGCTGCAAATATGTTTCAATCTTATTAGTTCACCATATGGCATGCTTTTGGTTAGGTGGCCTGGATGCGCACTGCTAGCATGCAATGTTGCATTGCCCACTGTTGGTTTGCAAAAGAGGGTCTTTTCTAATTGCAGATTTTTTACATAAATATATATATATATATATATATATATATATATATATATACATCCACCCCGGCCTGCCATTTCAAAGAGTGCTTTTAAATATCGTCTGTTACACCCTCCAGCAATATGCTATACAATTATGAGATTGACTGACCAGATCTACCAGTAAGGACTTCCAGCAATGCAATCACTGAAAACCCCACTGCCCCACCCACTTTTTTAAAAAGAAAATCCCTTATTTATAAAAACTTTAAAAAATCCTGGCGCTTAAAATTAAATCTAGCCCTAACTACATCAAAAGAAGCAATATGATCCCCAGTCAAAAGATAGCCTATCCCAAAGACCCCTGCTTTCTCACACCTTTGTAGATACTCGTCTGCCACTGTCACCAGTATCTGATTATTCTCCATCAATGGAGTGTATCTGCTAAATCTGCCAAGCCCTATTTTTTTCCTGAACCACGCCCAATTTTGATATGCTGCTATAAGAGTCTTAAAGCGAGCCTTTTTAAAATAATTTGGTTCATATATTTTTAACAAGCAGCCATTAGCGGGTGAACCAATCCAGTTTACTGATATTGAAGGCACAGTCAATTTCACCCTTTTTCCTAACACCAAATAAAGGCCAATAATATTTAAAAGAGGCTGCTAAATAATATAATTTAAAATTGGGTAAACCAAGACCGCCCCTTTCCCTAGGAAGAGATAGAAATATATTCTATCTACGTGGCCGCTTATAGGACCATATAAATCTGGCAATCTCCCTTTCAATCTGCAAAAAATATGCATTATGTATTTCTAAGGGAATTGTACGAAAAATATGTCAGTTTAGGCAGAATCATCATCTTTATCAGGTTGCATCTGCCAATTATAGATACCTTTAAGTTGTCCCAGGGGCACATATCGTTCATAGTTTTGCCAATTATGGGGGTAAAATTTATATCTATAATATCTTCGACCTTAGCTCTTACTAAATATGTAGCCTCTTCCACAATCCTACTATCCATAGCAGAGGTATGCCTATTCGCTAAAATCTGAGTTTTTGCCCTGTTCAGTCGATGACGAGAAAATGTACCAAAATGCTCAGCCAATGTCTCAACTTCAGTCATTGCCCTATCCGGTTCAGAGGTGATAATAGCCATATCATCAGCATAAGCCAATAATTATGTGTCTCGACCGTATAGACTAAATGGGGAAATATTTGCAGGGGCCTCAAGACGTCGGAGAAAAGGGTCACTATATATCGCGAATAGCTGGGGGGAAGAAGGACTCCCCTGTCTAGTACCCTTGGCTATCACAAAAGGCTCTGACTCTCCTCCCATAATTTATAAGCGAGCTGTGGGTTTATTATACACAACCTCAATAGCCTTAATAAACCTGGAGCCGAGGCCATTGACTTCCAGACACTTCTATAAATAGCTCCACGACACACGGTCGAATACCTTTTCGGCATCTAAAAAAGCAGCCGCTAAAGGTTTCCTCAGGACGTCCGCTGCATCAAATAGCGAGATAAGCCGCCTGATGTGGTCATCCATCCCCCTGCCCTGAATAAATCCATGCTGCCATACTGTGACTAACTGCTGCATAACTTTGTTCAATCGTGATGAAAATATCTTTGAGTATAGTCTTGCATCACTGTTTAACAGTGTTCTTAGTCTATAAGATCCCATATTCATAGAGTCCTTCCCATTCTTTAAAAAAAATAGTAATGTTTGCGGTCTCTCATGAGGTCAAAGATCTGGCCCTGTCTCGGACTTCTTTACATAGACCCAAAATCTCCTGGCTGACCTCCTTAACAAACATTGTATACATTTTATAAAATTCAAGCGATATAGAATCAGTACCAGTGGCCTTACCAGTGGAAGAGAATTTCAGTGCCCAAATAAAGGGCCTCCTCTTGTGATAGCCTTGCCTCAGGTGGAAAGTCATGCTCGTAAGTTATATCATCTTCTGCAGGTGGGGCTACCGCAGTATGCAGTACCCCATAGTATTCAATAAAGGCATCTATAATCTCAGTGGCATCGGACACTGAATCCCCCGCAAATTCCTAATTTGCTTTATATGCCCCACCGCTGTATGTTGCCTGGACCTAACTGCCAATAGTCGACGTACTATCTCACTATATTCATCGCATTGTTGTTTTTTAGCGAGGTGCTTGCCGGCAATTTTACCTATGTAAAAATCATTTAAAGCAGCTTTGCTCACCATATTTGAATCTGAAATTATAGAAAGATCCCCACCATTATTTGCCTCATAAATTACTTCTGTATCCTATACCAGTCCTGGGGGTGCACTATCTTTGTTAAACCTAAAGAATTTGCAGATCCAGCCTCACTTATAATTGACATAATCCTGATCAGAAAGACATGCTCTCTTGAAGGTCCATTTTTTCTGTGCCCTCATTAAACGTACCAATGGAAATTCATACACTACCGGATTGTGGTCCAACATTACCCTAGGAAATAATTCTATCCAAGCATCCTTCAAAAGAGATGGTTAAACCGAAAAATAATCCAACCTGGTGAATTTCCGATGGGGGGCTGAGTAATAGGTAAATCCCGGCTCTGTACCCCTCAGGCCGTGCCATGCGTCAGTCAGGCGCACATCTCTAAGTAGATTTGTCATCGCCCTGTAAACTTGAGGTTTGGGAGTCGTACCTGCTGCCACAGCTTTATCTAGCGTACCCCTAGATCCATTCACATTGAAATCCCCGCACACTAAGTAGGGTGTGGGCCATGAAGGGAGCTCAATGGATAGGTGGTTCAGTACTGAAGGATCATCTAAGACGTGAGCGTATACCGAGCACAGAGTGAATATACCAGGCCTTCCTTTAATTTCCATAATTATCCACCTGCCGTGCTTGTCCACACTCTTTCTCTCACAAGTGATATTTTTGCTTTGAAACAAAACTGCCACTCTCTTAGTCCTGACATCCTGAGTTGTGTGCGCGATTAACTTAAACCCTAGCGTGCCAAGCACTTTAAAATCTTTCCAAGCTATACGAGTCTCTTGTAAACTCACCAGATCCGTTTGTAAAACTTTAAGATCTTCTTGTATCCTTGTATTTACAGTTGCGATGCGAATATTAGCCAATATTCATTAAATCACTTCTCTGTGCAGAATCTCAAACAAATTAAGCATAAGACTTCGAACATAGCAAAGTAAAATGCCTATCAGATTTCGAGGAAAGCATTGGGTACTTATTTTGGCAGTTTCAGCATTTTTACCCATCTTCAAACACACAAAAAATCAAGAAAGAAAACATAGCATTCTTCAACTGTAGTTTGCTCCCAACTCTAACACCAAAAACACCAGCCCCCCCAACTACCCCACCCCTATGGCCAATACACCGTGAAAGCTACCAGGCCTCCCAGGTCTGAGTGACCTGGGAGGTCACTCAGACCTGGGAGGACCTGCTCCCCCCACCCACACGGAATAAGGACATACCCGGGAGAGAAAAAAAAGCAAAATACAGAAGAGAAATAAAATACAGCCAGCCCTATTCATAAAAAACCTTATTCTTTTCTTTTCTCCCCATGAATTTGAACAAGGTACTCCGTAGCCTGAATTTCCAAGGTAAAACATCTAACAGCCCCTTTAACAACTGTTTTAAGCCTTGCTGGAGCCAGTAGGTCATCAAACACTGCATCCTGAAACGGTTTGATTAATTGCCGCAAGTGCCACCTCCGCTCCACGGTTATATGGCAGAAATCAGGGCGTACGAAAAAAAACATCCTTAAAATGCCTTTTAGCCTCGGGGCGAGCTTTTTCACAGATGGACTGCCTAAGTGCAAAATTACCCAAAAAAAACAGAATTTCCCTTGGTTGACTAGCATCCCTGTTTGTCACCTTCTAATGGACAAAGGGGAATCTGTGGACCCTCTTGATTTCTCGCTCCCAATCCCTCCCATTGAGATCGGGGAAGGACTACTTAAAAAGACCAAGCGAATATCATCTCCTTCTATGCCTTCCTTAATTCCCAAGACTCGGAGATTATTTCTTCATTGGTGATTTTCTATGTCCTCCAGTTTCCACATTACATCCGATAGTTGGGCTTCATGAGTCTTAGTTTGCTCCCTCACTACATCCAGATCCTTCTCCACTGCCACAGTTCTGACTTCCATAGCAATCTTTCGCAGATTTCCCCGCAGATGCGACCTACTTTCTGAATAGCTCATTCCAATTTTTTTGTGCCCTGTCTTGTCTTTTTCCCATCAGCTCTAGTTTCTGCGAGATGTTCCTTAAAAGTCTCCAGGATAAGACTCACCAGTGATTTTTCATTTGTGGCAATATCCCCGAGATGTTCCGGCAAAGAAGGATCCACAAAATCTGAAGCTGATTCCAGAGGGCCGATATTTCCGGTATCAGAGTAGTCACACTTCAGGACAGAAGCCCCACTATTTTCCTTCCTCATGTCTCTTTAATCCCCTTAAAACCTTTTGAGGTCTTCAGAGATTTTTTGTGTTGCTTTCAAGCCATTTCAGGGGCTTCCAATGTACTGGACCCTGAAGTAGTATCTATGTGGTCAGAGTTACTATATTCAAGATTGGAGTCCGAAGTCCCTGAGTGACAGTCTTCTGTCAGAGAATAGAACTCATCTGACCCGTCGGAGATAGCCTCTGACATGTTCTCTATAGAATTTAGCTTATCTACATGCCTATCTCATCCCAGATCCGAAGCTAAGCATTGTGCCTCAAGTGGAAGGATAGTCGAATCATTAGTTTGGAGCAGTGCAGCCAGTTTTGCCACCTGTTGTGGTTATTGCGTCGCAGACCCGGCCTCACAAGATGTGACCATATTAGCTTCATTACCCACATGCATTCCTTGTATTTACTGTAAAACCTGGGTCTCCTTGTTAGTTTGAGGAATACACTCTAAACCAGCATTAGCGACAATACCACAACCCTGTCCATTTCCTTAGATAGTAGATTAGCCACCTCAACCTCCACATTCACAGGTCATCTCTGGTTTTAAAAAATACAGTTATAACCAGCTGGGGTGGTGTAGCTGTGGTAATTTAATTATTTTCTTCATGAGCTGCCCCTGTTTCCTCCAAAGCTTTCGAGACACTACCGTTTTTGCTGGTTGCTTGATTTGTTTTCCTGCAGCAACCTCCGTTTAACTGTCCCTGTATTCTGTAGTTTTTTCCAGGTGTGGCTCTTTTGGGGTTTTCCCAAACCAATCTCCATGTTTGGAGGTGATAGCTTTTGTCTACATTGAGCAGCATTAGACCCTGCTGTCTCTTTCTGATCCTTTTGCTCCCTCTGCAGTCTTGTAGATTTAGGTGGCATTTTCCTGATAGTGAATAACCAGCTGCTGAGCACACTTTGTACTCTTTGAAGGACTCCCCGCCTGGCAGCAGAAATTAAACCAGTCAACAAGCGTAGAGAGCAGCGCAAAAATTCAATCCGTTCCTTGCAAGCAGCAAGAGGCATCCATTGGTTGTGGGCGTCTCTGGAGCACTAATCGCCAGAAGGGACGCCAGCACAGAGCAGTGCCTAAATCGGCTCCCCATGAAGTCGTCAGGCCTCATCTGTGTTCAGGCAGGTACGTCTGGCCATCAGAGACTTTCCAAGTCTCCCCAGCTACACTGCGTGTGGGACCCGGGGAAGAGGCTCCCTGTGAGCTCTACGTTATCACCATCTTGCTTTCTATGGCCGGTTATTATGCAGTGATATGTTAATTAGATTTAAAGACAGTGCTTGCCATTCACCTACCTGACTCTTAATCTGGGTGATATTTGTATTGTCTAACATAAATATTGCTGATAGAATGGCTTCTACTATTACATTTGTGAGGAGTGTACTTCCCACATCAAGGAGAAGGTGAGAAAAGAAGGTGGAAAAATAATATCTCAAGGGTAAACCTAAAACCAATTTGGCTTAGGCAAAGAAAGAATGAAAAATAGTTGATGGATGGCAAATTATTCCTAGATCTAATTTAGCAAGTGCAAACTAAGTGGCCTCATTCATAGAGCATGCCAACCCTTGTTGCTAAAATACCATTCTGAATTGCGTCTAATCAAAGGGGCGAAAGAGAATATATTAGAGCTGTTCGATCATGACTTCCCAATTCATTGAAACCAATAGTTATCATGATTGGGTTGCTCTGTCATAACACTAATCAGAGGTATATTAGTAATCAAATGTTTCTGTATGATAGAGCAGGCCAGTCCTTATAGAAGTTGGTTCATATAAGTAAGGAGGTCATGTTGGGACAGCCCTATAACATTCTCTCTCACACCCTTGAATATATGCATAATTATGAATGTATCACGATTGGAGATGTGTGGTGACTCTATGGTTCTGTGAACATTATTGTAGAATCAAGTGTCAGGGACATCAATTCCTGACCTGTTGTCTGTTGGCCATTATCTTCATCAACACATTTATAGTTGATATCTTTCACAGACCTCACTGATCTGGAGAACACAATTTTGTTGGTTGATAGTCTGTGAGGGACTTCAATTTGTCAGGGATAATAGGGTTTCAGAAAAATCTCACCTGTCTGCAGCATCAACAATGAACTGCGCTGGCACAGAGTTACTAACTGGCCAAATAAGGTGAATGGAATAATGGATACCCTGAAGGAAAAAGAAAAGGCGAAGCCTCAGAAGCTGAAGATTATTATGAACAACAGTGTATGTTGCAAGTGTGGCCATGATTTGTACTGCATTATTGAGAATTATGCTGGCAAAATTCACTCCGAGTCAAATAGCAATGTTTTATATGGCAGCAATGATTCTGAGTTTAGTCTATCCCCTCGTGTTATTTCACTATTACTTATAGATAATGTTCAAATAACTTTCTTTAACTTGTTCTAGAAATTTCTTGAAAATCTCCTTCAATCATGTGACAAACAAATAAAGTAATTGAGTTTCACAAATAATTCAACACCATTGTATAGCATATTTTATGTTAGTGGTTCCCCCTTCTACACAATGTACAAGGAGTCAATGAATCAATCAATCAATTAGTAAAGTAAAGTGCAATACTCACCTGAGAGGGTCTCAAGGCACTGGGGGGGCGGTTATGCTACTGCTCGAAAAGCAAGGTCTTGAGAAGTCTCCTGAAGGTCAGCAGGTCCTGGGTCTGCCTCAGGTAAATGGGGAGGGTGTTCCATGTCTTGGTGCGAGGTAGGAGAATGATCTGCTGCCGGCGGTCGTTCTGTGGATGCATGGAATAGTGGCGAGGGCGAGGTCAGCGGAGCAAAGCTGGCAGTTCGGGGTGTAGAAGGTGAGTCGTTTGTTGAGGTACGCTGGTCTGGCATTGTGGAGTGCTTGTCGACGGGGAGCCAGTGCAGGTCTCTCAGGTGGCATCTGATGTGGATGTGGCGGGGAATGTCGAGAATGAGGCATGCAGAGGCGTTCTGTATGCGTTGAGGTCTTTTCTGGAGTTTGGCTGTGGTTCCTGTGTAGAAGGCGCTGTTGTAGTCCAGTCTGCTGCTGACGAGGGCCTGGGTGACCATCCTCCTTGTTCCAGTGGGGATCCATCCGTAGATCTTGCAAAGCATGCGGAGGGTGTTGAAGCAGGAGGAGGAAATAGCGTTTACTTACTTTTTTGATAGCGATGAGTCTAGGATGAACCCCATGTTGTGTGCATGGTTGGTGGGTGCCGGTGAAGCTCCCAGTATGGCCAGCCACCAGGAGTAGTCCCAGGAGTAGGGGGTTGACCTCAGGATTAAGCATGGGCGTAAAATCCGTTCCGCTCGCGGATTTTGCGGATTTTCGGTAAATTCGCAATCCGCGAACTCTAGCGAACTTGCCGAAAATTCGTAAAATCCGTGCGAAGCGGATTTTTTGCTTGCCAACTAGAATACTATACAATTTCGCGGGAGTAAATACTTGCGAACACGTAGATGCGGCGGGCAGCGACAATCTTGCAATTGCGAGATTGCAAAATTTGCAATTTCGCACAAGAAATCCACCAGCAGGCAGCATAAACCTTGAAAATTATGATTTTTATCAGAATAACTCCTCAGGTTGACATTTGCCTGCACTTTTTCTTTGCAAGGAGTCCATTTTGGGGGGTGGGGGTGGGAGGAAGGAAGTGCCCCACAGTCTCCAACTTCCTGTTCCTGTCCACCAGGCTCCTCCCAGTGCTTTCTTCATGTGCTGGTCACTTTGATTTGGATCTTGACCTGGAAGGATTACTTTTGTGGATGCTGCTGGATATTTGGATTTTTGCAATACTGAAAGCACTCAGCAGGTGCAAAAGTTCAATCTTATCATTAGTAACCATTCCCTGTAGTGCTTCCTGAGGGGCCGCTTCAGAGTTAATTTGCCTACTGGCAACTATTCTATGACCCTGCTCTGACCCTCACAGCAGGCTCAGAATATAGCTACAAGTATTAAACAAAGGTCCTGTTAAAAAAATTACACTGCAACAGAAAGCAATTACAGACAATACTGAAAGCACTCAGCAGGTGCAAAAGTTCAATCTTATCATTAGTAACCATTCCCTGTAGTGCTTCCTGAGGGGCCCCTTCAGAGTTCAGCAAATTACAGATAAGGAAGCAGGTGCCAGCCAGACTGGAAGTTTAAATTCAGTGACACATTAATCAACCCCAAATTAATTCATGTCAGTTGAAGCAGGGCAGGTGTGCTTGCTTTTTTTCACCCCCATAATCTACAGTGATAAACCAACCAGAGGGTGGCAGGGATGTACCTGAGGGTGGCATGGATGTACCAGAGGGTGGCAGTGGTGAAACAGAGGGTGCTGTGAACCTGTGATGATGAACCAGATGTAGAAACAACATAGTCGCGGTCGTTGCGAGCCGACAAGTAAGTTCGCAATTGCGAACTGGTACAGAATCCTCGCGAACTGGCAGAAATCCTTGCGAACACACAAAAAAAATACGCAAATTCACGAGAGTTCGCGGATTTTGCGGATTGTGAATCCGTAAATACGCAAGTTCGCGGATTGCCAATTCGCAAAATCCGCCCATGCTTACTCAGGATGAAGACCTCTGTCTTGTTCGAGTTCAGTTTCAGGCAGCTGTTCTTCATCCATTCGGCGACGGCCTTCATTCTTTTTTGGAGGTTGGTTTTGGCAATGGTGGGGTCCTTGGTGAGGGAGAGGATCAGCTGGGTGTTGTGGCGTATGAGATGATGTTGAGGTCGTGTGATCGGACAATGTTGGTGAGCGGTGCCATGTAGACGTTGAAGAAGGTCCGGATAAGGGATGATCCTTGGGGTGTTCCGCCTATGATCTTGGTGGCTCCCGGATGGAATGGAGGGAGTCGGGCGCTCTGGGCTCTGGCGGTGAGGAAGAAGGTGATCCAGTCCAGGGCTTTGTCGCGGATCCCTGCGTCTTGGAGGCGTTGTCAGGGCACCTGTGGCAGGTGTCCTGCACAATTTGCCCACCAGTTAAGGGATCATATCCCAGCCTAGGATCTTTACCCTTAGACTGGTCAGAGGTTAGGGGTGAGGCTGTCCTCTCCCTGCCCCCCTTACTGAGGCCCTGTATCCTCCCACCTGGAGTGGTGCCCCAGAAGACAAACCGGTAGGGACACTGATTACAGTTGTCCTTACCTCCAGGTCAGGCAACACCTGAACCTAGCTTCCCAACCCAGGGACCAACCCCTGTGGCTGAACACTAGCCTGACAAATCAGGACTTCCTAGGGAGTACACATACCCTCCCCAAGAATAACACATAACTCATGTGTCGTGTGACAGTCTGCCTGGCTCAGATCTCCTGACTCTTCTCCATCTGACAGTGCGTGAAGATCCCCCAGGACAGAAGTGGTGTAACCATGGTTCCTCCTTGGGGACTCAGCCCTGCTGGCTGGCCCCTGACCCACTGGTTCTTCCACTGTGGACTCTTTCCCCCTCTCAACCTTCAATCTGGACTTCTGCAACTTCCACTTAGGAGTGGCACTGCCAGGCACCAGAACTGATAGAAGTCTGATTACAGACAATCCCAGTTCACCAGACCCTAGGGGATCCCCTCAAGGGGCTGCTCATCAGGACAGACTAGGCTCCTTACCTGGCTGGTGTTCCCTTAAAGAACCATCCAGGACCTGAGACTGAGGTTGGGCACTATCGGGACGCATCCTAGTCTCACTCCTTCTCCTCTAAGACAGACCCTACACCCCTCCCACTACAATGGGATCTAGCTGGGGTAGTCTGAACCACTTCCACCACTCTGGGTTGGAAGATACCTGAGCCACTCTCCTTAGGATCACCCCCCAATGCCTCTACAGAACTTCTGGTATTCACCCAGAGGTCTGCTTCCTGTGCAAGTTCCCTAGGATCAGAGAACTCACACTCCAACAGTTGTTGACATAGCTCTGGAAAGCAGGGACTCACAAAATGCTCTCCCACAATTGGATCACACAGCCCCCTACAAGGGTTAACCAAACTATCCTTCACCTCCGCATCCAGTGCCTCGCACACGTACTCCACACCCCTGTCTTGAGATTGGCAAAACTGTGTCCGACTTTCTCTGTCACTCAACCCACACTCTTCTGGGCGGTCTTCACACTAACATACCAGGAGTTCAACCTTGGGGAACCCCTCTCCCTGCAACTCTCATCTAGAGTCAGTAGAGTGTCCCTCCCACCACTAGGACTATGAACCCCTGCATCAGTTTCCCCATTTACCTATGAGACACTGCACACTACTGGAGCTACCTCATGTCCTTGAACCTCCTTCAAGTCAGGCACCACATCTCTGGGTGTGTCTACTACTCCCTCAGCACTAGAAAATTCAATTTTGCTGCCATCATCTGAGCTGGATGCCACCTCCAAGTCAGCAAAGCTTACTTCCTGAGCTACCCAAATTTCATCTTTTGGGCTAAGGCCCTTTTGGCCTCATCAAGCTTTCTCAGCTCCTCATCAATCTCTCTCAGCCTCTGGTCACAAACCAGAAACCAGCCATCTTTTTCTTCCTCATTTTTAGAGAACTCCTCCTCCTTAGACTTAACGGGTAGTATTGCCTTCCTGCGGGGTAAGTCATACTGAAATTGGGATGCCTCTAGATCCTCCCTGGCCCTTCTTTTCACAGGCAGTCCTCTTTCCAGGCAAATGACAAGTAGCTCCTTCATTGTGTAGACAAACTTGTGCCAAAAGTTGAGTTCCATTTCGCAACAACTAACCAGAGTCATAGTATCAAAAATACTTCCAGGAGGAAACCAGAAAACAGAAAAACAGTATGTGGTTGCATATGGTCTTTCCTCACTAGTAGTGGGCACCCATCAAATTATATGATTCACAAAAGTCCAGAAGCCCCACCGCTGACCACCAATGTTAGAACTGGGGGTCTGTAGTTGGGAAAGGGGATTACACTTCTGGATAACCCCTGCTCACCCCTTTGGTAGCTTGGCACGAGCTGACATGCCTCTCTGAGAGGCAGTGTGTTAAGCATTTGTGAGCACATACAGTAACACAGTGAAAACACTACAGGTGGACACCACACAGGTTTTATAAAAATAAGAATTTTTCATATAGATTTAACACAAGACCACAAACAACAAAAATTCACAATACTGTTATGGAAAATAATACTTCAAGATTGTAGAGGTAGGTCAAAAATAGGCTATTCACTTAAAGCAGTCTTTAGCAACAAATAACCCCAGCTGGAGTTATCACTACGTCAAGGTAATCCCAAAGTACGGCGCCAACCGCAAGGGTCGCGGCGTTACGCCTGGATTCAAAACAGACCCACACAAAACAGTTCCTTGGGAAAGTGAAAACAAAGACAGCTCACAGCGTCGCGGAGGTGCGGCGTCATTGGCGCCTTGCATCGGTTCCTTGCTTCGGGGGAGGTGATGCATTGGGACCTGGATGCTTACACAGGCAGGGGAGGCGTTGGTTCCTGACCGGAGAGGAGGGCACTATGGTTTTGGCACTATGGTGCCAAAACCATGGTTCTGTACGATGTCAGGATGTCGATGGATTCGGAGTCGATGCGGCACAGCAGCGGGCGTCGGACCTATGTCGCAAGTCGGAGCAGTGCTCACTGCTATGGCAGGCTGACGATGTAGCAGCTAGAACAGCAAGTTCCGGCAAGCCGGTTCAGAGGTGATAATAGCCATATCATCAGCATAAGCCAATAATTATGTGTCTCGACCCTATAGACTAAATGGGGAAATATTTGCAGGGGCCTCAATACGTCGGAGAAAAGGGTCACTATATATCGCGAACAGCTGGGGGGAAGAAGGACTCCCCTGTCTAGTACCCTTGCTATCACAAAAGGCTCTGATTCTCCTCCCATAATTTATAAGCGAGCTGTGGGTTTATTATACACAACCTCAATAGCCTTAATAAACCCGGAGCCGAGGCCATTGACTTCCAGACACTTCTATAAATAGCTCCACGACACACGGTCGAATACCTTTTCGGCATTTAAAAAAGCTGCCGCTAAAGGTTTCCTCAGGACGTCCGCTGCATCAAATAGCGAGATAAGCCGCCTGATGTGGTCATCCACCCCCCTGCCCTGAATAAATCCATGCTGCCATACTGAGACTGCTGCATAACCTTGTTCAATCGTGATGAAAATATCTTTGAGTATAGTCTTTCATCACTGTTTAACAGTGTTCTTAGTCTATAAGATCCCATATTCATAGAGTCCTTCCCATTCTTTAAAAAAATAGTAATGTTTGCGGTCTCTCATGAGGTCGGAGATCTGGCCCTGTCTCGGACTTCTTTACATAGACCCAAAATCTCCTGGCTGACCTCCTTAACAAACATTGAATGCATTTTATAAAATTCAAGCGATATAGAATCCGTACCAGTGGCCTTACCAGTGGAAGAGAATTTCAGTGCCCAAATAAAGGGCCTCCTCTTGTGATAGCCTTGCCTCAGGTGGAAAGTCATGCTCGTAAGTTATATCATCTTCTGCAGGTGGGGCTACCGCAGTATGCAGTACCCCATAGTATTCTTTAAAGGCATCTATAATCTCAGTGGCATCGGACACTGAATCCCCCCGCAAATTCCTAATTTGCTTTATATGCCCCACCGCTGTATGTTGCCTGGACCTAACTGCCAATAGTCGACGTACTATCTCACTATATTCATAGCATTGTTGTTTTTTAGCGAGGTGCTTGCCGGCAATTTTACCTATGTAAAAATCATTTAAAGCAGCTTTACTCACCATAATTGAATCTGAAATTTTAGAAAGATCCCCACCATTATTTGCCTCATAAATTACTTCTGTATCCCATACCAGTTCTGGGGGTGCACTATCTTTGTTAAACCTAAAGAATTTGCAGATCCAGCCTCACTTATAATTGACATAATCCTGATCAGAAAGACATGCTCTCTTGAAGGTTTATTTTTTCTGTGCCCTCATTAAACGTACCAATGGAAATTCATACACTACCGGATTGTGGTCCGACATTACCCTAGGAAATAATTCTATCCAAGCATCCTTCAAAAGAGATGGTTAAACCAAAAAATGATCCAACCTGGTGAATTTCCGATGGGGGGCCGAGTAATAGGTAAATCCCGGCTCTGTACCCCTCAGACCATGCCATGCGTCAGTCAGGCGCACATCTCTAAGTAGATTTTTCATCGCCCTGTAAACTTGAGGTTTGGGAGTCGTACCTGCTGCCACAGCTTTATCTAGTGTACCCCTAGATCCATTCACATTGAAATCCCTGCACACTAAGTAGGGTGTGGGCCATGAAGGGAGCTCAATGGATAGGTGGTTCAGTACTGAAGGATCATCTAAGATAGGAGCGTATACAGAGCACAGAGTGAATATACCAGGCCTTCCTTTAATTTCCATAATTATCCACCTGCCGTGCTTGTCCACACTCTTTCTCTCACAAGTGATATTTTTGCTTTGAAACAAAACTGCCACTCTCTTAGTCCTGACATCCTGAGTTGTGTGCGCGATTAACTTAAACCCTAGCGTGCCAAGCACTTTAAAATCTTTCCAAGCTATATGAGTCTCTTGTAAACTCACCAGATCAGCTTGTAAAACTTTAAGATCTTCTTGTATCCTTGTATTTACAGTTGCGAAGCGAATATTAGCCAATATTCATTAAATCACTTCTCTGTGCAGAATCTCAAACAAATTAAGCATAAGACTTCGAACATAGCATAGTAAAATGCCTATCAGATTTCGAGGAAAGCATTGGGTACTTATTTTGGCAGTTTCAGCATTTTTACCCATCTTCAAACACACAAAAAATCAAGAAAGAAAACATAGCATTCTTCAACTGTAGTTTGCTCCCAACTCTAACACCAAAAACACCAGCCCCCCCCATCGACCCCACCCCTATGGCCAATACACCGTGAAAGCTACCAGACCTCCCAGGTCTGAGTGAAAGAGAAAGCACATAGCACCCCTGCTCCCCCCACCCACACGGAATAAGGACATACCCGGGAGAGAAAAAAAACAAAATACAGAAGAGAAATAAAATACAGCCAGCCCTATTCATAAAAAACATTATTCTTTTCTTTTCTCCCCATGAATTTGAACAAGGTACTCCGTAGCCTGAATTTCCAAGGTAAAACATCTAACAGCCCCTTTAACAACTGTTTTAAGCCTTGCTGGAGCCAGTAGGTCATCAAACACTGCATCCTGAAACGGTTTGATTAATTGCCGCAAGTGCCACCTCCGCTCCACGGTTATATGGCAGAAATCAAGGCGTACGAAAAAAAAACATCCTTAAAATGCCTTTTAGCCTCGGGGCGAGCTTTTTCAAAGATGGACTGCTTAAGTGCAAAATTACCAAAAAAAAACAGAATTGTCCTTGGCTGACTAGCATCCCTGTTTGTCACCTTCTAATGGACAAAGGGGAATCTGTGGACCCTCTTGATTTCTCGCTCCCAATCCCTCCCATTGAGATTGGGGAAGGACTCCTTACAAAGACCACGCATAAATCCCCGAATCATCTCCTTCAATGCCTTCCTTAATTCCCAAGACTCGGAGATTATTTCTTCATTGGCGATTTTCTATGTCCTCCAGTTTCCACATTACATCCGATAGTTGGGCTTCATGAGTCTTAGTTTGCTCCCTCACTACATCCAGATCCTTCTCCACTGCCACAGTTCTGACTTCCATAGCAATCTTTTGCAGATTTCCCCGCAGATGCAACCTACTTTACGACTAGCTCCTTCCAATTTTTGTTGTGCCCTGTCTTGTCTTTTTCCCATCAGCTCTAGTTTCTGCGAGATGTTCCTTAATAGTCTCCAGGATAAGACTCACCAGTGATTTTTCATTTGTGGCAATATCCCCGAGATGTTCCGGCAAAGAAGGATCCACAAAAGCTGAAGCTGATTCCAGAGGGGCGATATTTCCGGTATCAGAGTAGTCACACTTCAGGACAGAAGCCCCACTATTTTCCTTCCTCGTGTCTCTTTAATCCCCTTAAAACTTTTTGAGGTCCTCCGAGATTTTTTGTGTTGCTTTCAAGCCATTTCAGGGGCTTCCAATGTACTGGACCCTGAAGTAGTATCGATGTGGTCAGAGTTGCTATATTCAAGATTGGAATCCAAAGTCCCTGAGTGAGAGTCTTCTGTCAGAGAATAGAACTCATCTGACCCGTCCGAGATAGCCTCTGACATGTTCTCTATGGAATTTAGCTTATCTACATGCCTATCTCATCCCAGATCCGAAGCTAAGCTTTGTGCCTCAAGTGGAAGGATAGTTGAATCATTAGTTTGGAGCAGTGCAGCCAGTTTTGCCACCTGTAGTGGTTATTGCGTCGCAGACCTGGCCTCACAAGATGTGACCAAATTAGCTTCATTACCCACATGCATTCCTTGTATTTACTGTAAAACCTGGGTCTCCTTGTTAGCTTGAGGAATACACTCTAAACCAGCATTAGCGACAATACCACAACCCTGTCTGTTTCCGTAGATAGTAGATTAGCCACCTCAACCTCCACATTCGCAGGTCCATCTCTGGTTTTAAAAAATACAGTTATAACCAGCTGGGGTGGTGTAGACGTGGTAATTTAATTATTTTCTTCATGAGCTGCCCCGGTTTCCTCCAAAGCTTTCGAAACGCTACCCTTTTTGCTGGTTGCTTGATTTGTTTTCCTGCAGCAACCTCCATTTAACTGTCCCTGTATCCTGTAGTTTTTTTCCGGGTGTGGCTCTTTTGGGGTTTTCCCAAACCAATCTCCATGTTTGGAGGTGATAGCTCTTGTCTAAATTGAACAGCATTAGACCCTGCTGTCTCTTTCTGCTCCTTTTGCTCCCTCTGCAAACTTGTAGATTTAGGTGGCATTTTCCTGATAGTGAATAACTAGCTGCTGAGCACACTTTGTACTCTTTGAAGGACTCCCCGCCTGGCAGCAGAAATTAAACCAGTCAACAAGCGTAGAGAGCAGCGCAAAAATTCAATCCGTTCCTTGGGCGGTGAAGCCCTAGCTACTGTCTTGTGTTGTGCTGCCCCCGCCTCCTGAGAGCCGCTGTGTCTCCCTGCCGCTGCTGCGTAGATCCGTGACTCCTGAACCAGCAAGAGGCATCCATTGGTTGTGGGCGTCTCTGGAGCACTAATCGCCAGAAGGGACGCCAGTGCAGTGCAGTGACTAAATCGGCTCCCCATGAAGTCGTCAGGCCTCATCTGTGTTCAGGCAGGTACGTCGGGCCATCAGAGACTTTCCAAGCCTCCCCAGCTACACTGCGTGTGGGACCCGGGGAAGAGGCTCCCTGGGAGCTCTACGTTATCACCATCTTGCTTTCTATGGCCGGTTATTATGCAGTGATATCTTAATTAGATTTAAAGACAGTGCTTGCCATTCACCTACCTGACTCTTAATCTGGGTGATATTTGTATTGTCTAAAATAAATATTGCTGATAGAAAGGCTTCCACTATTACATTTGTGAGGAGTGTACTTCCCACATCAAGGAGAAGGTGAGAAAAGAAGGTGGAAAAATAATATCTCAAGGGTAAACCTAAAACCAATTTGGCTTAGGCAAAGTAAGAATGAAAAATAGTTGATGGATGGCAAATTATTCCTGGATCTAATTTAGCAAGGGCAAACTAAGTGGCCTCATTCATAGAGCATACCAACCCTTGTTGCTAAAATACCATTCTGAATTGCGTCTAATCAAAGGGGAGAAAGAGAATATATTAGAGCTGTTCGACTTCCCAATTCATTGAAACCAATAGTTATCATGATTGGGTTGCTCTGTCATAACACTAATCAGAGGTATATAAGTAATCAAATGTTTCTGTATGATAGAGCAGGCCAGTCCTTATAGAAGTTGGTTCATATAAGTAAGGAGGTCATGTTGGTACAGTCCTATAACATTCTCTCTCACACCCTTGAATATATGCATAATTATGAATGTATCAGGATTGGAGATGTGTGGTAACTCTATGGTTCTGTGAACATTATTGTAGAATCAAGTGTCAGGGACATCAATTCCTGACCTGTTGTCTGTTGGCCATTATCTTCATCAACACATTTATAGTTGATATCTTTCACAGACCTCACTGATCTGGAGAACACAATTTTGTTGGTTGATAGTCTGTGAGGGACTTCAATTTGTCAGGGATAATAGGGTTTCAGAAAAATCTCACCTTTCTGCAGCATCAACAATGAACTGCGCTGGCACAGAGTTACTAACTGGCCAAATAAGGGGAATGGAATAATGGATACCCTGAAGGAAAAAGAAAAGGCGAAGCCTCAGAAGCTGTAGATTATTAAGAACAACAGTGTATGATGCAAGTGTGGCATTGATTTGTACTGCATTATTGAGGATTATGTTGGCAAAATTCACTCCGAGTCAAATAGCAATGTTTTATATTTCAGAAATGATTCTGAGTTTAGTCTATCCCCTCGTGTTATTTCACTATTACTTATAGATAATGTTCAAATAACTTTCTTTAACTTGTTCTAGAAATTTCTTGAAAATCTCCTTCAATCATGTGACAAAAAATAAAGTAATTGAGTTTCACAAATAATTCAACACCATTGTATAGCATATTTTATGTTAGTGGATCCCCCTTCTACACAATGTACACGGAGTCAATGAATCAATCAATCAATTAGTAAAGTAAAGTGCAATACTCACCTGAGAGGGTCTCAAGGCACTGGGGGGTTGATGCTACTGCTCGAAAAGCAAGGTCTTGAGAAGTCTCCTGAAGGTCAGCAGGTCCTGGGTCTGCCTCAGGTGAATGGGGAGGTTGTTCCATGTCTTGGCGGCGAGGTAGGAGAATGATCTGCTGCCGGCGGTCGTTCTGTGGATGCATGGAATAGTGGTGAGGGCGAGGTCAGCGGAGTGAAGCTGGCAGTTCGGGGTGTAGAAGGTGAGTCGTTTGTTGAGGTACGCTGGTCTGGCATTGTGGAGTGCTTGTCGACGGGGAGCCAGTGCAGGTCTCTCAGGTGGCATCTGATGTGGATGTGGCGGGGGATGTCGAGAATGAGACATGCAGAGGTGTTCTGTATGCGTTGAGGTCTTTTCTGGAGTTTGGCTGTGGTTCCTGTGTAGAAGGCGCTGTTGTAGTCCAGTCTGCTGCTGACGAGGGCCTGGGTGACCGTCCTCCTGGTTCCAGTGGGGACCATCCGTAGATCTTGCAAAGCATGCGGAGGGTGTTGAAGCAGGAGGGTGAAATAGCGTTTACTTACTTTTTTGATAGCGATGAGTCTAGGATGAACCCCAGGTTGTGTGCATGGTTGGTGGGTACCGGTGAAGCTCCCAGTATGGCCAGCCACCAGGAGTAGTCCCAGGAGGAGGGGGTTGACCTGAGGATGAGGACCTCTGTCTTGTTCGAGTTCAGTTTCAGGCAGCTGTTCTTCATCCATTCGGCGACGGCCTTCATTCTTTTTTGGAGGTTGGTTTTTGGTAATGGTGGGGTCCTTGGTGAGGGTGAGGATCAGCTGGGTGTTGTGGCGTATGAGATGATGTTGAGGTCGTGTGATCGGACAATGTTGGTGAGCGGTGCCATGTAGACGTTGAAGAAGGTCCGGATAAGGGATGATCTTTGGGGTGTCCCGCCTATGATCTTGGTGGCTCCCGGATGGAATGGAGGGAGTCGGGCGCTCTGGGCTCTGCCGGTGAGGAAGAAGGTGATCCAGTCCAGGGCTTTGTCGCGGATCCCTGCATCTTGGAGGCGTTGTCAGGGCACCTGTGGCAGGTGTCCTGCACAATTTGCCCACCAGTTAAGGGATCATATCCCAGCCTAGGATCTGTACCCTTAGACTGGTCAGAGGTTAGGGGTGAGGCTGTCCTCTCCCTGCCCCCCTTACTGAGGCCCTGTATCCTCCCACCTGGAGTGGTGTCCCAGAAGACAAACCGGTAGGGACACTGATTACAGTTGTCCTTACCTCCAGGTCAGGCAACACCTGAACCTAGCTTCCCAACCCAGGGACCAACCCCTGTGGCTGAACACTAGCCTGGCAAATCAGGACTTCCTAGGGAGTACACATACCCTCCCCAAGAATAACACATAACTCATGTGTCGTGTGACAGTCTGCATGGCTCAGATCTCCTGACTCTTGTCCATCTGACAGTGCGTGAAGATCCCCCAGGACAGAAGTGGTGTAACCATGGTTCCTCCTTGGGGACTGAGCCCTGCTGGCTGGCCCCTGACCCACTGGTTCTTCCACTGTGGACTCTTTCCCCCTCTCAACCTTCAATCTGCACTTCTGCAACTTCCACTTAGGAGTGGCACTGCCAGGCACCAGAACTGATAGAAGTCTGATTACAATTTATGAAAAAATAACGTACCCAGGCAAAAGCAAGTAAACTGGCAGAGTTCAAGTAATAACAAATTAATAAAAAATAATAATAATCAAGCACAAAATCAGCAGTTGAGAATTTAATTAGATAAAATTGATAAAAATAGTCATGAGGATAATCAATGAGAGGCAGTGTTTTAAGCATTTGTGAGCACATACAGTAACACAGTGAAAGCACTACAGGTGGACACCACACAGGTTTTATAAAAATAAGAATTTTTCATATAGATTTAACACAAGACCACAAACAACAAAAATTCACAATACTGTTATGGAAAATAATACTTCAAGATTGTAGAGGTAGTTCAAAAATAGGCTATTCACTTAAAGCAGTCTTTAGCAACAAATAACCCCAGCTGGAGTTATCACTACGTCAAGGTCAAAGTAATCCCAAAGTACGGCGCCGACCGCAAGGGTCGCGGCGTCACGCCTGGATTCAAAACAGACCCACACAAAACAGTTCCTTGGGAAAGTGAAAACAAAGACAGCTCACAGCGTCGCGGAGGTGCGGCGTCATTGGCGCCTTGCATCGGTTCCTTGCTTCGGGGGAGGTGATGCGTTGGGACCTGGATGCTTACACAGGTTGGTTCCTGACCGGAGAGGAGGGCACTATGGTTTTGGCACTATGGTGCCAAAACCATGGTTCTGTACGATGTCAGGATGTCGATGGATTCGGAGTCGATGCGGCACAGCAGCGCGCGTCAGGCCTATGTCGCAAGTCGGAGCAGTGCTCACTGCTACGGCAGGCTGACGATGTAGCAGCTAGAACAGCATACTAAACTCAAATTCCTACCATGTTCCCTGGGTCAGTTTGCATTATAAGATCTTATGATCAAACTGCCCATTTTGGCCCATGGGGACAGGTAGCCTAGCACTAGTGAAACATGAAATAGCTGTAATTCACTATCAGGTCATGCCCCATACACCAGGGCCTGACCTACCTTTTACATACAATGCACCCTGCCCTAGGGCCTACCTTAGGGGTGTCTGACATGTAGGAAAGGGAAGGTTTAGGGACTCGCAATTGGGAGCACTTGCCAAGTTGACATGGGAGTCGCAGACTGCACACAGGCTCGGCAATGACAGGCCTGAGACACACTTTACAAGCTGTTTGGATGTGTGGCACAATCAGTGCTGCAAACCCACTAGCAGCATTTGATCTACAGGCCCTGGGTACATGGGGTGCACTGTAGTAGGGTTTGACAAGTAAATCAAATAATCCAATCATGGAGTCACTAATCCTTTTAATCAATTTACCATGGAGAGCATATGCACTTTAGCACTGATCAGCAGGGATGAAATGCCCAGAGTCATAAAACCAACAAAAACAGGTCTGAGGAAATACAGGAGGAAGGCAAAAAGTTCAGGGATGACCCTGCAAAAAGGGCCAAGTCCAACAGAACATCTTTGAAATTCTGTCCCAACCCACCTGCACATGATTCTGGGACAATCCAATATGTTGACTTCAAGTTGCCTATGGAAATAGCTCCACTGAGAACCTCAGCTCCGTCCCTAGGTAACATAGCTGCCTAATCCCTTCCCATCAAAACTTCGAAGGTAAGCACCCCCTGTGTTTACTCTGCAGTTCTGGCTCTCATCCTTTTGTGACAATTCAATTAAGAGATTCAGATTTCCTCCTCACCCTTTTCTTTCCCAGGAACTGGTCAAGCACTGCTAATTGTTCTAATGTATTGTTCGAATGTATTGGGAGGCTTTTGAACCCTTTGCTGGGGGGCAAAGTAATTAACTTGGTCCAGTACGATGGACAAATGCCTTGAATCTGATTCTGAGCAGAGCCATGTAACTGTGACAAATCTTAAAGTGCCATAAGGTGTGCATGTGGAATTTTAGGGATTATACATTTGCATTCAGATAAACACCTTAAAGGACCTTGTAGGCCTTGGTGAAGAAAACAGACTTTTAGGGCAGATTTCACCTATAACAAGTAATACCTATACAATGAATTGGCTACTTACATTAAAAGGCCCATCCCAGGTCAGTACCATTCCCTGAAGAGGCTACCTGTGTGCTGATACTGTTCTGCGCAAGATGGTAGTTTTACATGCGAAGCCCACACATGCATGCACATGTGTGCTCATGAGTTAATGTGAAACCAACCAGTGCCTCGTACCCTGGCTGCAAAGCAGCAACTTTATTTTTTAGTCAGACACATGAGGTTAAGACTCTTAGTCCAATTACCATTCATTTGCCATGAGTGAGCCTCAGGTGGTCCTGGGTGACTAAACCGGTGGAATCCATTTGCTACTATGACAACATAACATAACATCACTGTAGTACTCCAAAGGCTGTGGCCAGAGCTACCAAAAGGCCAGTTCCAACTCCATAACACGGGGCAGTAGGAGACATCAGACTGCAGTTGAGAAATGAAAATACAGTCTCCAGTTATACTCAATTAGATTTTTCTACACTTGAAATATGCAACACTTACTCTTTGTTACTGTTTCTTCTTTTTTAGCTTGGCCTTATTAGACCCCTCACGAAATGCCACTCCCACTGCTCTGTCCCCTTGGTGTGAAGGTGGTCCACATCCCTGCCTTTCCATTAAATTATTTTCTTGAGCAGTGCCTTGATGTAACACTAGAGCAAATATGTTTGCTGTGGATAAGGTAATACAGCAAAGAGTCAACATGTTTACTTAGTGAAGCATCTGGTTGTGCTTTCCCCTGCACCCGCTTGACATCACACTCAATGTCACCCCTAGCTTTCACTTAATTTTCAAAGGACCTCCATTTTACCTCATTCCAAAGGACCCTATTTAACTGGTTAATGCAACCACGAACATAATGTAAGAAAGAGCACCAAAACGTACCGCAAAACATAATTATATTGCTAGAAGATGCACTTCGGAATACATAATTGTGATTAGAATTACTACCTCCAGTATAATATTATAATCTCATTACAGTTTAGTGTTATTTATATGACCCTATTACTCTAAAAGATATTTGAATAATAAAAAAGGATGCAGGATCGAATCTCATGAGTAATTCATGGTGATGCATTTAATGCAATAATTATTTCGGCGCAGGGCCTCTGCAAATACTGTCCTATAACATTTTTGCAGCATTGCAAATCCAGAAGTTATGATCTGTCATATTAATTCAGGAGCCCAACTACATTAAAGAGAGTTATGCCGCATCAAATAATTGTTGGTGATACGCAGTCGTCGGTGCTATAAAACACGACAAAACATAAAAAAATATGTTTCAAATCTATAAATTAGGTAAGACATATTATCGAACCACAAGAAAATTATTGTGTTGCACTTTGCAGATTTCTTATGGGAACTCTCTGTTCATATTAATTAGGCGACTTGCTCCATTCAAGCATTTTACAAAAACAAGAGCATCGATGAACGTGGAGTTTATTGAATGCATTACCCATGTACAACCCACCCCGGACAATCACAGCTCCGACAGAACTAGGAGGTTCTGTTTATTGATGAGTTTGATAAATAGAGCGTCGTAATACACGTGATGAACAATAAAGGCATGAGCGAAACTCAATCAGTGCCCAGCTTTTATTTGATGCTATGGTACAGGCCTCTTTAGGTGTCTCTTGCACACAGAATTGTAATCAATAATTAGAGTTTACTTTTTGTCTGCTCATTAATGGATGGCGCTCTTGGCTATTTTGTTTTCATGCTCCTGTTTCAATGGTTTTCCTCTAGTATCTTGTGTTTGTCCCGGCCATGGCGCATTTACTTTTCACTCTGCTTTTTGTTGGTGTTTTCTTTTGCTGCGGACATGAGGGAAAACTTTTTCTTTTTGCATGACTTTTCTGGCATTTCAGCGTTAGCGCTCCATTTGAGAACATGTCCTTCACTGTTCTGCTTTCCAATCCATTATTCTTCCTTCCCATCTTCTCCGTCTCTCTCTTTCACCATCCCCAATCAGGCTCCCTCCCTCTCACTTGTCATTCTCTCTCTCTCGCTCTTAAGCTCCACCTCTCCAGTAACCCCTTGTATTTTTTTCCCTCAATATGTCTCATCTCCCTACCACAGTTACTACCTCTCTAATGCTACTTCCCCTTCTCGCTGCCCCCCTCCCTCTTTCGAGTACCGAGGTTCCTCTCTGTCTTTTCCTCTCCTGTTGAGGACAGCCATTCAGGGGCAGATATGTGCAGTGAGTATGTGATCCATAGCTATTTGTAACTGTGATGCACAGCCTACAAGCATATATACATTTGAAGTATGTAGTGCACAGTTGGAGTAAAGCTGTAGTGTTCACAGTCACTCAACCAACATCCACACTCTGAACTCTCAAATGCGACTTATTAGCTATGTTTAAACACAGCAGAGCTGCTCCCAGCGGGAATGATCTAAGTGCAAATACTTCTCAGTTTGTGAGTGCAGGCATCTCACAAAAAGTGAAGGACTGGTGTCACACACCACCTGGTGCCATGCTTCATCATTGAACAATCCTCGCCCCCACAGCTTGGTAAGAGTGGAGCCCTTAATCACTTACACTTAGGTCCTGATGAATGCCACAGACCCTACTGGGCCAACTGGCAGAAACATGTCGACCCTTTGATATCGGTGGGGGGACAATTATATCCCCAAGACACCGACCACGTTTTTTTTAAAACACCATACAGATGTCAGCAATATTAAAGTTAATGTGACATCTGCAATGGAGTTTTAACTCACTTTTTCTTCACATGGGCCCCCACTTAGTTTAGAAGTGCATCCCGGTGTATGCCCGCCCTCTATCAAACCAAACTTTTAGAGGGCGAGGACTGGTCAATGATGAAGCATGACACCAGGTTGTGTGTGAGACCAGTCCATCACTTTTTGTGAGATGACTGCACTCACAAACTGGAAATATGTGCACTTAGATCTTTCCCGCTGGAAGCAGCTCTGCTGTGTTTAAACATTATTGTTACAGGCCGCTAGCTCCTGGCACCCCATACCTCTTGTTCCCCCATCCCAGATACACTCTGGGCTTCTGTGGTTACACTTACTGGCTATGCCCTTCATGGATTGCCTTTCAGCCTTTCCAAACAACATCAGTTCATTCACATTTGCACTTCGAGGTCACAAAAGATCACTATCTCCTATAGAATCCCCTAAGGTCCCATGTGGTCTTCTGTCATTTTGACCTCTATATGGAACTCCTTGATCAGTGCAGCCATCACTTAGGGGCCGATTACGATTACGTCTGGAAACTCTTCTGACTGAATCAGTTTCGGAATCAATTTGACTAAATTGGGTTCTGTGAATCCTACCAAACTATTATGATGCTTACGAGCATCATTTGGTCAGACTCACATTGACTTCAATGGGAGCCTGTGTTCCGTACGAGAACAGTCTCACATTGACAAATGGGGTGATTGAGGAAAACCTTGCACCCTGTGCCAAGCATCCCATGGTGCATGCCATACTGTGCATGCATGGGAAGGGGGACCCATGGGTAACCCCACAGGCCCCATTCGGAGTGCCCCCAGTGATGGGGGGGCCTGCTACAGGCCCCCTAAGTCAGATTCAGACAGCCAATGTGTGCCGGCACAACTGATTCAGAAAGTGTCAGAATATGACATCCCAATCGCTCAGTCCATAGAACGGTACGATTCAGCTCCAAATGACTTATTTACTCCCAATGCCTTTCGGAACTGAGTCGGACAGGCCAAAAGCTTTCCAGCCATCGTAGTCAGTCATTGGGAAACGTGTCAAAGTCAGTTGGAAAGGTGGGTTCCGAAACGGATTCGGACTAATTAAAAGCCGTTCGGAGACTTTCCGGACAACATCCTAATTGGCCCCTAAGAAAGGGGGTTGGGGCAGTTGGGGGAGCGTGGGAGAGGGGAGAGCGCATGCGGGATGGCCTTTTAATCAGAATGAAAAAAAACGTACCTGTTGTCGCCTCCCACGTCGTGTTGCTCCTGCCGGCTTTTTCCTGGTCCCAGCAGCCCCTGGGACAGACTCCCATCTAATCCCTGTGCTGCAGAGCAGTACAGGGAATGGCCTGAGTGGGCAGAAAAGATATTCGGCTCAGGTCATAGAGTCTGTGGGGTTTCTCCAGCCCGTCTGCTGAGTGCAGCCAGGCTGGAGAAACCTAAGTGTGCATGTGTGTTTTGGTTGGCCTGAGATGGCTGGCCAAACACATATGCGTACTTAGGGAAGGAGTGCATAAGAACTCCTCCTCCTACCTCCTGTGCCCCACCCCTCTATGCACAAGCTGGCTCAGAGCTGGAAAATGAAAAAAAACTATGCTACATCGTTTTTTCATTTTTCATTTGCTGGCTATGTGCCAGGCAGTGGGGCGATGCTCCTCCGCCATTGCGGAGGAGCCACCACTGTTGTTAATGCTTTACTCACAGATAACAGCTTCAAAGTTCACTAACTTCTGACAAAAATGTACTCTACTTGAAAGTCTCTAAACTTCAGACATTCAATGACTCAAACACTGTCTGCTACTCTTCCAGATCTGAATGCCAAGAACCCACCTGAAGCTCAACCCCACCAAGAAACACATACTGTAATTTGCCATGAACAACAAGCAAGAGGTATTACAAATCTGACTTCATTACTTGGGCCTTGATAGTCTCGAACCCCAACTTTTACCATTGCCAAGTCACTTGAATTCACCCTGGATACAAACCACACCCTCAAGAATCAAGTTGTCCAAAAAAAACAAAGACGGCCATGCATCATCTCTCTTCTAAAACAATTTAAAGTATGTCTTCCAGAAAGCAACCTTAGACCTGCTGTTCAAGCCGTCATACTCCTGCACCCGGCTGTTGAAATAACTTGCTATATTGCCACTCAGAATCCACATGTTCCCACCATAGGGCAGCCTCCATGCCACAGCTATGTTATAATTGACTTGTGTCTCTCTTTTTCCTGGCTGGGACTTCCCTGTTGCTCAGATAGTGTGAGTGGTAGAATGCCTGGTGACATCATGGAATGTTTGGTGCCTGGCCTGTGTGTGGACTGGCAGTTGATGGCAGGCAGGCTGAGCGACAGGGAGGTCTATCTATCTTTTCTGAAGAACTTAACCTGGAACTAAGCTAAATAAACCTATCCTGTTTTATACATCTGGCTCAAGGATATTCTATTTATAACATGCATGTATCAGGATTAAGTCTGGGTGGTGAACTCTGCTCCACTGGCGGAGCTCACGAAGTTCTGTAAAACTCACTTCGCGCTCATGAACATCAAGAAGACGAGTGCGAGCAAGGAAATCCCAACTCCCTGCGAGATCTTTCCTCATTCGCGCTCGTCAACGTCAAGTTCGCAAGCGCTAATGAGGGAAATCAACCACCAGGTGAGATTTCACAATGCGTGCGGTCGGATTTCTCAGTGTGAGTGGCCAGGTATGCTCACGACCGCGTGCGTTGACAAACCATCTGTTCGCGTTGAAAAAGTTGCAGCTCGGTAGAAAATCCATTGCAGATGTCACATTAACTTTAATTTTGCTGACATCTGTATGGTGTTTTAAAAAAATATGTGGTCGGTGTCTTGGGGATATAATTGTCCCACCACCGATATCAAAGGGTCGACATGTTTCTGCCAGGTGGCCCAGTAGGGTCCGTGGCATTCATCAAGACCTAAGTGTAAGTGATTAAGGGCTCCACTCTTACCAAGCTGTGGTAGGATGGTATCCACTGTGTGGGGTGAAGCTGAACACACTCCACTGAGAGATGGCCTTGGTATCTAAAACCCTAAAGATGGAACTCAGTGCCCCATATGAGGGTGAGGGTAGGGGACCTCTTTGGTCCAGAGCTATATGTAACGTGATATGCTCTCCACTGCTCCACCTGTGTGCGTCCTCCTCCTCTCCACGATGTACATCAAGGAGAGGAAGAGAGGATACCCTTCTACCACAGCTTGGTAAGAGTGGAGCCCTTAATCACTTACACTTAGGTCCTGATGAATGCCACGGACCCTACTGGGCCACCTGGCAGAAACATGTCGACCATTTGATATCGGTGGGGGGACAATTATATCCCCAAGACACAGACCACGTTTTTTTAAAAACACTATACAGATGTCAGCAATATTAAATTTAATGTGACATCTGCAATGGATTTCTAACTCACTTTTTCTTCACATGGGGCCCCACTTAGTTTAGAAGTGCATCCCTGTCGTCAGGTGTATGCCCGCCCTCTATCAAACCAAGTTTTTAGAGGGCGAGGACTGGTCAATGATGAAGCATGACACCAGGTGGTGTGTGACACCAGTCCTTCACTTTTTATGAGATGTCTGCACTAAAAAACTGAGAAATATGTGCACTTAGATCTTTCCCACTTGAAGCAGCTCTGCTGTGTTTAAACAATATTGTTGGAGGCCGCTAGCTCCTGGCACCCCATGCCTCTTGTTCCCCCGTTCCAGACACACTCTGGGCTTCTGTGGTTACATTCACTGGCTATGCTCTTCATGGGTTGCCTTTCAGCCTTTCCAAACAACATCAGTTCATTCACATTTGCACTTCGAGGTCACAAAAGATCACTATCTCCTAGAGAATTGCCTAAGGTCCCATGTGGTCTTCTGTCATTTTGACCTCTATATGGAGCTCCTTGATCAGTGCAGCCACCACTTAGGGGCCGATTACGTCTGGAAACTCTTCTGACTGAATCGGTTTCGGAATCATTTTGACCAAATTGGGTTCAGTGAATCCTACCAAACTATTACGATGCTTACAGACATCGTTTGGTCAGACTCGCATTGACTTCAATGGGAGCTTGTGTTCCGTACGAGAACAGTCTCACTTGACAAATGGGGTGATTGTGGAAAACCTTGCACCCTGTGCCAGGCACCCCATGGTGCATGCCATACTGTGCATGCATGGGAAGGGGGACCCATGTGTAACCCCAAAGGCCCCATTCGGAGTGCCTCGGGTGAAGGGGGGGCCTGCTTGGGCACCCTAAGTCAGATTCAGTCAGCCAATGTGTGCTGGCACCACTGATTCAGAAACTCTCAGAATATGACATCCCAATCGCTCAGTTCATAGAACGGTGCAATTCAGCTCCAAATAACTTATTTACTCCCAATGCCTTTCGGAACTAAGTCCGACAGGCCGAAAGCTTTCCAGCCATCGTAGTCAGTCGTTGGGAAACGTGTCCAAGTTGGTTGGAAATGCGGGTTCCGAATCGGATTCAGACTAATTAAAAGCCGTTCGGGGACTTTCCGGACAAAATCTTAATTGGCCCCTAAGAAAGGGGGTTGGGGCAGTTGGGGGAGCGTGGGAGAGGCGAGAGCGTGTCAGGGTTGCCTGTTAATCAGAATGAAAAAAAACTTGCCTGATGTCGCCTCCCACGTCGTGTTGCTCCGGCTGGCTTTTTCCTGGTCCCAGCAACCCCTGGGACAGACTCCCATCTAATCCCTGTGCTGCAGAGTAGTACAGGGATTGGCCTGGGTGGGCAGAAAAGATATTCCGCTCAGGTCGTAGAGTCTGTGGGGTTTCTCCAGCCCGTCTGCTGAGTACAGCCGGGCTGGAGAAACCTAAGTGAGCATGTGTGTTTTGGTTGGCCTGAGATGGCTGGCCAAACACATATGCGTACTTAGGGAAGGAGTGCATAAGAACTCCTTCTCCTACCTCCTGTTCCCCACCCCTCTATGCACAAGCTGGCTCAGAGCTGGAAAATGAAAAAAAAACTATGCTAGAGCGTTTTTTCATTTGCTGGCTATGTGCCAGGCATAGGGGCAATGCTCCTCCGCCATTGCAGAGGAGCCACCACTGTTGTTAATGCTTTACTCACAGATAACAGCTTGAAAGTTCACTAACTTCTGACAAAAATGTACTCTACTTGAAAGTCTCTAAACTTCAGACATTCAATGACTCAATCACTGTCTGCTACTCTTCCAGATCTGAATGCCAAGAACCCACCTGAAGCTCAACCCCACCAAGACAGACATACCGTAATTTGCCATGAACAACAAGCAAGAAGTATTACAAACCTGGCTTCATTACATGGGCCTTGATAGTCTCGAACCCCAAGTTTTACCATTGCCAAGTCACTTGAATCCACCCTGGATAAAAACCACACCCTCAAGAATCAAGTTGCCCAAAAAAACAAAGACGGCCATGTATCAACTCTCTTCTAAAACAATTTAAAGTATATCTTCCAGAAAGCAACCGTAGACCTGCTGTTCAAGCCATCATAATCCTGCACCTGGCTGTTGAAATTACTTGCTATATTGCCACTCAGAATCCACATGTTCCCACCATAGGGCAGCCTCCATGCCACAGCTATGTTATAATTGACTTGTGTCTCTCTTTTTCCTGGCTGGGACTTCCCTGTTGCTCAGATAGTGTGAGTGGTAGAATGCCTGGTGACATCATGGAATGTTTGGTGCCTGGCCTGTGTGTGGACGGGCAGTTGATGGCAGGCAGGCTGAGCGACAGGGAGGTCTATCTATCTTTCTTGAAGAACTTAACCTGGAAGTAAGCTAAATAAACCTAACCTGTTTTATACATCTGGCTCAAGGATATTCTATTTACAACATGCATGTATCAGGATTAAGTCTGAGTGGTGAACTCTGCTCCACTCGCGGAGCTCACGAAGTTCTGAAAAAACTCCCCTCGCGAGTGCGAGCAAGGAAATCCCACCTCCCTACAAGATCTTTCCTCATTCGCGCTCATCAATGTCAAGTTTGCAAGCGCAGACGAGGGAAATCAACCACCAGGTGAGATTTCTCAATACGGGCAGTCAGATTTCTCAGTGTGAGTGGCCAGGTATGCTCACGACCACTTGCATTGACAAACCATCTGTTCGCGTTGAGAAAGTTGCAGCTCGGGAGAAAATCTACTCAAGCGGAGGAAACGAAGCAGCGCCCGCTTGAGCTGTACATCGTGCCATTTGCAGTAATTTCACAATGCGGACAAACACCCAGTGCTGAAAATGATCGTGTACAGCATTTGTTAAACCCACTCCACCGCTCGCGGAGCATCGCTTATTGCAGGTTTTTTTCTATGCGGAACTCCGCGAACTCAGCCCAGCCTTAATCAGGATCTGAAGATATATGATCACATCACCCACATGCTGATGGAATTCCATTTGCTTCCCATGCCAGCTCGCACCATCTTCAAAACCATGTGTGTCATTTGCAACACCGCAATGCCAAGCACCCCTGCTTGTCTTGGGATAAACTTTCCATCTCTGGTGGCCCTCACACATCTGAAGCCAGGACAACATGAGACTGGGGACAAAGAAGTCTAAAAAAATGAAAGAGCGAAACAGGCAGCAGCCTTTTTCCTTCTATGCACCCAGAAGATGAACCTATTTAAAAAATATATGCATCTCAAAAAAGTAACAATACACTTCTGCTCCCTAAACCCAGATCCTTCTCCTATTAATCATTGCCTGTATATTTGCCTTTAATCCAGTACATTGCTCCACTGACTTTTTTCAAGCAGGGCGTTGGTGATTAAGCCTTGAGTTAGTCAGTCGTGCACATGTATGAAAGTGCAGTGCATCTTGCTACAGGATCTCTCAACCTTATCCTGTGGTGGCTCACCTTCCTTCTTGTCACATCTACCAGAGCCAGTGATGATTACAATACCTCCAGACTTGTTCATGCATAGGGGCTTCTGCCTGAAGAATCAAACTGAAAACACATTCATTGCACTATGGTGGCCCCTCGACCTGTATATCTGCGCTTCAATGGCTGCACTCCTTGAGTACTCCCCTTAGCACCAAGTGTGTTACTTTTGGCCATCAAATACATATGTTCATTATGTGTTCTCAGGGATCATTGGTTCCCCAGGCTCGTATGATAGCCCCACTGAATTGCTTATTCTGTATAGGTGCCTGGAGTACAGGAAGGCACCTCTCGGTTTGGCATTAGTGTTCCATGTCCTGATTCTAATGTTTCATATTCAAATCAGTTCCAGCTTGATGAATTTCCCCTGCTGAGCCATATGAAAAAAGGTCACATTTAATCAAGTTTGATTTCACGTTCTATTCTTGCTTTGTGCTTCAGAGGTCTCTGTGGGAATTGACAGGATATTGCGGCTGAGTTCAATAAGGTGAAATGTTGGCATTATAACTTTATTAACTTCAAGACTTAATTACTTTGCCTGGTGTGTCTAGGAGTGATGTCAGGCAGTTGACTCATTTTTTAGTATGTTTTCCTTTATGATACACATGTGCACACTAATAGACGTGTTAGGGAGTTCCTTCTTAACTATGCTAAAACCTCAAATAGAATATGAAAACTGGTTTTCTGCAAAAGGCTCAGTTCTGTGTTTAAACAAATCTGACATAATGAAGTAGGCATTTATCAGCGTGCAGCTTGTATAATTAAATATGATATCATCATATTTGGCTCTGAAAATGTGTTCATATAATCCTGTAATAATGGGGTACAGGATGTGCACCGGTCCAGCGCGATGCGCTACTCCTTCTCTCCTAAACATGTCTCCAGAACTAGAAGAGGGAGGAGAGGTGCTCAGAATATGGGCACTGCCAGGACAGAAGGTTTCTGTTCTGTCTCAGAGAGACCCACTACTCTATGCACCTGAGTCAAGCTGAGAGGAGCTACATATCCCATTGAGTCACAAGACTCTCGTGAGACTTGTGGATGGTATAGCCTTCTCGAATGTGCAGATTATAAATTCCTTGTGGGTTGTGGCTTTCTTGCTGGCAATCCTGGTACAAAGTATCTGAAAGCTAAGAATTGCTGTGTAGAAGTTGAAATCCTGGTAACCAGTAATTCCAGGCAGCTGACAAAGGCATCGCAGAGTATTATTGAACAAGTTCATATAAAGATATAGATTTTCACATGCTTGTCTTTCTAGGAGGTTGGAATCAGTATTAAAAACTCATTTTTTGCAATTTGCTAGTTTTCACAATGAGTCATCCATCAGTATTGTAAACTCTATTTTCACTTATTTATTCCACAAAGAGATATCCATTAAGATTGAGAACTCAATATTCGATTACACTGTTTCTATAAGAGAAGCCAGTGGGATCACAGCTGATGCACACGTTGTTCTTCCTATAGCAAATAAGGTATTAAGGTATTGATTGGGATAAGCATATGATTATTGAAGTGCGTAGGCGAACCACATGATATTAACAAATGTGTTTTCATGTTACAGTAATCAAATCTGATATTGAATATAATCAGAACAACAGAAGGCTGTAGCATAATATTTAAGATCACTCTTTCAATCTGAGTGTTATTCACAGTTACCATAGCATTTTCAATTACATTATAGCTAGGGAGAATAAAGAGGATGTCAACAGGTGTATAGATTTTAGTTACCAATCCTAATACCACAGTGATACTAAATGTCTTGGTGTGTCTTCAGATATCAATGCTTTTGCAGTACAAATCAAGAACAGCTGTGTGCCCAGGGAGTGGGCAGACAGCGTGCCCAGGGAGTGCAATGATATCCAGTGTTTCTGTTTCTCTCACTTCTCCCATTCCTTCTTCTTTTCACCTACTTCTAACCAAAAGGAGGTAGGTGTATAGTTGGTTGTGGGTTAGAGATGTCCGAAAGCTCTCATTGCTGCCATTGGATCTTAATTTCAAGGTTAGTACATCTCAGAAACCTCTAATATTTTGGGGTGTATTTACCTATGCGGACGCTACAAGAGACAGAACTCTTATGGCAGAACTAGTTGCCTGATCCTTGCCAAAAAACAGCGCATTAATCTGTTCCTCATGTGCTTTCAGCAATTTTGCCAGTACAGGCAGGCTGTAGTGCTCCAAGTGCAGCATACAAATGGCAGTACTCATAGCATGTGTATGTGGTGGTGTCCCAACTATGTGCAGGTCATGTTGCACTCAACATAAATATTCACTGCTTCTACTGTGTGTTTTCGATGTTGCTCCCATTATATGTGTGTAATAGCATTCCTAATATGTGCAGTTCTTGGTGCATTCAGCACGATCAAGCAGTGTTCCCAATATTTTAAGACCATGGAGCTACCAATATATGCACATTTCGGAGGCCCCAGCATCTGCTTGTGATCGTGCCGGATGTATGACATTACAACGCATGCATTTACATCGCATGCCTTCACAACGTAAGTATTACAACGCAGTCCATTACAACGCATAGTGCTTTGGGGTGCTGGATAGTGAATAGTTTAATTTACTATTCCAACTCCAGTCCCCGTGGACACTAGGGAAGGTTATTGGAAAGTAAATTAACCTATTCCCTATCCTAGAGCGCCCCCCAGAGCAATGCGTTGTAATAGTTTGCGTTGTAATGGTTGCGTTGTAAAGGCTCTGTGATGTAAAAGTTGTTGTTCACCGATCGTGCCCTCCGAAAGAGTAGCATGCGTGCCACCAGTATGCTCATGAGGCCTTGCTACAAGCATTGGCATGTGATAGTGTGATCAGCAAGTGCAACCAATTGTTCAATTGTGCTATAGTGCTGCTTGTATGTGCATATGATGGTGTTCTGAGCATGTATATGTGACAGTAATTCAAATATGTGCCTTCACAATAAGCATGTCCTTGGGCTCCCATGCTGGGGAACTATGTGGTTTCAACTTGTGCATGCAACAATGCTCCCAGTATGTGAACATGATGGTGCATTCATGTATGCCCACACCAAGGTGTTTCCAGCATGAACAGCCCCTGGTGTTCTCGGAAGGTGCTGCTGAGCCCCCTTGCAGACCACATGAAAAGTGTCCCAGAACCTGTGCAGCCTTCAGTGGCCAAGGTGTTGTTGTGTCCAGATGGGATTGGCGCCAGCCTCCTCAACGCTTATGTGCAATCCCAGGGGCATTGCTTTGGTTGGTGCAGCAGGTGAGGTGGCACCGGGCCCAGAGGCTTGAAGGCCCCACTGAACCCTGATTTTTGCTGCATTCTATAATTCAAGGAACAGCCATGGGAACCCATTCCCTTCTCTGCACTAGGGCCCATGGCAATCTGATTACGCTACTATACAAACCTCTAGAGTGACTATTCAGCTTTAGAGTTTCCTGATACCAAGGGCATGGTCAGTAGAATTCCCCGCCTTGCTCTTTGACCCTGCTGACATGCTTAGGGCAGCCCTTCAATTTCCATGCTTACGGAAGGGCCAATGGGATTTTGAGATGCTCCCACTCTGGACCTGGAAATTAGAGTCCTTATGTTGCAAAGTCCAGTGATCAAATAAATGGCTTAAACCAACCAGCGAGACACTGCAAGGAGATGATGGGAGTGTTGGGGATTGGGAGTGAACTTGTAAAGTAATAAAACAAGAAAGCACAGGACAAGTGCCCGCAAAACAAGAAAAATGCCTAAAAATACAGGGGAAAACACTGCCGAAGCACAAGACAAGAACATAAAATGCAGGGAAACAAAAGCAAGAAAAGAGTCAAGAACATACATTTCAAAGAAACAGAGTATACTGTTTAAGCAAAATAGCAAACACAAAGCAAGCTAATAATGTAAGACAAGCATTAGCCGCACAGCATGGAAGGGACGCGGCTGCGCGGCTGTGAATGTGATCACGCTAGAAGCAGCAGCTGCTTTCAAGCACACTCTTGCTTGTGGCACCATCCGCCTTGCAGGAGCGAGCAACAGCCAATTAGCATGCGCACTGCTGCTCGCTCCCGCAAGGTGGATGCCCAACAAGCACGAGTATGTGCTTCCAAAAACAGCAGAGTGACGGCTAAAGGTTCTCCTATGCAACGCATGCGCGCTGCGTAGGCGAGACCTGAAAAACTACATGTCTACAATGAGGAAAGTGATACACACATCTCGGCGTGGGTTCGGGGTATTGCACAGCTGTGGGAAGCAGCAGCATATATTTAATCAGTTGTAGTAGGGCCAAATGCCCTGAATAGCATCAGGTGTGTGAGAGGCATTTGCACACCAAAGATGGCTGTTTTTACTACTTACCAAGGAGTCCAGAGTCCTTTCTTTGCTTGCATTACATCCATTGATGCTGCTGCTATGCCACTGCATCCATATTCAACTAGCCATGCCAGCATTATGCTGTATGCCATAAACCCACATGTGCAGTGTTAGACCTGTCAGCCCTAGGGTGGTCTTACCCTGTTTTTTTTGCCATTTGCCTTGTTTTTTCCACCATTTTTTTTGTTGGACCTATGTCTCTGGGCGCCTTACCACTTCCAAAAAGTGCTGAGGTGCAGGTGCTCTCTCCCAATAACTTGGCTGCCACAGGCCCCTGCTACTGCGGAGTGGCCTTTTTAACCACATGCGCGCTAGCTGTTTTCCCGCTGCGCGCTGCATTTTGCAAAAAGCCGCGTTACATGACGAGCTCAGCTCGTCATCAGCGTGCGAGCGGCGTAACTCGTCATGAGCGCCGAAGTGGTTAAACACGCACTAGTAGTCAGGAGCAGGCTGGGACATAAGGATACAGTAACACTGCTTTTTCAGCCCTTAGCCTAGGATGTAGAAGCTCCTGGAACCTTCCAGATTAGGGGAGGGGTTATGCTATGCCGCCTTTAGAGAGTGGTCACCTGACCTAGGGGTATAAGGGGAAAGGAGGGAAATCTGCCTGTCAGTTGGGGCACCACTGGACCTGGGGAAACCTCTGCAGGAGTTTAGGCGGTTGGGCCTAGGGGAGAAACCTACACCACTGGAACTGACTGGGCCTAGGCACTGCTTTTCTAAGTTAGGTGAGGGACTCTGCCAGCCTACTGATCTGGCCCAGAGTTGGAGAACCCAGGGAACCACCTCCAGTGTGCCAGAGAGAACCATCCTAACTCTGAGCCACCAACTCAACCCTCCTACTTCCCCCACCCAAGAAACTGCACCAAAAGGGCGCTGGAACCATCAAGCGCCGCAAGGAAACACCTACCTGCTGGGACGACTGCTAGGGGATCAACCAGGTAACCAGCGTTTCCCACCTGAACTGTGCTGCTGCGCTGCCATTCCTAAGCTGTGACTGATCCCCAGTGCTGCCTTACCCTGGACTGCCCAGAACTGTGTCATGCCCGAATGGCTGTCTCCCAAAGCGCTGTGAACTCCAAAGTGCTGTGCCCCCCGAGAACGCTGTGCCTTCCAAGTGCTGTGCTGCTAAAAGCGCTCTTGCCCATCACCGCAGCTGCAAGAGACTGCCCTTGTGTCCCAAAACACTGTACTGTTAAAGGTGCTGTGTCAGAGTCCACTTGCCTTCAAATTCTATCCTCTCGTAGACTTGCACAGGAACAGAAGATGCTAGCTTCCCGACTCCCACTTCCAACCAATCGGAATCAGAATGATATCATGACTCCAACTGATTAGAAAGGGGGAAGGGGGAAATTGGATAAAATAACAAAGGAGAAAAATAGAAGAGACTGGTCCTGATCCTCTGGTGTTCCGTTGGAATCTTCAATCAGCTATCGATCAGCCTCTCGAAGAACCCTAGGAATACTAAACGTATGCAAGACAATATTTTCACTGTACCTGTGACCTACTTTGGCTTCCCTATCTCTTCTTCTAGGATAACCTACCCGAGAATCTGGAATGACCTGCTGCTCTTCTATTTCTGAAGTGTAGTTCTTGGAGTTGACTGCCTATTCTGTGTTTCCAGATATACAGCTCTATCTCCTAACTTCCTTCTTGTAGTTGAACTTGTTGTTGTAGGAACTAACTTCTGTAAAATAATAAACTGGTTATTATCTTTTACTCTATACCCAGAACCTTGTGTTATTATATTATTATTTCTCTCTCAACCTACCAGCGTTGCTTTAACGTTGCTTTTATAATTCTCTCTCATATGTTCTTCTTATTTACAGGGTGCCTTTTCCTGAACTAGGTGAATTAATCTCATTCCCATTCTTTTCAGGTAAGTTTTCTTTCCTTCTTCTTCTTCTTATTTTTTATTGGTACTGAGCCCTCTCTAACACTGTCCCTATATCTTTCTAGGTTGTGCTATAAGTTCCGCCTAGCATAGATTCAGAGAAGTGTATGTAACATAACAGGTGAGCAAGTCTCTTAATTATTTCCAACAGTTCAGTTCATTTCCTTGAAGTTAATACGTTGCTTAAAACAATATATACAGTCACTTGCTAAGAACTGATAACAGAAAATCTCTCCACTTAGCTCTGGCTTCTTTTCTGCTCCAGCCGATCGCCCAAATACTCTCTCTCTCCTCTTATCTGTAGAACGATTGACATGAATTTACAGCTCCAGCTCTGGTAACCTCGCTGACACGTTTAATAACTGAGCTCAAGTTTCTAATTCAGAAACGAACTCTGCCTGGAAACGCTCGCCGAGCCTCTCCGCCGTGTCACACCAAGGTCAAGACTGCAAAGCCCCAAACACACACTTCTCTCACTGGCAGACAATTTCTTTGAATATTTTTCAGGAACACTCTTCAGACGCGACCTCCGTGACAAGATTCTTCAGTGAAGTGCGCAGTTCCGAAAGAGCGCGCGCTCCACCTGGACTCCCAATCACGGGCTGGAAGAGACTAGACTGCTAACCTAGCATTCCACGCATTCCATAAACGGGACCATGTGATGTCTCGGCTGGTGCCCCGTTTCCTAGTTCTTAAGCACTTTGAATCAGCACCCAGCTTACAGTGAGGAGGGATCCCGACAGTACCCCCCACCAAGGAGGGTCCTCCCGGTCTGGGTTTGGTAGGATTTCTTTGGTGAAAGAGACGCACCAACCTAGGAGCATGAACATCAGACTCTAACTCCCAGGACCGTTCCTCTGGCCCTAGCCTTTCCAGTCCACTAGATAGTACAGTTTCCTTTTTACGAATTTGGAATCCAAAATTTCCTTAACCTCAAATTCTAATCCAGTTTCCAACTGGATAGGTGGTGGAACTCCTTCTCTCCGCAACCCTACAACTGATTTCTTTAATAAAGAGACATGGAAAACTGGGTGAATTTTTAGTTTAGAGGGTAAGGTCAGTTTAAAGGTTACTGGATTGAGCTGCTCCTAAATGGGATATGGTCCTATGAATCTAGGCTGAAACTTTCGACTGTCTTTTAGTCGAAGATTCTTGGTATTTAACCAAACCTCATCACCTACTTCCAAATCTGAGGAATCTCTTCTTTTTTTGTCAGCATACTTCTTATACTTGCTTTTAGCCTGCTCTAAATTCTTGGATGCAACTTCATGTACCTGCCGTAAGTGAGTTACTAAATCCTTAACTGCCGGGACTGAGATGTGTATATCTTGCACTGTGGAATTCGGGTGTTTGCCATAATTCAAATAGAATGGTGAATAACCAGTGGACATTTTTTTTGCGTTATTATAAGCAAATTCTGCAGTCCATAAATAGTCCAGCCATTCCCCACCCTGTTTTAACGTGAATAGTCTTAAATACTGCTTTACTTCCTGGTTCACTCGTTCAGTTTGTCCATCAGTCTCTGGGTGGAAACTGGTGGAAAAACGTGTCTCAACCCCAAGTCCCTTCATAAAGGCCTTCCAAAAATGAGACACAAATTGAGTTCCTCAGTCGGATATCATGACCTCAGGAATTCCGTGTAGTCTCACCACTTGCGCACTAAAATGAGCTGCTAACTGCCTAGCAGTTGGAATTCCTTTCAAAGCTACAAAATGCGCCATCTTGGTGTATGCATCCACTACCACTAGGATGGTATTATACCCTTGACAAGTGGGAAGGTCAGTTATCAAATCTAAGGTGACTGTGTGCCAGGTGAAAGGAGGAATGGGCAGGGGCTTTAGTAATCCCTTGGGTGCTTGCCGTTCTGATTTTTCCTGCGCACAGATCTCACATGTTTTAAGATATTGTTCAATGTCCTTGTTCATGTGTGGCGACCAATACTTCCTTTTAACTAAGTCCATAGTCTTTAGTTCACCTTTGTGGCCGGCCAACAGATGATCGTGGCATTCATTCATGGCTTGTCTCTGTAGTGTTGAGGTGGGTAAGTACAAAGCTTCTGTCTGATAGGCCAATCCATCAATAATCTCTCTTCAATCTCCTTGTTGTACCCACTCCAGCATTTTCTCAGGCGACATAACTTGAACAATTTGCTCTTTTACGCTCAAGGAGTCTACTGCGCCGATGACTCTAGAATCGGGAATGATTGCTTGTGTCTTAATTTACCCCTTTTCCTCTCCTGTTCCCATTCGGGACAAGGCATCTGCCTTTCCATTTTGAGCTCCCGGCCTGTAGGTGATGACGAAGTCATAGTCGGCGAAGTACAATGACCAGCGAAGTTGCCGAGGTGTTAAGGTCCTGGCTGATTTTAAAAATTTCAAATTACGATGGTCAGTGTAAACTGTGACTGCGCCAGGACAGTCTTGACTAGCAGTGCGCGTTACAAGTATCCATATAACATTACATATAACAACATGATGGGCTCCCATTAAGTAGTGTCTCCATTCTTTGAAGGCATCCTTTATTGCTAATAGTTCCTTCTCGGTTATTGTGTAATTGATCTCTGCTGGGGTTAACTTTCTCGATCGGTAGGCCACGGGGTGTAGCTGACCAGTTTCCTTGTTCCTTTGGGAAAGGACACCTCCCACGGCCAAATCCGATGCATCCGTTTCTACATAGAAGGGCTCAGAAGGGTCCGCATGAAGAAGGATCGGAGCTGAGGTAAATTCATCTTTTAAGGCCTTGAATGCCGATTCTACCTCTTCGGACCATTCAAATCATACTCCTACCTCAGCAGTCTAGTGAGAGGAAGGATTCGCCGGGAGAATTCGCTAATGAACCTACGATAGAAAATTGCAAAACCAATGAATGCTTTTACTTCTTTTACACTGGTCGGGGACTTCCATTCCAGAACAGCCTGAATCTTCCGCTTGTCCATGTGAATACCTGACTGCGAGATCACAAAGCCCAGGAACTCAACTTCCGTGACGTTAAAAGCAAATTTTTCCAGCTTGACAAACAACTTGTTCTCTCTAAGCTTCTGTAGAATTTTTTGCACTTGATTCCGATGTTCTTGTGCATCAACAGAATAGGTGGTGGAACTCCTTCTCTCCGCAACCCTACAACTGATTTCTTTAATAAAGAGACATGGAAAACTGGGTGAATTTTTAGTTTAGAGGGTAAGGTCAGGTTAAAGGTTACTGGATTGAGCTGCTCCTAAATGGGATATGGTCCTATGAATCTAGGCTGAAACTTTCGACTGTCTTTTAGTCGAAGATTCTTGGTATTTAACCAAACCTCATCACCTACTTCCAAATCTGAGGAATCTCTTCTTTTTTTGTCAGCATACTTCTTATACTTGCTTTTAGCCTGCTCTAAATTCTTGGATGCAACTTCATGTACCTGCCGTAAGTGAGTTACTAAATCCTTAACTGCCGGGACTGAGATGTGTATATCTTGCACTGTGGAATTCGGGTGTTTGCCATAATTCAAATAGAATGGTGAATAACCAGTGGACATTTTTTTTGCGTTATTATAAGCAAATTCTGCAGTCCATAAATAGTCCAGCCATTCCCCACCCTGTTTTAACGTGAATAGTCTTAAATACTGCTTTACTTCCTGGTTCACTCGTTCAGTTTGTCCATCAGTCTCTGGGTGGAAACTGGTGGAAAAACGTGTCTCAACCCCAAGTCCCTTCATAAAGGCCTTCCAAAAATGAGACACAAATTGAGTTCCTCAGTCGGATATCATGACCTCAGGAATTCCGTGTAGTCTCACCACTTGCGCACTAAAATGAGCTGCTAACTGCCTAGCAGTTGGAATTCCTTTCAAAGCTACAAAATGCGCCATCTTGGTGTATGCATCCACTACCACTAGGATGGTATTATACCCTTGACAAGTGGGAAGGTCAGTTATCAAATCTAAGGTGACTGTGTGCCAGGTGAAAGGAGGAATGGGCAGGGGCTTTAGTAATCCCTTGGGTGCTTGCCGTTCTGATTTTTCCTGCGCACAGATCTCACATGTTTTAAGATATTGTTCAATGTCCTTGTTCATGTGTGGCGACCAATACTTCCTTTTAACTAAGTCCATAGTCTTTAGTTCACCTTTGTGGCCGGCCAACAGATGATCGTGGCATTCATTCATGGCTTGTCTCTGTAGTGTTGAGGTGGGTAAGTACAAAGCTTCTGTCTGATAGGCCAATCCATCAATAATCTCTCTTCAATCTCCTTGTTGTACCCACTCCAGCATTTTCTCAGGCGACATAACTTGAACAATTTGCTCTTTTACGCTCAAGGAGTCTACTGCGCCGATGACTCTAGAATCGGGAATGATTGCTTGTGTCTTAATTTACCCCTTTTCCTCTCCTGTTCCCATTCGGGACAAGGCATCTGCCTTTCCATTTTGAGCTCCCGGCCTGTAGGTGATGACGAAGTCATAGTCGGCGAAGTACAATGACCAGCGAAGTTGCCGAGGTGTTAAGGTCCTGGCTGATTTTAAAAATTTCAAATTACGATGGTCAGTGTAAACTGTGACTGCGCCAGGACAGTCTTGACTAGCAGTGCGCGTTACAAGTATCCATATAACATTACATATAACAACATGATGGGCTCCCATTAAGTAGTGTCTCCATTCTTTGAAGGCATCCTTTATTGCTAATAGTTCCTTCTCGGTTATTGTGTAATTGATCTCTGCTGGGGTTAACTTTCTCGATCGGTAGGCCACGGGGTGTAGCTGACCAGTTTCCTTGTTCCTTTGGGAAAGGACACCTCCCACGGCCAAATCCGATGCATCCGTTTCTACATAGAAGGGCTCAGAAGGGTCCGCATGAAGAAGGATCGGAGCTGAGGTAAATTCATCTTTTAAGGCCTTGAATGCCGATTCTACCTCTTCGGACCATTCAAATCGTACTCCTACCTCAGCAGTCTAGTGAGAGGAAGGATTCGCCGGGAGAATTCGCTAATGAACCTACGATAGAAAATTGCAAAACCAATGAATGCTTTTACTTCTTTTACACTGGTCGGGGACTTCCATTCCAGAACAGCCTGAATCTTCCGCTTGTCCATGTGAATACCTGACTGCGAGATCACAAAGCCCAGGAACTCAACTTCCGTGACGTTAAAAGCAAATTTTTCCAGCTTGACAAACAACTTGTTCTCTCTAAGCTTCTGTAGAATTTTTTGCACTTGATTCCGATGTTCTTGTGCATCAACAGAAATTCAAAATATCGTCGATATAAACAATTGCACATTGGTCTATGAATTCACTGAGAACATCGTTTATGAAATGCTGAAATGCAGCCGGGGCATTACACAGCCCATAGGGCATCACTTGGTATTCGAACAATCCGAAACGGGTTCTAAACGCTGTTTTCCACTCATCACCAGCTCTTACTCGGATAAGGTGGTAAGCCCCCCTTAAATCCAACTTCGTGAATATCCGCGCCCCTTTCACTTGATCTAACAAGACTGAAATGAGGGGAAGCGGATACCTATTCTTCTTGGTTATTCGGTTGATTGCACGATAGTCAATACAAGTCCTCAACTCACCTTCTTCCTTCTTTGGCACAAAGAACAAAGGCGAGTAGACTGGGGACTGGGAGGGACGAATGAATCCATTTGCTAAATATTTGTTGAGGTACTCTTTTAAATGATCATGCTCCTTTTCGGTCAGGGCGTAAACCCGACTGCACGGCATATTCGCCCCGGTTCTAGGTCTATTTTTCAGTCATAGACACGATGTGGCGGTAACTGTTCCGCTTCCTGCTCATCAAACACATCTTCAAAGTCTTGGTATTCCGGGGGTATTGACTGGGTATTGATCACGCACACCGTTGCATCAGCCGAACAGAAGGCTTGAGCCGGATTTTCCTTATTGTTTTCCCTTTGGTCTCCAAAGCAATTGTTCCTACAATAATCTGAAGTCATTTCTATGGTTCTGGCTGCCCAATCTATAGTTGGATTGCGCTCTGTGAGCCATGGAAGCCCTAGAATTAGCTGAAACTGAGGTGCGTCGATCAAATTAAAATGAATGTCCTCTCGATGACCATCCTCTCGAATCAGCTGCACCAATTCAGTGTGACTTACTATGGGCCCTGAAGATAGATTTGTCCCATCGATGGCTCTCACTGGTTCACTCTTGGTTTTGGCTATGGCTCTCAATCCTATCTTGGTTGCGAATTTCAGGTCACAAAAGTTCCCTGTTGCCCCTGAGTCCACCATAACAGTTACACCTTCCCGCACTTCTTGGCGAAACTTGATGGTCATTGATAATATGAGATGTGGGGAAGACGACTGTAGGGTGTTCGCCAATTGGTGTTCTTGTGGAGTTGATTCTTGACTCGCATCCACCTGTACAACTCCTTCTACAGGTGGTGCAACTAGTTTTCCTACGGCTTATAGGATCCTTTGGGCTTCTTTGGACAATTTCTCACAAAATGTCCGCCTGAACCACAATACATGCATAAATTACTGGCTCGCCTTTTCTCCTTTTCTTCCTTAGTAAGCGGTCCCCTTATCGTTCCGATTTGCATTGGTTCTGAGCCATTGAATCCTTCTGCACCTTTTCCTGGGTCAACCTTAAGCTCTATCAAAACGGGGTACAGTGCTCCGAAACTCACGTCTTCTTTCTCCTTTTCGTTCCCCTTGACGAAAATCCAATTCTAATACCAGATCAATCAGGGCAGAGATCTCGGTAGGACGATTTGGTATTTGTGCCAGCCCATCTTCTAATTCATCGCGTAAGCCACGATAGAATATTGCTGTTCTTTTACTTTCCGGCCAATCAGTCTCCATAATTAACTTGTTAAATTCGGCCAAGTACGCCACTAAATCTCTATTGCCCTGCTTCAAGTTCAACAACTCCTGTGCCTTCTGGGTATCCCCACTAAACCTCTCTGGTGCCGCTAGGGGTATGACCGGAGACAAGGAATGTATCACCTGTGTGGTTAATCTACTGGTTTCCCCTGTAGAAGTAGTGGGAGTCTCCCTATTTCCTGAATGCGATTGCCCAACTCTCTGCGCTAACTCTGCGGTTTCTTTCCTGGAATTTATCACCTCTTGTCTCAGCCTTTGGTTTTCTTCTTTTACCGCTACCAACTCCTTTTGTATTGTATCTAAGACCGCCCCCAGGGTCTGCAAATTACCTCCCTCAACCATTCTGTTCGGGTGCAAGTTTTACAACGTGGGCACTTCACTCTGTCAGAGTCCACTTGCCTTCAAACTCTATCCTCTCGTAGACTTGCACAGGAACAGAAGATGCTAGCTTCCCGACTCCCACTTCCAACCAATCGGAATCAGAATGATATCATGACTCCAACTGATTAGAAAGGGGGAAGAGGGAAATTGGATAAAATAACAAAAGAGAAAAACAGAAGAGACTGGTCCTGATCCTCTGGTGTTCCGTTGGAATCTTCAATCAGCTATCGATCAGCCTCTCGAAGAAACCTAGGAATACTAAACATATGCAAGACAATAATTTCACTGTACCTGTGACCTACTCTGGCTTCCCTATCTCTTCTTCTAGGATAACCTACCCGAGAATCTGGAATGACCTGCTGCTCTTCTATTTCTGAAGTGTAGTTCTTGGAGTTGACTGCCTATTCTGTGTTTCCAGATATACAGCTCTATCTCCTAACTTCCTTCTTGTAGTTGAACTTGTTGCTGTAGGAACTAACTTCTGTAAAATAATACACTGGTTATTATCTTTTATTCTATACCCAGAACCTTGTGTTATTATATTATTATTTCTCTCTCAACCTACCAGTGTTGCTTTAACGTTGCTTTTATAATTCTCTCTCATATGTTCTTCTTATTTACAGGGTGCCTTTTCCTGAACTAGGTGAATTAATCTCATTCCCATTCTTTTCAGGTAAGTTTTCTTTCCTTCTTCTTATTTTTTATTGGTACTGAGCCCTCTCTAACACTGTCCCTATATCTTTCTAGGTTGTGCTAGAAGTTCCGCCTAGCATAGATTCAGAGAACTGTATGTAACATAACAGGTGAGCAAGTCTCTTAATTATTTCCAACAGTTCAGTTAATTTCCTTGAAGTTAATACGTTGCTTAAAACAATATATACAGTCACTTGCTAAGTACTGATAACAGAAAATCTCTCCACTTAGCTCTGGCTTCTTTTCTGCTCCAGCCGATCTCCCAAATACTCTCTCTCTCCTCTTATCTGTAGAACGATTGACAGGAATTTACAGCTCCAGCTCTGGTAACCTCGCTGACACGTTTAATAACTGAGCTCAAGTTTCTAATTCAGAAACAAACTCTGCCTGGAAACGCTCGCCGAGCCTCTCCGCCGTGTCACACCAAGGTCAAGACTGCGAAGCCCCAAACACACACTTCTCTCACTGGCAGACGATTTCTTTGAATATTTTTCAGGAACACTCTTCAGACGCGACCTCCGTGACAAGATTCTTCAGTGAAGTGCGCAGTTCCGAAAGAGCGCGCGCTGCACCTGGACTCCCAATCACGCGCTGGAAGAGACTAGACTGCTAACCTAGCATTCCACGCATTCCATAAACGGGACCATGTGATGTCTCGGCTGGTGCCCCGTTTCCTAGTTCTTAAGCACTTTGAATCAGCACCCAGCTTACAGGGAGGAGGGATCCTGACATGCTGTGCCCCTTGAAACGCTGGGCCTAAACCCCGCTGTTGCTTTTCACCGTCGCCGCCCGGTACCTGTAGTTGGGTGTGGAGACCAGGCGCCTTGAAGCTGAGGAGCGCTGTGGCGGGAAGAGGCGCTGCCTTGCGTCAATCACCGCCGTTGCCCGGAGTTACCTGCGCTGTCCTGAGGCCTGACATCACCGCCGTCCGCGAAGTGCCGCTGCTGCCTGCGTCTCCGCTGTGGCTCCCGGAGCAAGGAGAGGGCCTCCGCAGCATTGGAGAGGCCTGTGCCAGGCCTAGGAGGCCAAGACAACCTTCCCCACGTGACGGCCATGCTGTGATTGGCGGTTAACGTCGCGGGGGCCGTCTCTGATTGGGGCCGACACCGGAAGAAGCCCTGGAAGAGCCAGGATCGGCCGGAGCGCCGGCAAGGGGGCTCGAAGGAGAGCGCAAGACCCCGATCTTCCACAGGCCGGAAACACGCCCAGGAAAGTCTGCCTGGCAAGTGTGAGCTCCTGCACCACGCCGCCAGGGCCTGCGAAGGACTATACATCAAGGTAACTATCCCCGGGGGAGGGCCAGAGTCTATGGAGGCGACGGGGCTGCAGAGAAGCCTGAGAAGTTAGTGAGGCAACCCCGTGACTGCCCCCCCCCCTGCCGGAGACTGTAGTTTGGCCCAGTTGGCCCTAATTAACCAGATCACTGGAGCAAGGGAAAAAGGGACTAAGGCCCCTCTGTACTGGGCGGTGGCCATATTTGCTGACTGCTTTTCTCTGGCTATGGGAGTGTCATTGACAACCTGCCCTGTAGCAGGAAACTGTGTTCATGTTTTTGGATGTACAATTTAGGTAGAGGTTTATACGTTTTAATGATCCACATGCCTAGGAAATGTGTTTCATTGAAGTGTCTTATGAAATGTTGCTATTATGAACCTGCTTATGACAAATTGTATTGCCTACCCTACCCTAACTAGTATCAAGGTATTTACAGAAATGTTGCCTGATGTTTAAATAAATGCTCAGTACCTGAATTGATGCCTAGTACATACCAGTGAGTTACTTACCTGCAACGAGGAAAGTCTAGATAAAGACTCTTGTTTTAAACAACTAGCTGGTGTGGTGTCGTTTTATTGCGTGTGCCTCCCTGTCTCGGTGTGAGTGTGTGCTGCATTTCTGCTTTACACCTAGTCTTCGGGTGCCATCCTGCTCGCACCAAGCTACCGCAGCGGAATTGGTGACCCCAGTTCTTACATGCAGCACATACATGTGACAGAAGAGGAATGCAGTGATCAGCACCTAAGCAGGAGCCCGTGGGATTATAGTCTGAAGGCACACAGGCATGACTTTGATTTTGTTGAAGTTGCGTACTCCAGTTGTGGACCCTTAAGTGGTATTGGCCAACCTTGCTTTCATATGGTTCAGAGGCAGACAGTTTTCAAACTGTGCAACAGATCTGGGAATCGGATCTGATGACTCAGTGGACTAATGCAATCATTTCACGGTTCTGTTTCTTAACCAATGATTGCATGTTTGCCTCCCTGTAGGTCCACGCAGCCTTTCATACTTCGAAAGATGTTACAAAGAGCACCATTAATGTGAGTAACGATAAACATCTCATATATGTAAATGCTGCTAAGGCACCTCCTGTCAGGCACCAGGAACCAATCACCTCATATCCAGGCTCTGTAGGAATGAAGCGTAGGCCACCCACTCACCTTTAGGCTGGTCCTCAACACTCGAGTGACAGTGACCCCGCTTCTTTTAGGGAAAGGGTAAAAGGGGAATTGGAGGAGGTAAGGAAGAGGTTGGTTCTAGTGTTCTGTTTCTTCTCCGACCACCTTTGTTGTCTCAGTGCTGTTGGGAATTCTAGGGTCACTGCTTTCTGTCATCAAACACCTTTTCAGTAAGCACAATGTATCACTCAAAGATCTGCAACAATTCCGCTTACACTGTTATTCTCATGCACCCTGCCCACCTGCAAGCTGAACCTCACTCTCCAATCATATATCTGCCGTTTGTACAAAGTGTTCATCAAATAACCTATTCCATCACAGGTTTGTGCAAGGTGTCCATAAGTCTGCACACAAGTATCCATCAAAAAACCTATTCAGGCATAGGGTTATAATCAAAGTTCATTGAATTGACGCATTGAATACAATGTACAAACTTTAGGCAGGGTCTGCGTTTCAAGTAAGGTAAGCAATGAAGAACTCCATCTATGAGAATGTTATTAAATAGTTTGCAAGGTACAGTGCACTGCCCTTTTGTTGGCGCTTGTGATAAGTTGAGGATTTTTGAAAGCCTGAACCCTTGATCCTTTGAAAATCTTACTTTTCTCTTTTCTTTTTCTTTTTCTTTTGCAGGTTATGGCGAGGCACAGAAGCCCATGGAGCTGCATGGGAAGTAATGGCATTGACGACGCAGAAGGCCAAGACGCTGGATTCGCCAGAGCCAGGAGCCGGAGGATAGAACCTCCTCCGGTGAAAAAAGTAAAGGCAAGGAGGGCTTGAGGCCTAGGGTGTAGTCTTTATAGACCTCACCCCAAGATGGCTGCCAAAATCGTATGAGGCTGACATTTCACAGGTTTGTGCCTCTCTGTGATATTGGGATGAAAGGATGGCCAAACAAGAGGTTAGGATTGGGAAATGCCTCTATCTAAGCGATTTTTGGACATGTGCGAGCCTTTTGTTACGTTGTACCCAAGGAAGTGGAGGGAGTGCATAGGGGGTTATTTATGAGGCACAGAAGGAGTGTAAGCTGTATGCAGCAGGAGAGCAGGGCCTAGGGGGTCAGCTCATGACATGGTGGAGTACAATAAGTGCATAATGCAAGTGTTAACACCTCCTTGGGACTGAATGTCGCTCTCTACCCATACCCCCGTATTGTTAGCTATATCTACAACAGGGTGCACAAAATTGAAAGCTTGGGGGCTTCTCAGGACTAAAGGCCTGATTAAATGTTCAATGAATGGGTTACACCATCACACATGTGATGACCATCCCGCATGCCATATCATGAGGGCCTATAGATATAATGGACTTGTATTACCGCAGACAGGATATCCTTCCCATTTGTAACAGAGTAACCTGCCTGCAGAACTCTAAACCTGGACCTATTGTAGGTATGTACTGGCGGTGACCCGCCCCACCCCACCACCTTTTTCTAAACATGAAGAGTGTCTGTCAGGTGGAGCAGAGGTCAGCCTAACTGACACTCTTCATGTTCAGGTCAGGCAGCCAGGTGCTGTACTAGTGCTAAATGGGTAGGCACCCGGCTGTCTAAGCTGAACTTTGCTGGGCCTAAAGATGTTACAGCCCTGTGCACTTTACCTCTTTACTCCAGCAAAGTGCTTGGTGGTGTTTCCTCTCATGATGAATGGGAATATCACTCATAGCCTTTGACATGGGCACTTGAGTTTTGAGCCCCTAGTGTCCAGGGTGCAGTGTCTAGCAATGATGCTCATCACACAGTGTGGTGGGGTCAGCAGTCTCACTGACCCTGTCTCATTCTGTGACGAGTAAGGAGCTGCCACCTCCTCTCACTGACTGACCTATAACAAGGTCAGCCAGTGAGTGAAGACACCATCCCAAATCGTGGGGAACTAGCGAGGCTTCTCTCATGCCACCTGAGATAACCTCCATGGCCCAGTAAGTGTTGTCTTTTTAATATTTGGTGCATATGTGTGTATGTAGGAATGTATGTGTATTTGGAGTGTGGCATGTGAATACATGGGTGTGAGTAAGTGAGACTGCATGTTGTCCGCCTGCTTGTTCCCCCACTCAAATTACCCACTGCCACTGGCATGTACCCCAGTATTTGCCTTGCTTTTATTCTGGTCGATACAGAGACTTGATGTTTTTGGCATGAGTCAGAAACCTTTGTATATAATACACAGGCCACTCACATGTTTTACCCTTACTGTCATTAGCAGGTTATCTCACCTGCTGCGAGAAACCATGTGTAATCTGCAGGTCACAGAATTGTACCCTTGCCAAGCAGCACACTAGGTTACTGCATGTGTTGCTAAGATATTTGTGTAATCTTCAGTTAAATATTTTCAAGCGAGCATGAGAGCTGAAAAGCTACAGGTCAATGTAAAATAGTATGGCAGGCTATTGCAAATGCTGAAGCACTTTTGTATAATCTACCTGGCATACAATTTCATCCTGCTATGGTAGCACAGGAGTTAATTGTACCAACTGCAAAAATCTTTGTAATATCTGCAGATACCATTGTTACCTATTATTAAATAGCAGAACACCGTACTGCACCCACAACAGAGGTCTTCATGTAATCTGGACCTCACAGTTTAGCCTCTTAATCAAATTGCTCAACGAATTAAGCATCCTTCCCTAAGTGTGCTTGTCTGATTGTGTATATGTATTCTACATGACACAGTTTAGAATCCAGTAAAATAACTGGACACAAAGTAGTTCCCTCTCGTCACAGATTTGTACACTGGTGAAATAGCTGATTTGAGAAGTCTATAAATTGCTCCCACATGTCTCTGGTCATCTGTACTAAAGTGACAGCGATTATATATTTATATATATATTCACTGAAAAAACCATAGGTTATAGACCATATATAGTTAGGAATTAGCATTTAGAAAACCTTATTTCACTCACACAAAACCATTGAAATTCCATATATAGTTAGTTGCACTAACTATATATCGCGCACCCGCAATCCACTGCTGATGATGTCACATATTACATCATTCATGACATGGTCAGTGACATCACTGATGACATCACTGATGACATCTCAAATGACATCACTGATGATATCTCTTTTGACATCAATGGTCACATCAATGATGATATCATTAATGTGACAATACAATGCATCTCCTCAACTTTAATATAACCTCTGTTACACCCAGTGTTAAATACAGAGTATAATTTTTGAAACCATTGACACACCAATACTAGTTACTACATACACATTCACTGATTCCTACGTCTACACACACATTCACTCATTCACCCATACAATCATTCATACATACAATCACTCATCTTTACAACACTATCATATGCACTCATACACCTATACAGACACTCACACTCTGCCACTCATCCATGGAGTTACTCACACACCTAGTCAGTCCTGTAAAGAATCAATCACACTTCCATTTTCTAATCTACACAGTTAAACATAGAGTACCTTACATTTTCAAACATATACTAACACATACTTACTCTCTTATAGAATCACTGATACAAGTACACATTGATCTGCACAGAGTCACACACCTCCCAGCCAGCCATACACACACTCAGTCTCCCATACAAATACTTGTGCAACCAATCAATAACCCATATAGCTACTTATATAGCTACTGATCAACACATGCAGCAGCTTGCACAACAACAGACATACTGATGCACACTTTCAGACAGTTTAGTCACTAACCCGTGCATTTAGTAAGACGCATTTAATCACTCACTCATACAGTCAATCACGCACCTACTAAAACCTTCATTCAGACACTTATACATCCACTCATTCTTCAATATGTAAAACATATTTAAACTTTACAGAAACACATAATCACTGGATGTTGTCATCAGTGATGTCATCAGTGATGTCACTGACCATGTCATGAATGATGTAATATGTGACATCATCAGCAGTGGATTGCGGGTGCGCGATATATAGTTAGTGCAACTAACTATATATGGAATTTCAATGGTTTTGTGTGAGTGAAATAAGGTTTTCTAAATGCTAATTCCTAACTATATATGGTCTATAACCTATGGTTTTTTCAGTGAATTTTCAAGGTTTTGTAAATGCTAATTCCTAACTATATATGGTCTATAACCTATGGTTTTTTCTGTGAATTTCATTGTTTTTTTAACAGCTAATATCTGTAGCTGTAAAATGTATTCTTCTTTAAATCCAAAAATATATTTTATATGTTTATGAATAATTTTTTTTTAAAATATTTTTTTTTCTTCGTTCCCGCTTCGCGAATCGGGAAGCTTCCCGTTAGCTGACCTTGATGCCGCGAAATAGACCGCGAGCCGGTAAACGTTTCTTTACCGCAAGTGCCGCGTTAGAAAACAACATCGTGACGCCTCCCGTCCGCATGACGTTCCACGTTGTCGCGTGATACGTCATATGACGTGCTACGTTAGCGAACTGGTACGCGAAAAGAGTGCCAAAGCGCAGGTTTCTGGAAGCAAACCGGGAGGCCCTGCAAAGCGCTTAACGTAAACACAGCAAGTCATGTGACTTGGTAATAACACTTTTCATTGGTTCATTTCACTTTTGGTTTCCTAATGATGTAAGACTAGGTCATATAATCTAAAATGAACACTTTTGATTGGTTGAGAACTCTTGTTTTTCCCAAATGATGAAAATCCCTCCTTCTTTCCTCACTCTGACTTTCATCATTGTGAGAGAAAGACCCTTTGTGATCACTGAGCAATGGCTTCTTTAGTAGCTTCAGCTGGTGCTTCCCCACCACCTCCACCACATCCAAGGAAGAGTGGACCACCTGCTCAAGTTGTAATTCAACAAGAAGAAGAAGAAGAGGAACAGGAGGACGAGCACGAAGAGAGGCAGTTTTTGCCTGAGCAGCCCAAGACGTCTCACCGGAAAGAAAACTTCATTTGGCAATTTTTTAAAATTCCCAAAGGTCAGAAAAAAGTAAATGCAAGATACGTAACTTGCCTTATATGTCAAGATAGACTGTCCAGAGGGACCGACAAAAAATACAGTTTCGGAAACTACACAATGCATCGCCATATGACTAGGTGGCATCCTAACAACTACAGTGCTGCACAGTTTCGGAACGACCTAGATAATCTCCCTATTATGGCCAGAAGATCTGTTGTACCGGAAGTAACGGGACCAGAGGGCAGGGAGATGGTGCCAAATATACAAATGAGATTTGGTGAAGTAAAACACACCTGCGTATTTTGCGATGGATTCATTTCCTACGGAGAAAGAAGCATCACTCTGATCAACAGAGCTATTGACTATCATATGCAAGTTTGTCCGAAACGCCCAAAATAATAAATACTTCTTTTTTTTGTTTTGTTGCTCCTGTTGAGCCCTTTACAATGAATCGTTTTCATTGCCCCCTCCAAGAAAAACCCAAAAAAATATAAAACTGTTCCGAAAAATTCAAAAACATTAAAAAAATGTTCAGAAAAATAAAAAAAAAAGTTCTTTTCAGAACTACCTCCCCGTTATTAAAAAATTGGTACAATATTTGGAACTGTGCCAACCTCTATTTCTCTTAGTTCGCTTCCTAGTTCGCTCGCTGGTACGCGAACTGGAAGCGAACCAAAAACAGTAAGTATAAGGGAAGGAAACACACACTTATGTTAAAAGAAAGACAGCTATAGGGGAGTAAACTAGAGATACTATTACCCATAATCCACTACTGATGATGTCACATATTACATCATTCATGACATGCTCAGTGACATCATCAGCAGAGGATTGCGGGTTTTTTGGCAACATGCCTTATCCACGGTTTAATAACGCTGCCTTTTGCTTTATATAAGTTTTCAAATTGTATGAAATATATACCAATAGGTCTTTATGAACCTTTAGGTAGTGCTTTTGTTCATGAGGTCTGGTCGCTTCCATACACATACAGATGTTTCAAAGATGATCAAGAAGTTTATCTGAATGGAGAGGAATGCACTGAGACGCCAGATCATTCACTAATGTGTAGGCACATACAGTTACACGATTCATGCAACAAACACCGACCAAATATGGCTTGCGTGTTGCAAGGCACGCCAGTTCCTGCTATCATCCCCACGTTCAAGTTGTTGGAAAATGGTAGTTATTTGATGCTCAATAATGAAGATTGTTCTGAGTTAATTAAAAGTATTCCTTTTATCGTAACAGTAAGTGAACGGGTTATTTGCTGCAGAAATGTTCTATTTCCTCCCACACATGAACATAGGGAGTTTTCAATCTGGCCACAAATACCAACCTTGGGACACGTTTCAACGGCATGACAAGAATAAGAGCTCTTTTGTCTCAGAGAGAGGTGGCCTTGAGTTCGGCCCGTGAAACTTTCGTACTTCACATAGCGAACACCCGTACACAGGTTTGCCTTTCAATTTCAGCAACATGTTTCCGACTATCTTTAACGCATCCTCCACAAAATCCCTGGCACACTTTTTTAAAGTTGTTACCAGTGGTCTCGTGACTTCATTTGAGAAAATCTTTGGAGTCATCCCTGCTCCCTTTCATTCCATTTTCTCCACTCTGGTTCGTGGATTGCATTTTTACTTGCATTACCAGCGGACGCTCTTGTGCTTTTTTACATTTTTAAATATGGATGTCCCTCCTATGCAACCTCCGACCCTGCAGCTGCTGACACTGTTCCGCAATCGCATGCTAGAATATTATGGCACAATGCCGTTGGCGATATTAAGCACGGCATATGGATTATCTTTTCGGTTCTCCTACTTCACCTGTGTCCAGCCTGTATTTCACTGCCTGACCTGTGATTTCGATTGGGCCATTGATTTGTGTCTCTGCGGACCGGTTTCTCCTGACGTCGACTTTAATCAGCTGATGACTCCTATCATTACTCACGAGTTGATTTGTCCTGGCGAAAGGATTATGGCTGTGGCATTGATGCATGGACTACTTGGTCCCTGGAATTTACTGGCGGCAGCACAGTCTTTCTTGGAACACAGCTTTCTTGAAAACCCACCGAGCTGTCCTCTGATGGTGATAGAGGATCCGGTGCTGGGAGAGCACCTATGTTCTTTTCCGCTTTTAAATTGGATGGCTGAACTGTTTTCGGATGAAGACGGTGACTTCCTGTTGGAGGCTGTTGCAGCTTATTTTGCATACACAGTTATGTCATAGACCTTTTTCATGTTTCATATGCTGAGTACTAGCATTTCATTGACAATTCATTGACTTAATTGTCAAGTTTTTATTATTTACCTTGCCTATTGGCTTAAGACTCGATAAAGTACTTGGCTGTTTTATTTTTCTTTAGCATTGAATTTTCCTAGTTTTTAATGCTTTACCTTGCGGACCGTCCACATATAAACTTGCAATCTGCTCTCATGAGATGGCACTTCTATTATCTTATTCAGTTTGTTTCCGGATCATGAGGAGGTGTCATCTAGGTCCTGGATATCTTTACACCGTGTTAAGTTAGCATGGGCTCATTACCGGTTTAAACGCCATTTTTCCTTTTTTGCAACTTCTGCACACGACATTTAGTTGTTGCTTTAGCTTTCCACCTAGTAGTTCATCGTGGTTTACATGAGAATAATATGTTATTGGTCTACTATCTGCTTTACTTGTTAAACTATATCTGTACAGCGAGTGCTAAAGTTTCAAGAACAACACGATACAGAATTGTTATGAGGTCTGATCTCCACGACTTCATACTCATAACATAAGTGCAACTTCTGCCAATTCTGGGCATGAGGCGGGTTTTATATTGCTTTGCCGAACACACATACACAACAGTTGATGCGGTTCACATGAAGAGAGAGCTGGTGTATGCTGATGTGATTCCTTCAAATCTAAGACACTAAAGTATGGGCACGCCCTAAACCAACACAAAGAGACCTTCTTAGCAAATAATATAATATGTGTATTAGGGAGGGTGAGATATAAGCAGCCGCGGGCCGTGGAGGGAGTTACGGTGAGGCAGGGAGGCGGGGAGGGGGAGAAGCAGGGTGGAGCCCTCTCTACCTTGCCCCTCCCCCTCCCCGCCTCCCTGCCCCACCGTAACTCCCTCCACGGCCCGCGGCTGCTTATAAGTGTTGCTAACTCTTATTCATTTACAGCATGTTAACATACTGTCACCATTCGCTTTTTATGTACTAGTAACTATGCTGGTAATTTTGCTACTGATAATATGTGTACTTGTATTCTCCACCCTGCTTCTCCCCCTCCCCGCCTCCCTGCCTCACCGTAACTCCCTCCACGGCCCGCGGCTGCTTATAAGTGTTGCTAACTCTTATTCATTTACAGCATGTTAACATACTATCACCATTCACTTTTTATGTACTAGTAACTATGCTGGTAATTTTGCTACTGATAATATGTGTACTTTTATTATCTAAGGTACTACGCCTGAGAAGACGGCATTAGTAAATAAACATTTCAAATACACATGTGTTCTTCTTAACTCCATGTTCTGGTTTCTAAGAAATATATAACGACCGACTGTTCATGAGTTCCACGTATCCTGAGGTACTATAAGTTCATATTATGGATTGTCTAAACATTGAGAGTTTGTTATATCCAATGTGACACTGTACCTAGCTTGCTAAATAGTTTTTGATTACTAACGTGAGTTTTGGGACACCCTAATTCGCCGAGGTTCCAATCCTCTGTCCACAGTTCTGTGTGAGAACAGAAACCCTGCGACAGGGGCACCCCCGACCCTTGCTGGACCTTCATCACACTTGCGATACAACTCCAGCAATGCGCCACCTTTACGGCACAGATACATCACGCATCTGTGCTGTTTTTGCCCCGTGATGCGCCGCATTGTAAATGCAGCACACCATAGGTGACGGAACAGCGGCACAGAATGACTAACACATCCCTGGTGATGCGCCAGTCATCATAAATCTATCCCTATGCTTCTTATCTTGTTAGAGATGAACCGCCATATGTATCATCAAAGTTATTTGCATTTCCTAAATAGCGAACTTTAAGGAATAAATAGCGATTCTTTACCATTCCTAGTTTGCGATGAGCTATTTGCTAATTAGCCGAATGTAGCCCAATGAAGCCCAATGTAGCCCAATGTAGCCCAAAGATGGCCGCCAGACACACAAAAAAACAAATGTAGCCCAAATATCAGCCAGATGTAGCCCAACTATAGCCCAGTGACAGAATGACCAATCAGCTTCGCAAACCTCCGTTACGCGAAGCGGAGCGCTGTTACAGATATATATCTTTTTTTGAACGTTAATTTCTCAAAATCCACTGGAGCACATATATTGAGACCTAGCAAAGGCACATCGGGCTACCAGTCCCTAATATTTTGCCAAGTTTCGTGCAAATCCATTCAGCCGTTCAATTATTATTTTTATTATTTTTTTTTGCCCCGCGGGGCCCTTTTAAAACCTCCACATCAAACCTAGGGGGTCAGCGAGGATCTACTATGCCCCCTTATAGTTATTTCCCCCTTTGTTTTGACCTCCTCTTGTCTCTCGATCCTACCGAGAGACAAGATGGCGGCCGCTACGGACTGTTTGGAATGTTGACAGACGCCGGAGAACCAATCAGCTTCGCTTCACAAAGCTCCGTTGCGCGAAAAGTCCGCGAACCAGAGCGCTAACCGGTCCGCTGTTACAGATATATATCTTTTTTTAAACGTTAATTTCTCAAAATCCACTGGAGCACATATATTGAGACCTACAAAAGGCACATCGGGCTACCAGTCCCTACAATTTTGCCAAGTTTCGTGCAAATCCATTCAGCCGTTCGGGCTAAAAGTGAGGCCAACCGCCCTATGGAAAACTCAATGTTAAAAACACGTTTTGGGACCCCCCTTTTTTCTCGGCCCCCACTGGACGAACCCCCCCCAAATTTTCAAGGGCTGCTCAGAAACAAAATGTGCCATTTTCCTGAAAATTTCAGCCAATTCCGTCCACAAACGCCAAAGTTATTAGACATAGAATTTTCAAAAAACCCATAGAGAAAAAATCCTAACTATATATACCTACTGGCGACCGCCAGTAGGTAATATATATATATATATATATATATATATATTCACAGAAAAAACCATAGGTTATAGACCATATATAGTTAGGAATTAGCATTTACAAAACCTTGAAAATTCACTGAAAAAACCATAGGTTATAGACCATATATAGTTAGGAATTAGCATTTAGAAAACCTTATTTTACTCACACAAAACCATTGAAATTCCATATATAGTTAGTTGCACTAACTATATATCGCGCACCCGCAATCCACTGCTGATGATGTCACATATTACATCATTCATGACATGGTCAGTGACATCACTGATGACATCACTGATGACATCTCAAATGACATCACTGATGACATCACTGATGACATCTCATTTGACATCATTCTTGTGCTAATACGATAAACCTCTTCAGACTCTAATATAACCTTAGATACACTCAGTGTATACAGACACTCACACACTGTCACTCATCCATGGAGTTACTCACACACCTAGTCAGTCATGCAAAGAAACAATCTCACCTCCATTTCCTCAACTATACAGTTATACACACCTTACTTATTCAAACATATACTAACACATATTTACTCTCTTATACAATCCCTGATACAAGTTCACAATGATCCATACAGCCACTCACACATTCAGTGGCTCTCATGCACAGTTATTTATATATGCCAACTCTCACATGTACTGTGTTTTACATATGTACTTACTATGACATGTAGCATTGAGATATCCATTCACTCATCAATACACTCATGCACACAGTCAACCGCCCATGTAGCTTTTTCCACATGCACTCTTGAACTCATACACCTAGTGAATCAACTGCTCACACATCTATGCACAGAGTCACACACCTCCCAGCCACCCCCACACAAACTCAATCTCCCATAGAAATACTTGGGCAACCAATTAATAACACATATAGCCTCTCGTATAGCTAATGATCAACACATGCAGCAGTTTACATCACAACAGACATAATGATGCACAAATTAAGACAGTTTAGTCACTAACCCATGCATTCAGTGAGACACATTTAATCACTCACTCATACAGTCAGTCACGCACCTACTAAATCCTTCATCCAGACACTTATACATCCACTCATTCTTCAATATCTAAGACATATTTTAACTTTACAGAAACATACAGTCACTGGATGTTGTCATCAGTGATGTCATTTGAGATGTCATCAGTGATGTCATCAGTGATGTCACTGACCATGTCATGAATGATGTAATATGTGACATCATCAGCAGTGGATTGCGGGTGCGCGATATATAGTTAGTGCAACTAACTATATATGGAATTTCAATGGTTTTGTGTGAGTAAAATAAGGTTTTCTAAATGCTAATTCCTAACTATATATGGTCTATAACCTATGGTTTTTTCAGTGAATTTTCAAGGTTTTGTAAATGCTAATTCCTAACTATATATGGTCTATAACCTATGGTTTTTTCTGTGAATTTCATTGGTTTTTTAACAGCTAATATCTGTAGCTGTAAAATGTATTCTTCTTTAAATCCAAAAATATATTTTATATGTTTATGAATAATTTTTTTTTTAAATATTTTTTTTTCTTCGTTCCCGCTTCGCGAATCGGGAAGCTTCCCGTTAGCTGACCTTGATGCCGCGAAATAGACCGCGAGCCGGTAAACGTTTCTTTACCGCAAGTGCCGCGTTAGAAAACAACATCGTGACGCCTCCCGTCCGCATGACGTTCCACGTTGTCGCGTGATACGTCATATGACGTGCTACGTTAGCGAACTGGTACGCGAAGCGAGTGCCAAAGCGCAGGTTTCTGGAAGCAAACCAGGAGGCCCTGCAAAGCGCTTAACGTAAACACAGCAAGTCATGTGACTTGGTAATAACACTTTTCATTGGTTCATTTCACTTTTGGTTTCCTAATGATGTAAGACTAGGTCATATAATCTAAAATGAACACTTTTGATTGGTTGAGAACTCTTGTTTTTCCCAAATGATGAAAATCCCTCCTTCTTTCCTCACTCTGACTTTCATCATTGTGAGAGAAAGACCCTTTGTGATCACTGAGCAATGGCTTCTTTAGTAGCTTCAGCTGGTGCTTCCCCACCACCTCCACCACCTCCAAGGAAGAGAGGACCACCTGCTCAAGTTGTAATTCAACAAGAAGAAGAAGAAGAGGAACAGGAGGACGAGCACGAAGAGAGGCAGTTTTTGCCTGAGCAGCCCAAGACGTCTCACCGGAAAGAAAACTTCATTTGGCAATTTTTTAAAATTCCCAAAGGTCAGAAAAAAGTAAATGCAAGATACGTAACTTGCCTTATATGTCAAGATAGACTGTCCAGAGGGACCGACAAAAAATACAGTTTCGGAAACTACACAATGCATCGCCATATGACTAGGTGGCATCCTAACAACTACAGTGCTGCACAGTTTCGGAACGACCTAGATAATCTCCCTATTATGGCCAGAAGATCTGTTGTACCGGAAGTAACGGGACCAGAGGGCAGGGAGATGGTGCCAAATATACAAATGAGATTTGGTGAAGTAAAACACACCTGCGTATTTTGCGATGGATTCATTTCCTACGGAGAAAGAAGCATCACTCTGATCAACAGAGCTATTGACTATCATATGCAAGTTTGTCCGAAACGCCCAAAATAATAAATACTTCTTTTTTTTGTTTTGTTGCTCCTGTTGAGCCCTTTACAATGAATCGTTTTCATTGCCCCCTCCAAGAAAAACCCAAAAAAATATAAAACTGTTCCGAAAAATTCAAAAACATTAAAAAAATGTTCAGAAAAATAAAAAAAGAAGTTCTTTTCAGAACTACCTCCCCGTTATTAAAAAATTGGTACAATATTTGGAACTGTGCCAACCTCTATTTCTCTTAGTTCGCTTCCTAGTTCGCTCGCTGGTACGCGAACTGGAAGCGAACCAAAAACAGTAAGTATAAGGGAAGGAAACACACACTTATGTTAAAAGAAAGACAGCTATAGGGGAGTAAACTAGAGATACTATTACCCATAATCCACTACTGATGATGTCACATATTACATCATTCATGACATGCTCAGTGACATCATCAGCAGAGGATTGCGGGTTTTTTGGCAACATGCCTTATCCACGGTTTAATAACGCTGCCTTTTGCTTTATATAAGTTTTCAAATTGTATGAAATATATACCAATAGGTCTTTATGAACCTTTAGGTAGTGCTTTTGTGCATGAGGTCTGGTCGCTTCCATACACATACAGATGTTTCAAAGATGATCAAGAAGTTTATCTGAATGGAGAGGAATGCACTGAGACGCCAGATCATTCACTAATGTGTAGGCACATACAGTTACACGATTCATGCAACAAACACCGACCAAATATGGCTTGCGTGTTGCAAGGCACGCCAGTTCCTGCTATCATCCCCACGTTCAAGTTGTTGGAAAATGGTAGTTATTTGATGCTCAATAATGAAGATTGTTCTGAGTTAATTAAAAGTATTCCTTTTATCGTAACAGTAAGTGAACGGGTTATTTGCTGCAGAAATGTTCTATTTCCTCCCACACATGAACATAGGGAGTTTTCAATCTGGCCACAAATACCAACCTTGGGACACGTTTCAACGGCATGACAAGAATAAGAGCTCTTTTGTCTCAGAGAGAGGTGGCCTTGAGTTCGGCCCGTGAAACTTTCGTACTTCACATAGCGAACACCCGTACACAGGTTTGCCTTTCAATTTCAGCAACATGTTTCCGACTATCTTTAACGCATCCTCCACAAAATCCCTGGCACACTTTTTTAAAGTTGTTACCAGTGGTCTCGTGACTTCATTTGAGAAAATCTTTGGAGTCATCCCTGCTCCCTTTCATTCCATTTTCTCCACTCTGGTTCGTGGATTGCATTTTTACTTGCATTACCAGCGGACGCTCTTGTGCTTTTTTACATTTTTAAATATGGATGTCCCTCCTATGCAACCTCCGACCCTGCAGCTGCTGACACTGTTCCGCAATCGCATGCTAGAATATTATGGCACAATGCCGTTGGCGATATTAAGCACGGCATATGGATTATCTTTTCGGTTCTCCTACTTCACCTGTGTCCAGCCTGTATTTCACTGCCTGACCTGTGATTTCGATTGGGCCATTGATTTGTGTCTCTGCGGACCGGTTTCTCCTGACGTCGACTTTAATCAGCTGATGACTCCTATCATTACTCACGAGTTGGTTTGTCCTGGCGAAAGGATTATGGCTGTGGCATTGATGCATGGACTACTTGGTCCCTGGAATTTACTGGCGGCAGCACAGTCTTTCTTGGAACACAGCTTTCTTGAAAACCCACCGAGCTGTCCTCTGATGGTGATAGAGGATCCGGTGCTGGGAGAGCACGTATGTTCTTTTCCGCTTTTAAATTGGATGGCTGAACTGTTTTCGGATGAAGACGGTGACTTCCTGTTGGAGGCTGTTGCAGCTTATTTTGCATACACAGTTATGTCATAGACCTTTTTCATGTTTCATATGCTGAGTACTAGCATTTCATTGACAATTCATTGACTTAATTGTCAAGTTTTTATTATTTACCTTGCCTATTGGCTTAAGACTCGATAAAGTACTTGGCTGTTTTATTTTTCTTTAGCATTGAATTTTCCTAGTTTTTAATGCTTTACCTTGCGGACCGTCCACATATAAACTTGCAATCTGCTCTCATGAGATGGCACTTCTATTATCTTATTCAGTTCGTTTCCGGATCATGGGGAGGTGTCATCTAGGTCCTGGATATCTTTACACCGTGTTAAGTTAGCATGGGCTCATTACCGGTTTAAACGCCATTTTTCCTTTTTTGCAACTTCTGCACACGACATTTAGTTGTTGCTTTAGCTTTCCACCTAGTAGTTCATCGTGGTTTACATGAGAATAATATGTTATTGGTCTACTATCTGCTTTACTTGTTAAACTATATCTGTACAGCGAGTGCTAAAGTTTCAAGAACAACACGATACAGAATTGTTATGAGGTCTGATCTCCACGACTTCATACTCATAACATAAGTGCAACTTCTGCCAATTCTGGGCATGAGGCGGGTTTTATATTGCTTTGCCGAACACACATACACAACAGTTGATGCGGTTCACATGAAGAGAGAGCTGGTGTATGCTGATGTGATTCCTTCAAATCTAAGACACTAAAGTATGGGCACGCCCTAAACCAACACAAAGAGACCTTCTTAGCAAATAATATAATATGTGTATTAGGGAGGGTGAGATATAAGCAGCCGCGGGCCGTGGAGGGAGTTACGGTGAGGCAGGGAGGCGGGGAGGGGGAGAAGCAGGGTGGAGCCCTCTCTACCTTGCCCCTCCCCCTCCCCGCCTCCCTGCCCCACCGTAACTCCCTCCACGGCCCGCGGCTGCTTATAAGTGTTGCTAACTCTTATTCATTTACAGCATGTTAACATACTGTCACCATTCGCTTTTTATGTACTAGTAACTATGCTGGTAATTTTGCTACTGATAATATGTGTACTTGTATTCTCCACCCTGCTTCTCCCCCTCCCCGCCTCCCTGCCTCACCGTAACTCCCTCCACTGCCCGCGGCTGCTTATAAGTGTTGCTAACTCTTATTCATTTACAGCATGTTAACATACTATCACCATTCACTTTTTATGTACTAGTAACTATGCTGGTAATTTTGCTACTGATAATATGTGTACTTTTATTATCTAAGGTACTACGCCTGAGAAGACGGCATTAGTAAATAAACATTTCAAATACACATGTGTTCTTCTTAACTCCATGTTCTGGTTTCTAAGAAATATATAACGACCGACTGTTCATGAGTTCCACGTATCCTGAGGTACTATAAGTTCATATTCTGGATTGTCTAAACATTGAGAGTTTGTTATATCCAATGTGACACTGTACCTAGCTTGCTAAATAGTTTTTGATTACTAACGTGAGTTTTGGGACACCCTAATTCGCCGAGGTTCCAATCCTCTGTCCACAGTTCTGTGTGAGAACAGAAACCCTGCGACAGGGGCACCCCCGACCCTTGCTGGAGCTTCATCACACTTGCGATACAACTCCAGCAATGCGCCACCTTTACGGCACAGATACATCACGCATCTGTGCTGTTTTTGCCCCGTGATGCGCCGCATTGTAAATGCAGCACACCATAGGTGACGGAACAGCGGCACAGAATGACTAACACATCCCTGGTGATGCGCCAGTCATCATAAATCTATCCCTATGCTTCTTATCTTGTTAGAGATGAACCGCCATATGTATCATCAAAGTTATTTGCATTTCCTAAATAGCGAACTTTAAGGAATAAATAGCGATTCTTTACCATTCCTAGTTTGCGATGAGCTATTTGCTAATTAGCCGAATGTAGCCCAATGAAGCCCAATGTAGCCCAATGTAGCCCAAAGATGGCCGCCAGACACACAAAAAAACAAATGTAGCCCAAATATCAGCCAGATGTAGCCCAACTATAGCCCAGTGACAGAATGACCAATCAGCTTCGCAAACCTCCGTTACGCGAAGCGGAGCGCTGTTACAGATATATATCTTTTTTTGAACGTTAATTTCTCAAAATCCACTGGAGCACATATATTGAGACCTAGCAAAGGCACATCGGGCTACCAGTCCCTAATATTTTGCCAAGTTTCGTGCAAATCCATTCAGCCGTTCGATTATTATTTTTATTATTTTTTTTTGCCCCGCGGGGCCCTTTTAAAACCTCCACATCAAACCTAGGGGGTCAGCGAGGATCTACTATGCCCCCTTATAGTTATTTCCCCCTTTGTTTTGACCTCCTCTTGTCTCTCGATCCTACCGAGAGACAAGATGGCGGCCGCTACGGACTGTTTGGAATGTTGACAGACGCCGGAGAACCAATCAGCTTCGCTTCACAAAGCTCCGTTGCGCGAAAAGTCCGCGAACCAGAGCGCTAACCGGTCCGCTGTTACAGATATATATCTTTTTTTAAACGTTAATTTCTCAAAATCCACTGGAGCACATATATTGAGACCTACAAAAGGCACATCGGGCTACCAGTCCCTACAATTTTGCCAAGTTTCGTGCAAATCCATTCAGCCGTTCGGGCTAAAAGTGAGGCCAACCGCCCTATGGAAAACTCAATGTTAAAAACACGTTTTGGGACCCCCCTTTTTTCTCGGCCCCCACTGGACGAACCCCCCCCAAATTTTCAAGGGCTGCTCAGAAACAAAATGTGCCATTTTCCTGAAAATTTCAGCCGATTCCGTCCACAAACGCCAAAGTTATTAGACATAGAATTTTCAAAAAACCCATAGAGAAAAAATCCTAACTATATATACCTACTGGCGACCGCCAGTAGGTAAGATATATATATATATATATATATATATATATATATATATATATATATATATATATATATATATATATCTTACCTACTGGCGGTGTCCAGTAGGTAGTTATAGTTAGGACCTAGTTACCATAGGAAAATGGCAACATTCTATTCCCAATAACTTTGTCGTCCATTGACGAATCTTCGCAAAATTTTCAAAACAAATTCTTTGTTGATATCAGCTCCTATGTTAGAAGTTTGGGGGTGATTCGTCAAGGGGGGGTGAGAAAAAAGGGGGGTCCCAAAACGTGTTTTCTCCATGTTAATTTCTATAGGAAACTTTAGACAAGGCTACAGGTCGAATGGGTGAACGGAATAACCCCAAATTTGGCAGGTAGAAGGGTCTTGGTCTAGAAAGCACGCTTTTCTTTATTTGGTGTAAATTCATTAAGTAGTTTTGGAGAAATATCTAAATTTACAGATATCGATATTTGGGAATTCTGCCATCTGATTGGCTGAGGCATTACGAGAATGAGATTGCTGCTGATTGGCTGCGAGCGGTTGCATCTAGGAAGTGTTGGCGCCATTTTGTGATTTCATAAAAGCGAGTAAGGGGAAAAAAGGGTGAAAAAAGTGGGAAAAAGAAGGGTAGGAGCACTGTAACCTCCGTGGGGTGTTTAGGGTGTGCTATAGAGGGTGTGCGAAGTGAAGTACTCACCCCTACCGGTGTGAATGTGGTGGGCTACGGAAATTAAGTGAGGTATTGCCTAGAGTCTGATGCTGCTAATGTGAGCTGGTGCCGTACTCGGGGATTAAAGCGTGAGCCCAAATTGTGTGTCTTATGCTCTGAAGTCATGTGCCGTGGCCGCTGCACAACACTTGTGTAAGTATTTTCAGCATGTGTTTATAACAACTAGGATGAACTACTGCCCCGTACTGGTCTGAAAGTCCTGGGGTACGGAAATTTTGTGAGGTACTGTCTAGAGTCTCATGCTGCTAGGCTGAGCTGGACTTGGGGATGAAATTGTGAGTCCAAACTGTGTGTCATATGCTGTGAAGTCATGTGCTCTGGCCAATGTGCCACCTCTGTCCAAGTAGTGTCAGCATGAAGTTATAGCTACTTAGATGAACTTTTGTTTTGAACATTGTAGCTTGTGTATGGTGCTTAGGTCGTGTTGTGTAGGGAGTGCGAAGGTAAATCAGTACTGTATTTGTGCAAACTAATTACCCGTATGGGTGAATAGAGTCGAGGATTAAAGCGAGAGGTATATGCTGCAAAGTGAGATGATCTGGCTGCTGCGCCACAGCTGTGTGGAGAATACATTTTGGTGAGGGTCTGGGAGTTGCCGTTATCTGGCCCTAAAATAGAAGGCCTAATTTGTAAGTTATAGGGTGGCTCTAAAAAGAGCCCTTGTGTTCATTAGTTGGAGCTACATATAAGTGCGGATGCACAGCTTCAAGTTATTCAGGAAAACTCGGTTTCCCTGATCTGTGAAGTGTACTCCATCACTTCTGCATATATCTGCACATCAAAACGTATGTTGTTGTTGTAGATAGAACCCATTATGTGGTCTCTGAGGTATGCAGACACAGCATTGTTGACTATCTTCCGAGATTTTTCAATCTGAGGACAAAATGGTTTGGACCATTCCCACTTCTGCCTTTGGCATATATTGGAATATACAAAGACAATTTGAGGCAAAAGTAACATCAATTGTCCAAAGGTGTCCTTCATAAGCATTTCCAAACCTACCCCAATTAATGTGCGTAGGTCGTTTCCACCACAGTACACAATCATGAGGTCAGGGTGTTGGAGATGCAAACAGGTTTTAACCAAAGGCAACAATTGGCGGCATTTCAATTCCCTCTGTCCAAACCATGTAATGTCCACATTTTGTAAACCTAGGTCCAAGTCAATATATTTCTGTTCTGCATACCTCTTGCACCAGAAACAAAATCATGATTTATTCTTTGTGATTTGCTTTGTTTTTCTGTTAAAATTGGATTAGATTTTGAGCCGAGTCTTTGGGGGAGCCACTCACCGAACATCACAAGGGTGCTTTTGTAGTGTGTTTATCTAGGTACCTATATTGATACTCCTATTTCTGACCTTTGTCCGGTTATTAATTCACTAATGTCCATACACCGGCACAAAAACCCGTTTTCAGATTAGGTCATAGCGCATGCTGTCACATTAAGCAAGCACTATCCCTTCAGCCCCCTAGAAAGCACACCGAGTTCTCAAAACAAATCAAACCTCCAACAGACCTGGGAAATCCCCCGCAGCTATTGTTTTGATTTGGCTCGAGAACTCCTGCAAAGAATGTAAGAACGACCAGTCCTTATGACATTCTTGCTGACGTCTTATGTCCATCCTTACGTCAAACACGGCACCTTTCAGGTATAAATATACCGACGCTGCCCTAAGCTAAGACACGGTGGTGACGAGCTTGGAGCAGCGCTACTTGCCGGAGAGCCCAGCTGATGCAGAAAAGCCCACGGACGCTGCCCCTCCCTTTTGACGCGCTGAGAGAGACGCTGCCTTTTCTCCTGCCGAGAAATCCAGCCTCCGGTGTTTCCAGCCGCCCTCGCGGGTAACTGGGATATCGAGTCCTGTGACAGAGATACCAACCCTCCAGCCTTCTAAATCCCAGGTACTGAACTGACTAACCCCTTACAGAGAATTCTTGAGTCAGATTCTTGGCAAAACAAACTTAACTTAAACTGCTACTTACTTACTCCCTCCCAAGTATTAGGCTTAGGTCAGGTACACCGGGGTAGGCGTAGTTAGAAGCACCAGTTGAGAACGATTAGTCAATGTATATATGTATGTATATCTTTTATCCATTTTAAGTATCATATGGCTAAGAAACCATATAAATGCTTTTACAGTATTATTTTATAATTCTGTTTTTACTGTATGCACTTTACTTAACTATAAGTATTGCAATAATAGCGATTCATTTCTCTTGTATGAGAGAAGAGACTGATCAATAAATAACATCTTTTTATTGAAGCACGCCCATCTCTTATTTCTCTACAAACTGGTGAAACTAAGAATGCACGTACTGACTGAGTAAAATAGTTGTGTTTTGTTTTCACACGACTCTAGAGATATACTCTTGATTAGGGGAGAGCAAAGTTGTCATGTTCTATGGTTGTCAGAAACTAAATCCCTTCTTGTCTATCCAGGGAGGTTAAACTCCTCCTTGCCTATTCGAGAAAGTTTCTAGTGAACTCTGAGCTAGCTGGCACACATAACTTTAAGTCTAATATCGTCAGTAGAAGACCTAGTTAACCACACTCCTACGTCTATACTATTGAAGGAATTATTCCAATGCGCAGAGCCTATTGGGATAATAGGAACTACACTACATGGCGCCCAACGTGGGGCCTGTGAAGGGACTTCAAGTAACCTTTCATGTCACCAGTTAGGCACACCTACAACACAAATAGAACCATTCTTTAGAAGACTTTCGAACGGGAGTTACATTCTAATTGTAGATCACAGATGTTGTGGCTTGCTGCCAGGAAAACCTTATCTTGTAAGCGTGACTTCCAGGGTCATGTGCTGTGAAAGAGTATTGTTCCCGAATGATGCTCCAGACAGGGAGGGAAGGTTATGGCCCAGTTTAAAAATCTCTTCTATTCGAATTGATACTTTAAGCAGAATGAAGACTGTGCTCCTACAGATGCCAACCCAGTTGACGTCATCAAAAGAAACGTATGATCTCCAAGTTGCAAGGACAACGGCAGAGATTCATTCAATGTTATCAACAAATTGCCCCCTACACTTCGCAGAAATGCTGAACGAAATCTTAAATATTTCTGATACAAGTGGTATCGCAAGTGTATTTAAGACAGTTTTTTCAGGCGCTTTAACCCCATTCAAAGCGATCCTGGGTATCTTTCCAAATTTCGTCCATTCCATCTTTGGCGGACTTCCACTCCTGTTGGGACTCGTAGCAGGCATTTTATTCTTGCTACTATTGCTTCGTTATGGCAAGCCATGTCACAGACAAGACTCCAGTAACAATGGAAGAAACGATCCTAGCTATCCGCTACCGGGACCGCATAACTAAAGTCCTTGGCTTAGCCCGGCTACGAGATCTGAATATGACCTGGTTTCTTTCATTCAGACCCATCTGGGAGAATTGTGTTATGCCTGTATTAAGATGCATGCTATGCGGCGAAGAATGCGTGTTGGACACCTGTCTTACACTACAATCAGAAGTACCATTGGATGCAGATACTTTGTTGGGTCCAGTAACGGCTCATGCATTGTGCTGTCCCCAGCGGCTACCTATCCTGATGACGGCATTTGTGGAGACTTCACCACTACGATTGAAGGATAGTGAAGTACAAGATGAAAGCAGCATCAACCAGGTACGACCTTCTGTAAGCAGTTCTGATCGAACCATCATTGAAAGCAATCATGCGCATGACTGCATGGTAGCGACATTTTCCAACCTGGTCGAACTTTCACCAGAAGCTGTAGACTGTTTTTTCGAGAGTCTGTCTGAAATGATGTTTTCACCGGAACAGAGAGAATGATTTTAAACAAACTTACTCACGGCGTTCCCTAAACTCTGAATTTGGCCTTCAGTCTTTTGAAAACAAAGTGACTGTGAACTATTTTTTCTCTTCTCCCCTGAAAAGCGAAAACTTTTTTCCCAATTCCAAAATATTTACCTTTTTGGCACTTATCTTCTGCTTAAAGTAAAACTATTCTTAAAGAACAGAACTTCTATTCTTAGGAATACTAGAGACATTACGTTACCTCAAACCTCTAGTTTATATGCAATTAATTGTGTTTATATGTGATGAGATGGTCTCGCAATTTTTTTCTGTATCAAGAGCCATTTCATGTGTAATTACGCAAATCATTCATGCTGATATAAAATATGCATCTCCCTTTTGAATGATTATACTGCTTGAATGCATACAGTACCTATACTCATTTCGTGCATTTTGCATGCGCCATTTTTCAAAACAAAAAAAATTATTTTTGGGGTGGTTCGGTATACACATGCACTGTTAGTTATGTTTACTATTGCTTAGGTTAGTAAATATGTACATAAAATCGTGGAGTGGGTGTAGTGTGTTTATCTAGGTACCTATATTGATACTCCTATTTCTGACCCTTGTCCGGTTATTAATTCACTAATGTCCATACACCGGCACAGAAACCTGTTTTCAGATTAGGTCATAGCGCATGCTGTCACATTAAGCAAGCACTATCCCTTCAGCCCCCTAGAAAGCACACCGAGTTCTCAAAACAAATCAAACCTCCAACAGACCTGGGAATTCCCCTGCAGCTATTGTTTTGATTTCGCTCGAGAACTCCTGCAAAGAATGTAAGAACGACCAGTCCTTATGACATTCTTGCTGACGTCTTATGTCCATCCTTACGTCAAACACGGCACCTTTCAGGTATAAATATACCGACGCTGCCCTAAGCTAAGACACGGTGGTGATGAGCTTGGAGCAGCGCTACTTGCCGGAGAGCCCAGCTGATGCAGAAAAGCCCACGGACGCTGCCCCTCCCTTTTGACGCGCTGAGAGAGACGCTGCCTTTTCTCCTGCCGAGAAATCCAGCCTCCGTCGTTTCCAGCCGCCCTCGCGGGTAACTGGGATATCGAGTCCTGTGACAGAGATACCAACCCTCCAGCCTTCTAAATCCCAGGTACTGAACTGACTAACCCCTTACAGAGAATTCTTGAGTCAGATTCTTGGCAAAACAAACTTAACTTAAACTGCTACTTACTTACTCCCTCCTGTTGGACCTGGCCCTTTTGGCAGGTTCACCCCGCAACTTTTTGCTTTTGCCTAGTCCGTGTTTTGTCGCCCAAAGCAGGGAAGCCCATCAGTGGAGTGATTGGTCTACCCTGCGTTTTGGCTGGAAGGGGGTTGTGTTGGACCTGGCCCTTTTGGCAGGTTCACCCCGCAACTTTTTGCTTTTGCCTAGCCTGTTTCTGTAACCTGTGTTAGTGATTTTTGGGTCTCTGCGCACTTTTTCCCTGTGTCCCAGAGTAAAGTGCGTGCATGTAGTATGGCTGGCCTGCCCTCCCATAGGAATGCATGGGGAATGTGTGTGTCCCTGGTAGTTCCTGATGCGTGGGGAGTGCAGGCTCGAGTTTAGTATGTGTGAACTTGTGAGAGTGAATGCTGCGAGATGGTGTATGCGGCATGTATGTGTCTAGAAGGGAAGTGCTACTTCTGGACATTGATGTGTGTGTGCAGCAAGGGTGCTGGAGCGTGATTGGCTGGAGCTGGCTGACATGCCAGGCTCCAGGAAGTCTGGATGGGTCTGCCCGGTGGTGAGTGTGAGATTAGCATGAGTGATGTGTGGGAGGAGTGTACCTGTGTCCTGGATGGGCTGGGTTTTCCCCACACAATGCTGGCTCCGCCCCCCTGTGGTGTGTCTAATGACCCTAGCCTCCCCAGTGAATGAAAGGCGTGGTTGGGCCATCAAGGGTGCTCCAAGACCAGCTGCGACTGGTCTCCCCCACCCTGCACCTTTAGACAAAGGTTTTCAGTGTATAAAAGGAGGCTGTGACCTCTTCTAAAATGTTCTTGTTCCCAACTTGAATCTTGCCAGGGGCGTGCTGCTGCTTGGGCTCAGGGGAAGGCTTGCCTCCCTGAGCCCTGCCCAGCCCCTGGACTGCTGAGATGCTGGAATACTGAAGGACTTGTTGCTTTTTGTGCCTTCATAGCGCTGGGAACGCTGTATTTTCTTTCCTAGCCCTTGGGAGCGCTTTATTCTGCTTATAGCGCTTGGGAGCGCTGTTTTCATGCCTTTATTCTAGCCCCAGGGCTTTGGCTGCCCTTAGCGCCCCGTGAGCGCTTTATTTCTAGCTCTGGGCAGAGCGCTGTCGTTTTCCCTCTGAGGGAAGCGCTCCTGCCCTTTGTTTGCCTGAGTGCTTCGTGTGCACTCTTATCTTAATGACGGGTGCCACCCCGATTATGGCGCCCTGAGCGAGTGCCCACCTCGCTTTAGAGTTTGATGGAAGCCGGTGCCCACCCGGCATTTGCCCCACAAAGTGCGCAAAATTGTCCCTGTTGCCGCCCGGCCGCGACCAGGAAGTCAGGCAGGCCGGGGGCGGGACTGCGGGACACCACGTGACGTCATTTCCCGGGCCGCGCTCTGATTGGCTGCCGGCCCGGGATTTCCTTGTGATGTCACTCCCCGGGCTGCGCTGGGATTGGCTGCCGGCCCGAGGAGATTCCGTGTACCGAGGATAAGTGGAGAAGTGAAGTTTTCCTGCGGCCCGGGGCTCCTGTGAGCTGGGGAGAGCCCCGGGGCCGCCAACCAAGCCAAGCGCGAGCCGATGAAGGCCCGGTCCCGAGATGGGGGACCGGGGGAACAGCGAAGCGGGCGCATGAGGAAGGCGGGGCTCCCATGAGGAGAGAGAGCCCCGCCGAGCGCTACTGCCGCAGAGAGAAGAAGTCCCGTGAGCCGGTGAGTGGGGCCCGGGGCTGTGTGAAGGAGAGGGGGCGTCGGGGCACATTGCCGGTGCCCGCCCCCCCCTCCAGTGGTGCATACTCCTTGTGGGGGTGCTGGGAGGCTCCCAGGGGCACTCCTGATTTAGAGTCCTACGAGGGCTCCAGGCACCGCGGGCACAGTTGTTTTTCAGAGCCTGAGAGGCTCAAAGGTGCCACATTTGTGTTTAGGGTCCAGAGAGGCTCTTGCTGCCATTTGTCTTCCTGAGTCCCCAGGAGGGGGACTACACCGAAGCGCCGCAGTTGTGTTTTGGGCCCCGAGAGGCTCTGGGGCCATTCCTTTGTTAAGAGCCTGAGAGAGGCTCCCTGCGCCCCTTGATGTTTTAGAGCCCTGAGAGGCTCCCTCCTTGCCCACATTGTTCTGGCCAGAGCCTGCGAGGCTCCAGCAGTGGCCCAACAGTGTATCCAGCTGCCCAGCACTTTGTGGGCAGTTGCTCCGTTTAGGACCGTGACAATGGGACTGCCACAAGTTGTGGCTTACGTGACTGTGTTGCGTAGTTGCTGGTTCTTACACCTCTGAATGGGTAGTTTATTCATCATGTGTTCTCTTGTGCTGCACCTCTGAATGTGTTTTTATGCGTCATGTGCTTTGCTTTTGCACCGCTGAATGTGTTGTTGATACATCATGTGCCTTGTTCCTCTTACACCTCTGAATGAATGTTATGCATTGCATCATGTGTTATGTTCTTACACCCCTACAGGTATTGTGATATGTAGGTGGTTGTTTTCTCCCTAGTGCAGGTGGTGCTAGTGAGGTCCTGGTTACCAGTGATTACTGGCTGTGTGCTATTTTGTGCTAAAGTGCTTTTACATTCTATGTTTTACATTCTAAGTGCTATTTCTGACAGTGTTACTTCAGATTCCTGACAGTGGTCCAGGTGGCCCTGTCTTGTAAATAATCCCTTGTAAATTCTGCCCGTGCCTCTGGCACACTGTGAAATGTGTGTTCTTATCTAATGTGTTTTATTATAATACAAAGGCTATTTTTATATAACCTTGTGTGGAGTTTCCTTTGTGGTGGGCTTTGGGAGTTGTTGCTGGGTGCGCGCGCAAACACTTAACCTACATAGCCTCCAAGTTTAGCCTGGCTGCTCGCGCCACATTACCTAGAGGGTGAGCAGGGGTTATCTTGGTGTGTGACTCCCTTGCCCTGACGTGGAAGTGGTGGTCTCTGACTGACGTTGGCGCAAGCCTTGGCCAGCCAGAGATCCCGTTTCTAACATTGGTGGCAGGCGGTGGGATCCGGATTTGTGTTTGCGTTGTACCGCAGTGGCAACGGGCCACACTACAAAACTCTGCATGTTAGATAATTACATGTTGGGGATTATTGTTATGATTTTGTTTTTCCTCTAGAGTGTCATTTTCAAATGGTGTTCCTGCGCTTTATGTTTAGTGGCAGAAGAGAGAAAATGACAGGGTGGGACGCCAGTAGATAGGGAGTTCCTTCCTGGGTCCAGTGTCCAATCCCCGTTCCTGTCCCCAGAGGTGTGGATAGAGGAGAGAGAGGGGGTGTGGAGGAGAAATGGCTTGCTCAGGAGGGTGGTTATCCCTGAGTGTAGTATGTGTGTCTGGATTCACCAGTATGGTAGGATCCAGTGGTGGCAGCTAAAATATGTCCAGTACGTGAAGTCCCATTCCCAGTTCCCAGAGTATGGTGCCTGGTGCTCAGTAAGAGGGGTACAGGTTGAGAGTCAGGGGCAGTGAGGAACTGTCTCGCCAGTCTGGAGGGGGAGTGTGTGGATGAGTGGTGTGTTGAACTAGAGGAGTTGGTGTGAGGTTTTTTTTAAGGAGCTTGCATAGGAGGTGTACCTCTGGTGGTGTGCAGGAGGTCCTGCAGAGGCACTGGACAAGAAGGTGGATGTCTGGCAATGTGCTAGATGTCTTGCAGAGGCATTAGGGAGTGATTCTAAAAGTAGTGGCTGTGTATCTGATGATCCTGCGTAGGTGAAGGGGTTCATGTGTAGCCCAGCTAGGTCCCATTAGGATGGTAGGGGTGTAGGGGCTCACGTCCTGTCTCAGTGGAGGCGGGGTGAGTGTGGGACGGTGTGTCTCACGTTGGCCCGAAACCCTGTCTCAGGGCCTGGAGGGTTCCCTAAGGGAGCGCCAGGTCAGGGGCCTAGGCTGTACTTACAGGTCATTTGAGGAGGATCTTCCTGTGTCTAGAGGATGGGGAGTTTCTGTAACCAGAACTCCGGCGGTCCTAGTATTGGGCAGTACCGCTCCTAAGTGGAGGGTGCAGAAGTCCTGGTTGAGGAGTGAGAGGGGGAAAGAGTCCCCAGTGGAGGAACCAGTGGGTCAGGGGCCAGCCAGAAGGGCTGGGCCACCAGTGAGTGACCATGGTGATGCCACTTCTGTCCTGGGGGATCTCTGCGCCCTGCCAGGTGGGCAGGAGGTCGCAAGATTAGAGCCAGGCAGACTGTCACAAGACACAGTAGTTTTGTGTCACCCTCGTAGTGGGGCATGCGTGCTCCACGTGAAGTCCTGGTTCGCTGGGCATTTGGCCGTCTAGAGTGCTTGACCATTTGTGGGGCCTCTGGAGGTCGTTCCCCGAGGAGGGGGGAGGCCAGGTTCAGGTTCAGCCTGTCCTGGAGGGAAGAGCGTCTGTGATTAGGGTCCTGAACAGTTGGGAGGAAAGTGTGTTGCTGATACGCTGCTGGCGTGTGCTCTGTCTAGCCTGAGACATACTGAGAATCCCACTGTGATAGGGAGTACTGGAGGAAAGTGTGTTGCTGATACGCCGCTGGCGTGTGCTCTGTCTGGCCTGGAACATACTGAGAATCACCCTGTGATAGGGAGTACTGGAGGAGAGTGTGTCGCTGATACGCCGCTGGCGTGTGCTCTGTCTAGCCTGAGACATACTGGGACTCACCCTGTGATCATGGAACTGGAAGGGGGTGCAGAGGGAGGGAGTCCTCGCCTCTGACCCCGATGTAGCCGGAAGGTAGATCCCAGGTGGTAGACCAGTTGATGGAGTGAGGTCCTGATCTGGTGGGAGAGTTGTGTTCTGGTGGGTGCCTCCCTGGGAGGGTGCGGAAACCCAGAAATAGAGGTAGGGTGGGGCATTCTTGCCCGTGACCTCTGGTCAGCCTGAGGGTGCGGACCCTAGGTTGAAGGATCAGTGGTAGTTTGGGACTACACTGAGAGGGAGAGTGGAGAATGGCTACTGTGTGCCAGGGGTTACTGCCCCCCACTCTGTGAAGTGGTCAGGACCTGTGACATTTGGATGGCCTAGGGCCTGGTCCTGACCGTGGACCACTAGAGGGTGCCAGTGGGGTATCCTAGTTGGGACAGAGAGTTCTTGTTGAGAGAAATCCATGTAGGTTCAGAGTGGCGAAAAACCGGAGGGTGTCCCTGCCGTGCGGGCCTGTGTCCGTGTTTTGTCGCCCAAAGCAGGGAAGCCCATCAGTGGAGTGATTGGTCTACCCTGCGTTTTGGCTGGAAGGGGGTTGTGTTGGACCTGGCCCTTTTGGCAGGTTCACCCCGCAACTTTTTGCTTTTGCCTAGCCTGTTTCTGTAACCTGTGTTAGTGATTTTTGGGTCTCTGCGCACTTTTTCCCTGTGTCCCAGAGTAAAGTGCGTGCATGTAGTATGGCTGGCCTGCCCTCCCATAGGAATGCATGGGGAATGTGTGTGTCCCTGGTAGTTCCTGATGCGTGGGGAGTGCAGGCTCGAGTTTAGTATGTGTGAACTTGTGAGAGTGAATGCTGCGAGATGGTGTATGCGGCATGTATGTGTCTAGAAGGGAAGTGCTACTTCTGGACATTGATGTGTGTGTGCAGCGAGGGTGCTGGAGCGTGATTGGCTGGAGCTGGCTGACATGCCAGGCTCCAGGAAGTCTGGATGGGTCTGCCCGGTGGTGAGTGTGAGATTAGCATGAGTGATGTGTGGGAGGAGTGTACCTGTGTCCTGGATGGGCTGGGTTTTCCCCACACAATGCTGGCTCCGCCCCCCTGTGGTGTGTCTAATGACCCTAGCCTCCCCAGTGAATGAAAGGGGTGGTTGGGCCATCAAGGGTGCTCCAAGACCAGCTGCGACTGGTCTCCCCCACCCTGCACCTTTAGACAAAGGTTTTCAGTGTATAAAAGGAGGCTGTGACCTCTTCTAAAATGTTCTTGTTCCCAACTTGAATCTTGCCAGGGGCGTGCTGCTGCTTGGGCTCAGGGGAAGGCTTGCCTCCCTGAGCCCTGCCCAGCCCCTGGACTGCTGAGATGCTGGAATACTGAAGGACTTGTTGCTTTTTGTGCCTTCATAGCGCTGGGAGCGCTGTATTTTCTTTCCTAGCGCTTGGGAGCGCTTTATTCTGCTTATAGCGCTTGGGAGCGCTGTTTTCATGCCTTTATTCTAGCCCCAGGGCTGTGGCTGCCCTTAGCGCCCCGTGAGCGCTTTATTTCTAGCTCTGGGCAGAGCGCTGTCGTTTTCCCTCTGAGGGAAGCGCTCCTGCCCTTTGTTTGCCTGAGTGCTTCGTGTGCACTCTTATCTTAATGACGGGTGCCACCCCGATTATGGCGCCCTGAGCGAGTGCCCACCTCGCTTTAGAGTTTGATGGAAGCCGGTGCCCACCCGGCATTTGCCCCGCAAAGTGCGCAAAATTGTCCCTGTTGCCGCCCGGCCGCGACCAGGAAGTCAGGCAGGCCGGGGGCGGGACTGCGGGACACCACGTGACGTCATTTCCCGGGCCGCGCTCTGATTGGCTGCCGGCCCGGGATTTCCTTGTGATGTCACTCCCCGGGCCGCGCTGGGATTGGCTGCCGGCCCGAGGAGATTCCGTGTACCGAGGAGAAGTGGAGAAGTGAAGTTTTCCTGCGGCCCGGGGCTCCCGTGAGCTGGGGAGAGCCCCGGGGCCGCCAACCAAGCCAAGCGCGAGCCGATGAAGGCCCGGTCCCGAGATGGGGGACCGGGGGAACAGCGAAGCGGGCGCATGAGGAAGGCGGGGCTCCCATGAGGAGAGAGAGCCCCGCCGAGCGCTACTGCCGCAGAGAGAAGAAGTCCCGTGAGCCGGTGAGTGGGGCCCGGGGCTGTGTGAAGGAGAGGGGGCGTCGGGGCACATTGCCGGTGCCCGCCCCCCCCTCCAGTGGTGCATACTCCTTGTGGGGGTGCTGAGAGGCTCCCAGGGGCACTCCTGATTTAGAGTCCTACGAGGGCTCCAGGCACCGCGGGCACAGTTGTTTTTCAGAGCCTGAGAGGCTCAAAGGTGCCACATTTGTGTTTAGGGTCCAGAGAGGCTCTTGCTGCCATTTGTCTTCCTGAGTCCCCAGGAGGGGGACTCCACCGAAGCGCCGCAGTTGTGTTTTGGGCCCCGAGAGGCTCTGGGGCCATTCCTTTGTTAAGAGCCTGAGAGAGGCTCCCTGCGCCCCTTGATGTTTTAGAGCCCTGAGAGGCTCCCTCCTTGCCCACATTGTTCTGGCCACAGCCTGCGAGGCTCCAGCAGTGGCCCAACAGTGTATCCAGCTGCCCAGCACTTTGTGGGCAGTTGCTCCGTTTAGGACCCTGACATTGGGACTGCCACAAGTTGTGGCTTACGTGACTGTGTTGCGTAGTTGCTGGTTCTTACACCTCTGAATGGGTAGTTTATTCATCATGTGTTCTCTTGTGCTGCACCTCTGAATGTGTTTTTTTGCGTCATGTGCTTTGCTTTTGCACCGCTGAATGTGTTGTTGATACATCATGTGCCTTGTTTCTCTTACACCTCTGAATGAATGTTATGCATTGCATCATGTGTTATGTTCTTACACCCCTACAGGTATTGTGATATGTAGGTGGTTGTTTTCTCCCTAGTGCAGGTGGTGCTAGTGAGGTCCTGGTTACCAGTGATTACTGGCTGTGTGCTATTTTGTGCTAAAGTGCTTTTACATTCTATGTTTTACATTCTAAGTGCTATTTCTGACAGTGTTACTTCAGATTCCTGACAGTGGTCCAGGTGGCCCTGTCTTGTAAATAATCCCTTGTAAATTCTGCCCGTGCCTCTGGCACACTGTGAAATGTGTGTTCTTATCTAATGTGTATTATTATAATACAAAGGCTATTTTTATATAACCTTGTGTGGAGTTTCCTTTGTGGTGGGCTTTGGGAGTTGTTGCTGGGTGCGCGCGCAAACACTTAACCTACATAGCCTCCAAGTTTAGCCTGGCTGCTCGCGCCACGTTACCTAGAGGGTAAGCAGGGGTTATCTTGGTGTGTGACTCCCTTGCCCTGACGTGGAAGTGGTGGTCTCTGACTGACGTTGGCGCAAGCCTTGGCCAGCCAGAGATCCCGTTTCTAACACCTCCCAAGTATTAGGCTTAGGTCAGGTACACCGGGGTAGGCGTAGTTAGAAGCACCAGTTGAGAACGATTAGTCAATGTGTATATGTATGTATATCTTTTATCCATTTTAATTATCATATGGCTAAGAAACCATATAAATGCTTTTAAAGTATTATTTTATAATTCTGTTTTTACTGTATGCACTTTACTTAACTATAAGTATTGCAATAATAGCGATTCATTTCTCTTGTATGAGAAAAGAGACTTATCAATAAATACCATCTTTTTATTGAAGCACGCCCATCTCTTATTTCTCTACAAACTGGTGAAACTAAGAATGCACGTACTGACTGAGTAAAATAGTTGTGTTTTGTTTTCACACGACTCTAGAGATATACTCTTGATTAGGGGAGAGCAAAGTTGTTATGTTCTATGGTTGTCAGAAACTAAATCCCTTCTTGTCTATCCAGGGAGGTTAAACTCCTCCTTGCCTATTCGAGAAAGTTTCTAGTGAACTCTGAGCTAGCTGGCACACATAACTTTAAGTCTAATATCGTCAGTAGAAGACCTAGTTAACCACAGTCCTACGTCTATACAATTGAAGATATTATTCAAATGCGCAGAGCCTATTGGGATGATAGGAACTACACTACACTTTACCCTATTGTCTTAGTTAAGGGGGGAGTTTCAGGGGGGTGGGTAGGTTTGGTGTGTCGGTGTGTGGGTGGGGTTAGGGGTACTAGGGGTCAGGAGGGTGTGGGGTAAAAATAAAATGTCAGTTCATAACAGTTTTTTTGAGAATTGTGGATTAATTACAGTTTCTTGGTTACTAGTAAGAATTAATGATATGCATTTTATAAGTCTTGATAGCGGCTAGGTGTTTACGGATCTGTTCCTTTAATGTCTGCGGTCTTAATAATGTGACGAAAAGAAAACGGGTGATAAATGAGTTGCGTCTTATCAATCCTGATGTTCTTTGTATGCAGGAAACTCATATTTCTTGGTCCAATCAAAAAATTCTATCCTCGATGGGGTTTACGCTGCTGGCTGCCTCAAAGAAAAATACTATGAACAGAGGTGTTGCGATTTTGTGTAGTCGGGGTGTTGTAGGATCGGGTAGGAAGTGTGTGGACAATTACGGGTGGTGGGTGATCACTGAGTGTATAATTGAGGCAACTAAGTTTACAGTATGTACATTATATGGTTCTAATTTCGACTAGGCTGAAATGCTTGAGTTTTTTAAATGTAGAATTGGCACAGTGGGCAACTCCTCTGATAATACATGGGGATTTCAATGTGCATGGAGATACCCAAACTTGGAACCCCGATTTTAAGAATTATCAAGGCCGTAAGCCGAATTTTTTTAGGGCATTAAGTCACTTGATATCACAACATGGATTGGTATATGGGTGGGCAACGTTACTACCCGGGAGTCCGGGGTATATTTATTTTTTTACTCTCCCCATTCTAAATTGGTAAGATTAGATTATATATTTCTTCCCCGATTTCTTACTGCAGGGGCGAATATTCAAGTAATGCTGCGCATCACTCCCGATCATAACCCTATTGTATTAGATCTGACATATTGTAAAATGAAACGTGAAGTACGTGCCTTTACTTTTAGTAAAGAACTAGTCTGTGATGTGCAATTTCAAAATCATATTAAGGCATGGGTTGTGCAGTTTCTAGATTTTAACCGGGGCACTGCTTCCCAACCTATGGTTTGGGACTCGCTTAAAGCGGGATTGCGGGGGGAAATATGCAGCTATGGATGGGCGAAACTAAAAAAACAAAAGGCTTTGATAAATGGGTTGATTAAAGAACTTAGTAAGGCAGAATGTGAGCTTGCTGCCACGATCCACACTCACACTGATTCCCGTACGGCTCAAACTAAGGTCGCCAGTTGCAAAGCCAGGATCAATGGGATATGGAGCCAGGATATTGCTGCCCAATATCAGGTTTTTAAAACTGAAAGATATGAATATGGTGAGGCAACAGGTAGATGCTTGGCTGAAAGAATGCGGGGTAGGCAGGCCGTGCAGCGTATAGATGTAATTGAAAATGCTAATGGGGATATGGTGGAAACTATGGAGGAAATCATGGAAGTTTTTTGTAGGTATTATCAAGAACTCTACACTCAAGACCCTGTTGCTGAGGAATTAATTGATTTTTATCTTCAGGATTTTGATTTTGGTAAACTTGGGCCTCTTGAGAGGGAGGAACTGGAGGCTCCAATTTCCATGATGAAATTGCAGTCTGCAATAGATGAGCTGGCATTAGGGAAAGCATCTGGCCCCGACAAAGTCCCTTTGGAGGTGTTCCTCTTTGCTTTTTGCTAGTAATATAGAACCATTATTACAGCTTTTGGAGTCTACTAACTTTATCCAATCGATGTCAGTTGGTGAGCATAACATACGTGTCCTTGCATATGCGGATGATATCGCAGTTTTGACATCAGACCCTGTATCTGCTTTAAGAGAGGTAGAAAAAATTACGGCAAGGTTTGGCCAGGTCGCCGGGTACAAGCTTAACGTCTCAAAAACTCAAGTTGTCTGTAGGACTGGGTTGTGTCCCGGTGAACCTCATGTAACATCAGAGGCCAAATACTTGGGGATTAAAATTAGGATGTCTGTCCAGAAAATTATAGAAGTAAATTGGGCTGATATTGTAGGATCTGTTAAAAAACAACTTGAAAAGGTAGAATGCCTACATTTGTCAATGGTCGGGCTTCGAAATGTATTAAAAATGTGTATTCTCCCCAAGGTACTTTATTACTTCCGGACAGTTCCTCTCGAGCTTTCACGAACACAATTAATGCAGCTCCAGTCTGTTACCGATAGGTTTATTTGGGGGTGGAAGAAAGCTCGCTGGGCATCAAAATATATGATGCTCCCACTTTCACGTGGAGGGTGGGGGGTTCCAAATTTCTTCTTATATTATTTGGTGTGTCTCATACAAATTTCAAAATATATGTTAATGGGGGGTTACACGACAGTTCGAGTTGCCTAATATCTATCAAATGATAGCAGGGAATACAGCCCGTGTAGCTATGTTGAAATTCTTTAAGCCAAGCTATTTTAAACGCACTAGATTTAAAATTATGATCGCAGCATATAAGGGATGGAAAATGATACGTAAAACTTTGGACATCGGTCGGATTCATTTCTATACACCACTAGAATCTACAGAAATATTCCCGGGGATATTTTGGGATGCGAAGATGAAATTTTGGACTGATAAAGGGATATGCCGCTTGGGGGATTTGTATAAGGATGGTGTATTGATGGCCTTTCCGGATTAAAGGGCAACATATAATGTAACCAAGAACGTTTTTTTTAAATATCTACATTTACGTGACTTTTTACATAAACGTGCTAGGCTACGAGATATTCTGCGTAATGAATTTATTGAAGCTATCCATAAAGGGGCAAAGATAGGGGCGTTATATGCAATACTAAATGCTAAGCAATGAGACGATCTAGCTCTTCAAGATTCCAAATGGCAGGCCCGATTAGAAAACTCTGGTTTTATACTACAAACTTCGATTGATAGGGCAAATGAAGTAATTCTGTCTGCAAATTTGCGTACACAACATTATAAAACCCTGTTTAATTTATACCATACACCAGTTAAAATGATGAAGTGGGGCGACAGGTAGGATGGTAAATGTTTTAGATGTCAAATGGAGGAAGCCGATATAGTTCATATACTTTTCGATTGTAATGTACTTACACCGTTTTTTTTATGTATTGAACGATTTTTGTTAGAAACAACTAAAGTGCCTTGTGTAATAATTCGCGAAATGATACTTTTTGGGGTTTGCAGCAGGGCAGAATCTATACAGAATATTTACTCCAATCGCTATTTTTTTCTTTATGGCCATGGAGGTGGCTAAATTGGGTATAGCTACAATGTGTTTGAAACCAGAGGCACCTGTGTATGAAATGTGGCGAGCAAAATTTTATAATGTATTTTATTTTGAGTATAATTTGTATCGTCTTAAGTCATTGAGAAAGAAGCAATTAGGATTGAAAGTATGGCAGCCTATGTTGCAACATCTTGACGTCTCATTGCAATAATTACATTGTTATGAAGTAATGATATATTTCTTCTTAGTTTTAACCTTGCGTGTATGTAATATATATTTGTTTATTGCTTTTTGCCTTTTTTGCAGGTCCATGTTTTTGTCTAATTTTGAATTAATCTTCTTTCCCCTTTGCTTTGGTCTGTTATTGTATGTTATGATCTGAACAATAAAAATAAAAAATAAAAATAAAAAAAAAAGAAACATAGCTATGTCCTACGATCCACACTAGCATTTTGAAGGTATGGCTGAAAGGTATGGAAAAATGTCTGTAGCTCATGCAGTTCCTTCGTAGAATAAGAGATATGTATAAAAATGGGGAACTAGTTTCTTTTTGCATACAAAACGGTACCTGATTGGGAGATAAAAAGCATTGTTTTTTAAAAGTAGGATGCACATTTGTTTTGTGGAAAAGCATCTTTGTGATTGGTTAAGAAAAAGCAGTGTAAACTTGGAGCACATATTATTCAATGAAATGTGATCAAGTCAACCACACATACTACTTGCATTTGGAATGCAGTGTTCGAACTTAAAACAATTGTGAACTTTTAACCTGCATGTGCCAATACATTTTCGAGAAAATGTTGCAAAAAATATCGTTAGGTTTAAAAAAATTGATGAACTTTTTACCTCCACATGTTGTATAATGTTTTAGAAAGTGTGTTGATAGAATACGTTGCATTTCTGACTTCTATGTGTACTTGAATATGAATAAAATTGATTATATGGAAAATTAGAAAGACAGTGATAGAGAGAAGTTTTGAAAGCTAAAAGAATCAAGGAACTATTCTAATTTGTTCTTTATTACGTACTGGAGGTCGCCGGTAAGTAGTTATAGTTAGGACCGAGTTTCCTTAGGAAGAGCAATTTTTGTTTTGAGTATAACTTTGGCATCATTTGATGAATCTTCATAAAATTTAAAAACTAATTCATTCTTCATGTCAGCTCCTATGTTGAAAGTTTGGGGGTGATTCGTCAAGGGGGGGGCAAGATAAAAAGGGGGTCCCAAAACGTGTTTTCTCCATGTTAATTTCCATAGGAAAGTTTACACAAGGCTACAGGTTGAACAGGTGAAAAGAATGACCCCAAATTTGGCAGGGAGAAGGGTCTTGGTGTAGAAAGCACACTTTTGTTCATTTGGTATAAATACGTTCAGTAGTTTTTGAGAAATATTGAAATGTATAGATATTGATATTTGGAAATTCTGACATCTGATTGGCTGAGGCGTTACGAGCAGGAGCTTGCTGCTTATTGAAATGATGGTGTTGCAACTAGGAAGTGTTGGCCGACATTTTGTGATTCTGTTGAAGCGAGTAAGGGGAAAAAAGGGGGAAAAAAGTAGGAAAGGAGGTTTGGAGCACTGTAAACTTTGTGGGGGAGTGTGAAGCGAAGTAGTCACTGTTACCGGTCTGAAAGTGCGGTGTTGCCCAGATTGACATGGTGCTAATATGATATGGTGCTACACTCGGGTATGGAACCAAGAGTCTAAACCGTGAGGTCATTGCTGTAAAGTGATGTGGTCTGGTGTTTATAGCATACGTGTGCTACTAGGCGTTTATACCATACAGGGAGTGGGAAGCGAACTACTGACTGCTACTGTGTGGTGATAGTATACTGGAAGCGGGAAGTGAAGTAGTTACCCATACCGTGTGAAGACTTGGGGATGAAACCAAGGTTATTGCTTTAAAAGGATGGGCTCTGGGCGCTGTAGTATATGTGTGCAAGTAGTGTTAGTAGACGTTTATACCATACAGGGCGTTGGGAAGCGAACTACTGACCGGTACCATGAGTTTATTATATACCGGAAGTGGGAAGCGAAGTACTCACACCTACCGGTGTGAAGACTAGGGGATCAAACCAAGCTGATTGCTGTAAAGTGATGGGCTCTGGGCGCTGTAAGATACTATCCACTGTAGTATAAATGTAAGTAGTGTTAGTATGCGTTTGGTGTGAAGACTCAGGGATTAAACCGTGAGCCTAAATTGTGAGCTCATTGCTGTAAAGTGATGTGCTCTGGGCGCTGTAGCATACCTGTGGAAGTAGTGTTAGTGTGCGCTTATACAACATAGGGAGTGGGAAGTGAAATACTTACCCCTACCGGTCTCAAAATTCGTGGATGAAACCATGAGCTCATTGCTGTAAAGTCATGTGCTCTGTGTAGTATTCCAATGTACGTCATAGTAGAATGTTTGTCTGTAATTCTACTAGAATCTAAGTATGTAATGTTAGAATGTAGGGCTGTCATGAGGGGTACTTTGCGGAGTTTGTACACGGTGCTGGACGGTTGCCCCTTGCTGTCTGCTCCTGTTGGTGGCTGTTTCAGGTGTCTTATTTTTCTGTAATAGATCTACTTATTGGAACCACTACTGTCTGCCTCTTCACTATATAAATTTGGCAACGAGCGGGAGAAGGTAAGAAGAAAGCACCACTCCTCAATATTTCAAAATTGCTTGCGTTCTGCTGAAGACCCGTTTTCTTCGTGTAGCTGTTTCTTCTCATACCAGGGTCGCCGTCTCATTGAACTATGTCATCCGACTACTGGTAGGATTTATATTTTTAGATTTTGCGCTTCCTCTGCTTCTTCACTACATTCTGGTCGCTGTACTACACGTGTGTAAGTAGTGTTAATATGCGTTTATACTAACAAATGCATCATGGTCCTAGGGAGGGTGACATGTCAGGAGCAGCTCACACAATGTCCCGGGGTGTGCATTCGCGGGACATTTGTGTTTGCTATTATAGGGCTGGTGCATGGCTTCCACCCTGTGATAGCAAATACTTGTTTGAGTACTTGAAGCGAGAGGAGGAAAACATTGTATCGCTTTAATAGAGGGGGTGCGGATGGTAAAAATGGAGAGAAAAAAAGAAGGAAAAAAAAGCGGGTCTCACCCTTTCTTTTAAATGAGGCCCTGGTGGGTAATGTTACGTGACCAATCCGATTATTATATTGTGGGGTTTCTGTAGGACTGGGGATCTTAACGTCAACTGTAAATTAGGCGCATAAGGGCATAGAGGCGTTTTGCAGCATAGGGAACCGCCACCTTCCCGGGTTTTGTTTACTAATTGTTCGGGGGGTTCGTGGCCAACTGAAGTCTAGGGATCCACACACTCCGGGGCTTTATTTCAATATGCAGGGTGGGCCTCTGCAGTCCATGAAGCCTTGGTGGTCCTAGGCAGTGCCTTATGTGTTCGGTAATCACACGGGCAGTACGTATGGCATATTATCAAGCCGTTTATCACCACTTTAGCTGCAGTTTCCTGCTGCTAAAGCTGCAATAATGTTATTGCTGTTCTTTGATAATATAGTCCTACATTATTAGGTACGGGAAAATTGCTTGCATGCACCTGTGCACCCTGGGTGCTGCACCCCAGCCACTTACCCTGCACTGTGCTCAATTGTAGGTCTTGCACACCAAGGCTTCACTGCTCACCGGCCACCACAAGCTCCGAGTCCGGGATATGTTTGTACGGTAGACCAGGTCTCCCGTCGGGGACAGTGTCTTGATACCACCATGGAAGGTGTCGGAATGCCCAGGGCATCATTGCGGGGTCAGCTCCCATTCCACCATTCTTGAGGCAATCAATTGAATGTCTGAAAAGGGAGAAATCATTTTATGGGTGAAACGTCTGAAGGTAAATAAAGGTTTATTTCAAGCTGGATAGAAAACAGGAGTTGAGTGCATCCTTAGTTTTTGAAGTACGATCTACCAACTGTTAGTGGTAATCGTGGTTCAAAGAGGAGTTTTAGTGCTCAAGAATTCACAAGGTTAAGAAATATTACATTATACAAAGGTTTATATAGAAAGGAACAGAGCACATACTAGAAACATAATGTGCACATGTAATGCAGTAGTGGAAGCCTGTGTGCATTTACACTTAGTAATGAGTTCACTACAGTGCCCTAAAAGCCAACGCCACATGTCTGTAGGGCAGTGCTGCCCACTGGCGCTCAGGCCTACAGTATGGTACAGCAAGTCCTTAAAATGAGGCAGATGTGACTGAATGAGGTCAGAGATTACATCATTATGCACGGCAACATCGCTTTTTCGCACGTGCAAACTCGGGGAGACGCACCCCACCCCTCCCGCAGCATTGCACTGAACGGGTGTCTGTAGGGCAGCGCTGCCCGCTGGCTCAGGTCCTCAGTATGGTACAGCAGGTCCTTAAAATGAGACAGAGATGTGACTGAATGAGGTCAGAAATCACATCATTACACTCGGCAACATAACTTATTCTCACGTGCGCACTCAGGCTGATGCATCCCACCCCTCCGGCAGCACCACACTCAAGAGGTGTCTGTAGGACAGTGCTGCACGCTGGCTCAGGCCTACAGTACGGCCCAGCAGGTCTTTAAAACGAGACAGAGATGAGACTGAATCAGGTCAGAGAGCACATCATTACGCACAGCAACATTGTTTGTTCGCACCTGCGCAGCCAGGGTTATGCACCTCCCCCCGTTCCATCGCACCGCGCTCACTTTGAGGCCCTGTGCACCCAGGTACCCTCTGCTGTCATTGTTGTGTGAGCAAACACTACGTGCAGCAGTGCTCACAATTCAGGTGGAGTGATGATTGCAGGATGGTGTACACCTCATGGATCCCTTTCATAGACGACGGGCAGTAGGGCTCACAATTTAGAGCCTGTGTTGATTGCCAGGATGGTGTACACCTCATGGAGTCCTTTTTTTTTATTGCACATTGTGATATCCGCGGTGGATGCGGCCATATCACCTGAGGCAGTGTGGAAGAAGAGGGACGTGCATCGTCGTGGTTATCCTATTTATACGTAAGCAAAGTGGGCTGGGCTTGCGAATGCCAGGCCAATGTAGGGGTGTGAATAATTATTCTGGGCGTTGTACAGTTCCTGTCTGACCAGCAAATGTACTTATGTGTGTTTCTTTTGTAGTTTTGACCTCGCAGAGTGTGAAATTTACATTAGTGTGGCATGTGTTGGGAAGGCGGAAACTATTGTTAATGAGATGGTGTTTGAAAAGATTGAATGGTGAACATTACATGTCGTTGTCAAGGTTGTGGATATGCACAGGCACGCATGTCAATGGTGTGCGGTATTATTGAAAGTGTTGCTATCGCGAAGCGTACACATGTGAATGTGGTCAGATGGAGGGAGGGTCAGCAGTGAGGCTACGTCATACACAGTGATAACACTCATTACAGTCAAGGAATACATGTCAAATGTGCATCTGAAAGTCTCGCTTGTAACACATTAATATATTGGTAAAGCCTGACAACAGAGCGTACAGCAGAAGAAATCTACACATTGCTGTTTACTGTTTGTCACATGTGATCTAGGATGTGCACTCTGCCCGTAGCTCCTGATACTTCTTAGAGCCATGATGTCATTTGAGATGTCATGAGTGATGTCATCATTGATGTCACTGACCATGTCATGAGAGATGTGACATCATCAGCAGTGCATTGCGAGCGCGCAAGTTATAGTTGGCTCAACCAACTATAACAAGCAAGTAGGTAGTTATAGTTAGGATTGATTTCCACAGGGAAATCGCAACATTCTATTTGGAATAACGTTGGCGCCGGTTGAGGAATCAGCCTGTATTTTTCAGCAACTTTGCCTCGAGGCTCTCCTCTCCTTCCCTAAAAGTTTGGGGGGGATTCGTCAAGCGGGGGCCGAGATAAAAGGGGGGTTTCATAGGGCGGTCTGTCGCACTTTTAGCTTGAACGGCTGAATGGATTTTCACCAAACTTGGCAAAATTGTAGGGACTGGTAGCCCGATGTGCCTTTGCTATGTCTCAAGATATGTACTCCAGAGGATTTTGAGTAATTTAGGTTCCAAAAAATTTATATATCTATAGGCGCGCCCCGGTACGTGTACCGGGGAGCGCTCCGGGTGTGCCACGTGACTTGCGCACGGCAAACTGATTGGTTCTCGGGTGTCTGTAAACATTCTAAACAGTCCGCAGCGGCCGCCATCTTGTGTCTCGGTAGGATTGAGACACAAGAGGTGGCAAAAATCAAAGGGGGAAATTAGCAAAAGGGGGCAGGGTACACCCCCCCCCCCCCTGACCCCCTAGGTTTGATGTGGGGGCCATAAAAGGGTCCCATGGGACAAATTTTATTTATTTATTTTTTCGATTTTCGCGGGGGGAGCGCCCGGTACGCGCACCGGGGAGCGTACCGGGGAGCGTACTTTGGTGAAAAAAAGTTAAAATAATAGTGTAAAATAATCATTTTGAGTGATTATAGGTAGGGTAGCTCTGAAAAGAGCTTTTGGGTTCTGTGGCTGTTTTAGGTACCTACAAGTACGTCCCACACACACCCACACGCACACAACCCCACACCCCCACACCCACACACTCCCCACTCACACCTCACACACGCACACCTCCACCCACATCCAAACACCCCACACCCCCACACCGACACCTTACACATCCACACCCACACCCACACATCCCACACACCCACACACACACACACACCTCACCCCCCAACACACACACACACGCACACACAGATACCTCACAGACACACCCCACACATCCCACACACAGACCTCCCTCCCCCACACACATGCACCTCACAGACACACACACACATCCCACACATACACACACATCCTACACACATACCCCCCACACCCACACACACCCCAAACACACCTCACATACCCACACTCCCACCTACACCCAAACACCCCACACACCCACATCATCACACACACCTCACACACCCACATCCCCACCCACACCCACATACTCCACACACCTATACACCTCATCCCCCCAGACACACACACACACACATACAAACCTCACAGACACACCCCGCACATCCCCCACACACACCTCCCCCACCCCCACACATGGGGAAAACTCAGCGAAACACTAAAATAATAATTTAAAGTGCTTAGAGGTAGGGTATCTCTGAACAGAGTTGTTGTGTAGGTATAATGTGGCGCAGGGGTTTACAAAATGATGCATCTACCTAGATGCGTCACTTTGTAAATATGACTGAATAAGGTGGATTTTTAACAGCACTGGTGCGACACAAAAAGTGACGCAGAAGGCATAAAAGTGACGTATGGCCTCATAAATGAGGCCATCAGTTTTCTAGTCATGTGTCATATTAAATATATGACATATTATTTCGCAAGTACTTACAGAAACGTCAGTATTTCAGACGTATCTGTAAGTGCAAAAGTGATGCATTGCTGGAGTGTGTCACAAAAATGATGCAACTCCAGCAATGCATCCTTTCACATGGGGCCAGGCCGCATGTGAAAGGGCCTGCATCAGTCTTACACCTGCTGTGAAACAGGTGCAAGATTTGGACACAACAGCGTCATAAAAGTGACGTAGTGATATCTCACAGATTTTACTGCGTCACCTCTACGACCCTTTCCTGCGTCAATACGTCCATTTTGCATACATTACACATGACATAGGTAAAATGTGGTGCAGGGGTTTACAAAGTGACGCATCTACCTAGATGCATCACTTTGTAAATATGACTGAATAAGGTGCATTTTTAACAGCACTGGTGCGTTACAAAAAGTGACACACCGGTGGCGTAAAAGTGACGCATGGCCTCATAAATGAGGCCTTCAGTCTTCTACTCATGCGTCATATTAAATATATGACGTATTATGTCGCAAGTACTTTTAGATACGTCAGTATTTCAGATGTATCTGTAAGCGCAAAAGTGATGCATTGCTGGAGAGTGTCACAAAAATGATGCAACTCCAGCAATGCATCTTTTCTTACCCTTCCACACCCCCGTTCCTTTTCTACATTTTGTTTGAATAACCACATTCCCCATGTTCACTCTCCTTCTCCTTACTTTCGTTCCCAACACTCACCTTCTTTCAGTCCCCCTACTTCACTTCCTTTCTCCTCTCATACTTTTCTGTTCTTTCTTACTCATTTTCCTTTCATTTCTCAATGCACTCCACTTCACTTACTCTGTTTCATTGTTTTAAGAATATAGCTTTTTGATGAGAATTGGAGGTAGTTCTGAAAATAACTTTTTTTTTTCTTCTTTTTTCTTTTTTTAGAACTACAACAAAAACAGGGAATGGAAACTGCTCAACAGGAGCAAAAAAAAAAAATTAGGGCTGGTAACGGCAGTGATGGTTCTCCAATGCTCGAACCATGAGCAGAACACTTTGCTCCGCACAGGAAATTAGCTGATCATAGTATCTGCATTTAAGGGCGCCTTTGTTAAATGCAGGCTGAATGTTCGGAAACTGCTCCTGTTATCTCCCCCTCACCGATGGTGTTCGTCCTCCGGTTGATGTAGAGGCCCCATCACTGGGAACCTTTTGTGCCAGAGCCCTGAGACTTTCTCGGGCAAAATTCTGGGGGTGGCTTCTCTCCACATGGCGAATCATTGTGGAGTTCCCAAAAGAATATTTTTTATTGGGGTTACCGCGTGACAGGACTGTGTGACAGATCCTGCACTCCACTTTTGGAGCATTTACCTTTTTTTGACCAGCAGGTATGGAAAATAATTTCCAGATGAAATGTTCTTTTATTTTTGGCTGAGGAGGCTCTTCATTGATGAATTCTTCGGAGTCATCTTCACTGCTGGATGGTCTAGCAGCCATGATAATTGAAGATATCTAACAAAGAACCAAGAGCAAAACAGGCAGGTCTTTCAGTCACAAAAGTGAAAAAGAAGTGAAGGAAATGGGTGGGGATTTCATTCTTTAGAAAAAAAACTGTTAGCAACCAATCAAAAGTGTTATTTTCAGGTCACATGACCCGACGTGCTTACGCTACGCGCCCCGGAGCGCTTACGTTTCGCGCCCCGGGTCGCGCCACGGAGCGCTTCCGGGTGCGTTTACGCAGCGCGCCGAAATAACGCATCACGCGGTTATGCGATACGTCACGCTTACGCGGCGCATCACGCGACTACGCGAAACGTCATGATGTTGTTTTCGTTCGCGGGAAAAGCGCTCTTGGGACGCTCCCCGGTACGCGCCCCGGGGCGCTCCATAGCATTACGCTCACCCGTACGTTCACTGGTACGCGCCCCGGGAGCGCCCCGGGGCGCGTACCGGGGCAAACAATTTAAAATTTGTTATAAAAATTATTGCTTTCATACTTATAGATATTTGCTATTAAAAAACCTATGAAATTCACTGAAAAAACCATAGGTTTCACCCCAGTTGACATCAGTGATGTCATGAGTGATGTCACTGACCATGTCATGAGTGATGTAATATGTGACGTCATCAGCAGTGCATTGCACGCACAAGTTATAGTGAGTCCAACTAACTATAACGTGGGAATTTCAATGGTTTTATGCGAGTAAAACTTCCAGCTAACTATAACTGGTGTAAAACCTATGGTTTTTTCAGTGAATTTAATAGGTTTTTTAAATGCTAATTCCTAACTATAACTGGGGTGAAACCTATGGTTTTTTCAGTGAATATATATATATATATATATATATATATATATATATATATATATATATGTGTATGTATGTATGTACATATACATACATACATACATATATTGCACTTGCCACCAGTACTTCAGATTCTTCCAAACCGCGGACACGGACCACAGATATAATATTCTTCAGTATTTTATTGGGATGCCGCCATTGCGCGTTTCAACTCTCAAGCAGCCTGGATCACATGACAGAGTTGCGATATATAGATATATTTTTTAAAGTGACATTGTGCTCACCTATGCCTACAAAAAACAACAGTCATAGCAATGGAAGAGATACTTAATTTGTAGTTTGTAGTTTCACATGACATGGTAAAATACTTCATAAATACGGTGATGATTTTACTAACAGCATGCGTCCTGACATTTGCATTTCAAAACTGGAACTAGTTTGTTAAAAGAGTAAAAATAAGTACATCAATGTAAAAACTGTTTTATTTTTCATAATAACATTTTTGAATAATGACGCCTTAAGTCATATTGTGCTGCACCACAGAAGATTGAATATATCATATCCTTATATGGCTGCCTCAGTCAACTTCATGTAGAAATTCAATTATAATTATACAAATTTTCACCAATGTGCAAATTACAAATAGACCATGGAATAAAACCTTTTTGATAAGACTTTCAATCTTGCCTATTGATATGACTGTCTAAAAGTGCTCTTAGTGCATAGTGTGTATAAATGGTTTTGCTGATGGCGGATATGTAAGACTTTGCTTGCATCTATTTGTCATTATCCACTTATCAGCGATGTCATATTGATGTCAACTTGTTAGAAATGAGACAATATTAGACAATATTATGTTGGTCGTTAATATCTCGTTATATCTTAGTTCTGCCGTAAATCTCGGTTTAAATACCAGGGGATCCCTATACTTCTATTTGCAAAATTATGGGTTATGTCTATCAGATATTGTGTTTTATTGCAATGTTTTCGTTTTTACCCTATTTTTCTGCAATGGATATAGTACATATTTGGCTATTCCATACAATGGATAGAATAAGTATAAGCCTATAAATATATAAATATATAAATGTATAGAAATATTTAAATAACTTAAAATATCCAGTATGAAAGTCAAAAATATTTCTTGTTTTAAAACCTGTTGCCACAGTGATAACTATTTCTCTCTTTTTATGTTGTGTCAATCTAGATGCAGGTGTGTAAATCATCTGTAATGTTAAGTCCACATGGCTGTTTAGAGTCCATTTCCAAAATACATCTGGTTTCTAACTTGCGTAGTTTTTCCTCCCTGTTGCCTCTTCCTCGACTTGCAGGTACTGAATCTATGAGGAAGTATTTTAGGTCTTCACTCTTTGAGTTATGGTATTCCCTGAAGTGTCTGGCAACAGGATATGTGTTGTCCTGGTTTTTGATGGCTTGCATATGCTGTAGTATTCGCTTGTGGGCTTTGAGTTTTGTGCTCCCTATGTATTTTAAGCTGCACGGACACACCGGGACATAGATTACAAATTCTGTCTTGCAGGTTAGAAGTTTTTTGATCTTATGTTTCTTGGGGCTCAAAGGGGTTGTATATTTTATTGTATTAATCCCCTGTTGACACGCTTTGCATACTTTACATTTAAAAAACCCTTTGTGTGTTGTTAACCAGCTGCATCTTTCTATTATGTCCGTACTAGTTTGGACCAGTTTCTCCCACATCGAGGGTGCCCTACTGTGGGTGATTGAAATGTTACTAGGTAATGTGGTTCCTAATGTACGGTCATCTAATATCAAAGGCTAGTTATGCTTGAAAATATTGCGTATTTCCTTCTGTTGTTTACTGAATTCCATGATTATCCTAAACTTTTGTTGTTTCGGTACCATGGAGATGGTATGTTCTGACTCAGTAATTGCTTTTTTGTGTTTACCCTAAATCAAATCTAATCTTTCAACCATCATGGAGTTTGCAATGGCACTTTATATGTTCTTTAGTGAATAACCTCTTAGCAGGAACCTGCTCTTGCTTTCTTCTTGAGCCTGTTTGAGAGTTGCTACATCACTGTTCACTCTTCTAAGTCTCAACATTTCCCCTCAGGGGATGCTGTTTATCAAATGCCTCGGATGGCCATTGCTGGCATGTAGCGTTGCGTTGCCTGCTGTCTCTTTATGATAGCGCTTTGTTTCTATTGTGTTATTTTTTATAACCACCGGCAAATCTATAAAGCTTACTGAATCTGCACTGATTGAGGCAGTGAAATGTAAGTTCAATGTGTTATCATTGATAGCATTGCTGAACACCTGTACTTCCTCCTGTTGTGTGCCCCTCCATACTAGAGATCATTGATATAGTGAAGCCATACCAAAATGTTATTTTGTATCTGTTCTTTGTATTTTTGGTATTTTACTCTGAGTACCAGCTCCTTCCACCAGCCCATGTGGAGAAATGCATAATTGGGGGAGAAGCTGGCACCCATGACTACACCTCTGGTTTGCTTATATAGCATATTGTTAAACATAAATAAATGTTTGCCTAAACAAAATGACACCATGTCAATTAACATTTGACTGTGTTGCATCAGTCAATCTGTTCTTTTAGACAAATAATGTTTAAGTGCGTTTAAACCATCTCCGTGTTTTATGCTTGTATGAAGTGAAGTCACATCCAGTGCAATTAAAATATAGTTATTTTGCAAAGTGCAGTCAGTCAGTTTGTTTAAAAAGTCGCTAGTATCCAGAACATATAATGGTAATGCTTGAACATATCCCTGTAAAAAATAGTCAATATATTAGGATGTATGTTCTAAAAATCCATTGCGAGCCAAATAATTGGCCTTCCTGGTGGGTGTTGAGAATTTTTGTAGATTTGTGGGATAAAATAGATTGAAGGAGTTACTGGATGGTTATTTTTTTTTTAAACTTGTACTCTTCGTTAGTTAATAATTCATTAGTATTCCAGGTGTTTAATTTGGCATTGTAAATTTTGTAAATTTGCTTTAATTCTGCCCCACTGCATTTGTAGCATAATTGGTCACTCAATTGTGTTAATGCCTCAATGATGTAATCTTTTGTATCCCATATGACATTATTGCCACCTTTGTCTGCATTTCTAATGCTGATAGAGCTTTCTTTTTCCAGTCCGTTTATCAACTTGTGATATGTCATATTCCGTTGGTTGTATTTGTCTTTAGAGTTTTCAACTTTGTAAAGTAAACATTTGAGCCAGTAAGTAATATATATATATATTCACTGAAAAAACCATAGGTTATAGACCATATATAGTTAGGAATTAGCATTTACAAAACCTTGAAAATTCACTGAAAAAACCATAGGTTATAGACCATATATAGTTAGGAATTAGCATTTACTAAACCTTATTTTACTCACACAAAACCATTGAAATTCCATATATAGTTAGTTGCACTAACTATATATCGCGCACCCGCAATCCACTGCTGATGATGTCACATATTACATCATTCATGACATGGTCAGTGACATCACTGATGACATCACTGATGACATCTCAAATGACATCACTGATGACATCACTGATGACATCTCATTTGACATCAATGACCACATCACTGATGATATCATTCATGTGACAATACAATGCATCTCCTCACATTTTAATATAACCTCTGTTTCACCCAGTGTTAAAAAGAGAGTATAATTTTTGAAACCATTGACACACCAATACTAGTTACTACATACGCACTCACTGATTGCTACGTCTACACACACCATCACTCATTCACCCATACAATCATTCATACATACAATCACTCATCTTTACAACACTATCATATGCACTCATACACCTATACAGACACTCACAGTCTGCCACGCATCCATGGAGTTACTCACACACCTAGTCAGTCCTGTAAAGAATCAATGACACTTCCATTTTCTTGTCTATACAGTTAAACATAGAGCAGCTTACATTTTCAAACATATACTAACACATACTTACCTTCTTATACAATCATTGATACAAGTACAGATTGATCTGCACAGAGTCACACACCTCCCAGCTAGCCACACACACACTCAGTCTCCCATACAAATACTTGGGCAATCAATCAATAACCCATATAGTTACTCATATAGCTACTGATCAACACATGCAGCAGTTTACAGAACAACAGACATAATGATGCACAAATTAAGACAGTTTAGTCACTAACCCATGCAGTCAGTGAGACACATTTAATCACTCACTCATACAGTCAGTCATGCACCTACTAAATCCTTCGTCCAGACACTTACACATCCACTCATTCTTCAATATGTAAGACATATTTAAACTTTATAGAAACAAAAAATCACTGGATGTTGTTATCAGTGATGTCATCAGTGATGTCATTTGAGATGTCATCAGTGATGTCATCAGTGATGTCACTGACCATGTCATGAATGATGTAATATGTGACATCATCAGCAGTGGATTGCGGGTGCGCGATATATAGTTAGTGCAACTAACTATATATGGAATTTCAATGGTTTTGTGTGAGTAAAATAAGGTTTAGTAAATGCTAATTCCTAACTATATATGGTCTATAACCTATGGTTTTTTCAGTGAATTTTCAAGGTTTTGTAAATGCTAATTCCTAACTATATATGGTCTATAACCTATGGTTTTTTCAGTGAATTTTCAAGGTTTTGTAAATGCTAATTCCTAACTATATATGGTCTATAACCTATGGTTTTTTCAGTGAATATATATATATATATATTCACTGAAAAAACCATAGGTTATAGACCATATATAGTTAGGAATTAGCATTTACAAAACCTTGAAAATTCACTGAAAAAACCATAGGTTATAGACCATATATAGTTAGGAATTAGCATTTACTAAACCTTATTTTACTCACACAAAACCATTGAAATTCCATATATAGTTAGTTGCACTAACTATATATCGCGCACCCGCAATCCACTGCTGATGATGTCACATATTACATCATTCATGACATGGTCAGTGACATCACTGATGACATCACTGATGACATCTCAAATGACATCACTGATGACATCACTGATAACAACATCCAGTGATTTTTTGTTTCTATAAAGTTTAAATATGTCTTACATATTGAAGAATGAGTGGATGTGTAAGTGTCTGGACGAAGGATTTAGTAGGTGCATGACTGACTGTATGAGTGAGTGATTAAATGTGTCTCACTGACTGCATGGGTTAGTGACTAAACTGTCTTAATTTGTGCATCATTATGTCTGTTGTTCTGTAAACTGCTGCATGTGTTGATCAGTAGCTATATGAGTAACTATATGGGTTATTGATTGATTGCCCAAGTATTTGTATGGGAGACTGAGTGTGTGTGTGGCTAGCTGGGAGGTGTGTGACTCTGTGCAGATCAATCTGTACTTGTATCAATGATTGTATAAGAAGGTAAGTATGTGTTAGTATATGTTTGAAAATGTAAGGTGCTCTATGTTTAACTGTATAGACGAGAAAATGGAAGTGTCATTGATTCTTTACAGGACTGACTAGGTGTGTGAGTAACTCCATGGATGCGTGGCAGACTGTGAGTGTCTGTATAGGTGTATGAGTGCATATGATAGTGTTGTAAAGATGAGTGATTGTATGTATGAATGATTGTATGGGTGAATGAGTGAAGGTGTGTGTAGACGTAGCAATCAGTGAGTGCGTATGTAGTAACTAGTATTGGTGTGTCAATGGTTTCAAAAATTATACTCTCTTTTTAACACTGGGTGAAACAGAGGTTATATTAAAATGTGAGGAGATGCATTGTATTGTCACATGAATGATATCATCAGTGATGTGGTCATTGATGTCAAATGAGATGTCATCAGTGATGTCATCAGTGATGTCATTTGAGATGTCATCAGTGATGTCATCAGTGATGTCACTGACCATGTCATGAATGATGTAATATGTGACATCATCAGCAGTGGATTGCGGGTGCGCGATATATAGTTAGTGCAACTAACTATATATGGAATTTCAATGGTTTTGTGTGAGTAAAATAAGGTTTAGTAAATGCTAATTCCTAACTATATATGGTCTATAACCTATGGTTTTTTCAGTGAATTTTCAAGGTTTTGTAAATGCTAATTCCTAACTATATATGGTCTATAACCTATGGTTTTTTCAGTGAATTTCATTGGTTTTTTAACAGCTAATATCTGTAGCTGTAAAATTTATTCTTCTTTAAATCCAAAAATATATTTTATATGTTTATGAATAATTATTTTTTTAAATATTTTTTTTTCTTCGTTCCCGCTTCGCGAATCGGGAACCTTACAGTAAAAAAATGTTCAGAAAAATAAAAAAAAAAGTTCTTTTCAGAACTACCTCCCCGTTATTAAAAAATTGGTACAATATTTGGAACTGTGCCAACCTCTATTTCTCTTAGTTCGCTTCCTAGTTCGCTCGCTGGTACGCGAACTGGAAGCGAACCAAAAACAGTAAGTATAAGGGAAGGAAACACACACTTATGTTAAAAGAAAGACAGCTATAGGGGAGTAAACTAGAGATACTATTACCCATAATCCACTACTGATGATGTCACATATTACATCATTCATGACATGCTCAGTGACATCATCAGCAGAGGATTGCGGGTTTTTTGGCAACATGCCTTATCGACGGTTTAATAACGCTGCCTTTTGCTTTATATAAGTTTTCAAATTGTATGAAATATATACCAATAGGTCTTTATGAACCTTTAGGTAGTGCTTTTGTTCATGAGGTCTGGTCGCTTCCATACACATACAGATGTTTCAAAGATGATCAAGAAGTTTATCTGAATGGAGAGGAATGCACTGAGACGCCAGATCATTCACTAATGTGTAGGCACATACAGTTACACGATTCATGCAACAAACACCGACCAAATATGGCTTGCGTGATGCAAGGCACGCCAGTTCCTGCTATCATCCCCACGTTCAAGTTGTTGGAAAATGGTAGTTATTTGATGCTCAATAATGAAGATTGTTCTGAGTTAATTAAAAGTATTCCTTTTATCGTAACAGTAAGTGAACGGGTTATTTGCTGCAGAAATGTTCTATTTCCTCCCACACATGAACATAGGGAGTTTTCAATCTGGCCACAAATACCAACCTTGGGACACGTTTCAACGGCATGACAAGAATAAGAGCTCTTTTGTCTCAGAGAGAGGTGGCCTTGAGTTCGGCCCGTGAAACTTTCGTACTTCACATAGCGAACACCCGTACACAGGTTTGCCTTTCAATTTCAGCAACATGTTTCCGACTATCTTTAACGCATCCTCCACAAAATCCCTGGCACACTTTTTTAAAGTTGTTACCAGTGGTCTCGTGACTTCATTTGAGAAAATCTTTGGAGTCATCCCTGCTCCCTTTCATTCCATTTTCTCCACTCTGGTTCGTGGATTGCATTTTTACTTGCATTACCAGCGGACGCTCTTGTGCTTTTTTACATTTTTAAATATGGATGTCCCTCCTATGCAACCTCCGACCCTGCAGCTGCTGACACTGTTCCGCAATCGCATGCTAGAATATTATGGCACAATGCCGTTGGCGATATTAAGCACGGCATATGGATTATCTTTTCGGTTCTCCTACTTCACCTGTGTCCAGCCTGTATTTCACTGCCTGACCTGTGATTTCGATTGGGCCATTGATTTGTGTCTCTGCAGACCGGTTTCTCCTGACGTCGACTTTAATCAGCTGATGACTCCTATCATTACTCACGAGTTGATTTGTCCTGGCGAAAGGATTATGGCTGTGGCATTGATGCATGGACTACTTGGTCCCTGGAATTTACTGGCGGCAGCACAGTCTTTCTTGGAACACAGCTTTCTTGAAAACCCACCGAGCTGTCCTCTGATGGTGATAGAGGATCCGGTGCTGGGAGAGCACGTATGTTCTTTTCCGCTTTTAAATTGGATGGCTGAACTGTTTTCGGATGAAGACGGTGACTTCCTGTTGGAGGCTGTTGCAGCTTATTTTGCATACACAGTTATGTCATAGACCTTTTTCATGTTTCATATGCTGAGTACTAGCATTTCATTGACAATTCATTGACTTAATTGTCAAGTTTTTATTATTTACCTTGCCTATTGGCTTAAGACTCGATAAAGTACTTGGCTGTTTTATTTTTCTTTAGCATTGAATTTTCCTAGTTTTTAATGCTTTACCTTGCGGACCGTCCACATATAAACTTGCAATCTGCTCTCATGAGATGGCACTTCTATTATCTTATTCAGTTCGTTTCCGGATCATGGGGAGGTGTCATCTAGGTCCTGGATATCTTTACACCGTGTTAAGTTAGCATGGGCTCATTACCGGTTTAAACGCCATTTTTCCTTTTTTGCAACTTCTGCACACGACATTTAGTTGTTGCTTTAGCTTTCCACCTAGTAGTTCATCGTGGTTTACATGAGAATAATATGTTATTGGTCTACTATCTGCTTTACTTGTTAAACTATATCTGTACAGCGAGTGCTAAAGTTTCAAGAACAACACGGTACAGAATTGTTATGAGGTCTGATCTCCACGACTTCATACTCATAACATAAGTGCAACTTCTGCCAATTCTGGGCATGAGGCGGGTTTTATATTGCTTTGCCGAACACACATACACAACAGTTGATGCGGTTCACATGAAGAGAGAGCTGGTGTATGCTGATGTGATTCCTTCAAATCTAAGACACTAAAGTATGGGCACGCCCTAAACCAACACAAAGAGACCTTCTTAGCAAATAATATAATATGTGTATTAGGGAGGGTGAGATATAAGCAGCCGCGGGCCGTGGAGGGAGTTACGGTGAGGCAGGGAGGCGGGGAGGGGGAGAAGCAGGGTGGAGCCCTCTCTACCTTGCCCCTCCCCCTCCCCGCCTCCCTGCCCCACCGTAACTCCCTCCACGGCCCGCGGCTGCTTATAAGTGTTTCTAACTCTTATTCATTTACAGCATGTTAACATACTGTCACCATTCGCTTTTTATGTACTAGTAACTATGCTGGTAATTTTGCTACTGATAATATGTGTACTTGTATTCTCCACCCTGCTTCTCCCCCTCCCCGCCTCCCTGCCTCACCGTAACTCCCTCCACGGCCCGCGGCTGCTTATAAGTGTTGCTAACTCTTATTCATTTACAGCATGTTAACATACTATCACCATTCACTTTTTATGTACTAGTAACTATGCTGGTAATTTTGCTACTGATAATATGTGTACTTTTATTATCTAAGGTACTACGCCTGAGAAGACGGCATTAGTAAATAAACATTTCAAATACACATGTGTTCTTCTTAACTCCATGTTCTGGTTTCTAAGAAATATATAACGACCGACTGTTCATGAGTTCCACGTATCCTGAGGTACTATAAGTTCATATTCTGGATTGTCTAAACATTGAGAGTTTGTTATATCCAATGTGACACTGTACCTAGCTTGCTAAATAGTTTTTGATTACTAACGTGAGTTTTGGGACACCCTAATTCGCCGAGGTTCCAATCCTCTGTCCACAGTTCTGTGTGAGAACAGAAACCCTGCGACAGGGGCACCCCCGACCCTTGCTGGACCTTCATCACACTTGCGATACAACTCCAGCAATGCGCCACCTTTACGGCACAGATACATCACGCATCTGTGCTGTTTTTGCCCCGTGATGCGCCGCATTGTAAATGCAGCACACCATAGGTGACGGAACAGCGGCACAGAATGACTAACACATCCCTGGTGATGCGCCAGTCATCATAAATCTATCCCTATGCTTCTTATCTTGTTAGAGATGAACCGCCATATGTATCATCAAAGTTATTTGCATTTCCTAAATAGCGAACTTTAAGGAATAAATAGCGATTCTTTACCATTCCTAGTTTGCGATGAGCTATTTGCTAATTAGCCGAATGTAGCCCAATGAAGCCCAATGTAGCCCAATGTAGCCCAAAGATGGCCGCCAGACACACAAAAAAACAAATGTAGCCCAAATATCAGCCAGATGTAGCCCAACTATAGCCCAGTGACAGAATGACCAATCAGCTTCGCAAACCTCCGTTACGCGAAGCGGAGCGCTGTTACAGATATATATCTTTTTTTGAACGTTAATTTCTCAAAATCCACTGGAGCACATATATTGAGACCTAGCAAAGGCACATCGGGCTACCAGTCCCTAATATTTTGCCAAGTTTCGTGCAAATCCATTCAGCCGTTCAATTATTATTTTTATTATTTTTTTTTTCCCCGCGGGGCCCTTTTAAAACCTCCACATCAAACCTAGGGGGTCAGCGAGGATCTACTATGCCCCCTTATAGTTATTTCCCCCTTTGTTTTGACCTCCTCTTGTCTCTCGATCCTACCGAGAGACAAGATGGCGGCCGCTACGGACTGTTTGGAATGTTGACAGACGCCGGAGAACCAATCAGCTTCGCTTCACAAAGCTCCGTTGCGCGAAAAGTCCGCGAACCAGAGCGCTAACCGGTCCGCTGTTACAGATATATATCTTTTTTTAAACGTTAATTTCTCAAAATCCACTGGAGCACATATATTGAGACCTACAAAAGGCACATCGGGCTACCAGTCCCTACAATTTTGCCAAGTTTCGTGCAAATCCATTCAGCCGTTCGGGCTAAAAGTGAGGCCAACCGCCCTATGGAAAACTCAATGTTAAAAACACGTTTTGGGACCCCCCTTTTTTCTCGGCCCCCACTGGACGAACCCCCCCCAAATTTTCAAGGGCTGCTCAGAAACAAAATGTGCCATTTTCCTGAAAATTTCAGCCAATTCCGTCCACAAACGCCAAAGTTATTAGACATAGAATTTTCAAAAAACCCATAGAGAAAAAATCCTAACTATATATACCTACTGGCGACCGCCAGTAGGTAATATGTGTATATATATGGCTCCATGAGGAGGGCCGCGCGGCCCCCCTCACAACCAATACACAGCCCCAGGGGTGGTGGCCCCGGAGCTCGGGGGTCCATCTTAGGAACTACTGAATGGATTTACACCATTTAAGAAAAAGAGTTCTTTCTGAACCAAGGGCGACCTTTTTACCAAATTTGGTGTAATTCCGTTCAGCAGTTCGGGCTGTAGCCATGTCTAAAGTTTCCTATGGGAAACATTAAGAAACCACGTTTAGAGAAACATTGAGAAAACATGTTTTGGGACCCCTTTTTCTCTGCCCCCACGTGCCAAATCACCCTGAAACTTTCAAGATCGGAGCTGGCTGAAGCGCCCCACAAGTTTTGAAAATTTCGCGAAGATTCGTCAACTGGCGCCAGAGTTATTGGGAAAACAATGTTACGAATCTCCTATGGATAATAGGTCCTACCTACATATATTACCTACTGGCGGTCGCCAGTAGGTATATATAGTTAGGATTTTTTCTCTATGGGATTTTTGAAAATTCTATGTCTAATAACTTTGCCGTTTGTGGACGGAATTGGCTGAAAGTTTCAGGAAAATGGAACATTTTGTTTCTGAGTAGCCCTTGAAAATTTGGGGGGGGGTTCGTCAAGGGGGGGCCGAGAAAAAAGGGGGGTCCCAAAATGTGTTTTTAACATTGAGTTTTCCATAGGGCGGTTGGCCTCACTTTTAGCCCGAAGGGCTGAATGGATTTGCACGAAACTTGGCAAAATTGTAGGGACTGGTAGCCCGATGTGCCTTTTGTAGGTCTCAATATATGTGCTTCAGTGGATTTTGAGAAATTAACGTTCAAAAAAAGATATATATCTGTAACAGCGGACCGGGCAGCGCTCCAGTTCGCGTACTTTTCGCGCAACGGAGCTTTGTGAAGCGAAGCTGATTGGTTCTCCGGCGTCTGTAAACATTCCAAACAGTCCGTAGCGGCCGCCATCTTGTCTCTCGGTAGGATCGAGAGACAAGAGGAGGCCAAAGCGAAGGGGCAAATGACCATAAGGGGGCATAGTAGATTCTCGCTGACCCCCTAGGTTTGATGTGGAGGTTTTAAAAGGGCCCCGCGGGGCAAAAAAAAAAAATAATAATAATAATCGAACGGCTGAATGGATTTGCACGAAACTTGGCAAAATTGTAGGGACTGGTAGCCCGATGTGCCTTTGCTAGGTCTCAATATATGTGCTCCAGTGGATTTTGAGAAATTAACGTTCAAAAAAAGATATATATCTGTAACAGCGCTCCGCTTCGGAGCTTTGCGAAGCTGATTGGTTCTTCGGCGTCTGTAAACATTCCAAACAGTCCGTAGCGGCTGCCATCTTGTCTCTCGGTAGGATCGAGAGACAAGAGGAGGCCGAAGCGAAGGGGCAAATGACCATAAGGGGGCATAGTAGGTCGTCCCTGACCCCCTAGGTTTGATGTGGAGGCTTTAAAAGGGTCTCGCGGGGCAAAAAAAAAATATATCGTTTTTTTAGTTTTTTTGCGTGGAGTGCGCCCGGTTCGCGAACCGGGAAGCGTTCTGGGGAGCGTACTTTCTTGAAAATTAGTGAAAAAAGTTAGAGTAAAATAATAATTGTGAGTGATCAGATGTAGGGTAGCTCTGAGAAGAGCTTTTGGGTTTATGGTACATTTAGGTACTTATAAGTAGGTACCAATGCACAGTCTTAAATTCAAAATGAAAACTCTGTTGCCCTCATCTGAGAAGTGAACTCCATCTCCTCTGTAGATATCTTGCATGTAGTAACGCAAGTTATTGTTGTACAGGGAGCCCATTCCATGGTCTCTCATGTAAGCTGAAACAGATTTGTTTACATGCTTCCTCGACTTCTCAATTTGTGGACAAAATTGGTTTGACCACCTCCATTTCTGTCTTTGGCATATATTTGAATATACCAAGGCAGTCTGAGGAAAAAGTGCCATCAATTGCTCAAAGGTGTCCTTTAAAAGCATTTCCAGACCTACCCCAGTCAAAGTGCCCAAATCATTACCTCCACAGTGCACAATTAACAGGTCAGGTTTTGGCAAATGCATAAAGGTTTTCACCAATGGTATCAATTGGTGACATTTTAATCCTCTGTGGCCAAACCACTTAATTTCCACATCTTGTAAATTGAGGTTAGGTAAATTCCTGTTCTCAGCATACCTCTGAGCCCAATAGATGTAACTATGTCCAACAATCCAGACAGAAAACATGGTGAGAGAAGGTTCTCCTGCAGTCAGATGAAGTGTGGCAATGAAATGGCAGTTGAAAAAATAAGAGTTTAAAATGAAAAAAACGGTGGAGTTTCTGTGTTAATGAAGCAGTAACAGTGATTGGTGGATTTTGATTGCTGAAAACAGAAAGTTAGGGTGCATGGATGAGTTGTTTGAAAGATGTATTTTGAGTGGTCAAGAAAAAATCATTAAATGAAAGAATGCACTGGATATGAGGTGCACTGAGAGTTCAGAGTTCAATTGCAACATTGTTGTGTGAACTTGCAAACACCAGAGGTCTTCCAAGACGTGGTTGCCATGCAGAAAAGGCATGAAATGGCAGAGGGGGGAAGGGTTTTCATTTGAAAAAAAGTGAGGGAAGAGTTTTGATTGGGTGACATGAGAGATATGTGTGAAGAATTACAGCATTTTTGTGCTTTTGATAGCTGCAGACTCTGGAGTGCATACCTTTTGCTCTGCTGAAGACAGATTGGTGTGTTTCTGAGACTGTTTTGAAACTCAAAGTATTTGCTAAGGTGAGAAAAGATTTCTTTAATTTAGATAGAAAATAGTGTGCTTTAAGGAGAAAATTATGAAGAAAGTTGTGTTTTTCAAATGTTGCTTTGTCTCAAGTGTTTTACAAATAGATTTTGTTTCTTTGAGAAATTGTAATTGGAGAAAATGTGAAGTATTAGTACTGACAGGGTTTTTATGTGCATAGGAGCTGTGGAGTGTTTTCAAATTATGACTTGTAAATCGTTTTTGAGAAAAAGCAATGGTTTTAATATTGATGACAAGGACATAATGGTGTCTGCTTCTTTATAAGGTAATTGAGAGTCTCTGATGTTATTTTTCCCATTTCAATGTAAGAAGTTTGTCTGTGGAGCAAATTGCTTGTAAATATGCTCCCACCTGTGCATGGCAAATTTAGATTTCGAATGTTTGCGTTACATAGGCATGTTAAAGGTGACTGAAACATGCTGCAAAGGCAATCAAAAAACGCTTTTATGTGTCTTAAGGACATTTTAAGTCATTTCCCCATGTGCAGTGTTTTCAAATTATGAGTTGAAAATCGTTTTTGAGGTAAAGGAATGTTTTCAAAATTTATGTGCGCCATATGCCCCCAAATTTCTTTTTCAGGGGTGCAGCAGGGTGTTCTTGAGACACCCCTGCACCCTCGGAAAAATTCGTAATTTGCGATGAGGTAATTGCTAATCGCAAATTGCACCTTCATTCCTATGGGCCTCCTGCTGCATGGAAATGAATGGGTAATTTGTAATTAGCAAATAGCTCATCGCAAACTAGGAATGGTAAAGAATCGCTATTTATTCCTTAAAGTTCGCTATTTAGGAAATGCAAAAAACTTTGATGATACATATGGCGGTTATTCTCTAACAAGATAAGAAGCATAGGGATAGATTTATGATGACTGGCGCATCACCAGGGATGTGTTAGTCATTCTGTGCCGCTGTTCCGTCACCTATGGTGTGCTGCATTTACAATGCGGCGCATCATGGGGCAAAAACAGCACAGATGCGTGACGTATCTGTGCCGTAAAGGTGGCGCATTGCTGGAGTTGTATCGCAAGTGTGATGAAGCTCCAGCAAGGCTCAGGGGTGTCCCTGTCGCAGGGTTTCTGTTCTCACACAGAACAGTGGACTGAGGATTGGAACCTCGGCGAATTAGGGTGCCCCAAAACTCACCTTAGTAATCAAAAACCCCTTAGCAAGCTAGGTACAGTGTCACATTGGATATAACAAACTCTCAATGTTTAGACAATCCAGAATATGAACTTATAGTACCTCAGGATACGTGGAACTCATGAACAGTCGGTCGTTATATATTTCTTAGAAACCAGAACTTGGAGTTAAGAAGAACACATGTGTATTTGAAATGTTTATTTACTAATGCCGTCTTCTCAGGCGTAGTATCTTAGATAATAGAAGTACACATATTATCAGTAGCAAAATTACCAGCATAGTTACTAGTACATAAAAAGCGAATGGTGACAGTATGTTAACATGCTGTAAATGAATAAGAGTTAGCAACACTTATAAGCAGCCGCGGGCCGTGGAGGGAGTTACGGTGGGGCAGGGAGGCGGGGAGGGGAAGGGGCAGGGTGGAGAGGGCTCCACCCTGCCCCTCCCCCTCCCCGCCTCCCTGCCTCACCGTAACTCCCTCCACGGCCCGCGGCTGCTTATATCTGACCCTCCCTAATACACATATTATATTATTTGCTAAGAAGGTCTCTTTCTGTTGGTTTAGGGCGTGCCCATACTTTAGTGTCTTAGATTTGAAGGAATCACATCAGCATACACCAGCTCTCTCTTCATGTGAACCGCATCAAGTGTTGTGTATGTGTGTTCGGCAAAGCAATATAAAACCCGCCTCATGCCCAGAATTGGCAGAAGCTGCACTTATGTTATGAGTATGAAGTCGTGGAGATCAGACCTCATAACAATTCAGTTTTGTGTTGTTCTTGAAACTTCAGCAGTCGCTGTACAGATATAGTTTAACAAGCAAAGCAGATAGTAGAGCAATAACATATTATTCTCATGTAAACCACGATGAACTACTAGGTTGAAAGCTAAAGCAACAACTAAGTGTCGTGTGCAGAAGTTGCAAAAAAGGAAAAATGGCGTTTAAACCGGTAATGAGCCCATGCTAACTTAACACGGTGTAAAGATATCCAGGATCTAGATGAAACCTCCCCATGATCCGGAAACAAACTGAATAAGATAATAGAAGTGGCATCTCATGAGAGCAGATTGCAACTTTATATGTGGACGGTCCGCAAGGTAAAACATTAAAAACTAGGAAAATTTAATGCTAAAGAAAAATAAAACAGCCAACTACTTTATCGAGGCTTAAGCCAATAGGCAAGCTAAATAATAAAAACTTGACAAATAAGTCAATGAATTGTCAATGAAATGCTAGTACTCAGCATATCAAACATGAAAAAGGTCTATGACATAACTGTGTATGCAAAATAAGCTGCAACAGCCTCCAATAGGAAGTCACCGTCTTCATCCGAAAAGAGTTCAGCCATCCAATTTAAAAGCGGAAAAGAACATACGTGCTCTCCCAGCACCGGATCCTCTATCACCATCAGAGGACAGCTCGGTGGGTTTTCAAGAAAGCTCTGTTCCAAGAAAGACTGTGTTGCCGCCAGTAAATTCCAGGGACCAATTAGTCCATGCATCAATGCCACAGCCATAATCCTTTCGCCAGCACAAACCAACTCGTGAGTAATGATAGGAGTCATCAGCTGATTAAAGTCGACGTCAGGAGAAACCGGTCCGCAGAGACACAAATCAATGGCCCAATCGAAATCACAGGTCAGGCAGTGAAATACAGGCTGGACACAGGTGAAGTAGGAGAATCGAAAAGATAATCCATATGCCGTGCTTAATATCGCCAACGGCATTGTGCCATAATATTCAAGCATGCGATTGCGGAACAGCGTCAGCAGCTGCAGGGCGGGAGCTTGCACAGGAGGGACATCCATATTTAAAAATGTAAAAAAGCACAAGAGCGTCCGCTGGTAATGCAAGTAAAAATGGGAATCCACCAAGCACAGTGGAAAAAATAGAATGAAAGAAAGCAGGGATGACTCCAAAGATTTTCTCAAATGAAGTCACGAGACCACTGGTAACAACTTTAAAAAAGTGCGCCAGGCCCTTTGTGGAGGACGCGTTAAAGATAGTCCGAACCATCTTGCTGAAATGGAAAGGCAAATCTGTATTTAAAAGGGTCTGCACCTCTGTACGGGTGTTCGCTATGTGAAGCACGAAAGTTTCACGGGCCGAACTCAAGGCCACCTCTCTCTGAGACAAAAGAGCTCTTATTCTTGCCATGCCGTTGAAATCTGTTCCCAAGGTTGGTATTTGTGGCCAGATTGAAAACTCCCTATGTTCATGTGTGGGAGGAAATAGAACATTTCTGCAGCAAATAACCCGTTCACTTACTGTTACGATAAAAGGAATACTTTTAATTAACCCAGAACAATCTTCATTATTGAGCATCAAATAACTACCATTTTCCAACAACTTGAACGTGGGGATGATAGCAGGAACTGGCGTGCCTTGCAACACGCAAGCCATATTTGGTCGGTGTTTGTTGCATGAACCGTGTAACTGTATGTGCCTACACATTAGTGAATGATCTGGCGTCTCAGTGCATTCCTCTCCATTCAGAAAAACTTCTTGATCATCTTTGAAACATCTGTATGTGTATGGAAGCGACCAGACCTCATGAAGAAAACCACTACCTAAAGGTGCATAACGACCTATTGGTATATATTTCATACAATTTGAAAACTTATATAAAGCAAAAGGCAGCGTTATTAAATCGTGGATAAGGCACGTTGCCAAAGCAGCCAACCTTTTGGATTTATTCTGGAAATGTTAAAGGAAGAATTATGGAGTAGGGCCTGTAAATCTTTAATGGACAACCGAGTAAAATTACTCCAACCATCATATTCCTCTAACTCCGGGATAGTAGGGGTGTTTAATTTTTTAGAAGTAGCCAATCCAAAGCATTTGGTCTGGGAAATTGTTTCATTCACAAACAACATATGATTTGGGATGAGATATGCACGGTGCAAAGCCTCAGTGCCTTTTACCTGCCAGGTTCGTGAACCCCAAACTGATGTAGATCCTGGATATCTTTACACTGTGTTAAGTTAGCATGGGCTCATTATTGGTTTAAACGCCATTTTTCCTTTTTTGCAACTTCTGCACACGACACTTAGTTGTTGCTTTAGCTTTCAGCCTACCTGCATCAAGATCTATGCCTGCTTCAAGCAGGCGCAGGGTTTTGATGCAGCTTTGTCCTATCTGATTGTAAATGCGGCAGACTGTGGGTGGTAGAGCAGCGGTGCACGTTAACTGGTGCATCTCTGGGGATGTGCTAGTTAATATAAATCTGCCCCTTTCCATACATACTGAGCATGTCATGAATGATGTAATATGTGACATCATCAGGAGTGGATTATGGGTAATAGTATCTCTAGTTTACTCCCCTATAGCTGTTTTTCTTTTAACATAACTGTCTGTTTCCTTCCCTTATACTTACTGTTTTTTTGGTTCGCTTCCGGTTCGCGTACCGGCGAGCGAACTGGGAAGCGAACTAAGAGAAATAGAGGTTGGCACAGTTCCAAATATTGTACCAATTTTTTAATACCGGGGAGGTAGTTCTGAAAAGAACTTTTTTTTAATTGTTTTTGTTGTTTTATATTTTTTTTATTTTTTTCTGAACATTTTTTTACTTTTTTTGAATTTTTCTGAACAGTTTTATATATTTTTGGGTTTTTTTTTGGAGGGGGCAACGAAAACGATTCATTGTAAAGGGCTCAACAGGAGCAACAAAAAAAAAAAGAATTTATTGTTTGGGGCGTTTCGGACAAACATGAGCATGATTGTCAATAGCTCTGTTGATCAGAGTGATGCTACTTTCTCCGTAGCAAATGAATCCACTGCAATGTACGCAGACTTGTTTTACTTCACGAAATCTCGTTTGTATATTTGGCACCATCTCCCTGCCCTCTGGTCCCGTTACTTCCGGTACAACAGATCTTCTGGCCATAATAGGGAGATTATCTAGGTTGTTACGAAACTGTGCAGCACTGTAGTTGTTAGGATGCCACCTAGTCATATGGCGATGCATTGTGTAGTTTCCGAAACTGTATTTTTTGTCGGTCCCTCTGGACAGTCTATCTTGACATATAAGGCAAGTTACGTATCTTGCATTTACTTTTTTCTGACCTTTGGGAATTTTAAAAAATTGCCAAATGAAGTTTTCTTTCCGGTGAGACGTCCTGGGCTCCTCAGGCAAAAAGTGCCTCTCTTCGTGCTCTTCGTCCTGTTCCTCTTCTTCCTCTTCTTGCTGAATTATAACTTCAGCAGGTGGTCCACTCTTCCTTGGATGTGGTGGAGGTGGTGGGGAAGCACCAGCTGAAGCTACTAAAGAAGCCATTGCTCACTGGTAACAAAGGGTCTTTCTCTCACAATGATGAAAGTCAGAGTGAGGAAAGAAGGAGGGATTTTCATCATTTGGGAAAAACAATAGTTCTCAACCAATGAAAAGTGTTCATTTTAGATTATATGACCTAGTCTTACATCATTAGGAAACCAAAAGTGAAATGAACCAATGAAAAGTGTTATTACCAAGTCACATGACCTGCTGTGTTTACGTTACGCGCTTTGCAGGGCCTCCCGGTTTGCTTCCAGAAACCTGCGCTTTGCGCCTCGCTTCGCGTACCAGTTCGCTAACGTAGCACGTCATATGACGTATCACGTGACAACGCGAAACGTCATGTGGACGGGAGGCGTCACGATGTTGTTTTCTAACGCGGCAGTTGCGGTAAAGAAACGTTTACCGGCTCGCGGTCTATTTCGCGGCATCAAGGTCAGCTAACGGGAAGTTTCCCGATTCGCGAAGCGGGAACGAAGAAAAAAAAATATTAAATTTTTTTTTATTAATAAACATATAAAATATATTTTTGGATTTAAAGAAGAATACATTTTACAGCTACAGATATTAGCTGTTAAAAAACCAATGAAATTCACTGAAAAAAACATAGGTTATAGACCATATATAGTTAGGAATTAGCATTTAGAAAACCTTATTTTACTCACACAAAACCATTGAAATTCCATATATAGTTAGTTGCACTAACTATATATCGCGCACCCGCAATCCACTGCTGATGATGTCACATATTACATCATTCATGACATGGTCAGTGACATCACTGATGACATGACTGATGACATCTCAAATGACATCACTGATGACAACATCCAGTGATTATGTGTTTCTGTAAAGTTTAAATATGTTTTACATATTGAAGAATGAGTGGATGTATAAGTGTCTGAATGAAGGTTTTAGTAGGTGCGTGATTGACTGTATGAGTGAGTGATTAAATGCGTCTTACTAAATGCACGGGTTAGTGACTAAACTGTCTGAAAGTGTGCATCAGTATGTCTGTTGTTGTGCAAGCTGCTGCATGTGTTGATCAGTAGCTATATAAGTAGCTATATGGGTTATTGATTGGTTGCACAAGTATTTGTATGGGAGACTGAGTGTGTGTATGGCTGGCTGGGAGGTGTGTGACTCTGTGCAGATCAATGTGTACTTGTATCAGTGATTCTATAAGAGAGTAAGTATGTGTTAGTATATGTTTGAAAATGTAAGGTACTCTATGTTTAACTGTGTAGATTAGAAAATGGAAGTGTGATTGATTCTTTACAGGACTGACTAGGTGTGTGAGTAACTCCATGGATGAGTGGCAGAGTGTGAGTGTCTGTATAGGTGTATGAGTGCATATGATAGTGTTGTAAAGATGAGTGACTGTATGTATGAATGATTGTATGGGTGAATGAGTGAATGTGTGTGTAGACGTAGGAATCAGTGAGTGCGTATGTAGTAACTAGTATTGGTGTGTCAATGGTTTCAAAAATTATACTCTGTATTTAACACTGGGTGTAACAGAGGTTATATTAAAGTGTGAGGAGATGCATTGTATTGTCACATTAATGATATCATCATTGATGTGACCATTGATGTCAAATGAGATATCATCAGTGATGTCATCAGTGATGTCATTTGAGATGTCATCAGTGATGTCATCAGTGATGTCATTTGAGATGTCATCAGTGATGTCATCAGTGATGTCACTGACCATGTCATGAATGATGTAATATGTGACATCATCAGCAGTGGATTGCGGGTGCGCGATATATAGTTAGTGCAACTAACTATATATGGAATTTCAATGGTTTTGTGTGAGTAAAATAAGGTTTTCTAAATGCTAATTCCTAACTATATATGGTCTATAACCTATGGTTTTTTCAGTGAATATATATATATATGTATATATATATATATTCACAGAAAAAACCATAGGTTATAGACCATATATAGTTAGGAATTAGCATTTACAAAACCTTGAAAATTCACGACCGCCAGTAGGTAATATATATATATATATATATATATTACCTACTGGCGGTCGCCAGTAGGTATATATAGTTAGGATTTTTTCTCTATGGGTTTTTTGAAAATTCTATGTGGACGGAATCGGCTGAAATTTTCAGGAAAATGGCACATTTTGTTTCTGAGCAGCCCTTGAAAATTTGGGGGGGGTTCGTCCAGTGGGGGCCGAGAAAAAAGGGGGGTCCCAAAACGTGTTTTTAACATTGAGTTTTCCATAGGGCGGTTGGCCTCACTTTTAGCCCGAACGGCTGAATGGATTTGCACGAAACTTGGCAAAATTGTAGGGACTGGTAGCCCGATGTGCCTTTTGTAGGTCTCAATATATGTGCTCCAGTGGATTTTGAGAAATTAACGTTTAAAAAAAGATATATATCTGTAACAGCGGACCGGTTAGCGCTCTGGTTCGCGGACTTTTCGCGCAACGGAGCTTTGTGAAGCGAAGCTGATTGGTTCTCCGGCGTCTGTCAACATTCCAAACAGTCCGTAGCGGCCGCCATCTTGTCTCTCGGTAGGATCGAGAGACAAGAGGAGGTCAAAACAAAGGGGGAAATAACTATAAGGGGGCATAGTAGATCCTCGCTGACCCCCTAGGTTTGATGTGGAGGTTTTAAAAGGGCCCCGCGGGGCAAAAAAAAAACAAAATAATAATAATCGAACGGCTGAATGGATTTGCACGAAACTTGGCAAAATATTAGGGACTGGTAGCCCGATGTGCCTTTGCTAGGTCTCAATATATGTGCTCCAGTGGATTTTGAGAAATTAACGTTGAAAAAAAGATATATATCTGTAACAGCGGACCGGTTAGCGCTCTGGTTCGCGGACTTTTCGCGCAACGGAGCTTTGTGAAGCGAAGCTGATTGGTTCTCCGGCGTCTGTCAACATTCCAAACAGTCCGTAGCGGCCGCCATCTTGTCTCTCGGTAGGATCGAGAGACAAGAGGAGGTCAAAACAAAGGGGGAAATAACTATAAGGGGGCATAGTAGATCCTCGCTGACCCCCTAGGTTTGATGTGGAGGTTTTAAAAGGGCCCCGCGGGGCAACAAAAAAAACAAAATAATAATAATCGAACGGCTGAATGGATTTGCACGAAACTTGGCAAAATATTAGGGACTGGTAGCCCGATGTGCCTTTGCTAGGTCTCAATATATGTGCTCCAGTGGATTTTGAGAAATTAACGTTGAAAAAAAGATATATATCTGTAACAGCGCTCCGCTTCGCGTACTTTTCGCGTTACGGAGCTTTGCGAAGCTGATTGGTTCTCCGGCGTCTGTCAACATTCCAAACAGTCCGTAGCGGCCGCCATCTTGTCCCTCGGTAGGATTGAGAGACAAGAGGAGGCCAAAGCGAAGGGGGAAATGACCATAAGGGGGCATAGTAGATCCTTCCTGACCTCTTAGGTTTGATGTACCATTTTGCCAAGTTTGGTGTAATTCCGTTCAGCCATTCAGGCTGTAGACGTATGTAAATGTCCTATGGAAAATTGCATGGGGAAAACACATTTGAAAGTGTTGAAATTTAGAACCAATTAAAATGTTACTTTGGTTTTGTATTTGTGTGTGATGAAAGTTAATTGGTTATGTATATATGTCAAATGAGAGGAAACCACAGCCATTTTGTGATACTACTGTCTGAGGTACATTTGTGAGGAATTTTTGGTGGTGAATTTCTGGTGTTTGATTTACACAGTACTAACACTTCTGCTACTTTTAAAAAGGTGAGTTGTTAATTTGTAAGGGGAACTATGTTGTACACTTGAAGATAATTTGAAAAATGTTTTCTGTTATTTATTTGCAGTCCTTCTGTTATACTAAATACTTGATGAAGTTAGTTTTATATTATGTATTACTAAAAACGATAAATGAAAGTGATTATTTTTTTCTGCAATTTACAGCAAGCAATTTCAAAATAAAATGGCTCACAATGAAGAGACCATGGCAATTTCTTTTGAATTGTCCACTACATTGATTGAAATTGAGAGCACCAATAATGAAATATTGTCACAAGGAGGACATGACTTGTATGATTCCATTAGATTGATTGAAATGGACAGCACCAAGAATGAAATATTGTCACAAGGAGATGACTTGAATGATTCCACTACATTGATTGAAATTGAGAGCACCAATAATGAAATATTGTCACAAGGAGGAGATGGCTTGTATGATTCCATTAGATTGATTGAAATGGACAGCACCAATAATGAAATATTGTCACAAAGAGGAGATGACTTGAATGATTCCACTACATTGATTGAAATTGAGAGCACCAATAATGAAATATTGTCACGAGGAGATGACTTGAATGATTCCACTACATTGATTGAAATGGACAGCACCAATAATGAAATATTGTCAGAAGGAGGAGATGACTTGAATGATTTTTTTGATCAATCTCTTGATGGCGAATTTATCGAGTGTTTGGAGACCATAGAGTTACAAGAATCATCATTGCAGACTTTTAATGAGGAGATTCCAGATGAGATGATTGAAGAGGAAATTACTGATGAGGACATGTTACTAGTTGTTTCAAATTTAGAAAATTCTGAAGAATAAATTTATATTTAGAAATCAAAAATTGTTTGAGACATTATTTATTTTTATTTTTAATTTATGAGGTTGTAGCGAAGTGATTGTAGTATAAAATGAGACTTATAGTATAGAGTGCAACATTTTTATGTTACATGGTAAGTTTACTCATATTTACTTCCCTTCTGCCACTATATTATCTCCAATGTGTATTTGACATGTCTTCTTCATCTCCGGCCTCCTTTCTCTCAGTGTGTGTCTCCGATGCATCTTATCGCTGGTATTTTGTGTAATTACAGAAGAGAGTAAAATAAAATAGTTCGGAACGTGAAAAGGGGGCAAAGTAGAGTACTCCTCACCCCCTAGGCCTTTTTAGGCGGTCCCAAAAGGATCAGTTTCTGCTTTCCTGAGAGATTATGGTATGAGTTCCATATACCACAATAACTTGCATTACAACATGCAAGATATCTATCTCCTATTACCAACTTTTGGAGATATTCGCGCTAAGCACGAATATCTCCAAAAAGTAACACCTGCCCTGAGCAGTTCTTAGCCATGTTATCCAATGGGAGGTGGATAACATGGCTAAGAGTATTAGCTCGGTAATGCATGAATATCGCTGAGTTTTTAGCGATATTCATGCATTGCGGCCGTTTATTATCGCATTTGCGATAAACCTTGATAATAGTAAGGTTTATCTTCGATAATTTCTGACGATGCTTAGTGGTAAAAAATTGGTTGGTAAGCATCGTTAGCGATAAATATCGCTTAACTTTGGTAATATGCCCCAACGTCTGTTAACGTTCGATTCGAAGGAAATGAGGAAGTGTTGAAAAACATTGTCTGCGCCATCTTGCCTTTTTTGAAATGCCACACTTTTGTCGTGCACGGCAGCCATTTTAGATGTCTTGACCAGACCCACTCTCTGCACGCTGTCGATTCGTAGCATGGCTCCTCACCCTCGTAAGCATCTCCCCCAGGCACTGGTCACCACCGCTCTCTGTCTTATGCATGGGCAATAAACCTTCCCCCATCTGCGCTGCTCTTCCCTGAGAATCACACTCTGTGCCCGCCCGACACCTCCCTTTCGCCCTATTCACTACCGCACCCTCTGACACTCCTCTTCCTCTGTGTCCGAATGTCCAGGCCGGTCCTAGGCTATCAGCTAGCCCTGCAGATGTAGTTTATGGCCCCAGCTGTAAAGAATCACCCCTCTTCAAAGGAGTTATAGTAGATCAAGGCCCACACCCGATGTGATCCGTCACAGCACACGCGTTCCTACTATCTGAAAACCATCCTGTATTGTGATTGGGGAGGGGACCGAGCCTGAAGCGGAAGATTCCAGGAATGACTCTTTGTACATCAAAGTTTTTACAATTATGTGTCACATTAAAAATATATAGCACTCCAACAAAGTAGTAGGAATATAAAACTTTAATAACATATAAATATATACAACAAAACAAAAACAGTAAAAACATTTAAACAACGAAGAGACCGTGGCAATTTCTTTTTAATTATCCAATAGATTTATTGAAATTGACAGCACCAATAATGAAATATTCTTGTCAGTAGCGGTCTGTTGTGCGAATAGTTCCAAGGCAGCAGAACGCGCTGAAATCTAGATGGCACGAAAGTGATGTCTAGTAAGTTGCCGCCCAGCAAAAAACGGCGTGGGGCGCCGCGGGGGTGAGTGAGTCTAGTAGGCACCACAGCTATTCTTACCGGCATTGCAGAATTACTGCTGGGGACAATGCCTGTGCTGTAGCAGGGTCACAGCAGAAACAAAAAGGATTCTGTTGAAGATGTTGTTGGTTTTCAATTTGAAAACAGTTCTGGTGTCAACTGCTATGCTAATGTAGTGGTTAATATTTTGTTTTCTCTAGAAAATGTAAAAGAGGGGGAGGCAGTCCAAAGTTCCGTTAAAAGGGCAAAGGAAAGGATCGGTGGTTTGAACTATCAGTCAAAAAGGGGAGGGGGTGCAATAATTTTTCCTACCGGGTCACACTGTGCTTTCACCGGAAGTGAGGTCTGCAGGATTGTAGTAATTCAAAGTGAGGCTGGCGCCAGCATGGGAGCGCCGACGTCCCGCGGATACAGTTTCGTCACTCCACGGGCGATCATGGCAGTCATTCCCCATCGGGGGTCGGAGACTCCCGCGGCTCCTCTAGAATCTTCAAGGTGGTGGATGACTACTGTGGTGGAGTCAACCAGTGACCGGGCCATTTCTTTATGTTGGGCCCGCTCTTGCCAGGTCGACCGCCATTTTGAGAGTTCGGCAGCTACCGGCGATCGCGGGGTCACATGAGCGGACGGGCTCCACCCTGCCGGGCGAGACGTTGCAGCATGGCCACAGTGGAAGAACCGTTATCTAGGTCGTTCCGAAACTGTGCAGCACTGTAGTTGTTAGGATGCCACCGCCTGGAGCGCTGAGGGTGCAGCTGGGAAGCCTCCACCTGGGGAGGCGGGAGAGGCCTGTTCGCACCGTCTCTCCCTCCCAGTGCACCCCACGGCGTCTCGCTTGAGATTTGTTATGGCCGGACCAGGCGATGAGGACGAGGGGGGGGTCGGAGGCATGTGCAAGACATCCCCCTCCAGTGTTGTCGCAGCCATTATAAAAGAAAGAAGTGTCCCGTCCGTCTTCGGGCCGGGCTTCCGGTGGATGTCGGCCGGACGCCCCTGGCTCTGGCCCCATGAACGGGTTTCTTGGTTTATCGGCTGCAGCCGGATCCCGTCGGCCTCGGCCCCCCGACCGTTGGTGGTCGGACCGGAAGAGCATGTGGCGGGACTACCTGCAACTCTCAAGGGCCACCGCGGCCGGACTGGGAGAGAGAGGGGAGGGTCGAGGAGACATCCCCCCCCCCTGCAACTGTTCAGCGTTGTAAAGGCAATCCCCTGGCCGGGTCCCGCTGGTCTCGGCCTCTCCTCCGGCTACACCCTACGTTAGGATCTCCTGGCCGAGGCGTGGCAGCAGGACCTGCCTTATATGGGCTGCTCCCGGCTGGGCGTAGCCGGAACCCTGCCCCACCTTGGAAGTTTCCAGAGTGGGGGTGGATGTTCTACTGACTTGCATTTTCCCTAGTCTATCGATTTTTTTGGCGTGGCAGGCGGTGGGACAGCGAGGGGTGATTTGGTTTCTCTTACTGTTTTTCTGGTCTCTCACCACTGGCATATTTTAACGTTTTCTTGTTTCTAGGACATTAATAGGTTTTATCATTACGTTATGTTATCGTTTCTTTGTTCGTTGTTTAATAAAAGTTCATGTTCATCAGTGGCCTACTGATTTTCGTTTTCCTATTTTTTTCTTTCCAGGTTGTTTCATGGTAAAGTTTCTGTTAACAGGATACAGTGATCACTTCGTTATTATTGCATATGTCCTTTTCACTAGGGGTGCTCTCTGGTCGGGCCAGATGACGTATCTCTAGTAAATGGTCCGGGTGAAAAAGGTGCATCAATCAGTGGGGAGTAGATAGGCATGACAGATTACAACGGGGGAGAACGGTCCGCATTACGTACCTTTTCACTACTTGCAAAGATTTTCCTACGTTTATTTGCAAACAGGGAATACCTCCAAAAAGAACTAATTCCCAAACAGTCAATGTTCGGACAATCAATCAATCAATGAGGAATGAAATAGGTACGACGTGTTAAAGGCTTGCGTTACCTACCCTTCACTATCTGCAAAGGGAGATAGAATATTCCTATTCTTCCTCGTTTGCAGGTAGAGAAAATCGTTAAGAGAATTAACTTCGAACAATTCAATGCTCGATTGAAACAATCAACAAGGGGTACTGTGAACACAAATGAACGCCGCTTATATACATACGCATTGCTATTTTCAACAGGTTGTTCCTAATGTTTCTATTTTAGCGAGGTCAAAAGAGATTCCATTAGTGGCCTACTGATTTTGCTCGATTCCTTTTGTTTTTTTACACGATTTTTCGCTATCTGCAAAGACTAAACAGAGTATTGCGACTCTGTGCTTGTTTGTAAATAGAGAATGAACCAAAGAGAACAATCAATCAAATGGAGAGAGAAGCAGGCACGACGGATTACAAAGGGGGAAAGGGCTGCGTTAACTACCCTTCACTATCTGCAAAGAGAGAGTACTCCTAATAGAAATGAGGGGTGGGGGGCAGCAATCAAAGCAGATCAGTGTGCATAAACACGAAAAAAAAAATTCTTACCACGTACTTGACATTCGACAGCTTATGATATTTGCTATTAAAAAACCATTGAAATTCACTGAAAAAACCATAGGTTATAGACCATACATAGTTAGGAATTAGCATTTACAAAACCTTGAAAATTCACTGAAAAAACCATAGGTTATAGACCATATATAGTTAGGAATTAGCATTTAAAAAACCTTATTTAACTCACACAAAACCATTGAAATTCCATATATAGTTAGTTGCACTAACTATATATTGCACACCCGCAATCCACTGCTGATGATGTCACATATTACATCATTCATGACATGGTCAGTGACATCACTGATGACATCACTGATGACATCTCAAATGACATCACTGATGACATCACTGATGACAACATCCAGTGACTATGTTTCTGTAAAGTTAAAATATGTCTTACATATTGAAGAATGAGTGGATGTATAAGTGTCTGGACGAAGGATTTAGTAGGTGCATGACTGAATGTATGAGTGAGTGATTAAATGTGTCTCACTGAGTGCATGGGTTAGTGACTAAACTGTCTTAATTTGTGCATCATTATGTCTGTTGTTCTGTAAACTGCTGCATGTGTTGATCAGTAGCTATATGAGTAACTATATGGGTTATTGATTGATTGCCCAAGTATTTGCATGGGAGACTGAGTGTGTGTGTGGCTGGATGGGAGGTGTGTGACTCTGTACAGATCAATGTGTACTTGTATCAATGATTGTATAAGAGAGTAAGTATGTGTTAGTATATGGTTGAAAACGTAAGGTGCTCTATGTTTAACTGTATAGAGTAGAAAATGGAAGTGTGATTGATTCTTTACAGGACTGACTAGGTGTGTGAGTAACTCCATGGATGAGTGGCAGAGTGTGAGTGTCTGTATAGGTGTATGAGTGCATATGATTGTGTTGTAAACATGAGTGATTGTATGTATGAATGATTGTATGGGTGAATGAGTGAATGTGTGTGTAGACGTAGGAATCAGTGAGTACGTATGTAGTAACTAGTATTGGTGTGTCAATGGTTTCAAAAATTATACTCTGTTTTTAACACTGGGTGAAACAGAGGTTATATTAAAATGTGAGGAGATGCATTGTATTGTCACATGAATGATATCATCAGTGATGTGGTCATTGATGTCAAATGAGATGTCATCAGTGATGTCATCAGTGATGTCATTTGAGATGTCATCAGTGATGTCATCAGTGATGTCACTGACCATGTCATGAATGATGTAATATGTGACATCATCAGCAGTGGATTGCGGGTGCGCAATATATAGTTAGTGCAACTAACTATATATGGAATTTCAATGGTTTTGTGTGAGTAAAATAAGGTTTTTTAAATGCTAATTCCTAACTATATATGGTCTATAACCTATGGTTTTTTCAGTGAATATATATATATATATATATATATATATATTACCTACTGGCGGTCGCCAGTAGGTATATATAGTTAGGATTTTTTCTCTATGGGTTTTTTGAAAATTCCTCGGGGCCCAAAAAAAAATAAAAACATTTTTTTGCGTGGGGTGCGCCCGGTACGCGCACCGGAAAGCGGTCCGGGGAGCGTACTATGAGGAAAAAAGAATGATAGACTTTTCAAATATTGTATGTTTAATGATTGTTCGTTTTGTTGTTTTTTTTTTGTTTTTTTTATTCATTTATTTATTTTGGTTGACGAAACCCACCCAAATTTTCAGGGGCTGCTCAGGAACAAAATGTTCCATTTTCCTGAAAATTTCAGCCAATTCCGTCCACAAACGCCAAAGTTATTAGACATAGAATTTTCAAAAATCCCATAAAGAAAAAATCCTAACTATATATACCTACTGGCGACCGCCAGTAGGTAATATATATATATATATATATGTATATATATATATATATATATATTACCTACTGGCGGTCGCCAGTAGGTATATATAGTTAGGATTTTTTCTCTATGGGTTTTTTGAAAATTCTATGTCTAATAACTTTGGCGTTTGTGGACGGAATTGGCTGAAATTTTCAGGAAAATGGCACATTTTGTTTCTGAGCAGCCCCTGAAAATTTGGGTGGGTTTCGTCAAGGGGGGGCCGAGAAAAAAGGGGGGTCCCAAAACGCGTGTTTCCCATTCATTTTTCCATAGGGCGGTTGGCCTCACTTTTAGCCCGAACGGCTGAATGGATTTGCACTTAACTTGGCAAAATTGTAGGGACTGGTAGCCCGATGTGCCTTTGCTAGGTCTCAATATATGTGCTCCAGTGGATTTTGATAAATTAACGTTCAAAAAAATATATATATCTGTAACAGGGCTCCGGGTAGCGCTCCGGTTCGCGTACTTGACGCGTAACGAAACTTCGCGAAGCGAAGCTGATTGGCTCTCCGATGTCTGTCAACATTCGAAACAGTCCGGAGCGGCCGCCATCTTGTCTCTCGTTAGGATCGAGAGACAAGAGGGGGCCAAAACAAAGGGGGAAATGACCATAAGGGGGCATAGTAGATCCTCCCTGACCCCCTAGGTTTGATGTGGAGGCTTTAAAAGGGCCCCTCGGGGCCCAAAAAAAAATAAAAACATTTTTTTGCGTGGGGTGCGCCCGGTACGCGCACCGGAAAGCGGTCCGGGGAGCGTACTATGAGGAAAAAAGAATGATAGACTTTTCAAATATTGTATGTTTAATGATTGTTCGTTTTGTTGTTTTTTTTTTGTTTTTTTTATTTATTTATTTATTTTGGTTGTACTTCATGAATTAGATATAAAAATGAATAATGTCTCAAACAATTTTTAATTATTAAATAACAATGTATTGCTCAGAATTTTCATAGTTCAATAAAACTTCCAGCATTTCATCATCTGGAATCTCCTCAAACATGCATGTTTCTATGTCTTGTAAGCATTCAATAAATTGTTCATCCAAAGACTGATCCATAAAATCTTCATCTAAAAATTCTTCATTTAAAATCTCCTCAGATGTAATGTCGAAGGAAACATTGATATTTTCGTGCTCCCCTTACATTTTTTTGCTGTAAATAGCATAAAAAATAACTATATCAGAAGAGTTAGAGCACTGTTGGGTTTAAGTTCAGACAAGTAGTTCTGATTTTTTAACAGTGAAGTTAACTTTGGGTAGTGTATGGTAACAGGCAGGAAGTAGAAATATAAAAAAGTGCCTGTGAAGAAGTGTAAGTAAATTCATAATTATAGCAGAGAAGCCTAAGTCAATCTATAAATATAAAAGAGGAGACTATCTGTATCTATAACTATAGCAGGGGGACAGTAAATAATTATCAAAAAACGTTTTTACAAATTAACTTAAAGTGCTCCTTACAAATTATCAACTTACTTTACAGAGAGGTGAAAATGCTCTTGAAATGTACTTCAGGAAGTAGTAGTCAAAATGGCTGTGTTTCTCTCTCTTTCTTTATATATATTCAGGTACATAACCATTCAAATGTCAGGTAAAAAAATAGAAAATGAAAGTAACATTTTAATTGGTTGTCAATTCCAACACTTCAGATGTGTTTTGTGAAGTAATTTACCTCAGGGAATTTAGAGAGGTCTGCAGGCTAAATGGTTAAATGGAATTCCAACCAAATTTGTGAAAATGGTAGGGATTGGTATGTAGTATGAGCTAATGTATATTTCGTGAAAGTGTCTCCAGTGGTTTTTCTGTAAATTACTTTACCACCTTTTTTATGCAATCGCTTCTCACTGCGCGCCCCGGTACGCGAACCGGCAGTGTTACGGGAGTCCTCCATTTTGTGTTTCGGTAGAATTGAGATACAAGATGGAGGGCAAATAATGTTCAGAATGGGTAGAAGGGTGCATGGTAGACGTATCCTAACCCCCTAGGTTTTCCGAGGGTGGCTGAGGAGCCCCATATGTGCGAAAAAACCCCATTTTTTTTCAAATTTTCGCACAGTTTGCGTCCGGTGCGCGTACCGGGTAGCGATCCGGAAAGCGTAAATTGTGAAAATTAGTGAAAAAAAGTTACATTTAAAATGGGTTTATAGTGATCATAGTTAGGGTAGCTCTGAGAAGAGCTTTTGGGTCTGTGGTACATTTAGGTACTTATAAGTAGGTACCAATACATAGTCTTAAATTCAGGATGAAAACTCTGTTCCCCTCATCTGAGAAGTGAACTCCATCTCCTCTGTAGATATCTTGCATGTAGTAACGCAAGTTATTGTTGTAGATGCAGCCCCTTCCATGGTCTCTAATGTAAGCTGAAACAGACTTATTTACATGCTTCCTCGATTTCTCAATTTGTGGACAAAATTGGTTCGACCACCTCCATTTCTGTCTTTGGCATATATTTGAATATACCAAGGCAGTTTGAGGAAAAAGTGCCATCAATTGGTCAAAGGTGTCCTTTAAAAGCATTTCCAGACCTACCCCAGTCAAAGTGCCCAAGTAATTTCCTCCACAGTGCACAATTAACAGGTCAGGTTTTGGCAAATGCAAAAAGGTTTTCACCAATGGTATCAATTGGTGACATTTTAATCCTCTGTGGCCAATCCACTTGATTTCCACATTTTGTAAATTGAGGTTAGGTAAATTTCTGTTATCAGAATACCTTTGAGCCCAGTAGATGTAACTATGTCCAACAATCCAGACAGAAAACATGGTGAGAGAAGGTTCTGCTGCAGTTAGATGAAGTGTGGGAATGAAATGGCAGTTGAAAAAATAAGAGTTTATAATGAAAAAAACTGTGGAGTTTCTGTGCTAATGATTCAGTAGCAGTGATTGGTGGATTTTGATTGCTGAAAACAGAAAGTTAGGGAGCATGGATGAGCTCTTTGAAAGATGTAATTTGAATGATGAAGAAAAAATCATTTTATGAAAGATTGCACGGAGAGTTCAGAGTTCAATTGAAACATTGTTGTGTGAACTTTCACACACCAGAGGTCTTTCAGGAGGTGGTTGCTATGGAAAAAAGGCAGAAAGGGCAGAAGGGGGAAGGGTGTTGATTTGAAAAAAGTGAGGGAAGAGTTTTGATTGGGTGACATTAGAGATATGTGTGATGAATTACAGCATTTGTGTGCCATTGTTGGTTGCAATCTCTGGAGTGCATACCTTTTGCTCTTCTGAAGACAAATTGGTGTGTGTCTGAGACTGTTTTCAAACTCAAAAAGTATTTGCTAAGGTGAGAAAACATTCATTTAATTTAAATAGAGAATAGTATGCTTTAGGGAGAAAATTAAGAAGAAAGTTGTGTATTTAAAATGTTGCTTTGTGTCAAGTGTTTTACAAATAGATTTTGATTCTTTGAGTTACATAGCCATGTTAAAAGTGACGCAAAAATGGTGCAAGGGCCTTAAAAAAACGCTTTCATGTGTCTTAGGGCATTTTAAGTCACTTTCCATGAATATGGTTGAATAATTGTTTTACATGATGGGTTTAAAATCGTTTTTTGAAATCAATTAGGTTTCTTAATATGTACTGCTAGAGTTTCATAGGTTGCTTGGGATATATTAACAAGCAATTGAGGGCCCGATGTAGGTCGGTCGGTAACGGCCGAAAATCGGTATTTTCGGCCGTTACCGACCGGTATTTGAGCTTTGGTATGTAGGGACACATATTTCACAGAATCCGTTATTTACCGATCGGTAAATTTACCGATTCTGTAAAATACCGAATCGGTATTTCTACCGATTAGGTAAATTTGGTATGTAGGTGGGACTCTTCTGAGTCCCACAAGCCTTATCGATTCGGTATTTTAGCATCAAATTGAATTTGATGTTAAAATACCGATTCAGGTGTGCATGCACATGTGTGCATGCACACCTGTGCCATATGACAGGCAGACCTGCCCTTAAGGCATGTATGCCTGCCATCTGGCCCCCGAACCTTTTTTGGGGGTGCTAGAGGGTTTCAAAGTGACACCCCCTGCACCCTTGTCAAAATCTGTATTTACCGATTCTGTAAATACCGACCGGTAATGCCCCATTCATTCCTATGGGCTTCAAAGCCCATAGGAATGAATGGAGCATTACCGGTCGGTATTTACCGAATCGGTAAATACAAATATTTACCGATTCGGTAAATGGAACATCTGGATGTTCCTACATACCCCCCCTTCTTATTTAGCGATTCTTAATTACCGAATCGGTAAAATTCGGTAATTAAAAATCGGTAAATAAGTCCTACCTACATCGGGCCCTCGAGTCCCTTTGATGTTATTTTTCCCATTTTAATTTAAGACATTTCCCCGTGGTGCAAGGTCCTTGTAAATACGCCCCCATGTGTGCTTGGCAAATTTAGATTTTGATTGTTTGAGTTACATAGCCATGTTAAAAGTGATGGAAAAAAAGGTGCAAGGGCCTAAAAAAAACGCTTTCTTGTGTGTTAGGGCATTTTAAGTCACTTCCCCATGAATGTAGGTATATAATTGTTTTACATGATAGATTTAAAAACGTTTTTTAAAATCAATTAGGTTTCTTGATATATACTGCTAGAGTTTCATAGGTTGCTTGGGGCATATTTACAAGGTCTTTGAGTCCCTTTGATGTTATTTTTCCCATTTTAATTTTAGACATTTGCCCGTGGTGCAAGGTCCTTGTAAATACGCCCCCATGTGTGCTTGGCTAATTTAAGTACTGATAGGGTGTGCTTCTACATAGGACCTGTGTTGTGTATTCAAATTTAGACCAGAAAATCACATTTATGAGAAGGTCATATTGGTGTCTGCTTCTTCAAATAAATATTGAACTGAGAAGTATTAAACTGAGGCTAAATTTCATCTGCAACCCTGAGTAGGCCTCACCTCAAACAAACCTCTAGATAGTCCACACCTTATCGTCATCTTGAATCAATCATTTAAAGTGTTAGGTGCAGATTTATGATGGCCGTGCGCCTCTTTTGTGCTGCTGTTCCGTCACTTTTATAATGCAGCAGTGATTTACAAGATGTACCATGTTGCAAGATAGGCCTCACTTCATTGGTAGGCCTGCACATGTATTATCTCCTCTATATTCTTCAACAAGCCTAAATTTCATCAGCAACCCTGAGTAGGCCTCACCTCAAACTTTTGTGACGCAGCGGCGGAGCAAAAGATGCGCTATGTTGTGACATATTTACAACTTGAAGCATAAAGGAAAATGTGTCATGCTGTAAAGTCCTGCCCCACATGAAACGTGCGTCAGGTTTCATGTGGGCGTTTTGTTGCAGGGTGGGCAGTCATTTGCACATAGGCCTCACCTCCTCAGTATCGCTGGACATGGTTAAATAATATCTGCAAAATGTTACTCTTGGTAAACAATTTTACTATTATAGTGTCTGAGATTTGTCTCTTACTCTGCAACATCTCATTGTTGTTCTCTTTCTTTAAAGATAACAACAACATCAAGCATGAGTGATAATGAGCAATCTTTTGATCTCGATCTTATCATTGAACTTGTCATTGAAACGTCAGTGGAAGTAGATCCCTTGGATGATTTATATCCTGTGGATGATGAAGTACTGGATGAGGATGCTGATTTGTCAGAATTGTATGACATAGGGTGGGCATCTGACCTGCTCGAGCCTATTAACCTATAAAGACTTTTAAAAATAAATTTAAGTTACTCGAAATGAAAAGTAACCATGTAAACCGTTTTATTAAAAATTAAATACAACTTCAAAAACAAATTGTGTGAAGTGTCTTTAATGAAATAGAAAAATATGCTAATAAAATTAGTTCAGATTCACATATAAAAGATCACAGGTCAAATGTAGAAGCATTCCATTTCTTTGCAACTATTTGTGAGTTTTAATTTTCATAATGCACTAAAAATTATTGTATGTAGAATTTATAACTAGTATGTTAATTTTTTGACGACTGTTATTGATTTACTGTTTGGTAATAGTGGTTAATAACATTTTTTATTATATTTTACTACAGATTCAACTGCAGATCATTTCGAAATTAGACAATGCCGTCTAAGGATAGAATCCGAAAGGTTACAAAACGTCAAAGACAGCAGATTAGTAAATGCTTGCAGCAGTCCTCTACAATAAAATCTCGTCAAGTCACCAAGAAAGCTCCGGGTAAGAGAACAAAATCATTCCTTAGGAACATTTGTAGAAACAAAAGTATACCTACAGAACAAGTTTTAGTCCAGAAAAAGAGAGCCAATTTAAACGGAAAGGAAAGGCCAAACAAAGATGTTACTGGTAGAGCAGGAGATAACTCTGTGCATGGTAGTAGAAGGAAAAATCAGTTTAGGGACATTCGTAGACGAATGTTCCGCAACAGGATAATTGGTAATTTGTTAAAAAATATTAAGAAAGGTCAACAGAAAGTGGTTTTTTATAAGAGAAAAAAAAGTTGAGAAAATTATTGATCAGGCTTTTGAAATTAAGCGAAAGTTATTTATTTTGATAATCAATAGAATTAGGAAACTAAACAAGGTAATTTATGATTTAAAAACAAACAGTAGATGGAAGAGAACAGTTAATCGTAGTAATTTTTGTGAAGTTTTTTCAGGAGAATGGATGCATAGTTCAAGTTCTGAGGCATTTTTTAATGAGGAGAGTTACTTTCAGGATAATGATTTGGTGCATGCAGTTGACACCAGTGGTCGAGCTTATGAGGTGAAAGATGGTAGTCCGGTTGAAAAAGAAAAACTTGTGACAACAGAGGCAGAAGAGGTGTTAGGTAATGAGGTTTTAGGAAGACGTCCTAAGGGACCTGTGTACACCTTGAAGTGTAGTAGTATTTGCAGTGTGCGACAGGATTCCATCAATTTGCTTTGTGATTTTGTACGGACATTTAATAAGAAAAGTTTTATACAGAAAATGAAGATGTTGCAAGAATTAGATCCTTGCAGAGTGAGGGAAGGGACAGGTTTGCATGGTCATTCACTGGCTTGTCTTTCCAGGAGATCATGCCTGAGTGTTTTTCATCATTTCAGGATGCTAGCAGTGCATCATAATAAAGTGAGGAAATTAGTTAGAATGTTGTATTATGCTAAGAGTCCAGCAATTATGCTTAAACAATTATGCACTGCTCTTTTGCATGGTTCTGAAGTAGATGTGAAGAATATTTGTGAAGAAATTGAGTTTTGTTACTTTACAAGTAAAGAGGAGAATGTTGAAATTGACCCAGAAGAAGAGGGTAATGTGGAAGATAGTGTACAGGTTTCCAGTACAGATAATTTTCAGAAGGAAATTGCCACGTTTCAGGTGAAATCAAGTGAGAGGCCTAATTTCACTTGTGTGTGTTGTCGACGCACTTATTATAAGAATCAGACTAAGTTAGTGGATTTATATGCGAAAAGTGAAAGGGAAAATAATAGTGAATGGAAGGATTTTGCAACATACTTGATGGTAGAAAATTCTTTTGATTTGGGATTGGATCAACGTGTGTGTACTTATTGTTGTAACAAATTAAATCAAAACCGGATGCCTGCCAGAGCTGTTCTTAATAATCTTGAATTGGTTGAGATTCCTTCTGAATTGAAGGATTTAAATACTTATGAATCTATTTTGATTCAAAGTATCCATCCCTTTCAGGCTATTGTAAGAATGGAGCCAAAGACAGGGAAACTGCCTCCATCAGATTTACAGAGAGGATTAAAGGGAAGAGTTGTTTATTTGCCTCTAGATTTGAAGAAAAACATTAATACAATGGGAGTAGAGAAAGTGGAAGAGGAACCTCTGGTTATCTTAGTTTTTTTTTGTTTTTTTTTCTTTTTTTTAGTCCTCATATCCACCATGGTTTTTGAAAGCCATTTAGAAAAGCATCAGACAAGCTTACACAGTATAGTAACTGGAAGGAATCATTTCATTCGAGAGGAGAGCCACAGATCCCGCAACTGTCTCAGCTTGAAATTCTTTTAGGCTACCAGTGGGGAGGCCTACTGCTGGGCCAGGGCCGGGATATGACCGGATACGATTGAGTTGGCACCATAGTAGTATAATCATTGGACCCGGGAAAAAAAAAAAAAAAAAACCCGGATCTTTATTGAGACCATACAATCGAATGCCAAAAGGTCCTTTTGCATTGGTTTCCTGATCTGGCTAGATCTATGCGTGCAGTCTGTAGCGTTGATGTCAGCCAGTCCCCGTGGGAAGGGGGGATGGAATCCTTCCATCTCCTGCAGATCTCTCTTCTTGCTAAAAGGATCGTGTAGAAGACCAGGTTTCTAGCTATGTTTTTAGTTGTCCTCAGAACTCCAAAGATCGCTAATGGTAAATCTATACTAATTGGGGTACCTAATGATGCCGTGAGAGTCTTACCTATGGCCTCCCAATAAGGTGTTATACGGGGACACTCAAAAAACATATGGATATCTGAGGCTGCCATCAATCCACATCTTGCACATGCCGCTGAGGTTCCTGAGGTAAATTTAGATAATCTTTGGGGGGAATAATACGCCATGTGAAGGGTAAAGAGATGGTTTCTACGTAACCATGAGGGTTTCACCAAATTTATTAAAAGTTCAAATGAGGTAGACCAGAGTTCTTGTACGTCTTGAGTCAAAATTACATCGGCCCAAAGTTGAGTTGGTAACTCAAATTCCCCATCCGATTCATCTAGAAGGAGTCTATACCATTGTGAAATCTCATGTTTTGCTGGGGGGGTACCAACCAGGTTAGTTATTAGTTGGCTGTGCCCTCCAAGTGGAAACTTGTTGCGTTTGGATTGTGGATCGTTATATGTCTGTGTCCAACTTCTGATTTGTATGTATTTAAACCTTGAAAAGGTTGGACCTATTTTGTTCTGTAAATACTCCCACGAAAGCAGATCCCCCTCATAAAAGAGATCCCCCCATTCTTTGAGGCCTGCTTCTCTCAAGGGATTAGCTAAGGAATCTTCCAACCAGGCTGGACTATCCGGCAGCCCCCAAAGTGGTGTTTTATCGCAGTAGTATCCCTGTTTAATAGGTTTAATTAGCTCAGACCAGGTTTTAGCCAAGCCATACAGGACCTTCAACTTGATCTTCTTGAAGAACTTCTGGTTGCCCAATTTAAATAAAAATCCCGTCTGACTGAGGCCTTCCCCATTTAGCATTGCCGAAAACATTAATCCTATCCCATAATCAGCAGGTTTATTTAGAAGCATTCGTATGTGAGATAGCTGAAAAGCCCACAAATATAATTTTAAATCTGGTGCGGCTATTCCTCCCTTCTTCCAACGCCGTCTAAGCTTTTTCCAAGCTATTCTAGGTAGTTTTTTATTCCAAATGAAAGAGGTGATTTCTGATTGTATTTTGGTTATTTGAGTTTGGTTAAAGTAAAGGGGAATAGTATTAAAAAGAAAAGAAATTTTAGGCAAAATGACCATTTTCACAAGATTAGCCCTCCCTATCAAGGATAATTGCAGGTGCGACCATGCTTGCAATAATTTTCTACATTGTTTAATGATTGCTGTAATATTTACTGTGGCGAGGGTATTGATATCTTTAGTGATATTCACGCCTAAATATCGAAGCGACTCGCTCTCCTGTATTTCCAAGGAGCTAGGGTTTTCATTCCAGACCAACATCTCTGTTTTTGATGTGTTGATCTGGTAGCCTGATAATTTCCCGAACCCCTTGGCAATTTCAAATATAACCGGGAGTGCAGTTGTCACGTCTGATGTGAGAACAAGTAGGTCATCAGCATATAATGCTACCTTCTTTTCCCAGCCACTATGATGAAAAGGGACAATCGCATTCTCTCTTCTCAGTTGCTGTGCGAGAGGTTCAATGTAAAAATCGAACAGAAGCGGGGAAAGCGGACATCCCTGCCGCGTCCCTCGTGTTATATTAAAGGGGTCTGACAATTCACCATTAATCAATAGGCTAGCCGATGGATTGGTATACAATAGACTTACAGTATGACGAAATCTCCTCCCCACTCCAAATTTAGCCAGGGCCCTCGACAGGTACACCCAATTAACCCTGTCTAAGGCCTTGGTCGCATCCAGAGTGAGGGCGGTCAAGGGTAAACTATGTGTCACTGCTATATCCATAGCCCCTATGGTTATCTTAGTTAATGGGGTTCCGACAAAGAGTAAGAAAATATGGCAAGATTTAGTAGATGTTAGGAAAGTCAAAAAGGCAACATTGTATTTGAAGAAAAACAATAAGTACTACAAGAATGTATATGTTGCAGAAGAGGCAGTAAGTGAAGAAGAGGATAGCGATTTGTGTGCTGGTCAAATTGAGAAAGTAGAACCCTCTAAAAATGAAGAAATATATGAACATTATAGTGTTCATCCTTTGCATTCCAAGGAACTCATGGGGAATGCTATTGAGTTGTTTCAAATGAAACAAGCCAAAGGGAGTCCCGTTAGTGTTTGGGAGGAAAGTTTGGAAGCTCGGTGTTTCCCACAGCTATTTTCAACAGGTCAAGGAGGAAGATATGATGAGCGACCTGATCAAATTCCTGCTTCTGAATACCGGACTTTACGATTGTATGCAGAAGATCCTAGGTTTCGTCAATGTATTCCCTATTTGTTTCATCTCCTGTTTGAAAGCGATCTGTCTGGACTGTCATATGCAGTAAACCATATCTTGAAAAGTGGTGTACACATGCAAAACATCTCGGCAAGTGACTTTATGGATAAAGTCAATGTGCAAGACAGTATTTTGGATTCTCACCTGATTAATCTCATGGCGTGTCATCGTGGTACTAATGAGTACTGGTACCGTCGTCATGGTGATTTAAAATGTATGCTGAGGAACTTAGGAACTCCCACATGGTTCCTCACTCTCAGCTGTGCCGAGTATGGCTGGGAAGACTTACTTGAATTTCTACAAGAGGCAAATGGAAACATTGAAAATATCGAATTCAAGACACCCGGAGAACTGTGCTCTTTGGATCCAGTGAATGTATGCAGGTACTTCAATCATAGATTTGAAGCTATGATGTCTTTCATCATGAACAAGAAAAATCCACCTCTTGGAGAGGTGTTGGATTTCTTCTGGAGGAAGGAGTACCAAGCAAGAGGTGCTCCTCATATACATATGCTGCTGTGGATCGAAGATGCACCCAAATTTGGAACAGATCCAGATGACTTAGTGATGAATTTCATAGAACAGTATTCTACATGTGCTGTTCCAAAGGCAAAGGAAGACAAAAGCCTAAGAGAACTAGTTTTACACTTCCAAAGCCATCGTTGCGGAAAGTACTGTCATCGTAAATTCAGAAACAAGGACAAGTTCTACACCAAATGTTGTTTCGCCTTTCCACGACCGGTGATTTCTAAAGGAAGAGTGAACAGTTTGATGTCTTCGCTGCGACATAATGTGATGAAGAAATCACCCAAAAATACATACAATTTGAAAAGGAACGAAGAGTCCAAGTATATCAACGACTACAACCCAGTGATTTTGTCCATGTGGAATGCTAACATGGATATACAGTTTGTGGCTGATAACTGTATGGCAAGCAACAATTGCAGCCGAGATTGCTAGAGACAGTTCTCAGGACAGTCAGAGTTCTGTTTCATTGAGTCAGGATCCACTAGGAGGACCAGTTATCGAAAATGAAGCTGCCACTGCCATGATTGAAGTGGAAAGAGCCATGGCATATGCTCAGGAGGATGCGGTTAACTTAGAAGACTTGGAAAGACAACTGAACGTTGAGCAGAAGAAAATATATGACGAAGTTACCAACCAAATTGATCATGGATTAAGTCATGAGAAGAAAGAGTGCTCGTGTACGTCGTTGAAGCCTGTCCGACTGTACGTGAGTGGAGAAGCGGGAACTGGAAAAAGTTTCCTCATTAAAGCAATTTCATGTTATTTGCAGAAAAGGACTGAGTCATCGCTGTCTTGTGTTGTCACCGCTCCAACTGGACTGGCAGCACATAACATTAAAGGTATTACTTTGCATCGTCTACTGATGCTGCCAGTGGAGCATGATAACAAATTACAATACCACAAGTTATCTGGAGATGCTTGTTGTGAAGTTTCAAGAGTGTTAAGGAAAATGAAACTTCTTATCATTGACAAAGTAAGCATGGTTTCCAATGTCATGCTTGCCTTTGTGCATTTGAGAATGCAAGAAGTTCTCAAAACAGAGTATGATGTGTTATTTGGTGGCAAACACATCATTGTTTTCGATGATCTTCTGCAGCTGACACCAGTGAAAGGACAACCTGTGTTCAAAATGCTCACGCATGAAGATACCAGGAAGTGCCTAGGGAGCATTGGCAACGTCAATATATGGTTAAACTTCAATTATGCTGAACTGCGTGAAAATATGCGTCAGGCGAAGGATGAAGATTACAAGAATACTCTACAAGATGTTAGAATCGGAAAAGTGACCGAGCATGGGAAAGAAGCTTTACATGCACGATTACTGTCAAATTTGTATCCAGAACAATACGTTGTGCCTGAGAATATTTTTCTGAAAATTACTGAGAAGAAATCTGGAATATGTTTGATGCCAACTCTTGCAGAATGTGCCATATTCAACAACAAAATGTTGCATTTAGAAAACCAAGAGATTGTGAAACTGGAAGCTATTGACAGAGTAGAGCATATGGGATCAACAATTATTTTGTCTGAGAATTTGAAATCAAAATTGGATTCATTAGAGAAGACTATATCTAAAACTGCAGGTTTTGAAAAGACTCTGAATGTGTGCTTAAATTGCCGTATAATTTTAAGAAGGAATTTACATGTTGAAAGAGGTCTGGTAAATGGATCAATGGGTAATGTTGTTGCTTTTGTGAAATACAGAAATAGAGATGGAATTGAGGGGCATATTATCAAGGGGCTTTATCTCCGCTTTTTTGGCTTTAAAAGCCAAGAAAGCGGAGATAAAATTATCTCCCTATTACCAAGCTGTCGCTAACACCAGTTAGCGACAGCTAATAGGAGATAGTGACCATCTTGGGCCCCGCTTTGCATGTCAGTGATATTTATCACTAATGACATGCAAAGTGGGCGTGCCAAGATGTTAGCGACTGAAAACAGTCGCTAACATCGCTATCTCCTATTACCAACTTTTGGAGATATTCGCGCTAAGCGCGAATATCTCCAAAAGCTAACACTTGCCCAGGAGCAGTTCTTAGCCATGTTATCCAATGGGAGGTGGATAACATGGCTAAAAGCATTTGCTCGATAATGCATGAATATCGCTGACTTTTCAGCGATATTCATGCATTGCGGCCGTTTTTTATCGCATTTGCGATAAACCTTGCTAATAGCAAGGTTTATCTGCGATAAAAATCGCCGATTTGCGGCGATAATTTTTGTCTCTAAATAAGTTAGAGACAAAAATTATCTCTATTGGTTGGTAATATGCCCCTGAATTTTTAAAAATTTAATTTGATGGCATTGAGGAAGTACAGCTAATTGGTCGTTGCTCTGCTAGGTTTTTGCTTGTAAAAGACTTATATGTTCGCCGTAAGCAGTTTCCTGTTTGCTTGGCATATGCGGTGACAATCCGTAAATCGCAAGGTTTAAGTGTACACAGTGCATTGGTGAATATTGGCAGTTCTGTGTTCAAGGAGGGTATGGCATATGTGGCATTGTCACGAGTCAGAACTTTATCGGGATTGTACTTGATTGAGTGTGATGTCACAAACATTTGTGCGGATCTAGATTGTGTTAAGGAATACAATAGGTTAAGAAGAGAGTATGCGCCACAATTGCCTCAATATCCTTTGTTTGAGAAACGTGTGGTAGGCCGGAAACGAAGAAATGTGACCAATAGTAGGGAGGTTCTAGCAAAAAGATGAAAAGTCGATGAACCTGAAATTATAAGCAGAAAGAAAAAGGATTCTGTTGAAGATGTTGTTGGTTTTCAATTTGAAAATAGTTCTGGTGTCAACTGCTATGCTAATGTAGTGGTTAATGTTGTCTTTTCTCTAGAAACTTTAAAACAACAGATTGTGATCAATTCGGATCAAAGTTTTTGCTGCTTGCTGAATTCTGTGTTAGAAAATGTAGCACTGATAGAACAAAATTAGAAAGTGTGTCTGAAATTCGAAATCTGTTAGACAAATGTTCAGGTCAAACGCAATTCTCTCAAAATATTCAGCAAGATTGTCAGGAGTTTTTAATGTATATGCTTGATGTATTGCAAGATGAAGGTGTAGATGTAGATCACCTGTTTGGCCTTTCTTATCAATGGCAGCATGACTGCGAGAATTGTAGGGTATCAAGTACTAGTAGTGTAGACTCAGAAAGATTTATATATTTAACTTTGCCAGACAGTAAATCAGTGTCATTTAATAAGCTAGTAAAATCAGCCGATCACAACATGGAGTGTAGCCAATGTAAGTCAGCAATGCTGTCCACATTATTTATACAAACATATGGCCAGTATGTCATTTTAATGTTCCAACGATGTAGGCCTGATGGAACAAAATTGACAACTTTAATTAAAAATGTTGTGGCTTCGCAGTTGTCAATATCAGGAAGGACTTTTGTAACTGCAGCAATTATATATCATGACGGTCCTTCAACAACATCAGGACATTACACAGCTTATTTAAAGTCTAGAAACGGCTGGTCATTCTGCAATGATTCTGTTTTAACTTTAAAAAAAAAATTGCCTTTTGACCATAAAAATTCTTACCTTGTGTTTTTAAAACCAAAATTTTAGGGAAAGAATCTCGGGATGTGCTCTTAGGAAATTCAAGAGGTTCTAATGGCTCCTACACTATTTGGCCTTGAGGATAAGTGTAGTACAGAGTCAAAAGTTAAATGTTGAAATGTGGAACATGAGTGAGCAAGAAGGGTGAGATATTACTAGTACAGGATTGTGAAAGTGATCTTGAACGTTTTCTTTCTAAAAGTTGCGGAAAAAGAAAATGACGGGATTTGCTTAGAAGAATTCCAAGTGTTATAAATGGCTCTTACACGATTTGGCCTTGAGGAAATGTGCGGTATAGAGCGAGAAGTCATTTATTGTATGTAACATATTTGTCAAAATGATGGAGCTTTTCTTTCAGAAAGTGGCGGGCAGAAAATAATAGCAGCACAACAGAGTATAAGCTGTTCATAGGACATCCTTCGACGTCATGGAAAGTAAGTTACTTTTGAGGAGTTCTGATTTCTGATTGGATATGTTATTTGGGTTTTTGAAACACAATCATTTTGATTGTGGTTTTTTTTCCCCGCTGTTATATGATGAATACCTTCAACTCACTGTTTTCAGTGAAATTTGATACATTCTGAGAACAGCAAAAATAAACCATTTAACATGTATAATATTTCTGTACCTTTTTGTATTTATGATATTCATTTAGAACTGTGTAGGAGGCATGGAGAAACTGAGGCTTCTGTAAGTGTCAAGGGAGGTGAGTAATGTACATTGCTCTGTTGCATACAGTCCTCACCTTCTCCATACTCTTGGATATGCTAGACTAAACCTGCACAATGACATACCTAAGCTGAGGAAATACAGGTGATGCGATTGTGAAATGAGCAAAAAAAATTGCACGTTTTTCAATTACATTACCTGTGTTTCCTAACATTATGAATCACATTGTGCAGATGAGGTTTAGGCCTGTCCAGGGATACAGAAGAGGTCTGGCCTTTTTTCAAGAGTGCAGTGGACATGACTCACTTCATTGGTAGGCTTGCACATGTATTATCACCTCTGTACTCTTCAACAAGCCTAAATTTCATCTGCAACCCTGAGTAGGCCTCACCTCAAACAAAGCTCTAGATAGTCCACACCTTATCGTCATCCTGAATCAATCATTTAAAGTGTTAGGGGCAGATTTATGATGGCCGTGCGCCTCTTTTGTGCTGCTGTTCCGTCACTTTTATAATGCAGCAGTGATTTACAAGATGTACTATGTTGCAAGATAGGCCTCACTTCATCTGCAACAAGATACCGTCAGTTTAAAATGTATATATTTAGGACTGTGTAGGGGGCATGGAGAAGCTGAGGCTTCTGTAAGTGTCAAAGTTGTTGCATACAATACTCACATTTTGCGTAGTCTTTCATATGCTAGACTACATCTGTACAATGAGATACCTAAGCAAAGGAAAAACACAAGTGATGTGATTGTGGAATGAGCAAAAAAAATTGCACGTTTTTCAATTACATTACCTGTGTTTCATAACATTACGAATCACGTTGTGTAGATGAGATTTAGGCCTGTTCAAGGAGATAGAGGAGGTCTGATGTTTGTTCAAGAGTGCATTGGACATGACTCACTTCGTTGGTAGGCCTGCTCATGTATTATCTCCTCTGTACTCTTCAATAACTTAAATTTCATCTATAAATCTGAGTTGGACTCACCTGAAACAAATCTGTGGATAGGCCACAACTTATCAGCATTTAGAAACAATCATTTAAAATGTTAGGGGTAGTTTTATGAAGGCTGTGCGCCTCTTTTGCGTCGCTGTTCCGTCACTTTTGTGACACAGCAGCAGTGCAAAAGATGCACCATGTTGCAAGATAGGCCTCACTTCATCTTCAACAATATACCCTCAGTTTAAAGTGTATATATTTAGGACTGTGTAGGGGGCATGGAGAAGCGGAGGCCTCTAACTTTATTTCTTTGTAAAATTGGATGATTGTGAATCTTTTCCCTTGTCTTTTTTAATTTTTAAATACATGTTTTAATATTTTTCAAATTTTTGTTCTTTCTTTCACAGATTGAAAGTATAAAAATAACAAGTGACTAAGTTAACGACAATTATAAGGTAAATGTTTTCTACTCTTTTCGTTACGTTTCTATCACATTTCACTTCTATTAGTTCCACTGGTTCATTTCTTTAACCCTCAGTTTTCTGCCTTTGCTACTTACCTCATTCCTATCTCTATTACTTACTTACTCTACTCCTTCCACTCCTTTTCTCTGTCCCTCTGTTCTCATAGTTACTCACTCTTGTTCACTCACTCTGTCTCTATTACTCTCACTGTCTCTGATTCATCACTCTTTCACTACTTCTTCATTATGCTTTCTCCCTGTAGTTCAAGCATACTAAGGGGCATATTATCAACACAGGCAATAAAATTATCGCTGCTTTTATCTACAGAAAACTGCAGCAAAAGCAGCTTTAGCGGCAGTTTTCTGCAGCAAAAGCGGATTTAGCGGCAGATTTCTGCCGATAAAAGCAGCGATAATTTTATCGCCTATGTTGATAATATGCCCCTATGTTATTTACATTTCTTTGCTGTTTCAATCATTCCTTTTCTGTTACTTCTTCTTTTCTGCTTTCTGTTTTTTCTCTATGTTATTCCACATGTTTTAATCTTATTTTGAACATTCACTCACATTCCCCAAAAACTCTTGTTTATTATTCTTCTACTCTCCTTTTTTTCTTTCATTTCCTAATCTATTTTGTTTTTCACAATTATACCCTCTTCCATCTTTTCTTTGGTAAATAGATCTATTAAACAGTATCTCTGTGTTACTCCCTCTAGCTGTCTTTCTTTTAACATTACTCTCTGTTTCCTTCCATTATACTTACTCTTCTTTTTAAAAAAAAATTTTTTTGGTTCGCTCCCGGTTCTCGTACCGGCGAGCGAACCGGGAAGCGAACCAAAAGAAATAGAGGTTTCCAGAGTGCAAACATTCTAGAATTTTTTTTATAAAGGGGAGGTAGTTCTGAAAAGAACTTTTTTTATTATTTTTGTTGTTTTATATTTTTTTTATTATTTTTCAGAATTTTTTTTAACTTTTTTTGTATTTTTTGAACGGTTTTATATTTTTTTTGTTTTTTTGGGGGGGGAACGAAAACGATTCATTGTAAAGGGCTCAACAGGAGCAACAACAAAAAAAAGATAATTTATTATCTGAATCATTTTGTACAAACATGATTGTCAATTGCTAAGTTGATTAGATTGATGCTACTTTCTCTATAGCAAATCAACTGACCGCAACGCACGCACACTTGTTTGACTGCCCCGAACCTCATCTGTATATTTGGGACCGTCTCCCTCACCTCTGGTCCCGTCACTTCCTGTACATTTGATCTACTGGCCACAGGAGGAGGGTTTTCCTGCAGGTGACGTACCTGCGCAGCACTGTAGTTGATAGGGTGCCAACTGTCCATATGGCGATGCATTGTATAATTGCCATAACTGTAGTTTTTTATCAGTCCCTCTGGACAGATCTTTCTTGCAGATAAGGCAAGTTACATACCGGGCATTCACTTTTTTTTGGCCCCGGGGATATTTAAAAAATTGCCAAATATAATTTTCTTTGACATGAGACCTCCTGGGCTCCTCAGGCAAAAACTGCCTCTCTTGCTGCTCTTCCTCTTCTTCCTCTTCTTCCTCCTCTTGCTGAATGATAACTTCAGCAGGTGGTCCTCTCTTCCTAGGAGGTGGTGGTGGTGGTGGGGGTGCACTAGCTGAAGCTACAACACTTGCCATTGCTAAGTGATGAAAAAAGGTCTTCCTCTCACAAAGATGAAAGTCAGAGTGAGGAAACAAGGAGGGGTTTTCATCATTTGGGAAAAAAAATAGTTCTAAACCAATGAAAAGTGATATTTTTAGGTCACATGACCTAGCCTTACATCATTAGGAAACCAAAAGGGAAATGAACCAATGAAAAGTGTTATTAACAAGTCACATTAGTAGTGTGGCTCACTGGTTGGAGGCAGCAGGCCTGAGAGCAGAAGTCAGCCCGGGACCAGGGTTCAATTCCCGACGCGGCAGGGTCGTGGACCTTGGTCAGCGGACTTGATAATTCTCGCTTCGGTGCTTACTCTAATCAGGGGTTCCAATGGGCAACTCTGGGCATTAGCTTGCCTAATCTCCACAACGGCCCCACCAATTCCAGGGATGCCTGGCTCCACCTTGGGGATTCCCAGCAAGGGACCATCCCACAGGGAAAGCCAGGACCGGTTCCCCAGAGTTATACAGCGCCGGGACGCCCCGTTGCTGGGGCAGCTGTGCGCTTTACAAGTATACTACATTACATTTACATTTACATGACCTGTTATGCTTACGTTACGCGCTCCGCGCCACGGCCCGAATTGCTTCCGGAAGCTGTGCTTCGCGCCTCGCTTCGCGTAGCGGAGCACTTCCGGGTGCGCTAACGCGAGGCGTCATATGACGCATTACGCGACAACGCGATACGTCGCGCTTACGCGACGCGTCACGATGTTGTTTTCTAACTCGACAGTTGTGCAAACGGAACGTTTACTGGTTCGCGGACCGGGTCGCGGCAGCAAATTGAGCTAACGGAAAGCTAACCGGTTCGCGGACTGGGAGCGAAACAAAAAAAATATAAAAAAAAAAAAATGTATTAATAAACATATAAAATATATTTTGCCTTTAAAAGAATAATACATTTTACAGCTTTTGATATTTGCTATTAAAAAACCATTGAAATTCCCTGAAAAAACCATAGGTTATAGACCATATATAGTTAGGAATTAGCATTTACAAAACCTTGAAAATTCACTGAAAAAACCATAGGTTATAGACAATATATAGTTAGGAATTAGCATTTACAAAACCTTATTTTACTCACACAAAACCATTGAAATTCCATATATAGTTAGTTGCACTAACTATATATCGCGCACCCGCAATCCACTGCTGATGATGTCACATATTACATCATTCATGACATGGTCAGTGACATCACTGATGACATCACTGATGACATCTCAAATGACATCACTGATGACATCACTGATGATTACATCCAGTGACTGTATGTTTCTGTAAAGTTAAAATATGTCTTACATATTGAAGAATGAGTGGATGTATAAGTGTCTGGATGAAGGATTTAGTAGGCGCATGACTGACTGTATGAGTGAGTGATTAAATGTGTCTCACTGAGTGCATGGGTTAGTGACTAAACTGTTTTAATTTGTGCATCATTATGTCTGTTGTTCTGTAAACTGCTGCATGTGTTGATCAGTAGCTATATGACTAACTATATGGGTTATTGATTGGTTGCCCAAGTATTTGTATGGGAGACTGAGTGTGTGTGTGGGTGGCTGGGAGGTGTATGACTCTGTGCATAGATGTTTGAGCAGTTGATTCACTAGATGTATGGGTTCAAAAGTGCATGTGGAAACAGCTGTATGGGCGGTTGACTGTGTGCATGAGTGTATTGGTGAGTGAATGGATATCTCAGTGCTACATGTCAAAGTAAGTACATATGTAAAACACAGTACATGTGACAGTTGACATATATAAATAACTGTGCATAAGAGCCAGTGAATGTGTGAGTGGCTGTATGGATCATTGTGAACTTGTATCAGGGATTGTATAAGAGAGTAAATATGTGTTAGTATATGTTTGAATAAGTAAGGTGTGTATAACTATATAGTTGAGGAAATGGAGGTGTGATTGATTCTTTGCAAGACTGACTAGGTGTGTGAGTAACTCCATAGATGAGTGACAGTCTGTGAGTGTCTGTTTACACTGAGTGTATCTAAGGTTATATTAGAGTCTGAAGAGGTTCATCGTATCATCACATGAATGATGTCATCAGTGATATGATCAGTGATGTAATTTGAGATGTCATCAGTGATGTCATTTGAGATGTCATCAGTGATGTCATCAGTGATGTCATTTGAGATGTCATCAGTGATGTCATCAGTGATGTCACTGACCATGTCATGAATGATGTAATATGTGACATCATCAGCAGTGGATTGCGGGTGCGCGATATATAGTTAGTGCAACTAACTATATATGGAATTTCAATGGTTTTGTGTGAGTAAAATATATACTGTAATACTGTTTAATAGATCTATTTACCGAAGAAAAGACGGAAGAGGTTATAATTGTGGAAAACAAAATAGATAAGGAAGTGAAAGAAAAAAAAGAGAGTAGAACAATAACAAAGAAGAGTTTCTTGGAGAATGTGAGTGAATGTTCAAAATAAGATTAAAACATGGGGAATAACAGAGAGAAAAAATAGAAAACAGAAAACAAAAAATAACAGAAAAAGATTAATTGAAACAGCAAAGAAATGTAAATAACATAGAGCCATATCATCAACATAGGCAATAAAAGTTTTGCAGCTTTTATCGGCAGAAATATGTCACCAAAGCCGCTTTTGCGGCAGAAAACTGCCGCTAAAACCACTTTTGCACCAGTTTTCTGCCGATAAAAACAGCAATAATTTTATTGGCTGTGTTCATAATATGCCCCTTAGTGTGCTTCAACTACACAGAGAAAGCATTATGAACAAGTAGTGAAAAAGTGATCAGTCAAAGACACTAAGAGTAATAGAGACGGAGTGAGTGAACAAGAGTGAGGAACTATGAGAAGAGAGGGACTGAGAAAAAGAGTGGAAGGAGTTGAGTAAGTAGGTAAAAGAGAAAGGAACGAGGAAAGTAGCAAAGGCAGGAAACTGAGGGTTAAAGAAATGAAGCTGTGGAACTAATAGTAGGTGAATGTGATAGAAATGTAACGAAAAGAATACAAAACATTTACCTTATAATTGTCGTTAAATTACTCACTTTTTGTTTTTATACTTTTAATCTGTGAAAGAGAGAACAAACATTTGAAAAATATTAAAACATGTATTTAAAAATTACAAAAGACAAGGGAAAAGATTGAAGGACAAACAGTTTTTCAACAACTTTGACACTGACAAAAGCTTCTGCTTCTCCAGGCCCCCTACACAGTCCTAAAGATATACATTTTAAACTAACAGTATCTTGATGCAGATGAAGTGAGGCCTATCTTAAAACATGGTGCATCTTTTGCACTGCTGTTGTCTCAGAAAAGTGTCGCAAGACACTAACATTTTAAATGATTGCTTCAGGATGCCAATAAGATGTGTCCTATCCAGAGGTTTGTTTGAGGTGAGACCTACTCAGGGTTCCAAATGAAATTTCGAGTTGTTTGAAGAGAACAGAGGACATAATACATGTGGAGGCCTACCAACGAAGTGAGTAATGTCCACTGCACTCTTGAACAAATGTCAGACCTCCTCTGTCTCCAGGAACAGGCCTAAACCTCATCTACACAATGTGGTGTGTAATGTTAGGAAACACAGGTAATATAATTGAAAAACATGCACATTTTTTTGCTCATTCCACAATCATATGACCTGTGTTTCCTTTGCTTAGGTATCTCATTGTGGAAATGTAGTCTATCATATGAAAGACTACGTAGAATATGAGCACTGTATGCAAGAACTTTGACACTTACAGAAGCCTCTCCTTCTCCATGCCTCCTACACAGTTCTAAATGTACATCATAAATGGAAACAGTACAGAATTAATTATACATGTTAAATGGTTTATTTTTGCTGTTCTCAGAATGTATCAAATTTCACTAAAAACAGTGACTTGAAGGTATTCATCATATAACAGCGGGGAAAAAAAACCACAATCAAAATGATTGTGTTTAAAAAACCCATACAACATAACAAATCAGAATTCAGAACTCCTTAAAGTTAACTTACTTTCCATGACGTCAAAGGATGTCCTATGAACAGCTTACACTCTGTTGTGCTGTTATTACTTTCAGCCCGCCACTTTCTGAAAGAAAACCTCCATCGTTTTGAAAAACATGTTACATACAATAAATGACTTCTTGCTCTCTACCACAAGTTTCCACAAGGCTAAATCTTGTCAGAGCCATTTATAACTCTTGGATTTCTTGTAAGCCAATCCCGTCATTTGGCATTTCCGCAACTTTCAGAATTAAAATGTTGAAGATCATTTTCACAATCCTGGACTAGTAATATCTTCCCCTTCTTCCTCAGTCATGTTCTACATTTCCTATGACACTGATACTGCTTACTATGAAGCAGACTTACACTACCTCTATGACTACTACAATTAATTAATTCTCTACATCACTTTTAATCACAAAGCAATGTAAAACAGTAGACAGCATTGCAGACTTACATTCCCTCTACTCTATGTTTTGATTGGCTGCTTCAATTAGCTTATAAAAAGAAATAGTTTTTCTGTACTCATTCAAAGTGCACTTATTTCTCCATGACGTCCAGTCTTATGGTTAGAAGTTATGTCTCTGAAATACACTTATCCTCAAGGCCAAATCGTGTAGGAGCCATTAGAACTTCTTGAAATTCCTCAGAGCACATCCCGAGATTCTTTCCCTAAAATTTTGGTTTTAAAAACACCAGGTAAGAGTTTTTAAGGTCATACGGCAATTTTTTTTTGAAAATTAAAACAGAATCATTGCAGAATGACCAGCCATTTCTAGACTTTAAATAAGCTGTGTAATGTCCTGATGTTATTGAAGGACCGTCATGATATATAATTGCTGCAGTTACAAAAGTCCTTCCTGATATTGACAACTGCGAAGCCACAAAATTTTTAATTAAAGTTGTCAATTTTGTTCCATCAGGCCTACATCGTTGGAACATTAAAATGACATACTGGCCATATGTTCGTATAAATAATGTGGACATCATTTCAGATTTACATTGGCTACACTCCATGTTGTGATCAGCTGCTTTTACTAGCTTATTAAAGGAGACTGATTTACTGTCTGGCAAAGTTAAATATATAAATCTTTCTGAGTCTACACTAGTAGTACTTGATACCATACAGTTCTCGCAGTCATGCTGCCATTGATAAGAAAGCCCAAACAGCTGATCTACATCTACACCTTCAGCATTCAATACATCAAGCATATACATTAAAAACTCCTGACAATCTTGCTGAATATTTTGAGAGAATTGTGTTTGGCCTGAACATCTGTCTAACAGATTTCGAATTTCAGACACACTTTCTATGTTTGTTCTATCAGTGCTACATTTTTCTAAGACAGAATTTAACAAACTGCAAAATCTTTTATCAGAATTGACCACAATCTCTTCTTTTACATTTTCTAGAGAAAACAAAACATTAACCACTACATTAGCATAGCAGTTGACACCAGAACTGTTTTCAAATTGAAAACCAACAACATCTTCAACAGAATCCTTTTTCTTTCTGCTTATAATTTCAGGTTCATCGACTTTTCGTCTTTTTGCTACAACCTCCCCAGTATTGGTCACATTTCTTCGTTTCCGGCCTACCACACGTTTCTCAAACAAAGGATATTGAGGCAAATGTGGCGCATACTCTCTTCTTAACCTATTGTATTCCTTAACACAAACTAGATCCGCACAAATGCTTGTGACATCACACTCAATCAAGTACAATCCCGATAAAGTTCTAACTCGTGACAATGCCACATATGCCATACCCTCCTTGAACACAGAACTGCCAATATTCACCAATGCACTGTCTACACTTAAACCTTGCGATTTATGGATTGTCACCGCATATGCCAAGCAAACAGGAAACTGCTTACGGCGAACATATAAGTCTTTTACAAGCAAAAATCTACCAGAACAACGACCAATTAGCTGTACTTCCTCAATGCCATCAAATTTAATTTTTAAAAATTCAATTCCATCTCTATTTCTGTATTTTACAAAATCAACAACATTACCCATTGATCCATTTACCAGACCTCTTTCAACATGTAAATTCCTTCTTAAAATTATACGGCAGTTCAAGCACACATTCAGAGTCTTTTCAAAACCTGCAGTTTTAGATATACTCTTCTCTAATGAATCCAATTTTGTTTTCAGATTCTCAGACAAAATAATTGTTGATCCCATATGCTCTACTCTGTCAATAGCTTCCAGTTTCAGAATCTCTTGCTTTTCTAAATGCAACATTTTGTTGTTGAATTTGGCACATTCTGCAAGAGTTGGCATCAAACATATTCCAGATTTCTTCTCAGTAATTTTCTGAAAAATATTCTCAGGCACAACATCTTGTTCTGGATATAAATTTGACAGTAATCGTGCATGTAAAGCATCTTTCCCATGCTCGGTCACTTTTCCAATTCTAACATCTTGTAGAATAGTCTTGTAAACTTCATCCTTCGCCTGACGCATATTTTCATGCAGTTCAGCATAATTGAAGTTTAACCATATATTGACGTTGCCAATGCTGCCTAGGCACTTCCTGGTATCTTCATGCGTGAGCATTTTGAACACAGGTTGCCCTTTCACTGGTGTCAGCTGCAGAAGATCTCCGAAAACAATGATGTGTTTGCCACCAAATAACACATCATACTCTGTTTTGAGAACTTCTTGCATTCTCAAATGCACAAAGGCAAGCATGACATTGGAAACCATGCTTACTTCGTCAATGATAAGAAGTTTCATTTTCCTCAAGATTCTTGAAACTTCAAAACAAGCATCTCCAGATAGCTTGTGATATTGTAATTTGTTGTCATGCTCCACTGGCAGCATCAGTAAACGATGTAAAGTAATCCCTTTAATGTTATGTGCTGCCAGTCCAGTTGGAGCGGTGACAACACAAGACAGCGATGACTCTGTCCTTTCCTGCAAATAACATGAAATTGCTTTAATAAGGAAACTTTTTCCAGTTCCCGCTTCTCCACTCACGTACAGTCGGACAGGCTTCAACGACGTACATGAGCACTCTTTCTTGTCATGACTTAATCCATGATCAATTTGCATGGTAACTTCGTCATATATTTTCCTCTGCTCAACGTTGAGTTGTCTTTCCAACTCTTCTAAGTTAACCGCATCCTCCTGAGCATGTGCCATGGCTCTTTCCACTTCATTCATAGCAGTGGCAGCTTCATTTTCGATAACAGGTCCTCCTAGTGGATCCTGACTCAATGAAGCAGAACTCTGACTGTCCTGAGAACTGTCTCTGGCAATCTCGGCTGCAATCATTGCTTCCTGCTCAATTTCCGCATTCAACATTTCTACATATTTGGGAAAAGCAGGACATTCTATGGTCTCCTTGGCGGCATTGAAAGAGTCTTCGTAACAGAGAAAATCTCCAAGCAGTTCCTCTTCTGCACGCCAAGGCTTGAAAAGTTGCAAAAGTGCTAAATAGAAAAACTCCTTTTTTTCAGGAGATTCGCCACTCAATTTTCGATGGTTCACCAAGTGGCATTTTCTTTGCTTGACCAGACATCCCTCACTTCCTATTACAGCATACACTCCTTTCTCAGTATCTTCTTTGATGTTCCTCTTGAATATGTAATTTTGAAGAACCTCATATAAACAAACATTCTCGAGGTGAATGCTTCGATTTGGATAATATGTATCCAACATGTTGGTCTTCAAAATGTCGGTACTGTTTGGCTCCTTTTCCGCCAAATACTCAATTTCCCGCACAGGTTTGAGAACTCGATTACGCGTTGCAGCAAGACCAAGACTCGCCCAAACGATACTCCTGGACTTGGCATAGAGACTTGCTGAAGACAACCGGTCAGAACATTCGTACGCTCCAATTTCTCGATGCGACAACATCTTCAGACTGAAACTGTACAACTTCTTGCTGAGGCTCTTTTCATGGGAAATGTCCTCCCACATATCCTTCAATTCTGTCTTCTCTTTTTTGGTGATGTAAGACGTCACATACCGAGCCACAGCCATACAGTTATCAGCCACAAACTATATATCCATGTTAGCATTCCACATGGACAAAATCACCGGGTTGTAGTCGTTGATGTACTTGGACTCTTCGTTCCTCTTCAAATTGTATGTGTTTTTAGGTGATTTCTTCATCACATTATGTCGCAGCGAAGACATCAAACTGTTTACTCTTCCTTTAGAAATCACCGGTCGTGGAAAGCCGAAACGAAAGTTGGTGTAGAACTTGTCCTTGTTTCGGAATTTACGACGACAGTACTTTCCACATCGATGGCTTTGGAAACGCAGAACTTTTTCTCTTAGGCTTTTCTTCTCATTTGCGTTTGGAACAGCACACGTAGAATACTGTTGTATAAAACTCATCACTGAGTCTTCTGGATCCGTTCCAAATTTAGGTGCATCCTTGATCCACAGCAACATATGTATATGAGGAGCACCTCTTGCTTGGTACTCCTTTCTCCAGAAGAAATCCAACACCTCTCCAAGAGGTGGATTCTTCTTATTCATGATGAAAGACATCATAGCTTCAAATCTATAATTGAAGTACCTACATACATTGACTGGATCCAAAGAGCACAGTTCTCCAGGTGTCTTGAATTCGATGTTTTCTACGTTAGCATTTGCCTCTCGTAGAAATTCAAGTAAGTCTTCCCAGCCATACTCGGCACAGCTCAGAGTGAGGAACCATGTGGGAGTTCCTAACTTCCTCAGCATACATTTTAAATCACCATGACGACGGTACCAGTACTCATTAGTGCCACGCTGACACGCCATGAGATTAATCAGGTGAGAATCCAAAATACTGTCTTGGACATTGACTTTATCCATAAAGTCACTTGCCGAGATGTTTTGCATGTGTATACCACTTTTCAAGATCTGCATATGACAGTCCAGACAGATCGCTTTCAAACAGGAGATGAAACAAATAAGGAATGCATTGTCGAAACCTAGCATCTCCTGCATACAATCGCAAAGTCCGGTATTCAGAAGCAGGAATTTGATGAGGTCGCTCATCATATCTTCCTCCCTGACCTGTTGGAAAAAGCTGTGGGAAACACCGAGCTTCCAAACTTTCCTCCCAAACACTAATGGGACTCCCTTTGGCTTGTTTCATTTGAAACAACTCAATAGCATTCCCCATGACTTCCTTGGAATGCAAAGGATGAACACTATAATGTTCATATATTTCTTCACTAGTAGAGGGTTCTACTTTCTCAATTTGACCAGCACACAAATCGCTATCCTCTTCCTCACTTACTTCCTCTTCTGCAACATATACATTCTTATAGTATTTATTATTTTTTTTCAAATACAATGTTGCCTTTTTAACTTTCCTAACATCCACTAAATCGTGCCATATTTTCTTATTCTTTGTCGGAACCCCATTAACTAAGATAACCAGAGGTTCCTATTCCACTTTTTCTACTCCAATTGTGTTAATGTTTTTCTTCAAATCTAGAGGCAAATAAACAACTCTTCCCTTTAATCCTCTCTGTAAATCTGATGGAGGCAATTTCCCTGTCTTTGGCTCCATTCTTACAATAGCCTGAAAGGGATGGATACTTTGAATCAAAATAGATTCATAAGTATTTAAATCCTTCAATTCAGAAGGAATCTCAACCAATTCCAGATTATTATGAACTGCTCTAGCAGGCATCTGGTTTTGATTTAATTTGCAACAACAATAAGTACACACACGTTGATCCAATCCCAAATCAAAACAATTTTCTACCATCAAGTATGTTGTGAAATCCTTCCATTCACTATTATTTTCCCTTTCACTTTTTGCATATAAATCCACTAACTTAGTCTGATTCTTATAATAAGTGCGTCGACAACACACACAAGTGAAATTTGGCCTCTCACTTGATTTGACCTGAAACGTCGCAATTTCCCTCTGGAAATTATCTGTACTGGAAACCTGTACACTATCTTCCACATTACCCGCTTCTTCTTGGTCAATTTCAACATTCTCCTCTTTACTTCCAAAGTAACAAAACTCAATTTCTTCACATATATTCTTCACATCTATTTCAGAACCATGCAAAAGAGCAGCGCATAATTGTTTAAGCATAATTGCTGGACTCTTAGCATAATACAACATTCTAACTAATTTCCTCACTTTATTATGATGCACTGCTAGCATCCTGAAATGATGAAAAACACTCTGGCATACTCTCCTGGAAAGACAAGCCAGTGAATGACCATGCAAACCTGTCACTTCTCTCACTCTGCAAGGATCTAATTCTTGCAACAACCTCATTTTCTGCTTCAAACTTTTCTTATTAAATGACCGTACAAAATCACAAAGCAAATTGATGGAATCCTGTCGCACACTGCAAATACTACTACACTTCCAGGTGTACACAGGACCCTTAGCACGTCTTCCTAAAACCTCATTACCTAACACCTCTTCTGCCTCTGTTGTCACAAGTTTTTCTTTTTCAACTGGACAACCATCTTTCACTTCATAAGCACGACCACTGGTGTCAACTGCATGCACCAAATCATTATCCTGGAAATAACTCTCCTCATTAAAAAATGCCTCTCAGCTTGAACTATGCATCCATTCTCCAGAAAAAACTTCACAAAAATTACTACGATTAACTATTCTCTTCCATCTACTATTTCTTTTGAAATCATAAATTGCCTTGTTTAGCTTCCTAATTCTATTGATTATCAAAATAAATAACTTACGTTTAATTTCAAATGCCTGATCAATAACTTTCTCAACTTTTTTTTTTCTCTTATAAAAAAGCACTTTCTGTTGACCTTTCTTAATATTTTTTAACAAATTGCCAATTATCCTGTTGCGGAACATTCGTTTACGAATGTCCCTAAACTGTTGTTTCCTTCTACTATCATGCACAGAGTTATCTCTTGCTCTAGCAGTAACATTTTTGATTGGCCTTTCCTTTCCGTTTGAATTGCTTCTCTTTTTCTGGACTGAAACATTTTCTGTAGTAATATTTTTTTTACTACAAATATTTCTTATGAATGTTTTTGTACTCTTACCCGGTGCTTTCTTGGTGACTTTACAAATCTTTTTGTTAGAGGACTGCTGCTTTTTTTCATTCACCTGCTGTCTTTGACGTTTTGCAGCCTTTCTCAGTCTTTCTTTCGTTGGCATGGTGAAATGTTGAAATGATCTGCAATTGAATCTGTGGTAAAATATATTAAAAAATGTTATTAACCACTATTACCCAACAGTACATCAATAACAGTAATCAAAAACTTAAAACACTACTTGACATTTTTACATAGAAGATTTTTTAGTGCTTGGCAAATTTAGAATACAAAAATAGCAGAAAAGAAATGGAATTTATATTCATGTTACCTGTGCTATTTTATATGTGAATCTGATCTAATTTTATGAGCATATTTTAATATTTTATTGAAGACACTACACATAACCTGTTTTTGAAGGTGTCTTTATTTTTAAATTAAACGGTTTACATTTTTACTTTTTATTTATTATAAATTTTAAAAATAAATGTTTATAGTTCCATAGGCTCAAGCAGGTCAGCTTCCCACCCTATGTCATATAATTCGGACAAATCTGCATCCTCATCACGTTCTTCTTCATCCTCAGGATTTAAATCATCCAAGGGATCAACATCCACTGATGTTTCAATTACGAGTTCAATGATGAGGTCAAAATCAACTGATTGCTGATTGTTGCTCATGTTGATGTTGTCTTTATCTTTAAAGAAAGATAACAACAATGAGATGTTGCAGAGTAAGAGACACATCTCAGAGATTATAACAGTAAAATTTTTAACAAGAGTAACATTTTGCAGCTATTATTTAGCCATGTCCAGCGATGCTGAGCAGGTGAAGCCTATGTCTAATTTTTCAGTGAACAGGACTCATCTCTTCTTAACCTTGCAAAAGCCTCACCGACTCTGTGTCCCCTGCACATACTTAAATGTAAAGGGGCAGATTTATGTTAAATGGCACATCCCCAGGCATGCACCAGTTAACGTGCACCACTGCTCTGCCACCCATGGTGTGCCGCATTTACAATCAGATAGGAAAAAGCTGCGTCAAAACCCTGCGCCTGCTTTAAACAGGCATAGGTCTTGACGCAACATTGTGGAGATGGGGCACCCCTGAGCCTTGCTGGAGCTGCATCGCACTTGCGATACAACTCCAGCAATGCGCCACCTTTACGGCATAGATGCGTCACGCATCTGTGCCATTTTTGCCCCATGCTGCGCCGCATTGTAAATGCAGCACACCATGGGTGGCGGAACAGCGGCGCAGGATGACTGGCACATCCCTGGTGATGCGCCAGTCATCATAAATCTATCCCTAAGCTTCTTATCTTGTTACAGATGAACCGCCATATGTATCATCAAACTATTTTGCATTTCCTAAATAGCGAATTTTAAGGGATAAATAGCGATTCTTTACCATTCCTAATTTGCGATGAGCAAATTGCTAATTGCAAATTACCCATTCATTTCCATGGGCCAGGAGGCCCATAGGAATGAAGGTGCAATTTGCGATTAGCAATTAGCTCATCACAAATTAGGAATTTTTCCAAAGGTGCAGGGGTGTCTCAAGAACACCCTGCTGCACCCCTGAAAAAGAAATTTGGGGGCATATGGCGCACATACATGCCCTAAGGGCATGTATGGGCGTCATATGGCACCTTTTGTTTTTTGGAAAAAAAGCTTTTTGAAAAGAATTCGCAAATTACCACCAACTAGAAGTTGGTGGTAGTTTGCAAATCCTTAATGGCATTTTTTGCATATTTTTTGTTTGATACATTGCATTTAAGGAATCGCAAAATTTGCAAATCCTTCAGTGCAATCGCAAAATAAGGAATAGCAAATTTTGCTATTCCTTATTTTGCATCAAACTTGTTTGATACATACCATTTGTCTAATTAGCATTCGCAAAGGCCGAAATTCGCAGAATTTTGACCTTTGCGAATGCTAATTAGCTTGATACATATGGCCCCAAGTGAGGCCTGTCTTGCAACATGGTGCATCTTTTGCATCACTGCTGCATCGGTTTCATGTGGCACGTTTTTTTTACACCATGACACATCTGCCTAAATGCATCAATTTGTAATTTTGTCGCCTCATAGCAAATCTTTTGCACCGCCGCTGCATCAGAAAAGTGACGCACAGTGGCGCAAAAGAGGCATACACCTATCATAAATCTGTCCCTAGCATTTTAAATGATTAATTCAGGATGACGATAAGGTGTGGCCTATCCAGAGGTTTGTTTAAGGTGAGGCCTACTCAGGATTGCAGATTAAAGTTACGCTTGATGAAGAATACAGAGGAGATAATACATGTAAAGGCCTACCAATGAAGTAAGTAATGTCCACTTTATTGCGCCAGTCATCATAAATGTATCCCTAAGCTTCTTATCTTGTTACAGATGAACCGCCATATGTATCATCAAACTATTTTGCATTTCCTAAATAGCGAATTTTAAGGAATAAATAGCAATTCTTTACCATTCCTAATTTGCAATGAGCAAATTGCTAATTGCAAATTACCCATTCATTTCCATGGGCCAGGAGGCTCATAGGAATGAAGGTGCAATTTGCGATTAGCAATTAGCTCATCGCAAATTAGGAATTTTTCCAAGGGTGCAGGGGTGTCTCAAGAACACCCTGCTGCACCCCTCAAAAAGAAATTTGGGGGCATATGGCGCACATACATGCCCTAAGGGCATGTATGGGCGTCATATGGCACCTTTTGTTTTTTGGAAAAATAGCTTTTTGAAAAGAATTCGCAAATTACCACCAACTAGAAGTTCGTGGTAATTTGCAAATCCTTAATGGCATTTTTTGCATATTTTTTGTTTGATACATTGCATTTAAGGAATCGCAAAATTTGCAAATCCTTCAATGCAATCGCAAAATAAGGAATAGCACATTTTGAATTAAGGACATTTTAAGTCATTTCCCCATGTGCAGTGTTTTCAAATTATGATTTGAAAATCGTTTTTAGGGAAAAGGAATGGTTTGTAAATTTATGACAAGGATATAATGGTGTATGCTTCTTTATAAGGCATTTCAGTGTCTCTGATGTCATTTTTCCCATATTACATTAAAAGACCTTTCCCCGTGGAGCACATTCCTTGTAAATATGCTCCCACCTGTGCATGGTAAATTTAGATTTTGACTGTTTTAGTTACATAGCCATGTTAAAAGTGACCCAAAAAAGTTGCAAAGGCTTTAAAAAAACACTTTCATGTGTCTTAAGGACATTTTAAGTCATTTCCCCGTGGGCAGTGTTTTGTAAGTGGCGCAAAAGAGGCATACACCTATCATAAATCTGTCCCTAGCATTTTAAATGATTAATTCAGAATGACGATAAGGTGTGGCCTATCCAGAGGTTTGTTTAAGGTGAGGCCTACTCAGGATTGCAGATTAAAGTTACGCTTGATGAAGAATACAGAGGAGATAATACATGTACGGGCCTACCAATGAAGTAAGTAATGTCCACTTCATTGCGCCAGTCATCATAAATGTATCCCTAAGCTTCTTATCTTGTTACAGATGAACCGCCATATGTATCATCAAACTATTTTGCATTTCCTAAATAGCGAATTTTAAGGAATAAATAGCGATTCTTTACCATTCCTAATTTGCAATGAGCAAATTGCTAATTGCAAATTACCCATTCATTTCCATGGGCCAGGAGGCCCATAGGAATGAAGGTGCAATTTGCGATTAGCAATTAGCTCATCGCAAATTAGGAATTTTTCCAAGGGTGCAGGGGTGTCTCAAGAACACCCTGCTGCACCCCTCAAAAAGAAATTTGGGGGCATATGGCGCACATACATGCCCTAAGGGCATGTATGGGCGTCATATGGCACCTTTTGTTTTTTGGAAAAAAAGCTTTTTGAAAAGAATTCGCAAATTACCACCAACTAGAAGTTGGTGGTAATTTGCAAATCCTTAATGGCATTTTTTGCATATTTTTTGTTTGATACATTGCATTTAAGGAATTGCAAAATTTGCAAATCCTTCAGTGCAATCACAAAATAAGGAATAGCAAATTTTGCTATTCCTTATTTTGCATCAAACTTGTTTGATACATACCATTTGTCTAATTAGCATTCGCAAAGGCTGAAATTCGCAGAATTTAGGCCTTTGCGAATGCTAATTAGCTTCATACATATGGCCCCAAGTGAGGCCTGTCTTGCAACATGGTGCATCTTTTGCATCACTGCTGCATCGGTTTCATGTGGCACGGTGTTTTTTACACCATGACACATCTGCCTAAATGCATCAATTTGTAATTTTGTCGCCTCATAGCAAATCTTTTGCACCGCCGCTGCATCAGAAAAGTGACGCACAGTGGCGCAAAAGAGGCATACACCTATCATAAATCTGTCCCTAGCATTTTAAATGATTAATTCAGGATGACGATAAGGTGTGGCCTATCCAGAGGTTTGTTTAAGGTGAGGCCTACTCAGGATTTCAGATCAAAGTTACACTTGATGAACAATACAGAGGAGATAATACATGTAAAGGCCTACCAATGAAGTAAGTTATGTCCACTTCATTGTGCCAGTCATCATTAATCTATCCCTATGCTTCTTATCTTGTTAGAGATGAACTGCCATATGTATCATCAAACTATTTTGCATTTCCTAAATAGCGAATTTTAAGGAATAAATAGCGATTCTTTACCATTCCTAATTTGCAATGAGCAAATTGCTAATTGCAAATTACTCATTCATTTCCATGGGCCAGGAGGCCCATAGGAATGAAGGTGCAATTTGCGATTAGCAATTAGCTCATCGCAAATTAGGAATTTTTCCAAGGGTGCATGGGTGTCTCAAGAACACCCTGCTGCACCCCCTGAAAAAGAAATTTGGGGGCATATGGCGCACATACATGCCCTAAGGGCATGTATGGGCGCCATATGGCATCTTTTGTTTTTTGGAAAAAAAGCTTTTTGAAAAGAATTCGCAAATTACCACCAACTAGAAGTTGGTGGTAATTTGCAAATCCTTAATGGCATTTTTTGCATATTTTTTGTTTGATACATTGCATTTAAGAAATCACAAAATTTGCAAATCCTTCAGTGCAATCGCAAAATAAAGAATAGCAAATTTTGCTATTCCTTATTTTGCATCAAACTTGTTTGATACATACCATTTGTCTAATTAGCATTCGCAAAGGCCAAAATTCACAGAACTTCGGCCTTTGCAAATGCTAATTAGCTTCATACATATGGCCCCAAGTGAGGCCTGTCTTGCAACATGGTGCATCTTTTGCATCACTGCTGCATCAGTTTCATGTGGCACGGTGTTTTTTACACCATGACACATCTGCCTAAATGCATCAATTTGTAATTTTGTTGCCTCATAGCAAATCTTTTGCACCGCCGCTGCATCACAAAAGTGACGCACAGTGGCGCAAAAGAGGCATACACCTATCATAAATCTGTCCCTAGCATTTTAAATGATTAATTCAGGATGACGATAAGGTGTGCCCTATCCAGAGGTTTGTTTAAGGTGAGGCCTACTCAGGATTGCAGATGAAAGTTACGCTTGATGAAGAATACAGAGGAGATAATACATGTAAAGCTCTACCAATGAAGTAAGTGATGTCCACTTCATTGCGCCAGTCATCATAAATGTATCCCTAAGCTTCTTATCTTGTTAGAGATGAACCGCCATATGTATCATCAAACTATTTTGCATTTCCAAAATAGCAAATTTTAAGGAATAAATAGCGATTCTTTACCATTCCTAATTTGCGATGAGCAAATTGCTACTTGCAAATTACCCATTCATTTCCATGGGCCAGGAGGCCCATAGGAATGAAGGTGCAATTTGCGATTAGCAATTAGCTCATAGCAAATTAGGAATTTTTCCAAAGGTGCAGGGGTGTCTCAATAACACCCTGCTGCACCCCTGAAAAAGAAATTTGGGGGCATATCGCGCACATAGATTTTAACAACATTCCTTTACGTCAAAAACGATTTTCAAGTCATAATTTGAAAACACTGCACCCGGGGGGAAATGACTTAAAATGTCCTTAAGACACATGAAAGTGTTTTTTTAAAGCCTTTGCAAGTTTTTGGGTCACTTTTAACATGGCTATGTAACTCAAACAGTCAAAATCTAAATTTACCATGCACAGGTGGGACCATATTTACAAGGAATGTGCCCCACGGGGAAAGGTCTTTTAATGTAATATGGGAAAAATGACATCAGAGACACTGAAATGCCTTATAAAGAAGCATACACCATTATATCCTTGTCATAAATTTACAAACCATTCCTTTTCCCCAAAAACGATTTTCAAATCATAATTTGAAAACACTGCACATAGGGAAATGACTTAAAATGTCCTTAAGACACATGAAAGCGTTTTTTGATTGCCTTTCCAGCATGGTTGGGTCACTTTTAACATAGCTATGTAACACAAACATTCAAAATCTAAATTTGCCATGCACAGGTGGGAGCATATTTACAAGGAATGTGCCCCACGGGGAAAGGTCTTTTAATGTAATATGGGAAAAATGACATCAGAGACACTGAAATGCCTTATAAAGAAGCATACACCATTATATCCTTGTCATAAATTTACAAACCATTCCTTTTCCCCAAAAACGATTTTCAAATCATAATTTGAAAACACTGCACATAGGGAAATGACTTAAAATGTCCTTAAGACACATGAAAGCGTTTTTTGATTGCCTTTCCAGCATGGTTGGGTCACTTTTAACATAGCTATGTAACACAAACATTCAAAATCTAAATTTGCCATGCACAGGTGGGAGCATATTTACAAGCAATTTGCTCCACAGAGAAAGGTCTTACATTAAAATGGGAAAAATAACATCAGAGACACTCAATTGCCTTATAATGAAGCATACACCATTATGTCCTTGTCATAAATATTATAACCATTCATTTTCCTCAAAAACCATTTTCAAGTCATAATTTGAAAAGACTCCACAGCTCCTATGCACAATAACACCCTGTCAGTACTAATACTTCACATTTTCTCCAATTACATTTTCTCAAAGAAACAAAATCTATTTGTAAAACACTTGAGACAAAGCAACATTTGAAGAACACAACTTTCTTCATAATTTTCTCCTTAAAGCACACTATTCGCTATCTAAATTAAAGAAATATTTTCTCACCTTAGCAAATACTTTGAGTTTCAAAACAGTCTCAGAAACACACCAATTTGTCTTCAGCAGAGCAAAAGGTATGCACTCCAGAGTCTGCAGCTATGAAAAGCACAGAAATGCTGTAATTCTTCACACATATCTCTCATGTCACCCAATCAAAACTCTTCCCTCACTTTTTTTCAAATGAAAACCCTTCCCCCCTCTGCCCTTTCTTCCTTTTTTGCATGGCAACCACCTCTTGGAAGACCTCTGGTGTTTGCAAGTTCACACAACAATGTTGCAATTGAACTCTGAACTCTCAGTGCACCTCATATCCAGTGCATTCTTTCATTTAATGATTTTTTCTTGACCACTCAAAATACATCTTTCAAACAACTCATCCATGCACCCTAACTTTCTGTTTTCAGCAATCAAAATCCACCAATCACTGTTACTGCTTCATTAACACAGAAACTCCACAGTTTTTTTCATTTTAAACTCTTATTTTTTCAACTGCCATTTCATTGCCACACTTCATCTGACTGCAGGAGAACCTTCTCTCACCATGTGTTCTGTCTGGATTGTTGGACATAGTTACATCTATTGGGCTCAGAGGTATGCTGAGAACAGGAATTTACCTAACCTCAATTTACAAGATGTGGAAATTAAGTGGTTTGGCCACAGAGGATTAAAATGTCACCAATTGATACCATTGGTGAAAACCTTTATGCATTTGCCAAAACCTGACCTGTTAATTGTGCACTGTGGAGGTAATGATTTGGGCACTTTGACTGGGGTAGGTCTGGAAATGCTTTTAAAGGACACCTTTGAGCAATTGATGGCACTTTTTCCTCAGACTGCCTTGGTATATTCAAATATATGCCAAAGACAGAAATGGAGGTGGTCAAACCAATTTTGTCCACAAATTGAGAAGTCGAGGAAGCATGTAAACAAATCTGTTTCAGCTTACATGAGAGACCATGGAATGGGCTCCCTGTACAACAATAACTTGCGTTACTACATGCAAGATATCTACAGAGGAGATGGAGTTCACTTCTCAGATGAGGGCAACAGAATTTTCATTCTGAATTTAAGACTGTGCATTGGTACCTACTTATAAGTACCTAAATGTACCATAAACCCAAAAGCTCTTCTCAGAGCTACCCTACATCTGATCACTCACAATTATTATTTTACTCTAACATTTTTCACTAATTTTCAACAAAGTACGCTCCCTGGGGCGCTACCCGGTACGCGAACCGGGAGCTAACCTCGCTAAATTTTTAAAAAAAATGTTTTTTTTTCGCACATATGGGCCTCCTCAGCCACCCTCAGAAAACCTAGGGGGTCAAGATAAGTCTACCGTGCCCCCTTCTACCCATTCTGAACATTATTTGCCCTCCATCTTGTATCTTAATTCGACCAAAACACAAAATGGTGGACTCCCGTAACGCTTAAGGTTCGCGAACCGGGGCGCTCGCCAGTTCGCGTACCGGGTCGCTCCCTGGGAAGCGCACCATCAAAAAAGGTGGGAAAGTAGTTTACAGAAAAGCGACTGGAGACAATTTCACCAAATATAGATTAGCTCATACTACATACCAATGCCTACCATTTTCACAAATTTGATTGAAATTCCATTTAACCATTTAGCCTGTAGACCTCTCTAAATACCCTGAGGTAAATTACTTCACAAAACACATCTGAAGTGTTGGAATTGACAACCAATTAAAATATTACTTTCATTTTCTACTTTTTTTACCTGACATTTGATTGGTTATGTACCTGAATATATATAAAGGAAGAGAGAGAAACACAGCCATTTTGACTACTACTTCCTGAACTACATTGCAAGATCATTTTCACTCACAACTTAAACTTGTTTTTAGAAGGTGAGATATTATTTTATAAATTTGAAAACATTTTCAGATAGTTATATACTATCCCTCTGTAAGAGTTAGACATTGAGAAAGGCTTCTTTATTATAATTATGGATTGATTTAGGTTTCTGTGGTATAATTATGAATTTACTTAGGCTTCTTCACAGGCACTTTTTAATAGTACTACTTCACGCCTGAAACCATACAGTGCCCATAGATTACTTCTCTGTTATAAACTCACAAGTACCTGTGTGAACTTAAACCCAACAGTGCCCTATCTCTACTGATATATTTATTTTTTATGCAAATTACAGCAATAAAATGGAAGGTGAGCAGAATGTTTCCTTCGAAATTGTTCTGGAGAACAACACAGAAAAAGATATTGAGGACAATGATGACTCAGATTTCATGGATGAATCACGGGACCATGAATTAGTTCAATGTGTAGAATCTGTGGATCATTTACTTCATTATGATGACGGTCAAATGTGGGAACTTATGTTCACTCAACAAGAACACATATCGGACAGTCAAATGCTAGACGTTCTATTAAATTTTGAAAAACAATCCGAAAAATAAAATTGTATGTAATATTAAAAAATTGTTTGAGTCTTTAATCATTTTTATATGTAATTCATAAACTAGTTAAATGTTAGAAATGTTATTAAATTTTGAAACACAATCACAATAATAAATAATTGCTTAAAAAATAAAAAAATTAAAAAATAATCAACAAAACCAACAATCAATTAACATACAGTATTTGAAAAGTCTATCATTCTTTTTTCCTTATAGTACGCTGCCCAGAACGCTTCCCGGTTCGCGAACCGGGCGCTACCCACGCAAAAAAACAAAAAAAAAAATATTTTTTTTTTGCCCCGCGGGGCCCTTTTAAAGCCTCCACATTAAACCTAGGGGGTCAGGGAGGATCTACTATGCCCCCTTATGGTCATTTCCCCCTTTGTTTTGGCCTCCTCTTGTCTCTCAATCCTACCGAGAGACAACATGGCGGCCGCTCCGGACTGTTTAGAATGTTGACAGACACCGGAGAGCCAATCAGCTTCGCTACGCGAAGTTCCATTACACGTAAAGTCCGCGAACCGGAGCGCTGCCCGGAGCGCGCTTACAGATATATATCTTTTTTTGAACGTTAATTTCTCAAAATCCACTGAAGCTCACAAGTACCTGTGTGAACTTAAACCCAACAGTGCCCTATCTCTACTGATATATTTCTTTTTTATGCAAATTACAGCAATAAAATGGAAGGTGAGCAGAATGTTTCCTTCGAAATTGTTCTGGAGAACAACACAGAAAAAGATATTGAGGACAATGATGACTCAGATTTCATGGATGAATCACGGGACCATGAATTAGTTCAATGTGTAGAATCTGTGGATCATTTACTTCATTATGATGACGGTCAAATGTGGGAACTTATGTTCACTCAACAAGAACACATATCGGACAGTCAAATGCTAGACGTTCTATTAAATTTTGAAAAACAATCCGAAAAATAAAATTGTCTGTAATATTAAAAAATTGTTTGAGTCTTTAATCATTTTTATATGTAATTCATAAACTAGTTAAATGTTAGAAATGTTATTAAATTTTGAAACACAATCACAATAATAAATAATTGCTTAAAAAATTAAAAAATTAAAAACTAATCAACAAAACCAACAATCAATTAACATACAGTATTTGAAAAGTCTATCATTCTTTTTTCCTTATAGTACGCTGCCCAGAACGCTTCCCGGTTCGCGAACCGGGCGCTACCCACGCAAAAAAAAATTTTTTTTTTTTTTTTTTTTTTTGCCCCGCGGGGCCCTTTTAAAGCCTCCACATTAAACCTAGGGGGTCAGGGAGGATCTACTATGCCCCCTTATGGTCATTTCCCCCTTTGTTTTGGCCTCCTCTTGTCTCTCAATCCTACCGAGAGACAAGATGGCGGCCGCTCCGGACTGTTTAGAATGTTGACAGACACCGGAGAGCCAATCAGCTTCGCTACGCGAAGTTCCGTTACGCGTAAAGTCCGCGAACCGGAGCGCTGCCCGGAGCGCGCTTACAGATATATATCTTTTTTTGAACGTTAATTTCTCAAAATCCACTGAAGCACATATATTGAGACCTAGCAAAGGCACATCGGGCTACCAGTCCCTACAATTTTGCCAAGTTTCGTGGAAATCCATTCAGCCGTTCGGGCTAAAAGTGAGGCCAACCGCCCTATGGAAAACTCAATGTTAAAAACACGTTTTGGGACCCCCCTTTTTTCTCGGCCCCCCCTTGACGAACCCCCCCCTAATTTCCAGGGGCTGCTCAGAAACAAAATGTTCCATTTTCCAGAAAATTTCAGCCAATTCCGTCCACAAACGCCAAAGTTATTAGACATAGAATTTTCAAAAATCCCATAGGGAAAAAATCCTAACTATATATACCTACTGGCGACCGCCAGTAGGTAATAGATATATATATATATATATATATATATATATATATATATATATACTACTATAATAAAGGAAGAACTTTCAGCCTTTGAGGCGGGTAAACTCGGGAACCACAGCGCCAATCCACACACCCGATACACCATTGGAATCGTCAGGGTGTGTAGATGGTTATAGGCTATATAAATTAAGAAACAAAACGTGATTTAAAAAATGTACAGTAAAAAAGAAAAAGTAGTCCCTCTGAAGTAGCGCCGGCCGCGACGTGCGTGCTGATGTCAGGAGCGCGGGGAGGAGCGGCATCCAGGAGCGCGACGAGGAGCGGCGGACATGACGCGGGGGAGGAGCGGTGAAGTGAGGAGCAGCAGACAGGCCAGCGGCGGTGCAAGCTAGGGACAGGCTGGAGGAGCGGCGGCTGAGGTAAGGGAGCGACGGACATGGCGCGGGGAGGAGCGGTGACGTGAGGAGCAGCGGACAGGCCAGCGGCGGTGCGAGCAGCTGACAGGCGGGAGGAGCGGCGGCTCAGGTAAGGGGACCCATGTCGGGGCAGGCGGGGGTCGGGGCAGGTGGGGTTCGGGGCAGGCGGGGGACGGGCCGGGTGGGGGCCCGGGCTGCTGCACAATGTTGGGGCGGGCGGGGGTCGGGGAAGCCTGTTGCACCCGGACAAGGTCGGGACGGGCTGCTAGTATATAATATATATATAAATATATATATATATATATATATATATATATATATATATATATATATATATATATATATATATATATATATATATATATATATATATATTACTTACGGATGCCAGTAAGTAGTTCTGGTTAGGCCCTTAATTCTCTTCAAAAAGGCATTTATTCTTATGCCAATATCTTTGGCGGTGTTTGACGAATCTTCGCAAAATTTTCAAAACTAATGACCAGCTCATGAAAGTTTCTGGATGATTCGTCAAGGTGGGGCTGAGAAAAAAAGGGGGGTGTCCCAAAACGTATTTTACTCATCTTAATTTCCATAGGAATTTTGGAACAGGTTACACCCGAAATGCTGAACGGGAATACACCAAATTTGGCAAAAAGGTAGCTCTTGGTTCAGAAAGCACTCTTTTTTTAAAATGGTGTAAATACTTTCAGTAGTTCCTGAGAAATTGAAAAATAAAAATATCGATATCTGCGCACCAAGGAGGATTCGCAAATCATCCCAAGCAAGAGTTTAATTCTGATTGGCTGCCAACACTCCAAGCCAGAATGTATTGGCAGCCATCTTGCGACTTGGTAACCAAGTCACAAGAAAACAGTAGAAAATAAATTAAAAAACAAGAAAAGGGGGCAGGGTAGAAGCACCCTGACACCTTTGGCCTGCTCAGGGGTCCCACAAGGACCACCAGGGCCAAAACAAGCAGTTTTAAGAAATATTTTTTGGCTGAATTCGTGCTGGGTACGTGAATTCGGATGAAATTATAAAAAAAGAAATTAGCACAATCTCCCACAATTCATTTATTTCAAGCCCCGGGTGGGCCAGGACCCAAGGGCAATTCTTAGCCCCGGGGACTGCCACCTCCCTGGGGCTTTGTTTATGATATGGCCAGAGGTGGGTCATCATCCCCTTTGGTATTGCTTTTTCGCCCTAACTTGGCAGGGTATGTCCAGACGTGGGTCCCTTGCTTACTTTGCCACTGGATTCAAGATAACCTGGTTGATGAGGGTTATGAACCCGAAACCGGTCCCAGGATGCTTGTTACCGGTCCAGGGAAGACATGGCTTGGCAGTTCGGGTTGGACTGTTCCCATGAGGTACAGTGTCAGACTGATTTGCATATGGCCATGTCTGAACTGGGGTGGTGGAGTGAGCTAAAGAATGATGATGGATTAAACCCAGATCAGTTGACTGGGGGTCATTGTTTGATTTGCTCCAACGCTCCATTCATCAACCCCTTTGGTATCGCTTTGTTCGCCCTAAGTTGACAGGGTATGCCCAGACGTGGGTCCCTTGATCACTTTGCCACTGGATTCTAGATAGCCTGGCTGATGAGGGTTATGAACCCGAAACCGATCCCAGGATGCCTGTTTCTGGTGCAGGGAAGACATGGCTTGGCAGTTCGGGCTGGACTGTTCTCATGAGGCACAGGGTCAGACTGGTTTGCATATGACCATGTCTGAACTGGGGTGGTGAAGTGAGCTAAATATGATGATGGATTAAACCCAGATCAGTTGACTGGGGGTGAGTGTTTGATTTGCTCAAATGCTCCGTTGACTTTCACATTTGGTATCGCTTTGTTTGCCCTAAGATGGTAGGGTATGCCCAGACATGGGTCCCTTGCTCATTTTGCCACTGGATTCAAGATAGCCTGGCTGATTAGGGTTATGAACCCAAAACTGGTTTCAGGATTCTTGTTTCCTGTCCAGCCCTGGGGACCGTCACCTCCATGTGGCTTTTTGATACAAAATGCATGTGGGCTTCCTGCCACCCCATGCTGCCCAGGGAACTGCCACCTCCCCGGGGCATTCCTAAATATGTGCAGGGGCCCTCACGGGCCCACCAAGCCCCAGGGATTGCCACCTTCCTGGGGCTTAAGTTAAAATATACATAAGTGTGGGGGTAGCTCCTGCCTCTCCCCACACTGCCCCAGGGACCACCCCTTCCCTGGGGCAATTTTAAATAAAGGGCAAACCCCCGGCCCTGGGGAAAACAACCTCCCCTGGGCTTTTTAAAATGCTGGAAGGGGGGCCATGCCACCCCCCCTTCTGGAGCCCTAGATGGCCATGGGGACCACTACCCCTCACCCCCGGCTCCTGCAATTTCCCAGGGTGCCCACCCCCGGGATATTGCTGTTTGCTATGGCAAGGGCAGGAGCACAGCTCCCACCCTTTCATAGCAAACACTGATTTGCATCATTGAAGCGAGAGCAGGGAACCTGTACTTGCTTCAACAAAGCAAAGCATAATTGCTTTTGGACACGGGGAGCTGTATGTCAGCAGCATCCCTTGGCCAAAATCAATGCCGGCTCGTGCAGGAGGCGGAGAGCAGGCAGGGACTGTGGGGGCATTGGGACTCCCCCCACGGTCCCCAATATGAGGGCTGGCCCCGTGTTTAGGGCGTCCCCCGACCAAAAGTGGCTCAGTGGAGGCTGGCCATGCAACCCCTTCCTCCCAGGAAAAATCATAATCATTTTTTTTTCAAAGGAAGGCCAGCCCCTGGGGATGGGATCCCTGGGACCATAATTGGCCTCAGGAGGGGGTATTTGCAGAGTGGTGGGCAAAGGGGGCATCACCTGGGTATCACCTGTTATGAGAACTTAGCAATCCTGCTGTGTGATACTTACTGGAGGTACTGGCGGTAATAGGAGTAGTAGTTGCCCTCCAAGGATCTCCTTGGTACCAACTACCTCTCTTGCTACCTCCATTAAGTCCCACACAGTAGGACTGCTAAGAAGTCTTAAGAGGCCACACTCCCTCTCTCCACCACTCTGCAAACGCGCCTCCTGGCAGACTACGGGATGGAGGATGAAGTCCACTTTACTCCTGAGGGATTTTGGGGGGCAAATGTTCTCCTGGTACCTCCTGTAAGATCTACACAGTGGAATTTCTGAGCGCTGCCCTCCATCACTCTGCAAACGCGACTACCAGTTAGAGAAGCATTTGCAATGTAATAGGTTTCGCATTTGCGAGAGTTATAGCTATTCATGTTGTAAATGTAAAAGGTTCTTACTAATGTTTTTTGGTGTAGAGTGGATGTATGTTGTGTCTAGTTGAATTATGTGATATGTTGTGCTTTGAAATTATGTGAATAGCAAGTATGTAGTATTTAGTGTATAGTAATTATATGGAGTGGAATTATGTGTTTTGGAGAGTAATTATGTGGTATTATAGTCTGTGTTGTGGGGTGGTAACCTCAGGTTTAGTCTTCCTCATTTCCATAGAAGCTAAAGTATAAACTCAACGAGACACAAAAAAAGAAGGAACCACTCAGGAGCACTTTTGGACCTATGAGCAGTGCACTGGCATTATGTGACTGTTCAGCTGCACCAATTGTCACATAATTAAAAAAATGTCACATTAGCCAAATACTGCCTAATCTGCAGATTTGAACAAAAAAAGACTTGTTTCTATCTCAAACGACTCAAATGTTCACAGAAATGCAGCGCCATGTTACAGCGTGGTGGAAGGCCCTTTGGCAAAGCTGAAATGATCATGTGTTACTTATTGCTAAATGTGGGTATTAGATTGGTACTAATGGTGCACAAACCTCTCTTCTTTCTGTGCCTCTCTTGCATCTTACTGCACCTTTCTTCCTCTTTCTGCACCTCACTGTCTTCTTTCTACATTTCACGTGCATCTGTCTGCATTTCTCTTGCCCCGTCTTGCCTCTTATGTACCTCTGTTGGTTATTTCTGCTCCCCTTTTGCATGTATCTGCAACTCTCCTGCCTATTTCTGTTGTTCACTTGCCTCCTTTTGTACCTCACTTGCCTCTTTTTGCACTTCTATTGCTTTTTCCTGCAACTCTCTTGCCTCTTTCTGCACCTCTCTTGTCTCTCTCTGAACCCCTTTTGCCTGTTTCTACAACTCTCTTGTCTCTTTCTACAGTTCTCTTGCCTCCTTCTGTATCTCACTTGCCTATTCCTGCACTACTGTTGCTTCTTTCTGCACCTCTCTTGCTTCTTTCTGCACCCCTGTTGTCTCTTTTTGTACACCAGTTGTCTCTTTCTGCATTTGTTTTGCTTCTTTCTGTACCTCTCTTGCTTCTTCCCTTTGTTGCATCCTTCTTGACTCTTTCTGCTCATCTCATTTTCTGTACCTCTATTGCCTCTTTCTGCACCTCTCTTGCCTCTTTCTATACTGCTCTTCCTTCTTTCTGTATCCCTCCTGCTTCTTTCTGTACCTTTCGTGCCTTTTTGTGCACCTCTCCTACCTCTTGCTTCTTTCAGAAATTCTCTTGCTTGTTTCTGCAACTCTCTTGCATCTTTCTGCATCTCTGTTGCCTCTTTATGCACAGCACATGCTTCTTTCTGTACCCCTCATGTCTATTTTGGCACCCCTTTTTTCTCTTTCTGAGACTCTCTCTTGCGTCATTCTGCTCCCCTGTTCTCTCTTTCGACATCTTTCTTGCCTGTTTCTGCACCTCTCTTGACTCAGTACCTCAGTTGCTTCTTTCTGCACTTCTCTTGCTGCACCCATCATGCTTCTTTAAGCACCTGTTGCTTCTTTCTAAATTTCCCTTCCTTCTTTCTGCAACCCTGCTGCCTCTTTCTGTACTTGTTTTGCCTCTTTGTGTATCTCTCCTACCTTTTTCTGCTCCCCTCTTGCCTCTTTTGGGACCTCTGTTGGTTTTTTCTGCACTGCTTTTGCTTCTTATAGTGTAGTTCCTGTAGTACCCCTGCAGGACCTGCACTCTTGGATAACATACACTGTGGGCCTGGTGGCAGACTGATTCTGAGCACCCCCACAGCTTATGTTAGCCTGTTTGCATTGGCTAGCTCATAGTGCCACTAGAATCTTCTTTTTATCAGAGAGATTCATTTTTAGCAACCTCAGAGCAAAACTACCCTGATTCCTCAGACTTGTGAAAAGAATGTACTACTTTCGCTCAGTCACTGGTGCTTGCTCATTTGGTCTCAGCTAGTTACACAGAAAAAACATTTGAGCGTGTTTACAATAAGAATTTATTGTACAGTTGCTCTTTATAGTGTACAACATATATATTGAAACAACTGTTAAACAGTAGCAGAGATATATGATCAGCAGTACAGTGGATTAAAAGGGATAGTACAGTTCTACCATTTTGCAATAGCCATGAACATATACATGAATATGAAATGCATTTATAAAATAAAGCGCATACTCCTATGATGCCTGTCTAGATTTACCTAAGTGTATCTAGCATGTGAGTAGGTGCAAAAGAAGCCAAGAATCCCACTAGGATTTAGTCAAACCCCATTACCTGAATAATGAGAATGTGGGACCTCATCCTGGTCACAAGTTGGACACCCCGCAAGGGATGATTAGACCACTGTCAGCTGGAGCGACTGCTTGCAGGAGCCTCAGCATCTCTGGTCAGGGTTTCGAGCTAGAAGTCTTGGTTCCATCTAACTACTGATAGCAAGAGGTGCTGTATTTATACAGAAAAGTATAGAGTTCTTTTGTCCCTTGTGGCTTGTGTTAGCCATTGTTGGGTATGAAGATGACAAATCGGATGAACCGTTTACTTAGATGTTATGCATGTGGATTCTAGCCCCTGCCAGGTTTCCTAAAACTCTTATGAATATTTAATTACACAGGATGAGCACATCGAAGATGGTATAGTAGGCCATTGTTTGGGAAAACCCTCCTTTTCTACCCAAACCACAGTCTAGATAAGGTTCAGCCCTCAGCGCCCGTTGTTGTGGGGAATAGGGAACTAATGTAGGTGAAAAATTATGTCTATATTAGGGCATCTAGGTGAAATATAACACCCACTCCTCTTCTGAATAGTCAACAATAATAAACAATGACAGCAAACTTCTAATTCATACTAGGTGGTAGTACATATAATTGTCAGTGAGCCACATAGAAACATTTTAAAAATTGTAAACGCATACTAAAAACATTTCTAAGAGAGGAAAAATGTGCAAAGTCAGTATGTGAATTTGTACTCAAGCCAAAGTTCCAACTGAGTTCATTTATAGAATTTAAAACTCTTATAAGCTTTCTCTAGCAATAGTGTCCATTTAGTAGGAAATGTTCCAAATTGAATCAGAGTCGAAATGAAAAAGGAAAACTCTGAATTCTTTCCCAACACAGAATTAACCAATTGTAAATTACATGTCCTGGCCGAGAGATGCAACATCACAGTCACTCGCTGTAAGGGCTGGAAATTGTAATATTTCACACAGTACGTCGATGGAGCACAGATGATATTCAGTACTGCCCATAGTTGAGATATTGGCAGCCGGTGCTGAAGTCTATACCTCAGTGCTGATGCTCACCCCAGTTGTAGCAAACGGCACCTGCGGGTTTTCAAGGAATGCATTAGTCAGGATAGGAATATGCTGGGAGCACAGCCGAGTATGGGACTTCAGTGGTTCCAGCCTCTTGTTCGAGTCCGCAGGCATCTTCAGACTCGAGTGTCAGACAGACGTCCCACACTCATTCTTCACCGCAAAACAGGCATCGAAGAACAGGTAAGATGCAGTCCATCCAGAGGGGTCTAAAAGAAGCAATCAGTTCTCGTAGGCAAGGCGCACCCAGATGTTGGACCATGCACTCACGGTATCTACATTCCAGAAGAGCTTTCGCCATTTCATTTGTGATTGGGCAGTCCATTGCGTATCAGGTAAATGAGGATCAGGATTTCAGCTATTAAAAGCAGTATCAGAGGTAAACCTCCAAAGATGCTTCCAAGTACGGAGTGTTTAAAATTTGGGATAACTCCAAATACTATTTGGATGGTGCTTAGAAATCCTGACCCTACGGTCTTAAATAGGTGTACAATACCACTTGTATCAGACACTTGTATCAGACATGTTAAAGATACGACCCACCATTTCTACGAGATGAAAGGGGCAGTTTGTACAAATAAGTGCCTGTATCTCGGTCAAGGTCCTTAAAACTTAAAGATCAAAAGTCTCTTGAGTGGCGGTTAAGGGTACAGTTTGCTGAAAAAGCATGGCTTTCAATCTGCTCGAAGTATCACATTTTTTAAAAGATATGTTTAATGAAGGCCACAAAGGCGCCTCCCTGACTGTACTGTTGGGGGAAACAATACTTGCATACAGCAAGTAGTAGTAGTAAATTTCTTTATTCAGCATTTCATCATAGAAATCCATAAAAGCATTTTTGTGCACATTATAACATGAAATCAGAGATAAAACAATATATACATTAAAAACATTTTTCAATTACAAAGGCCGAATTTTCCTCCGTTAAGAACAATTCCATAAGATTAAGACAATTTTTCTCACAGATTATTCATATGCCTAAAAATACATTTCAAAAGGTTAACCATGTGGTAGCAGGTAATTTCAGAGTCCAAAAATTGGAGGCGCAGCATAGCAGGGCGACACTGTCTTAAGTCCCATGATTTCAGTAGTGGTAGCAACCAAATTTTGCGATGGGCGTGATAATATTTGCAAAACAATACTGTATGTATGGTGGTCTGTACAGATGTATCATCGCAAGGACAGAAGCCTAACGTTTGTTCCCAGGTGTTTCTCGTAGGGAAAGCTACTAACCGGTGGAAAAGATTTAATCTAAATCTGGTTAGTAGGAAGCGATCAAAAATGCCAATTTCAAGCGTTAGGTAAGGCTGAATTGTAGGGACAAGATGGACCATAATTGTGTGGGGAACAGAGGGTTTCCCTATTTCTCTTGCAATTCTTAATCCATCTAAGTGGCTCAAGGCCATTTCTTTTAACTCCTTCTTGGATATGTCAATGATCTTTTCCGGTGTTATATAGTACTCCTCTAGGCCTAAATCTGTAAGAAAATTTCTAATGTAGACAAGGCATTTTATATCGCCCGAATGATCTAGTGCCATGGAGTCTACCATAATTCCTCTAGTTAACATGTTTTTTTCAGAGGTCCAAATGCGCCTCCATAGTAAGAGAGGCTGAATTTTCGCTAGGTCCTCGATGTGGGGAATGCCTAATTCAAGATGAGATGCGTATGTGGAGATACGATTCGGTGCAACCAGAAGAAATCTTAGAAAGGAGTTTTCTGCCACCTGTAAAGCGCTGACATCAGCATGACCCCAAACCCTGCCCCATACAGAGCTACTGCTCTGCATTTTGCATTATAGATGTTCAGCATTTCTACAGGTGATCGTTTGCCTAGTTTTTGTGAGAATGCCATCAATGCAGCTATTGCCCTCTTAAGGGAATGTTTTCTGGCCTCGACTGCTGCTTTCCAATTTAGTTTGTGATCTATTATGATTCCTAGGTAGGGGTACAGGATCGTCAGATCAAGATTTTGATTGCTAAGGGATATGTTTCTAAGCCCTTTTTTTCCTTTACCTGCCTCCATTACAAAGGTCTTCTTGATGTTAATGTGGAGCAAGTAACCCTGGAGTTCACAGTGACCAGATAGGTGATGCCCGGAAGCATGCCCCAGCAACCTTGAGCAATCAGCATCAAGTAACTCCCATTCGTTGGTAACTTGAAAACTGGTGTGATCACAGCCACTGGAGTCCCTTTCATGTGGCAAGACAGATTCGCCACCGAACCATTACAAGCTCCCTGTAAAATGATGTCCTGACACACGAGAAAGCCGCTTAAAGCGTTCTTGCAGTTTGGACCACTCAAAAACTTTTCATAATCCTCATTCTGGCATCAAAATCTATTTGGTAATTCCCAGTATTCCTTAATGTATTCTTTACGCAATTTTTCATATCTGCCTGCCTTTGCTCAAGGCAATATTGAAACTGAAAGGTCGTGACCTGGGAGAGTGATATGGCCGTGGATTAGCCATTCTGTTGATGGTTATTCCGCCACTGTGAATGGTAGCCTGTCCAGTTTTTCCACTTTCAGCATAGTATATTTAGCTCCCCTTTGTGCCATTTCTATCTGTGTATCTCTTAGATTGAAGTCAGAAAAAAGAGACGTACTGTTTATAAAACGCCAAGGAACAAAGCCTACACACAAAGATTGCAGCATCCAGTTTAGTAACATAATAGAACATAACTGAGATTGGCTGTGTTGTAATATGGCTAAATCCTATTCCAGTATTTCAATAGCAGAAGATACAATGTTGCCCAATGAATATATCCTGGAGTTTAAAGTTCTTAATGCGTTATCTACCAGAGCTAAAGCTTTTTCTAAGTGCATACGGTCTATTTCCCGTTTTTGTCTTTGCAGCCTCTTGCTGGGAAATCTTCCAGCTTTCTATAGGCAGTATAAATGTTTTCCTGGGTCCAAGTAAAGCATTCCTATTATCCATGTCATGTGAGAGTAAAGATAAGTGTTGTTTCACTTCTGCAAGTGTTGAGGTTTCTATCCAATCAGGGCACAACTTCCCAACACTATAGGATGTCACTAACCCTGGATGTTCTCTCTTTACATAACGTGGGTCTGGCCTGTGGATCCTGAGTCCCTCGGTGATGTTCAGAAATCGCTTATGACAGCTATTTGTGTCTAAGGGCCAAACCACCCACTGTTTCCAATTTGGGTCTGTTCTATTGTACTTTATGATGTCATCTACTCTTGCCCCTTCTTTTGTAGTTGAATTCTGACACCCCCATATGTCGGTGTTGGAAACCTAGGAGTGTTCAGGTCCTTGTTCTTGGCTAGTCCAAGACAGGATGTCTGTTGCACAGTATCATTTAAAAAGATCATCTGCTGTGGAATGAGGCATGCTCTAAATAGTGGCTCTGTAACCTGGACTTGCCAGTCCCTCGAACACCAGACTGATTTTAATTCAATTTCGTCTTTCCATAGATCGAAACCCTGTTCAGACAATTGGGCCAAAAAGGAAGAAGGGTAAATCTGTTTAGTGTTTGTCAACATAATTTTCAGTGCTGATGTTGCTGCAACCTTATAGTAATATGAGCCTGGGTTTGTGGTGTTCAACCCCAAAAAGTATGAAAATATCTGTGCAAATGTTTGTGAACTACTTTTTGGTGGTGTTGGGCAATGTTCCCACTGATGGTACTCAAAAACATTCCTAGGTGAAATGGATTTGTGCAGGAAATGATGGCCATAATGTTGATAACAGTACAATGTATCATAATCTGAAGAACCCTCTAACATTTCATTATTAGAAAATGCAGCAGTGTTATTAACTGTTTCAGAGTCCCAATCGTCAGAAAATGTACTTGAGGTAATAATATCACTTAATGAAATTTTAAATATATGATTAATTTGTAAAAGTTCGGTTGGGCAGAATATGTTAAAATCAACCTTGTCCCATACTATACCATCTGGTATAGGAACTGCTGAAATGCTCACTGTTGACAAGTCTCTTTGCTCACGATATGATGATGGATGTGGCTTCAGTAGTATGTTGACCTTTTGGGTAGGCATGGGCGGATTTTGCGGATTCGCAATCCGCGAATTTGCGGATTTGCGTATTCGCGGATTGCGAAAATCCGCGAAATCCGCGAATTCTCGCGGATTTGCGTATTTTTTGAGGGTGTGTGTGTTCGCACGGGTTTCTGCAAGTTCGCGAGGGTTTTGTACAATTTCGCAAATTGCGAACTTACTTGTCGGGTCGCCAGTTTTGCGAACTTGTTATTTCTACGTGCCCAGCCTGTTTGCTAAGATTTCTTCATCACTGCCACCCTCTGTCACCACTGGCACTCTCTTTGGTCACCCATGCCACCCTCTGGCTCACCCATGTCACCCTCTGTGTCATCACATCACCCTCTAGTTCACCAGTGTACATTATTGGGGCAAAGCAAAGCACTGCCATCCTCTGTCAACACTGGCACTCTGGTTCACCCATGCCACCCTCTGGCTGGCACACCCATGCCACACTCAATGTCATCACAACACCCTCTGATTGACCACTGAGTGAACAAACACCTGCTAAGTGCTTTAAGTTTTGCAAACAACAATACCTGCCCTGCCCCAACTGACATTAATGAAGGCTGGCACCTGCTTGTCTGCTCCCTTTCCTTTTTGTTGCAAATGCAATGTAAATAATTTTTTTTAACAGGATGCAATGGCATACTTGTAACTATTCTGTGACTGTCAGAGCAGGGTCACACAATAGTTGCAAGTAGGCAACCGGATTCTGGAGGGCCCCTTCAGGAAGCACTACAGGTAAATGGTTACAAATGATGAGCTCGAACTTTTGCACCTGCTCGTTCGTTTTGCTTTTGCAAAACTCGTTTTTCGGTAATTTCGCCCTATTCGCGGGGCGCGTCGTAGTGTGAACTGGCCCGTGGAGGCCGCGAACTCGTGCGAGTTACCTCAAGGTTGAGTATGGGCGCCGCCATTTTGTTTGCGTGACGTATTTCCGTTTCCGCCCGCTATGTGTAATCTCGCGCGACTCGCGCCTTGCGAATACAAGTTCGCACGAGTTCGCGAGAGAAATCGCGTGCGAACTTACTTACGCGCACGTGGTCGGGCCGCCATCTTGTTTTTCATTCATTCTATGTGTCTGGGTATGGTGTTTCTATCCTCTGTATATCTCTGCCATCCTTTGCTTGTTTTAATATTTTGTTGATCTATTTAACTTATTTTCTATCCCTCTATTTTTCTAGATCTATATTTTTGTGTTTTAGGCTACTTTTGTTTAATTTTGAACTACTTTTTTAAACTTTTATTTCCTTCTTCCCTACTCTTATTCTTTTTCATTTTTTCTCTTCTCTTTACTGCTAACACCTGCCCAGAACATGGTGAAGACAGCTGTCAAGCTGCCCAAGACGGGCACCGCAGCCCGTGCCCGGCTCCCGTGTGGCCGTTTGAGGGCGGAAATGGTGGTGCCCAGGGAGATCTTCAGCCCTGAGGAGGTGGGCGCACTCGTTTATTATGTACAGCGCCGCCTCCCCAGGACCATCGCGGCAGGCGGCAGGATCGCTGCTGGTTACACCAACAGCCAGGAGCGACGGAAGCGGTGGGGGCAGGTGTGCCGGGCCCTTTTTAAGATCACGGGGGTCCAGCGCACCTACAATCAAGTCACCCACCGCTGGACCGACATCCTGGACCGAGAGCGTGACCTGCTAGACGTGCTGGGAGTGGAGGTCCCCGGGCTTGGTGAGTAGTAGTAGCAATTTTTTCATTACTCACTACTCTGTTTTTTCTCCTGCTCTATGTGGCTGTGTTATATTGCAAATGTTTGCTTTAACTTTTTTACAAAGAGCAATATGCTGCTGGTGATTACATTGATAGGAGAGGTAAATTACTATTTCAAAATCTTCTGTGCATTTCAGGTGCACTGTTCTCCTTCTCTGTGCCGGTGCCACTGCTTATTTGTTTTCTATTTTGTGTTCATTTAATTGGGCTGAGTAATGTATGAGTGTATTTTACAGAACTGCGTAATGCTAGACACAAAGGGGCAGATTTACAAGCCCCTTGTTCCACGTTTACAGTGCCTTACCTGACGCACAGCGACGTAAACGTGGCACATCCCTGCGAGTCATGTACAACGTGATGCATCTAAGGAGATGCGCCAAGTGAAGGCCTGGGCCTGCGCCACAATGGGTGCGTTCCCACGCAGGGGGGGGTGGGGGGTGGGGGGTGCCGGTCAGGCAGATGTGTGCCTCGCAAAAGTGCCTGCGTGAAATCTACAAGATTTAACGCAGGCACTTCCGCGACGCTGCTATGTCAATTCTTTATGCCTGCTTGCTTGAAGCAGGCGTAAGGACTGATGCGGTATGTTGAGTATTATTGGGCAGCCCTGAGCACTGCTATAGTTGCATCGCGCCCGCGACGCGACTCTAGAGATGCGCCCCTATTTCGTCACGAGATGCGTCACGCATCTGCCTACCCTTGCGCCAGGGTTTGCCGCATTGTAATAGCGGCGCATCTGCCGTGACGCAAGGTTAGTTTTGCGTTACGCATTTGTTCTGGTGCACATCTGGAGGTGTCCAGCTCAGAACTCGTAAGTATGCCCCTAAGTGTCAGATTAGCAATTACCTGCGCATCCCTGCAAAGTGTGCGGCACGCCAGCACCACCCATGATGCGCCGTATTTACAATGCGGCACACCATGGTCCCAAAACGTCACCGAAGCGTTACGCATCGGTGCCGTAAAGGCGGTTCATTGATGGAGTTGCGTTGCAAAGATGGCGCAGCTCCAGCAATGCTGCGTCAAGCCGTAAGTCTGCTTCATGCAGGCGCAGGGTTTCAGTGACGCATCATTGTCCTAAATGACTGATTGAAATTTGATATATTCCCCATAACCACTTTTAGCATGCGTTCCTGCGCAGGAACGCCCTCCCTTGCGATGGAATGCTCCCTAATGGCGCAGGGTTTTAGAATGGGATGCATCTCCCATATGCGTCATGTTGTTAATATACGCCACACCATGGCGCCTCTCTTGTTGTGGCGCTGCGTCACAAAATTGACGCAAGAATGGAGCAAAAGAGCTGCAAGGGGCTTGTAAATCTGCCCCTAGAGTAGAGGCTCAGGTGCAGTCCTTCCTTTGTAGCCCTCTTTTTGGATGAAATAGTAGGTTCTTGTTCTTTCTAAATGTTTGATTTGGTTGACAAGGACATCGGCAAGCAGCAATCATCAATGTTTTCTGTTATTTCTTTCATGTTGTACGTCAGGTCCGCCCAGGGGCAAGCGGACCGAAAAATCTGATGCAGCAGTGGCTCCAAAGGAGGAGGATGCAGGCCAGGGCGGCGAGTGCTCCTTTGCTGGCCCCAGTAAGTTTTCATTTAAATATAGAGGACCTATTGTTGTCCAATCATTCCTAATTTAATTGTTTCGAAATAGTGTTTAGATAGGAGCAAAATCAATAATCCTACTGTTGCAGAGACAAATCTCCACAAACCGAACTATGGACACCAAAGACCAGAGTAATAATATTTCAGAGTGGCGTGTTTGGCACACTGTATAAATAAACCTGGTAGTGTCAGCAACACAGACTCCTCCTTGCAAAAATTGCAAAACTTTTCGCTCAGTCACTCTAGTCTGGACTCTCTGGAGGACTAAAAACCACAGAGTCAATTCAAGTTTAAAAGCTTTATTAAAAGTTTAAGTAAACACATATATTAAAATAAAGTTAGTTGGAAATGGAAAAGTGCTTGGTGCTGAGTTGATGAGTACTGGATTGGTACACATTTCTTGTGGTCGAGCCGAGCTTTCACCTGGTTTGAAGTTGATGTTCCTCTTGTCCTTAGAAGTCCAGTTTCTGTCTGTTCAGAGAAAAATAGTGTGTGTTAAAATTAAGCAAGCATTCAACAATTGTGACAAAAAAATGAAGCAAGACAACAGCTTTCCCTGGAAGGAGGGACATTTTTACTTTAGACTAGAGTAGACAGTTAATTAATTTTTCTGTTGTTTTCACATTTTTTCATTCATAGACCAAATACTAGTGGAGTGGTGTAATCTAACATTCTTAAATCTACTTTGTAGGTGGAACATCTGGTGGCGGGGCCAGCTCGGATGTGGTGGTCATCAGTGACTCGGAGTCCGAGGGTCAATCTGGGGAGGAGGCGGCGCTAGAGGAGTCGGACCAAGAGCAAGAAGTACAGACTGTGAGGAAGGAGACGGTGGCGGTGGCGAGTACAGGTAAGCTGGATCATGGAGGTACTATCTGACTCTTAGATAGGATATGATGTGTATTCAGTGGTGGCCCAGTGACAAATTACAATATGGTAATTACAGCAGGCTGGGACCGACAGACAGATAGAGGCAGAGACAGAGAGAGAGGAAGACAGAAGGAGAGAGAGAGAGGGAGGGAGCCAGAGGGAGGGTGAGGGAGGGAGACAGAGAGAGAGAGACAGCGAGGTAGAGGGAGACAAAGGGAGACAGAAAGAGGGAGACAGAGAGAGAGAGAGAGAGAGAGAGAGAGAGAGGGAGGGAAACAGACATATCGCCTGGGCCTGGTGCAGATGATACGGTTGCTGGTGTGGTTAACGGCTCAGAGGAAAAATCACTCACTTCTGCCAGATCTCTTTCATATGAAAGAGCACCAAACCAAGGATACAAGTGAGTTGTGGGAAGGGAAATGGTGATTCAAGCGCCCCTCCCTGCGGACGCCCATGATACTGGCCTGAATAGTTTTGTACTGCCCTGGCTAGTTGCTAGTTGTACTGTCACACAACTTCCTGCTGAATCATTTTGTGTTAATCATATTCTTAAAGAGCATTGGTTACAGATTATGTCTTTCTTTCTTCATATAGTTGGCAATACTAAAACCTCCAAACCAACGAGGAGTATGCTGGCTGTACTGGCCCGGCAACGGAGGCTGGAAGCAACTGTTGCGGAATATCGGCGACTGGTGGAACTGGAGGGGGACGACACGCACTCCAGTGCATCAAACCTAACAACATCTACATCCTCCTCTGTTATCCCACGTTCTGCCGGTAAGCACAGTGCTCCAGCGAACCGGAGCCGTGCCGGAAGACGCCACCGCCGAGCAGCAAAAGCTGCACCTCGCAGCACTGTTAAAGGTCGCTTGCGCCGTGCACTCCGCAGAGTGTCCGACCTAGAGGCGGAGGTCCAGAAATGGCACAAATATCAGAATGTGGTGGAGGGCCTCCGCCTAGATCAAGCCATCCTCCAAGAAAAATATGATGCCCTGGCCCTAAAGCATGATGCCCTGGAGGCCAAACTTAACAGCTTGCATCCCTAGAGTGTCCCTTGTCCCTTTTTTTGAGACTTTTGGGGGGTGGGAATTGGGAGTTGGGTTTTTTGGGGACTTTTGAGGACTATTTATTTGTTGGGGTTAGGGAGGGTCTTGCGGGAGATTATTTTGTTAGGGATATAAATATACTTTTTCAAACTTTATCTGAGCATACCTGTTTTTTTACTACTTTTGAGCTGGGTGGGTGGTGGTTTTGCAGTAATTTCATTTAACTGAACACTGTCATCGTGTTGGTTCACGTGCAATAGGCCAAATGTTTTCCAAAGTAAATGACTGTCACAGAGTTTGATAATTCTTGAGGCCTAGGACTTTGCTGCTAGTACCACTGTCACTCTCTCGCCTCTCCGAATACTCCATTATACTACCTCCCATCCAAACGCTTATCTTACCTGTAATTTGTGTTTGAGGGCTGGCTCCACCTGGAATTCACAGAGTCCCACTCCTAAAGTGTTCTGCAGCAGGGCCACAACTGGAGTTTCCCGGCGTGGATTTTCTGCAAATCAAAAGCAATCAACATTAGAAATGTGGCAGCGGTGCTCACACAACCCTAAAACCTAGAAGCCCCACAGACAGCACCCCTGAGACAGGCAAGCGAGCAATAATAACGCCTACACGTTCACGTGCAATAGGCCAAATGTTTTCCAAAGTAAATGACTGTCACAGAGTTTGATAATTCTTGAGGCCTAGGACTCTGCTGCTAGTACCACTGTCACTCTCTCGCCTCTCCGAATACTCCATTATACTACCTCCCATCCAAACGCTTATCTTACCTGTAATTTGTGTTTGAGGGCTGGCTCCACCTGGAATTCGCAGTGGGGGACTCATCAACGTTAAGTAAGTTTCTTCATTGTGCAGAATCCAGGCATCAGCATTATGGGTAATGGATAGGGTGAGTCTGGAGGAGGAGGAGGACTCAGGATAGACGACCAGGACTGAGTTCTTGTCAACTAACTGTTGTGAACCTGAGGAATGCTGCGGCATCAAAATCAAGACAGTTCTGTTGCTGGGCTTGTTGTTTTATTGGTTGATTACAGTTTTGTTGGAAATGTGATGAAGCACTTGCTAAAGAAAGACAGACACACAGGAATAAAAGTGAATAAGGAGGACTATTTACAATTAATGAATGATTGAGTCATTTTCAGAACTCGCTGTCAGGGAAGCAGAACTCGTCCTCATACTCTGCTAAATCATCAGTCGGGGTTACTTCTGGTAACTGAGGAGAACTTTCCTCAGGTAGGGCGGTGTCCTCTTCTTCCTGCGTGCATTCTCGTACTCTGTAATCTGGTGGTATGAAGTGCTGGTTCATCTTTATCAAGGTGAGCCGCTCCACATTTGCGGGCAAGAGGCGGGACCTTTTGGAAGTCACAATGCCACCAGCAGAACTAAAAACACGTTCTGAGGACACGCTTGCGAGTGGGCAAGACAAGTAATTGATAGCCAGGTTGGTGAGCTCTCGCCATATTTTTCTTTTCCCATGCCAATACGCCAATGGGTCCTCAGTAATATTGACCTCTGTTGAGTCATCCAGATAGGCCTGCACCATTGAAAGAATGTCCTCCCGGATTCCTGTACTTTGCACTTCTGTGTCTTTTCTAGGACCAGGAAACCCTAGCTGAGTTAGCCAACTCGCTTCTGACATATCGCATGCGCCTGGTGCAGATGATACTGTTGCTGGTGTGGTTAACGGCTCACAGGGAAAGTCACTCACTTCTGCCACAGGCACAGATGCAGAAGGGCTTTTTTGGGACGCCTGATGGCCTGCTGATTCACTAGTAGTACTGTCTTCTCCTACAGTTTCCTTCCGCTCTCTTTCAAAACGAATGGCTGACTGAGCTAGCCAACCTTTGTACTCTGTAACATCCGATGTTTCAAAAGGAATTATTACTTTGCCAAACAATGGCTTTTTGTAACGTGGATCCAGAATAGTAGCACAAATGTAGTGCTGTTGTTTCTTGATATTTACAAGCCGTTCATTGCTAACTAGGTGTTGTAATAATCTCTGCGCCAACTCATGTGCTTCGTTCTTTCCAGCATCTTTTAATTGTGAAGACACCACCTTGACTTGGTGCTCGAGCTTCAGCAACAGTGGGATAGCTTTGCTCAAAGAACAGTCCTCCCTGCTGACGTCACGCGTGAAGACCTCAAAAGGACGAAGCATGTCTGTCAGGCTTTTAACTAGCTGCCATTGCTCCACCGCTAGCATCATTTCTGTCGTATCACCACCCAGGTTGTAGAAATACTCATTGACTACTGGAAACAGCTCATGCAGACGCTCAAGCATGTAGAAGGTTGAGTTCCAACGTGTTGCCACCTCCTGGATAAGTGCTTTCACTGGCATTCTACGTTCATTTTGCTTGCGCCTCAGCTCCTTCCGGGCCTTAAAAGAATGGTTGAAATGTGTGCATATTCTTCTGCAGATTGTCAGTGTTTTGTCGACTGCAAGTTCTTTTTTCAAAAAATTTTGCACAACAAGGTTGATACAGTGCGCCAAACACGGCACTCTGAAATAGAAACCGTCCGCCATGGCCCTAACTACATTACTGCCATTATCTGTAGAAACATAACCAACCTTGCAATGTCTTGGGCGCAGCCATTGCAAGACCTTTTTGTTAAAGTCAGCCAAAATGTTGACTGCAGTATGACTTTTCTCCATGCCAAACATGGCTAATGTTGCATGTTTACGAGCACCCTTAAAAATCTCGATCAAGTCACCACCTGCATTTATCTGTTTTGTAACCCCTGAAAAAGAGACCCAGTGTGCAGTGATGCACATGTAATCAAGGGCTTGGCAACTGGTCCACATGTCTGTTGTCAGGTGTATAGTGTGAACAGCACTCTTCTGCAAAGCTGCCCCCACCAACTCAAGCACCTCTTTGTGTAGTGCTGGAACAGCAACCCTGGCAAAATAGTACCGGCTAGGAACCTTCCATTTAGGGGCCAATGTTGCCACGAGTTCAAGGAAACCCACACCTTCGACAAACGAAAAAGGGAGAAGGTCCACCGCTAGCATTTTTGCCAGCTTAGTGTTATAGAGGCGTACAGTTGGGTGGTTGCGTTGAAATTGCGCATCTGAGGAGAACATGGCTGAAATGGTGCGCTGGACAAATTTACGGGATGATGCTGATGCCTTCTTCGACCCACTTCTGATCAGTGTTGACATTTTCCGCATTGGTGTGTCTCCCAGACTCTCAGTGTGCCTGCTATGTGTTACGGAGGGTGTGGTGCTGCCAGGGGTACTGGGTGCAACCGGACACATGTCTGACGCTTCTTCTACCTCCCCATCATCTTCAGATGAAACACCTACTATGGGTATATTTTGGCCACTTGCCCTTTGGGATCGCTTTCCCTTGACGTTTGCTAGGTGCGGAAACCATTCAACAGCGTGCTTTCTTTCAAGATGACCTATCTGGCCTCCGGTTCCATAGTTGGTACCAGTCTTACCACGGCTAACGCTAGTCTTACAAATGCAACAAACGGCTATGTTATCATATTTTTCATGGACACTAAAAAAGTTCCAAACTGGGGACTGGAAACTTCTGGTTTTGCCGCACGAGGTGATACTGCTGCCAATGCCAGATGAAGCAGTGGTGGATGAGCCTTGCAGACATCTACTGGGTTGTGCAATTATTGCAGCAACCTTACTTGAGGGAGTCGAGCTGGATGGAGTCCCCCTCTGGGGAGAAAATATGGGAGCTGTAGGTTTTGTTGAACTTGTGGTACTACTTGACTGCGTTGGTGGTGCTACCAGTGGCACGTCGCCAGGGTCACGCTCAGCATGACGTCGGGATAGGGTGTAAATGTCTGTCTGCTGCATGGCCGGTGTGGCTGGACTGACATGTGTGATGAATAGATCATTGCTGTCATCCTCTTCAACAACATCAGAATGCACCACTTCATCAAGTCGGACGTTCGGATCCATAAGTATGAGCTTTCCGGGGCCCTTCCTTTTAACATGTGATACCTTTCGCAGCTCATGGTGTGCCTCCCTCTCAGACGTCAGAGATGGTTGCCAATCTAGATCCAGATCATCATCTGATGGAGCGGGGCTTGAAGAGGAACTTCTACACACCCTCCTTGATCTTTTCCTTGCTGGGGAGCTGGGAGAAAATGAATCATCAGGAGGAGTGGCTTCGTCTTCCTGACATGATACCCCGGCTCCAAAGTCAATTACCTCCTGTGCCCCTACTTTTGGAAGAACAACCATTGTGGGCACTTGCACCGCTCCATGCGCCGCTACATGGGCATCTTCTCTGACCTCTACTTGCAAGTCTCCATGGACCTCTCCTTCTCGGCCTTCTCCTTCTCGGCCTTCTCCTTCTCGGCCTTCTCCTTCTCGGCCTTCTCCTTCTCGGCCAGCTCCTTCTCGGCCTTCTCCTTCTCGGACAGCTCCTTCTCGGACAGCTCCTTCTCGGACAGCTCCTTCTCGGACAGCTCCTTCTTGGACAGCTCCTTGCGCATGTACTTCTGCTTGTACTAGTAGCCCATGCAGTTGTTGTTGCGGCTTTGGTTGTTGAATAGTACTTGTGAGATGAGTTACAACCTGTGTTGATGGTGTGCTGCTACTTTCTTGCGAGGAACCAACATCACTGGTCGTTGGTGATTCAACAACTAAACAGGCTACCTGTGCAGCACTCATGGTGGGCCTTTGTTTTTTTTGTTGTTGTTGCCCAAAAAATGTATTGGTTGAGCCACCAGTCTCCTTGGTAAGTGGTGCCACTTGCTTCTTCTTCTCCTTAGTAGAGACATCTTTATTGCAAGAGCACCTACGGGCACCTCTTTTTGGAGCCATCTTCTTCAGATGTCGGAACAACAGGCCGCAGCAGCACTTCTTCCTGGCACTGATGCTCAACGATGATGCGGAGTTTTGTGCACCTAAACGCAAACGAAGACAGAGGAACATCAGTAAATATAAATGTTGCATATGTAGCGCTTGAATAAACAGTTTGCAAGTAGGCATTTATGAATACACACGTGCACACTGCACACCACCACACAATATGGAAATTTCAAAATTAGGATTTTCTAAATTTTTGGGAAACAGGAATTTAACATTGATCCAAGAGAGCAAACACACAGAGGGTTGTACTTTCATGTACCCCTGACTCCGCCTGGGCACAATGGGTGAAAGCAAGGCACAATGGGTGCAGGCCTATGTCTCAAAGCTCACTGCCTGCCTTCAAAATGGCCGCTTGACCCCCCCATCCACATGGCCAGGACCATGCCTCAAAATGGCCACCACCAACATAGCCAGCACCCAACCCCTACTCCAAAAAGTCAAAAAACACAACACAAATCAAATCACCACAATCCAATGCCATCCATCCATTTTCAGAAGGCTTATGCTGCCTGCTGGTGGTTTTCCGGTGCAAAATTGCAATTTTTACAATTTCGCGAGTGCGAGATTGTTGCTTCACGGTGCGAACGTGGCAAAAACCCGCAAAAACCGCGAACAGACCGATTCTGGGCCCCCCTGGGCATAATGGATGACATCAGAGCACAGTGGGTGCAGGCCTATGGCACAAAGCACACAAACTGGCTTACAAATGGCCCCTAGACCCCCACCCACACGGGACCAGACAATAAAATGGCCCCCACCCACATAGCAAGCCCCCAACACCACCCCAAAAAGTCCTAAAACACTCAAAAATCAGCACAATCCAATGCCATCCATGCCCTGGCCAGAATCATGTTAAAAAAAAATCAACAAAACAAACAGTTGTATCATGCATGCACCCATAAATAAGCCTGGTGGTTTTCTATTCATGTGCAGCAGAATTGTAATTTTTACAATTTCGCGAGTGCGAGATTGTTGCTGCGCGGGACACAAGCAGTGCGAACACAAGCAAAAACACCCTCAGCTCGCGAACTTGCAGATTTTCCCCCCAAAAAGTCAAAAAAAAGCAACACACACAAAAATCACCACAAACAAACAACATCAACTTACTTCTTTGTGAAATCAAATTTCGAATCCAAAAGTAATCCAAAAGGCCTCAAATCCAAATATCCAGCAGCAACCACAAAAAGTAATCCTTCCCAGTCAAGATCGAAATCAAAGTGGCCAGGAAATGGAGGAGCTTACTGGACAGGAACAGGAAGTTGGAGACTGGGGCACTTCCTTCACCCCACCCCTATGGGAGGAGCTTGCTGGACAGGAACAGGAAGTTGGAGACTGGGCCACTTCCTTTACTAATTTTTGTACTTTCGCTAGTGCGAGATTGTTCCTGCCCGCGCCGCGGACCGCGAGCAGCGCGAGCAGTGCGAACACAAACAAAAAATCCGCTTCGCGCGGATTTTGAGTATTCTCGCCGCATCCGCGAGAGTTCGCGGATTGCGGATTCTCCGAAAATACGAAAAATCCGCGAGCGTAACGGATTTTACGCCCATGCTTACTTTTGGGCTGTGGAACTTTGTTGAAGATAGTGTCTATTAATAAGCATACCAAAAGTTTGTACTAAGCCAATCCAGAAAAGAAAAAACAATATCCCAGAAAGTACCCAGAGTTCATTCCAAGGCAATACCAAGTATGTCTTTTTTTTTTAAAGTGAAGAAAGTTCTTTATTTGTTGCTGAAATGGTGTTTTGACTGGTGTCGTTTCCGGCTCACTTGGTTCCAAAGAAAGTGTATTAAAGTTCATGAAATAGCCAGAAGCAGTGCGATCATTTATAAGAATTGATTCGGGATTAGATGGAATGTTTTTTTGCTCTTGACGAGGCGTGTTGATGTAGACTTCTGTATTAGGTTTAATTGCAACTTGTGAATTATTCTGATGTTCATTTTGAATTTGAATGTCTAGTTCAAGTGGAACAAGTTCCATAGCATTGTTGCTTAGTCCTTCATTCCATACAGGTGGCTCTTCAAACGGGATGAGTCTTTCTCTTTGAACTTCTTGGACTGTAGCGAGAGGAGGGTGTCTGCTACCGTGGAGACCACAAGGCCTACTGCTTATTATTTGCCACATAGTGTGGTTTGATTAAGACGATTGAGACAAATCTCTTCTTTTCCCAGTAAGAGGCAGCAAAAGTACAGTTCTTGTTCCTTGTACTGCAAGGACTGGTACAGGTATTCTGTATGAAGGTCCTAATTCCTTTTTGCCCACAATTTTCTCTCTGACCAGATCCCCGGCTTTTGGGATCCAGACAGGTTTTGCCGTGTCTGCCTTGACTTCCCCAGTGGCGGTCTGCTTTAGTCAGACATTGCTTTGTTTTGTCCTGGATTCATTTAGGTCCTGTAAAACAGCCAAATGATCATGAATAACAAATGTTTTTTCATCCACCCCTGCACCTTCACAATCAAGATCAGGTACCCACATTTGTGTCCCAAAGAGGACTTCATATGGAGTGACAACCCTTAGACAGTTTCTTGGCTGGTTGTTTAATGCCCGCTGTACCCCATAAAGGTGTTTGACCCAACTACCGCCCTTGCCTAATACTCTAGCTGTTAAACATTGCTTTAAGTGCCGGTTTTTCCTCTCCACAACTGAATTTCCCTTAGCATGGTAGAGAGAGGAGTACCGCAATGCTACGCCCATTCCTTCCATGACCTCTTTGTAAACCCAAGAGCTAAACACAGGACCGTGGTCAGAATGTAACGTGCTAACTGCGTATGTGCTGTTAAAGACTCACAAATCGTTTATAACAATTCGAGCGTCAGCCGAGCACTGAGGCCATACCCATAGAAATATCGAGCGGGAATTCATTGCAAACTTGATATATTAGTAAGCCCTGTCTGTTTGTAAGGGGCCACAGTGGTCCAAATTAGGATCATCCGTCAAAAAACAACGACCGCGGCGGAACTGGGCTGTGAAAAAAGCCCGTAGTGGGCGGGGATGGCCAAAATCTGTCTGCAGCAGTTGGATACGCTATGGAAAAACACAAATCCGCTGCAAGCATAGCGGAGACACCATATGGGAAATCAGAATAACCCCGACAGTCACGGGGTACGTTCCGCTGTTTCCGACCACCCTCGGTCGCAAACTGGATTGAATGGGAGAGCCGGTGGAAGAGCTGCAGCATAGCCACCGCTGTGGAGGATCCGTTAAAAATATGACGGATGAAGCAAAAAACCCACAACAAGCCCAAACAGTGTACATAGCAAAATAGCCATGCCCCAAAAACAAAAACACATTCCAATGCCACAAACACATGGCAAAAAGAAAAATACAACTACCAGGACAACACACCTGACAGCAATACCCCATTTGAACGCGCCCACATAGCATGGAGTATAACACCAGCACCCTCCCTGACCATAATCCTTTGCAACTTTCCAAAACTGTAGGCCAACATCCTTCCTAACAAAGGATAGGCAAAGCTACACACCGGCAATACTCACACCACACACAGCACCACCACCACTGCCACACCTGCACCACCAACCCCCAGCACATCACACACCATACACATCCCTACCACACCCACCACTCACACCCCTGCATCCACAAACACTTTGCACACCACACACCATGGCAACAAATAAAATGTAACGGTGGGCGCAAGACTACTCTCCGCCCACGGAGTGTACGTAGTGTTGCCTACTTTGCATTTTGCAAAGTAGGCGTAGTAGGCAACACTACGCATGCTCCATGGACGGAGTGAAGTTGCCCTCCACCCGCCTCCCTCCCGCCCTCCTTTACAGACATAAATGTAAGTATTAAGTGCAGTATATAAAAGCACTTACCTGGTCCGCGGCGTTCCGGGGAGCCCCGGGACGCCGCGGACCAGGTAAGTGCTTTTATTTACTTTTACTGCACTTAATACTTAAATTTATGTCTGTAAAGGAGGGCGGGAGGAAGGCGGGAGGCGCATAGTGGGGCTATGTGAAGCGCGTGAGCGGGCGTAGCATCATGCCCACTTCACGTAGCTTCGTATAGCCCCACTATGCCTACTACGCCCAGGCTTAATAAAATACCCAAATTCACAGAGAGTGAGTTGACAGTCATGGTAGATGAGATAGTCAGAGTGGAACCACAACTGTTTGGTAGCCTGGTCCAACAGACACCATTAGCCACAAGGACACAAATAAGGACCAGGATAGTCCAAATGGACAATGCAGTAGAAAGCACCCCGCATCCAAAAGGAGATCATGAAGCGGTGGCATGATCTGAAGAGGGTTGTTAAAGAGAGGAGAAGAAAGAACCTTGAGCTGGCTGTAAGGACTGGTGGTGGCCCTCCCATTCCACCAAAACCATTCACACCATGGAAGGAGAAGGTGCTTGCCATACTGCATCCAGAGAGTCTCACAGGAGTAGGCGGGGGAGTGGAGGCTGGTAAGTACAAACAAATGACTATCACCACACTGAAATGTAATGTCCTGCTCAACTACACTGCTACACCACCTAGGACAAATACAATTCATCTGCACCACACACTCAGAAACACATGTCTCACAAATCCAATATTCATCCACTCCCATTCACCCCAAACGTAGCCACCAACATTACCATGGGGGCTTGTGTACAGGCAGCCAGCACTACAACTCCCACCATGCCTCCTTGTTCCACAGCATCAGCAAGATGGAGCCCTCCCCCTCCCCACCCAGAAGCACTTGGAAGCCATTGCAGTACACCAAACAAACTAACAGGTAAGTAGCCATCTTTCCAGGGAGGGCTGTTTGGGGGTGTGTGGCCTGCACTACTACTCCCACCATGCCCCCTGTCCCACAGCCTAGCAAGATGCATATGTCAGCCATTACATTACCCACATCAAACTCACAGGTAGGTAGCCATTTTGCCATGAAGGGCTGTGTGGGGGTTGGAGGCCTGTACTACTACTCCCACCATGACCCCGTCCCACATCTGAGCAGGATGGAGCACTCACCCACCCAGAAGCACTTGGAAGCCATTCCAGTACACCTGACAAACTCATAGGTAGATAGCCATCTTCACTGGGAGGGCTGTTTGGAGGTGTGAGGCATGCACTACTACTTAAACCATGCCCCCTGTCCCACAGCATCAGCAAGATGGAGCCCTCCCCCACCCAGAAGCCCTTGGAAGCCATTGCATTGTTCACCTTCACCTAACAGGTAGATAGCCATCTTCCCTGGGAGGGCTGTTTGGGGGTCTGAGGCCTGCATTACTACTCCCACCATGCCCCTTGTCCCACAGCATCAGCAAGATGGGGCCCTCCCCCACCCCACTCAGAAGCACTTGGAAGCCATTGCATTGTTCACCGTCTCCTAACAGGTAGGTAGCCATCCTCCCTGGGAGGCTTGTTTGGTTGTGTGAGGCCTGCACTACAATTCCCACCATGCCCCATGTCCCACACCTCAGTAGGAAGGAGCATCACACCCACTCTGAAGCAGTTGGAAGACATTGTATGGATCACCCTCACCTAACAGGTAGGTAGCAATCTTCCCTGGGAGGGCTGTTTGGGTGTGGGAGGCCTGTACTACTCCCACCATATCCCCTGTCCCACACCTGAGCAGGATGGAGCACTCACCCACTCAGTAGCAGTTGGAAGTAAGTATGGGCGCAATCCGTGAATCTCGCAAAATTGCTGAAAATTCGCAAATTCGCTCGCGGGTGGATTTTTCTTTTTTTTGCAGCATCTTCGTGGATAATAGCAGGCAGGATTCATTCTGGTACGATGCTCCTGTCACAAAAATTAAACCTCAAAAGGAAGCACTTACAGAAAGATTTAAATAAAGCAGGTGCCCGAGTTGAAGCTCAAATTCAGTCACGCATTATAATCAGCCCAAACAACTAGTGAGCACGGTCGAGGCTAGGCAGGTGTGCTTCCTCCCCATATCGCTACCTCCTACAATTAGATGTAATCCTTGATGGAGGTCTGCATCCACGAGTTTCTCGTGCGCAATCCCCTTGCACTTCCTGTGAACAGGAGGCTGCTTTCTCCTCATCTGGTACTCTCCTCTGATTGGTCTCTGACCCTTTATAAACAAGAGGCATGTGAACTCGCATAGCAGCCCCGCCCGTTTGGCCCCGCCACACACACACTTGGGTATGCAACGTCTTCCCACCCATTCCTCACTATGATGGACAGCTCACTCGAGGGACCTTGGCGCCTTTCGGCGCGGTGGACTAGTTACAGACACACGTGTCACAAATGGCAAAACAATCCGCGAGTCCGCTGGAAAATCCGCGAACTCGCAGATTTTTTTGCCATTTCGCGTGAATTTGCGCACAGCGAATCCGCAAAATTCACCCATATTTAGTTGGAAGCCATTGCAGTACACCTGACAAACTCACAGGTAGGTAGCCATCTTCCCTGGGAGGTCTGTCTGTGGGTTTGAGGCCTGTACTATGACTTCCACCATACCCCTTGTCCCACAGCATCAGCAAGATGGAGCCCTCACCCCACCCTGAAGCAGTTAGACGCCATTGCAGCACACCCAACAAACTCACAGCTAGGCAGCCATCTTGCCATGAAGTGTTGTCTGTGGGTGAGAGGCCTGCACTACTACTACCTCCATGCCCCCTAACCCACACCTCATCAGGAAGGAGCACCACACGTACCCTGAAGCAGTTGGAAGCCATTGTATGGATTACTCTCACCTAACAGGTAGGTAGCCAACTTCCTTGGGAGGGCTGTTTGGGTGTGGGAGGCCTGCACCACTACTACCACTATTCCCCCTGGCCCATAGCCCAGCAGGATGGAGCACTACCCCCACCCCGCCCAGAAGCGTGTGTCAGCCTATTACACAACCCATATCAAACTCCCAGGTTGGTAACCTTCTTCCCTGGGAGGGCTGTCTGTGGGTGGGAGGCCTGTACTAACATTACAACCACATAGCCTTGTCCCACAGCCCAGCTTGATGCAGCACCCAATAACACCCAGATGCCTGTGGCACTTAATGGCCCACCTCCAACAAACTAACAGGTAGGTACACACATCATGCTGTCTCATTACACCACTGAGCAGGATGGCAGCCTCCAACAGGCACACACAGATATGTCACATCACAAAGCAAAATGTGATCATGTATCAGGTAAGTAGCCAGTACATGCACCAACAAATTTGTCACAATAGAAATTGTGCAATATGACAACGCCAGACCTCCCACTGCCCAAATATGCACACATAGCCCATTGCCACTCACAGTGTGCACACAGCAAGGCAAAGGAAACAGTCACAGCTACGAAAGTGTCACACACCAATGCAGATGTAGAATAAAGTCTGGGCACAAACATGCACATCACCTCTAGACATGTGTATTGCCATGGGGCCAGAGCTACAAGGTCCATTCAAAAGATAAGAAAGCATCTGTGGCGCTACAAATCAAGATATGCACATTACATGACAAAGGTATACAGGAGATGACAATGGCCAGTCCATGACCACAAGTAAAAATCTGCCAGGTCAGACAAATCAACCAAGAGTCCCAAGTCAGAAACATGTTGTGCCAGTCCCTAGATGGCAACAGGTCCCTGTAATCATAAATTAGGCATGGGTTGCATGATATGCATTGACACCTCACACCATGGACAAGTAATGCATGTACTACTGCATCATGTCAGGAGGCACAGAAGTGCACATTTGTAAATATGTGATGATCAGTCAATTGTATAGTATACAAACAGTGAATGACACAGAGTTAACACAGAGCTTGTTGGGTGCACTACAATGACCATTTCCCATCCGATCCACAGGTGACCAAGATCTCACTGCAGAGGACAACACCAGGAACCTGCAGGGCCAGTCTCCCCCCGGACATGGACTCTCGGATGTTCACTCCCAAGATCCTCTGGACGATGAGCTCGAAGCCGGCCCATCTGGTGTGCCAGGGAGCAACAGGTCCCAGGACCCCAACGTCCCACCCATCACATCTGCTGCAATAACAACTTCACTGCAGACCCTGAAGTTATGGCATGTGTGTCCACCACCACCACCACCCTCCTTGTCCCTGAGGATGACCAGCCCACACCATCGACTGAGGTTGGAAGGGAGAGGATGCAGGTGCACACAGTGGTGAGGCAACAGGTCCATGGCAGCAGGGCAGGTGGGAGGGGCAGGGTCACCCACAGATACCAGGAAGCTGGGGCCTAATACTTGGAACACATCACCAGAGTCCTTGACGCTTATGAACAGGTCCAGGTACAAATGGGCCAGTCAGACGAAATGTTATGCAAGCTCATCCTGCTGATGAGGTCCATCGACACCCACATGGGACAAATGGTGGACCTCATGGCCCAGCAAGTGGCGTTACTGAGGGACAGGCCTGTGCCACAACCAACACCTCCACCTCTCTCTGGTGGGCTGCAGGATGACAGTACACCATCCTCTCCTGCGGCCACAGAGAGAGGTGAGTCCTCAGATGCCACTGGCACTGTAGCAGGACCCACACCTGCCAAACGACCAAGGGGCCATCCTAAGAAGAGCCTGGGAGTATCCGGAGGCAAATTATAACATGAAATCAGAGATAAAACAATATATACATTAAAAACATTTTTCAATTACAAAGGCCGAATTTTCCTCCGTTAAGAACAATTCCATAAGATTAAGACAATTTTTCTCACAGATTATTCCTATGCCTAAAAATACATTTCAAAAGGTTAACCATGTGGTAGCAGGTAATTTCAGAGTCCAAAAATTGGAGGCGCAGCATAGCAGCGCGACACTGTCTTAAGTCCCATGATTTCAGTAGTGGTAGCAACCAAATTTTGCGATGGGCGTGATAATATTTGCAAAACAATACTGTATGTATGGTGGTCTGTACAGATGTATCATCGCAAGGACAGAAGCCTAACGTTTGTTCCCAGGTGTTTCTCGTAGGGAAAGCTACTAACCGGTGGAAAAGATTTAATCTAAATCTGGTTAGTAGGAAGCGATCAAAAATGCCAATTTCAAGCGTTAGGTAAGGCTGAATTGTAGGGACAAGATGGACCATAATTGTGTGGTGAACAGAGGGTTTCCCTATTTCTCTTGCAATTCTTAATCCATCTAAGTGGCTCAAGGCCATTTCTTTTAACTCCTTCTTGGATATGTCAATGATCTTTTCCGGTGTTATATAGTACTCCTCTAGGCCTAAATCTGTAAGAAAATTTCTAATGTAGACAAGGCATTTTATATCGCCCGAATGATCTAGTGCCATGGAGTCTACCATAATTCCTCTAGTTAACATGTTTTTTTCAGAGGTCCAAATGCGCCTCCATAGTAAGAGAGGCTATATTTTCGCTAGGTCCTCGATGTGGGGAATGCCTAATTCAAGATGAGATGCGTATGTGGTGATACGCTTCGGTGCAACCAGAAGAAATCTTAGAAAGGAGTTTTCTGCCACCTGTAAAGCGCTGACATCAGCATGACCCCAAACCCTGCCCCATACAGAGCTACTGCTCTGCATTTTGCATTATAGATGTTCAGCATTTCTACAGGTGATCGTTTGCCTAGTTTTTGTGAGAATGCCATCAATGCAGCTATTGCCCTCTTAAGGGAATGTTTTCTGGCCTCGACTAATGCTTTCCAATTTAGTTTGTGATCTATTATGATTCCTAGGTAGGGGTACAGGGTCGTCAGATCAAGATTTTGATTGCTAAGGGATATGTTTCTAAGCCCTTTTTTTCCTTTACCTGCCTCCATTACAAAGGTCTTCTTGATGTTAATGTGGAGCAAGTAACCCTGGAGTTCACAGTGACCAGATAGGTGATGCCCGGAAGCATGCCACAGCAACCTTGAGCAATCAGCATCAAGTAACTCCCATTCGTTAGTAACTTGAAAACTGGTGTGATCACAGCCACTGGAGTCCCTTTCATGTGGCAAGACAGATTCGCCACCGAACCATTACAAGCTCCCTGTAAAATGATGTCCTGACACACGAGAAAGCCGCTTAAAGCGTTCTTGCAGTTTGGACCACTCAAAAACTTTTCATAATCCTCACTCTGGCATCAAAATCTATTTAGTAATTCCCAGTATTCCTTAATGTATTCTTTACGCAATTTTTCATATCTGCCTGCCTTTGTTCAAGGCAATATTGAAACTGAAAGGTCGTGACCTGGGAGAGTGATATGGCCGTGGATTAGCCATTCTGTTGATGGTGATTCCGCCACTGTGTAGCCTGTCCAGTTTTTCCACTTTCAGCATAGTATATTTAGCTCCCCTTTGTGCCATTTCTATCTGTGTATCTGTTAGATTGTAGTCAGAAAAAAGAGACGTACTGTTTATAAAACGCCAAGGAACAAAGCCTACACACAAAGATTGCAGCATCCAGTTTAGTAACATAATAGAACATAACTGAGATTGGCTGTGTTGTAATAAGGCTAAATCCTATTCCAGTATTTCAATAGCAGAAGATACAATGTTGCCCAATGAATATATCCTGGAGTTCAAAGTTCTTAATGCGTTATCTACCAGAGCTAAAGCTTTTTCTTAGTGCATACAGTCTATTTCCCGTTTTTGTCTTTGCAGCCTCTTGCTGGGAAATCTTCCAGCTTTCTATAGGCAGTATAAATGTTTTCCTGGGTCCAAGTAAAGCATTCCTATTATCCATGTCATGTGAGAGTAAAGATAAGTGTTGTTTCACTTCTGTAAGTGTTGAGGTTTCTATCCAATCGGGGCACAACTTCCCAACACTATAGGATGTCACTAACCCTGGATGTTCTCTCTTTACATAACGTGGGTCTGGCCTGTGGATCCTGAGTCCCTCGGTGATGTTCAGAAATCGCTTATGACAGCTATTTGTGTCTAAGGGCCAAACCACCCACTGTTTCCAATTTGGGTCTGTTCTATTGTACTTTATGATGTCATCTACTCTTGCCCCTTCTTTTGTAGTTGAATTCTGACACCCCCATATGTCGGTGTTGGAAACCTAGGAGTGTTCAGGTCCTTGTTCTTGGCTAGTCCAAGACAGGATGTCTGTTGCACAGTATCATTTAAAAAGATCATCTGCTGTGGAATGAGGCATGCTCTAAATAGTGGCTCTGTAACCTGGACTTGCCAGTCCCTCGAACACCAGACTGATTTTAATTCAATTTCGTCTTTCCATAGATCGAAACCCTGTTCAGACAATTGGGCCAAAAAGGAAGAAGGGTAAATCTGTTTAGTATTTGTCAACATCATTTTCAGTGCTGATGTTGCTGCAACCTTATAGTAATATGAGCCTGGGTTTGTGGTGTTCAACCCCAAAAAGTATGAAAATATCTGTGCAAATGTTTGTGAACTACTTTTTGGTGGTGTTGGGCAATGTTCCCACTGATGGTACTCAAAAACATTCCTAGGTGAAATGGATTTGTGCAGGAAATGATGGCCATAATGTTGATAACAGTACAATGTATCATAATCTGAAGAACCCTCTAACATTTCATTATTAGAAAATGCAGCAGTGTTATTAACTGTTTCAGAGTCCCAATCGTCCAAAAATGTACTTGAGGTAATAATATCAGTTAATGAAATTTTAAATATATGATTAATTTGTAAAAGTTCGGTTGAGCAGAATATGTTAAAATCAACCTTCTCCCATACTATACCATCTGGTATAGGAACTGCTGAAATGTTCACTGTTGACAAGTCTCTTTGATCACGATATGATGATGGATGTGGCTTCAGTAGTATGTTGACCTTTTGAGCTGTGGAACTTTGTTGAATATAGTGTCCATTAATAAGCATACCAAAAGTTTGTACTAAGCCAATCCAGAAAAGAAAAAACAATATCCCAGAAAGTACCCAGAGTTCATTCCAAGGCAATACCAAGTATGTCTTTTTTTTAAAAGTGAAGAAAGTTCTTTATTTGTTGCTTAAATGGTGTTTTGACTGGTGTCGTTTCCGGCTCACTTGGTTCCAAAGAAAGTGTATCAAAGTTCATGAAATAGCCAGAAGCAGTGCGATCATTTATAAGAATTGATTCGGGATTAGATGGAATGTTATTTTGCTCTTGACGAGGCGTGTTGATGTAGACTTCTGTATTAGGTTTAATTGCAACTTGTGAATTATTCTGATGTTCATTTTGAATTTGAATGTCTAGTTCAAGTGGAACAAGTTCCATAGCATTGTTGCTTAGTCCTTCATTCCATACAGGTGGCTCTTCAAACGGGATGAGTCTTTCTCTTTGAACTTCTTGGACTGTAGCGAGAGGAGGGTGTCTGCTACCGTGGAGACCACAAGGCCTACTGCTTATTATTGGCCACATAGTGTGGTTTGATTAAGATGATTGAGACAAATCTCTTCTCCTTTTCCCAGTAAGAGGCAGCAAAAGTACAGTTCTTGTTCCTTGTACTGCAAGGACTGGTACAGGTATTCTGTATGAAGGTCCTAATTCCTTTTTGCCCACAGTTTTCTCTCTGACCAGATCCCCGGCTTTTGGGATCCAGACAGGTTTTGCCGTGTCTGCCTTGACTTCCCCAATGGCGGTCTGCTTTAGTCAGACATTGCTTTGTTTTGTCCTGGATTCATTTAGGTCCTGTAAAACAGCCAAATGATCATGAATAACAAATGTTTTTTCATCCACCCCTGCACCTTCACAATCAAGATCAGGTACCCACATTTGTGTCCCAAAGAGGACTTCATATGGAGTGACAACCCTTAGGCAGTTTCTTGGCTGGTTGTTTAATGCCCGCTGTACCCCATAAAGGTGTTTGACCCAACTACCGCCCTTGCCTAATACTCTAGCTGTTAAACATTGCTTTAAGTCCCGGTTTTTCCTCTCCACAACTGAATTTCCCTTGGCATGGTAGAGAGAGGAGTACCGCAATGCTACGACCATTCCTTCCATGACCTCTTTGTAAACCCAAGAGCTAAACACAGGACCGTGGTCAGAATGTAACGTGCTAACTGCGTATGTGCTGTTAAAGACTCACAAATCGTTTATAACAATTCGAGCGTCAGTCGAGCACTGAGGCCATACCCAAAGAAATCTCGAGCGGGAATTCATTGCAAACTTGATATATTAGTAAGCCCTGTCTGTTTGTAAGGGGCCACAGTGGTCCAAATTAGGATCATCCGTCAAAAAACAACGACCGCGGCGGAACTGGGCTGTGAAAAAAGCCCGTAGTGGGCGGGGATGGCCAAAATCTGTCTGCAGCGGTTGGATACGCTATGGAAAAACACAAATCCGCTGCAAGCATAGCGGAGACACCATATGGGAAATCAGAATAACCCCGACAGTCACGGGGTACGTTCCGCTGTTTCCGACCACCCTCGGTCGCAAACTGGATTGAATGGGAGAGCCGGTGGAAGAGCTGCAGCATAGCCACCGCTGTGGAGGATCCATTAAAAATATGACGGATGAAGCAAAAAACCCACAACAAGTCCAAACAGTGTACATAGCAAAAGAGCCATGCCCCAAAAACAAAAACACATTCCAATGCCACAAACACATGGCAAAAAGAAAAATACAACTACCAGGACAACACACCTGACAGCAATACCCCATTTGAACGCACCCACATAGCATGGAGTATAACACCAGCACCCTCCCTGACCACAATCCTTTGCAACTTTCCAAAACTGAAGGCCAACATCCTTCCTAACAAAGGATAGGCAAAGCTACACACCGGCAATACTCACACCACACACAGCACCACCACCACTTCCACACCTGCACCACCAACCCCCAGCACATCACACACCATACACATCACTACCACACCCACCACTCACACCCCTGCATCCACAAACACTTTGCACACCACACACCATGGCAACACATAAAATGTAACGGTGGGCGCAAGACTACGCTCCGCCCACAGAGTGTACGTAGTGTTGCCTACTTTGCATTTTGCAAAGTAGGCGTAGTAGGCAACACTACGCATGCTCCATGGACGGAGTGAAGTTGCCCTCCACCCGCCTCCCTCCCGCCCTCCTTTACAGACATAAATGTAAGTATTAAGTGCAGTATGTAAAACACTTACCTGGTCCGCGGCGTTCCGGGGAGCCCCGGGACGCCGCGGACCAGGTAAGTGCTTTTATTTACTTTTACTGCACTTAATACTTAAATTTATGTCTGTAAAGGAGGGCGGGAGGAAGGCGGGAGGCGCATAGTGGGGCTACGTGAAGAGCGTGAGCGGGCATAGCATCATGCCCACTTCACGTAGCTTCGTATAGCCCCACTATGCCTACTACGCCCAGGCTTAATAAAATACCCAAATTCACAGAGAGTGAGTAGATGAGATAGTCAGAGTGGAACCACAACTGTTTGGTAGCCTGGTCCAACAGACACCATTAGCCACAAGGACACAAATAAGGACCAGGATAGTCCAAATGGACAATGCAGTAGAAAGCACCCCGAATCCAAAAGGAGATCATGACGCGGTGGCATGATCTGAAGAGGGTTGTTAAAGAGAGGAGAAGAAAGAACCTTGAGCTGGCTGTAAGGACTGGTGGTGGCCCTCCCATTCCACCAAAACCATTCACACCATGGAAGGAGAAGGTGCTTGCCATACTGCATCCAGAGAGTCTCACAGGAGTAGGCGGGGGAGTGGAGGCTGGTAAGTACAAACAAATGACTATCACCACACTGAAATGTAATGTCCTGCTCAACTACACTGCTACACCACCTAGGATAAATACAATTCATCTGCACCACACACTCAGAAACACATGTCTCACAAATCCAATATTCATCCACTCCCATTCACCCCAAACGTAGCCACCAACATTACCATGGGGGCTTGTGTACAGGCAGCCAGTACTACAACTCCCACCATGCCTCCTTGTTCCACAGCATCAGCAAGATGGAGCCCACCCCCACCCCACCCAGGAGCACTTGTAAGCCATTGCAGTACACCAAACAAACTAACAGGTAAGTAGCCATCTTTCCAGGGAGGGCTGTTTGGGGGTGTGAGGCCTGCACTACTACTCCCACCATGCCCCCTGTCCCACAGCCTAGCAAGATGCATATGTCAGCCATTACATTACCCACATCAAACTCACAGGTAGGTAGCCATTTTGCCATGAAGGGCTGTGTGGGGGTTGGAGGCCTGTACTACTACTCCCACATCTGAGCAGGATGGAGCACTCACCCACCCAGAAGCACTTGGAAGCCATTCCAGTACACCTGACAAACTCATAGGTAGGTAGCCATCTTCACTGGGAGGCTGTTTGGAGGTGTGAGGCGTGCACTACTACTTAAACCATGCCCCCTGTCCCACAGCATCAGCAAGATGGAGCCCTCCCCCACCCAGAAGCCCTTGGAAGCCATTGCATTGTTCACCTTCACCTAACAGGTAGATAGCCATCTTCCCTGGGAGGGCTGTTTGGGGGTCTGAGGCCTGCATTACTACTCCCACCATGCCCCTTGTCCCACAGCATCAGCAAGATGGGGCCCTCCCCCACCCCACTCAGAAGCACTTGGAAGCCATTGCATTGTTCACCTTCTCCTAACAGGTAGGTAGCCATCCTCCCTGGGAGGCTTGTTTGGTTGTGTGAGGCCTGCACTACTATTCCCACCATGCCCCATGTCCCACACCTCAGTAGGAAGGAGCATCACACCCACTCTGAAGCAGTTGGAAGACATTGTATGGATCACCCTCACCTAACAGGTAGGTAGCAATCTTCCCTGGGAGGGCTGTTTGGGTGTGGGAGGCCTGTACTACTCCCACCATATCCCCTGTCCCACACCTGAGCAGGATGGAGCACTCACCCACTCAGTAGCAGTTGGAAGTAAGTATGGGCGCAATCCGTGAATCTCGCAAAATTGCTGAAAATTCGCAAATTCGCTCGCGGGTGGATTTTTCTTTTTTTTGCAGCATCTTCGTGGATAATAGCAGGCAGGATTCATTCTGGTACGATGCTCCTGTCACAAAAATTAAACCTCAAAAGGAAGCACTTACAGAAAGATTTAAATAAAGCAGGTGCCCGAGTTGAAGCTCAAATTCAGTCACGCATTATAATCAGCCCAAACAACTAGTGAGCACGGTCGAGGCTAGGCAGGTGTGCTTCCTCCCCATATCGCTACCTCCTACAATTAGATGTAATCCTTGATGGAGGTCTGCATCCACGAGTTTCTCGTGCGCAATCCCCTTGCACTTCCTGTGAACAGGAGGCTGCTTTCTCCTCATCTGGTGCTCTCCTCTGATTGGTCTCTGACCCTTTATAAACAAGAGGCATGTGAACTCGCATAGCAGCCCCGCCCGTTAGGCCCCGCCACACACACACTTGGGTATGCAACGTCTTCCCACCCTTTCCTCACTATGATGGACAGCTCACTCGAGGGACCTTGGTGCCTTTCGGCGCGGTGGAATAGTTACAGACACACGTGTCACAAATGGCAAAAAAATCCGCGAATCCGCTGGAAAATCCGCGAACTGGCGGATTTTTTTGCCATTTCGCGTGAATTTGCGCACCGCGAATCCGCAAAATTCACCCATATTTAGTTGGAAGCCATTGCAGTACACCTGACAAACTCACAGGTAGGTTGCAATCTTCCCTGGGAGGGCTGTTTGGTGGTGGGAGGCCTGTACTACCACTAGTACCATGTACCCTTGTCCCACAGCCCAGCAGGATGGAGCACTCCACACCAACCAAGAAGCAGTCTGCAGCCATTGTATTGTTCACCCTGACCTAACAGCACGGAAGCAGCAGACGAAGGAGGAAGCACAAGCGTGCCAGGGGCTCATTGGGACCCCACTATACCCTTCTGTCTAAAAGCTGGCTCATGGGGCATTGACTCCTCCATTGAAAAGCATACTACATTATCAGTGTGGTAGCATAAAAGTGTTGTAATTATTAATTGTATTTACACACATAGTCCCTTCTTTTTTTCACTTTTTGTAAATACACCTTTTTCTACCTCTGTGGAGAAAACACTAGTGAGTGACAGGGGGATCTCCCCTAAGGTCCTGACGAAGAGGCCTTGCGCCTCGAAACATGTTGACCCACATAGGAGAGAGAGCCCATTAACTAGCTCCATCTCTCCGCTTCACTTTTCTTTTAACAATACCAGCCAGTGTTTAATAAAATTCTTTTTTCCACTAGGCCAGGTATTTTTTAACATTTCACTCATATTTCACTCCTGACCCCACTGACACTCACTCCATACACATAGCACTTTCATCTAAAGGTGCTCCGGCGTATCCGCTTGTCGCAGCACTGCCCCGCCCCGCAGCGGGACGGGAAGACCCCGATGATGAAGCATGACACCAAGGGCCCTTTTGGTGTGTGAGGGGTATTTTAACAAAGAAGGTGTATTCCAATGAGATCCGGATATACACCCACCCAATGTGAGGTGGCCCTTGTTTGATTGACCTTATCCCTAACAGCTAGGTTGTCAACTTCCCTGGGAGGGCTGTTTGTGGGAGGGAGGACTGCACTACTACTTCCACCATCCCCCCTGGCCCACAGCAGCAGCAAGTTGGAGTCCTCCCCCCACCCCCACCCTGAAGCAGTTGGAAGCCATTGCAGTACACCCAACAAACTCACAGCTAGGTAGCCATCTTGCCATGGAGTGTTGTCCGTGGGTGGGTGGGAGGCCTGCACTACTACTCCCACCATGCCCCCTGGCCCACACCTCAGCAGGAAGGAGCACCACCCCCACCCTGAAGCAGTAGGAAGTCATTGTATGGATCACCCTCACCTAACAGGTAGGTAGCCATCTTCCCTGGGAGGGCTATCTGTGAGTAGGAGGCCTGCACTACTACACCAACCATGCCCCCTGGCCCACACCTCAGCAGGAAGGAGCACCACCCCCAGCCTGAAGCAGTTGGAAGCCATTGTATGGATCACTCTCACCTAACAGGTAGGTAGCCATCTTCCCTGGGAGGTCTGTCTGTGGGTGGGAGGCCTGTACTATGACTTCCACCATACCCCTTGTCCCACAGCATCAGCAAGATGGAGCAGTTAGACGCCATTGCAGCACACCCAACAAACTCACAGCTAGGCAGCCATCTTGCCATGAAGTGTTGTCTGTTGGTGTGAGGCCTGCACTACTACTACCTCCATGCTCCCTGTCCCACACCTCATCAGGAAGGAGCACCACACGTACCCCGAAGCAGTTGGAAGCCATTGTATGGATTACTCTCACCTAACAGGTAGGTAGCCAACTTCCTTGGGAGGGCTGTTTGGGTGTGGGAGGCCTGCACCACTACTACCACTATTCCCCCTGGCCCATAGCCCAGCAGGATGGAGCACTACCCCCACCCCGCCCAGAAGCATGTGTCAGCCTCTTACACAACCCATATCAAACTCCCAGGTTGGTAACCTTCTTCCCTGGGAGGGCTGTCTGTGGGTGGGAGGCCTGTACTAACATTACAACCACATAGCCTTGTCCCACAGCCCAGCTTGATGCAGCACCCAATAACACCCAGATGCATGTGGCACTTAATGGCCCACCTCCAACAAACTAACAGGTAGGTACACACATCATGCTGTCTCATTACACCACTGAGCAGGATGGCAGCCTCCAACAGGCACACACAGATATGTCACATCACAAAGCAAAATGTGATCATGTAACAGGTAAGTAGCCAGTACATGCACCAACAAATTTGTCACAATAGAAATTGTGCAATATGACAACGCCAGACCTCCCACTGCCCAAATATGCACACATAGCCCATTGCTACTCACAGTGTGCACACAGCAAGGCAAAGGAAACAGTCACAGCTACGAAAGTGTCACACACCAATGCAGATGTAGAATAAAGTCTGGGCACACACATGCACATCACCTCTAGACATGTGTATTGCCATGGGGCCAGAGCTACAAGGTCCATTCAAAAGATAAGAAAGCATCTGTGGCGCTACAAATCAAGATATGCACATTACGTGACAAAGGTATACAGGAGATGACAATGGCCAGTCCATGACCACAAGTAAAAATCTGCCAGGTCAGACAAATCAACCAAGAGTCCCAAGTCAGAAACATGTTGTGCCAGTCCCTAGATGGCAACAGGTCCCTGTAATCATAAATTAGGCATGGGTTGCATGATATGCATTGACACCTCACACCATGGACAAGTAATGCATGTACTACTGCATCATGTCAGGAGGCACAGAAGTGCACATTTGTAAATATGTGATGATCAGTCAATTGTATAGTATACAAACAGTGAATGACACAGAGTTAACACAGAGCTTGTTGGGTGCACTACAATGACCATTTCCCATCCGATCCACAGGTGACCAAGATCTCACTGCAGAGGACAACACCAGCAACCTGCAGGGCCAGTCTCCCCCCGGACATGGACTCTCGGATGTTCACTCCCAAGATCCTCTGGACGATGAGCTCGAAGCCGGCCCATCTGGTGTGCCAGGGAGCAACAGGTCCCAGGACCCCAACGTCCCACCCATCACATCTGCTGCAATAACAACTTCACTGCAGACCCTGAAGTTATGGCATGTGTGTCCACCACCACCACCACCCTCCTTGTCCCTGAGGATGACCAGCCCACACCATCGACTGAGGGTGGAAGGGAGAGGATGCGGGTGCACACAGTGGTGAGGCAACAGGTCCATGGCAGCAGGGCAGGTGGGAGGGGCAGGGTCACCCACAGACACCAGGAAGCTGGGGCCTAATCCTTGGAACACATCACCAGAGTCCTTGGCGCTTATGAACAGGCCCAGGGACAAATGGGCCATTCAGACGAAATGTTACGCAAGCTCATCCTGCTGATGAGGTCCATCGACACCCACATGGGACAAATGGTGGACCTCATGGCCCAGCAAGTGGCGTTACTGAGGGACAGGCCTGTGCCACAACCAACACCTCCACCTCTCTCTGGTGGGCTGCAGGATGACACTACACCATCCTCTCCTGCGGCCACAGAGAGGGGTGAGTCCTCAGATGCCACTGGCACTGTAGCAGGACCCACACCTGCCAAACGACCAAGGGGCCATCCTAAGAAGAGCCTGGGAGTATCTGGAGGCAAAGCAGCTGCAAAACGCCAGTCACGGAGCCAGCCCTGATGGCAACCCTCTTCACCAATGCATTGACCATTTGGACTGTCCTTCCCCACACTGCCTTGGGAATAACATACGTTTGTTGGACTGGGTCAACACATCAATGAAGGGATTACTCTACTATCTCATTTTGCATGACTGTCAACTCACTGCTCCACCACCACCTCAATGGAAATGTACACTACCCCTCACATGTCAACATTGAAAAATAAATAACCTTACACACATGTTGTCGTGTCAGCTCCAACTTTATTGCAGAATGTACAGTCTTCGACATGTTCATAATGTTTCAGGAGTTTGTACTGTATGTAGGCAAGGATACGTTGTAGGCACCTAGGGAAACACAACGGAACAGCAATCACTGGTGTGGGTGTGGCATCACAGACGGTATTGTATTATTTTAGGACTCTATTGTAAGTTTCCCGATTCATGCCCTTATATAGGTATAAATCACTATATCCTTATATAGGCATAGAAATCATGACCATATTTAGGCATAGCTCATGCAGCCCGTTACGGCAGGGCTACTTCCACTAGTTCTGAAAATCCACAACGATTTCTTGGAAAAACCCAAGGGACTTCCCCTTGCTTGAGCACTGATTTATCCAAGTACTCATGGAGTTTTCAAAGAACTGAGACTCTTTGATGACGTTATTATGTCCAACCATACGTCAAACCAGGCACCTTCAAGGTATAATAAAGCCCATACTTGCCCAAGCAAACACACAGTGGTTTGGAGCAGTACGACTATCTACTTGCCGGACGCGCCCTGCTACAGCAAGTGCCGAAGGAAGCCGACCCTCCAGCAGATGCACTGGGAGAGACGCTGTCTTTTCTCCTGCCGAGAAATCCAGCTCCAGTGTTTCTAAGCTACCCTTGCGGGTTGTTGGGAAATTGAGTCTCAAGACCGTCCTTCTCCATTCTAAACTAAGGTACGAGTTAGAGAAATCTTAAGCAGATTCTTGGCAAAAGAATGCTACATTTATGCTACACCTCACCTAATTCTTCTCTTGTACTAAGCTTAGGTTAGGTACACCGGGGAAGGCGCATTTTAGAAGCACCAGTTGAGTACTTCTAGCCTCTGTTATTTATGTATGTATTTTTCTATGGTTTAGGAACCATACAATGCTCTTACAGTATTATTAAATTCTACTATTTATACTGTATGCATTATATTTTACAAACTGTGTTACGATTATTGCAGTTTATTTCTTATGCTTGAGAAAGAAGACTGTTCAATAAAACCTTTTATTGAAAACGCCCGTCTTTCTACTTTCTCTGCACCTCTAGTGAAATGAAGCATGCACGATTGACTGAGTGAAACATCTATCTATTGTTTCCACGACTCTGAAGATACGTTTTATCCTGGGGAAACAAAGTTGTCATGTTTATGCGGTTGTCAGAGACTAATCCCTTCTTGGGAATTCGAGAAAGTTTCTAGTGACCTCTGAGCTAGCTGGCACACACAATTAAGTCTAGTATATTTGGTAGAGACTTAGTCGACCTCAGTCCTACGTCTAATCTACAGGATATATTATTCCAATGCGCGGAGCCTATTGGGAATATAAGAACTACACAACATGGCACACGATTGGTAAGGCACTAATTTAACGTTAGATACTAGAGTAACTCAGGTGTGCTTTTCACAGAGACCCCTTTTTTCCCATAAAATACTCCAATAGACGTCTAGAGTGGGTTAAAGGATAAAATATATATAAGAGTAGGACGAAAAATCCTATGTATTAGTTTTTGGTGTTTGTTCAACATTGAAGGATACAGTGTTCCATAATATTGTGCACCTTATCTTTATTTCCTTGAAACTTGCTCTGCAAACCTTCATAAAAAATGTCGGAGAGTGACGAAGAGTTGACTAGAGCCGCACAAAACTTGATACTACAGGTCTTATTGAAAATGATCCGGATGTTATACACATCCCGGCAAATGTAAGAAAAATTATAACTTACAAACTGATAAATAATAGAGTATCATCGAAGAATCTATGACATATCATCGAAAGACACAATATCGTAGTACAAAATTATCGACACAAATAAATCGACATCAAAAATATCGACATCCTATACTTATTTAATGACATACACAAATATCGAAAATTAAATATCGCAATACATAAACATCGATATCAATTATATCGACCACATATATATCGCAATATTTAAATATCGATAATTAAAATGTATAAACAGTACGTTAAAAATATCAAGAGTAAAAATATCGACTACAATAATATCGTTATTTAAGCAATATCGAACAATTTTATTATTATTTCTATAACACTTTTAAACATTAAAAAATTACTATTAGCACTACAAAAAATAACATTTTACAACTATTTATAAATAAAAATATTTTCACATTTAAAAATAAATGATTTACACATTTATAAATTATTTCTTTAACATATTATATAAAGGTATGTATGCTCAACATTAATTAGCGTTTACCATATATGGTAATTAATTACACCAACAGTTTTTCGAAAATACAAACCAACGAATCAAAACAGTACAAACATAAACTCACCAATAGCTAACTAATTAGTAACTCCAAAACACTATATAAACAATTACATCCAACAAACAAATTACCTGAGAAAAGTAGAAGACAGGAAAGAATACTGTGGATACATTTGACGACGCCTACAAGAAAACTAAGATTCAACCTACCATTAAGAGGATTGAAAGTAAGTAACTAAATGTAACATAATTAAAGGAACTGCTAAAATTACACAGTTAGTAAAAAGGACAAATTACTCATACATATGTATTGTATATTATCTCCTACCAGTACAGAAAACTTCACTACTAAAGAACAGAAAAACCTAAGAAGAAAATGACGAAACTACTAACAAAGTAATCATTTTCTATTTTTTCTCGAACAACATTAATTAATTGAAGCTTTAACATTAAAACAGCAAACAGACCTGCTACCAAAAATATGTTTCTAAATATGGATTGTAATGAATAATATTTTTTTTACAGATAAAGACATCAAAGAAAATACAGGCCACAACAGAAAATTGAACAGATTGCCTTACACCTACAGCAGCATTAAAACTCTGCATAACAAGCAACTAATACAAAGTAAGTCAATTAAATGATGTGACAAACAGTAACTCCTAAAGAATTAAAAATTGCTAACATATTGTAAAAATTTATGCATATATCCTTCTTTTTTTCTAGCACCACTACAACATCCACTAACAACAAATATCAAAGAACAGAATTGAACAAACAAAGATACAACTACCAAAGTAAGTATATCCAAACACTTTTCCAAAAGATAAAATAAGTAAAAGCTTTAACTTATAGGAAAACATGTAAAAGCTACCCAACAAAATATAAGTAAACAATTAACACAAATAAATGTTTTTTTTCAAGCAAAGAAACACCAGAAAAGACAGACCACAAGGAAAAGAGTAAAGAACATCAAAATCACAGACTAAACTTCAACCAAAGGTAAGCATGCACAATATAAATATTTATAATTCCCACTTAAAATACATATAACTATAACTATAATAACTATACCATATATTTCTTATAGATTTAAAAATGAGAAAATGACAGAAGGAGCTGAATTTGTTACCAGTCAAAAAGGGAAACTATTACTCTGCTACATGGGTTATACTTATACCCAAGAGAAACAATTTGGGATGAAAGTAAATTGGAAATGTTGCAAATATTACTCTAACAAATGTTATGGAAGAGCAACAACTAGAGAAGCAACTGTCCTTTACACCAGGGAACACAACCACCCTCCAAATGTTACAGAAATAGAAGTCAGAACAGCATTAGAAAACATTAAAGAAGCTAGTACAGGTTCCCAAAAACCTACAAGCCTAATTTTAAAAGAACAAATTCCACAAATCCCAAAAACAGCCACTACCCAAATGCCTAATATAATTTCTCTCAAAAGAACAATATCACGTACCAAAAAAGCAAATACTACTACCACTCCACCACCTAAAACATATAGTGATATAAATTTAACTCATAACCAAACTATAACTTTAAACAAAATACCTTTTATAATTTACGACAATAAAAACAATGAGAAAAGAATAATAATCTTTGGTACTGCTATAAATTTAATAAAACTCCAACAATGCCAAATTTGGATGATGGACGGTACTTTTAACATCTGTCCCAGACCTTTCTACCAACTTTACACAATACATGGCTTATATCAAAACTGTAACATACCTCTACTATATGCACTGCTTCCAAATAAAACTAATTCAACAAATATGGATTTATTAAACATTATCAAACAAAAAACAAATGACTATTCCCCAGAAAAAATTATACTGGATTTTGAACAAGCAATGCTCTCAGCTATTTTAAAAATACACCCCCATACTTGTATCCAAGGATGCTATTATCATTTTAATCAGTGTCTTTGGAGGCATTTACATAAAACTACTCTAAGCATAGAATATGCTACAAGCTCATCTTTTGCATATCAAATAAAAAAACTGATAGCACTAGCTTACGTCCCTGAAACAGATGTTGCCGAACACTACAACCTTTTAATAGACAGCCAATTTTACAAACAAAATGAAGCAAAGTTAAGTCCTCTCTTAGACTACTTTGAGGACACTTGGATAGGTAGACTCCATAGATCTGGCCACAGGAGAAATCCTAAAATCCTAATACCCTGGTGGAATGTTTACAGAAGCACCTTAAATGGAGAATCTAAAACAAATAACACAGTTGAAGGTTGGCACAATGCCTTCCTCCAATCAACAGGCCGAACTAAACCAACATTAGAAAAATTCATTACATGCCTCCAAAAAGAGCAAAGTTATCAGGAATTAAGAATGGAGCAATCCATTACACAACTAACTCCAAAAACATCCAAACAAACAAAACAAATGCACAAATACCTAGAGCAACAAGTAAAGCTGTACCCTAGCACAACAGGCATGGAATACCTCAATATAATAGCCAAAACACTACTGTAAACTACTGTAAGCCACAAACAATCTCAATAGAAAAATGTTGTAATACAATAATATTACATTCATATAATTTATTTTAAAAAAAATTAATGTATGGAATATATATTATATAATTAAATATATATACACACATTAATTATGTTTGAAATAAATAAAACTAAACAATAAACATTAAAACATTACCCACCCACAATTATAAAAATGTAAAATAACTTACCAAAGATATTCCAAATGATGTAGAATCCATTTCCACCAAAATATTCCAGTTTCGAATTCCAGTTACCCAAAAAAAAATGAAAAAATACAAGTGTCCCAAAATCGATAAATGCATTCCACGAAGCTCTTTCGAAATACCATAAAAAACCCGAAAAATGTAAAAATGTAGAAAAAAGGCTCCAGGAAAACCGAAAAAATTGAAGAAGTGTCTAGAAACTATTAATTAATAAAACTAACGAACACTTCTCCCCAAAAAAAAACGCTTCCTTCGGACATCAGGAACTCCTGCAAGTGAAAGACATAAAAGAAATATTCCCACCCACATAAAATAACACATACAGTCCTACTAAAAGTAATAGCAACATAATATTTCGAATAATAAACTTAAACATCGAAACACTAACTCTACACACAAGCCAATACAACACTAAAAAGTACGTTAAATGTACATCCGCAAACACAACATATCATAATCTCCAATACAACACATTTACTTCTAACAACACTAAATACGACCAAACTACTCTCAAAATTAATTTAAAACACAGTTAAAACATATTAAATAAACCTTACCTTCAGAGACGTGAAGTGTTTCCCAACCGCTAGCTGAACTTCCTCAAAATGACACAAAACGACCTAAAGCGGTTACAAAATAAAGGACCCAAAACTAAAGAAAAAGTTAGAAATTACACACTTATTATTTAATGCAAGCAAAGTATTTGTGAATTTAATAAACCAAGGAATACTATGAAAAAATAGTAATTTATAATTTGTATTAAATTACTTAGAAAAATGTACACAATTTGTAAAATTATAAAAATAAATATTATAAAATACATTATAGGTATTATTATAATTGTAAAAATGTTGAAATGGTGTTAAAAAATTTAACAAAATGTTTAACAAAATGTATATAAATAAATGTAATCTACAATATTTTCTTCAATTAAAAATTTTGTTACAAAATTTAATATTAATATATTAATATTAATATAAATACTAAACTATTGTTTATTAACAACATGTATTTGAATATATACATTGTATATGTATTTTTCAAACAGTATATTTTATTTGGATGTATGACGTTACAACTCATACTTTTACAACGCATACCATTACAACGATAATTTTACAACGCAAAAACTATAACAATGCATGTATTTAAAACGCATGTTTTTACAACGCAGGTACCTTTACAACGCATACCATTACAACGTAAGTATTGGTAAGTATATAATAATTTTTTTAATTTAAATTAATAGAAAATAATATAATGTAATTTAATTTAATGTAATTTAATTTCATTTAATTTAATTAATTTAAATTTTATTTTATTTTAACCCTGTACCCCTGGACCCCAAAAACCCAAAACTGACCCTAAACCCTAAAAATACCCTTTTACCCAAAAACCCAAAACCCAAAACTGACCCAGAACCTTAAAAATACCCCTTTACCCAAAAACCCAAAACTGACCCTGAACCCTAAAAATAACCCTTTACCCAAAAACCCAAAACTGACCCTGAACCCTAAAAATACCCCTTTACCCAAAAACTGAAAACTGACCCTGAACCCTCAAAATACCCCTTTACCCAAAAACTAAAAACTGACCCTGAACCCTAAAAATACCCCTTTACCCAAAAACTGAAAACTGACCCTGGACCCTAAAAATACCCCTTTACCCAAAAACTGAAAACTGACCCTGAACCCTAAATATACCCCTTTCCCCAAAAACTGAAAACTGACCCTGAACCCTAAAAATACCCCTTTACCCAAAAACCCAAAACTGACCCTGAACCCTAAAAATACCCCTTTACCCAAAAACCCAAAACTGACCCTGAACCCAAAAAATACCCCTTTACCCAAAAACGGAAAACTGACCCTGAACCCAAAAAATACCCCTTTACCCAAAAACTGAAAACTGACCCTGAACCCAAAAAATACCCCTTTACCCAAAAACTGAAAACTGACCCTGAACCCTCAAAATACCCCTTTACCCAAAAACTGAAAACTGACCCTGAACCCAAAAAATACCCTGAACCCAAAAAATACCCCTTTACCCAAAAACTGAAAACTGACCCTGAACCCAAAAAATACCCCTTTACCCAAAAACTGAAAACTGACCCTAAACCCTAAAAATACCCCTTTACCCAAAAACCCAAAAATGAGCCAGAACCCTAAAAATACCCCTTTACCCAAAAACCAAAAACTGACCCTGAACCCTCAAAATACCCCTTTACCCAAAAACTGAAAACTGACCCTGAACCCTAAATATACCCCTTTACCCAAAAACCTAAAACTGACCCAGAACCCTAAAAATACCCCTTTACCCAAAAACTGAAAACTGACCCAGAACCCTACAAATACCCCTTTACCCCAAAACTGAAAACTGACCCTGGACCCTTAAAAATATCCCTTAAAAAAAACCAAACATATAAAATGTAATTTTTAATTATATACTTACCAATACTTACGTTGTAATGGTATGCGTTGTAAAAGTACCTGCGTTGGTAAAAAATGCGTTGTAAATACATGCGTTGTAATAGTTTTACCGTTGTAAAAATTTCATTGTAATGGTAGTGCGTTGTAAAAGTTGCATTGTAATGGTTGTTTCCCATTTTATTTACTTCTAACAATACTTATGTTTATTAAATATGTATTCTTTGAATTAAGTTATATTACCAATATTGTTTGAAATGTTTAATACAATTTACACAAATTACACAAATATATGAATAAATATAAATGTAAAAAATATATGTTATTGTAATGTTTATTGTTGTTCTTTCTCATGTGAATAAAAAAATTCATTTGTTCAAAAAAACACTACAGTATTTAATATTTTACTTCACTACAAGATTTATTTAATGACATTTCAATCTACATAACTTTACTATTACCACTCCAGTCTACATTAAATTGGTGTAGGTGCTGGACACTAATTAAATATAATTTACTATTCCCACCCCAGTCACCATTAAATTTGGGTAGGTGGTGGACACTAATTAATTATAATTTCATATTCCCACTCCAATCTACATTAATTTGGGGTAGGTGCTGGACACTAATTAAATAGATATTACTATTCCCACTCCAGTCTACATTAATTTGTGGTAGTTGCTGGACACAAATTAAATATAATTTACTATTCCTACTCCATTCTACATTAATTAGGAATACTTTAGTACACTATTTACATATACATTTAAATTCCCACTCCAAGGTACATAAAATGCATGTATATATATGTTTAGTTAAATAAAAATAGATACCTTAAACACTATATACAATAATAATGTATAAAAATAAAATCTTTTCTAATTAATAATGTTTTTTTTCACTATTCAAATGTAGTATAATATACAAAACTGTACAGCAATATAGATTGTAAACAATTTTACTCACTCCATACACACAACAAACAAATATACTTAAACCAAATGTTTAAATATGAATTCAATGTTAAAAAAGTATTCCAAATATTTATATCAAATAAATAGTTAAACATATTTGAAAGTAAAACAATATAGTAAATTTTTATAGAAAACATTTCGCAATTTATTTCAATTTTTTTTCGAAATTCGAATTTTTAAATTTGTATTTAATGTACATATTGGTTTAATAAATGTTTTGACATATTTAAAAACAATTTTTTAAAAATATATATTTAAATTAAAAAATATTTTGATTTATTTATTAAATTTTTTCCAAATAAATTTAAAATGTAAAACACTTTTTTTAATGCATAATTATTTAACCATTTTAATATTTTTCTCCAATTTAAATATATTTATTTAGAAACATTTTTTATATAATATTATTTAAAACAAATTAATATAAAATAACATCTAATTCAAATATAATTTTTTTTTAAATTTAATGTGAAAACATAATTTTAAAATAAATTGATATTTTTTAAATTATACATTTTTAAGTTTTAAATGTTTTTTTAATTTTATTATATTTTTAAATAAAAAAAATAAAAAAATAAAACATTTTTAAAACACTCCCCACCCTTATCCCCTATAAACCCAACATCCTGCTCCTAAATTTATATATAAATTAATTAATTTTTATATAAAATTTATTTTTTATAATATTTTATTTTTTTAAATTTCAAAATAAAATAAAAAATCTACAATTTTATATTTATAATATATACATTTTTAATACACTCCCCACCCGTATCCCCTATTAACCCAACATCCCGCTCCTAAATTTATATATGTTTTTTTATTTTTTTATTATATTTTATAGGTACACATTACTATTAATAATTTCTAATTATTATTAATTATTACACAAAAATAACACTTATTACTACATAATTATTACAATATATTTTATTTCGATATTTTTACTATTTATCGATATTTCTTTACAACGATATTTTTACTTAGATATTTTTGTTATCGATATTTCAGCACACATACTTATTACGATATTTTCGTAATCGATATTGGTGATTCCGATATTTTTCATCATCGATATTTAAACTTCGATATTATGTCACTTCGATATTAAAAGTTCAATATTATGTCTGCGTACCCATCGAGAGGTGGTAAAGTAATATTTGAGATAGAGGCACATGAATATCGGCAGACAGTCAATCAATCAATCAATGACATTTATATAGCGCACTACTTACCCGGAGGGTCTCAAGGCGCTAGGGGGGGGGGAGTGCTGCTACTGCTCGAACAGCCAGGTCTTGAGCTTCTTCCTGAAGGAGAGGTGGTCTTGGGTCAGGCGCAGGTCGGTCGGAAGGGAGTTCCAGGTCTTGGCGGCCAGGTAGGAGAAGGACCTTCCTCCTGCTGTCGTTCTCCGGATGCGGGGGACGGCGGCGAGGGCGTGGCTGGCTGAACGGAGCTGTCGTTTGGGAACGTGGAAGTTGATGCGGTTGTTGAGGTAGCTGGGGCCTTGGTCGTGTAGGGCTTTGTGTGCGTGGGTGAGGAGGCGGAAGGTGATTCTTTTGTTGACGGGGAGCCAATGCAGGTCTCTCAGATGTCCGGAGATGTGGCTGTGTCGTGGGATGTCGAGGATGAGTCTGGCTGAGGCGTTCTGGATCCGCTGGAGTCTCTTCTGGAGCTTGGCGGTGGTTCCGGCGTAGAGTGCGTTGCCATAGTCCAGTCGGCTGGTGACGAGGGCCTGGGTGACCGTCTTCCTTGTCTCGGTAGGGATCCACCGGAAGATCTTCCGTAGCATGCGCAGGATGTTGAAACATGATGAGGAGACGGCGTTTACTTGTCTGGTCATGGTGAGGGAGGAGTCCAAGATGAAGCCCAGTTTGCGTGCGTGGTCTGTCGGTTTGGGTGCGCTGCCCAGGGCGGGGGGCCACCAGGAGTCGTCCCAGGCGGAGGGCGAGGAACCCAGGATGAGGACTTCCGTCTTGTCTGAGTTCAGTTTCAGGCGGCTGGTCGTCATCCACTCGGCTACGTCTTTCATCCCTTCGTGAAGGCTGGCTCTGGCGGTGGTGGGGTCGCTGGTCAGGGAGAGGATCAGTTGGGTGTCGTCGGCGTAGGAGATGATGTTGAGGTTGTGTTGGCGTGCGATGGCTGCGAGGGGGCTCATGTAGACGTTGAAGAGGGTGGGGCTCAGCGAGGATCCTTGAGGGACGCCGCAGATCACTCCGGTGGCCTCTGACTTGTACGGTGGTAGGCGGACTCTCTGTGTTCTTCCGTCGAGGAAGGAGATGATCCATTCCAGTGCCTTCTCCTGGCGCTGCACTAGGGTGCGGTGGCAGACAGTGTCGAAAGCCGCGGAGAGGTCTAGGAGGATGAGGGCCGCTGTTTCCCCGTTGTCCATCAGGGCTCGGATGTCATCGGTGGCAGCGATGAGGGCGGTCTCGGTGCTGTGGTTGGCTCGGAAGCCAGACTGTGAGGGGTCGAGGGATCCATTTGTCTCGAGGAAGGCGGCCAGCTGCTTGTTGACGGTCTTCTCGATGACTTTGGCTGGGAACGGGAGGAGCGAGATGGGGCGGTAATTCCTGAGTTCGGTGGGGTCCGCTGTAGGTTTCTTTAGTAGGGTGCTGAGTTCGGCGTGCTTCCAGCTCTCCGGGAAGGTGGCGGTGTCGAAGGAGGTGTTGATGATGTCCCGCAGGTGGGGTGCGATGACTGCGTCGGCCTTGTTGAAGACGTGGTGGGGGCAGGGGTCGGTCGGAGATCCGGAGTGGATGGAGTTCATCATGTGGATGGTGTCTTCGGTGCTGATCGGAGTCCAGGTGCGGAGGGTGGTGGTGGGGGGCGGTGGTTCGGTTGTGGCGTGCGTCGGGTGAGTGCTGAAGCTGTTGTGTATGTCCGCGATCTTGTTGTGGAAGTAGGCGGCGAGGGAGTTGCAGAGGTCTTGCGATGGGGTGATGTCGTTGTTTCCGGCGTTGGGGTTGGAGAGCTCTTTCACGATGCTGAATAGTTCCTTGCTGTTGTGTGCGTTGTTGTCCAGCCGGTCCTTGAATGCATTTTTCTTAGTGGCGCGGATGAGTTGATGGTGTTTCCGGGTGGCAAGCTTGAGGGCGGTCATGTTGTCCGGTGTTGGTTCCCTTCTCCAGGCTTTCTCGTGGGCTCGGCAGTTCTTCTTGGAGCTCTGTAGTTCGTCAGTGAACCAAGGGGCCTTCTTACTGCCGGGTCTGCTGGTCGGGGTCCTCAGTGGGGCGAGTATTCTATTCATGGATTGTCTTTCCCCAAGCAAATCCAGTAACACATGAGTTCCACTACGATAAAATAGAGCAACCTCCAGCGGAATACGTTCCTTTCGAGGACGTTGAAATTCCACTAACTTACCAAGAGCATCAGCTCTGGTTTAATGGCGCCCTACAACATCAAAATCACATTACCAGGCTCGGTCCATTAGGAATACCAGGAGCTACATGGCCGGTATTAGCCAGCTATACACCACATCCTGACATTGAAAAAATGACAGGACCAGTAATGTTAGCTCAGCTAAAACAATGAATTAAAATACATAGACAATTGGTACAATATGTCATGTGGACCTTAACAGTCCAACCTGCTATTAGAATTCCACAGCACACCCCTAATCAGGGGAACACAAACAAAATCACACCACAGACTATACAGCCAGTAATCGGTAAGTTGCCCGTAAAAAGGGAACAAATTCCATTCTGGTTAGCCCAGAAATTGACTCAAATAGAGGCAGTATTTCCCGATAATACACCTCATGAGAAACACAGGATTCTAACAATCTGTTTACCGATGGGGATTGCACCACACGTAGAGGACTGCGACACTTGGGGTACAGTCTTCGCTTCAATCTACACGAAACACATGGTGTATCGTCTATGGCGGTAATACCAGACGTTCTAAGACAGATTAAAAATTATTACAGTCCAGAACCGGCCTTAAATCTTAGTATGATATTACTGAAAGATTGCAAAAAGGTCTCCGCTATACTATTAGCCAACATTAAATTTGAAGCAGCATCTGTGGCAACCCGCCAAAAGCTAAAAGAAACAGATATTACTGAGCAACCATATGAATTTGCCAGAATTATTGAAAAATCTTATGAAGAACTAGGTAGAGATAGGTTAGGAGGGAAACCTGTAAAGCCCGAACTAACAGAAAATCCTGAAAAAGTTTTTATCAAAAATAATCTCACTACTCCTAAAAAGAAGTGGGAGAACACTAAACAGACACTTCCTAAAAAGAAGCGTTCTCAGTCCAGAGGAAGGTCTCCTCAGAAGGAGCCCTCTGAAAAGAGGTATAACCTAAGAAATAGGGATAATATAAGAAAATCTGATAGATATCAAGATACTGATACATGATCCTCTTGTACCTTTCAGACTTCCTCGCAGAAATCCGAAAGAAGAGGACGATCAGAACAAAAAAAGAAGAACGCGTGAAGTCCAAAGATGATCAACACGTTCTGAAAAATAAGTGTTGGACTTAGCCCTTTTGGCAGGTTCACTCCTAAACTTTTTGCTTTTATATGTGACCTGGTGTTAGTTGTTTTTGGCTTCTGTGCACTTCAACCCTGTGTCCCAGTGTGAAGTGCGTGCGCAATCTGAGTGTGTGTGGTGATATTGGCCTGCCATCCCATAGGAATGCATGGGGAATGTGTGTGTCCTTGGTAGCTCCTGATGTGTGGGGAGTGCAGGGGAGAGTTTGGTATGTGTGAACTTGTGAGATTAAATGCTGCACAATGGTGTGCGCAGATTTAATGTGTCTAATGTAGAAGTGCCACTTCTAGAAGTTGGCATGTCTGTGTAGTGAATGTGAATTGACTGTCTGGCTGGTGTGCCTGGTTCCAGGAGTCAGGATGGGTCTGCCCCGGTGGTGAATGGAGAGATGGGCATGTTGATGAGAGGGAGGAGTACACCTGGGACCTGAATAGGGCTGGGCCTTCCCTACACAATGCTGGCTCCACCCCCTGTGGTGCGACTGATGTCCCTAGCCTGTCCTGTGAATGGGGAGAGGGGCTGAGCACAACAAAGTGCTCCAGAACCAGCTGCGTATGGTTTTCCCCTACCCTGCAGCCTCCAGACAAAGGAAATATGTGGATAAAAAGGGGCTGTGACCCCATGCAAGATGTTCTCTCTTTGGATACTATCTTGAGGGGGGCCGGCTGCTGCTGGGCACCGTGAAGTACCGCCACTGGGGACTGCCTCCCTTCCTATAGGGCCCTGTGAGCTGGACCCTGGGCCCAGCCTTTTCCCCCCTGCCATCCTTCCCTGAACCTTGCCCTAGACTTTTGAGTACTTCAAGCGCCGGGTACGTGCTTTGTTTTTCCTCAAGGGGAGCATTCCCGACTGCATCATGGAGCTGCAGGCATTTTTGGTGGGGATTCCCCCCGCATTTGTGCCTCATTGCGGGTGCCGACCCCACTTATTTTTGGAGTTTGTTGCGCAGGTGCCCACCCTGCGACTTGACAAGTTGCGACTGCCGATTTTGGCACGTGTGCCCACCCCGCAGATTTGCCCTCTATTATATCCCTAGCAGGTGCCCACCCCACCAGGGATCTTGTGCCAGCTTTTCCTACCCCTAGCGGGTGCTCACCCCGCCTGGGATCGTGTACGTAAAAGAACGGGAGCCTACCCCGTATTTTGACCGAGAAAATCACGGCCATCGGCCCCGGGCCGCTGTCGTCATCGGCGAGGTCCGCCGTCATTGTCTAGCTGCGGGAGGCTTGACGGTGGATCCGCGCTGTAATTTGCCCGCTGCAGGAGGCGCGACTGAGGAGCCGCGCTACGATTGGGCCTGACCGAGGAAAACAGTGTCACGTGGTCGGGGGCTCGTCTGCAGCGCCGTGCTGGAATTGGCCCAGCTCTCGCGAAGACCCCACCCATGTCTGTAGCCCTCGAGGGAGCGGCGCCCACCGGAAGGCATTGATCGACACCGGAGGCCGGGGAGAAGCTGTGGTGAGCCTCGCGGGCTCAATTAGGAAGGGAAGCCTGTCCCTGTTGTTTCCGGTGCTCTGGGCTCTCAGAGTGAGGAAAGAACCCCGCGGAGGACGACCCCAACGCCTGAAGAGTCCTCCGAGAGTAACCCAGTAAGTGTAGAAGGGCTGGGGGACTCCCTAGGGGTTTTTGTTTGTGCCGACCGCAGCACTGGAGGAAGTGGGGCTGAGGGTAATCTTACAACGCTACGCAGTGTGGACAGTGTCTCTTGAGTGGCCCCGGCTAGCAGCGGGCCGCTCCCCCAGTGACCGGGTTGCATTGAGGGCGGCCCCGGATGGCAGTGGGCCGCCCCAATGTTTTAAAGGGCCCATATCCGTCCCCACCTGCTTGCCCCATTATTTAGAGCCCACGATGCTCCAGTGTTGTTTGGGTGCAGTTGTAGTAAGTTAGAGCCTACATGGCTCCTACGTTGCTCGGGGGGCATTTTGCTATTTAGGAGCCTACAGAGGAGGGCCAGGAGGCACGCCGGTGCCCAGGCTCAGTTCCACAGCTGCCCAGCACTTAGGGGGCAGCTGCAACATGTAGGTGGTGCCCTGCGTATTGCGGCATTTGCAGCTTGTAGCCCTGACTTTCGGACATAGGGCGTGGGTGCCTTTTGAGAGGCCAGTTGGCCTAGGGATTATTTGACTGTGTTGTGCTCCCGACTGGGGTGCACTGTGTCTATGCCTAAGGTGATTCTGTGCAAGGTAATTGACGGTTATGATGATAATTGCCTAATGTGATTTATGCGTAATGTGCAATGCCTTTATGCCTGTGATACCTCTAACTGTGTTTTATGCGTAGGAGTTTTTTTTGCCTAGTATAGTTTATACTAGTTGTGTCCCTGCGTGACCTATGCCTAAGGTGATTAGGATTGCGTAGTGTGTACCTACCTTTTACCAGTGGTTCCTGGTTGTGTTCTACAATTATTATTTTGTGCTTCAGTTATTACATGTGCGAAATCTACTATTTCTACTAAGTGCTAATTCTGATTGTGGCCTACGTGGCCCTGTCATGTGTAAATAATCACCTTTAAATACTGCCCAGTGCCAGTTGGCACAGTGTAATTGTGTGATTATGATCTAAAGTATTTATGGTAATACAAAGGCTATTTTTATATATATGTCAACACAATCTTGGGCAAAAGTTCCTCAGGAGGAGTCTTCCTACCTGTAGGATGCTTCAATAGATAAGTTAGAAAATCAAAAGTAAGTAAAGGGAAATGGTTTTCCTCTAATGCCAAACAAAAAGGCGGAGTTGTAGGAAGTGCGTGAAGTGAAGAAAGTGCTTCTCCTTTGTGACCTAGTGCCCTCAGACAGCCATGCGTCGCCCTAGATCATCATTGGGCGTTGCTCCTCGTGTGGGTGGCACTGCAGTCCCTCACGGGCCCCGCAAGGGGTTCTTTGGCGGAGTTCTTTTTGGAGATGCCGCAGTTGTGCATGGGAGTCTGGGGTCCTAGCTAGAGTGTGTAGTGGAAGTGAAACAGTAAAAAGACCTGAACAGTACCCTCAAACTAGTTTATTCAGGGGTCTGTGAGGTTTGCTTAAAAAAGGGGGAGTGGACCCTGGAGAACCCTATGTATTAAATAATAGAGGCGAATGTGTAACTAAACGCTGCTCTCAGGGTAAGTGCTAAAGTGAAAGAAAAACAAATAATTAGGTCAACATGTTTCGCGCATCTGGTGGTCCCTAATGGATCGAATTGCGCTTCTTCAGGACCATACTGTATGCAAAAAACAATCTGAGTTTCTTGTTGCTGGTGCCAGGTCTATTGCCCGTGTACCAGCAGTACCTTCGTCGTCAAGGTCAACAGCGTGTTGTCGCTGGCTGGTACAATCACTGGTGGTACCTTAACCTAACCTATAAAAAGAGAATCTTATGAGGCAAAGGAAAACCAACTCCAGAAGATACATAACAAGTCAAGTCAATTAGTGCTGTATTCGAGTAATTTCTCATAAAAGCAAGACATACACAAGGTCTTAAAATACAATTAAATTTACAGTCAATCACAAAGACAGTGCACTATTAAATCCATAAAATACACTCAATAAAAAAGCTTCTCACAGTATTTGTTAAGTAATTAAAAACAAATTAAAAAAGGGATTAATACATTAATAAGAAATAGCAAGGTTATAAAAACATTAATGGTCTAAAAAACAATAATACAAAATTCATGGAGACAGATTTTACAGACAGAGAATAGTTGATTAACTAGCAGTCTATGTCTGATCGCCCATGCCCATCCAATATATTTTGCTGTGGCTATTAATATCCATGTAAGTGGGCTTGAACATATGATACGCAGGGCAACAGAACTACAGGTGGTCCCAAGGTTCCTACACATAGGTGCAAGCCAGACACGTCTTGGAGTACAGTAAGCTTTACAAGAGAACAAAAAGTGACCAAGTGTTTCCTTCCCCATTCCACAGGCTGGGCAGGTGTCACACCCCCCTGTACCCCATTTAGCTGTTAAAGATCTTATGGGGAGGGCTCCAGCTCTCAGTTGGAATAGGAGCTTTCTGTCGCCCGGCTTTGAAATAATATCCCAGCACGACTCCAAAGCGGGATACAGTTTAACCTCAAGAAAACCCGCAGTCATAGACCCATTGCTAGATCTACTCAAATTCCTACTAGCAACGTTTTCCCAAAATATGTTTTTTAGGACAGACTTGGTGGGAAATATTGCACCTGCTGGATCCAGCCATATTGAACTTAACCCAAGCTCAAACAATATTGCTTTCAGTGAATTGAGCCAGCTAATTTTATGGAAACAGTCCGCCTTAATGACATCAATAAAACCTTCAGCATAGTGAGAAAGCTCTGGAGTAGTCCAGAGCCTTCGCCAATACAAGATTGGTCGTAGTCTGGCTAGATCCTTGATTTGATTCCTACCAAGATCATATCCTAGAGGCAACAATGGAGTACTTTTCGGGGTACCAGTGAGTAACCCTAAGAATTTATTCTCTGAGGCTTGTAAAGAATTCAAATTTTCAAAGCCCCACATCTCCGCACCATAGAGTGCGGACCCAATTGCCTTTGCTTCATAAACCAGCAGTGCTGGCTTGACAGGTTTGGTCAGAGACTTTCTATGTTCCGAATTAATGGCACCGGCTAATTGCTTGTGTCGCAGGGTAGCAATGTTTAAGTGCTGACACCACCTGTTATTATCTGCACTATGGATACCCAAGTACGTAAATGAATTTACCACCTCAAGAGGCCGACCACTCATGACAATTTTAGACTTGAGACTGCGGTGTGGCTTAAAAATCATGAGTTTAGTTTTAGTTACGTTCACCTCCAAACCATGTTCCCCACAAAAAATTTCAAAAATGGACAGAGCACGCTGCAAGCCACTAGGGGTTTTAGATAGAATAAGCGTGTCATCCGCAAACATTAAAATAGGGATTTTTAGACCTGAAAGAGAGGGAGCATCTACTGGCGCTGTTACCATACGGGGACAACACCGTTTATGTACAAAGTGAACAAGGTTGGGGCCATTGAGCACCCTTGTCGAACCCCTCGCTCAACGGGAAAGTCAGCTGTGACCATCCCATAACCGCCCCACTGAATTTTAGCAAAAGTAAGCTCGTGGAGGCGCATTATCAAGGTCAGTAGCTCCACAGGGACCCCCAGACTCTGTAAGACTTGCCACAATTTAACCCGTGGCACCAGGTCAAAGGCAGCCCGTAAATCGACAAAAGCCGCATTTAGGCTGCCTCCTCCCAGCACCACAGTCTTCCATTGTAGCAAGTGAAAGCGGAATACTTGGTCCACCGTGCTTGTTGCCCTTCGAAATCCCGCTTGGTAGGGTGATAAAATGTTATTATCCTCTGCCCAGTCAAGGAGCCTATTTACGACCAACTATTTTTTGCACGGTGTCGATAAGGTTTATTGGCCTGTAATTGCCTGGCTGCGCATGGTCTCCCTTTTTAAACACTGGGATGATCACAGCTCCCCTCCACGAAGCCGGGACCTCAGCACCTTTAGCGATGAAGTTAATTAGTAAATGAATATATTTACACCACCGCTCTTTGTCATTTAAGAAAATATCGACAGGGACGCCATCTAAACCAGGAGCACACCCTCTATTCACTGAATTTATGGCAGACATAATCTCTTTGTAAGTAAAAAGATTACCTTGGGAAAAATACATTCTAATACTGTCCTCACCTGTAATCTGAGTATTAACAGCATACTGTGAGCTAAAAAAGTCTACCCAGTCCTCTTGTGGTACATTGTTGTTAGGGGGTTCCTCAGCTCTCTCGCTACCCCATTTAACGATGTTCCAGAACACTCTGGAATCCTTTCTGTCACTAGCTTTTTTCAGTTTACACCAATGCTGCTCATCCCAGGCTCTCTTAGCTTTCGCTATACAGGCTTTATAACCCTTTCTAGCTAGGCGGATGGTCTCAGACTCCCTCTTCTTAATAGCATGACCTAGAGCAAGTCGTGCCGCCCTACATTCGACATTATACCATTTTGCACTTTTACAAGCTCTAGCCCCATTGCGCTTAGCAGGTTTCAAAAAGTGTTTTTTGATCTTGCCAAAGAGGGTATCATGGATGTTGGCCACATCCCCCAAGCCAGAGGGAGAAATGCTAGTCGATTCCATAGCTAATATAGCTTTGTCAGTTTCATGATTAATATTGTCGATGGCCTGTTGGTTGGTCACTACGCTAGCCCATCTGAACCTGCGCATGTTATTTTCTGGGATGATCAAAGGTGGAACAAGAGCATTCGAGCAAGTTGTATTAATCCCAGCGGGCCACCATTTATGCTCCACACATAGGGGATTGTGGTCACTCTCAGGTCTCACGACAACCTCCATGTCACAGACAGATGGCCATAGCATCATGCTACAGATTACATAGTCTATTCTGCTTTTGTGTCTCCCGTTATCAAAAGTCATAGAGCCTTTTTTATCCAGTGCTGTTCATCCATTCAAAGCTCTCAGACCTTTTTCGAGACACATAGCGTTCAGATCTATTATGTCCTCGGTCCAACGTGTGACTGGCTTCAGCTCTAACTCAGGGATACCCCAGTGAGAGTCCTATTCTGCTCCAAGGAAAGCCTTGCACATGACCAAAGGCTCAAAAGTCCGATTAAGGTCGCCTGCTATAACAATATTGTTGTCGTGGGACAATGTATCAAGGAAATTACCCAGGGCAATTAAAACTTCAGAACGACCACCCTTAGCACTTCTGGCATATATGTTATAGATATCAAGTGACCCTGAAGTATCATTAGTTATCCTGATCAACTGGATATCATTATGGCTAGTTACTAAACTTTTGATTGTTAATTTAAGGGACTGTCGGACCCAAATTGTGAGACCCCCCATTGGTCTCCCTTTTGGACCCTTTATTGCTGGCACAAAAAAATTTAAATAACCCAGCACAAAGACAGGTTCACATGCCCAAGTCTCCTGGAATATGCATACATCGAATAAACTAACAAAGCCAAGCCAGTCCCCACAATCTAATTTAGAACACAGCCCGGCCAGATTCCAAGATATTAGGTTCCCCGTCCCAGTTGAAGAACCAGCTAGTGCTTCAGGAGTAAGGTTCGGATTACTAGGCTCACCCGCTGCTGTCACTACAGAACTTATCTGGGCTCCATTACTTATGACATCACTATTACCTGCCCCCTGCGAACCAACTACAAAGTCGCAGCATGCAGATGATAAGGCCGTTACCGTTTGAGGATCCTTCTGACCGAACCCAGCCACAGGCCTAAGCGCCATCTTATTTCTGTAGCAATTGCCATTCTGGGCAGGCAAGCTGCATATACTCTGGTCGGTTAAAACTGATGGTACAAAACTTTTGTCCCCAAGAAGTCAGTCACAATCATTCAAGTTAGAGAGAGCTGAGAACCTATTCTCCAAAGTTAATCGCCACTCAGTGGATTGGGCATCCCTCCTCCCCTTGGTTGATGTCACATTCCATTTTGTCCTAAGTGTACACCGGTTAGGACCCCTCCCACTCCGGTAGTAGAAGAAGTCTAAGGTGAGTGGAATAATGTCGGTGGATCTTCGCTGTGGCGGTAGGAGGTTGGGCAGAATGTTGGTTAGTACATCAGGGTCTGAAAAATTAAAGACAACACAATCACCCCTAAATCTTTTTGGACTACTTCCAATCCACTCCACCCTCCTGGCCATAACTAATTCTTCTGCCAACTGTTGCTTACCCCATGGAGTTATCACCATATTGTTAGTCAGCCAGTGTAGGGCCTTGGACAACAGGGATGAGGTAGTTTCATCCTGTCCTGGCACCTTTGTGGGGACGTTAGCTAAAACAAGGACTAGAGGGGAAGCCTCAACTATAAGCTCCACCGCGCCTTTCATGGGTATCGGAGCAGTAGATACAACAGGAGGGGCAACTTCCCCTGGCTCACCTTCCCCTATGGCTACCTGCGGGGCTGCTGGTTGATTAAACAAAGGGAAAATTCCACCACCACCCACAGAACTAGAGGATCCCTTCTTCATCTCCACTCTATTTGCGACTTCATCAGGCAATTTTTCTACTTCACCTAGAGTTTTATTCAATAGATCCCCTAATCTGTTGACCTCGCTGGTGAGCTTATCAATCCTGCCTACCAGCGGTTTTACAATGCCCTTAATCTTAGTGTCTATCATACCCAGCAGCTTCTTAGATTGCTCATTAGTTAAGGACATGCAAACTTCATCAATTGACCCTTCTTCCTCCTCTACATCAATATTGCTAGGTGGAGGATCAGGCTTTTTCCGGCTCGATTGTAGCCCACCGCGCTTAGGCAGGCCCTTTCTAGCTCCTCTGGTGGTACGCGGTGCAGGCACTGGAGTAGGGGCTTTTTCCTCAAGTGAGTGTAGTTCGACCTCCTCCCCATTATCGCTATCTTCTGCTACACAGTTAATCCGATCCGAAATGGCATTGTCAGCAGGGTCAAATATTGCAACAGTGCTACTACTATTATCTAAATCAGGGAGTTGGGCCAGCTCAGATACCGGCAAGGTGGATTCAGGTGATTTAGGAGATACACCCAACCCAAGTGAGGATCTCCTCTCACTATTGATTTTAGCAACTACCTGGACTAGGTAGTTTTCCATGGTGTTTTTTGCAGGGGATAGCTTTTTACTAGACATAGCTCACCAGTGTACAATAACCTCCCTAATACACTGTGTAGAGGCGTGAACAGCGTATATCACAGACCCACAATACGACTTAGGCACAGTTCATACAAAGTCTATACCAGATAATGTCCAGAATGGGTCTCGATCAGTGGCAAAGTCTCACCTTAAAGTTTCGGACAGAATAACTGGCCCAGTCCAATCTCTGCCAGTCTCGAACTGTCTTAGACTGTCCGCCCTTTGTCCGGGCTTCGTCCGGCGCGTCCCGCGTGCGTCCTCGCGGGACGAGGGACCTGCCAGTGCTTTATGCGCCTCCTGGCGCGCTGGTTACTGGCGTCGTCGCTTCCCCCCAAGGGATGCCCGGGATTGTAGTCCGACCGGCGGAGCCAAGCCCGGCCGGTCGGTTTCTGCAAGGATGTGGCGGGGCCAAGCCCGGCCGCTGAACTGTGAGGTGAGGTGCCTCGGCGAGTCTGCGAGTCTGGCAGCAGGGTTAGAAAAGAGAAGAACAGGGAACTCGGCCCCTGCCGGTGCTTTATGCGCCTCCTGGCGCGCTGGTTACTGGCGTCGTCGCTTCCCCCCAAGGGAGGCCGGGGATTGTAGTCCGACTGGCGGAGCCAAGCCCGGCTGGTCGGTTTCTGCAAGGATGTGGCGGGGCCAAGCCCGGCCGCTGAACTGTGAGGTGAGGTGCCTCGGCGAGTCTGCGAGTCTGGCAGCAGGGGTAGAAAAGAGAATACATAACTGTTCAGAGGCAACAATATCATGTCATGCTGCAGCATTGTGATGACTCGGCCCGACATCTGTATTGCGTCGACCACACAATGTACAATTTGCAACATGTGATTCGTGCGTGGGCTTCCTGATGTACAATGCTAAATGAAAAAAGCTAAATATAAAGGATCTACAAAAATGCCTTGGTAAAAAGGCAGGCGTGAATATAAAAACGGTTAAACAGGTTAAAGTACGGATAGGAGAGCATAAAAGCCGCATACGTACAGGTAAAACCAACACAAAGATGCTTTCCCACTTTGCTGAGAAGAAACACCCAGCCACTAGTATTAGATGGATAGTGATCGATTCCAACCCACTTTGGTCTCCGAAAACTCTGTTTAGGTACAAACAAAGGTGGGTCCATCGTTTGAAATGTGATAAGGAGGGGTTGAATGAAGAAATTCCCTGGGTGGAACTCCTTTGATCGAGTCAAGAGACATTGTCTGATCTACATCTTTTTGTCCATTATGGATGGAATTTAGTCTAATATAGACTGAAATGTGACTTGGAGGTGTTGATTGTAGGAATTCCCAGGGTGAAACTCCTCTGATCGAATTAAGAGACACTGTCTGATTCTCTTCTTCTTGGTGTCTATTATGGGTGGAATCTAATCGAATAACGACTCACTGATTAAGAACAATACATCATAATATAATTAGATTCCTCCTGCACTGGTTTAGTTCCTACTTCTTTTATACATCTCGGGTAGGCATTTCTCTAAGTACATGACACCAAGTTACTTTGCTAGACGTTCTATTTACCCATCTTCAATATGGCGTGCATACGCGATGGGAGAGTGGAGTACAGATCTACCCCAGAACTGGAGATTTAATACAATCACTCCTTTCTTAAGAAGTAGCCTCTATTTTGAATCAAGTATGCACGTATGAACATCAACTAGTAACTAACGGGACTCCCTAGATATGAATAACACTAATGTATCTCCCTCCGGACCCCTCTCAAGATGGCCGCCACGTTTTTCCACCTATAACACCAGCCCGATTGACTTCCGGGTACTGCTGTAATCCACCCCCTAGACCAGCTGACATGGGGTTAGAACGGCACCAACACTTACAAATACACGGCAGGAAAGAGTTCTGCTCCTTTCCGACGTCGTGCTTGCTGTGGGTAGGACCAAAGGACGCCCGCTGAGCGAGACAATTGTAAGTACCCACAACGTGATGTCTGTCATAAACTACGTAGATACCGTAGTTGCTCTCCTCATGTTTAAATGCGACTCGATTCATTAATGGAGTTGGGACGTGCCGTTTTGGCCGTTATTCTAAACGTTACAGTTATTTTGGTTATGTTATGGCCGCTATCCTTAACATCACAGATACTTTGTTTTTGTTTCAAAGTGGCCCCACAGATATATTGATTCTGGGAACCCGCTTTTGACCTTTGCCTTGTATCCACAGTGCTCCCTCGCCAAGTTAGCAAGCCGACGTTGATGGGGCCCAGACCTCAGACTGATTGGGTATGTTTTTCTTGAATATGTCTTTACAGCATGCATGCCCCAAACCATTTCGAGGCTACGTTATTTACAAGACTCTTGGGTGTTACGGTTAGTATGAGTGGTGCACTATTAAAGAGTGGCACGAGCTTATCAGATCCAGAGGCTTAGTGATTGTCCACAAGCTAAAGGCGGAAACTTCCATAATCTGTCATTTCGAACCATTACCGACCTGGGCTCATTGCTCTGACTTTAAAACTCCATACACATGTCATCTGGTGGGACCAAGGCATTATTTGATTTTATTTACTTTGGCCATGTCTGTGGTTACCATGACAGCTCACTCACGCCTGCCTTTTTACCAAGGCATTTTTGTAGATCCTTTATATTTAGCTTTTTTCATTTAGCATTGTACATCAGGAAGCCCACGCACGAATCACATGTTGCAAATTGTACATTGTGTGGTCGACGCAATACAGATATAGGGCCGAGTCATCACAATGCTGCAGCATGACATGATATTGTTGCCTCTGAACAGTTATGTATCTTCTGGAGTTGGTTTTCCTTTGCCCCATAAGATTCTCTTTTTATAGGTTGGGTTAAGGTACCACCAGTGATTGTACCAGCCAGTGACAACACGCTGTTGACCTTGACGACGAAGGTACTGCTGGTACACGGGCAATAGGCCTGGCACCAGCAACAAAAAACTCAGATTGTTTTTTGCATACAGTATGGTAATGAAGAAGTGCAATTGGATCCATTAGAGACCACCAGATGCGCGAAACAGGTTGACCTAATTATTTGTTTTTCTTTCACTTTAACACTTACCCTGAGAGCAGCGTTTAGTTACACATTCGCCTCTATTATTTAATACATAGGGTTCTCCAGGGTCCACTCCCCCTTTTTTAAGCAAACCTCACAGACCCCTGAATAAACTAGTTTGAGGGTACTGTTCAGGTTTTTTTACTGTTTCACTTCCACTACACACTCTAGCTAGGCCCCCATACTCCCATGCACAACTGCGGCATCTCCAAAAAGAACTCCGCCAAAGACCCCCCTTGCGGGGCCCGTGAGGGACTGCAGCGCCACCCACACGAGAAGCAACGCCCAATGATGATCTAGGGCGACCGCATGGCTGTCTGAGGGCACTAGGTCACAAAGGAGAAGCACTTTCTTCACTTCACGCACTTCCTACAACTCCGCCTTTTTGTTTGAGATTAGAGGAAAACCATTTCCCTTTACTTACTTTTGATTTTCTAACTTATCTATTGGAGCATCATACAGTTAGAAAAACTCCCCCTGAGGAACTTTTGCCCAAGATTGTGTTGACATATTTGACTTTGGGAGCAAGGGCACTGGACCTCATTTTTTCTGTTCTAGTTTCCTATTTGAGCTCCTAGTCCCCCCGTCTTTTAGTGTATACATATTTTTATATGTAACCTTGTGGGGAGTTCCTTTTTGTGGTGTACCTAGTGTGTTGCTGCTGTATGTGTGTGTTGCGCAAACGCTTTACACATTGCCTCTGGGATAAGGCTGTCTGCTTGTGCAAGCTACCAAGGGGGTGAGCAGGGGTTATCTTGGCGTGTAACTCCCTTGCCCTGACTAGAGTGGTGGTTTATGCCTGGCTTTGGCGCAAGCCTTAGCCAACCAGTAATCCAATTTCTAACAATAAGAAAACCCAATTCACCAAAAAGAAGGTAGCAAGTCTAAAAATCAGACATGCAGAGGATCTTGAGGACACAACTCAAGAACGGGAAGTGGGCCCAGACAATGCTGGAGAGCGCAGGATCTGAAGGATCGTCTGGAGACAGTGGATCTGAATGAATACATTCAGGTTGAAACTGCCGATACCAGGGTTAGTGTACCCCATAAGTTATATGAAGTAACGCTCCGAATAGAGGGGGATGTAACTAGGAAAATAAAAGCACTCTTTTGGGAAAAACTATCTAAGGGTTATGGCATCCTTCTAGCTGAAAAAGACTGGCCACCTGAAATTGTCACGGAGTGCCCACATGGAGAGGAAATCATAATGCCAGTCTTCTCTAATCATATTCCTATTCATAAAAAATACACCTATGCCAGAAAATGTGCTGTGGCCCAGGCACTCCACCATTATATAAAAATCAGGTGGGATGGGATGAGGATTCTCCTCACCATAAAATCCAGTTAAAAATCAACCTACTGATCAGAGGCAGTATCCAGTAAAGCAGGAAGCTAAAAACAAGCCAGGGAGATCTTAGATTAACTTGAATACCAAGGGGTGATTGAAGCATGCACCTCGTCAATGAACAATCCAAACCAGACAATACATATCATCTAGTTTTGGACTACAGAGATTGCATCACTGATGAATAACATTGTGCGCAAAAAATGCAAAACGACATTAGACATTTCAAACGGTTTCTTCTGTCAAAACATTGAACCAGAAAGCAGGCACTTGACCGCTTTCTCAATCATGGGAATCATGGGGACACAGCGACAATTTTGCAGTCTCCCCCATGGATTCAAGAATAGTCCAGGATTATTTTCAGCCAGAATAACAGAGTTACTACAAATGTATGATGATGAGGCATTATCTTATGTCGATGGCATCTACCTAATAGATGATGATTTGGACAGGCACTTGAACAGGGTGAACACCATAAAACTTGGCTTTGCCTCAGAAGGGAATAAATTCAATTTTAAGAAATCACGAATTGCCCACCTCAATGTCCTATTCTTAGGATACGAACTTTTGAGTGAAGGCAAAAGCCTGGCAGCAAACTTTTTAGAAAAATGTGCGCTGCTCCAAACTCCAAAAACGCTGAAAAACCTACAGTCAATTCTAGGATTCCTAAACTTTGGAGGAACTTACATTCTGAATTACGCAGAAGGGGTTAAACCTCTCTACGAATTAATCAAAGCTGATTTCAAACCTACTAATTGGACTGAAAAACACACAGGAATGTTGCGTTCAGTACAAACAGACATGTTGGCAACAACACACTTACAAACACGACACAATGTACGCAACCTTGTAATCCGAATCATCCCAGGGAGATGCAGATTCACATACCTAACCTTTAATGAAGGTGAAAAGGTACCAATAGCTTACAAATCACACTTGTACACACAAGCTGAAATGAAATTCACTTCAACAGAAAAGATTCTGACAGCGGTTCAGACTGCTGTAGCAAAGGAGAGAGCCCTCACACAGGGTAAACGCATTAAAGTCGTTACACCTGTACCTGCCTTAGAGGCAGTAACGAAGGCAAGCATTCCAAATGCAACAGCTCTACATCCGAGATGGATACAATGGGTTAATTATCTTGCTGCAACAGATGTTGAATACGTTTTTGACCCTTACTTGAAGACGCAAGAATTTCTCCAATATGAACAAGAATGTCCTCTGCTTGCTGAAATTCTACCTCTAGAACATTACGGCTGTATAATATATACAGACGGATCAGCACAGCCAGCAATTGGGAGTAAACAGGGTAAATAGGCTTATAGTGCAGCGTGCGCGATTGTTATGGTCCCAAAAACTCAATCTCTCGGAGACTGTACAGCTCAGCGAGCTGAACTCAAGGCATTCAAGATGGTGCTTGAAAATACCGATCGCGAATTCCCCACACTCATAGTGTGCGATTCGTATTACTGCGTTCAGTCTTACAATGAATATCTGCAGACCTGGGTTCAGAATGGGTTTAAAGACGCAAATGGTGGCAAAATCAAGCATAAAATGCTTTGGGAACAAGTAGTTCTTTTGCGGAAAGAACTACAAAAGACTCACGTGATTCATACACTAAGTCATCAACGTGATGGCGCTCACGTTGAAGGGAATTCATTGGCTGATGAAGCCGCAAAGGCAGCTGTGCAAATGGCTTCCGTAGCTGCTATTACTTGTTCAAAGACGAAAATAGACAGCGAAATAATGCAAGCAATCACTGCTTCAATAAAAGACAGGGGTAAAACACTACCAGAGGGCTATCCACTCAAGTACTCATATATAACTGATGTGAATAATGTTCTTTTTTTGCTTGAATCCCTGGAGTGGGAGATAGAGTAATCCCAAACATGGAACATAGGGTAGGATTAATCTTAGCGGCACATGAAGTGCTTGCCTCTGCACATGCAGGTGTTTCCGCCACAGTTTCGTTATTAAAACAACGTTACTGGTGGCCACGCAGGAGGAAACAAACCAGAAACTATGTTTTGGAATGTGAAATGTGCCAGAAAAGACGCCCCTTCTGATTTCAGATAAACCTCTAGAGTGTGTTCACCTGGACCACTGTGGTCCCTTACAAAGGGATGGCAATTATAAATATATCATGGTCGCAGTGGATTCATGCTCAACATTTATTTGGATGTGGCCCCAGCGCTCAGCTGACATTCGAACTGTTATAAAAGATTTGCAAATCTTTATCGGCACATACGCAATCAGCACGCTACATTCTGTCCAGGGTCCTGCGTTTAGCTCTAGGGCTTACAAGGAGGCCATGGCCAGTTTGGGCGTTGCATTGCGATTTTCGAGTCCATTCCATCCTGAGGGAAATTCGGCTGTGGAGAGAAAAAACCATGACTACAATGCCAACAATGACTGTCACAATAATTAAGTAACAGGTCTGTTTACATGAAGGGACACCTTAATCTACACAAAGGGCACACCTGTCAACTTACATAAAACAAGTACCTCAAACACCACCTTGGACATTGTGATTGGACATTGGGAAATGGCCATATTACACATGGGCACGCTTGGGAGTATGGCATCCAGTATATGTGTAACAATTAAACCCCACTATCTCATACCTATCCGCTGTACCTGTCACACCTTAATGCGGCATTTCAACCTGGGCACACATCCACAACATAATTACCACAGTTGGTGCAGAAAGGACAATTGTGTGTATGAGCAGACATAAGAGGCCATGCAAGAAACTACATCATACATTGAGACAGGCATTTGAGTGATTATCACTGCACCTCAACGCATTGACATGGGTACACATTGTAGAGTCCACTACAACATTGTCCTGCCTCATCGACCAACAAATTCATTAGTGACACGTGAGGGAGTACTGGACAGTGTACAATACACATACACAAACATGGCATGTGTAGTCACCAGTGGAGTGAATGGAATATTGGCATTGTGTGCATAATTATGTGCCATTGACCATGTGGCCACTGTGCACTGTTGATGTGTGCCAGATGCCCATTGCCATTGTATAGCACCCAAATCCGGTGTCGCACCAGCACCCCCCTTTCACACAAATGCAGACGTGATTGGTATGGAGACATGCCCAAATGGTGGTTGGCATGCTCCGACATCCAAATCGCAGAAGCTACCTCCTGTCCCCAGCGGTGTGGCACCAGCACCCCCCATTCACACAAGTGCGAAAGTGATTGGTATTGAGAGATCCCCAAATGGTAGTTGGCATGATCCACCATCCAAATCGCGAAAGCTACCGCCTGTCCCCAGCAGTGGGGCACCAGCACCCCCATTCACACAAGTGCGGAAGTGATTGGTATGGAGACATGCCCAAATGGTGGTTGGCATGCTCCGCCATCCAAATTGCGGAAGCTACCGCCTGTCCCCAGCACTGTGGCACCTCCATGGAGCATGCCCTTGAGCCAATGGGTATGAAAATTGTGGTAGCATGATGCATTTTTTAAAATAGTGGCAGGCGTGCTCCGCCACCGTAGAGGAGGTCATTGGATGCTTTTGAAAGATGCGCCATCGCGGTAGCAGAAACCGGGCCCCTGTGTTGTGTCACCGCCATGGTGCATGCCCTTGAGCCAATGGGAAAGATTATTGCTGTAGTATGATGCATTTTTTAAAATCATGATAGACTTGCTCCGCCACCGTGGAGGCGGTTATTGGATGCTTTTGAAAGATGCACCATCGAGGTAGTGCACACCAGGTCCCTGCAGTGTGTAACCCCCATGGAGCATGTCCTTGAGCCAATGGGAAAGATGATTGCGGTAGCATGATGCATTTTTTAAAATCACGGTAGGCGTGCTCTGCCACAGCGGAGGTGGTCATTGGATGCTTTTGAAAGAGGCAGACTTGGACCACCAATTGCTGCAGCTTGGCACCTTTGAAATGACCCCAGGGGGCTATAAATGTGTGTCAGGGAGCCTTGTTTTTCCACTGCTCCCAGAGCCTGCTGCCAGAGACCCCTGACATGCTGTTTCCTCCAGGGACTGCTGCCTGAGACTCCTGATGTGCTGCTGCCTCCAGGGACTGCTGCTTGAGACCCCTGACCTGCTTCTGCCTCCAGGGACAACCGCCTGAGACCCCTGATGTGCTGCTGCCTCCAGGGACTGTTGCCTGAGGCCCCTGAAGTGCTGCTGCCTCCAGGGACTGCTGGCTCAGACCCTTCACCACCCAATTCAACCACAGAGTTTCCATGTCCACAGTGATGGCAAGGACAGAGAAGATCCATGCCAGTCCATTCACAAGTGAGGAGCTGGAGGTCCTGGTGGACGAGGTTCTCAAACAGTACCCAAGGCTATATGGTGTCCCTAATGTCATGGTAAGTCCTCAAAAGTGGTGGTGTAGGGCAGGGAGGGGACACATGTAGTTTGAGTGATGCAGTATGTGCCTGAGGGTGAGGTGTTGTGTCATGCACTGACACACATGCTGTCTCCAGGGGGAAGATGTGTGTCCCAATGTCACAGGGGTCCCTGCCTGCAGTTGTAGGTATGAGTGAACTGTGTTGTGTTGTCAGCCATCCAGTGAAGCAGTAGGTTGGTCATACCTGAGTCAGGATGGTTATTGCTTGCCTGAATGGCTGTGTGTGTCTCTGTTGTCCATCTCAGTATGAGCCCAGATGCCCAGCACACTCGCCGCCCACAAAGTCAAGGACTTATCACTTCACTTCCTGTGTATTTCCAGGCTATTTTCATATTGTACTCCAGCTATGCACCATCTTAGCCATGTAGATTGCACACGACCAGCCTTGTGTGTCAGGAATTTCTGTTTGTGAGTACATGTCCCTCAATGCAACACCTATGACAGAGTTATCTATTCACAGGGCAGGGACATTGAGTGTTGCGCAGTCTTGGACACCGATAGTCCACCCCCAGGCCCACGTTGATATGTGTTGTATGTGTTGCTCTGCCTAAAAATGCACTGGAGATGTGTGCAGGCCACATAGGGGTTTCAGTGCTGGCATCCTGGATGTGTGTGAGATGTGCAGGTACTGTGTTCCCCCTCACAACTGTATGCAATCACATCAGCCTGTCCCATGCAGATGTCACATGTGAGATGTACCGTAGTCTCTGATGGACATATAGTTTAATGTGTGATGAGTTTGTATCTTGCTGCTATATTGACGGATGTTGGTACATTACACTGTGTCACTGATCATTTCCCCCTCTTGTCTCCCATGCCTGCAGCTCAAGGTACACCAGCGTAAGGCCGTGTGGAGGGCATTGCTGCCAAGGTGTGAGCTCTGGGGGTCTCTAACCGATGGCGCACCCCCTGCCACAAGAAGTGGGACGACATCAGTCGGCTGGCAAAGAACATGGCAGAGATGACCTTGGGGCTGATTCCTCGCACTGGGCATTTGGCACTCCGCAGCATGACACCACGGATGGGCCGCATCTTGGCGGTGACCCAGCCTGAGCTGGATGCACGTTTGAAGGAGCATCAGCAGCAAGGCAGGTGTGAGTATTTGGGGAGGTTGACTTTGGCTGGGATTTGCTGCACGTGTACAGAGCCTGTGCCGGCTCTGGCCTATGTGATGTTGGTGATGTGATGCAGTAGCATGTAAGTGGCTGCTGGGCTGGGTGCCAGTGTCATGCATTCACCGTACCTGTACTTAAAAATGTAATTCACCATGCTGTGCATTTCCATTGCAGTCTGAGTTGTGCTCTACAGGTTTCTTCAGCATTATGGCAGTCTGGGAAATCACATTGGGAGTGTATGGCAGTGTTCCTAATCTGAGTGTGACTTCATCAATGTGTCCCTTGCATGCACCCAGATAGTTGAGGCCTAGACATCTGACAACAATGTGCACCAGTCGTTGGGCCCCAAAGTACAACATGGTGGTTGGCATGGGCTCTTCGCCATTGTGGACTGTCATGTTGTAGTCTGTGTCTGTGTTCCATCCAGATCTGTCAGTGGCAACAAGTGGTGTGCACCCATCATGTCCCTAGGTGTGCGCAGAGCTAGTTGTGTGTTTGGTTGAATATAACCACAAGCAGGGTGTTGTGCTGTGTGGCCCTCACATGCCTCAATCATGACTGAAATTCTGGGTTCCACGCACTGTTTGGGAGTATGTAGTGAGTTGCTGCGATGTGATTGCAGAGAGTGGTGTGCAACATGTGTATTTGATCATCTTTTGTAATGCATTGTTTGCATAGGTTTGTTGTGTTGCTGCCACTGACATAACCCTGCATCTCTCTCTCTTGCTAATCTCCAGTGGTCACGGAGGGACATGAGCCAGACAACAGTGGGGGTGAAAGTAATACAACAGCTCAATAGGAGCCCAGTGACACAGATGTCACCAGCGCCTCAGAGGGGGACCGGAGTCTGCAGGAGGAATCCCAGCCTGAGACGCAAAGTATCACATCATCTGATGCCAACGGGGATGCATCCATGTTGGCAGGCACAGGGAATGGGGACTCTACATTATCTACAAACCACGTAGCGGACAGTGCCCACCCTGCCAACTACTTCTTCTGGTGCTGCCCATGTCCGGCTCAGTAAGAGGGGTCGAGTTTCCTTCACACCTGGCACCGCTGCCCCAGCCCTTGTCCCCCCTGCTGCCATCAGTGCTGAGTCTGTGGAGCTTTTCCACCAGCTGTGTGTAGGCCAGACAGCTTTCCTCAATGCCTTCATTGACTATGACAAAAATTTGGCCCACATGGTTGCTTTCATGAAAGGGCATACATTCAGACGTGGGTGGGCTGCACCGGACTGTCCATGCTTTGTCCTCCACAGTGCTCTCTGCCCTCCAACAGGCACATAATCCCAGTCCAGCTCTGGGGCCTTTGTCCACCACCCATGTTGTGGCCATGTCTGACGATAGTGACCACGGTCCACAGACCTCACAGTCACGATACAGCACACAGAGCACACAGAAGCAACAACCCAAGCGGTCCCGTCCGCAGACACCACCCCCACAGAAGGGCAAAGCCACCCCAGAGCCCAAATACAAAAGCCCATCAGGCAACACCAAAGCCCAAAAAGCAAAGAAGCACATACCCAGAAGGGTTGCCAGCGCCTGCACCTGAGGCAGCTTTGGTGGTGTGTGTGCCTGTTGTGTCCACACCACTTTCCATTAATCCCAAGACAGGGAAGCCATTTAGAATCCCCAAGAAGTGGAAAGGCACCCCTCCACAATCTCCCAGCCACACTGTGTCTCATGTGATCAGGACTCAACCTCCATGAGCCACTACACCACCTGGTCCAAGCAGCCCTCCAGCTTGCCAAGCCACTGATAGCTCTACCGCAGATGGTCCGCTCTCTCCCTGGTCAACTGCTCCTCCTGTCCACGAGACACAGCCAGCTCCCAGTCCACCTGACAGCCAAGTCTGAGCGGTAGTTACACACACACTCCTGTCTCCCACACAGGTGGGCCTGTTCTGTCCATTGTTACCCCTGACTGTGTTGATGATCAGGAAAAGGTAGTGTGACACTATTCCCTGTGCAGCCTCTCATGTACTCGCTCGGCACCCTGAACTGGCCACTGGCCTTCCTGTTTTGCCCTTGCCTGTGCAGATTCTCATGTACTCACTCTGCACTCTGAACTGGCCACTGGCCTTCCTGGTTTGCCCTTGCCTGTGCAGATTCTCATGTACTCGCTCTGCACCCTGAACTGGCCACTGGCCTTCCTGTTCTGCCCTTGCCTGTGCAGATTCTCATATACTCACTCCCTGGACACTGGCCTTGTTGCTCTTTGCTGTGTTGGACTATTCCCTGTGCAGCCTCTCATGTACTCTCTCTGCACCCTGAACTGGCCCCTGGCCTTCCTGTTTTGCGCCTGTCTGTGCAGATTCTTATGGATGTGCTCTGCATTTTGTGCCTTGCTCTTCCCTACTGTTGGTGCCTATCTGTGCAATAGGTGAATAAAGACAGTTACTCCCGTTGACTGTTTTGTCAGTGGCCTTACTGAATAAAGTTATTTTGGTGTGTATATGGTTGACTGTGCCCAATGCTCTGTGTGCCACTTCAACATTGCCAATGTCTTTGTTCGCCTACTCTTTTATTACAGGGGTGACAGGGACTTCAGTTCTTCCTGACACTAATACTTGTGGGGTCTATGATGTCAATTGTACCTGTGATGCAGTTGTCATTTACATGATTTGGTGATGTTAGCTATATTCTTTACATGTCAGGTTGGGGGGCACTGCCAGCACAGAGTGTGATTCTGTCCACAGGTTTTCAGGCAGGCTGGCCAGAGTCATAATGTATGGGTTTTCTTCCTTTATGTGTGCCCAGCAGTGTATGTATGTGGTCATCTTGTGATGGCCAGTCATCCTAGCCCCATAGCCTACCTTAGATGTGCTCTTGTGTAGTCAAGAAGTGTGCAATGTGAAGGGGTGACTCTATAGTGAGTGTTGATGTGTGTGTGGCCCTGCATTGTCAACTGCCCACATATGTCACCCATGAGTTGTGTGGCTGTTGTTTGGATTGTTCAGACCTATGGATGTGGTTGTATGCACATGTGTGAGCTGTATGTTGTGCACTGTGCAGTGTGTTGGTGTGTCCATGCCGTTCTGTCTGACTCCTACTTGTTGTTTTGTTCACTTGGGAGTATGCAAAGTGTGTGAGTGGAAGGTCAGTGTTGTGTTTTATTGTTCATCCATGTGTCTTGACGCTGTTTGTGTAGACTGTGCAGACCTGCTGCTCCACAGTGCCGCTGTGGTTGTGTTTTCTCATGTATTGCTGTTACATGGTGCCTTTTTGCCTCCAGTAAGGCATGTGTGTGGTGTCATGCTATCTCCTCTCTGTGCTTTGGATGCCTACCCATTGTGGGTCTGCATTCCCTCTGTTTAGAACACCCTAAAAGCCCATCTATGTATATGACACCTAAAATCCACAAAAGCATTGAAGAGCCACCGTTTAGACCCATAGTATCCACTAGGGGATCCCTGCATGAACCAGTAGGGAAATTCCTAAAGATACTTACAGCCTCTGGTAAAGCACATGAAAAGTTACGTGAAAGATACTACTGACTTTTTATTGAAACTATCTGAAGTGACCATACAAGCTGAAGAACGTCTGGTCTTATGTACTGCAGATGTTAGATCTTTGTATACTTCTATCCCTCATGCTGGGGGCATTGAGTCGATTGAGAAAGCAATCTTGAACAGTGACATTGAAACTTCCATGCAACAATTTTTAATGGAACTCATGATGTTCACTCTATATCACAGCTACTTTGAATATGAAAACGCATGGTATCTGCAACTATCCAGCATGTCCATGGGAAACTGTGCGGCGCCCACATATGCCAACATATATATGAAAGAATTTGAAGACATGCATATCTACGGGAACTCCAACTGGACTGACAACATTATCATGTTCGACAGATACATTGACGATCTGTTTTTCATTTATACAAAAGAACTTTTACAACAATCTTTAACCACATTGAATACCATGGATGAAAGAATCCAACTCAAATGGCAAATGAGTGAAGATTCCATCACATTCCTAGATGTACAGATTACTAGAACGCTGAACGGCTTTGAAACTGATCTATACCGAAAACAGACTGATCGCAATAACACCTTGCATTTTTTAAGCTTTCACCAGAACTCCTTGAAGCGAAATTTACCTTTTTCACAAATGCTACGAGCAAAACGTATCACTTCTGATGAAAACATCGCAGGCAACCGCATAAAAGAAATGGGAACTAGATTCCGCGAAAGGGGTTACCCACAGACCATCATTGAAAAAGCAGAAACTCGTGTTTCGCTGATCTCTCGAGAGAAGGCATTGAAAAGAACCACTAAACCTCATAGCACCAGGATGGTGCTTGTATCTAAGTTCTCCACGCTCAGCACTACGTATAAAAAAATCATCTTAAAACACTGGCCGATCCTTAAATCAGAACAAGATTTCAAAGAACTGTTCGTAGATCCTCCTATTTTCGCATATAAGCGAAACAACAACATCAAAGAAATATTAGCTAAAGACACACCAAAATCAAGTGATGCAAAAGGCACTCGCCCCTGTATGAATTGCAATAACTGCCACAACGTGATTAAAGGAAACAATATTACTCACCCTATGAAAGGTTACAATATCAAGTTAAAAGTAAATGCTACATGCGATTCATCTAATCTGATATATCTACTAAAATGCCCATGTGGAAAGATCTACATAGGGAAGACAGAAAGGAAAATAAAAATCCGCCTTAATGAACACAAATCAAACATACGGATTAGAAATGAAAAATCTAACATTGCCGTACATTTTATGGAGCAAAAACACAGTATAGCTCAATTGAAATACATGGTACTGGAAATCATCCAGAAACGTGAAGGAAAGGACAATAATAAAACTTTATTGCAGCGTGAAATCTCATGGATTTATAGTCTTCAAGCAATGAAGCCCTTCGGGCTTAATGATAGGACTGAATTTAGTTGTTTCATTTAAAACTGTTACTTTTACCACAGTTTTGTGGCTTACTGATGCTGTTTATTCTTTATTGTGGCCCTCATTACTCGCAAGTCACTTTTATTGTTCACATCACTCGGTCGTTACACTTTACTCACGTTACACCCCCAATATGGCCGTGAGTCGCGCTTTAGTCCTTTGTTTATGTTTTTGAGCTTACGTAAACAATTGAGCCAATCAGGGCTCTTTTTAAACCTCACATAATTTACCGCGGTCACTTCCACATTCGTCTTCCGGACGCTGAACACCCGGCACCCATACTACGAACCCTCTGAAATAATGTAAGTCGGTTTATCGCCACCTTGTCACTATATGTTAGGCGTTGCCCTTTGGGGACCGCCACTTGTTAACTTATATTACTTTTCGTTCCCAGCAGTGTTACCGTTAGAAACTTGGACACTCCATCCTGTGAGTTTATCTCTTATTTACTTTCGTTTTTTTCGGCCGTTTTTTCACTAATCACTCATTGCACTTAACGCACGTACCGGATCCGCTTCACTTGCATGAGGTCACATCACATCATGTTCTTTCCACCACTGTCCGATTCAGTGATATTGTGATATGGTCGTAATTACATACTATTGAATGCTATATCCTTTTGGTTTTAGAGTCAAGACCTCCTAGAAAAAGGGCTTGGGAGCCCGAAATGCATCGGAGAAATAAGATAATGTCGATCAGAGGTTATGATTTATCCACATGAATTCAGAATGCACTGTAATAAATGTCACTTTTTGAAAAATAAACTAACGCAACTACTCTAAAACTCAGGAGTCTTCTTCGAAGAACCTACGGTGTGCCCTATTCAGGGATGCACTCATATTTTCTGTGAGCACTTAATTGCCAGTACTGGATGACGTACTAGGCTGGATACGTTTCCATGAGGGAGCACCCTTCCCTGCATTTGTGTCTCTCTTGGGTACACCATACCCAAGAGAGACACAAACGCAGGAGGAGATAAGACTAGTATCCTGCAATATAGCTGGATTATCAGCAAAATTTGATAACCAGGAATGGAGAAAGTATATCACCAGGTTTCAGGTGATTTGTTTGCTGGAAACCTGGGTGAAAGACTCTAGCCCCTTTCACCTAGTGGGGTATAAGTGTTTCTCTGTGTCTGCACAGAAGGCAACCTCGGGACAAGCTATGGGAGGACTTTCTATATTTGTAGACCTGCAGTTGGAAGGAGCTTGGACCAATTTAAATAGGCCCACAAATGAGATGCGGGCCCTCGGGTTTCACACAAACGGGCTAAACGTGATCCTGATCAACCATTATAATGCAGGGGCAGTTAAGGGGAGGGGATCCACAATTAAGCATGGGCGTAAAATCCGCTCCGCTCGCGGATTTTTCGGATTTTCGGCAAATACGCAATCCGCGAACTCTCGCGAATTTGTCGAAAATCCGTTAATCCGCTCGCGGCGGATTTTTTGCTTGGTTGCGGCGCGCGGCGTGGTGCACGGCGTTCACTTTCCGTCATTAAGCGTTTGCCGAGTTGTTTTTCTCGATCATATTTTGCGAGTGCTGCGCCATTTTGGATCTTGCTGCGTGATCCCGCGGGAGTTTGGCGCCCGCGAATACGTAATCGCGGCTTGCCACCTTGCACAGCACACCTCGCGAGAGTTCGCAATTGCGAACATGTAGTTGCGGCGGAAAGGAACAATCTCGCACTCTCGAAATAGAGATTTTGCAATTCTGCACAAGAAATCCACAAGCAAACAGGATAAACCTTCAGAAAATGATGATTTTTATCAGAATCACTCCTCAGGTTGACATTTGCATGGCCTTTTTTTTGCAAGGAGTCCATTTTTGGGGGGGGAGGGAAGGAAGTGCCCCACAGTCTCCAACTTCCTGTTCCTGTCCAGCAGGCTCCTCCCAGTGCTTTGTCCATCTCCTGGTCACTTTCATTTGGATCTGGAGCTGAAAGAATTACTTTTTGTGGGTGCTGCTGGATATTTGGATTTGAGGCCTTTTTGACTTTCTTTGGATCACTTTTGGATTAGAAATCAACTTTCACAAGTAAGTTTGTTTGGGGATTACAGTTGCTGCAACTACAATTTTGGAACTTTTTCAGAAAATTAAATAAATTATATTGTGGGTAGCCACAGTATCCAGTAGGACCAGGGTTGGTTATGGGTGCATGATACAACTGTTTTGTTGAATTTAAACACCATTGAGGCCATGGATGGGCTGGGATTGTGCTTATTTTTGTTGTTTTTGTCGTTTTTTTGGGGCTCCTGGTGGGGCCTTTTGCCCAGGGGTGGTGGTGCATGGATTGAGTGTGCCTGTGGTGTGGTCTCACTCTCTTTAATGTAAACATCATGAATGGCATTGGATTGTGGTGAATTTTGGCTGTTTTTCTGTTTTTTGGGGGTGTACTGTTGATGTGGACTGGCCATGTGGGTGGTGGTGGTTGCCATCTTGAGTGCTGGCTGGTACAGGCAACATGTGCTTGGGGTGCAAGGGGCCATTTTGAAGAGAGGCAGTGTCTGAGGCCTGCACTTATTTTGCCTACTTTTCATCCATTATGCCCAGGGGTAGTGAGTGTTGCATGGGCCTAGTCTTTCTGAGGGGAGTGAGTGTTGCATGGGCCTAGTCTTTCTTAGGGGTGTCTTCTTGAATTTAAACACCATTGAGGCCATGGATGGGCTGGGATTGTGCTGTTTTTTGTGGTTTTTGTAGTTTTTTGGGGGCTGCTGGTGTGGCCTTTTGCCCAGGGGTAGTGGTGCATGGACTGAGTGTGCCTGTAGTGTGGTCTCACTCTCTATAATGTAAACATCCTGGATGGCATTGGATTGTGGTGATTTGTGGGTATTTTTCTGTTTTTTTGGGGTGTACTGTTGATGTGGACTGGCTTGGGGTGTAAGGGGGGGCCATTTTGAAGAGAGGCAGTGTCTGAGGCCTGCACTTATTTTGCCTACTTTTCATCCATTATGCCCAGGGGTAGTGAGTGTTGCATGGGCCTAGTCTTTCTGTGGGGTGTCTTCTTGAATTTAAACACCATTGAGGCCATGGATGGGCTGGGATTGTGCTGATTTTATTGTTTTTTGTCATTTTTTTGGGGCTGCTGGTGGGGCCCTTTGCCCAGGGGTGGTGAGTGTTGCATGGGCCTAGTCTTTCTGTGGGGTGTCCTCTTGAATTTAAACACCATTGAGGCCATGGATGGGCTGGGATTGTGCTGTTTTTTGTGTTTTTTGTCTTTTTTTGGGAACTGCTGGTGTGGCCTTTTGCCCAGGGGTAGTGGTGCATGGACTGAGTGTGCCTGTAGTGTGGTCTCACTCTCTTTAATGTAAACATCCTGGATGGCATTGGATTGTGGTAATTTGTGGGTGTTTTTCTGTTTTTTTGGGGTGTACTGTTGATGTGGACTGGCTTGGGGTGTAAGGGGGGGCCATTTTGAAGAGAGGCAGTGTCTGAGGCCTGCACTTATTTTGCCTACTTTTCATCCATTATGCCCAGGGGTAGTGAGTGTTGCATGGGCCTAGTCTTTCTGTGGGGTGTCTTCTTGAATTTAAACACCATTGAGGCCATGGATGGGCTGGGATTGTGCTGTTTTTTGTGGTTTTTGTCGTTTTTTTGGGGCTGCTGGTGTGGCCTTTTGCCCAGGGGTAGTGGTGCATGGACTGAGTGTGCCTGTGGGGTCTCACTCTCTTTAATGTAAACATCCAGGATGGCATTGGATTGTGGTGATTTTTGGTTGTTTTTCTGTTTTTTTGGGGTGTACTGTTGATGTGGACTGGCCATGTGGGTGGTGGTGGTGGCCATCTTGAGTGCTGGCTGGTACAGGCAACATGTGCTTGGGGTGCAAGGGGCCATTTTGAAGAGAGGCAGTGTCTGAGGCCTGCACTTATTTAGCCTACTTTTCATCCATTATCCCCAGGGGTAGTGACTCAGTGTTGCATGGGCCTAGTCTTTCTGTGTGGTGTCTTGAATGTAAACATCATGGATGGCATGGGATTGTGCTTATTTTTCTGTGTTTTTCCATTTTTTGGGGTGTATAACTGAACTGATGTTCCTCTGTCTTCCATTGCTTTTAGGTGCACAAGACTCTAGAGAACCACCAGTGCCAGGAAGAAGTCCTGCAGCGGTGTGTGTGTGCAGCATAACGTCACGCGACGTCACGTCTGGACACAGACAACTCTGCAACTCGTGCAACTGCTGCCTGCTGTTCTGAAGAAGATGGCCCCAAAAAAAGTTACCTGTAGCTCCTCTAGCAAGAAAGTTGCCAGTAAGGAGCAGAAGAAGCAAGTTACCAAGGAGACTGGTGTGCCGGCCGCCCCTTTTTTTGGGAGTAAAAAAAAAAGTATGCCTGCAGCAGCAGCGGGATTTGCTGGGGACCAAGCTGGGAGCAGCACCCCCGCTCCATTGGGCTCAGTGCCACCACCACCACCACGCCAACTTAAGTCCAAGCCCTTCAGTGCTGCAGAGGCACTTAGTCTAGTTGTTCAATCACCATCGACCAGTGATGTTGGCTCATCGCAAGAAAGTAGCAGCAATGTCCCTCAATCAACACAGGTTGTTGTAACTCATCTGACGAGTGTTGAACAACCACAGCCGCAACAAAAACCACATGTGCAAGTACAAGCCCAAGTACATGTGGAAGGAGAGGCAGCGCAAGGAGATGCGCAAGCAGAGGTGCATGGAGGGTCACAAGTGCCCACAATAGTTGTTCCTCCCGAAGTAGGGGCACATCAGGAAATCGACAATCAAGGCGAGGTATCATTTGAGGAAGACACTCCTGCTGATGATCATTCATTGTCTTCCACACCCCTAGCAAGGAAGAGATCAAGGGTGGTGTCTACATCTTCTTCAAGCACACCTCCTTCTGATGATACGGATCAAAATTGGGAACCAGCACCACTGCCGTCTGAGAGTGAGGCACATGATCTGACAAAGGTAGTTAAGCGTAAAAGGAAGCTCGTCCAAAGTCTCAGAGTTATGGAGTGTGATGATGAGGCTCAACAAGAAGTGGCGGATACTGCTGCTGATGAAGACTCTGACAACGACGACCCAGTCATCATAAAGATCACTGCAGCCCCAGCGGGCATGCAGCAAACAGACATTTTGACCCTAGCCCGAAAAGCTGCTGAGCGTGATGATGATGATGTTGTCGACGAGGAGGCAGTGGAAACACCACAATCATTGGAGTTAAGTACACCAACTCGTACCGCTTCCATATTTCTTTCTCACAAGAAGGGACCTCCATCCACCTCGACCTTAATTAGTGGCGGTGAAAGTGCACAACGTACAAAAGTTGGGCAATCCAGATCCTCCACTTCATCTGGCATTAGCAGCATGACCACCACCACCAGTATCGCCGCCTCCTCCAGGCCCCACAGACACTTCAAGTCCCCAGTTTGGGACTTCTTTAGTTCGCCATTTGTACCCTTTGTAAGCTTGCAGTTAGTCGTGGTAAGTCAGGTACCAACTATGGTACCGGAGGCCAGAGAGGTCATCTTGAGAGACAGCACACTGTCCAATGGTTTGCGCACCTAGATGCGATCAAGGAAGCCCGAATTGGAAGTCAAGAAAACGTTGATGTTGCATCTGATGATGACGAGGAGGAAGAAGACGTGTCAAACACTTCACTTACACCCAGTACCCCTGTCAGCAGCACACCCCGTGTGAGGCACACTAAGAGTGTTGGAGCGAGTGAGACACCAACGCGCAAAAGTTCACCAGCGAGCATAATTGGGTCAACGAAGTCATTATCATCCCGTAAATGCTTGGTCCAGGGCAACATTAGAACCATGTTTTCTTCAGACGCGCCATATGAACGCAACCACCCACTGACGCGTCTGTATAACACTAAGCTGGCTAAAATGCTAGCTGTGGACCTTCTCCCTTTTTCTTTTGTAGAAGCGGTAGGTTTTCTAGAATTAGTGGCAACGCTCTGCCCTAAATGGAAGGTTCCTAGCCGGTTCTATTTTGCCATAGTTGCGGTTCCAGCACTACATGAAGATGTGCTGGAGGCGATTGGGGTAGCTTTGCAGAAGAGTGCTGTTCACACTATACATCTGACAACAGACATGTGGACCAGTGGCGCAGGCACTGATTACATGTGCATCACTGCACACTGGGTCTCTTTTTCAGGTGTTAAAGCAAAGCTAAACGCAGGTGTTGACCCGGACCAAGTTTTTAAAGCTGCTCGGAAACATGCAACACTAGCCATGTTTGGCTTGGAGAAAAGTCACACAGCAGAAAACATTTTGGACGAGTTTAACAAAAAGGTCTTTCACTGGCTGTCCCCAAAAAAACGCCAGATTGGTTATGTTTCCACGGATAATGGCGCCAATGTAGTTAAGGCCATGGCGATGGGTGCATATTTCAGAGTGCCGTGTTTGGCGCACTGTATCAACCTGGTAGCTCAAAAATTCTTGAGTGATAGAGACAGTACAGCGTTCGAGGTAATGGCCACCTGCCGCAAAATGTGCAACCATTTCAGCCATTCTTTTAAGGCCCGGAAGCATCTGAGGAGGCTTCTACTTGAACGTCGAATGCCAGTGAAAGCACTCACCCAGGAGGTGGCAACACGTTGGAACTCAACCTTCTACATGCTTGAGCGTCTGTATGAGCAGTATACGGTACTCGATCACTATTTCTTAACAGAGGGTACAGCTCAGAAGGACCTGCGGATGGGTGCGGCGCAATGGGACTTAGTTAAAAGCCTGACAGACATGCTTCGTCCTTTTGAGTTCTTCACGCGTGCAGTCAGCCAGGAGGACTGTAATTTGGGACAAGCTATCCCATTGTTGTGCATGCTGGAGCACCAACTGAAGGCGGTGTCTTCTGAGTTAGAAAAAGATTAAAAAAACAAAGACCCTTTTCTTTTGTCGGAGAAATTATTAGAGCGCCTACGTGGTGATGAACGTCTTAAAAAGATCAACTCAGAACAGCATTACATTTGTGCTACTATTCTGGATCCACGCTACAAAAAGGCGCTGGCAGGCCAAGCATTCTTTCCTTTTGCTGATGAAGATGTTAAAAAGTACAAACGTTGGCTAGGCTGGTCAGCCAAGAGGTTTGAAAAAGAACGGCAGGATATTGAAGGAGAAGGCAGTACATCAGCATCAGCATCAGCAGGCCATCCCCAGTCAAAAGAATCCACTTCTGCACCTGTGGCTGTGGCACAAGTGACCTCTCAGCCGTTAAAGACACCGGCAACCGGATCATCTGCACCACACACAACAGTAACAGTGGCTGCTGTAGAGGATTGGCTAACTTTGCTTGGGTATGGTTCTCGAAAAAATGTCACAGGCACAGCAAAAAGTAAGCAAAGTGGAGGAACCATTGGGGACCTTGAGTCGATGGTGCAGGACTATCTGAATGACTCAACAGAGGCCTTTCTTAATGATGAGCCACTGCAGTATTGGCATGGGAAAAAACAATTGTGGCCACAGCTCTCCAACCTGGCTATAAACTATTTGTCTTGCCCACTCGCAAGTGTGTCTTCTGAACGTGTTCTCAGTGCTGCTGGTGGCATTGTAACTCCCAAACGGAGCCGCCTCTCGCCCAAAAATGTGGAGCGGCTGACAATGATCAAGATGAATCAGCACCTCATACCACCAGATTACAAAGTACGAGAAAGCACGCCGCATGAAGACGAGGAGGACGGCAACGTAGATGAGGGGATTTGTTCTCTGTTCGGTGACACTGACCTCATCCTGCCTGAATTCGCAGAGTATGATGACGAAATCTTCTTCTTATTCCCTCTTTCTTTTTCGTCCTTATTCAATTTTATTCCTGTGTGTCTGTCTTTCTTTGTTTTGCACAGTTAATTTAATTCAAACTTTAATCACCTAATCCCAAAAACAAGCCCATCAGCAGAACTGTCTGCACTTGTTTGCTTATTGATTTGAAGGTGCCGCAGTCTACATTCCTCAGGTTCACAAGTTCAGAAGAACATGCTCCTCTATCCTCCTCCTCCTATTTCCCTCAAAGCAGAGGGCTGGATTACGCCCAATGAAGAAAGACTCAGCACTTGTGGGGGTGTTCTACTTCTTTGCGGGTGAGTTGACGGCTCTGGGCCCATTGCTGTGACGCTCTAATAATGGATAAAAGTGTTTAGGACCAAATATGAGGCGGAAATTTCTTGCCGTTTTTGCTGACTTGCTTGCCTTTGAGGTGCTCTTTGGCGGGGTTCCGGGTGTTTGGGGGTGAGTTTTGGGGTCTGGGAGCACTGCTGCGACAGTCTAATCTTGATTGCATTTGATTTTCAGGAAATCCGTGGTGGAAAACAGGATTTATGATGATGATGACCTAGCTGCACAGCGCGTTTGGACCGAAGGCCGAGAGATATTGTAAGTATGAGATTTTGCTTTTTGGCTGTTTGGGGGTGTTGTCGCGTGCTTTTTTGCGGGTGGGTTGGCGGGTCTTGGGGCATTCCTGGAAAGGTCTAATACCGGATAGGAAAAGCCTTTTTTTTGCTATTTCTTCTGACATCTTGCTCAATGTAGCGTTTTGGGGGGCTTCCTGGTGTTTGTGGGTGGGTTGCGGGGTCTCTGTCGAAGCACTGCTGCGACAGTCTAATCTTGATTGCATTTGCTTTTCAGGAAATCCGTGGTGGAAAACAGGAGTTATGATGTGTCATGTATTCCTATAGGTTCTGAATCGATCCCCCTATTCCTGACCCTATTCTGGTTAAACTAACTATCAAGTTAACTAACAGTCAGCCCATGAGGCAAGAAAAGCCCCCATGATGCAGATACCGTTATCTGACGCAGTCACACTACGGCACAGGAACGTGTTATCTGATTAGGTCATAACGCTTGAGATCTAATTAGACAAGCGACATTCCTCCAGCCCCTGATAAGGCATACGACGTTCTCATAACAAATCAAACCTATGACAACCTGGAAAATCCGTGTGGCCATTGTTTTGATTTCACAGAGAACTTCAGTAAAAGAATGTGCTAACGAGCAAGTCGTATGACATCTTTATTGACGTATCTATGTCCATCCTTACGTCAATCTCGGCACCTTTAAGGTATAAATATTGCCGATCTTGCCCTATGCAAACACACGCGTGGTGACGAGACGGAGCAGCCATACTTGCCGAAGCCCAGAAGCAGAGCAGACCCCGCTGGCAGCAGCCCCGCCTTCCTGACGCGCTGAGAGACGCGCTGCTATCTCCTACTGAGAGACCCAGCACCGGCGCTTTCGGGCAGCCCTCGCAGGCAGCCTGGAATATCGAGAGCAGAGAAAGAGATACCATTCCTCATTCATCCTAACTTCCAGGTACAGAACTGAATAACCCCTCACAGAGAATTCTTTAGTTATTCACTTGGCAAAAACAAACTTAACTTAAACTGTAACTTTCTATTCCCGCCCACGCATTAGACTTAGGTCAGGTACACGGGGTAGGCGTATTTAGAAACACCAGTTGAGTACGTTTAGTCAAATGTATATGTGTATGTAAATATATTTTAATCATTTTAAACATCATATGGCTCAGAAACCATATCAATGTTTTTACAGTATTATTTTATACTATTGCTTTTAATGTATGCACTTTACTTAACTATAAGTATTGCAATAATATCGATCCATTTCTCTTGTACGAGAAAAGAGACTGATCAATAAATAACACCTTTTTATTGAACACGCCCGTCTCTTCCTTTTCTCTACAATCTGATGAGACTAAGAATGCACGTACTGACTAAGTAAAATAATTGCCTTGTGCTCACACGACTCTGGAGATACACTCTTGATTAGGGGAGAGCAAAGTTGTCATGTTCTATGGTTGTCAGAAACTAAATCCCTTCTTGTCTAATCAGGGGAGATAATTCTTTCCTGAACATTCGAGAAAGTTTCTAGCGAACTCTGAGCTACGCTGGCAAACCCAAAACTTAAGTCTAGTATCAACAGTAGTAGACCTAGTTAACGTCTGGCCTAGGCCTTTACTGCTGTAGGTATTATTCCAATGCGCAGAGCCTATTGGGAAGATAGGAACTACACTACATGGCGCCCAACGTGTTTGGAAAGGGCGATAAAACTAACGTAAGACATTTAGAGTAACTCAGTCGTGCTTTCTCACTCAGACCCCTTTTCCCAAATACTCCAAAGACGTCTGGAGTGGGTGAAAGGTAATATCCTCCAAAACCTCGCAGGAGGGAACTCCTATGTAAGGTTCTTGGTATAGTCAACGTTGAAGGATACACTGTTCCAAAATATTGTGCATCTAATCTTTGTTCCATAAGAAACCTGATCTGCAAACAAACATAATACCATCCTGTCGGTAAAATGAGAGACAGTGATGAAGAAAGAGAGGCAGTTAGATTAGCAGCTGAAATAGTAGCAGCTGATACTGCAGCACTAGATGCGGACGGGGATATAATACTCATCCCGGTCGCCAAAAGGAAATCTATAACCTTAAAACTTATAGAAAATGGACTGACACCTAGAGGTCGCACAGTCATATTCGTAATTGAGGCACACAAATATCGGCAGACAGAGGTATACTATACATGGATACATTTTCCAGCAGCAAATTCTGTAACAAAGTACTTCCACTATTACAAAATAGAGGTTCCACCCGACATTTACACTCCTTTCGAGGAGGTGGAAGTACCACTCAAATTCCAAGAGCATTTGCTCTTATTTGATGGCGCCCTAATACATAATAATCACATCACCAGGCTCGGTCCTTTAGGTAGACCAGGAGCAACGTGGCCGGTCTTAGCCGGATACACACAACACCCAGACATCGAAGGAATGTCTACTGGAGAGCTGTTAATACAGCTAAAACAATTACTAAAAATTCATAGACAATTAGTCCAGTATGTAATGCGGACTTCAACAATTCAGCCAGCGATTAAACTTCCACAGCTGACCCCTCACCAGGGGAACACAAATAAAATCACACCACAGAACATCCAATCCTGCCTAGGTAAAGTTCCGGCTAAACGAGAACAAATACCATTCTGGTTGGCACAGAAAATCACCCAAATAGAGGCGGTGTTTCCTGACACCACCCCGCTAGAAAAACACAGGATTCTGACTATATGTCTACCAATGGGAATCGCACCACACATAGAGGACTGTGACACTTGGGGTACAGTCTTTGCTTCAATCTACACAAAAACGCACGGTGTTCCATCCATTTCGGTAATACCAGATGTGCTAAAACAAATTCAAGATGAATACGGTCCAGAACCAGCTTTAACTCTTGGTATGAAATTACTGAAAGACTTCAAGCAGGTCTCGGCTATATTATTAGCCAATATAAAAGGTGAAGCAGCAAACGTGGCGATCCGCCAGAGGTTAAAAGAGACAGATATAGCAGACCAACCAGCTGAAATTGCCAGAATCATAGAAAAATCCTATGAAGAACTAGGTAGAGATAGTTTAGGTGGAATACCAGTAAAACCGCAACTGACTGAAAGTCCAGAAAAAATATTTTTTAATAATAATTCACCAAAAAAGAACTGGGATGGAAACAAACAATCCAATCCAAAAGAAAAGAAATTCCAGTCCCGAGGAAGGTCTCCTAGGCGAAGGGAGAAATCTCCGAACCAGAGACACAGGTCACCCCAGAGTGACCCCTCTGGGAAAAGATATAACCTTAGAAATAGGGATAATATTAAAAAACCTGATAGATATCAAGACATTGATACACGTCCCTCTCAATCTTTTCAGACTTCCTCGCAGAAATCGGAAAGAAGAGGACGATCAGAACAAAGAGAAGAGCACGCCAAGTCCAAAGACAAGGAACCTGCTCAACAAAAAAAGAAATTACAATTTCCAAAAAAGAAGGTAGCCAGTATCAAGGTAGTTAACAATGCCGAGAATACTGAGGACACAACTGAAAAACGGAGAGTGGGCTCAGACAATGCTAGACAGCGCAGCAGAAGTGAGCATAGCTCGCAAAGTCCTTATGAATCATCTGGAGACAGTGGACACGAATGAATATCTTCAAGTGGAAACTGCGTACACCAGAGTTAGCAAACCTCACAAAATATACGAAATAACATTGCGTATAGAGGGAGATAAGACTAGGAAAATAAGGGGACTATTTGGGGATAATCTCTCCAAGGGCTATGATATCCTTCTAGCTGAAAAAGACTGGCCACCAGAGTTTGTCAGGGAGTGCCCTCATGGCGAAGAAGTAATTATGCCTGCCTTCTCGAATCAAATCCCGATTCATAAAAAATACACACTTGCTAGAAAGTGGGCAGTGGCCTTAGCACCTGCTTTATATAAAAATCATGTAGGATGGGATGAGGATTCTCCTCCTCACAAAATCCAGTTAAAATCACAACCTACTGCACAAAGGCAGTACCCAATTAAGCAAGAAGCTAAAAAACAGGTAAATGAAATACTAGATCAGCTAGAATACCAGGGGGTGATTGAAACTTGCACCTCACAAATGAACAATCCTTTGTTTCCGGTCTCCAAACCAGACAATTCATATCGTCTAGTTTTGGATTACCGACACCTTAACACATGTTGCAAAACCTTTGCAGTGCAAAACTCACACAGTGCTGCACTAATGAATAACATAGTGCGCAAAAAATACAAAACAACCTTGGACATCTCCAATGGATTCTTTTGTCAAAACATAGCACCAGAGAGCAGATATTTAACTGCATTCTCAGTAAATGGCACTCAAAAGCAATTCTGTCGGTTAGCCCAGGGGTACAAGAACAGCCCGGGGGTATTCTCAGCGAGAGTAACAGAATTACTACATCTATATGATGATGAAGCATTATCTTATGTCGATGACATTTACTTAACAGATGATGACTTGGAGACTCACTTGAAAAGAGTGAACACCATAATACTTGGGTTCGCTGCAGAGGGTTACAAATTCAACTTTAAAAAATCCAGAATTGCCCATCTGACAGTCCTGTTCGTAGGATATGAATTATCAAGTGTAGCCTGGCTTACAATCTTCTAGAACTAGAAGAATTAAAAAATCTAGAATATGAAAAAACATATCCTCTGCCAATCGATATTCTGCCTCTACGACATTACGCCTGTGTAATCTATACAGACGGACATGCTCAACCCTCCGTTTGGGGAGAACAAGCATACAACCCCACATGTGAGATTACAAAAGAAGTGTGGTGCGGAGGTAAACTAAAACCTCTATTAACAAAGACACACTCAGTAGAAAGTAATTCAGAACAACAAACTGAAATTTTAGCTTTAAAAATGGCGCTAGATAATGCGGATCGCGAATTCCCGACACTTATAGTGTCAGATTCATATTACTGCGTCAAATCATATAACAAGGATTTGCAGACATGGATTCAGAACGATTACAAAGATGACACAGATGCAACAATAAAGCAGAAACTGCTCTGGGAACAAATAGCTCTTTTACAAAAAGAACTACCAAAGACTCACGTGACTCACTCACTGAGTCATCAGCGTGATGGCGTTCATGTTGTAGGGAATTCATTGGCTGAGACAGCCACAGCGGCAGCCACTAAACCGGCTCCCGTAGATCGAAAAAAGCGTACATTAAAATACATTGACGGTGAAACAGTGCTGGCAGTGAAAACGTCATCAAAAGGCGACTGCTCAGCGTTACCGATCAACTATCCACTCAATTATACATACATAATCGATGCAAACTCCGTCCCTTTTGCTCGAATCCCTGGAGTGGAGGATAGAGTGATTCCAAACATGGACAGGAGAAGCTTGTTAATCGCAGACGCACACATGGGCGAGGGTCTCAGACACCTTAAAATAAAAGATTCTCTGGAAGAATTACAATCACGGTACTGGTGGCCAGGCATGAGCCTGCATCACACCATGTTTGTAAAAAACTGCCCAAACTGCAACAGAGATCGCAGTGGGGAGAGAAACGGTTTAATACCTCGTCGTATCAAGGCAGATAATATGACCAATAAAAAGCAGGGCTTGCGATTAACATATACAGGCTAGTTTCCACTTATAATGTAGATCACCAGCACTCGGCTGACGTCCGGACTGTTATACAAAGATTTGCGAGTCTAAATGGCATATACGCTAAGAGCATGCTACGTTCGACCACTGTTTTCACTCAAGCCCATCAGCCTGGGGGGAAACATGGCCGAATGAGCACAGTCCAGCGGGAATCTTCTCACTTCCTTCCTGAGGGTACGGGATGGTGTAAAGAAAAAACAAGGCATAAAGCAATCTATAGCGGAAAGGAAATTAGGTTGGGGAGCTGGGTGGGTCAAACATCTAATAAGTGTCCAACGTAGTCTAAATAACTTGCCAAGAAATTCTCTGAAGGGATTCAGTCCGTACGAATTATTATTTGGAACTAGAATGATTATCTCTGACCTCGACAGTCAGACTTCAGTGGTTAAAGAAAAAAGCTTTGATGTCAAAGACCGTTTGGCTATTTTGCAGGACTTAAACAAAACAAGAAAAGACCTGAGCAACATACAGTTGAAACAACAGCCAACAACCACTGAAGAATCACCACCTGTCCCAGCAAGACCTGTCTGGATTCCAAAAGTCGGGGATCTAGTCAGGGAGAAGATCGCGGTAAAGAAGGAATTTGGGCCTTCTTACAGAAAAGCAGTTCCTGTCTTGTCTGTCAACGGGACAAGATCAGTTGTACTACCGCCACTTGCTGGTAAAAAGGAGAACCGAGTTGTATCCATCGACCTGGTAAAACCACAACATGTGGCCGATAACAAACAGTAGGCCAAGTGGACTCCCAATAAGTAGCAGAACACCAAGGTTTGCTACCAGTACAGAGGTCCTAACAAAGAGGCTCATCACATTCGAAACGCCTACAGAAGAACAACAAGGACTATGCAACAATGCAATAGAACTCAGACCTCTGAAAACCCAAATAAAAACATTTAGCAGAGACACACCAATCTATAATGAAGTACCAAGTGAAAATGCAAGCAACAAAAATCCTGAAGCAATTGGAACAATTGACAGAACTGCATCCGGCTACTTCATCAACTTCGATGATTCCTCTGAAAGCCTCAGTGAATCAAAGACACAGCCATCATCAAAATCCTTTAAAGACAAAGCTAAGGAACTTTTGAACCAACTGAAAGAAACATATCTGATTTCTCCATGGATTGAATTTTGGTTGGGTTTATCCTCATACTTTGGCTCATCATGGTATTAACTTTGGGACGCTTCATTGAGGGAAAATATGCTAAAATGGACACAGCAAGTCAGAACATCAACTTGGTCCTCAGACCACACACATCTTCACACGTCGAGAAAAGAGAACTTTCTTCAGCCAACTTCACAGCCAATCCTATACCTGGTGGGGTAGCCTGGGACAACACTGACTATGAAATTTATGGTCCGGTCGAGATCCTGAAATATCCACACCAAATCAAGATCTCCTTGAGTGACTTTGCAAAACCAAACTCATTTGCTGATAATTGGGACTTCGAAAGCATTAATAACATGATGTCTGATTTAGTAATGTCTGCTAAATTTACAAAACATGATTATTTGCAAGGTTCTACAAATTATGACAGTATGTATTGCTATAACCACTATGGTAATCACTTTTTACATAAATCTGCACAACCTAGAAATGTTTTAAATTATAATCAATGGGAACATTGTGCAACACCTCCAAAAGGGAGCTCAAGAACCGTTTACGACAAATATTCATATTTTTCAGGTTTTAACACAAGTAATGCTGAAGCATTTTATTTTAAATTGTCAAACAAGACAGGGATGATAACCATGATAACCAACACAAAGTTGATATATTCAGATTCATTCTTCGAAGAAATGAATACTTTTGGATTTGATTATTGGGACAAAAATGTTGATTTGAAAAGTGTTTGGGGTACAAAAGAATGGCAAGTACAGGGTTTAGAAGCTTTGTTTAGAGCTTGCATGATCCCAGAACAAATGATATTTTTAAAAAACACTGTTCAACAAACCACCTGTCTTGGCCTAGCCAAAATCAAAGATTTAAATAAACCGTCTATTCCAAAGCCAACAATGTTTAGCAATAGCTCTGATACGGATAAAGAGATAGACGTAAACCATATATTAAACCAAAACAGAACACATCCTGATTGGAAACAATGGTTGATCTGGCCCACAAATACAAATAACTGTCAAGACAGATTCCTGAATAAAACACAGGGGTTCAAAATGACCAGGCCAGACCCTAGATATCCCCAAAGACATCACCCAGGGATAATAACAACCTACAGTGTGGGCAAATTATGCCTTCAGTGGCTACAAACTTCCACACTGCCTGAAATTAAGCAACACCTAACTTTACTTACTGATGGTGCTGACTTGCGTGATTTCATAATGGGACCACGCAAACAGCGTCAAAAGCGTTTCATAGCAGCCTCTGTATATGCAGCATACAATGAGGCCTGGAAGGTTAATCAAATTGAAACAGCAGAGAGAATACGGGAAATTGACCGTATTAATTTGGAAAAATCACTTTCTGTAGTGGACAATGGGTTAATGACTCTGTCCTCCAGAATTTTTTCATTGAACAGCATTGTGTCTTCAGCAATCGATATATTATCGCAAGACTTACTGTTATTACAACATGGTCAGTCACAATTGCGTTCTATTGTACAGCTTGGCTGGACGTTACAAAATCTGCGTTCAGGCTATGTGCCTTGGCGTTTAATCAACACAACGTCACTATTCCAAATCTTTAACCTTACTGATAGACAAATCGGTATGGCGCAAAAGGGTGCTGATTATACAATCTTGAGCATTGAAAAACTAGAAAGATTACCAATGACAATGTCAGAACGACCTGTCAGTGAATGGATAAACCACGGAATCATAAATATTCCAATCTCAACCTTCAGGTTTCAATACTGCCAAAAATATATACAGGCTGGCATGTACGAGAAATTGGGGAAGGGGTACCTTAAAACAACTTGGAACCTGCCCTATTCACATGCATGTGTCAGTAATAAAGGACAGAAAGTGTTTCTTAGTGGCAACAATTGTGCCATGTCACTAAGCGGCACGCTTCTGTGTAACGGAATTAGTTTGCATGGAGCCTGTGAAGGGAATTCATACAACCTTTCATGTCACCAGCAAGGCGCACCTGCAACTGAAATAGAACCATTCTTTCAAAGACTCTATAATGGGAGTTACATTCTTATTGTAGACAGCAAATGTTGTAGTCTTATGCCCGGGACTCCTTATCTAGTCACTACGACTGCGAAGGTCAAGTGCTGTGGACGTTCTTTGTTCCCCAGCTCCTTTCCAGACAGGGAGGCAAGGGCATGGCCCAGTTTGAAAATTACTTCTATTCGAATAGATACTTTAAGCAGAATGAAAACAGTGCTTCTTCAGACGCCTACAAGGCTCACGTCATCAAAAGAAACGTATGATCTACAAGTCGCAAGGACGACTGCAGAGATACATACATTATTATCGACTAATTCCCCCGTACATTTCGCGGAAATCCTGAGCGAAATCTTAAATATTTCTGATACCACTGGGGTCTCAAAGGTATTTAAGACAGTATTTTCGATGGCATTAACACCATTCAAAGCCATACTGGGTATTTTTCCAGATTTCGTCCATTCGATTTTTGGCGGACTTCCCCTGATCCTGGGACTAATTGCAGGAATCCTATTCTTAGTCCTTATTTTTCGTTATGGCAACCCATGTCACAGATCAAACTCTCGCGACAATGGAAGAAACAATCCTAGCCATTGGATACCGGGACCGGATATCAAAAATCCTGGGACTCTCCCGGCTTAGAGACCTGAACATGACTTGGTTTCTATCATTTCGACCAATGTGGCAAAGATGTGTTTTACCTGTATTGAGGTGTCTGCTATGCGGAGAAGAATGCGTGTTAGACACCTGTCTGACGCTACAATCGGATGCGCCAGTGGATGCAGATACATTGTTGGTTCCTACCAAGGTTCACGCTTTGTGCTGCCCTCAAAGGCTGCCAATCCTGATGACGGCATTCGTGGAATCTTCACCACTACGATTGAAGAGTAGTGAAGTTCAAGATGAAAGCAGCATCGATCAGGTACGACCTTCTGTCAGCAATGCGAATCAGAATGTCTATGGAGGCAATCATGCGCACGAATGCATGGTTACACCTATTTCCGACTTAGTGGAACTTTCCCATGAAGCTGTTGACAGTTTTTTCGAAAGCCTTAATGATATGATGTTCTCTCCAGAACAGAAATAGAGACTTTTGAGCAAGCTCGCACACGGCGTTCCCTGAATTCGGCCTTCAACTTTAAAAATAAAGTCACATGAACAATTTTTCCCACCAGTTCACGGACAACAATTTTTTAGCAGCCCCAAATTATTTTTTACAAAATTTTCGGGACACTTATCTTCTGCTTAAAGTAAGAAACTATTCCTAGAGAACTAAGATTTCTATTTTTAGATACTTTATAAACTTTAGTTGCCCGCTGGTATGTTCACAAATATTTTATTATGTGATGAAATGGTCTCGAACTTTCTTTCTGTATAGCCATATTAAGAGCCATTTCATGTGTATTTCTCATATACCAAATAAGCAATAATGTCTACAAATGCGTGTTTACTTTAGCGTTTAATTCATAGCTTAAGTGCATACAATATATATGACTGCAATTTTTCAGTATATTTGAAAATTTCAAAATGCATTTATGTATTTTGGGGTGGTGAGGTATACACTATACTCTATAGTATGTTGTACTATGTTATACTATGCATAGATTAGTAAATATGACCATAGTTAGCGTGGAGTGGGTGTCATGTATTCCTATAGGTTCTGAATCGATCCCCCTATTCCTGACCCTATTCTGGTTAAACTAACTATCAAGTTAACTAACAGTCAGCTCATGAGGCAAGAAAAGCCCCCATGATGCAGATACCGTTATCTGACGCAGTCACACTACGGCACAGGAACGTGTTATCTGATTAGGTCATAACGCTTGAGATCTAATTAGACAAGCGGCATTCCTCCAGCCCCTGATAAGGCATACGACGTTCTCATAACAAATCAAACCTATGACAACCTGGAAAATCCGTGCGGCCATTGTTTTGATTTCACAGAGAACTTCAGTAAAAGAATGTGCTAACGAGCAAGTCGTATGACATCTTTATTGACGTATCTATGTCCATCCTTACGTCAATCTCGGCACCTTTAAGGTATAAATATTGCCGATCTTGCCCTATGCAAACACACGCGTGGTGACGAGACGGAGCAGCCATACTTGCCGAAGCCCAGAAGCAGAGCAGACCCCGCTGGCAGCAGCCCCGCCTTCCTGACGCGCTGAGAGACGCGCTGCTATCTCCTACCGAGAGACCCAGCACCGGCGCTTTCGGGCAGCCCTCGCAGGCAGCCTGGAATATCGAGAGCAGAGAAAGAGATACCATTCCTCATTCATCCTAACTTCCAGGTACAGTACTGAATAACCCCTCACAGAGAATTCTTTAGTTATTCACTTGGCAAAAACAAACTTAACTTAAACTGTAACTTTCTATTCCCGCCCACGCATTAGACTTAGGTCAGGTACACGGGGTAGGCGTATTTAGAAACACCAGTTGAGTACGTTTAGTCAAATGTATATGTGTATGTAAATATATTTTAATCATTTTAAACATCATATGGCTCAGAAACCATATCAATGTTTTTACAGTATTATTTTATACTATTGCTTTTAATGTATGCACTTTACTTAACTATAAGTATTGCAATAATATCGATCCATTTCTCTTGTACGAGAAAAGAGACTGATCAGTAAATAACACCTTTTTATTGAACACGCCCGTCTCTTCCTTTTCTCTACAATCTGATGAGACTAAGAATGCACGTACTGACTGAGTAAAATAATTGCCTTGTGCTCACACGACTCTGGAGATACACTCTTGATTAGGGGAGAGCAAAGTTGTCATGTTCTATGGTTGTCAGAAACTAAATCCCTTCTTGTCTAATCAGGGGAGATAATTCTTTCCTGAACATTCGAGAAAGTTTCTAGCGAACTCTGAGCTACGCTGGCAAACCCAAAACTTAAGTCTAGTATCGACAGTAGTAGACCTAGTTAACGTCTGGCCTAGGCCTTTACTGCTGTAGGTATTATTCCAATGCGCAGAGCCTATTGGGAAGATAGGAACTACACTACAGATGATGATGACCTAGCTGCACAGCGCGTTTGGACCGAAGGCCGAGAGATATTGTAAGTATGAGATTTTGCTTTTTGGCTGTTTGGGGGTGTTGTCGCGTGCTTTTTTGCGGGTGGGTTGGCGGGTCTCTTGGGGCATTCCTGTGAAGGTCTAATACCGGATAGAAGTGGTTTGGACAAAATCCATAAGGAAAAGCCTTTTTTTTGCTATTTCTTCTGACATCTTGCTCAATGTAGCGTTTTGGGGGGCTTCCTGGTGTTTGTGGGTGGGTTGCGGGGTCTCTGTCGAAGCACTGCTGCGACAGTCTAATCTTGATTGCATTTCCTTTTCAGGAAATCCGTGGTGGAAAACAGGAGTTATGATGATGATGACCTAGCTGCACAGCGCGTTTGGACCGAAGGCCGAGAGATATTGTAAGTATGAGATTTTGCTTTTTGGCTGTTTGGGGGTGTTGTCGCGTGCTTTTTTGCGGGTGGGTTGGCGGGTCTTGGGGCATTCCTGGGAAGGTCTAATACCGGATAGAAGTGTTTTGGACAAAATCCATAAGGCAAAACCTTTTGGCACTTTTTGTAACTTAGGGTTCGTTAGGGTTAGCCCTAGCAGCAGGATTGCATGTGTTTCAGAGGTGTTCTATTGCAACTCAGTTCTGGGGTTTTAGAGCACTCTTGGAGCGATGCTGGCTATGGATACTTTTGCTTGCTTGCAAGTGGTTTGAATACAATCCACTGTGGGTAAGGGTGTATTTGGGCCTACTTTTACTTTTAAAGTACGTTTTGTCACCATTTTTCTGCTAGGCCTCGTTTTTTGATATCTGATTGGGGGTCTTCTACATTTGCAACTGGCTTTAGTAAGGGTCTTGGTGGGAGCATTGCTGGGAAGGTCAAATTTTGTTCTAAAACACAGTTTACAGTACACCTACCTTGAGGGGAAAGATCCGCTATAATATTTTGGCCATACTTATTTATCCTTAAAAAGGTGACTTAGACAGAGTACGCAATTTCAAAAATATTGTACTGTCTATTAGGGAAATCAAAGTGTGACTTTTTGCACCACACAGCGTACATACCTTATATTTATTTATCAGTGGTATTGTAATAGCACTTCCTGTTTTCCGTTCAATAATTGCAGGCCGGGTTTCAGTCAACATCCGCCAGGCAGGCAGTGGACAGGGTGTCTTCTGTCAGTGGTCACCAACATTGATGGATGAAGCGTCAGCTGGAATGGAGGAGTGCCGCTAATAAGAGGAATTGTTTGCTGCATGCAACTTACTTACCAAATTCAACAGGACAACTCTAACAACATACAGAATACAGATACAGTATCCATTGTTTTCTTCTATGAGTGTGACTGCATGTGGTTAGCTTTAGTTTGTACCCAAAGATTTCTTTATCTTCAATTATTGTTTGTCCATGCTGTGCTTTTTTTTTTCTTCTCTCAACAAAACCTACCCAAAAAGAAACCCCCATTCCCATCCATTTTCCAAACCCTAACCCTCTTCCCCCGGGCTGTGTGGTTTTGCTTGATGTCTGACTAAATGACATCAATAATTCCACACACTTGCTGGGGAGGATAAGGTCATAGCAACAGGCTGGTGAAGGAATACGAGGATATATTCTAGATTTACTCAGCTTCAGTACTATTTCTTGTAGTAGTAGGAGCCAATTTCAAATAAATTCAACGCAAGTACTAGTTATACTTGCAATACTTTACCATTTGTTAGGCTACATTGTGGCACTGTTCTAGTGTACTGTCACCTGCTATATTCTCGAGCGTACCGTAACCGTTGTAATGCTACAGTAAGGACAAACCAGGTTTCGTTTTCTTTTTTTCCATAGGCATGCAACTGCCACTGTGTCACACCACTATTACCACCGCAATGAGGAAATTTCATCCGCCCAGGATTGCCAACCTTAATCCCCATTTCACGTGGAGCCAGCCCTGGGCCTAGCCCTAATTACTAACACAAATTACAGGTAAGATAAGCGTTTGGTGGGAGGTAGTATAATGGAGTATTAGGACTAGACGAGAGATTGACGGTAGTACTACTAAAGTCCTAGGACTCTTCAGGAAAACAAACTTACTGTTACACCCCCACCCACCAGACTGAAAAGCAGTAAAAAACAGGTATGGTCAGATAAAGTTTAAAAAAGTATATTTATGTAGCCCTAACAAAATAATCTCCCTCAAGACCCTCCCTAACCCCAACGATTGTCTTTGAAAAGTCCCAAAAAGCACCCAACTCCCAAATCCCACCCCCCAAAAGTCTCTAAAAAAAGGGCAAGGGACACTCCACTACTGGAGGGTGCTGGTGAATTTTGCGGCCAGGGCATCATACTCCTTGCGGAGGGTGGCATGCTCGAAGCGGAGGCCCTCCACCAAGTTCTTGTACCTATGGACCTCCTGCTCCAGGTAGGACATTCTCACTCCTAGGCGGCGCTGGCGTGCCTTGCAGCTCCTGTGGGGGGCAGCTGGTCTTTTTGCTGCTTGGCGGTGGCGGTTGGCTTTGTTAGCCCGGCTCCGTACCGCTGGAGCACTGCGCTGGCTGGCAGCCCGTGGGGTCACGGAGGAGGATGCAGCTGTCCCAGTCGAGGATGTTGTGGTTGCACCGGTCGACTGCGTGTCCTCCGACTCCTCCAGGGCCACCAGCCGCCGATATTCCGCGACAGTGGCATCCAGCCTCCGTTGCCGGGCCATTCGAGCCTGCTCCCTCCGTGATGTCGATTAGGAAGGAGCAACTATATGAAGAAAGAAAGACATAGTCTGTAACCAATGCTCCTTAACATTAATAACACAAAGTGATTGAGCCGAAAGTTGTGTCACAGTACAAGTAGCAAATTGAAAGCACAGTACATAACTATTGAGGACAGTATCTATCTAACCTCCCACTTCTGCATCCTTGCTCTAACATTAGTGGTAGTGTAATGAACAAATTCTACGACCACTATGGACTTCCATTACAGTCGATTATGACAGTACACCAGTCTTATTCTTCTTCTTCTCTCTTGTTTCAGAAAATTGGTACGTTATCTTATGCAAGCCGGCAGAATGCCAGCGCAGTGAAGTTGCACCCGAGAAAAACAGATGCACACCATGATGAGTGAGACAGACTTGCGTTACTGTACCGGTCCAGTACATGCAGGTGGTGAAGCTATTACTTTTCTATTACGGGTGGCACTGAGAATACTCGGTTACAAGGGCTACTGCTTAATTAATTTACCTTTCACCCTACAGTGCAAATGAGTACTAGAAAAGGAAAATGAAGAAGCTAAATAATTAGATTATCTATCACTTCACATGGGATGTATTTGATGACATATGGGATGACTTTAGGTGCTTTGCTTATTATTGAGTGAACAGTGATACACCCACACATGAATGACGTACTACTACTAAACTAAAGTTATTAAGAGAGGTACGGAGTGTCCACCGTAATAACCGGATATATGCTGTGCTTGCAGTTGCAATACAAACTATTGCTACTATTCATGGTAGTATTGGACAAATTTACAATTTCTTTTCCTTGCCTTCCCTACACTGGAACGGACGTGCGGGTGCGGTGTTACATGCTCTTCAAGGTAACACTTAGTTCATCCAGTGACCATCTACTCTCTCTAGATACACATGTGCTATTTAAGAGTCAGATAATACCATGCTCCAGGCATCCATCCATTCAAAGTATATGCACACATACAGTTTATGTTTCACCCACCCAGGCTGTTGTCCTTCCACCCATCCTTGCTTCATCATTGACCCAGCCATGCACCATACCATATTCTTTCCTTCCCAGCGACCTCGGGGGCCAAGCAAACACATATCATTCTTCTTTGCCAGCCATCATAAAATTTCTCGTCCTTCCACACTTACTTACACCCTTCTTTCGCTTTTCGAATATATAGCTTACCTGTGCCCGCCACCACCGTGTCAACCCTCACAGGCACATTGGTGTCGTCCGGCACTCGCACCGCCTCCTCCCCAGAAGTGTTGTCCTCCTCATCCACCACCTCCGCGCTGGCTCCGCCACCAGATGTTCCACCTACAAAGTAAATTTTTAGAATGTTAGAATACACCACTCACTACTGTATAATATTTGGTCTAGGAGGAATAAAGAAAGTTAAAAAAACGAAATACAATGTAATAATTTGTAACTGTATACTCTACAGTAAAAATGTCCCTTTTTCCAGGGAAGGCTGTTGTCTTGCTGCACTTTTTGGCACAACTGATGAATGCTTGCTTTTTATTTTTAACACACAACACTTTTTCTCCTAACAGAAGCTTGACTTCTAAGAACACGATCAGGGTCAAGCTCAAGTTCAAACCAGGTGAGAGCTCAGCTCGACCACAAGAAATGTGTCCAATTAATCGTTAGCACTAAGCACTTTTCCATTTTCAGTTAAACGGTTACTTTTATGACAAAGTTGATTTTAATAAATGTGTTTAGTTTTAATAAAGCTTTTAAACTTAAATAGACTCTGTGGTTTTTGGTCCTCCAGACTAGAGTGGATGAGCTAAAGGTTTTGGAATTTTTGCAAGCATGAGTGCCTCTGACACTTCTTGACTGTGACTCCATACTCTTGCCCTGCGTAGGATAATCTAATGATCATTGGGGATCAATCATTGGTGACTTAGGGAGCTAAATGACTCTGCCACACTATCTAGTCAGTAAGGAGATTGGGGGTTCTTCAAAGTCTGATATCACTGAGGTATGTGGAAAGAAAGTCTACCTGCGCCTATTATAATTGATAAACAATGCACTATTTAGTGTTCATAGTTCGGTTTGTGCAGATTTGTCCCTGCAACAGTAGTAGAATGGATTGTCCTCCTATCCAAAACAAAAGTAAAGTAGCATCTTATTCTTTCTTGGTGGTCATTCACCTTTTTATTGTTGGCAATTGTCAAAGCATAAACATTTAGAAGACTTGAAAAGACATTATGGACAATCCCAGAGGACTGCACTCAGTGCATAGAGCTATTGCTGACTAGAATGGGAGTCCAATGGAATTGCCAAATGTGCAATCTTAGTTAGCTACACACACAGACTAATAAGAATAATCTAGTAATACCACAGGGAGTCATAGTCGAGGCAGGATAAGAATTTAGATCCAGTCTACAAGAAGATCAAAGACGATTTAGAAAAAATCGAATGAGGAACGCTAGGAAAAAATAGGTACTCTTTATTAAAATTAAAACTTACTGGGGCCAGCAAAGGAGCCCTCGCCTGCCCGATCCTGGCCTGCATCCTCCTGAACAGCACCCTCCTCCTGTGTCCTCTTGCCCTTGGGGGGAGCTGATGTACAACATGAAAGAAAGAAAGACCAGAAAACATGGATGAGATTTGTCAACCAAATCAAACATTTCAAAAGAACTATAACAAAATATTTTTGAGAAATAGCAAATAGATAGACAACTATTCCACGTGATATATTGACCTATCTCATGTGGTATACTACGTTATTCGTATTGCCTGATTTGCGGACCGTTGACTTTCAAAGTTCCTATGTAACTCAATAAACAGACTACTAAAAAGGTTTGCCTAGGCCTGGCAGGCAGCAGTCCGCAGCACGCGAAGTGACAGACAAAGTCCATCCTGCTTGCAGATCAGTGAATACTCAAACTATCAATCCACCGACCACCACCACTATTTCTTCTTATAGCCATGTGTCTAAAGGAAGGACTGGACTTCAGTCTGTTGGGGCTGATTTAGAAGTCCCTTGCGGCTCATTTTCCTCCATTGTTGCGTGACTTTTGTGACGCAGCGGCAGAACAAAAGAGTCGCCATGGTGCGACGTATATATTAAAAAAAACGCATATGGGAGATGCATCACGTTGTAAAGCCCTGCACCATCAGGGGGCGTTCCGGCGCAAGGGAGGGCGTTCCTGCGCAGGAACGAATCCTAGAAGTGGGTGAGGGAAATGTACAAGATGTCAATCAGTCACTTTTAGGACAATGATGCGTGACTCAAACCCTGCGCCTGCTTGAAGCCGACGTACGGCTTGATGCAGCATTGGGGAGATAGGGCACCCCAGAGCATTGCTGGAGCTGCGCCATCGTTGGCACGCAACTCCAGCAATGCGCCGCCTTTACGCCACAGATGCGTAAGGCTTCTGTGACGTTTTGGGCCAATGGGTGGTGGTGGCATGGCGCACAATTACTGCTGCATCCCTGCTACTTTGCAGGGATGCGCCGGTAATTGAAAATATGACCCTTAGTGTCTAGCATTACGCAGTTCTTTACACTACACTCATACATAATTTCTCAGGCCAATGAAATGAACACAAAATACAAAACAAATAGGCATAGTAGCAAGCAAGGCTACTGAGAAGGAGAGCAGTGCACCTGAAATGCATAGAAGATTTTGAAATATAATTTACCTAATGTAATCGGCAGCATTATTGCTCTTGGTAAAGAACAAACATTTGCAAATAACAGAGCCGGATAAAACAGATTAGTGATGAAATAGCTAGAAATGGCTACTACTACTCACCAAGCCCGGGGACCTCTGCGCCGAGCGCGTCCAGCAAGTCCCGTTCCCGGTCCATGACATCCGTCCAGCGGTGGGTGGCCTGGTTATAGGTGCGCTGGACCCCAGAGAGCTTAAACATGGCCCGGCACACCTTCTCCCACCGCTTCCGCCGCTCCCGGATGCCATAGCCGGTTGCGATCTTGCCGCCTCCCAGGATCGTCTTGGGGAGGCGACGCTGGAAGTGGAAGATGAGTGCGGCCACCTCCTCCGCGCTAAAGATCTCCCGTGGCATCACTTGCTCCCCCCTCAAACGCCCGCACGGGAGCCAGGCACGGGGTGCGGGATCCTTCCCCTTCTCAGGGTGCTTCCCGGCTCCCTTTACCATGGTCTGGGCAGAAATGAGTTAAATAATAAAGAAGAAATAGAATAGGGAAGAAGAAAATAAAAGAGTTTAAAAAAGTAGTTTAAAATTAACAAAAAGTAGCAGAAAACACAAAAATATAGAGCCAGAAAAATAGAGGGATAGATAATAAGTAAAATAGATCAAATAAACTTCAAAAAAAGCAAAGGATGGCAGAGATTCAAAGAGGATACAGAAAGCATGCCCAGAACCATAGCAATGAATGAGAAACAAGATGGCCGAGCCCATTCACGACCGCGTGGGTAAGTTCGCGCGAGATTTTCCTCGCGAGCACGTGCAAAATTGTACTAGCGAGCAGCACACTTTGCGAGATTACACATAGCGGCCGGAAACGGAATTACGTCACGCAAACAAGATGGCTGCGCCCGTGTACGACCGCTAGGGTAACTTCGCAAACGTATAGCTACAAGCGCCTTGTGAACACGAAAAAAATCACGCGAACATACACGCCGCAAAAAAAAAAAGTGTATTCGCTCGCATTCGCGGCTTCCGAAATCGATCTCGCACGGATTCGCGCCCCGCAAATGACGCGAAATTGCAGAAAAACGATTTTTGCTAAACTGAAAGCAATCAGCAGGTGCAAAAGTTCAAACTTAACATTAGTAACCATTTACTCTAGTGCTTCCTGAAGGGCCCCTCCAGAGTTCAGTTGCCTATTTGCAACTATTACATGACCCTGCTATGACCCAAACAGCAGGCTCATAGAATAGCTACAAGTAGACCATAAAGGTCCTGTGAAAAAAAATTGCACTGCAACAGAAAGCAAATTACAGATAAGGAAGGAAGCAGGTGCCAGCCAGACTGGAAGTTTAAAAATAAGTGACACATTAATCAACCCCAAATTAATTCATGGCAGTTGAAGCAGGGCGGTGTGCTTGCTTTTTTTCACCCCCATAATCTACAGTGATAAACAAACCTAATGGGTGGCAGTCAGGATGTACCAGAGGGTGGCATGGGTGTACCAGAGGGTGGCAGTGGTGAAACAGAGGGTGCTGTGAACCTGTGATGATAAACCAGACGTAGAAACAACATAGTCGCGGCCGCTGCGAGCCGAAAAGTAAGTTCGCAATTGCGAAATGGTCCACAAATCCTCGCGAACGCTCGCCAACAAAAAAAACGGAAAAATCCGCTAATCCGCGAGAGTTCGCGGATTTTGCGGATTGCGAATCCGTAAATCCGCAAATTCGCGTACGCGAGATCCGCTAGATCCGCCCATGTTTATCCACAATAAGTGAATTAGATAACCGACTAAGCGCAGAGATATCTTCTGTGAAGGGAGTGGTGGCACCGGTGGTGGTTTTAGCGGGTGATTTTAACTTCCACATGTGCCCAAACCTGATTCCTGTTAATGAGGACTGGTCCCGTTGCCTGCTGGAGGAAGGCTGCATTTCCAGTACTCTGGCGAGGGGATGGAACTGGATAGGATCCTGAAAAGTCATACCCTAGAACACACTATTGACCTTGTGACAACAGGAAGCGTAGGGTAGGTTAATCGAACATTTAAGGGCAGAGGGTGTCGCTCATTTATAGACTACGTAGTGGTCTCTAGCCTGTTTAAGAACTGGATTAGAGGCGTTGAGATAGAATGGAGTATATTCAGCGATCATAACCCCTTAGTGCTGGTGATAGAAGACCTGTCCCCCAGAAGGGTTAGGAGAGGTGTAGGGGCAGCCAGCATTGAGAGAGTAACGGATCAGGGGAGGCACCTTAGATGGACCAAAGTGGATGGGGACGTTTTCTACAAATCTCTAATGGAGATAGGGAATTAAATGATTGGGGTGTGTCTTGATCTTTTGGCAGAGGGACCTGTCGTTGTCAAAGCATTTGAGGAAGTGGCGCACGTAATAGATGGTCTACTAAAGTCTACCAAGCAAGGGAGAGCAGATGCCACCACCAGATGGTTTGGTCCGTCTTTCGAAACACGGCGACCGGGAAATAACAGAGGAGGGATACCGCACTCCTGCACGTCGAGATTTGAAAACGCACCCGTTTCCAAAACATCTCAGCAGGTGGATCCCCTCCCGGTACAGCTTAATACCTACCCGTATTAAGCTTGAATTTTGAAATCTTTTATCTACCCTATTGGGCGAGACACAGAAGCAAGATTAATTTCTTGCTCCCTACTTAACCTGACGAACCATTCCTGTAAAATAGCATTTCTATGGATATGCCTATGCAGTGAACGCCACTACGAGTACCAGACTAATCTCAACTCACTTAACCCGAGCTGAGCCTCAAGCCCTGAAGAGTCGTGTTGACTCACCGAAGCACGACGAAACACGTGTCGGCAAACTGTGATTGTTCTTCAAGTCTGGACACACTTAACCATCGTCTTGCTAATACAAGAAAAATACCCAAGAATCTGCTTCTGTCTGTTTAATTGCTTTTGTCATTTGTACCATGTTTATTTTACCCCACTGTAGTTGCGAGAGCTCAGCTGTGCATATGGTTTGACAACGACTGCTCCCGGGCACAGAAAGAGCTAAAATCTAGCTTGAAAACTGTGCCCCGGGATAAGTTGCGCATCGCACAGTGCAGGATCACATATAATAAGGCGATCAAGTGCAGGAAACAGTCCCTCCAATCTCAAGCCTGGGAAGATTTAAGGTCCGCCGCAGACAGAAGGGACCTAACGGCGTTTTGGAAAATAATTAATAACCCATGCTTTCAGGATACCAACGCCCCAGAAATTGGTACTACCATCCTCCCAGAACAATTGTATGATCATTTTAAAAGTTAGTATAACCATACCGTTGAGTTTATTAAGGATGATGGGAAGGGATCCCGGTGGGCCACAACGATTGAATTTTCTTTAGAGGAAGTGGTAGTAGGTATTCAGGGCTTAACAAAAAACAAAGCTCCTGGACCGGATGGTATCCCACCAGACCTCTATCTGAGTAATGTGGACCTGCGGGCACCAATCCTCACAAGGGTGTTTAACGCGGTGGTCGCAACTGGCCTCCTGCGGTCATGGTCATCTGCAACAATAGTTCCCATCTTTAAAACAGGGAACAGGGATAAACCCTAGTGCTACCGCCCTAAATCTCTGATCGATGTGACGGCCAAAGTATTGGGACGAGTGGTAGTCAACCGTCTTATGGACATGGCCGAGGAACACCAAATCATCACAGATATTCAGTACGGTTTCAGGGCGGGGAGATCAACAACGAACCAGTGCCTGAACCTTACCTATTGGTGGCTAAATACACTCTAACTAGCAATGAGGCGGTATATCTTGGGTTTATGGACCTCACTGCAGCTTTTGACCATGTTAACAGAGAGAAGCTGTGGGCCTTGATGTCTAGATTGGGGGGTCGACCAGGGCCTGGTTGACATCCTGAGATCATTGCATTGCAATATCACCACCAAAGTGCGTTTCAATATGGAAGGGGGCACTACGGCACCTTTCGCATGCAACAATGTGGTCAGACAGGCGTGTATTCTGGCCCCGTTTCTGTTTTCTTTATATATCAATAATTTAGACTACGCACTAGCGGCCACATGCATCAACCTATTTAGGAAGTGCAAACGGTGCGAATCGGTAAATTCGGCCGTTTGCGCTTCCTAAATAAGTTTTTGGGATGAATGAAATTTTTTTTGAAAATCCGCATTTTTTTGCAATTCCTAAAAATGCTAATGCATTTAAGGAATCGCATTGGTGCAATTCCTTAAATGCAATGCATGAATTTGTAAAAAAAATGCAAACTTTGAAATAGGAAGTGCAAATTAACACGAGGTTGACCCTCGTGTTAATTTGCGAAATTCTTTAAAAAAGCATAAAAATGCATTTGGAAAGTGTCATGTTACACACACACATGTCCTTTGGACATGTGTGTGTGAAACTTGCACTAAAACAAACATTTCAAGGGTGCAGGGGGGGGTCCTTTGGACCCCCCTCAGCACCCTTGCAATGCATCAACAAAATGTCATTGGCAAAAACAAAAATTAGCAAAAAGGCATTGATTCCTATGGGCCTCTAGGCCCATAGGAATAAATGTAATGCCATTCCGTAATTGCGATTCGCAATTAAGGAATCGCAATTTCTGAAAATTAAGAAATCCTAAAAACTTTTAGGATTTCTTGATGCATAGGATTTTACAATTCCTAAATTGCGATTCCTTAATTTTCGCAATTTAGGAATTGCAAAATCCTACATTGATGCATGTGGCCGTAGGTAAACTAAAAGTAGATTCCCCCCGAGTAGGTTCCCGCCAGGTCCCTGTGTTGTTGTACGCAGATGATGCGGTTCTCTCATCCCGCACCCCCAAGGCACTGCAGTGCTTGATAGACAGGTTTGTCAGTTTCATGGACACTCTAGATCTGTCGGCTAACCTGTCTAAGTCCTATGTTATGCTAGCGGGAACTAAACCCTGGAAGAAGTTCACATACACAATAGGCACACACAAATTAGGACAGGTGCAGACTTTCCCTTACCTTGGCTTGTTATTTGATGGACTTTTAAATTTTTAATTTTTAATTGAAGAGCGGTATTCCAAATTAGTAGCCTCAACTGGCGCGATTATGAACTAAGGACGCAGGCTGGGCAGGTGGTCGCCTGAACAAGTTACGAACTTGTACAGCTCAATCTGTTGCTCAAAAGTGGTGTATGGGTCTGAAGTCTGGGGCTTTGTCAGTACTAAGCAACTTCAGACAGAGGAGAATAAATACCTGAGAAAGATTCTAAAAACCCCACAAAGTACTCCCGCCTATGTTATCCACGAAGAACTAGGAAGGGTATACATTGAGGACATGATAAAGGTTAGACCTCTTATGGCCTGGCTAAAGATCTGGTCAAACACCGAGGCAGACCTGAGCAGACAGATTATTAGAGACTGTACAGAAAGGGACAAAGGAATGAGTATCCCTTGGCTAAAATATGTAAGTCCACACTTGAGGGAATTGGCTGTAAGGATCTTTTTACCAATCCAACGGAAATTATTCCCCAAGACACACAGAGGGTCAAAAAATCTTCCTGGACCTGGTAGCCTCACATAGAGCTGCCGAGGAAGAAAGTAAAACCTCAGACTGTGCCCATAGAATGGTGAAAACTGAGGAAGGAATGGTACCTTATCTCGCTCTCATGCATAATGCCCAGGACAGATTTTTAATTAGCCGTTTTAGGCTCAACCTTTTACACCATCTACTGGCTGATCCACCAGGTTTTACTTCAACAGTTGAGCAGAAGGGTTCCTGCGGCTGCGACAATAGGTCCCCGCAGGATACCCTTCATTTTGGATTGCTCTGCCCATTTTATGTTTCACCTAGGCGCAGTTTTTTAGTAGGAATTTTAAAACAGGCAAAGTTTAAACATGCCAAGGTTGCCTTATTATTCTTGCAAAGGGCTAACGATCCTCACACAGTTTTGAATCATGAATTTTATCAAGGTTGCTTTAAGGCTAAGGAACTTAAGAGGGCGGTGCTGAATGAATTTTTCGATCAATTGTCTCCAATCATGTGCAATGAACTGTATTTTATTGATTTTAACTGTGTAAATGTACTTTTATGGTATTTTTTAAGTACCGAATAAAGGAATATTGATTGATTGATTGACTCGCAAGGTAGAGTGGCTTAACAGTCACAGTCATCTCTGTGAGATAGTATGTAGAGACGCAGAGCCCAATAGTCAGCTACCAGAGACAATAACACACTGTCCAGTCAGTGCTTAACGAAACAGCAAAATTATATAGTAATGATGGTCTAGATACAGGGTTCTTTAATACAGAACTACGGGGTTCTAGATGGGCACTTTAGAAATCTAGAAGCAAAGAAAAGATCACTGTCATGAAACAGGTACAGGTGCACGCTCGCAAATAGGCGTGGGTGAGAAGCGATTCAGATAAGTAACCCATATGTCAGGCTTTATTTATGTATCATTAGCAAAAAGAGTTGACTTTGTCAATGAATCTCCCTAAAGTGCAGGAGTCTAAGACACAATTTCTCACTTCAGGCTTCCTATCACCTGTTCGTTGGCTCAGACATTGGCTGTGCATCCTTCACAGTCACACCGTCAGTCAGTGGATGAGGTATCACTGACAGCATCCCCTTGTTGTAGATGATGCCACGGGGGAATAACATAGCGTCAGGCCTTAGCAGTGGTCACTTATCTTTTACAGTTGTGGCCTCCATGCCAGTTTTGGCCCTACGCTGCACTGTTGTTGTGGGGGGTAGCAGGAGTCACGGTACACTGCGCAATAGCAGTTTGACCAGGTGGACTGGCAGTTTGATGGACAGGTTTCTTCACCAGTACCCTGTCTGCCAAACTCTAAAGAGGAGCCGATGTCTTTGATCGATTGCCCTCTGTCTGTGAGCTATCACGATTATAACAGCAGTGTCCATAGGAATAAAGAAAAAGAATCCGATTTTCCAGAAGTAATTAAGGAATGAAAAATGGGCACATGGCTTTGCAATACACCTCTTCACGCCAAGCGCATGTTTATTCTTTCACGAAAAGGAAGAGCAAGGCGGGGTGCATTCATTTTACGAACCATTTATTCACATGTTTGCATTTCTACAAGTAGTGTCTTCCTTGTCTTATTCGTTATCAAGAAGGGTTAGGACAGGGAAAAGAGGGGAATTGTCATTTTGAGTATGAACTTTACTCAGTGTGCACTCCAGTAGCACTAACAGACAGTTGAAGTCCAAGCTACTTTCGTCTGAACAGAAAGGCTCGGTGCGCTATAGCATACGCCAGTACATATCATTTTAGATACTTGAGTGTTTTTAACGTTTGAGCTTCTGCTTCTATAAGACAAGTTATTAATGTTCGGCGATCTGTGCAGATCAATCAAGTAGTGCATTCTCCAAACTCTCGTAAAATGTTTCACCATGGTGATATATGATTTTGCTACCACACATTTTGTAAACCAGTTTTTAAATTTAAATAAATGAAACAACGCTAGTTCTTTCAAGGAGAGCAGAAATTGGAACTTTTTTGCAGAGTTAGCATGCTGAAACTGCAAGGTTCGTTTGCAGTTTCTTAAACACCTTCAATCATTTCACTCATGAGACTTCTGAAGAGTTTACCCTGTGCTGGGTAGGAGATAAGAACCTTATACATCATCAGTTGAAACATTCTGTGACATGCATGCAGGAAAACACAAGTACATCAGTTTTCTTAATTGAAGCTGGATTTTCAAAGTATTTTTCAAAGCACTTGCTGTGATCGGTGCTTTTTCTAACATATGTATTTATATGAATTTGTCAATAGTTTGGGCATTATAAATAGGAACCCAGGGGCATATTACCAAGCAATAGCGATAATTATCTCTATTGCTTGGTTAGAGACAAAATTTTACCGCTGAGCTGCGGTGATTTTTATCGCAGATAAACCTTGGTATTACCAAGGTTTATCGCAAATGCGATAAAAAACGGCCGCAATGCATGAACATCGCTGAAAAGTCAGCGATATTCATGCATTACCGTGCTAATGCTCTTAGCCATGTTATCCACCTCCTATTGGATAACATGGCTAAGAACTGCTCAGGGCAGGTGTTAGCTTTTGGAGATATTTGCGCTTAGCGCGAATATCTCCAAAAGTTGGTAATAGGAGATAGCGATGTTTGCGACTGTTTCCAGTCACTAACATCTTAGCACGCCCACTTTGCATGTCATTAGTGATAAATATCACTGACATGCAAAGTGGGGCCCAAGATGGTCGCTATCTCCTACTAGCTGTCGCTAACTGGTGTTAGCGACAGCTAGGTAATAGGGAGATAATTTTATCTCCGCTTTCTTGGCTTTTAAAGCCAAAAAAGCGGAGATAAACCCCCTTGATAATATGCCCCCCAGTTCGTTTACGTACAAGTTGATGTAACAATAATGATTGATCAAAATTAAATAACATATAGAAAGTTCAATTCGTTGATATAAATCGCCGTACAGTGTTGAGCTATGCAAAGGCAATGTGTCCAAATGCTTTTAGGTCTAATTAGAGACAACTTCAACTCTCTGCCGGTGTTCTAATGGCATAAGCACACTATACACACAGCAAATGGAAATAGGTCAGCCTCCTTGAAACTATGCCTGTTGGATATGTTGTGTTATTGTCATTAGTGTACAGCCAAAACTACAGCTAATCAGCGTTAAAAGTGGCAGATGTGACGTATCGAGTGTAGTCTCTCTAGAGCAGACCGCCATTTGCTCAGTAAACAGTGTATGGGCCTGACAAGAATCACTTCCTGTGATAAACAAGGACTGTGAACGTCCATGTAGAGTCGGCGCTCTAGCTGGCGTCAGCCGCGTGATGACGCGGCACGCCCGCGGCCATGAAAGGATGCGCGCGCATCATAAAAAAAAGAGCGCGAGTGTCGGAGCCGACAAGAATTGCGGCTCGGCGCTCTCTCGTGCTTCCTAAAGTAATTAAAGGCTTGAATACAACCTCGACTCCTGTCATCATTTCGGGGGTTACAGGCAACACAACAATGGCGACGTGGAGGTGATGATGAAGAAAATATAAGGGACAAGAGAAAAAAAAAAACGAACCACAGGTATATCGACCACCGAGCCCCAGGGGCAGGAGCACTTCCCAAACAACACGAAGTGCTCGCCTAAACATCACTTGTAAAGGACAAGGACATCAGAGAGCGTGGCAGAGCCCACCCACGTGCAAAGGAGCCACATAGCTGCCACAGAAGGTGAGAGGGCCCGAAAGTAGGGGACTAGACATAGAAGGACCCCACTGACCCCACACCCCAAGGGCGGGAGAGCTGGCGACTCCAGGGAAAGGCGAAGGGGAAGACAACAAGAGCCCCCAGAGCCACCCTAAGAAACAGGAGGAGGATGACTTGCCAGGCAGCCCCAAGAACCACAGTGGGACTAGCCCCCCAGTAAAGCGGGAGAGGATGTGCGCCCAAACGTCTTCAGCCATGGCACCAGTGCCTTTCCTACCCAAACTAGGGGAACCCCTCATGCGGTGGGAAGATTGGAGAGAATATATAGACAACTTCATAGAAGTACTGGAGGATGAAAATGAGGGGAAATTCACAAGCCAGAGGAAGAGACGCATTCTACTACTTAACCTAGGTCCGGAGGGACTCAGGGTTTTCAAGAACTTAGTACCCAAACAAAGGGTAAGCACGGACGACGACATCTACGCTCATGCCATTGAGGAATTAAATGAACACTTTCGACCAGCGGTTTGTGTTTTAATCGACAGATACAATTTCCAACAAAGGAAACAAGAGGCAGGTGAATCAGTGGAAAAATACGTGGCGGCATTGAGGAAATTGGCCTCCACGTGCAATTACGCAGCTTTCAAGGATAAGTTCATCAAGGATCAGATAGTGATGCACACTACAAGCAAAGCCCTGCAGGAGAAACTATGGGCAAGCGGAAACACCACGCTGAAGGAAGTCATGGCGACGGTCAAGAAAGCGGAACTCGCAAAACGGTGTGCGGAGGCAGCGAAGAAAGAGCCGGTGGCCAGACCAATGGTGAACAGGATTGAGGACGAGGGACCCCGAAGGGAAGGCAAGTACAGAGGTACGGTGCAGAAGAATCCCAACAGGTGGCAAGGAAATCCAGGGCCCCCAGGAAAACAGGCGGGAACCAACAAGCGAAGTTGTTACAGATGCGGGAGCATAGCGCATGAGGCTCAAGACAGGAAGTGCCCGGCATTTCGCGCCAAATGCCTGTTCTGCGGGATCGTAGGGCACTATGAAAAGGTGTGCCGCAGGAAAGTGACCAAGTCCATGGTGAAGTTTGTAGAACAAGAGCAGAAAGACCAAGGAGAAGACAACTATGAGGAAGAGGACATTGTGCTATGCATTTATGATCAGATACTCTGCGTCGACAACAAAAGGTCAACCAAGCCTGTGCTGGACATGACAATAGGAGAAGTACCGATCAGCATAGTGGCGGACACAGGCTCTCCATACACCATAGTCCAGAGGGCAGTATGGAACGAGACATTCAAGCCGTCGCTGGGTCCGGAACTGGAGCGTCTAGATATTCGCCCAGTCACGTACAATGGAGAACGCATACCCATGGCAGGGTTCAGGCCGTTGAAGTTTGAATTTAGAGGGCGTACAGCCATCTGCAAACTGTACGTCTCGGAGAAGGGACCCTCGGTCCTGGGCTGGTTGGATCAAGGGGACCTGGGCATCAAACTAGACCCGGGTGGAAAGGTCCAGATACTGCTCACCGAACCTGACAGTTGGCCGGATTTGGACCAGTGGAAGAAGGAGTACTCCAAGGTGTTCGGAGGCAAGGTGGGGAGACTGGAGAAGTTTACGCACAAGATAATACTCAAGGAAGGAGCGGTACCGGTATCGCACAAAGTGAGGAACATACCCCTGGCTGTAAGAGAGGCAGTTCAGGAAGAGCTACAAGATCTAGAGAACAAGGGCATAATCGAATCCATCACGTGTGCAGAATGGTTGGCACCACTGGTGGTGGTAATGAAGCCCAGTGGGAAGGTCAGGCTGTGTGTTGACCTCCGCGAGCTCAACAAGAGCATCATAGTGGAAACATTTCCCTTGCCCCGCATTGAGGAGATGCTAGCAAAGACCCGGGGGATAAAGTGGTACTCCACAATAGACTTGACGTCTGCATACAACCAGATCGCACTACATCCTGAGAGTAAGAGACTGACGTCCTTCATCACCCCCTTTGGGTGCTACCAGTTCTGCCGCATGCCGTTTGGACTGGCATCGGCTGCGGCGGTGTTCCAAAAGCTGATGCATCAACTCTTCAAGAACATGGATGGCATCCAATATTTTCAGGACAATATCCTGGTGATGGGGGCGAGACAGACTAGACCACGATGCCAAACTGACCAAGGTGCTGAGCGTTCTGGAGAAAAAGGGCCTGACGGCGGAATGGAACAAATGCCGCCTGGGCATGGAATCAGTAACCGATCTAGGGCACGAGATAGGAGTACAAGGAATCAAACCAAAAACTGAAAATGTGAGAGCGATTTGTGACGCACCGCCCCCCACCAACAGAGAGGATGTCAGATCCTTCTTGGGCATGGTGGAGTACTATAGCAAGTTTGTCCAACACTTCGCAACAAAGAACCACCATATGCGGCAATTGACAAGGGAGAAGACGCCGTTCAGCTGGACGGCAGAAACAGAACAAGAGTTTGAGAGTGTAAAGAGAGATGTGGTGAATGCAGTGCCCTTACAAGGATATGACCCCCAGAGCCAAACGGTACTCATGATGGACGCCAGCGACAAGGGGCTGGGCGCAGTGTTGATGCAGGATAGAGGCCAAGGAGTGGTGGAAATGTTGAGCTTCGCACCACGCACACTGAGTGACACAGAAAAGAAATTCAGCGTCATTGAAAAGGAGATGCTGGCGGTAGTATGGGCAATGGGAAGATTTTGACAATTCCTGTGGGGCACACGGTTCCAGTTGAAAACGGACCACAAACCGTTAGTAAAGGTATTAACCTCGAGTGGACATGCCAGTGCCACGCCCAGAATAGCCAAAATGACGTTGAAGCTGCTGGAGTACAGATATGATGTAGAGTATATCCCGGGCAGCAGGAACAAAGTTGCCGACTATCTGAGTAGAGATATTTACAAAGGGGGTGGTGATGGACAGAGTATCTGAATTAAGCAGATCACTCATACCCAGTCAAGAGATCAGGGCTTGATCCATCACCGTTTTTTAGCTCACTGCACCATCCCAGTTCAGAACCTGGCTATATGCAAATTAGCCCGTTCCTGACCCAATGCACCATGGGAAAAGGGCAGACCAAACTACCAAGCCAATTCTTCACTAGAAAGGAAACAAGCTTCCGGGGACCGGTTTCTGGCATTACAGCCGTCTTCGGCCCGGCTTGCTTGAATCCTGATGGTGCAGTGAGCAAGGGACTCGCATCCGAGCATACCCTTCCACGCTTGTGGTGGCCAAAAATATTTACAAAGGGGGTGGTGATGGACAGAGTATCTGAATTAAGCAGATCACTCATACCCAGTCAAGAGATCAGGGCTTGATCCATCACCGTTTTTTAGCTCACTGCACCATCCCAGTTCAGAACCTGGCTATATGCAAATTAGCACGTTCCTGACCCAATGCACCATGGGAACAGGGCAGACCAAACTACCAAGCCAATTCTTCACTAGAAAGGAAACAAGCTTCCGGGGACCGGTTTCAGGCATTACAGCCGTCTTCGGCCCGGCTTGCTTGAATCCTGATGGTGCAGTGAGCAAGGGACTCGCATCCGAGCATACCCTTCCACGCTTGTGGTGGGCAAAAATATTTACAAAGGGGGTGGTGATGGACAGAGTATCTGAATTAAGCAGATCACTCATACCCAGTCAAGAGATCAGGGCTTGATCCATCACCGTTTTTTAGCTCACTGCACCATCCCAGTTCAGAACCTGGCTATATGCAAATTAGCCCGTTCCTGACCCAATGCACCATGGGAACAGGGCAGACCAAACTACCAAGCCAATTCTTCACTAGAAAGGAAACAAGCTTCCGGGGACCGGTTTCTGGCATTACAGCCGTCTTCGGCCCGGCTTGCTTGAATCCTGATGGTGCAGTGAGCAAGGGACTCGCATCCGAGCATACCCTTCCACGCTTGTGGTGGCCAAAAATATTTACAAAGGGGGTGGTGATGGACAGAGTATCTGAATTAAGCAGATCACTCATACCCAGTCAAGAGATCAGGGCTTGATCCATCACCGTTTTTTAGCTCACTGCACCATCCCAGTTCAGAACCTGGCTATATGCAAATTAGCCCGTTCCTGACCCAATGCACCATGGGAACAGGGCAGACCAAACTACCAAGCCAATTCTTCACTAGAAAGGAAACAAGCTTCCGGGGACCGGTTTCTGGCATTACAGCCGTCTTCGGCCCGGCTTGCTTGAATCCTGATGGTGCAGTGAGCAAGGGACTCGCATCCGAGCATACCCTTCCACGCTTGTGGTGGCCAAAAATATTTACAAAGGGGGTGGTGATGGACAGAGTATCTGAATTAAGCAGATCACTCATACCCAGTCAAGAGATCAGGGCTTGATCCATCACCGTTTTTTAGCTCACTGCACCATCCCAGTTCAGAACCTGGCTATATGCAAATTAGCCCGTTCCTGACCCAATGCACCATGGGAACAGGGCAGACCAAACTACCAAGCCCATTCTTCACTAGAAAGGAAACAAGCTTCCGGGGACCGGTTTCTGGCATTACAGCCGTCTTCGGCCCGGCTTGCTTGAATCCTGATGGTGCAGTGAGCAAGGGACTCGCATCCGAGCATACCCTTCCACGCTTGTGGTGGCCAAAAATATTTACAAAGGGGGTGGTGATGGACAGAGTATCTGAATTAAGCAGATCACTCATACCCAGTCAAGAGATCAGGGCTTGATCCATCACCGTTTTTTAGCTCACTGCACCATCCAAGTTCAGAACCTGGCTATATGCAAATTAGCCCGTTCCTGACCCAATGCACCATGGGAACAGGGCAGACCAAACTACCAAGCAAATTCTTCACTAGAAAGGAAACAAGCTTCCGGGGACCGGTTTCTGGCATTACAGCAGTCTTCGGCCCGGCTTGCTTGAATCCTGATGGTGCAGTGAGCAAGGGACTCGCATCCGAGCATACCCTTCCACGCTTGTGGTGGCCAAAAATATTTACAAAGGGGGTGGTGATGGACAGAGTATCTGAATTAAGCAGATCACTCATACCCAGTCAAGAGATCAGGGCTTGATCCATCACCGTTTTTTAGCTCACTGCACCATCCCAGTTCAGAACCTGGCTATATGCAAATTAGCCCGTTCCTGACCCAATGCACCATGGGAACAGGGCAGACCAAACTACCAAGCAAATTCTTCACTAGAAAGGAAACAAGCTTCCGGGGACCGGTTTCTGGCATTACAGCCGTCTTCGGCCCGGCTTGCTTGAATCCTGATGGTGCAGTGAGCAAGGGACTCGCATCCGAGCATACCCTTCCACGCTTGTGGTGGCCAAAAATACTTACAAAGGGGGTGGTGATGGACAGAGTATCTGAATTAAGCAGATCACTCATACCCAGTCAAGAGATCAGGGCTTGATCCATCACCGTTTTTTAGCTCACTGCACCATCCCAGTTCAGAACCTGGCTATATGCAAATTAGCCCGTTCCTGACCCAATGCACCATGGGAACAGGGCAGACCAAACTACCAAGCCAATTCTTCACTAGAAAGGAAACAAGCTTCCGGGGACCGGTTTCTGGCATTACAGCCGTCTTCGGCCCGGCTTGCTTGAATCCTGATGGTGCAGTGAGCAAGGGACTCGCATCCGAGCATACCCTTCCACGCTTGTGGTGGCCAAAAATATTTACAAAGGGGGTGGTGATGGACAGAGTATCTGAATTAAGCAGATCACTCATACCCCCGGCAGGAATGGTTCCAAGATTACTAGAGATACTCCACGAGGGACATCTAGGAATTGGAAAGATGAAATTGCGGACCAAGCAAGGGTACTGGTGGCCGGGCGTGGATGCCCAAGCTGAACGGCACGTCAGGGAGTGTGCACAATGTCAAGAAGCGGACAAGACACTGAAACCCTTGAGACCAGCACTAGGGAAGTTCGAGTCCCCAAGGAACCCGTGGGAAGAACTGTCCATTGATATCCTAGGCCCAATTCTGGACGGGCAAGAAGTCCAGAAGTACGTATGCGTCCTTATAGACAGGTACTCCAAGTGGCCAGAAATTAAGGTATCGGAAGTGATGGACACGGAGACAGTGGTAAAATTCCTGAGCGACACTTTTGTGAGAGAAGGCATTCCCAAAACCAGATTAAGTGATAATGGGCCGCAGTTCACGTCAGAGAAGTGGGCCAACTTCATGAAGAGAAATGGAATTCTATCTAAGCATACGTCTATCTATCACCCAGCTGGGAATGGCTTAGTAGAACGTTTCAATAGAGTGGTAATGGGGTCGGTGCAGGCCGCCATCATGAGTGAGAAAGATTGGGGGAAGGAAATATGGAAAATGATATGGGCCTACCGAATTACACCCACGGGGACAGGATATAGCCCTTTCCAGATACTGAGAGGTCGAGACCCATTCACGAGAGACAACAGAGCGTGGAAGGAAAAAACAGTGATCAGCCAATGGTCCCCTGCCGTAGTCCATGCCAACCTGGGGAAAGCGCAAGCAGTGTATGCTAAGCACTACAATGCACGAAGGAACGTGAGAGACACTGAACTGGAGCAAGGTGAATGGGTGAGGGTCAAGCTGGTGACGCTACAAAGGAAAGGGGACAGCAAGTACAGCAAACCACTCCAAGTCAAGGAGGTATATGACAGAGCAGCCTTATTGAGTGATGGCAATGTGTGGTCCCAAGATAGGATGGCGAGGTGCAACAGGATAGTGAGATGGGACACCGATGAACACGATCAAGAAGGAACTGCAGAGCGTGGACAGGAAATGGAGCCTTCCAGTTGGGAAGGGGATGCAGAAACAGGAAGTTCGAATGAGGAACAAGGCAGCAGCATCAGCCATCGAGCAGAAGCAGAGAGGAGCACAAGGCGGTCAATGGAGAGCCCAGCTGAACTCCGCCAAGGTGAAGGCAGCGGAGCCAACCAGGAGAGAGAGGACACTGCGACCCTGGTAAGATACACCCAAGGGGGGAGAGCAGTGGTGAGACTGTCCAGGTTTCAGGACTATGGTATGAGTGATGGACAATAAGTCTAGTTTTGATATATGTGTAAAAAGGGGAGATATGTAGAGTCGGCGCTCTAGCTGGCGTTAGCCGCGTGATGACGCGGCACGCCCGCGGCCATGACAGGATGCGCGCGCATCCTAAAAAAAGAGCGCGAGTGTCGGAGCCGACAAGACTTGCGGCTCGGCGCTCTCTTGTGCTTCCTAAAGTAATTAAAGGCTTGAATACAACCTCGACTCCTGTCATCATTTCGGGGGTTACAGGCAACACAACAGTCCATACTCCAGAATTCTACAAATAAAACGTTGACTGTGTTTCAATTAACCACCATGCCATAGGCTTGGTCATGCACCCTCACCTACTCAGTGCCAGGATACCCTCGCGGATGAGAGTGCACTTTACAAATACTCATATTGTAGCATAACTTTACGAAACAGTCAAACACAATGCTTCTTTTTTGAAGCTATAACTAGTATTTTATGCCAGTTCAATCAGAGCTGCCAACTCTTTGACCACTGAAGTGCGGTCCGTTTTCCACTCCTCTTCCCTCATTAACAAGAGGTGCAGTGGTGTGCTTCACCAGAGTCTATGAAGGCAGTGCTATCCCCCGGGTCTTTCTCTAGGTTGTCGAAGCACCATGGAGCTCTGTGATAAACTCAGCGGCAACTGCTCCCAACACACATTGGCACACTGGTCTGCCCATCTGTACTTTTTCCCCTTTTACCCACAACTATACCCAAACTGTTTTCTCACTCCCACCCTTTGTCAATAGCCACCCAGTTGACAAAGGCCGCACAAGACCAGTCGTCTACAAAAAAGGAACTGTTTACGTCATATGATTTTGCCAGTAGTTATATTATAGTAGAGCAGCTTCTGTTAAAGTTAATACAGCACAATAGCAGTGCCACTTTAAAATATTTATTTTTGTCCGTCCAATGGCTTTGATTTGATAGTTTTAGGTTTTAAAGTAGAAGTTTATTGAAATAAATATTCAATTAAAATACAAGTAAAATACAGTGAAACTAAAAATTAATTAGGAATATTATCTCAAATAGCGATATATAACAACATTAGGAAAAAAATACATCAAATCTATAGGAACTTGAAACATTAGTAAATAAGATGTAAATGGTATGAAACAAATACATTATTTTTATTACTTCAAAACAAGTCAAGGAGGTTTAAGCACCTCTTCAATTCTAGGAGTGTGTAACTGTGAAATACGGGCAGTTTTGGTTAAAAGGGTAGTTATGGGTAGCCACAAGAGATTAATAGCAAGAGCCATTGGATAGACGCATGCTCTGTTAAATTTAGGTTGTAACACACGCCATAGCAACAAGCCTGAAAAGATACCTGAGAGTAGCTCCACCAATGCGCTTTGAACACAGCACAATAACTTTCTTTCCTTATTATAGAGCAGCAGTGACAAAGCAAAGGCGCAGCTTCTTCGACATCAAAAAAGAACTGAGAACTGAAATACTCCATGCTATTCCTGGCTAAATTAATGGCGAAGGTGGAAGGGAAAGCATGGTTCTTTAACATAGCGGAGGAGGCCCGGGAATGACTCGAAGGATGGCGCAGAGTTGCCAAACCCGGGAAGACAAGCAGCAAACAGTACTGCCTCCCGTCTGAAATAACACCAACCACATCAGAAGAGGCAGCCACTGCAAACGCCAAATCACTTGAGAGACGTTGAAAATGGCCGAACTCTTTCCAAGAGACTAGGAGCTACACTGCCAACTCTTCAACATAATAGACTGTGATGCGTGTGAGCTCAGCAGGTCACACATCTAACTAGAGACCTCCTTAGATATTACCTACCATGGACTTGAGGGATAATAAATTATACCTATCAATGTTCCAGTACAAACAAGAGACACCTAATGACTCGATGCCCGAAACCAAATAAGTCAAAACCACAGTACATATGTTAATCTATGTAAAGTACTGATAATTAATATTGTCGGATACTATTGTCACAAATATGTTCTGGGGGGATGCTGGAGATGCTCACCCCTACGAAGGTAACGAAAAATGGGAAATATGCACTCTGCACTGTTTGGGAGGTGGGCATTTCTAAGTCCGTCATGCAGGGAGGCAGGGAAGGGGGAGGGATGGCCAACAGTGTTTGATAATCCTTCTTTAGTTTGTTTCCTATTATTCAATTGGATTACTAATGGTACGTGCATGCTTCTAATTAATGTTTCCGCCTCAATATCGGATAGAGACATCTCACAAGACTAGATCACATGACACAAACTTCCACACAGACTACCCCTAGTATTCCCACATCCTAGGTGCTCCCCACGCATGCTCCACAATTGACACTCATCTCATGGAATGTTAATGGATCGAGGGACAAATTAAAGAGAGGGCTTGTGCTGCAATATTTTAAGCACAAGGCGCCAGCAATAGCCATGATACAAGAAACCCATTTGGTAGGATCGACGTGTTAGGCCCTAGACAGGTGGGGTTTCAAATTATGACTCCGAATTCACATCAGGTTCACATGGGGTGGGGATCCTAATTAGAAAGCAATTCCTATTGAGCATGCAACACACCTACACGGTCTCTTGCCAATGGGAGGTGCGCGCACTCAATTTAATCACATATATATTCCTCCTGTACTCCACTCACTGGCCTTTCCAGTGCTTGGCGCATTTATCCTCACACTTCTGGAAGGAGAAATGTTAATTCGAGGCAATTTCAACACTACTCTTGACAATACTCTGGATCGAACTCCCCCTAGACAGCAACACCATACTCGCTCTAGCTTTGCTAAATTTCTGGAAGCATTAGGCTTGATAGACACTTGGCACTTTAAATTCCACAGACGCGCTAATTGACATATCACTCTGGGGCTCAAAATATTCCCTTTAGAATCAACTACATACTTGCATCAACAGATAGTGTGGGTAGATTCCAGGAAGTGACTCACTTACTCAGAGGCATCTCTGACCACTCTCCTCTTTTTGCTAAGTAAGCCTTGTATGCCCTGACACACCCTCGCATGTACCCAATACATCCTGGCTGCTTACAGAGCCCCAAGATCTAAAAGGGATTACTTACTACTACAAAATACTACTTCACAGAAAATGAACCCTTGGTGTCCTCCCCTCTGATCCTCTGGGAAGCGCACAAACCTGTTCTTCGGGGACAGGCCATATCCCTGATCTCAGGTCATAAAAAGGAAAAGGAAGAAGTAATAGCGACCGTAGAACAAGAAGTGAGTGAACTACAAACACTACATTCTCAGGACCCATCTGACACTAATACGCATAGGCTACGTACAAAGCAGCAAGAATACAAAGAGTATTTATGGGAAGACGCTGGAACCAGACTCACAGTTGTTGGCCACAGGGTTTATGAAGCTGGGGACAAAGCTGGCAAGCTTCTGACCTGGCTAGACAAACAAAAACGAGCAGATAGATGGGTGACAGAACTCCAATTACATAATGGGGAAATAACAACAGATTCGCAAGAAATAATCGACGCACTAATACTTCACTATGAGTACGTTTACACCCCTATGACCAAAACTGAATCGCAGGATGCAACAGCATTCCTTAGAGATATACAACTACCAACACTCCCAAAGGAAGAGACCCAACTGTTAGAAGCAGACCTAACAACAGACAAATTAACGCTTGCCATAAAAAATATACAGTCAGGCCCTAGGTCCTAATGGCATACCCATCGAACTTTACAAGCGAGCAGCTACTAATCTCGCCCCCTACTTGTACTTGGTAAAAATGTACTAAGCCAGCCGGGAAAAGGGAGAATTCCCCAAAGACCAGCGCAAAGCAACCATAGTAGCCATCCACAAGTCTGGCAAACCAACCCAGGAAAGTACCTCCTACCATCCCATCTCTTTGAATAATGCAGAAGTAGGATACTCGCGAAAACTCTAACCAACAGGCTAACACCCCACCTTCCAAAACAAGTGCACCCAGACCAATTTGGATTAATGCAGGGTAGAAATACAGCACGCCTACATAATATCATGACCCGTAAACACACCATCCAAGAAGAGGCCACTATGTTATACCTTGATTCACGGATGGCCTTCAACTCAGTAGAATGGCCATTCATCTTTGCTTTCCATCCAACATCAGGGGTTTGGACCAAAATTCTGCTCCTAGGTTCGATTATTGTACACCAATCCACTAACGCATTTAGTAGCCAATTGACATACCTCCAGTGCATTTCCCCTGGGGCATGGAATGAGGCAGGGTTGCCCCTTATCACCACTTCTTTTTGTCCTAGTGCTGGAGCCATTAGCAACCTGAATAAAGAAAAACCCAATTATCCAAGGGTCCGCATATCTCTTTATGCGGACAATATTCTGCTATATATAGCATCCACAAAACGCTCCCTGCACAGACTTCTAAACATAGGCGAAGTGTATGGGACATGTTCTGGATACACCATCAATTGGGGTAAATCGGTACTATATATCCTGCATGGGCCCCCTCCAACACTGCCTAGAGGTTGTGAGGTGAAAATAGTAACAGACAGCTTCAAGTAACTAAGGATTCATATCACGTCAGATCCAGACGACTAGAAATCTACAGGGACCCCTGCAAAGACTACGCCAAGATGCCAAGCACTTGCTGTCGCTGGCCCTCACCCTACTGGGTAGAGCATCACTTTTCAAAATAATGGCACTCCCCAGATTTTTCTATGCCCTCCATAACATCCCCTTCTGCGTACCTGCTTCATATTTTAAAGCAGTAGACTCAGAGGTGAATAATCTCCTATGGGACCGAAAACCCGCTAGGATAGCCGTGGCTAAACTGGTCAAAAGCTGGTATGACTGTAGCACTCCCAAATGTCCAGACCTATTGCTGGGCCTCTGAATTAGCTGTAATTAACCAATAGCTCCATTCGCCCCAAACTGACCCTGCCTACTGGCTAGATATACATGCCCTCGGAATAGGAGGAATCAACCTAACACTCTATAATAAAGAGCAGAAAACAGACCTCCTGGGACCTACCACACATACCGTACATATATGCTAAGCGGTACTAAGACATTTGGGTTGGATTGATAAATTATTACAGTAAACCCCACTGTGGGAAACAGGCAAGCTGGGCAAACTAGGCAAGAGTAAGGGATTTAGACAATGGGACGCAATATGAATTTCACAAGTGGGTGACCTCTGGAAAGCAGGAAAAGTCATTACCTTTGCCCAACTACAAAATCAATACAAAATGGCACCCACTGAGCAGTTCCGGTACCTGCAGGTTAAGCATGTGCTAGAAGCAGTCATCCTGCCAGAAGCTTCTCGGTTGGAGGACAGACTCCTCACAGAATATATAGACAAGAAGGCCATATCACTAATATACCAGAAAATTGTCAATAATCTTCCAGATTCTACGCAACTGTTACGGTAAAAATGGCAGGCCAATGAGGGTGAATTAGACAAGACTGACTGGCAGGAAGCACTAGAATCCCCGAGAGAGGTGGTGGTATCTTCTAAGTTGTGGCTGATACAACTTAAAGTGCTCCGCAGGACATATTTTACAAGAGTGATATTATGCAAGATAGGAAAGACCTATGACCAACTCTGCCTGTGACAATGTGGTGACATAGGCACCTTTAATCACCCAATATAGGAATGCCCGGCAATTAAAAAGTACTGGGCAACAGTGTTGAGCAAGATCACACAGGTTAGTGCAAATCCTGTACCGCCTGAGCCTAAACAATGTGTCCTAAACATCTGGAAACCAACAGACATTAATCAAATGGCCCAAGCTTGGGCAACCCAAGGCATGACAATAGCAAAAGGAAATATTGCCAGACTCTGGGGGGCGCGTACAACTCCAATACTGGGAGAATGGTGTAACGATATGGATGGCTTACATGGTGGCTGAAAAGCTACATATGTTCACAGAGGATGCCCCAAAAAATGGGAACGGATGTGGGGTAAATGGAATACATTTAGGGGAGGTATCTGTACCCCACTGGCTACAGACTCAGTCTCAGATGAAGATTAAGTATGGGCGAAATTTGCGAATTCGCGGTACGCGAATTTGCGCGAAAGCGAATTCGCGGTCTGCGAAATCCACAAATTAATTTTTTTTTGCGTGTTAGCGGGGCTTTTTGCGTGTTCGTACATGGGCTAGTTGCATGCTCGCGGTGTGCAATAGCGTGTTCGTGTCCGTTTTTGCCTGCTCGCGGACAAAAAGTCTCGCGACCAAGCAAAAAAATCCGCAAGCTTGCAAATTGCGGATTTTTGGACAAAATTGTGCGATTCGTGAAACGCAAATTTGTCAAAAATTCGCAAATTCCGCGAGCGGAACGGATTTTATGCCCATGCTTAATGATGATGATTAATTAGTAATACTATACGTTCACTGACAGACCTAACGATATATATACGACATACTATATGCATACTATATGCATGTGTTTCAATACTGTATGATGGGAAAATACACGTACCTGTCATTTGATGGATGCAGCATATCCTGAACGGAGCCTGAGACGCTTATCCTCTGCCGCCCGCCTCCCAAGTCTCCTCGGGTGTATTGAGAAACCCTTGGACTTGTGTTGTCGCTTATTCAGCCGCGAGTGGTGAATTACGAGCTACTGCCTTTCAGATTATCCGAGCCCCTTGGACTCCATATCTTTACCATCTACCTTGACCTGTCTGTGGATCTTTGTTCCCTAAAGCGACCCAGGAGTTGGTATATACATTGCTTTGAACCTGGCAGGATTGTTGTATTCTTTTTTCAGTAATTTGAACCTTTAGTTTGAGGATCGGTATTCGTCTTGAGCCCTCTGCTCCAATCATTCAAGTAGCTGGTTCTTCTAGCGTGTCCAGACTTTGCTATTGCTGCGTGCCATCCCGGCTTCATTTGACCTGCAACCTAGCCATTGTCCTTACCTGATCTACTTTTGGATGGAACGTTCTGATTTGGAGTTTACCTAATTTGGGAGCCGTGCCTGTTCTTTTGACTTATTGGCACTTTGAGTCATTGCTGTTTTTTGAGCTGTTTATCAAATTTTTCCTTGTCCTCCCCACTTGTGGTCCTGAACCACAGGGAACTGTATCTTTAGTGCCCTGAGGAAGGTGTTGGCTACAAGTTAGCCTTGGCACCGAAACGGGCGTCGGCACCGTGCAGGACAGACACATTTGGACATGGACTACCAGTAAATGCTCAGACCTTATTGCCCACTCACAATATTTGATTGTGGTTTCTGCTCCTGTTTTTGTTGTTTATATGTATATATATTAACCCTGGGCGAAGAACTACGCTCCGCTCGCGGAGCTTGCGGAGTTTCGGCAGCTCCGCGTTCCGCGGAGAACGCGTAGCTGTCGATAACTCCGCGATCCGGTGCGTAGCGTAGTTCTCGCGCGCTGAATAACATTATCGCGTGCGCGGCAATGGTTTACCTTCGTTCTGCGTTCGTTTTTTCCTGGTCGCTTGTGCCACCATGTTTGGAAACACTCTCGCACAGTCCCGTGCGACTGTGCGAACGCGATAACGTCATTTTGATGCGAGATAGCGTCATAAGGACGCGCGAGGATGCTTTTTGGTAAGATCGAGTTGCCGAACACGCAGAAACTGCATTCTTGCACAGAATAACTCGCGAGCATGTTAAAACCATAATAAATTACCATTTTGGTTAGGAAAAAAAAGGCAAAAAACCTTAAAGTTGTACCTTTGGCTTTATTTTTAGGGGGGAAGGACCCCTCTTTTTGTTTCTACTCTTGTTTTGCAGAGTAAGGAGGAAGGGCTCTTGAGTTTACAACTTCCTGTTCCTGTCCACCAGGCTCCTCCCAGTGCTTTGTCCATGTGGTGCTCACTTTCCTTTGGATTTTGAGCTGGAAGGATCACTTTCTGTCTGTGTTGGCTGCATTACTGATTTACCTTGGATTTAATGAGGACTTTTTGAATTGGAATTCTCTTTTTCAAGTAAGTTTGTGTAATGTATGAGTGATGTAGACTTGTGCTTGTTTGATTTGATTTTTTTTTAACAACAGTATTCAATCCTGGAATTAAATTATTGATGGAGGCCTGTACTTTCATGAGGTCCCAAATTGTAAATTTTTTCTAACATTGCATTTTGTGGAATTTAAAATGTTTCTAATTTTTAAGCCAATATGTGACCCTAGTAGCTAGTACCCCATGTAGTTAGTGTGTAGGCATGCATGAGTTCATTTTATTAACTTTCTGTGGTTGGCCTGGCCATGTGTTGGCGGCCATTTAATGTTTCCAGCCACTTTGCTCTTGCCATAGGCCTCCAACCTTGTGGCCTACTCTGCCAGTAGGCCATAGGTACTACTCATAGGGTCATGAAAGTTAATCAACTGTTTTTGTGGTGTACCCTTAATGTGAAAAACATGGATGGCTTGGATTGATATAGAAAATCTTATTTTTATGTGTGGGGTATTTCTGGTTTTGGGTGTGTTTAAACTTTAAATACTCTGTCAATTTCTGCCATTAGGTAACCCTAGGAATACAGCTTGGGTAGTTTTGGTAACTTCGCACCATGTGAGCACGTGAACTTACATTTTTTGTCGTGTTCGCGCACTCAATGTACTTGCTCGGGAACGCGAACACGACTTTTTATTCCGTTCGCGCTGCCGAACATGCTGATTTAGCATTCTCGCGGACAATATGTCCCGAGTTGCATAAAAGTTTCTCAAAAATGTTGCAGGTCTTTCTTGTGCACCTAAAAATTCCTCATTTATGTTATGTTCTCATTTTGTTAGTACTTTTCTCTTTTTGGAGCATGGACCACTTCCATTTTCTCTCCTCTGTTATTTTTTTTTTTTTTTTGGGGTGGGGTGACCAATTTGGGCGGTGGTGTGGTGTGTCCATTTTCTGAAGCAAAGCATTGTCCCTTTGCCATAGGCATTATTGTCTGTCTTCTCTTTCTTGTCATGTTGTTGTTGGTGGCCAGGCCATGTGGTGGCGGCCATTTTGTGTATGCTTCCTTTGTGATTTATTTTGCCATGTTGTTGTTGGTGGCCAGGCCATGTGGTGGAGGCCATTTTGTAAAGTTGTCCATGTTGTTGTTGGTGGCCAGGCCCTATGGTGGTGATCTTTTTGTGTATGCTTCCTTTGTGATTTATTTTGCCATGTTGTTGTTGGTGGCCAGGCCATGTGGTGGAGGCCATTTTGTATCTACATCCTTTGTGATTTTGCCATGTTGTTGTTGGTGGCCAGGCCATGTGGTGGCGGCCATTTTGTGTATGCTTCCTTTGTGATATATTTTGCCATGTTGTTGTCGGTGGCCAGGCCCTATGTCGGCGGCCATTTTGTGTGTCCTTCCTTTGTGCTTTTGCCATAGGCATAGGCCTCCAACCTTGTGGCCTACTCTGGCAGTAGGCCATAGGTACTACTCATAGGGTCATGAAAGTTAATCAACTGTTTTTGTGGTGTACCCTTAAATGTGAAAATCATGGATGGCTTGGATTGATATAGAAAATCTTATTTTTATGTGTGGGGTATTTCTGGTTTTGGGTGTGTTTAAACTTTAAATACTCTGTCAATTTCTGCCATTAGGTAACCCTAGGAATACAGCTTGGGTAGTTTTGGTAACTTCGCACCATGTGAGCACGTGAACTTACATTTTTTGTCGTGTTCGCGCACTCAATGTACTTGCTCGGGAACGCGAACACGACTTTTTATTCCGTTCGCGCTGCCGAACATGCCGATTTAGCATTCTCGCGGACAATATGTCCCGAGTTGCATAAAAGTTTCTCAAAAATGTTGCAGGTCTTTCTTGTGCACCCAAAAAAACAGAATTTGTCATTTGGTTGTTGTTTTGGGAGCCTGGGCAGGGGTTTCTTTGTATGTGTTTTTGCGGTGTTATGTTTACAACCTCTGTCTTAGCCATGGGCTATTTATTCCTTGCACATTAACCTGTCATGTGCAGCAGGCATCCTCGTTTTTCTGTCCATATTGGTATCTATAGGCCTGCTTCACTTTATTGGTTCTTTCTGGACTTCATGTGGCCTTTGAGCTGTGGTGCTGCTGGACTGGTATTATTAGTCTTCTGTTTTGTCTTTTATACATTGACCTGTGTGTCTTTCAATTGTTCACGTTGCCTTACTGCTTGTTTGACTGATGTTGTTCTGCCTTCTTTACTTGTAGGTGCACAAAAAAGACTGAGGAGGTGCTGGTTGTTTTTTCATCCATCGCTCGTTCTACCGCCAGACGGACGTCCTTCAGTTGGACGCCACGTGTGGTGTGTGACTCATCTGACGAGACATCTCTGCAATTTGTGCTGCTGTGAGCTGACTGACATCAGAACAAGATGGGCCCTAAGAAAGCTACCAGGTCCTCCACCACAAAGAAAGTTGCTGCGAAGAAGGAACAGCAGAAGGAAGTGTCACTTAAGTCTGGTATGGACCCCAAAACCTTTTTTGGCACCCCAAAAGGTACGCCTGCAGCAGCGGGGTCTGGGGTGCAAGCTGGGACCAGCACATCTGCATTAGTGGGGGCAAGCCAGCATCCCAGGGCCAAGCACATGATGAGGGTCGAAGAGGTAGCCAGCCTTCTGCTTGCGAGCAGTGATACTGAGCCAGAACTAAACTTATCGCTGTCTCAAAGTAGTACACAATCCACGCAAGATGGAAGTGCTCAACAACCACCGCCAGCAGTAGATGTTCAACAACCACAACCACCGCCCGCAATAGGAGTTGTTCACCCACAACCACAACCACTTCCCGCAACAGTTGTTGAACAACCACAACCACCGCCCGCAACAGTTGTTGTTGAAAAACCCCAGCCCGCAATAGTACTTCCTCAAGAACAACAACCACCATCTCCGCACCAAATAGTAGTAGTTGTTCCTCCCGAAGTCGGGGCAGTTCAGGAAGTAGAGCCTCCTTCCGAGCAAGAAGAAGAGGAAGCCACTTCTGTAGGTGATCTATTTCCTTCGAATTCACCAAGGGAAAGGAGGGTTAGTGCATCGAGTTCTTCGCAAAGCATCGCTTCCGATGACCTTGATACGGATTGGCAGCCACAACTATCTGCGCATTCAAAGGAGAGACATCCCAAGAAGACCATGCTAGGAAAAAGGAAGTTTCCAGGCAGGCTTGAACTTATGGAGGTCGATGTAGGTGAGCAGGATACTGCTGGTGATAAAGACGGGTCTGACACTGTCATCATCACAAGCGTTATTCCTGGTGCAGAGGATGTAGAGACAAACATTTTCACCCTATCCAGAAATGCTGCAATGACTGATGAGCAGGTACCACGCATAACTCCTACACACTCAACACCCACAGTAACACCAGCTCCAATTTTTTCAACAGCGAAGGCCCGGCAGCATCCGACATCCAGCAGAAGCGCCACTTCAACAGAAGGAGGTAGTGGCAGTACTAGGACTGAGCTGTCCCATAGTCAAATTCCACAATCCTCCAGTCCATCCGGCATTGGCAGTGGGTCCTCCTCTTCCTATGGCAGGAGACAAAAGTTTACCTCCCCAGTGTGGGACTACTTTACGGTTCACCCAGTTCAGGAGAACATTGCTGTATGCACCATTTGTCATGCCAATGTTAGTCGTGGTAAGCTTGGTACAAACTATGGGACTGGAGGCCAAACGACCCATTTGAAAAAAACACACGTGATCAGGTGGGAGAACCACCTTGCAAGCTTAAAAAATGTTAGCACTCGTGTTGGTGGGGATACAGTGGTACAAGGTCCACTCATGGTTGACCAGGAGGTAGAAGAAGAGGGAGACGATGACCTTCTATCTAGGAGTGGTACACAATCGACCCCTGTCGCCAGCACTGGAGTGGTAAAGTCCACATCCTCCGCATCTGCAACTTCTCAGTGGCACCAGAGTCAGCTGGAAACACCAAGGAGTGCAAAGTCTGCGATGCAAGGTGGTCCGTCTAGCACAACTCAAAGACATGCAAAGCAGCTTACCATTCCTAGCATGTTAAGGCAGGAGGGAAAGTACGAGCGGAACCACCCAGTAGCACGTTTATACAATGCCAAACTTGCGAAAATGTTAGCACTGGACCTTCTCCCATTTTCATTTGTTGAGGCTGTTGGATTTCTGGAATTAGTGGCAACCCTCTGCCCAAAATGGAACGTTCCCAGTCGCTACTATTTTGCCCGAGTGGCTGTTCCAGCACTACACCACGATGTGCTGGAATTGATTGGGAAAGCCTTACAACAGAGTGTTGTCCATTGTATCCACCTGACAACAGACATGTGGAGCAGTTGCGATGCTACAGATTTCATGTGCATCACCGCACACTGGATCTCTTTTGCAGGTGTTAAAGACAAGTTAACTTCAGGCCTCCGTGACGTTGCTGGAATTTTTAATGATACGCGCAGACATGCAACTATAGCCATGTTTGGTATGGACAAAAGTCATACTGCTGAAAACATTTTGTCTGACTTTAACGACAAGGTCTTTGAATGGCTGAAACCAAGAGGCCTTAAGATTGGTTTTGTTTCCACCGACAATGGCAGTAATGTAGTGAAGGCAATGAGAGAAGGACATTATTTCAGGGTACCCTGTTTGGCACACTGCATAAACTTAGTCGTGCAAGACTTTCTGAAAAATGAAGCCAAAGTCAGCAACATAATGGCCATCTGCAGAAGAATATGCACGCACTTTAACCATTCTTTCAAAGGACGGAAGCTGCTACGGGTCATTCAGCAAGAGCATAGGTTGCCAGTCAAAGCACTGATCCAGGAGGTCCCAACACGTTGGAACTCAACTTATTTCATGCTTGAGCGTCTCTTTGAGCAGTACATCCCACTGAATGCTTATGTCATGTCAAGAAGATTAGGGGATCCTACTGTTAATCTTAAAGCCCTGACCATTGAGATGTGGCAGTGGGACCTCATTAAATGCATCACAGAGATGCTACAACCCTTTGAGGTCTTCACACGTGCAGTTAGCAGGGAGGACTGTACTATGGGCCAAGCCATCCCATTGTTGTACATGCTTGAGCAACAGGTGAAGGAGGTCTGTGAAACATACGAAGGTGACGAACAAAAAGTTGATGCATATACCTTAGCCAAGGGCTTAGTCAACCGCTTGTGTGAAAATGTAAGGCTCAACAATATTGTGTCAGGTGAACATTACATAACTGCAACAATCTTGGATCCACGGTACAAATTATTTGTCAGCAGTAACGAAGTAATTCCATTTTCAGATGAGGATGTTGACAAGTACAAAACTTCCATAGCTGCGGAAGCTAATGAGTTAGAAACTGAACGGCTGTTACTTAAAGGCCTGCCACTGCCAGCCCAGGCCAGTCCAAGTACTCCTGACGCAAGTTCTTCACAGCGTGAGAGCAGTGCGTCTGCTTTCCAGCAGGCACCAACAGTACCAAAAGCAGCACCTACACGATCTGATTCAGCAGACCCAACCAAAAGCATAACTGATTTTTTTATACAGAAAGGGATGGGTAAGTCCGTTGCTGTTGCAAAGGGAAAAGAGGACCAGCAAAGCCGAGCACCAATGAACATTGAGCGGATGGTTCAGGCCTATCTGGATGACACAACAGAGGTGTTCATGGAGCAAAGCCCATTGGTCTATTGGTATGAAAGAAGGAGACAGTGGCCAGTGCTGAGCAGGCTGGCGATAAAGTATCTGGCTTGTCCTGTAGCCAGTGTCTCCTCTGAGCGGGTTTTCAGTGCTGCTGGTGCCATTGTCACATCGAAAAGGACTAGTCTCTCCCCCAAAAGCGTGGAGCGGCTGACAATGATAAAAATGAATCAACGCTTCATACCACCAGACTATCAAGTACGTGAATCACCGCCGGATGAAGAAAGCGAGTGTGAAGAAGACGTCCTCACTACTGGGTTACATGACCTACTTCTGTCTGAACGCACAGAGTTTGAGGACGAGCTCCTCTTCCCTGACAACTAGGACAGGTATGTTAAAGGAATGATGCAATGCATTGCATAGGATTGTTTAGCCGACTCTGAGCAAATGTGCATGGAATTAAAGTATGCTAGTAGTAACTTCAGACTCACGTGATGGGCAATTTTCCCATGTTATTTAATAATATAAATTATTTATGCACTTGTGACCCTACTACTACAGGTGCAGTCAGTACTTAATTTATCGTTCGTAGTGCATGTTCATGTTGCACAACGTACATTATTTGGTGAAACAGTCCCCCCTCCACCCCCCCAACAAACACAAATGAACTTCAAATGTTTTCTTGTGAAAATAATATCTTTGTTTTATTTTTATATTTTAATAATGATAATAGAAAAATAAAATATATAACAAATGTAACCCCCTGACCCAGAGCTGTCCCTCCCTACCCTCCCCTAACCCCAACCAAATTTCAACCCAAATGTACACCCCAACTCCCACATCCCACCCACCAACAAAAGGATTAAAAAAGGGGCAAAAAACAGGGTCCATTTCAAAGCCGGCGGGCTTTCAGGTGTTTGTCCACCAGTATTTTGACACGCTCCTCTAGACCGTCCTCCTGCTTCTTCCGCTCCTCCTCCAACTTCGCTACCCGGCGGAGAATCTTTGCTTTGAAAGCACGGCACCTACACTTGCATGCATGTGGTTGTTGTTGTTGTTGTGGGGGGGCCGCCGAAGATGTAACAATGCGGCGGCGGGCGGCTGCCTGACCACGGCGACGTAGTCCTGCAGGCTTGGGGCCCGGGGCATTGGAAGAGGCAGCAGCTGCTGCCGCCGCCTCCTCCTCCTCCTCCTCGGCCTGATCCACCAGCCGGCGGTAGGCCTCTACAATTGCCTGCAGTTTCCGCTGCCGGGCCCGGACTGCCAACTCCTTCCTGGTTGGTTTTTGGGAAGGAGTAACTATAAAGAAAGAAACAGAATTGTTAATCCAAACTCCCCGCAAATCAAGAACACAACATTGATTCAACACATAGTGGGCGGCACAGTAGCACTAGCAAGCAAGCTGAGTACCAGAAATAGTGTTGCGTCTATCTTGAACATTCTACAGCCTCTATTCATTTTTCGGACTTTTTGTCACGGCTTTATGTCTGCCCTATTAGCATGGGTGTACTTCAACGGTCACACACATTAGAACGAACACCTGTCTTTTACATATCTCCTTTTGTTCCGGGAAGGCGGGAACACTCTCAAAGTAACATTAATTAACAGGGGGCAGCTAGTAGCACATGTCTAGTAAAGACTATAATACTTTATACCGCGCAACAAACCTTATTTGGTTTGTGTTTCACCAGCAACGACCCATGCACCCAGTCGTCCCCTCCTTCCCTTGCCTTTGGGTTTGCCCAAAACACCGCAGCTGCTGAGACTATCCACTAACCACCGGTATTGGGTGTGTCTCCCAACCACGCTGGCAGCTGTGTTTTCCCCTTTACATGCTTTAACAACAACCCATGCATCCGACTGCTATCAGGCACTTGCATTACTGTAGTGGTAATGCTTAGCATGCTAATGACAAGTAAAGGTAACATATATTTTCCAGTAGAGTACAGTGAGAAAGTTTTCCCCTCCCACCAAGTAATGCAGATCACTATTGAATCTAACTTACCATCGCCCGCCGCTGTTGGCTCCCCCCCCACTGCTGCTGGTGTAGGTGCCTCTGTTCCTCCTGTCCCCGCCGGGAGCGCTGAAGCAGCGCCGCTGTCCCCGTCGGCACTGGTCGATGGTAAGGCTTCTGCACCTATAAAAATAAGTACGCCTTTTTAGATGGATGCACAGCCCACTTTGTACTTGTTCACCAAGAATGGAGTTCTTCAAAACAGTTAAGTCCAACGTACGTAATCAGTATGAGTCCACATTGCATAGTACAGCAGAGTCACTAGACATATTATTAGCATTCATTGTTATCGTATGGTACCCAAGCTCATCTCATCTGTCCTGCTACTCTAGTCCTTGGAAATTGGAAGTGAACTATGTAACCTTTGTACATCAATGTATCCAGTTTTGCGCATGTGTTAACTCGCAGCTTGTTGCGCAGTACGAGAAGACGCTCTGGGGCAACACATCATTGTTCAATGCATACACCTGAAGAGGTGGGAAAGTAAAAGGGCCCGTATTTAAGTTTTCTATGTGGATTGTGGGATACAGTTTGCTTACAGGTTACACAACTTCTTTTTAGCATGGCTGCATAAAACTGGCATAAATGTATTTAATACTGTCTAACGTGCACCACTTTTGTCATTATTTTTCGGCAGGTGAGAAGATTGCCTTCTACGAAGCGGACATTTCCAGAGCTTACAAAAAAAGAGGAATATCTGACCAGTATACGTTGGTGAGAGGTCTCCGATAGTTGCCACATTTCCCTATTGTGCACTAGTAGCTGTACAAATGTTGATTACTTTATTATGCCTGTTTTAACTCTGGATTTTTTCTGGTGGGCCCTTCAACGTATTGGACGGAAGCACTTAAAAACATTGATGTTACTTACTTACTTCTAACAAAATAAAGCTTTGGAATGACCACTTTGACTCTGAAGTTTATTTTCACTGTCTGTTGTCTTAGAGACTCACACGAGTGAGTGAGCAAAAGGGGGTTTCTTAGCTAACGGTTTGTGTCCTAAAAGCATTCGGCATCTTGGTATTGGGGTTCAGGAGTGTGATTTGAACAATAGACCAATGACTCAGGCCATATAGGCTGACGTTCAGTGAATTGTGCGTTCCTCAGAGTTCTGTGACTGAGGTGTAAGTAAGGTCCAACCTGCCTATCAGTACCAACAACATCCAATTTTCGTGTGCATAGTTACATAGTTGTGCAATATGTATATAACTCCGTAGGAGATAGAAGAATACCCACAAGACTAGTAGTGGTATACTAACGTTTACAAAAATACTAGACAAACATCATTCTGGATGCCTACTTGGTTGCTGTCAATTGACAAAGCAATGCAGACACATTACAGAGGAAAAAACAAGCACTGTTGGACTTACTGGGGACAGCAGCAGGATCCGCAGTAGAGGAGCTCTGTGTAACTGGTGGTTCACCCGCCGACTCGGTCCCTGTATTCTGCTTGCCCCTGGATTCTGTGGTTCATGTAAAAATTAAAATAATAAACATAGATAAATACATTGAGTGATGTGAAACATAGACATAATTGCAAATCACACTGCTACAGTGGAACAGAGCCGGAGGCAACAAATCCATGCCAGGGGCCGCAACGCAAATATGTATCCATCCTTAGAGTATTATTACATTAAGGATATCTATTGGTGCGGTGGCCCCTGAAGTTTGGTGCCCCTGTGCAGTTGCACAGCTTGCACATGCCCCCTAGAGCCGGCCCTGGCTGAGGTAAGAAGAACAAAGTAACGTTAGCATTCTTTGCAAGAAAAGGATTCCATTCATGCAGAAGAGAAGGCCGTGAAAAAAATGCTACAATATGCAAACAACGTACAATTAATAATTATCCATCCACCGCTATTTCACTGACGGACAAAGGAAGGACAAGACTCTATTAATAGCATTAACTAACTCCAGTTCTCAGCAATAAAGAAAATCTCACATCAATAAACAGCAACAGCTAGCGCCAAGTTGAAACAACACGCAAGAGCCAGTGAAGAAGAAGAACACTGTCATACAATGACAGTAGATATACCGGAATACATCGCAAATGTAACTAGGGGCAACAGTCATCGCGTTACTTATTCAGCCAATATTTACAAAGATACAATAACAATATTTAGACAACTATATATCTATATATGTATATATATATATATATATATATAATCTATATGTATATAAATATATATATATATATATATATATATATATACACACTTTATTTTTGGGGTAGCCACTCACCAAGACCCACAACCTCCACACCAAGCAGGTCCAACAGGTCCTGCTCACGGTCCAAAATGTCGGCCCAGCGGTGGGACAGCTGATGGTGGGTACGCCGGATACCGGAGCAGCGGAAGACTGCACGGCGCACCTTCCCCCACCGCCGGAGACGCTCTTCAATGTGCTGGTATCCGGAGCCGGGCCTGCCGCCTGCTGCCAAAGTCAAGGGGAGGTGACGTTGGATAAAAAAGACCAGGGCGGCCAACTCCTCCTCCCCAAAAAGTTGGCGGGGCGTCACTCCTGCCGGGCGCATTCTGCCGCAAGGCAGCCTGGTTTTTTTAGGCACAGCCGCCTTGCCCTTTGAGCCGCCGATTCTGCTGGCACCCTTCACCATGGTTCTGGGTGGAGGGGAGAAGGAAAGTTGAAGACAAAAAGGTTAGGGGAAGAAAGAAGAAAGATAAAAGAAGGAAGTAATATAAAACAAGAGAAAAGTTGCAAAAAAAGTGGTAAAAGTAACAATAAAATGAGAAATATAAACCTAGGCACAGACAGAAATAGGTACGAAGTAAAGAAAGTTAGAAAAACTGAGGGAAAAGACCAGGATGGAAGAGATAGGAGTGAGATGCTGAAGTAGGCCCAAAACCATAGCCAGAGTGTGAAATCGAAGATGGCTCTGCCCGTCGCGACCGCCGCGGTAAGTTCGCGCGATATTTGACGCGATCACGCACTTTGGCAGTGCGAACGAGAAGATGAGTTCCCGAACATGTCTAACACAACGCGAACACGTTACTTGTGACCCGGAACCGGAAATAAGGGAACGCAAGCGGGCGGGACAAACCTCATTGAGTAACTTAGCGCGCTAGCTATCGCGAGCATGCAGGCAGCGCCCCGAACACGCGCACCGCGCTCCCGAAGACGAAAAACGGCGCGCGAACGGGTCTAGCAACCTACTACGCATGTCCGCGGAGCTACGCGTAGCTCGCGGAGTGCAAGTGCGTCTTCGCGTAGCTTCGCGGAGTGCGGCTACGCGAACTACGCCCAGGGTTAATATATATTTATTGTGTAAATGCTGGATGTGAGTGGTTTTGATTGAGTGAGTAGCTAGATTAATGGGAGTTTTTTCATTATGTGACTGAGATTTGCTTTTTATTGTTTGATATCTCTGTATGTGGGGATGAGGTATTTTGACCTATTTACGTTAAAAAAATCATCAAAAAATTGTAGTTGTTTTAAAAAAAATAATAATAATAATTTCTGTTCAGCACATCATATGAATTTCGCTTGCATTCTTATTTGACATGTTGAAATATTTTATTATTTATTCACCCAGTATATTGATTGTATCTTTAATACATGTTGTCTGATTTGTATTATTGTTTTTGTGTATTTGGTCTCACATTCTCCCTTTTTGTGATATTAGTAGATTTGTTCCGTTTTATTATTCTTGAGACGTCTAACTCTCCATTACCATCTGTTGGCAGGTGACACCTTTTCCTCGCCTTTGCGAGGTAGAACTTTTCTTGATGGGAAAATACTGTCCTGTAAAGTTGCCATATGGTAAATGTTACTACTGCAAGTCCTGTATTTAATAAAATAGAATTTATCTTTTGCCAGACTTCAAGAATTCTTAAGACCATTACCAAAATAGATGATTTAGGGGAAGAGTATAACAAAGAAACACAATTAATACATTAAAGACCAAAACCAAACCAGGAAAACGTAGTAAAAATAAAAGACCAACTAACTTTATCAAACTCTTTTTCCATGTCCAAAGAAATGGCTGCTAGAGAAGATTTATAGGATTTGGGTTTACTAAGCACATTAACAAATAGTTGAGTATTATCTGACAGATGCCTACCTGTAAAGAAACCACATTGCTCTCTCCCTATTAATTAGGGTAATAATTTATCTAAACAAAGAGCCAATATTTTTGCAAAACTTTTATAATCTAGAATAATAAGGGAAATAGGATGACAATTTTCACACATTCTGTGGTCTTTATCCTCTTTGGAAAGGAGACAAATCAATGGCTCTAGAAAGAAGCCACCTGATGTCTTGTGATGTATTCCTATAGGTTCTGTATCGATCCCCCTATTCCTGACCCTGTTCTGGTTAATAATTAACTAGCATCCATCCCACGGTACAAAAACCGTTATCTGATTAAGCCACACCACGGCACAGGAACGCGTTATCTGATTAGGTCATAACGCTTGCCATCTAATTACGCAAGCACTATTCCTCCAGCCCCTGATAAGGCATACGGAGTTCTCAAAACAAATCAAACCTATGACAACCTGGGAAAATCCCTGCGGCCATTGTTTTGATTTCACCGAGAACTTCAGCAAAAGAATGTGCGAACAAGCCCGTCCGTATGACATCCTTATTGACGTATCCATGTCCATCCTTACGTCAATCTCGGCACCTTACAGGTATAAATATTACCGACATTGCCTTAAGCAAACACACGCGGTGGTGACGAGATCGGAGCAGCGAGACGTGCTGAGGAGCCCAGCAGAGAGCGAAGCCCACACGCGCTGCCCTGCCTTCCTGACGCACTGAGAACGAGACACTGCTTTTCTCCTGCCGAGAAATCCAGCTCCGGCGCTTCCAAGCGGCCCTCGCAGGCAGCTGGAATATCAAGACCAGAGACGAGAGATAACAGCCCTCAATCATTCTAGACCTCAGGTACAGAACTGAACAACCCCTTGCAGAGAATTCTTGAGTCAGTCCCTTGGCAAAACAAACTTAACTTAAACTGCTACTTATCTACTCCCGCCCACGTATTAGGCTTAGGTCAGGTACACTGGGGTAGGCGTGGTTAGAAGCACCAGTTGAGCACGATTAGTCAAATGTATATATGTATGTATCTATTTTATCAGTTTTAAATATCATATGGCTTAGAAACCATATCAATGCTTCTGCAGTATTATTTTATACTCCTGCTTTTATTGTATGCACTTTACTTAACCATAAGTATCGCAATAATATCGATTCATTTCTCTTGTACGAGAAAAGAGACTGATCAATAAATACCATCTTTTATTGAACACGCCCGTCTCTTCCTTTTCTCTATAATCTGGTGAAACTAAGAATGCACGTACTGACTGAGTGAAATAAGTTGTCTTTTGTTTTCACACGACTCTAGAGATACACTCTTGATTAGGGGAGAGCAAAGTTGTCATGTTCTATGGTTGTCAGAAACTAAATCCCTTCTTGTCTATCCAGGGAGGTTAAACTTCTCCTTGCCTATTCGAGAAAGTTTCTAGTAAACTCTGAGCTAGCTGGCAAAACCAAAAACTTTAAGTCTAATATCGTCAGTAGAAGAACTAGTTAACCTCTGCCCTAGGTCTATACTATTGAAGATATTATTGAAGATATTATTCCAATGCGCAGAGCCTATTGGGATAATAGGAACTACACTACATGGCGCCAAACGTTTGGATAGGCGATAAAACTAACGCAAGACATTAGAGTAACTCAGTCGTGCTTTTTCACACAGAACCCCCTTTTTTCCCATAATACTCCAAAGACGTCTGCAGTGGGTGAAAGGTTATATCCGCCAAACCTCGCAGGTATGGTTCTTGATTTAGTCAACGTTGAAGGATACACTGTTCCAAAATATTGTGCATCTAATCTTTGTTTCCATAGAAACCTGATCTGCAAACAAACAGAATAACCTTCCTGTCGGTAAAATGGTAGACAGTGATGATGAAAGGGAGTCAGTTAGACTAGCAGCTGAACTCCTAGTAGCTTATAATACACTGCTACAAAATGACCCGGATATAATACTCATCCCGGTCAACATAAGGAAATCTATAACCTTAAAACTTATAGAAAATGGACTGACATCGAGAGGTGGTACAGTCATAGTCGTAATTGAGGCACACGAATATCGTCAGACAGAGGTATTCTATTCATGGATAAACTTTCCAGCAGCAAACGCTGTAACAAAAGAGTTCCACTATTATAAAATAGAGGAACCACCGGATACCTACACTCCTTTCGAGGAGGTGGAAGTACCACTCAAATTCCAAGAGCACCTGCTCTTGTTTAAAGACGCCCTAAAACATAATAATCACATCACCAGGCTCGGTCCACTAGGTAGACCAGGAGCAACGTGGCCGGTCCTAGCCGGATATACACCACATCCAGACATTGAAGAAATGCCTGCACCAGATCTTTTAATACAGCTAAACCAACTAATCAAAATACATAGATAATTAGTCCAATATGTAATGCGGACTTCAACAGTCCAACCAGCAAGTAAAATTCCACAGCTGAACCCTCATCAGGGTAACACAAATAAAATTACACCACAGAACATACAGTCCTGTCTGGGTAAAGTACCCGCAAAACGGGAACAAATACCCTTCTGGCTAGCAAAAAAAATCACTCAAATAGAGGCGGTGTTTCCAGACACCACCCCGGTAGAAAAACACAGGATTCTGACTATCTGTCTTCCAATGGGAATCGCACCACACGTGGAGGACTGTGACACTTGGGGTACAGTCTTTGCTTCCATATACACAAAAACACATGGTGTACCATCCATGTCAGTAATACCAGATGTGCTAAAACAGATTCAAGATGAATATGGTCCAGAACCCGCTTTAACTCTTGGTATGAAATTACTGAAAGACTTCAAGCAGGTCTCGGCTATATTATTAGCCAACATAAAGGGAGAAGCAGCAAACGTGGCGATCCGCCAAAGGTTAAAAGAGACAGACATAGCAGACCAACCAACTGAAATTGCCAGAATCATAGAGAAATCCTATGAAAAACTAGGAAGAGATAGTCTGGGTGGAATACCGGTAAAAACCCAACTGATTGAAAGTCCTAAAAAGGCATTTATTAAAAATAATTTAAACACTCAAAAAAAGAGCTGGGATGGAAACAAACAATCCAATCCTAAAGAAAAAAGATTCCAGTCCAGAGGAAGGTCTCCTCGGCGGAGAGAAAGATCTCCGAACCAAGGACGCAGGTCTCCCCAAAGTGAGCCCTCTGGGAAAAAATACAACCTTAGAAATAGGGATAATCTGAAGAAACCTGATAGATATCAAGATAATGATACACGTCCCTCTCAATCTTTTCAGACTTCCTCGCAGAAATCGGAAAGAAGAAGACGATCAGAACAGCACGTCAAGTCCAAAGACAAGGAACCTGCTCATCCAAATAAAAAGTTACAATTTCCAAAAAAGAAGGTAGCCAGTATTAAAGTAATCACAGATGCCGAGAATACTGAGAACACAGCTGAAAAACGGAGAATGGGCTCAGACAATGCTAGACAGCGCAGCAGAAGTGAGCATAGCTCGCAAAGTCCTTATGAATCATCTGGAGACAGTGGACACGAATGAATACATTCAGGTGGAAACTGCAGATACCAGAGTTAGCAAACCTCATAAAATATATGAAATAACATTACTTATAGAAGGGGATAAGACTAGAAAAATAAGGGGACTATTTTGGGATAATCTCTCCCAGGGCTATGACATCCTTCTAGCTGAGAAAGACTGGCCACCAGAGTTTGTCAGGGAGTGTCCTCAATGGCGAAGAAATAATTATGCCTGCCTTCCCAAATCATATTCCAATTCATAAAAAATATACACTTGCTAGAAAGTGGGCAGTAGCTCAAGCTCCTGCTTTATATAAAAATCATGTAGGATGGGATGAGGACTCTCCTCCTCACAAAATCCAGTTAAAATCACAACCTACTGCACAGAGGCAGTACCCAATTAAGCAAGAAGCTAAAAAACAGGTAAAAGAGATCCTAGATCAACTTGAATACCAGGGGGTGATTGAAACTTGCACCTCACAAATGAACAATCCTTTGTTTCCTGTCTCCAAACCAGACAACTCATATCGTCTAGTTTTGGATTACAGACACCTTAACTCATGTTGCAAAACTTTTGCAGTGCAAAACTCGCATAGTGCTGCACTAATGAATAACATAGTGCGCAAAAAATACAAAACAACATTAGACATCTCTAATGGATTCTTTTGTCAAAATATAGCACCAGAGAGCAGATATTTGACTGCGTTCTCGGTAAATGGCTCGCAAAAAAGTTTCTGCCGTTTACCCCAGGGGCACAAGAACAGCCCAGGATTATTCTCAAAGAGAGTAACAGAATTACTACAAACATACGATGACGAGGCATTATCATATGTCGACGACATTTACCTAACAGATGATGACTTGGATACTCACTTGAAGAGAGTGAACACCATAATACTTGGATTCGCAGCAGAGGGTTACAAATTCAACTTTAAAAAATCAAGAATTGCCCATCTAACAGTCCTGTTTTTAGGATATGAATTATCAAGTGAAGGCAAAAGCCTGGCTGACAATTTCCTAGAGAAATGTGCTGTACTCCAAGCTCCTAGAACACTAAAAAACGTACAATCAATTCTAGGCTTCCTAAACTTCGGAAGAACATACATTGCAAATTACGCAGAAAGGGTTAAACCCCTTTATGATCTAATAAAACCAGATTTTAAAAGAATCAATTGGACTCAAAAACACACAGAAATTTTGAGATCTTTACAAACAGACATGTTAATTAAAACAAAATTAGAAACACGTGATAACACACGCAATCTTGTGATTCGAGTCATCCCAGGAAGATGCGGATTCACATACCTGACCTCTAATGAGGGAGAAAAGGTACCAATTGCATACAAATCACACTTGTACACAGAAGCTGAAAAGAAGTTCAGTATTAAAGACAACATTGTTCATGCAGTTCAAACGGCTATAGCAAAAGAAAAAGAGTACGCTGACGGTAGACGTATCACAGTCAGAACAGCGGAGTCAGCCTTTGAGGCATTAACAACCCCATGTAATTTACCAACAACAGCGTTGAATCCAGAATGGATACAATGGGTGAATTCAATTACAACGGACAGAGTAAAATACTACTTTGATCCAGAATTAAAGGAATTAAGATATCTAGAATATGAAATGACATACCCTCTGCCAATCGACATTCTGCCTTTACGACAGTACGCCTGTGTAATACATACAGACGGGCATGCTCAACCCTCAGTTTGGGGAGAGCTGGCTTACAAGGCCACATGCGAAATTGTAAAAGAAGTGTGGCGCGGAGGTAAATTAAGACCTCTACTTACAAAAAGTGGAAAATAATTCAGAACAACAAACGGAAATAATAGCGTTAAAAATGGCGCTAGATAATGCCGATCGCGAATTCCCGACACTTATTGTGTGCGATTCGTATTACTGCGTCAAATCATACAATAACGATTTACAGAAATGGATTCAAAACGGTTACAAAGATGACACAGGTGCAACAATAAAGCAAAAAGTGCTTTGGGAACAAGTAGTTCTTTTACAGAAAGAACTACCAAAACTCACGTGATACACTCACTGAGTCATCAGCGTGATGGCGTTCACGTTGCAGGGAATTCATTGGCTAAAAAAGCCCCAACGGCAGCAACTGAATCGGCTTCCGTAGTCAAGAAAAAGCGTCCAGTAAAACACATTGACGGTGAAACTATGCTGGCGGTGAAAACGTCATCAAAAAGCGACTGCTCAGCACTACCGATCAACTATCCACTCAATTATACATACATAATCAATGCAAACTCAGTCCCTTTTGCTCGAATCCCTGGAGTGGGGGATAGAGTGATTCCAAACACGGACAGGAGAGGCTTGTTAATAGCAGACGCACATATGGGTGAAGGTCTCAGACACCTTAAACAAAAAAATTCTCTGGAAGAATTACAATCAGTGTACTGGTGGCCAGGCATGAGCCTGCATCATCAGATTTTTGTAAAAAACTGCCCAGACTGCAATAGAGATCGCAGTGGCGAGCGAGGAGGACTATTACCATGGCACATCGCTCCAGAAAAACAACAACAATAATAATATACCTATCACGAAAAAGCGTTATATTAACATAAAAAGACTAATTTCCACTTATGAAGTAAGACCCCAGCACTCGGCTGACGTCTGGACTGTTATAAAAAGATTTGCGAGTCTATAATGGCATATACGCTAGAGGCATGCTACGTCTGGCTGAATGTTTTTTCTTCTTGCCCTAAAGCGTATGAAAAAACATGGCCAAATGAGCATAGCATAGCGGGACTCTTCTCACTTCCTACCTGAGGGAACGGGATGGTGTAAAGAAAAAACCAAAGGCATAAAGCAATCTATAACAGAGAAGGTATTAGGTTCGGGAGCTGGGTGGGTCAAACATCTAATAAGTGTCCAACGTAGTCTAAATAACCTGCCAAGAAATTCTCTGAGGGGATTCAGTCCGTACGAATTATTGTTTGGAACTAGAATGATGATCTTAGATCATGACAGTCAGACTTCAGTGGTTAAAGAAAAAAGCTTTGATATCAAAGATCGTTTGGCTATTTTACAGGACTTAAACGAAACAAGGAAAGACCTGAGCAACATAAAGTTGAAACAACAGCCAACGACCACTGAAGAAAAACCACCTGTCCCAGCAAGACCTGTCTGGATTCCAAAAGTCGGGGATCTAGTCAGAGAAAAGATCGCGGTAAAGAAGGAATTTGGGCCTTCTTACAGAAAAGCAGTTCCTGTCTTGTCTATCAACGGGACAAGATCAGTAGTACTACCGCCCCTTGCTGGTAAAAAGGAGAACAGGGTTGTATCAATCGACCTGATAAAACCACAGTCATGTGGCCGATAACAAACAGTAGGCCAAGTGGACTCCCGATAAGTAGTAGAATACCAAGGTTTGCTACAAACACAGAGGTTCAATCTAAGAGGCTACTCACATTTGAAATGCCAACAGAACAACAACAAGGACTATGCAACAATGCTATGGAACTTAAACCTCTAAAAACCCAAATAAAAACATTTAGCAGAGACACACCAATCTACAATGAAGTAACAAATGACTATGCTGCTGCAACAAAACACACTAATAAAGCAAACAGCAATCCTGAAACAATAGGAACAATAGACAGAACGGCATCCGGTTACTTCATCAACTTCAGTGATTCATCTGAAGACCTGAGTGAATCAAAGGAACAAACATCAACAAAAACCTTTAAAGATAAAGCTAAGGAACTTTTTCAACATCTAAAAGAAACCTATCTGATTTCTCCATGGATTGAATTCTGGGTGGCCTTAGGTGCAATAATCCTCATACTTTGGCTCATCATGGTACTATGTTTGGGACACTTCATTGAGGGAAAATATGCTAAAATAGACACTGCAAGCCAGAAAATCAACCTGGTCCTCAAACCACACACGTCTTCACACATCGAGAAAAGAGAACTTTCTTCAGTCAACTTCACAGCCAATCCTATACCCGGTGGGGTAGCATGGGACAATACTGATTATGAAATCTATGGTCCGGTTGAAATCCTGAAGTATCCACATCAAATCAAGATCTCATTGAGTGACTTTGTAAAACCAAGCTCAGTTGCTGATGATTGGGACGTTGAAAGCATTAATAATATGATGTCTGACCTAGTGATGTCTGCTAAATTTACAAAACACGATTATTTGCAGGGTTCGTCTAATTATGATAAAATGTTCTGCTATAATCATTATGGTAATCATTATCTGCATAAATCTGCACAACCTAGAAATGTTTTGAATTATAATCAATGGGAACACTGTGCAACCCCTCCAAAAGGTAGCTCAAGAACTTTTTTTGACAAATATTCATATTTTTCAGGGTTCAACACAAGCAATGCAGAAACATTTTATTTCAAATTATCAAATAAGACAGGTACAAAGACCATGCTTACAAACACTAAATTGATATATTCAGACTCGTTTTTTGAGCAAATGCGTACATTTGGTTTTGATTACTGGGACAAAAATGTTGAAGTAAAAAGTGTTTGGGGTACAAAGGAATGGCAAGTACAAGGTATAGAATCATTGTTTAGAGCCTGCATGATCCCAGAACAAATTATATTTTTGAATGACACTGTTCAACAGACTACCTGTCTTGGCCTAGCCAAAATCAAAGACTTAAACAAACCGTCTATTCCAAAGCCATCAATGAACAGTAATAGCTCTATAGATGTTGAGATAGACGTAAACCATATATTAAGCCAAAACAGAACACATCCTGATTGGAAAAAGTGGTTGATCTGGCCCACAGATACAAATAACTGTCAAGACAGATTCCTGAACAAAATCCAAGGGTTCACATTGACCAGGCCAGACCCTAAATATTCCCAAAGACAACACCCAGGGATAATTACCACGTACAGTGTGGGCAAGCTCTGCCTTCAATGGCTACAAACATCCACACTGGCAGAAATTAAGCAACACCTGACTTTACTTACTGATGGTGCTGACTTGCGTGATTTCATTATGGGACCGCGCAAACAGCGTCAAAAACGCTTCATAGCAGCCTCTGTATATGCAGCTTATAACGAAGCCTGGAAAATAACTCAAATTGAAACATCAGAGAGAATACGGGAAATTGACCGTATTAATTTGGAAAAATCACTTTCTGTAGTGGACAATGGGTTAATGACTCTGTCCTCCAGAATATACTCTTTGGACAGCATTGTGTCTTCAGCAATCGACATAATATCGCAAGACTTACTGTTGTTACAACACGGTCAGTCTCAATTGCGTTCTATTGTACAACTTGGCTGGACGTTACAAAATCTGCATTCAGGCTATGTGCCTTGGCGTTTAATCAACACAACGTCACTGTTCAATATCTTTAACCTTACTGATAAACAAATCAGTATGGCACAGAAGGGTGCTGATTATACAATCCTGAGCATTGAGAAACTCGAGAGATTACCATTGACAATGTCAGAACGACCTGTCAGTGAATGGATAATACATGGAATAATTAATATTCCAATATCTACTTTCAGGTTTCAATATTGCCAAAAATATATACAGGCTGGCATGTACGAAAAATTGGGTAAAGGGTACATTAAGTCAACATGGAACTTGCCCTATTCACATGCTTGTGTCAGTAATAAAGGCCGGAAAGTGTTTCTTAGTGGCAATAATTGTGCCATGTCACTAAGCGGTACACTTCTGTGTAATGGTATTAGTTTACATGGAGCCTGTGAAGGGTCCTCAAATAACCTTTCATGTCACCAGCTAGGCACACCTGCGACACAAATAGAACCATTCTTTAGGAGACTATCGAACGGGAGTTACATTATAATCGTAGACCGCAGATGTTGTAGCTTGGTGCCCGGAATTGCTTATCTCATAACTACGACTGCGAAGGTTATGTGCTGTGAACGAGTATTGTTCCCCAGCGCAATGCCAGACAGGGAGGCAAGGTTATGGCCGAATTTGAAAATTGCTTCCATTCGAGTTGATACTTTAAGCAGAATGAAAACAGTGCTCCTTCAGACGCCGACCAGGCTCACGTCATCAAAAGAAACGTATGATCTCCAAGTTGCAAGGACAACGGCAGAGATTCATTCATTGTTATCAACTAATTCCCCCATACATTTCGCAGAAATCCTGAACGAAATCTTAAATATTTCTGATACCAGTGGAGTCTCAAATGTATTTAAGACAGTGTTTTCGGGGGCTTTAACACCATTTAAAGCCATTCTGGGTATTTTTCCGGACTTTGTCCATTCCATCTTTGGTGGACTTCCTCTCCTTTTGGGACTAGTAGCAGGAATCCTATTTTTGATTCTGTTATTTCGCTATGGCAAACCGTGTCACAGACAAAACACCTGCGACAAGGGAAGAAACAATCCTAGCCATTGGATACCGGGACCGGATATCTAAAATCCTTGGAATGTCCCGGCTTAGAGACCTAAACATAACTTGGTTTCTTTCATTTAGACCAATGTGGCAAAGCTGTGTTTTACCTGTATTAAGGTGCTTGCTATGCGGAGAAGAATGCGTGTTAGACACCTGTCTGACGCTACAATCGGATGCGCCAATGGATGCAGAAACTTTGTTGGGTCCGGTCACGGCTCATGCATTGTGCTGTCCCCTGCGGCTACCAATCCTGATGACGGCATTCGTGGAGACTTCACCACTACGATTGAGGGGTAGTGAGGTTCAAGATGAAAGCAGCATCGATCAGGTACGACCTTCTGTCAGTTATGCTGATCAAAACATCAATGAAGGCAATCATGCTCATGAATGCATGGTAACATCTTTTTCCGAGTTAATGGAACTTTCGCAGGAAGCTGTTGACAGTTTTTTCGAGAGTCTAAATGATATGATGTTCTCACCAGAGCAGAAATAATGACTTTTGAGCAGGCTAGCACACGGCGTTCCCAACACCCTGAATTTGGCCTTCAACTTTGATAATAAAGTATCATGAACAATTTTTTCCAGTTTACGGACAGCGGAACATAATTTTTTCAGCGGCCCCAAAATATTTTGCAGTTTTTCGGGACACTTATCTTCTGCTTAAAGTAGAAACTATTCTTAGGGAACTGAATTTCTATTTTAGGAACTTTAGAGACATTAGCTGCCCTCTGGCATGTTCATAAATATTTTATTTTGTGATGAAATGGTCTCGCATTTTTTTTCTTCTGTATTAAGAGCCATTTCATGTGTTCATTTTCATATTTTATTAATAATGATGTATGAATATGCGTGATTTATTTAGCATTTGTTATACTGCTTGAGTGCATATAATGCATATATATATCTTTTCGTATATTTCATGTTTTCAAAATGCATATGGATGTATTTTGGGGTGGTACGGTATACACGTGCTCTACTAGTATATTTACTATGCCTAGATCTTGTAAATATGGACATACTCTGCGTGGAGTGGGTGTGATGTATTCCTATAGGTTCTGTATCGATCCCCCTATTCCTGTTCTGGTTAATAATTAACTAGCAGCCATCCCACGGTACAAAAAACCGTTATCTGATTAAGCCACACCACGGCACAGGAACGCGTTATCTGATTAGGTCATAACGCTTGCCATCTAATTAGGCAAGCACTATTCCTCCAGCCCCTGATAAGGCATACGGAGTTCTCAAAACAAATCAAACCTATGGCAACCTGGGAAAATCCCTGCGGCCATTGTTTTGATTTCACCGAGAACTTCAGCAAAAGAATGTGCGAACAAGCCCGTTCGTATGACATCCTTATTGACGTATCCATGTCCATCCTTACGTCAATCTCGGCACCTTACAGGTATAAATATTACCGACATTGCCTTAAGCAAACACACGCGGTGGTGACGAGATCGGAGCAGCGAGACGTGCTGAGGAGCCCAGCAGAGAGCGAAGCCCACACGCGCTGCCCCGCCTTCCTAACGCGCTGAGAACGAGACGCTGCTTTTCTCCTGCCGAGAAATCCAGCTCCGGCGCTTCCAAGCGGCCCTCGCAGGCAGCTGGAATATCAAGACCAGAGACGAGAGATACCAGCCCTCAATCATTCTAGACCTCAGGTACAGAACTGAACAACCCCTTGCAGAGAATTCTTGAGTCAGTCCCTTGGCAAAACAAACTTAACTTAAACTGCTACTTATCTACTCCCGCCCACGTATTAGGCTTAGGTCAGGTACACTGGGGTAGGCGTGGTTAGAAGCACCAGTTAAGTACGATTAGTCAAATGTATATATGTATGTATCTATTTTATCAGTTTTAAATATCATATGGCTTAGAAACCATATCAATGCTTCTGCAGTATTATTTTATACTCCTGCTTTTATTGTATGCACTTTACTTAACCATAAGTATCGCAATAATATCGATTCATTTCTCTTGTACGAGAAAAGAGACTGATCAATAAATACCATCTTTTATTGAACACGCCCGTCTCTTCCTTTTCTCTGAAATCTGGTGAAACTAAGAATGCACGTACTGACTGAGTGAAATAAGTTGTCTTTTGTTTTCACACGACTCTAGAGATACACTCTTGATTAGGGGAGAGCAAAGTTGTCATGTTCTATGGTTGTCAGAAACTAAATCCCTTCTTGTCTATCCAGGGAGGTTAAACTTCTCCTTGCCTATTCGAGAAAGTTTCTAGTGAACTCTGAGCTAGCTGGCAAAACCAAAAACTTTAAGTCTAATATCGTCAGTAGAAGACCTAGTTAACCTCTGCCCTAGGTCTATACTATTGAAGATATTATTCCAATGCGCAGAGCCTATTGGGATAATAGGAACTACACTACAGTCTGAGAAGAAATAAAATAAAGGAACAGTTGGTGTAGTTTGGGTAACAAAAGTAAGGAAAAATGAGAATAAAATTCAATGGTAAAACCATCAGGTTCGGAAGCTTTGCCCCACTTAATGAAGCGAATAGCATCAGTAATATCCTGGAATAGGATATCTCTCTTATATAGAGAAATAAATATCCTGATATGAAGGCCGAAGAATGGATGATAAATAATGAAGAGGTATTTGGGGGTTAGACTGAGATACATAACATTTTGTAAATTCCAGAAGTATCTCCTTATTTTTGTGTACATGCTGATTAGTAGAGGTTAAAATAGAATCAATTTTTGTACATTCGTTTTTGAGTTTAAGATAATTGGCAAGAAGTTTCCCTGCTTTATTTTGACCCCCGTAGTATTTCACACTATATTTAAGTAGATAAGAATTGGCACATTTTGAGGAAAGTATTTTAAACTCAAACTTAGGGAATACTAGGTCATTTAAGATTTGTTCTGATTGAGAATTATAAAAAGAATGCTCCAATTGCTTAATACGCGTATTAATGAACATTAAACTAAGTAGAGGTAGATTTATTTTTCTTGGAAATAAAATTAATAATAAAATCTCTAGAAGCGGCTTTAAAAGTATCCCAAATAACTTAAGGAGATATGTTAGAGGATTTATTTTCTTTGACAAAAGTGTTAGCAATTCTTTCAAAGGTATGTGTAAATTGCAAATCAAGGAGTAGAGAATTATTAAATCTCCTTTTCTTAGATCCCTGAGAGGGAGGAAGGAGATCCAAATCCAAGGTGACTGATGCATTGTCAGAAATCAAAATGGATCCTATATCAGAATTAATGACATGCTGAGCTAGAACATTAGAAATAAAAAATATAACCTATGTGTGATTGGGAAAAATGTACAGGAGAAAAGAAAGTGTATTCCTAATGTTTTGGATTGCACAATCTCCAAGCATCAATAGGAGACCATTGGGATAATAACGACTTGAACTCAGATTGAATCTAGATTTGGAGCATCTATCTATGATGGGATCAATAACCAAATTACAATCACCCCCAACAATCAAATATTTATCAGTATAAGTCAGTCATTAACTTGGACAACATCCCTGGCAAAAAGAAATTATCTGGAATAGTCAGTGCATGCAGATAGTGAGTGGAATGTTATCAATAAGTAAGGAGACTAAAACCCATCTTCCTTCACAATCAACATCTTGTGAAAAAATGTGTATAGTAAGGCATTAATGACATAGAATAGCTACACCATTACATTTCCCTGAGCCTGGAGAAGCGAAAATATTACCAACCATTTGTCTTTTAGTTTTGCCACTTCTTTGTCTGAAAAATGTATTTCTTGCAATAAAACAATATCACCTTTCAAGTTGGCAATGTAAGACAAAACCCTTTGACGTTTATAGGGGAGCCTAAACCCATTACATTCTATGAGATTAATCTTAAAGCCATTTATAAAACAAAAACAAATTTATAGAATGTATAACAGGTAGCAATAATTAACTTTCTGTGAAAACTATATGACAGAACAGCATAAAATGCTATACAATAAACCTGAAACTGTAACAACTTATCAGAATAAATTTCATAGGAGGTATATCCTGAGAGTAGAGAAAAAGAGAGAGAAAAAAGGAGAAAGTAAGACAGGAAAATATAAAAAGAAGAGTGGATATGCAGAGGAAAGTTAAAAAAGAGAAATAAAAGTAAACAAGAACTTGATAAATAGGAAAGTAGAAGAGGAGGATAAAAACATGAAGAAATAGACATAAGAAAGAAAAACAAAACTAATATAAAAATAACATACCAGGAAAGACACACAAACTTCGAGGGTGGTGGAACCACATAAGGGAAACGGTACAACAACTGGAACTCTCTGAAATGGGCACGGGAGGATGAAGAAAAATCATCAAGAATGTAAGAGATGTCACATGTATGACTCATGACAAAGGCATTACCTGAGAAAAAGAAAAAGAAGAAATTGGTTATACAAATACTAATAACACAATATACAAAAACATATAAAACATGTTACCAAGACTGTATGACATATTTAGAAGAATTATTGAAGTAAATTAGACAGTAGGTCGAGAGACTTCCATATCTTCTAGCCTGCAGTTGTCTAAAATTGTTGAAGTAGACAAGGGTCCTAATAGGTCGTGGTCTTGTTCTTAAAGGTGACTTTAAACATGCAAAGATGGATAAGACTGAATCGGGTGCTAAGAATTATCAGTGCTGGACTCATGTCCAAAAATATCTTCTGTCGATTCACTGTTGCCTTGGCATAGTGATGAGAAAAGAAAAGGGTGGATCCATGCCAGGAGACTCTACTCTTGACCTTAACTGCTTGCAGGACCTTCAACAAGTCTATTTACTCAAAAAAATACAAAATGACTCCTCTTGGTTTATTTGATTAAGACACAGAATGTGACACATGACCTAAATGATGAGCTCTCTGAATGTTTAATGGGGGAGATTCCAAAAGATCAAGAATATTTTGCAGAAATGACTGAAAGAAGGAGAGAGGATTAGGACATTCAAGACGCTCTACCAAGCTGTAAAGACGTAGATTGTTTTGTCTGTTATGGTTTATAAGATTCTCAATCCTCTTTTGAAGATGTGAAATTTGGGATTGCATAGAAGGAACGTGAACTGCAACAAAATGAAAAGAGTCCATTTTGTTTTATTAGGTGAACAACCCTGCTTTCCGTAAGTGACCATTTATCGTCCAATTGTTGAAGTTGGATATTGGTCTCTTGCATGTAAGGTTTAAGAACCCGAATTTCCTCAAGAATTGTTTCCATAGAGATTGAAGGAGGAGATATAGTTGGCGAAGGTGGATCTTTTTTAACCCTTTTTCCAGATGAGAGGGCGGACCAGACTGTTAATGTGGACGACATTTTGGAAGTGGAATATTTGAAGGTGGGAGATTTGATGCTGCATCTTGGTCGGAATCCGCCATGTTCTCTTGAAGAATGCAAAAAGGGTTGAAATCAGCTGCAAAAGAAGAAGAACTATTGGCAGAGCGATGAGGAGGTTTTGTTCTCCCAATACATAGGATAGCATACAAGTAACACATAGTCAGAATATTGATAAGAATTGATAATGCACACAGTAGAGCAGTAAATATGATGATACTTTATGCGGACATGTTGAAAGAAACAACATTGCGTTGAAAACAAGATGGCGGCCACAATCCCTGAGGAAAACGTGATGGTGAAATAAATGCCAAATGCAGATCTCCTTTCACCGAAAGGCAGCAATCAATCTTGGAAAACAGATGCAGGCAGCTTCACAGGGCGTCACCTCACATTGGGAAGTCAACGGCAGGTTCCTGCCTTGACATGAAGCCAAAGTATCCTGCGCCGCGACAGAGCTCACAGTGGACCAGCCATTTCCATCGGGGTCCAAGCCACGCCCCTTGATTTTATTGTTTTAAGTCTGTAGAATTGCAGAGGTATTTATTAATCATGCAATAAAACATTATTATTATCACTCCCACATTACCTAAGAGTAAGGTAGTAATTTAGTTTTGTTTTTTCTAATTTCATTGTTTTCAGTCTACAGTGGCAACCTCTATTCAGCTGTAATTAGGGTCAGTCACTGTTAAAATAGTGAAGGTGAGGATGGCTGGGAAACCTGACAGTTATCCAGCTGTTCTGTTCACAGTGGAAAATAAGGCGCTGAGACAATTGGCTGATGCCCTAGTCTTCCTTCACCATCATATAGTTGAATCCTCAAGTCAGTGAATGAAAACCAAGACATTAGACAGATACCCCAATTAATTGCAAAAATAATCTTCCCACACTCACAGAGTGGGGACATGTGATGTGTGTGGTTGGGACAGCTACAAACATTGGAGTCAGTTTCTAATGCCAAGGTGATGGATAAAAGTTTGTCTATGGGTGCATTCCGCCCACCATGATTATATTTAAGAAAAAAAAAATACGCCGTTGCTATGCTTTGGGATTTTTCCTTTTTCCTTTTTTTGAGTACCAGGGAAGCTGACATAAGTTTTCTTTCTCCATCATTATGATAGTGAATTTGGATTGAAACATGTAGGAGCTGCAATTGTGACTTATTTGCAATTGCAGTGTTTTAGTTGAGAGGTCATTTTGTTTAGCAGTTCAGTGTGAGCTGCTCCTTTTGAAGCACAGTCAAGACTAATTTGCATATAGAGCTCACTATTTACAGGGCACAGTAAGCATAGCAGGGAATGCTGCACAGTTAGTTATAAGCATTTTATACAAGCAACGTTCAATCAACCTAATGTTCGTTGCCATTTGATTGACAAATCACCGGAAATAGGAATGGGAACAAGACAAGTACAGTACAGTGAGTAACTTGTACTAATTTGAAGCTCTTTAAGTGGCAATCTTGAAACTCGTGTCTTTCTTCTTGTACACACGTTCATGCTCATTATACTTTCAAATTACAGTGTTGGGCTTATTTGTTGAACATTATCTATATTAAAAATGTTGGGACAGATTTATAAGGAACTGTTGCATCGGCATAGATGCGTCAGTTTTCTTGCATCACCTTCAAATGTCCTTGCGCCACCATGGATGCGCTGTATTTACAATACACTGCACAATGGCACAAGGAATTATGATGCGTCAGAAATTCTGCCTCATCTGTTGGATGAAAAGTGACGCATTGTTGGAGTTTGTCACAAAAGTGACGCAACTCCAGCAATGCACCAGAAATTATAGTTAGGTCGTATGCAAAATGCCCTGAGTCAATCGTTATGCCTGGTCTGAGGGGGCGTAGAGAATTTGACGCAGTGAAGGCATAGAGTGATGCAGTGAAATCTTGTAAATTTCACTGCGCCAGTTCTACTTGGCTTTTTGCATGGGAACGCCTACCCTGCATACATTATACCTGGCGCAGGTATTATGTGACGCAAGGGGCTTGTAAATCTGCTCCGTTGTATTTTCACAACACGATTAAAACAAATAGAGGTGCTTTTGCCAGACCTCCAACTTGTAAAATGTCCAAAAACCATAAAAAATCATTTCCATTGAAATTCCCATATGTGTAAATTGATCTCATACGCAGTTATTATGGGAATCCTGACAACTTGGCTATTTTTTTATAATTCATTGTCTCCACGAGATGAGCCCTAAAAAAGGAAAGAGTCTGAAAATGTGACCTTACTTCTCTCTACACTTTGTAGACTGCTGTTTTAGTAGTGTAATCCTTCTCCATAGAGATGCTAATCATGTCATTCATTAGTCATCTCTTTTTGTCTTTTCATCAAATATCGTGAATTATTCAATAAAAGTGGTCCCACTTCCATTGCGCAGTTGCATGAATAGTCTTCTTGCAAAAGGGTGTGGGGTAGAGAGACCATTAAAAACAAATGCCACAAACTTAAGCAGGGAGTTTTTGTGAAATAAGCTGTGTTAATTGTAATTTATTTAATGAGCTGAATTCTTTTTCATGTAATATCATAAATCGCCATAATTAATTTTGTAAACACATTCTTGGGCATGGCACGTACACAGTTGAGATGATCGTAAGAACTAATGAAAGCAACAGTACATTCTGTCTCGAAACATTTGCAAGTCATTTCCTAGGCAACGAAGAATATGCAGCATTTGCAATTAATGAGTCATTAATACTTTTCACCATTGCACAGCTGTGAATGATTTCATTTAAATATGCAATGATGTGGCATTTAACAGTGACCGTGAGATGCATAACGTAATATATGTCTCTTTTCATTGTCTGTTTGCCACTATGTAAGGTGCCTTTTCTAATGAGCATTATGGTACGGCAACTCAATCAAAAGATGCTGTTGGAGAACATCTTTAGAAACGTTTTTTGAATCTTTACTATGACAATGCGTTATTTTATTTCTGTGCAAACTAAACTGGACAATATTTTATGACTATTTGGTTGGTTCCTTTTCAGGGAGGAAATGTAGTGTCTTCATTCATATACATCAGTTCATTGCTCGCTACAATGACAGTGTAAACCAAAACCACAAGATTTAACACATTATTTGGATCATTTTGGTATATGCTATGCCTTTGTCAAGCATCAACCCTCAAATCCGTCAGGAGGATAATCGAAATCAATTTGTTGTTTACAAGACATAGTGGCAGTCAGTACTGTGAATGCAATGTTTGCAGCATTGTTTCCTTTTTAATAGACTAAACATACAATTCACTAAACATACTAGGTTTTGCTTGTTTAACCTTTTACGTTATGATTGTGGCTACCGATATTCAACCAGTTTTTGTAAATATTCAATTAATTTATTTATGTTTGCCAATGTTCTTTTTATGTTGCATTGTGCTAGTTACTGATTACAGTACTTTAAAGGTGGGGTATGCAAAGTTGCAAAGGTTTCCTCCTCACAACTCTGCAAACATATTTCTTCTGCTATGAAGGGGTAAGCAGGACACTGGATGGGCTGTCATCACTAGATATGATCACTTGACCTTTGGAAAAAAATCCAAGTCCCAAGTCCCTATCACCACTAATACATGATGATCTCTATCATGGCTGGCCTGAGTTGCTGCTCCCAGTATACCTATTTTCTCCCTACCCAATAAACTGTCCACTCTGTATCTCCTAATTGCAAATGGAGTGTTGTTGCGTATACACATAGGTCTCCTAATCCAGCATGTCCAGCTCTCTGAGCATCCTGTACCAGAAATGTTTTCCTTGTCTTTGGTCGGGTACATTTGCTACATCTTGGGCAAATGTCGGAAATATGCACCCAAAGTTGATGACTTTTCACGACTTTAGCTAAAAGGCTTTTCCCATCTCTGATTCCACAACAACATTTATTTTATCAATGCACTAAAAGAGGAAATGGTCATTTTCAGCCTTTTTTAAAAAAAATTAAATACTTTATTAAATATTTACTTAACAAACAATTATAGTATAGGCAATACATTAAAACAGCAGATAGAGATATGCTGCTACAATATTTCATTATACATTAACAAGAGTATCAGTGTAAAATTTATAAATATATAAATAAAGCACTGCACAACAGAGGGCCAACTTACCTGGAGAACCGCATACACTTTCACCAACCCACCAGACACCTGTGCTCAGCCTCGATCGCACTTGCCCCCCCCACCATCCACAAGACAGAGTAGGAGGACAACCAGAACCTGAAATTATGTCTCGAAACACATTAGGGCTTGAATAACTAGCTGAGTTCCTACGCCTGCCCACCTGCTCAAAGTGCCTGAACATAACATAACATAACATGGCATGACATGACATAACATAACCCAATACAAGATTGGCATTCGTCCAAGGCAATCATTTGATAGAAAGTGATTCCTAGAATTGTATATTACTGCCATTAGGCTCATAAACATTGCAAAAGGATTAAAAGATGTTGTTAATCTTTGTGTCTAAATACAACCATCTTCCTACAACATAAAATTCTAGATTGAAGGTGATAACAGATAACCTTTATCAAAAAGAATAACAACCCTTTTTTTTTATTTTGAGAGGCAGTGGAACAGTAAACAGAACCTAACCATCATTAGTATTAATAGAGTATGAGTTAGTTAAATATAGGAATCAAAATGATAATTAACAGTACAAAAAAAAGTCTTGACATAAAACTCACCCCAACATGAAGAAATCAAGGAGAGATGAATTCATGGAAAAATCTGAACATGAAATCATGTCCCCACACATTCTGATATTGTTATGTCTGTTGTGATTTTCTACCTCTTCAGTTTGTATTTTAAGGGATTGAAACTCCCTAGCCACTTCATCACCTTTTTTAATACATCCTGTGTGTCTTTTGTTCTAAGTTCAATATGCAAAACTCTAGACTCAAGAGTAGATCATCTGTCCTCTAATCGTTGAAGTGTGGTATTAGTTTCCATGACAAAGGATATTAATAGCTTAATCTCCTCCATAAGATCTTCCAAGGTGAGTGGGGGAAGAGTCTTGGTAGTAGAAACCAGATCTTTTTTATGTCATTTATCACTCCCTCCTGTTCCATATTTAGGAAAGTCAGAGGCAGTGTGTAGGAAAGGGCCTCCTTTTGCATCGTTAGCCCCCACATTTTGCACAATGCCCGATGTAGTTTTAAACTGTAAGTGAACCGGGTCCCTGCTAACCAGGACCCCAGTGCCAGATCTCTTTCCCAAAACAATGTACCATGATTGGCAGACCTTCAGCTACCCCTTAGGTTCCTAGTAAGTGGTGCTTCTGGTTCCTAGGGTTGTGGTATTGAAGAGTGCCCTCTGGGGGTGTAGCACTGGTTCTGAACACTAGGGCCTCCTCACCAAGACTATACACTCTGCCATTGCAGGTTGTATGTCTTGGTGCAGAAAAATACGAAGAGTCGAGATGGCACACAGCCCTGTGTGCCATGTCAGCTATAGAATACATAAGATATAGTTGTCACCCATACAGCAGGCCTTTAGCCATAAGGCATGGTAAACTATATCATATGTGTGAGCACATCAGCATGAGAAGATATGCCCCTACAATGTACAGCCAATTCTGTGATGTTGTAAGAGAACAGGGAAGCTGTATGGAGTACATGAGCTGGATACTTGTCAACACGAGTTTCCTAACTCTGTGAAGACTTCACTGATTTCTAAGCTGTTTGGTTCTCACTGAAGCCAGTGTTGTATTTCTTAATAAATTCACACAAGTGATCCTTTTACAGGGTCCCCTGAAACCTAACCCATCACTAGCGGCGTCTCTGACCAGTATTCACCAGCCTGCCACCACCAGGCATGTTACTGACCTCATGGGGTAAGAGACAACGCTCTCAGAGGACATAAATAATACCTGTTCTTGGTGGGGGTGTTTCACACCTCCTCCAAGACAGGATGGCCTTCCTGGGTGGGAAGATTCAAAGGCCATGCATGCTAGATGAAGAGGAGGGTCCCCTCTCAACCTGCACTACCCATCGGACAGGCATGCAAAGTGAACTCCTCTCCTAAAATTCCACCATCTTGAGATGTGGAAAAAAACTCCAATTAGGTCTGTGGTAGTGTCTCTTCCCACTGGAAGTGGTAACTAAACGGCGCAGACACCCTAAAGTTAGGTATCCCTTTGGCAATTACTTGTAATGTCCCTAAATTCAGTATTTAGGTGGCTCCCTGAGACCTGAACATCAGATTAATCAGGCCAGAGAAGACCAGGACAAAAGAAGGCCTGCTACTTGAGAACAGAACCCCTTCCACCGCTAGAAAAGGCACCAAACACTGCCAGCTGCAAGAGGAGTTGACAATCACAGCTGCTGGGTCATACTGAAACCTGCAAGGATTCCAAGATCCCCGGAGCTCCTCCAGTCTTTGAGAAATTGTGAGAAGCTCCCTTGGAGTGAAGGTATCACTCCTCTATACACCACAGGCACTGATCCCATGTAGTCTGGTTTGTCAACTTGCTGCTCCCCAATGACCTCAATGTAGCACCAAAGCAAGAAAAGGTACAACAGCTCTGGAGGGGTCGGATCTGCCTCACAACTAAGTTTGGAGGTACCAGGGCCCACTGGAGCTGCAGCGTACCAATGCCTGGGATACCAGATCGCAATGAAAAAAACCAAGAAGAGGAGTCCACACCAGACTCCCAAAGCATCAGAAGTAAGCACCCATCGATTAGTCACCTGAGACCCACTTCCTGAGGGCCCAGCTGCCCTGACATCAAATCTCCAAGTTGCCTGCTCCTGACTGCTAAGACCTCAAAACGTACGATGCCCAACTGATGCCCTATTCACTGTGCACCCAGCCCCACTGGCCCCAGCAATGACTGAGCAGCCCAGCTCCAGTGGTCCTCAGGCTCTTGTGGCTTTCTCCCTCCACAAAGACCCACCAGACTTACCCTTCAGTTGATCCATGAAGCTCATTTTCAAGTGCCCCCCTTTGTCTTCAAGACCCTCAGAACTCTGCTCTTGGCTGATTAGGCACACTCCCAAACTTCTCCTGCTGGCACTGTGGATCTCATCCCTACATCAACGTACAATGAGAAGGTGAACTTTGTGAAATATTTGCCTGATTTTATACACAATCTTCTATTTTCTGTCTATTCATTCCTATGGTGCGAAGTCTTTAAAATTGTATCTCAAAAAGTACTTTCCTTTAAACTGGTCTTGGTCTGAAAAATTACGTAAATATGGTCTTCACTTTTTACAAATTGGTCTTGGATTCAGTCTTGAGTGTATGTCCTATTTATTGCCTGTGTGTGTGACAACAAATGCTTAGCACTACTGTCTTATAAGCCTAATTGGTCACCCACAATACCACAAAAAGAGCATTAGAATTATCTACTTTTACCTCTTAATAGGTATTGGGGAATCACTGGACTCTCTGCACAGTGTACCTCATTTTAGTGCACTATAAAGAAAGCCAGCTTACAACAACTTTTGAAATGTAGCATGAGGTCATTGACTTCAATCTTCCTGAAAAACCCATTAGCACTCTCTTCTGTGCCCTTCCAAACAATAAAGAGGTCATCAGTATGCCTACTCCAGTGTATGATATTATGTTCTCAATCCTGTTGATATTCAACCCAGATAACCTGCTCATCCCACCAGCCCATATGCAGATTATCATAGCTGGGAGAAAGGCATTGTGGTGCCGTGGATCAGGTGTAACAGCTCATTATTGAAATGGAAAATGACATAATTCCTGTCAAGGCACCTCCGTATCATTGTAAGAGGCATTTGAGAATGTTACAAAAGATTTAAAGGTCTAGCCCTCAAGAAATGACCCACTGCTCTTCAACCATCTTGATGCTGAACACTTGCTATGTCGATTGTTAGAAGTAGGCGTGGGTGGTAAAATCCGCTCCGCTCATGGAATTTGAGGATTTTTGGCAACCCCGCGTTCTGCGGAGAACGCAAAACTACTGAAAATCCCTTGATCCGCAGCATAGCGGTACTTTTTCCTTCTTTGCGTTTCGAAAATGCGTTTTCACGCCCGCGGTAGCGACTACCAGTATCCCTGTGTTCGCCAATGAGTTTTCCTATACTTTCCCGATCACCATGAGATCTTGGTAGCCGGCGGCGTGATCCCGCGAACAGCTCATTCGAACGTGCCAGCAGAAATCCGGTGGAAGTTTGGTGAAGCTTGCAATGCCAAACACGCAAAATTTGCAATCTAGGGAAGAATATTATCTCAAGCAGCGTAAACCATCTCGAAAATGATGATTTGGATGAACAAAACTCCTCCGATTGACATTTGGCTGTACTTTTTTGTGCAAGGAGTGCTTTTTAAAAAAACTTATTTTGGGGGAGGAAGGAAGTGCCCCAGAGTCTCCAACTTCCTGTTCGTGTCCAGCAGGGGCTTCCCAATGCTTTGTCCATGTCCTGTTCGCTTTTCATTTGGATTTTGAGGTGGAAGGATCACTCCTTGTGTCTGCTGAATCATATATCATTGGATTTGAGGATTTTTGGATTTGAGATTGTACAAGTAAGTTGGTTTTGTTTGTTTGATTTGGGCATTGCAGTTGCTGCAACTATATTTTTTGTACTTTTGATCATTTACATTTTTTGTTATTGAGGGTAGGTAGTAGGCCCAGAGCTAGTCATGGGTGCATGATGAAACAACTTTTCCTTTGGTGTGTGTTGAATTTATTTTAAACATCATTTCGGCCATGGATGGCATTGAATTGAATTGCAAAATGTGTTCTTTTTGAGGGTATTTCACTTTTTTGATGTGTGTTAAATAAATGCCTTTGCTGTTTGTGTGATGTGTGTGGTGTGTTTGTTGTGTAACTTGCACACCTTGTTTAGCAATGTGGTTTTTCGTTTTTGCATTTTATTGCATTAAAGCTGTGTTGGTTAGCATGCCTCCTTTGCCTGGCTATGATAGGCCAATTTCAGGTCATTGTTTTCCAGGCCTCCTGCTTGTTGCTGGTGACTGTGAGTGTCCATGTGGCTGGTGGCCATTTCTGGTGGTAGTTTAGTCACGTGTAGTGTGCTGATTTTGCCATAAATGCTTGCATGTATTTACTATGTTGCTCTTGCCTTATTGCTTCCATCCCCTTTGCCAACTGCAATTCCCTGAATGATGTGATGAGCAAATTAATGCCAACAGGTTCCACTTCCATTACATTTGTATTTGTGTTTTTGTTCTTCTTCTTTCCTATCCTTCCTGAGTGTACACAACTGTATACCAAAAAAGTCCTTGTCAAAGTCTCACAAATGGCCACACTGTTATGATTTTTTATAACTTAAACTCAGTTAATAACGTTTAATAACAAAACACTAACAAGTGTGACCACCACACACTAAGTTATATAATATATTTGTTTGTTTGTACTGGTAGTAATTGTATCCCAACACAAATGCAGCATTTCACTGATGTTCTTCTCCTGGCTTCTTTGATTTAGGGTGCACAAAAAGACAGAGTAAGAGGTGTCATCATGACCGTTGTACTGCCAGAGAGGAATCCTGCTGTGCACCATGTCACGTGTGACCACAGACATCTCTGTAACTGCGCACCTGCGTCCTGCTGACATCGGATGGAAGAAGATGGCCCCAAAGAAAGGTACCAGGTCCTCCAACACCAAGAAAGTTGATAGTGAGAAGAAGGGTCAGTAGAAGGAAGTGGCACTGCCACTTACCAAGACTGGTGTGCTGGCCGATTTGTTTCCCGGGAAACAAAAAATTAAGTATGCATCAGCGGTGTCGAGGGACCAAGCTTGGAGCAGCACCTCTGCATCAGCGGGCCCACTCAACCAACCTAGGCCCAAGCCCATGAGTGTCGCAGAGGACGCCAGTCTACTTGAGCAAACGCCAACTAGCAGTGTTGTTGAAATGTCATTATCGCAAAGTAGTACTCAATCAACACAGGCAGAATCTCAGTAGATAAGTGGGCAACAACAGCCGGAACCACCACCCACAATAGTAGTTGTTTCTCCCGAAGTAAGGGCAGTTCAGGAAATCGAGATTCCTGCAGAGGAACGAGAGCAAGCCACTCTTTCAAAAGATCCATTGTCTTCCATATCACCAGCAAGGAAAAGTACGGTTAACCCAACTAGCCAGTCATCATGAACATCACTCTCGCTCCAGTGGAGATGGAGACCGACATTATTATTACCCATCCCAAAATGCTGTGAGGGATGTGGCACGGATACAACCAACACAGGTAACACCAACACGACCTACAGCTTCCATATTTGCATTTGCCAAGGCCTGGCAGGGACCTACATCCAGCTCACATACCACCTCAGTAGATAGTGGTACTGTAAGTGCACAGAGTCAAATTCCAATACCACCCTCCAGTTCATCTGGCATTAAAAGGGGCACCTCCAGCAGCGCCAGAAAGTTTACCTCCCCGGTTTGGGACTTCTTTTCGGTAAGCAGTAAGGAAGAAAACATTGCTATATGCTCAATTTGTTGACACACTGTTAGTCGAGGTATGCTTGGTACAAACTATGGTACCGGAGGCCATAAAAGTCATCTAAAAAAATGCACATTATCCAGTGGGAGGCGCACCTACTTAGCTTACAAATAATTCAAACTACACCCATTGCTGTTGGTGGGGATGAAGAAGTACAAGAAAATTTGATCGCGGTGGAAGGTAAACAAGAGGGAGATATTTCTAGCCATGTCCCCAGCAGTGTAGTGGTACCACCCACAGTCTCAGCAACATCTCAGTTGCACCATAGTAAGAAGACTCAGAATCAGACTGGGACACAAAGGCAACAGAGTACTGCAATGAAAAAGTGTGTCGTTAAGCCTAACTCGGTTGAAGAAGTCACCTGCATCAGCTGCACCACAAAGAAAAATAAGGCAGCCTACCATTTTCAGCATAATTAGTTTGGAGGGGCAGTACGAATGCAGCCACCCAACGGCACATTTGTACAATGCGAAGCTGGTTAAAATGTTAGCGCTGGACCTTCTCCCTTTTACTTTTGTGGAAGTGGTGGGTTTCCTTGTATTTTTGTCAGCCATCTGCCCTAAATCGAAGGTTCCCAGCCGGTCCTATTTCGTCAGAGTTGCTGTTCCAGCACTATATCACAATGTGCTGGAATTGCTTGGACAAGCTTTGCAGCAGAGTGCTGTTAACACTATCCACCTAACAACAGACATGGGGGCCAGTTGCCAAGCATCACTGCACACTGTATCACTTTTGTGCTGGTGAGAGAAAAGATATCTGAAGCAGGTGTTGTTGACTCTGCTGAGATTTTTCATGCTACTCGGAAACATGCAACTGTAGCCATGTTCGCCATGGAAATATCTCATTCTGCTGCAAATAATTTAGAAGCATTTAACAGGAAGGTATTTGAATGGCTGTACCCAAGAGGGCTTGTAATTGGTTGTGTTGCCATGGATAATAGCAGTAATGTAGTTAAGGCGTGGAGGATGGTGCCTCATTCAGGGTCCCGTGTTTGGTGCACTGCATTAACATAATTATTCAAGACATTTTGAAAAAGATGCCGTAGTAAGCAACTTACTGACCACCTGTAGAAGAATATGCACACATTTCAGCCATTCTTACATAGCCTGGAAGCAGCTAAGGATCATTCAACTTGAGTATATTGCCAGTCAAAGCACTGATCCAGGAGGTGGCAAAACATTGGAACTCAAATTATTACATGCTTGACCGTCTGTTTGAGCAGTACAGAACAATCAATAAATATGTCATGCAAAGATGAGATTCTACTGTGAAAGGCATGACCCTACAGATGCACCAATGCCTGACAGAGATGCTTCTTCCTTTCAAGGTCTTCACACGTGAAGTCAGCAAGGAGGACTGTACTATGGCCAAGCTATCACATTGGTGCACATGCTAGAGCAACAGTTGAAGGAGGTGTCTGAAGCATACAAAGCTGTGGAGGACAAAAAGGAAGCATTTGAATTGGTGGAGAACTTATCCAGCCACTTAGCTCAAAATACAAGAGTACAAACCTGCATTTTTACAGAAAAACATTACATTTGTGCCACAATTCTGGATCCATGGTACAAATTGGCACTGAACAGTAAGACATTAATTCCTTTTTCAGAACTGGATGTTGCCTGGTATAAAATGTGTATAGCTGAGGCAGCAAGTGTCTTTGAAAATGAATGGATGGTTATTAAAGGCCTGCTACTCAAACCCACAACAAGTCCTGCAGCAGGGCATCCGGTGTCAAGTTCCACTTCAAAGCCTAAGGAGAGTGCGTTTGGCTCTGAGCGGTCACCAACACTATCGACATCAGCAAGAATTAGATTATCAGCCACAGTAAAATCAGCACAGGATTGGTATTTACAGCAAGGGCTTGATAGGTCCAGTGCTCATGCAAAGACAAAAAAGGCCAAGCAAAGTGCAGCACCCCAGAACATTGAGCGGATGGCCCTGGCCTATCTGGATGACTCAACAGAGGTCTACATTGATCAAAACCCATTGCAGTATTGATATGGGAAAAGGGGCCAATAGCCAGTGCTCAGCAGGCTGGCAATAAACTATCTGGCTTGCCCTGTCACAAGTGTCTCTTCTGAACATGTTTTCAGTGCTGCTGATGCCACTGTAACAGTGAGAAGACTCAGTCTGTCACCCAAAAACGTGGCGAGGTTAACCATGATCAAAATAAATCAGCACTTTATACCACTGAATTACACAATAAAAGAAACATCGCAGAAAGATGAGGACAGCGGGTTAGGTGTCAGAAGTAGTGTGCTAGATGATTACCTACTTCTGGTTGAACCCCCAGAGTTTGAGGATGAGCTATTCTTCCCTGACAACTAGGCTTGAACTTCTTACTTTCTTCCTTCCTTATTTACTTTTATTTGTGTGCATCTGTCTTTCTGGTTCAAAACTTCAAATCACAACAAATCCATCACCACCGTCTTGTTGTCTTTTTATTGCCATATTGGAGGTACAGCTGTCAGCATACTGAAGTCCACTACTCCGAGTCCTGCTCCTCCAACCTCCTTACAGTAATAATAGTACAAGCAAGAAAATGCTGCCTCATCGAGTCCCTCCAAAAGAAGTGGAACATGATGACTACTATTGCTATCCTCCTTTCTGAGCTGAGAGATGGTGCCCCTAAACGTAAGATGAGAAGGAACAGGTAATGAATGATGGCATGCTTTGGACGCTGCCTCTGAGAGTGATTGGTTTTTGTGTTGTTGTTATTTGTTGTGCGTGAAGTGAATTAATTGTGTACTATTATTATTTGATCTGCACACTAAAAGTAACTCAAGTAATTGTTACCCTTCTTGTTGTTTAGTAACAGAATTGTACTTCTAGTGCAGGCCGATCCATTGCATTTTTGAATATTGAATCTGGACTTACTATGTACACTGCTGTAGTGTAGTGCCAGCTTGCTCAGAGGTCACTAGAAACGTTCTTGAATTCACAAGCAGGGATTAGTTTCTGAGAACCACATCAACATTACAACTTTGTTTTCCAAGAATAAGAAATATATCTCTCAGAGTCGTAGAAACAATAGATAAGTATTTCACTCAGTCAATGGTGCATGCTTCGTTTCAACAGAGTTGTAGATAAATAGAGAGACGGGCGATTTCAATAAAAAGGTTTATTGAGCAGTCTTCTTTCTGATATGAGAGAAGTAAACTGCTACAATCGTTAAGCAGACTGCAAAGTATAATGTGTACAGCAAGAATAGTATTATAAAATAATACTGTAAAACGCATTGTATGGTTTCTAAGCCATATAAAAATACATACATAAATAACATTGACTAAAAATACTCAACTGGTGCTTCTAAATACGCCTACCCCAATGTACCTAACCTAAGTCGAGTACGGGTAAGAAGTAAGTATTGTGTAGTATAGGTTTAGTTGTTGTTGCCAAGAATCTAGCCAAGGTTTCTCTAGGTTGTAATCAGCTCCATACCTTAGTTTAGAATAAAGGAGGTCTCGTATCTCTGTCTCGGGACTCGATTTCCCAACATCCCGCTAGGAGAGCTTGGAAACACTGGAGCTGGATTCTCTGTGAGAGAAGGGCAGCCTCTTGATCAGTGCGTCAGCTGCAGAGTCTGCTTCTTTTGGAACTTGCTGTAACGTGCTGCGTCGGGCAAGTAGATAGTCGGACTGCTCTGAGCCACCGTAGTTTGCCATAGCAAGTGAAAGTATATTTATACCTTGAAGGTGTTTAGGAATGCCATAGTTTGATGTAAAGTCGGGCATATAAACGTCAGGAAAGAACCCCTAGGGAATAGTTGTTCTTTGCAAAGTACATGAGTTCCTGGACAAATCAATATTCAAGCAAGGAGAAGTTCCCTAACTGCTTAAGTCGATTTTCAAAGAAATTGTTGTAACGTTTGGTACGGGTGGAAGTAGCCATGCCTGTATTTGGGTCACATGGTCTATGCCTAAATAACGGATGGATTTCTATAGGGCAATGTGAATTGTACCTATAGAAGGGCATGAATCGGGAAAATTCACTCGGAGTTCTAAACCCCACACAACACCCACTACACTTTCTTATGTACCACATTACTAAGTTCTAAACACATTAAAACATATCTAAACATGATGTGTAAAACACCCACCCAAAATACATAAAAATGCATTGGGACTGGTTGTACATGAAAAGCATTTGTGCTGTACGCATTTAAAGCAATGTTTCATTCAAAGCATAAAGTATGACATTTTAAAAATGCTATCCAAATGAATCACGAAAATAAATGTTTTTGAAATGGCTCTTAATTACAGAAGAAAAAAGTCAAGACCATTTCATGGCAGATTAAAAAAACTGTTTGAATGTGGACACGGTCAAATATTGTCTCTTGGAAGTTATTTCAAAGAATTCTAGTTCTCTATGAATAGTTCTACTGTGAGCAGATTACTTTGTACCAAAAAAATAAATAATGGATACAACTTTGGAAAACAAAACCTTGATCATAGAAAAAATAGACTTCCAAAGTTCGAAATTTGTTTTGAAAAAATGAAGGTCGCAAATCATTGTCTCTCAAACACGGTGTGCCAAATCAAAAGTCAGTGTTATTGTTTAGAGAAAACATTAAATCTTCTAAATCTGAAAAGAATTTGTCTACCATTGTACGTGAAAGTTGGATTACCTCGTTAAGAAGATTAATTGCACAAAGATGCGAAGCATCACTGTGAGCATTGGTCGCGTTAGCAATGTTTAAATTTGATACCTGTGTGCCGCTTTTCCTCTGGTACCTCATCGTCAGCATTTTGCATCTGGGAGAGCTCAATGAATGCCGTCATCAGAATTGGTAGCCGCTGGGGACAATACTTCAGATGGGGATTTACCGGGTCCAGCAAAGTATCAACATCCATTGGCCTGACTGATGGGAGTGTCAGACAGATGTCTAGCACGCATTCATCTCCATATAGCAGGCATCATAGAACAGGTAATATGCAGTCTAGCCAGATTGGTCTGAATGACATAAACCATTTAATATTTAATTCTCTTAAACAAGTTAATCCCAAAATTTGGACTACACGTTCATGACACTTTATCACCTGTAGAGTGTTTTCCACTGTGATCTGGATGTCCGCTGTGGATTGGCTTGTCATATTGAAGCAGAAGGAGCAAAAATAGTATCCCTGCTGCGAGTCCCAAAACGAGAGGCAGTCCGCCAAACACAGAGTTCACGAAGTTTGGAAATATGCCTAGGACTGCTTCAAAAGGTGCTAAAAGTCCCGAAAAAAATCGTCTTAAATACATGTACAATACCACTCATATCAGACATGTTTAAGATACAACCTAACATTTCTGAGAAATGTACAGAGCAGTTCCTAGTTAATATGGTGTGTATCTAGTCAGAAGTCCTTGCGACTTGCAGATCATAGGTCTCTTTGGCCGAGGACAGTGGCACAGTTTTCTGTAAAAGAATGGCTTTCCGTCTGCTCAAAGTATCAATTCATATAGAAGAGATATTCAGTGAAGGCCATAACGGAAACTCCCGGTCTGTCTTGGTTTTTGGAAATAATACTTGCATACAGCAAGTGACCCTGACTGACACAGTTACGAGATAGGCTAAACCTCGCAACATGCCACAGCAGCTGTGATCATTGAACATAATGTAACTTCCATTAGAAAGCTGCCTAAAAATTGAATCAATCACTGCAGCTGATGAACCTTGCAGGTGGCAGGGTAAATTGTTAGAGGAACTATCGCAGGCCCCATGTAAATGTATACCCTGACATAGGAGAGAACCGCTTAGTGCATTTTCAGAATTATTGCCACTAAAAAACACTTCTTTCTCCCACTCCAACATCTGTGTGTATAAGGTAATTCCCAGGATGTCTTGATGTATTCTTTACCCAACCTTTCATATAGACATACTGGTGTATGCTTTAAGCAATACTTTGCTATGGGGAACAGTCAGTGGACCTCATTGTAAGGAGGCAGGAACACCACCAATGCCCCAAAAAGTTTTGTTTTTTTTCATTTTTTTATAGAGGTCCACAGTTTTTTGTTTGGAGAAGTTCTATTTTTCTAGTTTTTGTTTAGAAAAAAAAAAGAAAAAAATTGTTAAAACAAAATACAAAATAACAAAGAAAAAAATAACCAGTTCTTATTAAAACTACCTCTACTGGTCAAAAAAAGAACTATATTTCTATGTTTGTCTGTAAAAGTTTGTCAGAAAGAATGTGTAGAAGATGAAAGTGCAAAACCATAAGGATGTGCTACAGCATAAATCTATAGGGTGTTTACCTATAGTATACTGTAGTACCTCCGAAGCACTTGAATGTAACATATGTGTATAAATATGTTACAAATCTATGCTTCAATTTGCACTATTGGCGAAAGTGCGTGGATAAATTTGTAAGTATTAAGGGCGTTTTTACAACCCCCTTGTGCCTCTTTTACAAAACCATTGCATCACATTTGTCATGCAGCAGTGCTGCAAAAGATGTACCATGATATATGCTATTTACAATCTCACGTAATTTGAAGGTGCGTCACATTGTAAAGCAGTGCGCCAAAAGGAGGCTTTCTTGCGTAGATAGGGGATGTTCTGGTGCACGAACACCTCCTAAAAGTAGCTAAGTGAAATGTATAAGATTTCATTCAGTCACTTTTGGGTTTATACTGCGTCAAAACCCTGCACTTATTTCAAGCAAGTGTAAGGATTGTTACAGCATTATGAGCATAGGGCCCAAACAGCATTGCTGCAGATGCATTTTGCTTTCAATGCAAATGAAACAATGCACCATCTTCACAGCAAAGATACATCACATATCTGCACCACTTTTGCCTCATAGTGCACAACATTGTAAATATAGTGCTTCCATGGTGGTGATGTCAGAGTAAACAATAACTGTCATATCTTTGGGGATCTACCACTTATTCTACATCTACTAATTACTGTTTTAATGTAGTGAATGCATTAGTACACATTCTTCATTGAGTCAATGGAAAGGTAAACAAAGAGTAACAGAGTGTTTACTGCAAGTGAAAAGATAGAAACTGCAAAATTAAACATAAAAAGGAAAATTTACAGGTGCATACAAAAATGTATGCACAGTCTGTAGGAGTTTGAAGCTCTCTATACCCTTAGGCCTACTTTGCACCATCAGTAATCCTACCTTGCACCATCAGTAATTCACTACTCACATAGGCCTCATTTATGAGATTTTGCCGTAGTAAAGTGCAGCAGGCCCTCCTGCGATACTTCCCTATGGCAAAACAAAAAGACAGGAATGTACCATATATATAAGATGCAGCATATTTGTATCCTTTTCCTTTGCGCTAGTGCACAATGATTTGCCTGCACCAATGAACAAAGCTTAGCACAATGGAGCAAAGGTGTCTACGTTGCAAGGATGATTATTTTTGAACAGATAGGCAAACTTTTCTCTACCAAAAAAACTCAAGAAACTTTTCCTTTTTCTACATATGATGCAGAAAGCAGCACACATAGAGAAAAGAAAAAAACGGGGAGAAATAAAACTATTTTTCCCCATTGCACCTTCTTTATACCTCTCCTGGGGAGGCATAAGTTTTTTACAGTGCCTCAGATTTACAATTTTTTCTAAATGTAGAGCAGTCTCAAAAGGCCATGGGTGTTGCTGAAAATACCACCAGCAACACCCACTGTACACCCTTTTTACACAGAATATACTACATTAAATGGTCTCATATTTACAAGCAACAGTACACCAAAAAAAGTGCGTTAGTGCTGCCTGATAAATATTACGCTGACAGTTGTGCCACAGAACATCACAAAAGGTGACTAGAAAATTTCCTCAGAAAATAATAAGTAAAATCATACATATATCTATAGAAGCTTACCGTACTCTTTACTGTACTCTGTACACTATGTGTACACTATGTATACCTTCCCGAGTACAAGCTGCATGCTGATTCAATCTCAACTGTCTGGTTGATTATATAGCATCTTCACTTTTACAATATGGCCTTATAGCTCACCATAAAGGGCTATACCGGCTATGAAAGACTCTCTCCAGCATTAAAGGCCCGAGTCGAAGGTGAGGGCCTTTGACAAGGGAGAGGAACTTTAATAGCCAGTATAGCCCAACTACAAAAGGGCTATAAGAGTATTAGAACATTCTACCATTAGAAGACAGAATGTTCTACCAAAAAAGAACAAAGCCTACAGGGAGTGCAAGAGGATTGGATTCCCCCTCAGGCTCCCTGAAGCCTTTATTCACAGCCAGAGCAGTGAACAAAGTAACATTGGAATGTTGGCGCTCCAGGCTTATACCAGTCATTATAAGCCAAGAGCACTCCATTGTAATCAGTGGAGCTCCCAACATTCCAATGTGGTAATAGTTTATAGATAAGCAAATACTGATGTATGGCTCAATACAATACTGAAACAGTAGAGTGAGAGTGATTGATGACAATGTAATAATACAGACTGTAGAATTCAATATAGAAAACACTAGTTTGTAGGTACATAGAAGACTGTACGGATAGTCTATGGAGGTTTAAAGCAGTCCACAGCCTAAGACGTACTGTCATCCATGAATATTTGGATACTGACTAGATGATTACAGATCTGCAAGCAGACTGCCTACTGAATTTTAAATATCTTCATTTTTAGCACAGTGCATACTGAAGGATATTCTGTTGAATAGCTCTGTACAATACGGAATCACCAATCAAAGAGACTTTGCTGTAAGTCAAAGGATATACACCTGGAAATAAAATGTATAAAACACACGTTTGCTGGCGCATAGAACAGTACATACATAATCTATAAAGGTTTGAAGCAGTCCATGCCCTAAGACCCAGTTTATACCATGAGAACTTAAAACTAGCTAAATGATTAAAATTCTGCTAGAGGAGTCTCTCAAACCAATTTTTTTTAATCATAAATTTATTTTTGTAATATTTCATAATTTAATAGAACTTCCAGCATGATTTCGTCAGAAATTTAGTTTTCTTCATCATGAATTTCAAAAGTAATTTCATGAACTTCAATGTCGTCTAACACTTCAAGAAAGTCCTCGTCCAAAGTTTCATCTAAAAAATCGCAGGTAAAATCTCCTGCACCAATACTTTCTTCGTCATTCTCACTCTCCATGAAAGGTATATTTAACTCTTCCATCAAAGAGTTAGTCATTTCAAAACTCTGTTCCATATTCTTCAGTTCGTCTTCCATAACGAATTTTATTATGTTGTTGTTCCTTGCAGAAAAACAAAATACTTCATTTTATCGTTTTCCCTAATGCATAATACAAAATTAGCTTTATCAACTATTTTGCTCTTTAAAAAATAATATGCGAACACCATTCACAACTATTTTATCTGATTATATCTATAAAATTTGCTTATATGAATTTTTAGTTATAAAATCTCCTTACATTTTCAAACCAGTCACTCTTTATCAGTATAAAATATTCTAAGGCTATTATAATAAAATGCAATACAAAAAAAAGTCAAAAATATCTATTCAGCTTACCAGTTCCAAACCAGATGCTGTGTTGTAGTACACAGGTACACTCAGGATATATATTTTTTTTAAATCTTCAAATGTGTTTCAAAGATACAAACCCTCTTTACAAACTTGTGTACACCATGGACGTTCTCTTACTTCACCTCTGTAGAAGTACATTCCATCGATTATTTTTGACAGTCAGTTATACTTACCTTCAAAATAACAAATTAAAAAAATAATAATTATTACAAATTTAGCATCTGTAGAAGACAAAAAAATAGAGTTACAATTTATCTTTTACAACACAAAATCATTTCTAAAGCATTTAATTTACCTTTTTTTGCTGTTCTCAGAATATATTGAATTTCACTACAAACAGTGAGTTCAATAGTACTCATCACATAACAGCGGGCAAAAAAAAGACAATCAAGATTATCTTTAAAAAAAAACAAACAATCTCATTAATAATGTAAAAAACAGAAATAAAACATATCTTAAATGTTTTTTTCTAAGACTAATTTCTTATGTAACTTTGAGGTATGTCAAACAATCCTGAAATAACACAACACCATCATTAATTTTATTCTATGACAAAACTTGAAAAAAAGTTATTAAAGGTTTCACAAACATTTCCTCACGGCCAAATAGTATGTGTGAAATTCTTACTTTGAAAATTGTTCAATAGTAACTCAGAACATTTGCTTTACAGTGTTTTGATTTAAAACCATTGATATCATTTGCACCGTCCCCCAGTACTGATCCGTCATCCCAGCGCTATTAAACATCTTCATAGCCACCATCACATAAGTGGCCCACCATCTCAACCACAACATTATCTCTTACGTCGAGGATACCCAGCTCATCCTCTTCCTCACCAGGAAACCACATATCATAAAAAACAACATCCACAACGTAATTAAAGATGTTACCAAGTGGATAAGTAGTGGTTCTCTAAATCTGTACAACATGAAGACACACATCCTCAAACCCACCTACTCAGCTTCAGATGACTTCTACTGGCCAACTACACTATAAACAGTTCTAACACCTACTGACCATGTCCACAACCTATGATTAATCCTTAACTCCTCTCTCTGCATGTGTAAGCAAGTCTACAGCATCTCCTCATATTGCTATAACACCCACCACATGCTCTGCAACATTTATAAGTGCAGCGTAACTAAAATAATAAGAACGGTGACACAGGCCCTCATTAACAACACACTACACAGTGGCAACACACTCTACATAGGAATATCAAGCAAACACCTACAACGACTACAACAAATACAAAACACCTCTACCTGACTGATCTTCAATATCCTCTGCTGCAGCCACATCACTCACAACCTCATACACCTACACTGCTTCAACATCAACATGAAGATTATCCTTCAAACTCGTCACGCTCCCTTACAAATTACTCTGCAACTGCTAAATAATCTACCTTAACAACAGTAATCATGAAAGGCTAAATTTTAGCTCTTCAAATTTTGGCTTTAAAAATATTAGGTAAGAATTTGGTAACTCTTTAGGCAAACGTTGCTTAAAAACTAATTGAGTATCATTGCAAAACGTCCAACCTTTCAGACATCTTAAATAAATAGTGTAGTGTCCAGATGTTGTAGAAGGTCCATCATGAAAAATAATTGCAACAGCTACAAAAGTTCTTCCTGATATTGATACTTGAGTAGCTACAACATTATTAATTAAAGTTTCCAATTTTCTTCCATCAGCTCTACAACGTTGCAGCATTAAAATAACATACTGTCCATATCTCTGTATAAATAATGTTGAATACATTTCTGATGTACATTGGCTACACTCCATGTTTTGATTTGCTCCTCTAACTAGATTATTAAAAGACACTGATTCACACTCTGGTAAAGTCAAATATATAAATCTTTCAGTGTCTATGTCAGTGATACATGTAGACAAACAATTTTGACACTCATGTTCCCATTTATAAGTAAGGCCAAAAAGGGTTTCAATATCTATACCTTCATCTTTCATTACATCAAGCATAAACATTAAAAATTCCTGACAATCTTGCTGTATATTTTGCATAAATTGAGTAGAACCAGAACATATGTCCAAAAGATTTCGAATATCAGACACACTTTGTATTTTAGTTCTATCACTACTACATTTCTCATAAATAGAATACAACAATGAAGAGAATCTTTTCCCCCGATTTTCAGCAATTTGCTGTTGCAAAATCTGAAGAAACAAAACAACATTAACAACTACTTTAGCATAGCAGTTGACACCACATCTATGTTCAAACCGATATCCAAAATTTTCTTCAACACTATCCTTTTTCTTTTTGCTTGCAGGCGCAACTTCATCTTTTTTTTTTACTTCCTCTACGGTTTCACTACGGATATTCTCTAATATTCTTTTTCTACCTACCACACGCTTTTCAAACACTGGATATTGACCTGAATTGGGTGCATATTCTCTTCTTAATCTATTATACTCTTTCACACAATTTGCATCTGCACTAACCTTTGTCTCATCAAAATCAATCAAATACAATCCAGATAAAGTTCTCACTTGGGACAAAGCAACATATGCCATACCCTCTTTAAACACGGTACTTCCAATATTCACTAAAGCACTATCTACACTTTAACCTTGAGATTTATGAATGGTCACCGCATATGCCAAACAAATAGGAAACTGTTTTCTGCGTACATACAAATCTTTTACAAGCAAAAACCGAGATGAACAACAACTAAACTTTTGTATTTCAGCAATTTCATCAAATTTGATTTTCAAAAATTCAATCCCAACTCTATTTACATAATTAACAATATCAACAATTTTACCCATTGCTCCATTTACTAAACCTTTTTCCACATTCAAATTACATCGTAAAATAACTCTACAGTGTTTACATACATATAAATTCTTTTCTAGCCCAGCAGTATTACTTATCGATTTCTCTAAAGAATCGAATTTGCTCTTCAATTTTTCAGTCAAAATTATAGTGATCCTTTCATGTTCTATTTTATCAATAGCTTCCAATGTTATAATTTCTTCATTTTCTAATTTTAACATTTCTTCATTGAATATAGAACATTCACGTCGTGTTGGCATTAAACAGATTACAGAGTTGTTTTCTGAAATTTCCATATATATTTTCTCAGGAAAAATATTTTCATTTGGAAACAAATTGGGAAGTAATCGTCTCTGTAAAGCTTGTTTGCCATGTTCTGTCAGTTTTCCAATCCTTATATCTTGAAGAATTTTTCCATAATCTGCATCATTTGCCTGACGCATATTTGTAATAAGGTCCTTATATTGAAAATATGACCAAATGTTAATGTTTCCAATACTCCCCAAAGACTTTCTGGTATCTTCATGTGCCAGTGTTTTAAACACTGGCTGAAGAGGGCTGCAATGCCAGAAACCGGTCCTAGGAAGCTTGTTTCCGGTCCAGGGAAGGCATGGCTTGGCAGTTCGGGCTGGACTGTTCCCATGATGCACAGGGTCAGACTGATTTGCATATGGCCATGTCTGAAATGGGGTGGTAGAGTGGGCTAAAGAGCGGTGATGGATTAAACTTAGATCTGTTGACTGGGTGTGATTGTTTGATTGGGTTAGATGCTCCGTTCATCACCACCCCCTTTTGTACCGCTTTGTTCGCAATAAGTTGACAGGGTATGCTCAGACGTGAGTCCCTTGCTCACTTTGCCACTGAATTCAAGCAAGCCTGGCTAAAGACGGCTGTAATGCCAGAAACCAGTCCTAGGAAGCTTGTTTCCGGTCCAGGGAAGGTATGGCTTGGCAGTTCGGGCTGGACTGTTCCCATGAGGCACAGGGTCAGACTGATTTGTATATGGCCATGTCTGAACTGGGGTGGCAGAGTGGGCTAAAGAACGGTGATGGATTTAACTCAGATCTGTTGACTGGGTGTGAGTGTTTGATTGGTTCAGATGCTCCTTCCATCACCATCCCCTTTTGTACCGCTTTGTTCGCCATAAGTTGGCAGGGTATGCTCAGACGTGAGTCCCTTGCTCACTTTGCCACTGGATTCAAGCAAGCCTGGCTGAAGACGGCTGTAATGCCAGAAACCGGTCCTATGAAGCTTGTTTCCGGTCCAGGGAAGGCATGGCTTGGCAGTTCGGGCTGGACTGTTCCCATGAGGCACAGGGTCAGACTGATTTGCATATGGCCATGTCTGAACTGGGGTGGCAGAGAGGGCTAAAGAACGGTGATGGATTAAACTCAGGTCTGTTGACTAGGTGTGAGTGTTTGATTGGTTCAGATGCTCCGTCCATCACCACCCACTTTTGTACTGCTTTGTTCGCCATAAGTTGGCAGGGTATGCTCAGACGTGAGTCCCTTGCTCAATTTGCCACCGGATTCAAGCAAGCCTGGCTGAAGACGGCTGTAATGCCAGAAACCGGTCCTAGGAAGCTTGTTTCCTGTCCAGGAAAGGCATGGCTTGGCAGTTCGGGCTGGACTGTTCCCATGAGGCACAGGGTCTGACTGATTTGCATATGGCCATGTCTGAACTGGGGTGGCAGAGTGGGCTAAAGAACGGTGATGGATTAAACTCAGATCTGTTCACTGGGTGTGAGTGTTTGATTGGTTCAGATTCTCCGTCCATCACCACCCCCTTTTGTACCACTCAATTTCATCATTCAACATCTTTACGTAATTAGCAAAACAGGATATTCTACAGTGTCTTTAGTAGCATTGAAGGAATTTTCATGGCTCTCAAAATATCCAAGTAATTCTAAATCTGAACTGTTGTATTCACCTTACAGTACATACGTAACAATGGGCACAATGTCTACCCTGTTTTCCAGCTTAATATAGTCTGCAGTCAGATAGACGCGATATTCTATCCTGGTTTGACCTTGTAGCGATTGACATAATGTCGACTCCTGTCCAGTTCAATTTATACTTTGGTTATCTTTACTAAACCCAGATCTCCTCTAGTTACCTAACAATTAGGGCAACTTAGTTGAGTTGAGCCATGCCGGCACGATTACAACATACATGATGATTGATAACTTAATCAATCCCCATAGATGGGAATTAAGTACAAGGCATTCCCAAGTCCATGCACGCTATTTCTATGACTGGCAGCCCGGGTGACTGCTTGTAGTTCACATTGAATTTTATATATATCTACGCCTTTGGGGCACCATTTGAGGCTCCCTAACACCATTATACCTCTCCCCAGCCTTATTTACAATGGCTTCTCCCCTGATGTCAGACCTGCTGGGCACTGTTGACACCTATTAACTCTAACTATTAGGTGAGTAAAATGCTCCTGCACTATTAGATACCCTGCTAGATATGAATGCTGCTGCAATCTATATGTTTTTACTGATCCAATCTTGGATTTGCCACACTGGTTTTTAGCCACATACTAGCTGCACCTATCACTAGTATGTCACAATGTCACTTTGTGCTCATGGTCACTACAGGGAATACATTTTGTCACTTACCTGCGGTAACGGTCTCTTTTGTCTCCCAATTTAGGCAAGAGCAGGTGTAAAACAGGTAGTTCAATTTGTGTGCTTTTTGTAAACTGACACTTTTACAGGTCATGTTTGTGTAGATAGTAGTTTTGATATATTATAGTTCCTGAAGAATCGCATGTCAATGTACTTCAAGCGAGAAACATGTTGACCACACCTTTCACATCTTAGTACTGTCTCGTACTTGGAAACTTAAGTTCCAGCGAGGACAGACTAATCTTTATTTTATTTGCGGCAGAGGACCACCAGAATAAAATTGTTTTCCGGTACCTCGTGCCTCATTTTATCCTCACCCACACCATCTACTCTATTCTGGCCCCTCACCCACACTTCACCCATAGGCAGTTGGATAAAAGATCTCCGATAAAGAGCCTTTCTTTGAGGTGTGCCTGTTGGGTATTGCACCGCCTACCCAACGAGGAGCATTGCCTATGATGAAGCATGACACTCGCAAGGGTGTGTGAGGCCATTATATCCAACACAATGGATACCCAGGGTTAGCTCTCTATTGAGTACTGCCCTTCGCACCGAGTGACTGTCCTCTCCTTCCTTTAGGAACAGCCCAGTCTCCTTTTTGTTGTCCGCAATTCCCAGGGCTGCGACTGCGGCTGGACCTTCCACTCATCCTTCTAGAGTGGTAATCTCAGCCCCTTTGGATCACAACTGATCCCTTCCCCCCTCCTTTTGTGATAAAAATTACTATTCCCACTCCAGAGAGTGCAACAGTAGGGAAAGCGTTGGATAGCCGGAAGGTAAAAATTACTATTCCCACTCCAGAGAGTGCAACAGTAGGGAAAGCGTTGGATAGCGTAGGGGTAAAAATTTCTATTCCCACTCCAGTGAGTGCAACAGTAGGGAAAGCGTTGGATAGCCGGAAGGTAAAAATTACTATTCCCACTCCAGAGAGTGCAACAGTAGGGAAACCGTTGGATAGCGTAGGGGTAAAAATTACTATTCCCACTCCAGAGAGTGCAACAGTAGGGAAAGCGCTGGATAGCGGGAGGGTGAAAATTACTATTCCCACACCAGTGAGGGCAACCGTAGGGAAAGCATGGATAGCGGGAGAATAAAAATGACTATTACCACTCCAGTGAGTGCAACCGTAGGGAAAGCATTGGATAGCGGTAGGGTAAAAATTACTATTCCCACTCCAGAGAGTGCAACAATAGGGAAAGCGTTGGATAGCGTAGGGGTAAACATTACTATTCCCACTCCAGAGAGTGCAACAGTAGGGAAAGCGTTGGATAGGTAGGGATAAAAATTACTATACCCACTCCAGAGATTGCAACAGTAGGGAAAGCGTTGGATAGCGGGAGGGTATAAATTACTATTCCCACTCCAGTGAGGGCAACAGTAGGGAAAGCGTTGGATAACGGGAGGGTAAAAATTACTATTCCCACTCCAGTGAGTGCATCAGTAGGGAAAGCGTTGGATAGCGGGAAGGTAAAATTTACTTTTCCCACTCCAGAGAGTGCAACAGTAGGGAAAGCGTTGGATAGCGGGAGGGTAAACATTACCATTCCCACTCCAGAGAGTGCAACAGTAGAGAAAGAGTTGGATAGCATAGGGTGAAAATTACTATTCCCACTCTAGTGAATTTAACAGAAGGGGAAGTAATGATTTAAAATATTAATACAAATAAATTAAATAGCAATACCAATAAAACTAATTGCCAATTTAATATTATATAATAAATAATCAATTATGATTCCAAATAAATATTAGTTATTAAAATTAATTACCTATTCATAATTAGTTAACAACTAATTAATGTTCAAAAATAAAAACTATTTAATATAAAAAATTAATACCAATTAATAATTAATTAACAGTAAATTAATTATTAATACACAATTATTAATAATATGTAATTAATTACAATTAAATTACTTCCCACCCTATTCCCCTAGAAACCCACAATCCGCTACAAAAAATAAATTGATACAATTATCATAATTATCAATTAATAAATTAATACAAATTAATTACCACTTAATAAAAATAATTACCAATTAACAATTAACAATTATTTAACAATAAATAAAAAATCTCTACCAATCAATAAATAAACATTATTTACTTAATTACAATTAAAATATTTTCCACCCTATTGCCCTATAAACCCACAACCCGCTACAGAATTAAATTACGTAAAAATTAAATAACAGAAAATTCATTACTTAAAATAATATACACTTTTCACTTATATACTAACATACAAAACATTACAAATTCGATATATTTTAATGCTTATATTATATACTTCGATATTTTGACTTTTTATATTTTAAAAAATCGATATTATATTACTTACCTTCAATTCGATATTTTTCACCACTACATTCTGTCCATTCTATATTTTGACTTCGATATTTTGGTAATTCTATATTTCGAATACGATATTTTGTCTTGTTACCCGGGGATACAACTCACAGGTAACCCCTTCGAGGATGGAATCGGAAACCAGGAAATAATCTAAGCGGACCAATTTGCTGTGGGGGGCAGAGTAAAAAGTATAGCCAGGATCATTCGATTAGAACTTCTGCCAAACATCTTCCAAGGCGTGTTCCTGGCAGAGCACCTGTACCTCTTTAAATGTCTTGCCTTTCCTCCCAGAATATGGAGTATTGCAGGTTAAATCAAAATTTGAGTTCAAATGTAAATTCAAATCTCCACATAACATTTTTGGGGAGGGCCATAGGGCGAATTCAACATTTAGTATGGGTGTACATTTAATTCAGTCAAACCTCAATAAGTCACACAGCCCGGGGGAAGGGAATTAGGGTTTGTTGAATGAATGGGAAGGGGGTTTGGTGAAAGGTTTGAAAATGAAAAACAGTACGCATGGACAAACAACAAAACACAATCTCTGTAGACTACCATATCTATATCAATATGTTAAAGCAGAAAAAGGAAATGCATGCATGATGATGATTTATAAGGAGACCCAGATTACATACAGTTCTTGTTCAGTTGTTCTGGGCTTACTTTTACAGATAGCAAATAAAAATTTAAAATATTGGTCGGGATGAATCATAAAGAGAGAGCAAACCTAATGATGATAATAACAACAAGAAGAACACATTGTTGTAAAGATTGTAGACAAAAAATGAATCAAATTATTTAAAAGATTATAAAAGTTGATACTGTTACTGTGTTATCCTGTTCAAAAATGTGGATTTGCATCTCGGCATTCCTCTTGCTCTTCTCGTCCATCAATCTTGGGTGTCACCAGTCACCACTGCCTGCCTGGCAAATATAGATTTATTGGTAAGGTAAGTGTGCATTGTAATGTTTTCCCAAGTATAGCGCAAGGCCCGGCCTGTAATTGTAGATGGAAAAACAAAAGGGATATTGAGAAACAAAGTTGAAAAAAATGCACAAGTTACGATGTAGTGCAACAAGAACACTTTCCGAGGCGGCATGTATGCATCATCTCTACTCTAGTCTGTTTCCAGCATTGGCCTTCAACATCAACAGGACAGAGCAGGCCCACAGTGATGGCATGTCGCTTAGCATATCCTCCGTTTAGAGTACATTTTTCAAAAGAGTTGGACAAAGCACATATCCGGCAACATAGCATTTTACAATTTAAGTGACTAAATCAATGCAATGCAGTCATCCCACCGCTGCACTTGACTCCACTTCTACACAGACATTTAGGTCTGCTGTGGTTGTTGTTGACTTGTTTACCTTTTATGCCACTCATGAAATGTCCTCCTGACTTGTTATTAGTCCATCAATCATCTCCGATACTTGTACTGATTGAAAGTGAAGATCGGCTTGCAGTAGAAGTACAATTTTGTTATTACACAACAAGAGTAGAAATATTATTGTCTTGAGTCACTCTTTAGTGTGTACAGTAAGACTACTAGTACACTTTGACTTCACTTCATGCACAACAAACAACAAATACACAAACACCAATCACTCAGAGTCAGGTGTCCAATGGATGCCATTCATTTTTATTACCATTTACCTGTTCCTCCTCATCTTAAGTTAACGGCCCGTCTTTTTCGCCATCATCATCATGGACGGTGCTGTTGTCATACTCAGTGTGCAGTGTACAGATTGAGTCCCCTTCCTGTATTCAATCAAAAGCAATGTATCAAGCTGCAGTAAAAGTACAAATTTCCTATTAAAAATAGTTGCAAGAAGGGTAAAATTGCCTTGAGTTTCGTTTAGTGTTTGGAATGATGATTAGTGCACAATGAAATAACTTCATGCACAACAAACAACAACAAAATCACTCAGTCTGCATCCAATGCATGGCATCATTGATTACCTGTTCCATCTCATTTTCATGTTTCCGTTAATGGGCAGTCTCTATCGGCTCAGAAAGGAGGATAGCAATAGTAGTCATCATGTTCCACTTCTTTTGGTGGGACTAGGAAAGATTTAATGTTTTCTTCTAGTTAGCATCATCCAATCATCATCTGTCTTGAGGGCAAGGGATTTAGGGAGTCTGTTGTCAGGTGGAAATTGTGAACAGCACTCTGCCTCAAAGCTTGTCCAACCAATTCCAGCACATCATGATGTAGTGCCGGTACAGCAATTCTTGCGAAATAGGACCGGCTGGGAACCTCCCATTTAGGGCAGATGGCTGACACAAATTCAAGGAAACCCACCCCATCCATAAATGAAAAAGGGAGAATGTCCAGGGCTAACATTTTAGCCTGCTTCTCATTGTACAACCGTGCCGTTGGTGGTTGCGTTGGATCTGCCCCTCCAACCTAAGCATGCTCTCAATGGTAGGCTGGATTACTTTCCTTTGTGGTGCTGTTGTTTTCATTAACCCACTTAGGCTGAACGATGCAGTTTGTCTCATTGCAGCACTCGGTTGCCTTGGTGTCTCAGCCTGACTCTGAGTATGGCTCTTACTGCAATGCCACTCAGATATTGCTGAGGAGGATGTGGACGGTGCCACTACACTGATGGGGACAGGACTAGCAATGCCTCCCTCTTCTTCACCTTCCACTGCAATAATATCGTCCCCTGATTCTTCATGCCCAACTTCAATGGGTTGAGTTTTTTTTACTTTGTTTTAAGTGGAGTAGGTGATTCTCCCACACGTTAGTGTGGTGTATTCTGAGATGACTTGCTTGGCCTCTGGTACCATAGTTTGTACCAAGCTTACCCCGCTGAACACCTTATCGACAAATTGAGCATATAGCAACGTTCTCTTCCTTCGTGCTAACAGAAAAGATGTCCCAAACTGGGGAGGAGAACTTTCTGGCACTGCTGGATGTGCTACTTTCAATACCAGATGAACTGGAGGGTGTGCTTGGAATGTGACTTTGGGGCGGGAGTGATGTACGTGATGATTGGCTCGTCTTCATTAACATCATCCCCTCTTGTACATCTACCTCCATAACTCTAAGTTTTTCTGGAACCTTCCTTTTCAGAAGCATTGTCTTGTGTCGTGCATCACTCTCAGTCTGAGCTGGTGGCTGCCAAGTGGTATCACGATCATCAGAAGTGGGGCTTGAAGAAGAAGATGATGGACTGAGTCTCCTTTTCCTTGCTGGTGGTCTGAAAGACAATAAATCTTCTGAAACAGTGGTTTGCTCCACTTTGTCTGCAGGAAGCTCGATTTCCTGAAATGCCCCTACTTCAGGAGCAACAACTACTATTGTGGGCTGTTCTTGCGGCTGCGGCTGTTCTTGCGGCTGCGGCTGTTCTTGCGGCTGAGGCTGTTCTTGCGGCTGCTGCTGTTCTTGCGGCTGCTGCTGTTTTTGTGGCTGCTGCTGTTGTTGTTGTAGTTGCTGCTGCTGTTCTTGCGGCTGCTGCTGCACACTTTTCTGCTGAGTTTCCGCCTGCATTGATTTTGCACTACTTTGCGATAATGATATTTCAACATCGCTGCTCGTTAGTAGACTTGCTACCTTTAGGACACTCAAGGGCTTGGGCCGAGGTTGGTGGGGTTGGACCGCTGGTGCGGAGGTGCTGCTCCCAGCTTGGTTCCCGGACAACACTGCTGCAGGCGTACATTTTTTTGGTCCCAACAAAAACATTGGACGGCAAACCAGTCGTGGTTAGTGGCACTTCCTTTTTCTGTTCCTTCTTCTCACCGGCAACTTTCTTGGTACTGGACCTGGTACCTTTCTTTGGGGCCATCTTCAGATGTCAGGCAGGATGCAGGTGCACAAGTTGTGGTCACACATGGACGTGATGTGCAGCAGGACTTCTGTCTGGCTGGCAGTACAAAGGGTGATGATGATGACACCTCTTCCTCTGGATTTTTGTGCACCCAAAAGCAAATAAGCCAGTGAAATGTTGCATTTGTTGTTGTGGTTCATTTATTACTGTACTAGTACAAACAAACAAACAAAATAAGATATAGTCTAGCCATTTCTGAGACTTTGTCAACAAGGGCTATGTTTACTACTGTGTACACACTACACTCTCAGGAGGGATAGGAAAGAGAATAAGAACCACCAAAATAAAATTGTAATGGAAGTGGGGAGGACCCTATTTAGCATTAAATTATTTGAGCATCACATCATTCATGGAGCTGCTGCTGGCAAAGGGGATGGATCGATGGAAGCAGTAAGCCAATAGGAAAGCCATGCAGGGCTATATGGCAAAAGCAGGACACTAATAACTCCCACCACAAAAAAGGGCACCAGCCACATGGACACTCACAAATCACAAGCAACAAGCAGGAGGCCTGGGAAACACCATGAACTGACAAAAGACTTATAAAAGCCAGGCAAAGGATGCATGCTAAAGCACATTGCTCCGCCTTTTTAATGCAATAAAAAGCAAAAACGAAAATACACAGGCCCAAACAAGGTCTGCAGGGTGCATGCATTGCACACCAACACACACCAGACACACACAACTAAGGCATGTCTTTAAGACACCCAACATCAGAAAGCCCACCCAAAAAAACACACACACTTCCCAACTCAATCCAATGCCATCTATGCCCTAAATGATGTCTAAATTCAACAGACCACACAGAAACACTTGTTTAACCCCTTGGCCGTTGTGGTAATTCCGCCGTGGCACTGTGCTTATGATGGAGTGGTTCCACAGCATGACGGAACCATTCCATCATGAGAACAGCGCTCCCGTGGCTCTTAACGGAGTGGTTCCGTCACTAGCACAGAACGAGTAAATGCAGCTGTGGCTACCTGCTCTGAGCCTACCGGATGAAAGCAGGCCTGTCGGCAGACAAGGCCAGGCAAGCTTGCAGGCCTAGGCTTCAAAATGGCCACCAGCCACATGGCCAGGCCCAACAACAGAAAGCCCAACCCAAAACAAAAACCCATTTCGCAATTCAATCCAATGCCATCCATGCCCTAAATGAAGTCTAAATTCAACGGACCACACAGAAACACTTGTTTAATGCAGCTGTGGCTACCTGCCCTGAGCCTACAGGATGAAAACATGCCTATTGGCAGACAAGGCCAGACAAGCTTGCAGGTCTAGGCTTCAAAATGGCCACCAGCCACATGGCCTGGCCCAACAACAGAAAGCCCACCCCAAAAAGACACATTTCCTAACTCAATCCAATGCCATCCATGCCCTAAATGATGTCTAAATCCAACAGACCACACCGAAACACTTGTTTAATGCAGATGTGGCTATCTGCTCTGAGCCTACTGGATGAAAGCAGGCCTGTTGGCAGACAAGGTCAGACAAGCTTGCAGGCCTAGGCTTCTAAATGGCCACCAGCCACATGGTTAGGCCCAACAACAGAAAGGCCACCCCAAAAAAACACATTTCCCAACTCAATCCAATGCCATCCATGCCCTAAAAGATGCTTGAAAATGAAATACATTCGAAAAAACACCAAAAGAACAGTTGCTTCATCATGCACCCACCCATGACTAGCTCTGGGCCTACTGACTACTACTACCCACAACATTTTTTTTAAAAAAACAGACACAACAACCACTTACTTGTAAAATATCTAATTCAAAAATCCTCAAATCCAATGGCAATGATGCAGCAGACAAAAAGTGTGATCTTTCCAGCTCAAAATCCAAAGGCAGAATGAGCAGGAGATGGACAAAGCACTGGGGGAGCCTGCTGGACAGGAACAGGAAGTTGGAAATTCTGTGGCACTTCCTCCCTCTCCCCCCATTTGCAGAAGGTTTTATGCTGCTAGAGCTGATATTCTTCTCCATATTGAAAATTGTACATGTTCGAGTTCTATAGCTTCACCTTACTTCCGCCGGATGTCGATGGCGCGTCCAAAATGACGTGTTCGCGTTCTCTCTCTCCCTGTCACATTGGATAGGACGTGTTCGCGTCCTCACGCTCTCGCTCGTGATCTCATACTCTCGCGGTGCATGATCGCGAGACGAATGATGTGATCGCCTGCACAAACTCATGCGATATATCGCAAACGGCTACCAACATCTTATGAAGCACATGACCGGATCGAGAAAACTTGTCGGCAAACGCGGGGATCCAGGTAAGGCACTCGCAGGCGCGAGAATGTATTTTTAAAGCGCGAGTATGACATTTTTTTTTGAAACGCTGTGGATCGTGGCAACTATTTAATTTTCTCGCTCTCCGCGGAACGCGGAAATGTCAAATTATGGCAATTTCCGCAAGCGGAACGGATTTTAACGACCACCCCTATTGCAGTCCACATGTGACATTTACCTTTTGATGCTGTTGGTTTCAATTCTATACCAATAATTATATCCTTACAAAAGAGTTTTCTAAACCAAACAAAAATTCACCAATTTCCTTATGTTTTAGGGACCAGAGCATGTACACTCACCACTGGACGTAAGTGTCCTAGTGTGCAGAGTTGAAAAACCAGCAATGAAATTGCCATTATATACAGTTAATATCATAATTTTGTGTTTGCTGGTGTGATTGCTGATCACAGTACTGACAATCTCTTCAGCAAATCATCATTTAAAGATGCAGTAAAAGCAGTCAGGCACACCAGTTTTCACTAGTGGATTCCATTCCAGAAGGCCTTGGGCAAGTCTTGATCACACTGTGAGAAATAGGAGCCTTCTTGAGTTTTGACAGTCAAAAGTACTCCTGTGAACAAAGCTTGAGAGACCCCATTCATTAAGTATGGACAGCTAATTAATGCCTGATTGTGAAATCTTGGGGGATGGAATAATTGTAAATGATTTGACAGACTCATTTCAAATGAGAATGGCGGCAGAGAATATAACTTTCAGGCTTGATGAACTATGAACCATCCAGAACAGGCCACGCTGTGATGTTAACCAAAGTCAAGTCTCTTTTTAATCTGTGTGTAGAATGTGAAGAGGAAAGTGGGGCCAAAGTTCCATTCAAATGAGTAATGCAAGTTCTCTCCTCGACATAGTGTCCATTCATAATCCGAAAAAAATAAAACACAAAACCAATTGACATAAAAAGGTAAACTGAAAAAAGGACCAGCCAAATGTATATCCAAGGAGGTATCAAAAAATGTTTTTTAAACAGGCTAGCATATAATGCAATTTTAGAGTGTTTTTTCGAGGCAAGGGAAGCAGAGTCAAATGAAAACCTGGATTCCGTGGCTAAACGAGCTTGCAGGTCAGGCATGGACAAATCAGTGGGGTATGTATAGTCTGTCTCATCAAGGTTAGTTCCTGGTAAAGTAGTCAATAATGGAGTGGAAACAGCAGGTAAATCGATGGCCACCTCACGTTTATTATTAGAAGCAGTGGGCATAATTGAATTTCTCACAATGGAAGGACAGGAAACAGCCGGTGTCATGCTAAGAAGAATCGGCCACTCTGTGTATCTTGACATTGTCAATAGAAATAAACCTGTTTTCCTTACGACCTGGAAGTGGTGGTAAAATGACTGTTCTTGTGCCCTTCACTCCAAGCACTGGGACCGGAGCTCGATAGGAGGGACCAAACTCTTTCTTGTTGTCGATCTTCTCTCGAACCAGTTCTCCAACTTGGGGTAGCCAGCCAACTACCGGGATCTGCAACGCATCATCCGATGTGGAGGGCAAATGTTCCTTTGCAAGAGTGTCTCTCGTCTTTTGTATATTCTGTAAAACATTGCAATGTTCATCTGCGTCAAAGGAAGTGGCGCGAACCACCGAGTCTAGACCGTCAAGGTCAGGGACGAACATCTTGATGCCAAAGAGCAATTCGTATGCGGTCCGCCCACCCAGAGACCTTCTAGGGAGATTATTAAGAGCACGCTGCACGCCATAGAGGTGAGCCAGCCAATTTCTGCCAGTGCCTATAACTCGGGCTGTTAAACTTTGCATTAAATCACCGTTCATTCGTTCAACTACACTATTACCCTTGGGTCTGTATGGTGACGAAAACTTGACTTGGACCCCCATCGAAGTCATGGCATCCTTATACGCCTTAGAGGCGAAAGCCGGACCCTAACCGAATGGAAGGTACCACAGGCAAAAATCCCTATAAAGATACGCAAATCTCTGATGACAGTCCGGGAATCAGCGCTGCGATGTGGCCATAACCACACAAAGCGTGTGCATGAGTCAACTGCTACTAAGATGTATTTATACGCAGTATCAGATGAAAATGGACCGCAGTGATCTAAATAAACACAGCCTAGTGGTTTATTAGAAATGTACAACTGAGTCTGAGGCGGACGCGTAGCAGTTGAATTTTTAATCTGCTGGCATATGTCACAAAGAAGGACATAATCACGCGTCTGTTTGTACAGTCCCCGCCACCAGAAACGTTGTTGTAGTTGCGTTACAGTGGCTGAGACGCCCGCATGCGCAGACGCCACACCTTCATGAGCCGCTGTAATCAAGTCTGTTCTGCGATCAGAGTTGGGAATCAGCCGTTCCCCAACATCAGCAATTGTCACAAAAGGAACCTTTTCGGGACTTAAGTGGTATTTATACTTCGAAGGGAATCCCGAAGGATGTTTACTTCCCTTCTCAGAGGCAGCAATCGCTGCCAAGATGTCGCTATCAATCTTAGTTTTAGACCTAGTAACTGCTGCAACTAAGTATGTAGATACTGCTTATTTCGCTGCTTCATCAGCAAGCGAGTTGCCAACAGCGTGAACTCCCACGCGCTGATGACCGAGAGTATGAATCACATAAACGAGTGGCAACACAGCCTTAAGCTCTGCCACTCGAACCCAGATCTTTTTATGTTTTATTGTGCTACCCTTGGAATCATGAAAATCATTTTGAATCCAAAAGAACAAGTTTTCATTGTAAGACTGGACACAGTAGTAAGAATCACTTACAATTAGAGTAGTAACACTTGGATCTGCGTACTCCAAAGCTAGTAAGAGAGCACGAAGCTCTGCCAATTGTGCGGTGCAATCGCCCAGGGGCAACGTGTGTACCTCCCTGGAAATGAACTCATCATTCAACATAGCACCGACCACAATGGCGCATGCGGAAACGTAGGCATGTTTAGAGCCATGCGCAACCTGCGCCGACCCATCAGTGTAAATGATGCAATGGAAGTCCTCCAAAGGTCGCATCGCCAGAGGAGCAGGATGAACGAATTCATACTGCAAGTACTCCTGCGACCGTAAGGAAGCGTCAAAAATAAACATGACATCCGAGGATGACAATGACGCAGCCCACTGAATCCACCGAGGGTGCAAAGCTTTCGAATTTGGTACACTCGCTTTCGTGACTGCCTCCAAATGAGGACAGGGTGTTACCACTAGCATGCGTTTCCCCTGTGACAGAGCACGTTCCTTTAGAATAGCCATCTGTACAGCAGTTAAAACCTTTTCTATGGCGGGAAACCGCATCTCAGCCGAGGTGTACAAGTGTGACTTGTAAGCAATAGGTACTGTGTCACCTTCATTAAAAGTGAGGTAAGTGAAACCCACCGTCCCAGGAATTATTCTTATGACCAGGTTGGTGTGGTTATCACGAGTCAGTAAATATTTAGAAGCGAGCAGATCAGCCTCTGATCAAGAAACCTAATCTTGACCCGGAGGCTCCTTCCAACTACAGACCAATCTCGCTCCTCCCAGCACTGACCAAGATCTTGGAAAAGCACGTACATGGCGTGCTCTCCAATTTCCTGGAGTCTAATGATCTGCTCCATGAGTCCCAATCGGGATTCCGTTCCAACTTAAGCACCGAGACGGCGCTCTTGGAAGTCTCGGAGATCATTAGAGAGGTGCTGGATATGGGAGGCAGGGTGCTGTTAGTCATGCTAGACCTGTCGGCGGCGTTTGACACCGTCCCCCATGAGGATCTCCTCATTAGGCTCCATGACATCGGGCTTGGGGGGACGGTGCTCAACTGGTTTTCTTCCTTTTTGGCCAGCCGCCGCCAGACGGTCTGGGTTCCACCCGGATCCGCCGAGATGCCGCCATTGGGAGTCGGAGTGCCTCAGGGCTCTATCCTGAGCCCCACTCTTTTCAACATCTTGATGACCCCTCTGGCGACATTGGCGGAGTCCTATGGGGCCCGGATCGTCTCTTATGCTGACGACACTCAGCTCCTCTTCACCTGTCGTAAGGGTGAAGAGTTTGATGGCGAAGGGATCCGCGAGTGCCTTGGGGCTGTTTTTAGCTGGTTTTCACAAAACAGCCTCAAGTGCAACTCGGATAAGTCCGAGATACTATTCTTCGGATGCCCCTCTGAACCAGATTGGCGAGGCTGGTGGCCTGTAGACAAGTTCCCTCCCACACAGTCATCTAAGTGGGCTAAGAACCTGGGAGTCAAAATCGACAATGAGCTGTCGCTCAAATCCCAGGTGTCCACCCTTACGGGAACCTGTTTCGGGATCCTCAGAATGTTGCGCAAGTTTTTCCCCTTACTTTCGGAGCAACATCGGAGGATTACCGTTCAGGCCCTCATAGGGTCCAGATTGGACTATGCTAACGCTCTTTATCTGGGCCTGCCTGAATACCTCCTCCAACGCCTGCAGATCACCCAGAACGCTGCTGCGCGTGCCATCTTTGGCCTTCATCGTCGGACTAGTGCCTCTCATCTTCTTGCATCCCTTCACTGGCTCCCGGTGCGGAAGAGGATACTGTTTAAGACCATGACTCTTGCCCACAAGGCCTTATATGGCACTGGTGCCAAGTATCTTCAGAGGAGGCTGGACTTTTATCGACCGGCACGCTCCCTTAGGTCAGAAACTTTGGCCTTGGCTCGGGTTCCACGTATCAAAAAGGCTCGGCTAGGCGGCCGGTCTTTTAGCTTTCTCGCTCCTAAGCTTTGGAACTCATTGCCGTTGTCTCTGCGGAGCACCTCTAATTTGCTTATTTTCAGGAAAAACTTGAAAACTTGGCTATTTGCCGGATAATTCTCCCCTCTGTGGCCCCTTTTTTTGTTACTGTTATGTTTTCTGCCCCCCTTTTGGTTTGGAGCTCAAAGCGCCGGGACACTCCTTTGGAGTAGCCGTTGCGCTATATAAGCCCTAATTTAACATAACATAACATAACATTATGTGTTTCTCATCTCCAAAGAGAAGACAATTGCATACTATCTTCCAAGACAACATCCAGTGTATCAATTTCAATTTTATTAGAATACATACATATGTATTTGTTTTTAAATGTTAGCATTCACCACTTCCCTTTACCATTGCTACCGCTCATATGATTAGATTAGCTGAAATATCAATGCAGGCCTAGCAAGTCAATACACTCTCGGGGTGCTATTGTCACTTGAATCGAAACTCCTGTTGTATTTTTTGAGAAACTGATTTGAACTTCATTTCTGCTTCAGTCATGGTAACAGATAATCACTGAAGAGGAAAGAGTGCACGGGTTACACTTACGCAATAAAGTACCTAGACAAAAATACACCCTACAGATGTTCACAATAAATACACGTGGTAGTCAATCTTTCTGAGGTTTCTAGAAATCAACATTTGTATAAAGGTTTGCAATACATATAATGAAATTAGTACATTGTTGAGCATTGAAGCTTCCTGTTTTGAAAACAATGGATCAGTTTGGAAATTGTACAATTAGTGTGGGGTGTCAGCTGCTCTGAGCAAAGTATTATGGACTGAAATTTGGAAATAGGAAGAGAAAGCATTTTCTTTTACCATGACATATGATTAAACAGTGCTATGCAAACCAATGATGGACGTAATGCTGAATAAATCATATATTCACCCCCAGTCAAGAGGTCTGTGTTAAATCCCTTGTTCTTTTATTCACCATGCCACCCCAGTTTAGACCCAGCCATATGCAAATCAGTTTTGACCTTGTGCCTCATGGGAACAGTCCAGACCAAACTGCCAAGTCAGGTCTTCCCTGGAGCAGAAACAAGCATCCTGGGACCGGTTTTGGGGTATTACCCTTCATCAGCCAGGCTAGCTTGAATCCAGTGGCAGAGGGAGCAAGGGACCCACATATGGATACACCCATCCACTTAGATTGAAAGGGGCTACGCAAACAAATGATGGACGGAATGCTGAATAAATCATACATTTCCCCCAGTCAAGAGATCTGTGTTACAACCATTGTTCTTTTGCTCACCCTGCTAACCCAGTTTAGACACAGCCATATGCAAATCCGTCTTGACACTGTGCCTCAAGGGAACAGTCCAGACCGAACTGCCAAGCCAGGTCCTCCCTGGACCGGAAACAAGCATCCTGGGACCGGTTTCTGGGTATTATCCTTCATCAGCCAAGCTAATTTGAATCCAGTGGCACAGTGAGCAAGGGAACCACGTCTGGGAATACCCATCCACTTAGGGTGAAAAGTGCTACGGAAACAATTGATGGATGGAATGCTGAATAAATCATACTTTAGACCCCAATCAAGAGATCAGGGTTAAATTCATTGTTCTTTTGCTCATCATGCCACCCCAGTTTAGACCCAGCCATATGCAAATCATTTTTGTATGATGAATACAGGCAATACATATATTTGCAATATTAAGACGTCAGAAAATGCTTTTAGTGTCCATCATACTACATCTTGATTAGCCTCCAACTATGTGATCTCCATTCACAGATGGCACAGAACTCGATTATGAATTTTGATGAGAGTCTGTCATTAATTCCCTATGTAAACAAGAAAGCGCCATTTTTCCACTTGCACAAATTATGTGGCATTTTGACCCTTATGAAGCTGCTACCTGTGTTGGCCCTGGTCCTCACCATTAGCCCTTGACTCATTGACTATTGAAGTAGGGCCAATGAACGATGCCTCATTTTTGGTGTGAAATAATGCCATTGCATCATGCTATCTTTACTATCAGTTAATTGGCTACTGGGCACAGCTAGTCAAATTGTGGAGTTAAACCCTAAGCTTTGTTCACAAAGCCCTGCACAGCCACATTGCAAGCTATCAATTGTAACAATGCATCTTGTAACTACTAGCTAGACCCTAAAACATTACCCACAAGAAACATTCTTTCTCCACACTGTCTGATACCGATATTTCATTTGACTATAATTTCACTCTTTTGAGCTCTGTTTGGTTGTCCATGTGCCTTATGATAGACTTCGGAGAGCTTCAGAAAGGACTGAAAACACACATCTTCTCCCAAACATATGATGTCACCTATCCGAATGCTGCATTTTATAAGGAGGACTTTGATACATCTCCCTCTTAATTCCTTAGTTTTCCCCTTTTTTTCACTGTGGTCCCCACCTGACATTTGCCTTCTGTACCCCTTGCCTGCCCGTTTTTTCCGCACCTGTGTCCCCTATAGCCTTGCCCCCCCCCATTTGCTTCTCCTGCCTCCCAGCTGCTCCTCCCTCCCACCTACCCTAAAATGGCGACTCCTGCGCGGCGGCACTGAAGGTGCACCAAAGGCAAGCCTGTCTGCGCACGTCGTGCACGGACCGCGCCCAGCGGCAGAACCCCTAGCCCCTGCAAACGTCACAACAACCATCCCCGCTACAATGCCAGCACCCTCCATGCACTCAACACCAGATGATCACGCATCTGCTTCCTGGCTGCCCCTAAGAGCACCCAAGTACCCTTCTCCTGCCAGAGCTGCAGCTTCACCAGCATCTCATCTGCCAAACCGCCCACAGAGAAATGCCGCAACCACCTCTGTTGCATTCTACTCTACACCTGCTCTGCCCGCAAGTACGCCATCGAACTATGGGACCTACTCAACTCCACCTCCCCAGACGTCGCCTTCCTGACGGCGACCTGGATTAACCCCTCCTCAGCACCCAACATCGCCATAGCTATCCTGGAGGGCCGCAAAATCACCCGCAGGGACCGCACCAACGGAACAAGAGGAGGAATCTTCAATGTTCACAGGAACACCCTAAAAGTATCGACCAGCACCAACGACTCCCTCAGCACCACCGAACATATGCACTTCCAGATCAACAACAATCCCAACACCACCCTCGGAGGAACCCTCATCTACAGACCACCCAGACCATGGCCACAGTTCAGTGACTCTATTGCCGACTTCGTCAGCACGCATGCCCTGGCGTCCAAATACTACATACTCCTCAGGGACCTGAACTTCCACCTCAAAAACAACAATAACACCAACTCCACCACCCTGATCGACAACCTCACCAAACTCAGACTTAGGCAGTTCATCAAATGACCCACCCACTCTGCCGACCACACTCTTGACCCCATCTTCTCCGCAAGCTCCCATGTCACCTTCAGCCACACCATCGAACTCCACTGGTCCGACCATCGCTGCATCCACTTCACCTTCCGGAAACCCACCTCGCACCACCGCACTCAACAGATCCTTCGCCACTGCTGGAGCAAAGGCACCGAAGACCAGCTAAACACCACACTCGCCCGGAGCCCACCCACCGACCTCACCGACCCCGACACCGCAACCTCAGACAGTGGATCAACGACTGCGCCAACACTCTCGCCCCAATCAAGAAACCCTCAAGAAATCCAGCGGGTTCACCGAGGACCTCCAAGCCTCCAAGCAAACCTGCCGAAAACTAGAGAAGATATGGCTCAGCGAACAGACACCGGACAGCTACGTGGCCCACAAGAACGCCATCCGCAGACACCAATACCTCATCAGATCCGCCAAAAGGGCTTCCTTCAAAGACCGCCTAGACAACAATGCACACAAAAGCAAAGAGCTCTTCAGCATCGTGAAGGAACTCTCTAGACCCAGCTCCAACCCCAACGACATCCCACCTTCGCAAGACCTGTGTGACTCCCTCGCCACCTTTCTCCCACCGCAAGATCGCAGAGATCCACAACAGCTTCAGCACCATGACCACCCCGACAGCCACCAAGACCTCCAACCCCACGGCCACAATCCACACCGCTCCCCTGCTCACCTGGACCAACATAAACAACGAAGACATCATCAAAATCATGAACACCATCCACTACGGCTCTCCGTCAGACCCATGCCCACACAACATCTTCAACAAAGCCAGCGAAACATCACATCCCATCTCTGCAGAGCCATCAAAATCTCCTTCGAGACCGCAAACTTTCCGGAGAGCTGGAAGCATACCAAGATCAACGCCTTACTCAAAAATCCCAAGGCTGATCCAAAGGACCTCAAGAACTTCCGACCCATCTCCCTGTCGGCGAAGGTCATCGAGAAGTCCGTCAACAGTCAGCTGACCCACTACCTCGAGGAGAACAGCATCCTGGTACCGCCCCTGTCTGGGTTTTGCAGCAACCACATCACCGGAACTGCCCTCATCGCCGCCACCGATGACATGAGGGCACTGCTGGACAACAGCGAAACTGCGGCCCTCATCCTCCTGCACCTGTCAGCCGCCTTCGACACTGTCTGCCACCACACGCCTTCACAACGCAGGGATCCGAGACAAAGCACTTGACTGGACCACCTCCTACCTCTCCGGCAGAACCCAGAACATCTGCCTCCCCCTTTTTGATCCAAAGCCACCAAGATCATCTGGGGCGTATCTCAGCCTGACATTGTTCAACAGCTACATGACACCACTCTCTCACATCGCCCGACTGCAGGACCTCAACATCATCTCCTGCGCCGACGATACCCAGCTGATCCTCTCCCTCACCAAGGACACCCTCACCGCCAAAACCAACCTCAACGAAGGAATGAAAGCCATCGCTGAGTGGCTGAAGAACAGCTGTCTGAAGCTCAACTCAGACAAGATGGCAGTCCTCATCCTTGGCTCCACCCCTCAGCTTAGGACGACTCCTTGTGGCTGTCCGCACTAGGAGTAGCACCGACACCCACCAACCACGCACGCAACCTAGGTTTCATCCTCAACTCAACTCTCTCCATGACCAAGCTAGTCAACGCCATCTCATCCTCCTGCTTCAACACCCTCTGAATGCTCCACAAGATCGCTCACTCACCAACCTAGTTGGTGACATGCTTCATCATCGGGGTCCCACCTGGATAGCCGAGTGCCATCCAGGTGTGCTGCGACACCTGATTGCAGTGGAGCTGGTTTTTCTTTTATATGTTCAAGACAAGAAATAGTGTGTTTAAAAAGTATCTGATCCTACCCACTCGAAGAGTTTATTCTGGAGTGTCTCGGATACTGTTAAAATATAGGACACCTGCTGCCCTGTTAGGTGGGCTGTTGGTGTAAGATGGAGTAGTAATGTGGGTTAAAAAAGGTCTACATGTTTCAACCTATGTGTTAATTTACAGGTATTCTTCAGGACCAGTGTGTGACCAGCGGGACGGTATGCACAAGGTAAGGCGCACCCTATCCTCGTTGGTTGTAGAAATAGAGTCTCAAAAATGAGTCTCACAAGTAAAAAGTGTTTTTCTCCTGTGTTTCCCGGAAAAAAACCTGTGAAAGAAATATAGGGAAAGGGTTGTGGGTAAACGAACATATACGTACAACATATAACAATTATATGTCACTCCGTGATCAATGCACCTTGTGGTAGTTGGTGCTGTCCCAGTGACAATTCAAGGGGGCGCACTCATATGGCGATGACCCAGGAGTGCAGGTCTTTAAAACACAAGATTATGCGTACTTGAGGGTGTAGAGTTGTCGCATATTTGTGCGATAAAACCCGCTATATCGGAGATACCGTGACCGCCTACAACTGGTGGTAGGTCCTCAATTTAGGGAGGGGCTGTACCTCGCGGTGGTAGGCACTGTAGGTATCGGGCCTCAACATTGAGGATTAAAACAAGTTCACCGTGCCCGTGATGGTGATCCTTGTGTGATAAAAATAAAATGCGGCGCTGTGGATAAATTGTGGCGCGTGTCTCTCGTGATAACAATGAGCGAAACTATAGGGTCTGAAGTGCATGCACAAAACACAACGTAAAACTAGACAAATCTTACTCAGAGCTTTAATAGTTAAGGCTCCATGAGCACACCCGGACTGGCTTGTTCCTCGCTACGATCTGTGAGGAGGGAAAGCAGGGTGAGATAGAATTTGTCTTCGATATCGGATCGGGGGCGGCTAGAGCCCCATAGCAACAATCTTACTTGGCCTCCGCTCTGCCAGCCTTGCCCTCGCCACAGTCCTTCTCATCTGGAAAACAACCGCCAGCAGAAGATCCTTCTCTTATCTCTCCACCAAAACCTGGAACACCCTCCCTACCAATCTATGACAGACCCAAGACCTGCTAGCTTTCAGTAGACTTCTCAAGACCTGGCTCTTCGATCAGTAGCAATCCCCCCTCCCCCAGCGCCTTGAGACCCTCACAGGTAAGCAGCGCTCTTTACAAGTGTACTGATTGATTGATTTATTGTTTTTGAAGTGGAAGAAACTTCTAGACTTCCCTCACATCTGGTTCTGTTATGTTTCTTTCTCCCCTGCTTAGCCTCCTAGAGATCTAGATTTACAAGGAACTGGTGTTACAATATTTGTGAGAGTGTTGAGGCTGATCCCTTAGAAATATAAGTGAGGCAGGGTATAGCTCAGCCTCTCCCATCTTGCCAACTCCTAGTCCCCCTTTGTCTCACTGTCTGGGAGGAATCAACAAAAGCCAACTACCAACTATTCACAGTGATGTGACCAAGGACACAGACTGCAGGCACCAACTGGTTCTGACAAGAAATCTCCAACTTTCTAACAGTGGCATTTACAGAATTGTGACTCAAAATCCGACTTTATGATTAAAAAGGAGTTTAAATTACAATTTATTTGAGACCAAGCATGACAGTTTTACCTGTTACCAAACAAAAGTTATCACTTATTATATGGTAACCCAATGCTATCCTATTGGAAAGATAGGCTTCACTTTAGTGAAAAACAGATTTGGGAGTTTTTCACCACCAGGACATGTAAAACATGTAAGTACATGCCCAGCTTTTTAAATACACTGCACCCTGCTCTATGGACAGCTTAGGGCAAATCTGATGGGAGCCACATAAGTATTGTTAGAAATTGGGTTCTCCAATAGGCAGAGGTAAGCACCTTTGTACAAATAGGGACCCTTGCTTCTAGTCTGGATAAGGGGGATATACGCTTTAGATAACCCCTGCTAACCCCCATAATAGCTTGGCACAAGTAGACAGGCTTATTCCAAAGGCAATGTGTAAATTATGTGTACTCAAAACACACAGTAATACAGTGATAACACCACCAATGGACACCACACTGGTTTAGAAAAATGTAGAATCTTTATCTAAACTCAACAAGACAAAAACAACAAAAATCCAATATACATGCAGTAAAATGGCAGAAGAAAATTGTTGTTCCAAAAATAAAGCTTGTAGGAAACAAATATCTCCATCTAGGGCTAATACAACGTCGTGACAGCAATAGATCCAAAGTACGTTGCTGAAGTGAGATGCGTGTCAGGCACACATGGGCCCCCAAACAAATTGTACCTTTGGATAACGAAGTCTATGACGATGCACGGTGACGTGGAGGTGAGGCGTCGGTGCTGAGGTCGAGGCTGTCTCCCTGGCTGCAATAGGGGAGGTGAGGCTTTGGGCCGGTAAGAAGGTGATGTGTTAAATTGAGGACAGGGGAAGTCGGTTGCATCAGCGGTGAGGTGTCAGTTCCGGTGAGGCGATGCGAAGTCAGCGAGTTCGTGAAGTCACCTGTGGCAGGTATCAGCACCGTGATAACAGGATGCAGGCGCTGGAGATGACGGAGTTGATGCGAACGCTGGAATTGGGAAATGGAGCAGAAAGGCATTGGAGCTGCAGTGCAGGTCGGATGGTGCCTTGTGCACTTCATGAGCCGTTCTCCTTCCCATGGTGCAGGTTGTGGCATCACAGCAGCATTGCTGACAGCATCGGAGGCAGGTTTTCCTGATTCTTTCAAGCTGTTTCCAGCTCTCAACAACAGGACCAACCTTCAGAGGCCCAAACCTGGAATAGGCACCTCAGAGCGTTCAGCAGTAGAGTTCACAGAAACTGGGAGTGAAGTATTTGTGTCCTTGAGACTTCAGAACAGGAGGCCAGAACACACAAGCCCTTGGTGAATCTTCTTTAAGCAGGTTTCTAGCGAAGTCAAGTCTTTTTCCTTTCCTTGGAATAAACAGCAAATCAGGCTAACCACACACAGCACCCAGCAAAGGAGCCATACTCCTCCTCACAGATCTTCAGCTCTTCTCCTTTGCAAGGGTTCCTCTTGAGTCCAGAAGTGATCTAACGTTCTGGGGTGTAGGTCTGCTATTTATATCCCATTTTGTCTTTGTCCTTCCTAGTGCAAGGGTCCCTGAGCCTAGTCCAAACCAGTTCTGTCCTCACTTGTGCAGTTTGACCCCAGGGGGTGGACAAATCATTGTGCAAGGGAGACAGCCTCTATTCATTCAGGAACCTCCAGGCACACCTCAGCCAACCACCCCAGTGGCTGCCTACAGTGAATGCACATCACCAGCCCCTGTCACTCGAAAACCATGCAGTCAATCCACTGACAGGCAGAGGAACACAGAATGGTTTAACAAGAAAATGCCCACATTCTAAAAGTTGCATTTTCCAACACAATTTTAAAACCATCTTTACTAAAAGATATGTTATTGAATTCTGGGTTCAGAGAGCCTAAACTTTATTTCTCTATCTTGTCCCAATGAGTAGGTATACTTGTAAGATGTTACAAAGAATCCCCCATTTCATCCTATTGGACAGATAGCCTTTAAATAGTGAAAAACGAAATTGGCAGTATTTCACTAACAGGACATGTCAAATACACCAGTACATGCCCTAACTTTCACATACACTGCACCCTGTCCAGGGTACTACCTTGAGCGTACCTGAGCGGTGTCTTGCATGTAAGAAAAGCAAAGGTTAGGGCCTTGCAAGTGTGTGCACTTGCTAGGTCGGCATGGCAATTTAAAACTGCGCACAGACACTGCAGTGGTAGGTCTGAGATACCATTTCAGGTCTACTCATGCTGCAAGCCCACTAGTATAATGTGATTTACAGGTCATGGCACACTCAGTGCACTTTACTAGGGATGTACAAGTAAATCAAATATGGCAATCAGGGAAAACTAATTGTAGCAACAATTTACACAGGGTGCACTTGCACGTTGACACTGATCAGCAGTGGCAAAGTTTCCAAAGAATCTTAGCCAGCAAAAATGAAATCCAGCACAGCATCAAAAATACAGGAGGTAAAGGCAAAAAGTCAGGGGAAACCATGGTAAAGATGCCAAGTCTAACTAGTATAAAAAATGAATGTTTAGGGCTGTCAAAAGTTGTAATTTGCCAGGTAGAAAAGCAGTCTAAAATTACAGTACAGGCTCCAGTGGCAGGCCTGAAATATGTTTTGAATTTGAATTTGAATTTTGTGATTTTCTTAAGCGCAGGAGAATCATCCCTGAGGGGATCTCTCGGCCCTAGTAAAGGGCTACTTGAGTGGGTCCCCAAATAGGTGATGCAGGCCCACTAGTAGCATTTAATTTACAGACCAAGGATAGGTGTAATACCAAATACTAGGGACTTGCAAGTAAATTAAATGTGCCAATAAGGTGAAGGCCAATTTGACCTTATTTTAGGGAGAGAGCACTGGCCTTAGCACTGGTTAGCAGTGGTAAAGTGAACAGAGTCCTAAAGCCAACAAAAATATTTTTTTTGCTACAGGAGCTGAGTAGGAAAACGCGTTGGGGAAGGCCACCTTCAGGCCTATCAGCTCTAAAGGTGCAAAATATCATAGTCACAAATTGTAATGCTACATCATGAGTGCATATTTATGTTGTGTCAACATGCTACTCTGGGAATGGTGACCACAACTTGTGAATTCGAGGGGCACATCTAATGTATTCCTACTCCGGTGACACAGTGTCCTGGCCTAAATTTTAAAGGCCTCTGAAATCCACCCTGCGTGGCTTTTCATGGGCTTGTAAAAACAGCTGCTTTTCACGCATCACTTTGCTTGAAAGGAGCAAGCAATGGTTGTTTCAGTGGGCATTCTACTGCAACACCAATTGTTTTTTGATGCTGCCACACATTTACAAGACTCTTCAAAACTGAGGCAGCAATAAAACTAATGACATTAAAAAGCAGGCATTAGAGTGGCGCAACGAGGAGAAATACATTTATTTCTCCTCGTTGTTTGCTATTTGTATGTGTGCTGCTTTCTGCAGCACCCATAGAAGGAGCAATTACCCTTTAATGATTGCTTATGTGCAGGAAGGTATTCCTTCCTGCACACAAAAAATCATCCCTGCGATGCAGGCACCCTTGCACCATGGAGCGAAGGTGTCTGCTTTGGCGCTAGGCAGTTTTTTAGTTCCGGTGCATGGGAAAACACAAGAATACCGCGCATTCCTGCATTTTTAGATGAGGCATTGTGATTCTGCTAAATTGCTTGAAGTGCTGTGTCATTTCTTTGTAAATATGCCCTGAAAGTGTATTGATAAATATTCGAGCACCCCTCTACAAATAAGAAGTATTCCTTGCATCTGACGTACGCAAAATATATGCATGGCTTACCCATTCTGCTTTTCTGAAATTCAGTCATTTCTTTATTAAGGTCATTGCGTTTACTTGGTTTGGATATTTTCACCCCTCTTTAACTGTGTCATGTTTGATTGTTTGATCAATCAAATTGGTAATCTGTTTGCCATTGCACAGGCAAGACCGCCGCGTTTTCTCACTGCAATTTTATTTCAACGCTATGAGTTTTTGAGTGACAATTTAGGTGCGTTTACGACAGAGAGATCACTGAAGAGGAACCGCACTTGATTGTCCTGTGTTTTTCTGTCACTGTTTCACTGCAATTCCTGTTGAAAAGAGAGTTGAGATATGTCACTTCAACTAACTATTTAAAGTTAATTGCTTTATATTATTGTAGCTCCAGCACCTTCCCCAGAAATCAATTTTAAGCATGACTGTTCTTGCCTTTGGTGTTTCTGCAGTGTGAAAGCTACGGTTGATATTGAAATCAATAAACTGAGCGTTTTCCTGGACCCAGCGCACAGGAGACGCTCAAATGAAAAAGGTGTACGGTTTCAAGAGGGTTGACTGAACGCTCAGCAATTAATTATGGTTAGCAGCTTAGGCGTCAAAACTGGCCCATATACAACCTATTTTTCATCAAAAGAATGCACAAAATATTGCTTCATTAGAGCTAACCCGTTAAGTGGAGCCTGCTCAATGCATAACCACAAAAGGTTTGGGATGGAGCATCCAATCAAAGAAAGGAGGATGCAGGCACGCAGGACCTGTGCGCCTACAGCCATTCACGCACCCTAATGGGCTAATAGGGTGAATGAACAGTGCCACCCGCACCTAGGGGCGTGGCGCTCTTAGTGGGACCAGGGGGCGGGAGCCGGCAGAGACAGCCTTGATGTAATAGGATAGGGGGGGGGGAGACACGTCATCAGAGGAGGTAGGGTCGACCTTCCCTCCCCCGAGGGTACAAAAGCCTCGGGGGAGGCGGAACTAACCCTCTTTGTCCTCTTCCAGCAGCTCCGGCGGCAGCAGACCAGCGAGGAATTACCCACCCACCCATCCCTGCAACAAGGAAGAGAATGGCGGGGTCCCAGCCAAGAAAAGGGTGTGGACTTCCTTTGGTATGGATTGGCTGCCCATGGAAAGGGCAAGCATTCATTGATGGGCTCTGGGCTGGCGGGAGCAGGGACTGACCTGCCGGTGGTCCTGGCTGTTCCTGCCCTACCCCAAGAGGCCGGTGCGTAGATTTATAATCATTGGAGGGGGTATACCCCGGTATGGTTGTCACAAGTGGTGGCAGATTTGATTTACCTGCGGCTCTGTTGACCGGAGGGCGGTCAACTTAAGGAGAGCAGGCTATCTTGGTTGGGGCCTGCTGGCACAGCCCGAAGGTAAAGAAGAAGGCCCCTTGGAAAGCGGGTTGCAAATATAATGACAATTTATAACTTCGAGATTTATAATGAATCCTGTGATGTGGATAAGCAAAGTATTTAAAGATCTAAAGATCTACCTTAAGCAAGATGAATAAAGCATTAAAGAAATGACTCTGCTTAAAGATTTAATAAAAGACTACGCGGTGAACGACAACAATCTGCGTCATGTCTTTTATGCGTTGAAAGGGGGGGGGGCGACTTGCACCCGGTAGGCACACTATAAGAATCGTTTAAAGGGCTTATAAGAATCTCAACAGCCTCCAGAACTTTTCTCTGGATACAAAAAAAATCAACGCCAGCAAAGCAACTTCTCAATCATTCCCCAGTGCTGCTCCTTCAATTTGGAATCCCCACGTAATAAAGATCAGAAATTCTGACTCCATTATGATCTTCAGTAACATATTTTCACTTCTCTGTTTTAAGTTCTACTCCTCAGATCTTTTTTCTTGACTCACTCTTCCCAGACACCGCGTGTTTGTCTTGTTCAGTTTGATACTGCACTGTTCCTGCTATGCTGTCCACCTATTCAACTTCTCTTTTTCCTCCTTCAAATCACCATTCTCCATATTCTGATAAAATGCAAGTTGTTTTTTCTAGTTGCTGGTTAGTTCTACAATGCACCGATAGCGTTGGTTGATGTACACTCTACAAAAGGGTAAAATAAATAATGATGCAAGATGAATTGTCAAAGCAGTACAAAGGCGAATCCAACATACATTGGCTGCACTTGTTTCTATTGATACTGTGAATATTGACAATTATGGGCTGAATAAATGTCACCATACTTTGACCCGTGTCTTAAAAAAAACAGGAATTATGACTTTTTCCGGTTTTACCACAAAAGGTTCGCTTGGCAATATTAGGGGTCCTTATTCACCCTCTTTAAGAATTCACCAGAATTTAGCTGATACATTTTCCCTGGGAAGGCTGAAATTGGGCATGATCTGTTCGATTTCTCTCATTCCTCCTTATCATCACTATTCTCCTTAACCTGGTAAATTGCAGGTTGTGAGATGCATTTTCTTGTTGCTGGTCATCTGTACAATGTTCGCATAGCTTTGCTTGATGTACACTCTTCTAAATTGTAAAATAAATAAAGATTTGCAGCATGAGTGGTCAAAGCAGTAAATAGGTCATTCCGACACACACTTTCTGCGCTTGTTTTTAGTGATACTGTGATTATTGACAATTGTAAACTGAAATTACTACGGTACTTTGCTCCGTGCCCTAAAAAAACAAGAATTATCACTTTAACTGGATTTAGCACAACTGATTCGCTTGCTAATACTAGCTTTCCTCCTTTCCCTCTGAAAAAATTCACCAGCCTTTAGCTGATAAGTTGGCTCTGGGAAAGGTGAAATTGGGCATAAGATGTAATTTCCAATTCCGCCACAAATTCAGTTTCCAGGCAATTGGCAATAATCGCATCTTGGAAATGCGTGTCTGAGTCTCTAAAGTCTATGCATATCATGGTCATTTATCTTATACTCCGAAGTCAGAAAGACAAGCTCCAAAAAGTGTAATATGTGGAATGTTTAATGCCATCGTAGACTGATTTGTTTTAAGAACAGATTTTGAAAAGTCTGCTATGACATAAAGTTAAGAGTGTGACTGCAAATCCCACTGAGATAGTCTGTATTAATTCGGATTTGTTTTTAACCTGTTCAACTAGTCAACTGTGTGAATTTATTTAGAAGAATGGGTCTTGTTAGAAATTGGGGTCTCTAGTTGGCAGAGGTAGGTAACTTTGTCCAAATAGGGACCCTTGCTTCTAGTCAGGAGAAGGGGGATACACTTCTAAAATAGCCCCCGCTCACCCCCTTGTAGCTTGGCATGAGCAGATATGCTTATCTCTGAGGCAGTGTGTAAAGCATTTGTGAACACATACAGTAATGCAGTGAAAACACTAGAAATGGACACCACACCATTGTAGAAAAATAAGTAAACTTTATCTAAACCAAAACAAGACAAAACGACAAAAATCCGCAATACTATTATTGAAAATAAGGCTTTCAAATGGTAGAAATAGTTCAGTTCAATGAAAGTTGTAAATGTGACACTTTTCTTAAAAGTACCTTAGATGTGTCATGCAAAACAAAAAAATGGCCGCAGGGAAGGTGATATGTCATTTCCAGGGAAGGTCAGTTCCTTACCAGAGCAGAGGTGATGCGTCAATATCCTAATGCGTGAGGAGTTGATGCATCTGTTTCTTCCTACAGTCCCCAATGATGCGAAAGTCTTGGTACCTCAATGGGATGCGTCTATCCGGTGCAATGTGTGGTTTCGTGCAGCCGCACAGCAGGCTGGCCTCGGGAATGGTGTTGTGATCTCGGACTTTGGAGATCGTTGCACCCGATGATGCGTTGTGAGGTGATTTCTCGAGACGCGGTAGGTGCAGTAATCGTTTCTTCGGCGATTTGTCAGAAACCAGGTGCGGATGCGACACGCTTCTTCAGTGTTGCATCAATTTTCCAGCTCCCAGCGACAAACAGTCTCTAGAGATCCTAAAAAGCAGCAGGCATCTCTATGCATGTTGAAATTCCCAGCAAGAAAATTCAGGGGAACGGGTGTTGAAGTCTTTGTGTCCCTGAGACTTCAGAACAGGAGGCAAGCTTAGTTTCAAGCTCTTGGCGATCTTTTCTTCAAGCAGGTGACAACGCAAACAGCAAAGTCCTTTTTCTCCTTTCCTTGGCAGCAAGCAGCCTCTGCAGGCCAACCCCAGACAGTAAACAGCACTGGGGCAGTATTCCTACTCAGCGTATCCGGCTCCTCTCCTTGGCAAAGGTTCCTCTTGATTTCACAGAAGTTATCTAAAAGTCTGGATTCTGGGCCCCTCTTTTTATACACCAAAATCCTTTGTTCTCTGAAGGCAGAGAGTGTCTGAACCCAGCCAAAACCAGTTCTGTGGGGCACTTTGCAGGTGCACAACAACCTCCTTTGTCACTGTGAGCCCTGGCTCCAGACCCTGTCATCCCAAAGCCAGACATGCAATACACAAACCTAGCAGAGGCACACTGGATGGTTAGGCAAGATAATACATACTTTCCAAAAGTGGTATTTTGAAACACAGAATATAAAAATCACCCTCACTAAAAGATGCATTTTTACATTCTGAGTTCGGGCATATCAAAATTTATTTTTCAATCTTGTTCCCAGGGCCAGATATGTTTATAAGATGTTATAAACAAACTCCCCATTCTGTACTATGAGAGCAGGTAGCCTTGCAATAGTTAAAAACGAAATTGGCAGTAATTCACTAACAGGACATTATACACACAGCAGGGCATATCCTATCTTTCAAATACACTGCACCCTGCCCACAGGGGTACCTTGGGCCTACCTTAGGTCTGACTGACATGGAAGAACATGAAGGTTAGGGACTGGCAAGTGTGTGCACTTGCCAAGTCGACATGGTAGTCCCTGACTGCACACAGGCTGCTTCTGTGCGTGGCACAATCAGTGATGCAGCCCAATAGCAGCATTTGATATACCGGCCCTGGGCACACAAAATGCACTGTACTAGGTTCTGACTAGTAAATAAAATATGCCAATTATGGAATCACCAATCCATAAACACAATTTACACAGAAAGCATATGCACTTTAGCACTGATCAGCAGTGGTAAAGTGCCCAGAGTCATACAACCAACAACAACAGGTCAGAAACAATACAGGAGGAAGGCAACAAGTTCTGGGATGACCCTGGAAAAGGGTCAAGTCCAACACTACCTCCATCCAGTCTAAAGCCAGGGTAGACTAATCAATACCTTGATAGGCTTCCATGACTGGGGCGACAGAACATGGACCCAGGCCCGCAACTGCAGGGACATATTCCCATTCTACACCAATCTGAACCCATTTGGATCCCTCTGTCCATACTCTCAGGGCTCACTAAGCTAAAACATGTGGAACCCTTCTCCTCACCTGTGGACACCATATGTGCAGCACCTAACCTTAGCTTGCTCACATGTGTGTCCCAACAGACACACAGTACCCTCATGGCCAACACAGTGGTGTGACCCAGTCCACCCTGGGGTGTGACTCCTGTTCCCCTCCCAAGGGCAACTCTGTCCACCAAGAAAGCAAACTACAGTGGCCACTGACAGCTGTCAGTGATGAGAGCCAGGCCTTTCATGGTTCTCCAACCTCTATGTCATCAGAGAGTGGGGGGCAGTAGCCCCAGGTACCGGGCACATTTTGTCCACTCTCCCTCCGGTCAGGTCAGGGATGACATCCTGACTGACCTTCCAGCCCAGGGTCTGTACCCTGAGACTGCACAGGGTACTGGGGTGGGCTCTCCCACACCCGGTCCTCCTACCATGGGCTCTGTACCCTCCCATCTGGAGTGATACCCCCTTCTAGAATTTTCTGGGCACCTGGGAAAGCTGTCCTGCATAATTCGCCCACCAGTTTAGGGGTTCTATCCTGCAACTGGTATCCCAGTCTAGGGTCTGTACCCTTAGACTGGGAAGAGGTCAGGGGTGAGGCTGACTGCTCCCTGCCCCCTTTACTGAGGCCTGGCACCCTCCCACCTATAGTGGCACCCCAGAAGACAAACCGGTAGGGGTACTATTAACAGCCGCCCGTTCCTCCAGGTCAGGGGGGACACCCTCTCCATCCAGTGCCTCATACAGGTACCCCACACCACTCTCCTGAGATTGGCAAGACAGTGTCTGACTGTATCTGTCACTGAACCCACACTCACACACCAGGACTTCTACTGTGGGGGAACCCCTCTCCCTGCACCTCCCATCTAGAGTCAGTAGACTGTCTCGCCCACCACTAGGACTTTTAACTCCAGTGCCATTTCCCCAATCCACATTAGGGACACTGTGCACCACTGGAGCTACATCATATCCTTGAACTCCCTGGTGTATGTTAACCCCTCCTTCAAGTTAGGCACCACATCTCTGGGTATGTGTCCTGCTCTCTCAGCACTAGATGACACATTGTTGCTGCCACCATCTGGATTCCACCTGCAGCCCAGCCAAGCTCACATCCTGAGCTACACACATTTCTTTTATTGACTAAGGCCCTCTTAGTCTCAACCCTCCTGAGCTCCTCATCAAGCTCTCTCAGCCTCTGCTCACAAGCCAGAAGCCCTTCTTCTTTCTCTGGTTCTCCCTCACTTTCAGAGAATTCCTCCTTCTCAGACTCATCTGTTAGTGTTAGCCTTTATTGTGGTAGTTCATACTGAAATAGGGCTGTCTCAAGATCCTCCCTGGAATCTCTACACAGGCAGAACCATTTCCTTTCAGAACACAAGTACCTCCCTCATGTGTCAAAAGTCAAGTTCCATCTTGTCAAGACTTCACAGTTGCAACAACTAACCAGAGTCTCAGTATCACAAATGCTTCCAGGAGGACACCAGAAAACAGAAAAAGATTGAATGTGGTCGCATAATGGTCTGCACTCTACTAGTAGTGTGCACCAATCACTGTATGTAAGACACAAATGCAAGTCCAGATCCCACCGCTGCCACCAATGTTAGAAATGGGGGTCTCTAGTTAGCAGAGGTAGGTACCTTTGTCCAAATAGGGACCCTTGCTTCTTGTCAAGGTAAGGGGGATACACTTATAAAATAACCCCTGCTCACCACCTTGGTAGCTTGGCACGAGCAGACAGGCTTATTTCAGAGGCAGTGTGTAAAGCATTTGTGAACACATACAGCAATGCAATGAAAACACTAGAAATGGACACCACACCAGTTTAGAAAAATAAGCACATTTTTTCTAACCCAAAATAAGACCAAATGAAAAAAATTCACAATACAGTATTAAAAATAAGGCTTTCAAATGGTAAAAATAGTTCAGTTCAATGCAAGTTGTAAATGCAACACTTTTCTCAAAAGTGCCTTAGATGCGTCATGCAAAACAAACAAAATGGCTGCAGGGAAGGAGAGGCATCGGTTCCTTACACTCATGGAAGGTGACATAGCTTTTTCAGCTAACTCTCCCTGAATAATGGGACAGAAGCCACACTCGCCAAAAACAGCTGTGACAAGATGTAAAATCTAGCCTGTCAGGACGATTCCGAGATGAGAGGGATTCCCCACCAAGGTGGCTCAATCCAATCCACACCAATCCCGAACGCTAGAACGCAAATTGGGTGGCTCTCCGAAGTCAATACCCCTTGATCTTCACCGGCTGGTTAGTAAGGGGCTGTGCAGCAGCAATTTTACCCTCCCTGTTACAACTTTAGGCGACAATTTTCATCTCACCCCTAGCTGGTCTGCTCAATCACACCAAACTGTCCTAGACTCCCTCTCAGATACACGGCCTCCCTTCTCTGAGAAAATCCTACAATGGCACTAGGCACGCTAACCCACTCCACCTAACCCTCTTCGACCCACTTGAAACCCCACTGCACAAATGCATTCACTATTAGCTTCCCCCAACCTCTCTCCTAAAGCGAGACAAAATTTCAAGCTGAAATTGATTAGACAGCAGAAAGAAACTTTATTTACGGACAAATATCATTGTCCCTCTAAAGGACAGAATAAGATTGACTTATTCTTTCACACTGAAAGACCAGTAGACTGGAACACTTCTCTGAGAACAAAACTCTACATTTCCAAAACCACAACTACCTCACATAGCTGCAAACTAACAACCTTGCTCCCTAACCGCTCGTCAAGGGGTGGGATCGCGTCTGTGACAATCTAAACTAATGGCACTATCCTGATTCAGGCAAATAACGAGAACCTAAAGACTTTTGACTCCCTCTTCCCCACACTCCGCTCTGCTCTCCCTCACCTGCTGCGATCCTTCCCGACCCAGCTACCACCAACAGATAACCGGCCCCAACAGGAAAATCAAACTATCCCTACCTTGCCCCACGCCACCTCCTCCCGCCTCCCCCGAGTCACCCCACTCTCCAGCGCCTCTACAAAGAATGTTCTCCAACTCTCAAAGGAACGTCAAACTCGACTTCCTAATTTGTCACACCCACCGCAACTCCTTGGACTTGCTCAGGCACCAACGACCCCTAATCACACTAGTACTTGCCCAGATCTCAGAAGGTCGATCTCTTCCATGACCCAACTCACCCCCCTCCCTGAGTCCCAAAAGGGGACAACATGTTGTACACCAGTAATAATAGGCATCTTATCCTAAACACGACCTACACTACATAGGACGACCCTCCCCAAGATGCCATCACCCTTGCACGGAACACCATGGCGCAGCGTCTCGCTTTACTAGAAAACCAGTTAGAAGCAATTTTCCGGAGCTTCTTGGCAGCCAAACTAGATGCCATACGTAGGTGTATAGGTCCCATCAAAACCACTTACAGTCCCTAACAGACACCCACAGTCTGTTCCATGCTCTACAACAATCTTTGGCTGACCTCATTGGAGACATTGCTCGGATACAAGAACTGTCTAGTCAGACAGGCTACAGCGATGACAGCACAGAGTTGGCATAGCTGCGGAGGACAATGGAGAACATGGAGTGGATGCAGGCTGGAATAATGGCTACCACGGCTGAACACCAGCGAGATGTAGCTGGGATCTTCCACGCCCTGCAGAGTCTCATCTTGCCATTGCTGCCACAGACCCTGTCCCAGATGACTGATGCAGGAACTTCGACACACACATCTCCGCCCCTGATGTGTCAGTGGCACACAGTGATGCAGACATACCACCTCCGCCCCCTGATGTGTCCGTGGCACACAGTGATGCAGCCATAACACCCCAACACACATCTGACACACCTGACACAGAAGACATATCAGAGGACTAAGATGTGGACGGGGATGACTCTGTGTGTGAAAGGAGGTTGTGAAGAACAACCTTACAGGCGTAAGGTGGGTAACCTGAGCACTCCTATGTGATTGTAAAGAAGCAAATTTAAACAAAATTATTCGAAATTTCAAAGTTTTATTCACTTTGTGATGAAGTACATCAAATTCATCTTGTTGAATCCATAGTAATTAAGTTAATTAAGTTATGAAAGGAGGTTGTAGCATTCATCCCCGCCATATGGCCTGTTCCTGCTTGGTTCAGCCCTCTACATCACGACCTGGAACAACACCTCCCACTGTCCCCCATATCTGCTCTGATTACCCATGACACAGCAATAAGGCTGCGGACTGAACTTTTCCTCTTCCGATTAACTTATTATTCACCAGATGGCTCTGGTTGGCCCTCCACTGGGCAACCATGTAATGTGTGGTTTGCATGTGTGGAGCATGTACTGCTCCAGCTCTGACACACCACAGAATGTGAATAAAACATTCCAAATTACACAGATGTGTCATGTCTATATTCAATCAAGAATAAAAGTATGGATGAATGTAGGGACATTGATTGCACAAAAAGGTACACCCTGGGAAATGATATCAATGTGCATGTTTGACACTGACCCACATGGCAAACTAGATGACTGTGAAGGTGTAAACTAGTTGTGGCCTCATTGCTCATGAACAACAATCTCGCAACCCCCCCAACGTAGCCCCACGTCCATGTATTGAATAGAGCTGTGTGAAAAAAAGTCAAATTCGGTAGCAGGCCCAAAGTAGTGTCCCCCATCACATGTGACCACAGAACATCTCTTTGCATACCTACTCACTCTCAACTGTGTCGACACTACCTGTTTTGATGGATCACATTGATCCACAAGGCAAGACGTTGGACACCATACTCACATTGCTGAATACACGTAAGAGCACAGGTCTACCAGCAACTATTCCAACCACAATGTATGGCACACAGAGATGGAGCTGTCAATAGGGACTCACCCCCAAGGGAAATGCGTCAGTCAGTCCCTCCCTGGGTACGGACAATGCTCATTGAGGCACATAATTTGCCATTCTAATCAACACTCAGCACAGCTGAACACTCGTGAAGTTGCGTAGACTTTATTAGCATGTGTGTGTCAGTACGGGCAAGACAAGGGCCATAACATGCAGACCAATGCTTCAGACACTAACAGACTGCATCGGAACATGTAGAGGTGCAAGAAATGGGCATCAATCATTACGGATGGCAACAGTCTCAGACCACCATGCGTGCTGGATGAGTCATGTGATGTTTGGCGTATGCTCATTGCCATGTATCAGGGGACACGACTCACAGCCCATGGGATCTGCATAGTGCTGTACCACCGGACTGCACTGATTGTCTGCTCTGCTGACAGTGAGCAGGTGAAAGGGTTCAGCAAGGTCACATGTAGTACTACATTGTCATGTGTGTACTCTCCTTCCAGCAGTATGTCAGATTTAAGAACGTTGCCAAACAACGCTGTGCAGCTCTGCCCATGGGACTTCCTCCCCTTTCACAGGTGTTTGTCAACACACGTAGGTTCACGCACATGCATTCTGAGTCCAGGCAAATGCAGACATGTCCACTGTTGTGGTGGGATATGTGACCATTCGTCCAAGATGCAACAAGTTGTTGGGACCTGTGCTGTGGGTTACAATCAGTTGTGGTTGAAGGAACATAGTGCACAATGTAGGTAATCTCATTTTACCTATTCCTAAATACCGAAATTTACCGATTTGGTATTTAGGAATCGGTAAATATGATGTAGGTAAAAAATCGGTAAAATTTACCGATTCGGTAATATTCCTTATTACCGATTCAGTAATACCGATTCGGTAATAAGGAATACCTTCCCATTCATTCCTATGGGCCTGTAGGCCCATAGGAATGAATGGGAAGCCATTCACTATTACCGTTTCGGTATTTACCTAATCGGTAATAGCGGGAGCATATTCAAGGGTGGCAGGGTATCACATTGACACCCTGTTGCACCCCTGAATTGTGCATGTGTGCACATGTGGCGCACATAGTCTGCCTCATTGCACCTTGAAAAAAGCAAATTATTGCTTTTTTAAAGGTATTCGGTATTTACCACCAACTTGCAGTTGGTGGTAAATAACAAATCCTTAAAGCAAAAATACACTCACTTAAGTGCTACCTACAAAGGTTTTAAGGAATCGGTAATTTACTGATTCCCTAAAATAAGGAAACAGTAAATTACCGAATCCTTATTTCTAGCGTCCTACATTAGGAAGGGCTAAATACCGGTCGGCAATGGGAAATTCACAGATTTTCGACCGTTATTTACCGGTATTTAGCTACCTACATCTGGCCATAGTTACTTGTCCATGAATGCGAGCGCAGCTTCCTGGGCAATCAGTTCCAAGAGTACGGCGTTGTGGAGTACAACGAACACGAGGGTGAGCCAATCCATTAACTGGTCCGGACATATGTGCTCCGTCCACGCCGTTTACCAAACCGCAACACAGCACAATAGAGGAGCGCCTTGATGTGGTCACTGCACATGAGGACTTGTGCAATCTCCTATGCCCAACTGCCAGCACATACACCAAATATCAAGGCATCCCATGCACATGTTTCACGGTTACACTACTGGCCGTGGGCCAACAGGGGGTGCATATACAAGTTATATTCCAGTTCGGCTACCATTGTGTTGGATAGGCAGACATCCATGGACCACTCGGATGTGCATTATCGACAGTGGAACCAGGGCTGGAAGCAGGTGACATACGCAAGATGGAAGCTCAGAAGGTAACTGATGTGCAACACTACCAGTGGCAGTGCACCCAACAAATGCAGCATACCTGCACGGTAAAGTTCCACGTGACAGGGGTTGCGCATGTGTCCGTGATGTCCTGCCATTGCGTTTGTGGCTCTCAAAGAACTGGATCTCTTCTGGCCTGCGGCAGTTATGTGGATAATGTGCCACAGCCCGGAGCAATGAGTCCTATGTGTGTGCAACATTTGGACATACAGGTTTTTGTGTACGTAAGTGTCAAGGGCATCCCATGCAGGAGTACCTCAAGCAGGGACTTCTGTGTGTGGGGTGAGGATACGTTGGTATTTCATTAGCGCTGTCCGTGGTGTGGGAGTCATCATCATCTGGAATGGTATCTCTCTCAGGGGGTGCCAGCCGCATTCAAGACCAAGGCCGGAGGTGCAGATGTCCTTCTGCCTTATGTATGGAGACAAAGGAGCCTTCATCCCTAATGTTCGTCTGACTACTGCCTGCATTCTGGAAATGTGATGTGGCTTTCTTGCTGCAATTGAGGCCAGGCCTTAGGCTTATGGTGCACCAATAGTGATACACGCACAACAGTTGGCATGTATGAGCCAGGAGCCCGATTGGCCTTGTGGTCCTTGTACAATAATCTCTCTCTTTCTCTCTCTTCCTCTCTCACTCATTCTTTATCTTTCTCTCTCCCTCTCTCTCTCCCTCCCTCTCTCTCCCCCTCTCTCTCCCTTTCTCTCCCTCTTTCCCTCTCTCCCTCTCTTTCTATCTCTTTCTCTCTCTCTCCCTCTCACTCACTCTCTCGCCCTCTCTCTCTCTTTTTCTCTCTCTATCTCTCCCTCTCTCTCTTTCTCTCTCTTTCTCTCTCTTTCTCCCTCTCTCTTTCTCTCTCTCTCTCTCTCTCCCTCCCTTCCTTTCACTCTCTCTCTCTCTCTCCCTCTATTGCTCTCTCTCTTTTTCACTCTCTTTATCTCTCTCTCCCTTTCTTCCTTTCACTCTCTCCATCTCCCTTTCTTTCTCTCTCTCTTTCTCTCTCTCTGTCCTTTGATGAGCTCATGACACACCGTCTTATCTTGAATGTTGTCTTGCAGGCTGTGACTTACAGATTTTCCAGCGAACACCCGTCATAACTCTTCCGAATAGTTATTTTGAGTTTAATTTGAATACAATTATTATTTTGGAAATTCAAAGATGAATGAATGATTCTCTTTTTTCTGACCACACATGGATGTTAAATGTTGTAATTGTACAACATCAGGCGAATTGTTTTGTTCATGATTTCGTGAAGTTGATGTAAAATATCTGGGGTAGGGCCGGGGGGGGGGGGAGGTCCTGGGGTGGTGGCGGTGGGTGTTGTGGCCGTCTTGGCTGTCCAGGCTGCAAGATCAGTAGGCCCATGGCATCTGTTGTTCTTCAAGTGTAGCTCTGGGCTGGGCTCCCTTTTATGGCGCAGGTTGTCATCCAACTTAGCACCAGGTAAGAGCAGATGTTAAATCCCGCTGCTAATGCACCTTATCGCATTTTTTGCGATCTTATCGCCGATCTGGCCAGTAGTTTAGAATGTTGCGAAGTGGTGTTGTTGCGGCTTTTTGTACGGGAATGCCTACTCTGCATATCATTAGCGTTAGTTGCCGGTGTCATCTGTATTGTTGTTTTTTTGCGGTCGCTATCGCAGGAAAACTGGTGATGTCGGCTGTTTGCACCAGCTTGTCACTAGGGCAATAAATCTATCACTTTGGATGAGAAAGGGGAAAGGGCCATATGTAGGTAACTTGGAAATACTGATTCCTAAACACCGATTTCTACCGATTCGGCATAAAAATCGGTATTACCGGTGTACGTAAAAAATCGGTTCATTTTACTGAATCTGTAAAAATCGGTAAATATTTACCAATTCCACAATACCGATCAGTATATCCGAATCAGTAAATACCGAATCGGCTAATATTACCGAATCGGTAAATACCGAATTGAAAAATACTGAATCGGAAATTCAAAATAACAGCAATTGAGGAATCAGCCAATCCTGTGCAACCACCACCCCTCCCAACCAAGAATTGGCCACACCCAGGCAGGTGCACATAATCAGAATCTTCTGGAGAGGCTGGGAGTGCAGAGGAGAGCAACGGAGTCACTGCCTGAACTTTACCTGCAAATCTTGCACAATGGCCAGCCAGGACAAAGAAAGAGAAGGAGGTGAGAGGAAGAGGAAACTGAAATTCAGTCAAAAGGAACTGCAGGTACTTGTGGAGGAGGTAGTAAAACAGCATACAAAGTTGTTTGGAAAGCAGTCCCTGCAAGTGGCTGAATCGGAAAAAAGAAAAATCTGGCTTGGAATTCAAAAAAAGGTGAATGCCATTGGAGTGACCCTACGGGACATTGTAGTGCTCAAGAAGCGGTGTTATGATATCAGGAGCATCACCAAAAAGAAGATGGCTGATCTAAAAAAACAAGCCAGCCAGACAGGAGGAGGAAGGAACAGGGCACCTGCCCTGACTGAACTTGAGCAGCTTTTGGAGTCCACGATAGAGCCAGAAAGTGTGTGTGGAATCGGGGATGCAGACAGCTCTGCCAGAGCTGCTACCAAACGAGGTAAAAAGCATGCACAGCATTGTGCACCCCCTCTTCCCTTATCCCAAATCCCCAATTGGGCTATGTGAATCCCACTCCAGTACATGTTTTTGTTAAGACCAGCAATGCCTTATGGGAGATGTAGTCTGTGAAACTCCTATCATGACAGGAATCGCATTGATCAACAAGGCTTGTGACACACATCAGCAATAAGTAGGCAGAGGACAATGAGATAGTGTGGCAGAAATGTATTTTTATTAATGCAATGCAGGGCTGCAGAAACACTGAGCTAATGTACAATTTCTCTCCACAGGCGAGACATCGCGCAGGACTGCTCAAGAAAAGGGAGAAAGGGCACCCTGGAAGGCCAGAACAGAGAAGGCCAGGACAAGTGCAGGGCACACAACACCACCACAGCCAGCCTCGCCACCACAGCCAGCCTCGCCACCATAGCCAGCCTCACCACCACAGCCAGCCTCGCCACCACAGCTAGCCTCACCACCACAGCCAGCCTCGCCGCTACTGCTAGCCTCACCACTACTGCTAGCTTCACCAGCAGCAACACCACGTGCAGTGGTCAGACCCAGGAGGCATGCTGTTGCCACACTGCAGGAGTTTGAGTCATACTCAGAAGAAACGAGGGGGGGGAAACATCAACTGTGCCACTGGATGGCAGTAATACTGGTTGCTGTCCACTTCTGAGGGAGCACACACAGGTGTCAGACGCCACTGCAGGGCTCATGAAAGCAGTCCACCTCTACAGGCTGAGAGTCATGGTGTCTTCCAAGGGCTGGAGGCATACATGGTGAAGGTGCAGCGCCTACAAGGCAAGGCAATTCAGTCGGTACAGCGACAAATTAACCACCTTAATCACAACATGGTTAACATCAAGAAGGACATTAGCTCAATGGCTGAGGGCATGAAGGAGATGGTTGCGGGCATGCAAGACATGTCCCAGTCTGTGATGCTGCTGTACAGCAAAATGGATGAGGACAGGGTAACACGGTGCAGGGAGAGGCTGAAAATGGAACACCATACGTTGGCAGTGAACCACCTAGCAACTGCTACTTCTCTGCTCTGCAGGTGTCCTGTGGCCATGCAGGAGGGGCTGGTGCACTGCAGCACTGATGTCTCGAGGGGCCTGGTAAAGGTAACCACTGCACTTGAAGTGCTGCTGACAACTCAGTCTGCCACTACTGTTGCTGTGGAAGTTGGGAACAGTAAGGACACAACCAGTTGGAGCAGCATTACCCCCTTGTAACAGACACCCGGAGGAGCAGCATGGGGCTGGCACTGGTTCCACAGCCAGTGATGACAGTCAGATGATGGCATCCAGCACTGTTGTGCGGGCCCCAGACGCTGATGCAGCCCACACAATCAGAAATGAATTGGGTGAAGTAACCCATGACTTCCTTCTATGGGTGTCACAAATTGGACTGCCAAGTTTGGCCTTTTGTGTTGTGGCGTAGTGCCCAGATATTAAAACTACATCATTATATACAACAACTGGCTGTGTCTCCTTACTTATTTAAAAATAGTTGTGTGTGGTCTCTGCCCGTCTCTGTCTCCCATCTGTTGCTGGTGCAACTCCTGCTGCGTTGGGCTCTGGCTGTGCAAATTCATCATCATTGTTCTCAAATCAGTTAATTCCACTTCTGTACCTTTCTTTGTGGCAAGGTTTTGCAGCATAGCACAAGTTGCAATGATAATAATAATAATAATAATACAGACTTTTGTATAGCGCGAACAGCTACCTCTGCTAGGAGGTGTCCCGGCGCTGTAAGAGCAGTGCAGGACTACGAGCCCTGGGAGAGAGGAATATAGTTTCAGCCTAGATGTGATTGTGGCATGGATCACCGTTTTCCTACACTGCTCAGGCAAGAGCGCGAGAATTTTCCGCAGGTTCTTCAATTTGCTGAGACAGCACCCCGTCACCTGCTGGATATGCGAGGAGAAGGCTAGACTGTCATCCCATTTAACCCCTAGGTTTTTTGCTGAAAGGCTAGGTAAAGGTGCAGGCCCCATCACCTCGGGCCACCATAGATCTGCCGCAGGGGTTGTACCCTTCCCGAAAAAGATCACCTCCTTTTTATTCAGATTTAGCTTTAATTTATTCGTGTTCATCCAGGCTGCCACGTCTCCGAGGCAGCCCTTGAAGTTGGCAAAGGCTGCCTCTGACACTTCAGAGTAGGGGAAAACCAACTGGGTGTCATCTGCATAAGATATTGCAGAGACCCCCCAGTTGGCAATTAGAGTGAAAAGCGGGGCCAGATAATTATTAAAAAATAAAGGGCTTAATGCCGATCCCTGCGGCACGCCACATGTCAGGCTCCTGGATTTTGAGGAACATGCCCCCAGTGCCACCCTCTGCGATCTGTTTGACAGATAAGAATGTAGCCACCCGAGGGCCTGATCCTGGAGCCCAATCGCTGCAAGCCTCTGTAATAGTCTGCCATGGTCGACCGTATCAAAAGTGGCCGACAGATCCAGGAGCATCAGCATGGCTGAGTCCCCTGAATCCATCGACCACCTTACCGACTCTGCCACCTCAATCAGGGCTGTCTCGGTGCTAAAACCGGGTCTAAACCCCGATTGGGTCTCATGTAGAATATTGTTGGCCTCAATATAACTATTTAGCTGTCGCTGAATCACTTTCTCCATCATTTTACTCGGCGCCGCAAGTAAAGAAATTGGCCGGAGGTTGTTCAAATCCTCAGGGTCCCCATTCGGTTTCTTTTTCAGGGGAAGAAGCGTTGCATGCTTCCACCCCTCCATGAACTCTCCCGTCCTGATAGAGGTATTCAAAATGTGTTGCAAAGTAGGCGCGATTGAATCCGCCATCAACCCCCAAAGCTTTGGTGGGCAGGGGTCCTCTGGCGAACCTGATTTGCAGCGCCTTAGTTCCTGCTTCACCATATCCAATGAGATCGGCTGGAATTGACCAATGGGTAGTAATCGTGGCCCATTAGCTGTTGAATCTGCCTTTACTGTGGGTCTCGCCGGAGTGAAGGAATCGTACACTTTTAGTATTTTATTCTCAAAAAAAGTTGATATGTCATCTCAAAGTGCTGTGGACGGGGACACCTCCCTCTCCATAGATCGTGGTTTAAAAAATGATTGTACAATTTTACAATTTTGAATGATTTTGCAGCAGATGATGGGTGTGTACTGACATGCACCTCCGCTTTTGTGGATACAGCGGAACCTCATTTTCAATAGACCAAAGGTGCGATCCACAACGTTCCATGTTGATTTGTGTGCCACATTGTATCGTCTCTCACTCGGGGTTGATGGGTTTAGGTAGGGAGTGAGGATAAATTACCGCACGGCATATGCGCTATCGCCTAGGTGAGAAAGAGAGTGCCATTAGTTACATACACCAGAACCCATTCATCTGCACTAACTATAAGGGTGTGTCACAGTTTTTTACATAGCAGGTATCCTTCTTCAAATTCTCCCGCAGCCAGGCATGTGTAGATCCCACTGTTCTGGAAGATGTATGAGTCGTGGGTGCTCCCAGGAAATTTGGCCTTGATGTCAGTGATTATGTTGGCAGCATCGCAGATTACCTGCACATTTATGGAGTGGGTGGAATTTCTGTTCCTGTAAATATACTCAGTGGCTGCAGGTGGGCAGATTGGAATGTGTGTGCCATCTGGTAAAAGTCTGTTTTGGTTTTCAGCAGTTCCGCCTGTGTGTTTGGGAAGCTAATGTAGTGATGCATTCTCCGCATAATGGCATCCAGGAACTTTCTGAAGAAACGGGACAGGCAACTCTGAGACACCCTGCCTACCGCAGCTATCACTCCTGGTAACTGCAAGACGCAAGTAAATGTAGGCTACAGAGCACCTGCACATGTGGTGGTATGGCATGCACCCTTGGTGTTGGGTGCACCAGGAGTGGGTGCAGGTCCCTTATCAAGTCCAGGATGGTGTGGGGGTGTAGCCTGTACCTTTCATGGATCTCAGCCTCAGTCTGTTGGAAGAGTGTGATGCCCTGCCTGAAAATGCGCTCCTCCTGTCTCCAGATCCTCACTCCTGCTGCCTGTAGCCGTAGCCGCCTTGCAATCACATAGAAAGCCGCATAGTGATCACACTGTTGCTTCTTGGGATTGCTTATATACAATGTAGCTGTTTACCACCTGCTTTGAGTCAGTGTTAATTACCGATTCCTAATTACCGAATTTCATTCAATTCGGTATTACCGATTTTTCCTACATCTCTTTTCTCGTTTTTACCCTTTCTTATTTACTGATTGGGTAAATAGGGAATCAGTAATTCCGAATCAGTAATTTTTAATTCAGTAATGATGAATCGGTATTTACCAATTCATAATTACCGAATCCTTACCTACATCTCAATTGCCTAAATACCGGTCGGTAAAGGTGACATTTACCGAATTTCACTGTTATCGACCGGTATTCGCCCACCTACATATGGCCCAAAGTGCTGAAAACTCGGTGATAAGTCCTTGAGATTATGCCCCTATGCCTTTAATTTATAACCACCCTCCAAACTTTGCTCCGTCAGCGAATGACGGAATTTTTCACTGAATTTCGCGTTCCAAGCGGAGCCTGGAGTCAGCAAAACTCTGTGAACTCTGCTGGAGGAGCGGAGTTCACGGCCCACGCTTAGTAGAGAGTAGTGCAGTCTCGGTGCTGTGGTTGCTTGGAAACCTGAATAGGAGACGTCCAAGAAGAGGTTCCCTTTGATGAACTCGGATAGTTGGGCATTGATGGCCTTCTTAATGATCTTGGCTGGGAAGGGGAGCAGGAAGATGGGTCTGAAGTTCTTGAGGTCTGTTGGGTCAGTGGATGGCTTCTTTAGCAGGCAGTTGATGTTGGCATGTGGTTAGGGAGGTGGCTGCTCTTTGGAAGATGTGATATGGGCAAAGGTCTGAGAGGGCTCCGGAGTGGATGTTCTTCATGGTCTTGAGTAACCCTGGGTGGCCAACTACGCTACGCTCGTGAAGTTTGCATAGTTTGTGCTACTTTGTGCTACGCGAATTGCACGTATCACAGTGCAAAATCGCGTAGCGTAGCGTAGTTGGCATTTTTTGTTTGCTTGCGGTCCTCAACATCAAGTTGGCGACTGTGAGCGAGCAAAATGACATCCCAGGTGGACTTTTTCCTCGTTCGCGATCAGCAACATCAAGTTGGCGATCGCGAACGAGGAAAATAAACCTCTCGGCGAGATTCTCAAAGCGGGGAGGTCAGGTTTCTCATTGCGAGTGGTCGCGTATGCTGGCGATGAGAAACTACCAGTCTGCATTGAGAAAGCTGCCACTCGAGTAAAAATCTACTTGAGCGGCATAAAAAGACAGCTCGCACTGTACAAGATGCCGTTTAAAATGATTGCACAGTGCGGACAAGCATCCGGCACTGTGCAATCATCGCGAACACCGCACTACGCAGTTCGTGTAGCGCTACACATATCTCGTGTAGTGCGAAGTGCACTTCGCATAGCTTTGCGTAGCGCAACTACGCGAACTACGACCAGGGTTAGTCTTGAGTGTGTCGTCTGTGTTGATCGGAGTCCAGTTGAGCATGATCTGTTGGGGTGCGGCGTTGTTGCATGCGGTGGTGTTGGGCATTGTGGGAGGGTCTTGGGTGTCAAAGCTGTCATAGATCTGCCTGGATTTGTGGTGGAAGAACGAGCCAAGTTGGTTCCAAAGATCTTGGGAGGGTGGACGTCTGTGATCTCGTTGTTGGGTCTGATGTACTCTTTGACAATGGCGATGAGTTATTTGCTGTTGTGTGCATTGGCATTGATTTTGTCTTGGAGCGCTGTCTTCTTTGTGATTTTGAGGAGGTGGTGTGAGTTGACTGCTGTTTTGAAGGTTGCAGGGTTTCTGGGATTTTGTTGTTCCACCATCTCTTCTTGAGTCATCTACAGGTGCGTCTAGACTCATGGAGGGCAGGAGTGAACCAGCTAGCTATCTTGGAGTGTTGCTTGCCGGGTGCCTACTTGAGGGGTGCCATAGTGTTGGTGCAGTTGTTAATTCATCGGTAGAGGTTGCTTGCAGAGATGTTAGCGGCTGCTGCTTTGGGCGGTGTGGTAGTTCTGAGGAAGGCTTTGAGATGTTCTTCGGTGACCGTGTTCTAGCTACAATGGGGGGCAGCAAGGTCGATGGTGTACAGTGGTTGTGGTGAAGGCAAAGTGCACACAGTAGTGGCCATTGCAGAGGAATCCAGTAGTGTGGCTGTAGGTGATGTTTCCACTGGCGGAGAAGAAGAGGTGGAGCGTGTGTCCACTGTGTGGGTTGGAGCGGTGACTAGCTGCTTGAGTCTGCTATTGGGGTCGTTCTGGATCTGGAAGTTGAGCTGTTCCATGGTTGCTGTTGGGCCGTACGAGGGAGTGGTCAGGCGGAGGGTGTTCTTTTGGATAATGGCAATGCCTTTTACTGGTCGGTTAGCAAGGTTCTTGTGAATGATTGTGGTGGTGGTGTCTGAGCCAGAGCTGGGGTAAGTCCAGGTTTCGGTAAGGAAGGCAATGTCGGGGAGACACAGCATCGAGGAGGTACTGGGTTTCTGTGGCATGTTTGTGGAAAGAGTTGGTGTTGAGCAGGATGCAGCTTACCCTTTGGATGCTGTGTGGGTCTGCTGGGTGGCAAGAGGAGCTGGTGTTTGGAGGTGGGCAAGGGTGTTGCTGCAGTTTTGGCAGGAAAAGGATCCTTGTGTGTCCTTCGTGATGCGAAGTGGTAGGCGCTGTGGCGTCCAGTGCTGAGGGCGAGGAGGGTGATGATTCCATATTGGTGGGGGCGCCCGAGAATTAGGGTCCGTGGTGCTGGGTGCAGTACAGGCATGGACGGGCACAGGTGGGCCTGCCTTTGCCACTCCAGCAGCACGGGTGCGCAGCGGCTGCCATTAAGTGCTGTGTGGAGGGCTGGACAGCTGGGCGGCCAGAAACACAGGGACCAGGAAAGAGTCAGTGCCCTTCCCCTGCTGCAGTAGATCGCAGGGGCAAGGGCGGCAAAGTAAGGAGGTAAGAGCGAAGGAAAAGAAAAGTGCAAAAAGAATAGAAAAAAGGCAAAAAGCAGAAATAGAGAGACAGAAAGATTATTAAATTCAACGAAAACTTTTTTCATGAAGACAATTGCGTCTGTCCTGGACTTTGACTCTAGTCTGGGGAAACAAACATTGAAAGTATGGATGATAATATACGAGTGGAAATCTGTTTCTGTGAATACATTTGGGGGTATGTCGATAGCACAATGATACAGACTGTCGAAAATAAATTTGCCAGACATCTGTTCCCAAATGTATACCAGGTATATTGTACATTAAGAAATGGAACTAACTTATTTATCTGACATGCAAGCCTTTCACACACTTTGAAGATGGTTAAAAATGTCGACCAAGTTTGAGGCTAAATTGCACCAAGGTTTAGTGGGGGACAGTGTCTCTCTTGACAATGCCTAGCATATACCCTACTTAGCATCTATTAAGAAATTGTTTGCATCAGTAGGGTACCATGACCGATTTGAGAATCTTGAAAACATTACTAAACTCGACTTGGCCTAAAAGAGAACAATGTTTCTTTCTCCTCGTCAACCCGAAAGAGAAAGTCTGGAATTACATAAACCCTTTGTGCAAATGTATTTACCATTAACGTTGCGTCTGTGTCTCACTCCAAGCCCCATCTTATAGGGGTAGCTAACAGCAATCACGGTTTTCTGTAATACCATGGTTAATGATGAATTGGGTTCATTTGCTTTTGGCTATCCCAAAAAATTGGAATGAGTTCATAAAAATTAGGACCTACTGGCTGCGACCTAGTATCTTCACAAGATTCTATTCACTTTAGATTTTACGGTTCTTACGGCTAGTCTCCACAATCTTTTATTATTCCACCTCTGAAGGGCCTTAATTTCTCCAGTTGCGTCCAGCTCTTATGTTTTTAGAACATTTGGAAAAAAATCACGTTATTCTATTGCAAGTATTTTAACCTGTGCTTTGAAAATAAAACGGTCTTTGTTTTGTAAGATTAGGATCTTTGTTATCGATTTGAGAACGAAACCCGAAATAATCATTCAAAAATATGATGTCAAAAATAGATTTTTTTGGCTGCCATTAATATTTGCAGTTATGATTGCTTAAACACGCCCTTAAAAAATGACTTCAGTTTTCCCTATTTTACTGTAGTAGTGGATGCTTTGTGAATACAGATGGTGGCTGTTAAGATATGTTCCTTTTCCCTGACAGTGGTCAAAGAGTCAGACTCGTTCAGCAGGTATTCACTGGCTCTCCTGATCGGCTTAGAAAAGCAATAAATTCAGATAGATTCGCGTTTCGAAATGACTTAATCAGACCGTAGAGCTATTAGTTTTAATATCCCATTTCGCATTAAGCAGTTTTTGAAAAAGCACCTACATTTATGACGAGGGTTCAGGTTGCCCTGCCCGTGACACTTTCATACTCCACACTCATCTAGACCAAGCTTACCAGCTATCTGTTTATAGGGATACACACACAAATTAATCTAAGGCAATGCGAAATTGTTCTGCAGACAAGACGAACAAGGGCTCAACCCAAAGCTCTAATGGCATACTCGCAAAATTGTACTCAGGGCCTGCTTTAGGGCAGCGCGACTGTGGAGGTGGCGCCGACCTCGGGGGTTGGGAGGGACTATGTTTAGCAAAAAATTATTATTAGAGAAATGATGGGCACTTATGCTCGGTGGTAGTGAGAGAATCCGATGAAGCGTCCATGTGGTGTCTGAACACATATCTGCATAAAAAGTAGGCTCGAAATGAGACTTCACATAGCACCATGAGGGGTACCAGATAGTGATGGTGAATGTGCTTGGAAGTCAGTAGCCAAAAAGTGTTCTGAAGCACACATTGTGAATGACCAGAGAGTGAAATAAGCGAAGGTAGTAAGACTCAAATACATGAAGCATAGGGCACATTGGTGTTCATATTTAGGCTTTTTTCTTTGATCCCTGAGCTAAAAGGGCCTCAAAGCAGATAATATGTGAGAATGTTAGGTTCCCCTAATAACCAAGGGGCATATTATCAAGAACCCCGTTACAATTATCGCCGGTTTAGCGGCAGAAAACTGCTGCTAAAACGGTGATAATGGTCTTGATAATATGCCCTGGAGAATTCCAATAGAAGCCCAGGTTGACACCAGAACCTAAGGGCCTATTATCAAGCCCATTATCGCCGTTTTAGCTGCAGTTTTCTGCCGCTAAACTGGCGATACTTTTTAACACTGTTCTTGGTAATATGCCCCCAAGTCTTTAAAGCTGCCATGAAAGGTTAGTTTTGAATAAATGAGACCGAAACTGGTCTTGGGCTGTTGGTGTTCTGGTTCGGAGAAGACCAGGTTTGGCAGTTTGGGCTGGATTATTTTCATTGGAGAAGGACCAAGGCTGATTTGCATATGGCTCGGTCAAATCTTTGACAGCATGATGTACCCGAGAATGATGGGTTAGGATGCTACCTCGAGCAGTTTGCCAATGGTTACATATATTTCAAGCTTTCTTTCCTTCACATTTTGTGAGTTTGAGTTGTGGATTATTATTAAAGGTCTAACTCAAATCAGGCGATCTGGGGCTAGTAGAGCCACAGTACAATAAAGTCTAATTAAATGTATCAACCAATATGTATCATTGTCCAGACAGAAATGAGATTAGGAAATTATTGAATAATAACTTGAGAATGTATATCATAATATTCATAGAATAACTGATAAGTCTTATCAAAGAAAGCACACCACACACATGAGACTATGGTATAAACATCTTGCACGGACTATGTAAACGTAGTATAGTATAGTAAAGTATAGCATAGTATTGAATTGTATTGTTTAGTATAGTATTGTATAGAATAGTCACAGTGTAGTATAAACAACAGTGTGTACATCTGGCTACACAGACTATATAATGGCACGATCACTAGATAATCACAAATGTCAGCACAATTCTCCAATAAAATCACACTACCACAAAAATAGTTACAACAGTGATGAAAGAGTTAAAAATTTTCACAAACGTTAATAATAAATGTGATGACCAACTGACTATGGCCAATAAACCACAAAAATAAATATTTACAGTCTTCTGTTCAAAACAGAGTTACTCTTTTTACAAGTTGGTCAGGTCTATTTTTCCAATCCTAGCGCTCCCAAATAACAGCAGAGCTGCTAACCTAACTTTATAGTCAGTGGGTATACTTGGGCCATATGTCATCGAAAAATAAACTCAACAGCTCACCACCTAAACCATTGGCAATCAGTCAGGAAATGCAGTAAGAACTGTGAAGACATTGTCACAGTCTTGCCTGTCCTCAATCGACTGGAAGTTCAATTACCAGCAGGGTGAAAAGCATACGTTAAAATGTGCCCTCTTGATGACCTCCTTCTCCAAGAACGATGTGGGGCAGATACACGAGGACCCCATAACAATAATAGAAACGGTGAAGGCCTGTAACATAACTTGGATAGTGTGTATGTGTCTCATTGTGTTGGTTTGCCACACTGATACAGCCTTAAGCATAGGTGAGCTGTCTGAGTGTCTAGATAGCAGCAATGGGTGTTGATGGGCTGTATCTGTTTCAGTAAGTGCTGAAAACAAAGATTGAGCCTTTCTAACGCAGGTGTTTGCTCTGTTGTGATAGTCAGTTGCATGTTACCGAGAGGATGGGGACTGGTTCTAAGGCATGCAGGTTTAATTGCAAGTGTTTGTTGAGAAGTATGTTCTGCAGATGGAATTATGTTTGAACCATTCAAAATCCTCAGATGGGGCATGCTATTTAACACATCACACTCTCACTGTAATCAAAAGAACATTTTTGTATTTGCCTAACTGACTGTTGCCAATTCTTAACACATCACCTTGACTTGTGCCTAAATCTCCTGATGCTTGGAAAAAACAGCTGTGCCTGTGCCATACAAATCATGGACAACACCCTCTAAATTACAGATGAAAATGATGCCTGCCTTCTCTGATATTGCTGGATCTGGCAACTGCCTTCTAAACAGACCATCAATCTATCCTCATCCACTCCCTGGAGTCTTGAATCGGATTTGCAGGTAATTTTTCATGGGCTCCTCCAGGCCCTAAAAATCCCTCTCATTGTGAAGTCCCCTCGGTCTTAATACTACCCCTTGTTTTGCTTTACCAACATGTTAATGGAATACAAATCGACTTGAATGGTTCTTCCTATTCAGACATCAAATGTCTCATACACTACTGGGACCTCATGCAGACTTCGATATGCAGCTCCCCCTGACATAAAACTCACAAAGACTGCATTTCTGTTATTTTACAAGAACATTAAGCAACAAATGGTGCAATCCTGGGTCAATAAATGGCCGGAACATTGGTAGCTTCAAATCCCAACCTTCATTGAACATCAGGTCACTTGGATTCATCAAAAACATCACTCTAATCTCAAGAAACACACTGACAAACAACAGTAATGGTCTGGTACCAGCTCTCTTTCAAGGTAAGTGAAATTGTTTCTTCAAGATAGCAACTTCCGAAATGCTGTTCAAGCCCTTGTACTCTTGCACCGGTTACTCTAGACTCCACATTACACCCTCCTAAGTCCATCCTACAAGCTTTAACATATTTTTTCAAGGGTCTGACAAAATATGATGACTCCATCCCCATTTTGGTGGATCTCCATTCGCTGCTCTTGCTGGCCTGCATCAATTTCAAAACCAGCTGCAAACTTTATATAGTCATCACCACTAGTACTTCCGCTTATCTTGTCAACAAGCTCACTCTTTCTGGTGGGTCACGGCAAGCCCACAACCAGGACACTATCAGACTGGAGACTAAGAGGAAAAAGGACTATGCAGCATGTCTTTTGTGTCTATGCAACATCCTGTACCTGAGGGACTGCCCCAATGGAGCTCCAATTTAGGAAAGAGTTAAAGAGGTATCTCTTTATAAAATGCTCCATCACAATGTAGCTACAGAACATTCTGCTTCCAACATCCAACTACCCTACTATCAATTATTGACTGTATGCTTGCTTTTTACCATGTACCGTGCGCAACTGTCTTTTGAATGTAGGTATGCATGTATATAGAATTTCTATAGTATGAACTTAGCCAAAAGGTTGCAGGTTGCTTTACATGGTCAAACACAAACATAAATTCAATGAGAAAGAGGACAGGAAGCTGGGTTTTTGCTAGTTAATGCATTGTGATGTAGTATTCTGTTGGAATGGGTAAAAACGAATTCAATGAGTACTATGATATGTGCAGGCCCGACAACGGCAATACCAATAAATGTGATGCCAACGTATGCCACAGCCTGTGGCCATATGACAATGTGAATGCTCATAAATACAATGTCACTATAAGTCAAAATCTATGCCTGTACAACAACGATGATACTGGTAGTAACATGTCAAGGTATGCCATAATCCATGTACAAGTGACAATGTTGTTACCAGTAAACGCGATTTCAATATACATCAAGATCTGTGAATGGATAGTTATATCAATATCGGTAAAAACAATACCTATGTACGCTATGACAATTGTATACAAACTATTGAGAATGTCAATAAAAATGACATCAGTGCTGCCATATTATTTTCAGGAGTTACAGTAAACTCGCATTCTAGCTGGTGGATCAAAACGAGTCAGAGATATGTGATCAGACAGGCCCAGTGACCCATAGCCAAACCTATCGAATAACAGGTCACAGGTGTTGTCTCTCTTTACCCAAAGACAAACACGAGTGCCAGAAATACCTTGATTTGTCCCTCAGATAGACAGTTGCACAACAAACAGGTCCATGGCAATTGGCCACAATATAACATGTTTGGGCAAAGGCTCGCATTCAACAAAAATACCATTAAGCTAGATATTATATGTAGATAGGAACACTCAGCTAATCAGGACACATCATGCACACCACACATAGTGATCAAGTGTTCCTCATGCGGACATCTGGACACATACAAACTGACCCACACAAGTTCTCCCCGAGGTTCTGAGACATTTTTGTCCTCATCAGATATCCAAACTTGCTAATTTACAACTAAAATGCTTTTAAAGAATGCAGACATTGTTTTGTTGAACTTCACAAGATGTGTATAAAACTAGCAAAAACTATTTATACTGAGAGACTTTCCTCAGACGTATTCTGTCAAGGCTCTCCCGACTGCTGCTTATAATTAAACCAACTTGTTCCTGTGCTGCCAAACGCCTCTTGTCTTTTCATTTATATAAGGTAGATTTATGTCCGAGCAACATTTTGATGAGCCATCTAGGAAAGATTGGTTTGTCGAGCAAGACTGCTTCCGAAGTCCGGGGAACCGCTGCCCGATTTGATTCATCTTTGCAAACAAAGAACGGTGAGCAGATGTCATCAATCAGTAGAAGCTCTGCTGAATCCGCGGGGCAGAGGTTCATCGAGAGGCAGCTGACACAGGGTAGGAGACTTCATTTGATCCATAGTCCCAATAAGTGGTGTATGGCAAACTAGGATAAGCGTAGATCATTTTTTGCTTTTTCCCTAGTCTGCATTCTTGGGGGTGGCGAAGGTGACTACTACTGTTTTGGGACCACTGTGCTGGAAACAGGGTACACATAGTCCCAGGGTGGCAATAAGGTATCGCTTGGACCTTTGAGCGTGGATAAGAGGTGCGCCTCATCCCTGGATGTTAGTAGCGGATTGCTTGGGCCATTGGGCATAGAAAAGAGGTAAGCTTTGTCCCAGTGTGTGAGTAGGGGATCGCATGGATGTTTGGACGTGGTGCAAAGGCACGCATGGGCCCTGAGAGTTAGGCTACCACCTTGATATTTAGCCAAATAGTTTTTTTTAAGGGACTGCTGGTTTTGCAACTGGCAGTGTCTAAAATAAGTGAAAGGTGTTTTTTTTTCTCGTGTGGACCACTTGGTGTTAGGCAGTCGGTATGCACTACCCCTGGGTATGATATAGGGTGTAATTCAGATGCTAGGAAAACATTCTGACCTTAGTGAGTAAGGTATAATCGTGTCTGGCCACAGAACGTCGATAATTGTCAGGTTACTCTGTTTTCTCAGCTCAAATTATTGCTAATTTCCCCACTTCTGAGCAGATCGTAACAGACAATCGGGTTCACTTAGCTCTGTGTGCTACACAGAACATTGACTCTCCTTAAGGCTGCAGGCACTAAGAGAGGGTACGTTTTGGACAAAAAGACGATTTTTTTCTATCAACTTTTCTCTCCTTGTCTCTTTTAGATTTTTCATGTTTATGCATTTTTTAATATCGTCATGCTTCTGTATTTTTCAATATGATGCATGTCTAAATGTTATGCTGTGTTAAGTAGGTGTCCCTGCTTTATGAAATAATAACCACTTTTTCGGCAACAGAATTTTATATTTGATAGTTTACTGCTACAGATCAACTCATACTGCTGAGGAACTATGTGTTTATCCTGATATTCTATGCAGATGACACCCACTTACCTTCTCCTTCAACAAGACCTCCGAGACGGCACAAGCTTTCTTCTCTTCCAGCATGCTGGCCATTTCGCAGTGGAAGACTGGCATGGACCTGATATCGGAAGTCACAAAGAGGCCATTGCTGCCCCTTCAAGATACACGCTGAATCTGCCAATTCTGTGGCTTGACGCGATCTACTTTCCAACAGTTCGTCCGTCATTTTGACAATACACACCAGAGCTGAAGATCAATCTGGCCATTTTAGAACCGTGCCCCTTTAAACAACAGCCTGAGTGCTGCTTAATTCAAGGTTTGATCTGCATCATCTAAAACGGATGCCTCAATACCAACATTATCTAGAAAATACGCTAAGGGTTAGAGCACAAATTGTAAATGGCCAAGACCTGATTTTATACGAAGCGTCCTGACAACGTGCCAGTATTTTCTTTAACTAACAAGAGGCGCTTTAACTGGATAGCGCTAACATCACATGTCCCAAGCTAGCGTTCTTGTTGTGATTCACACGCCCGTCAATATTGAGATGTTCAAGACAAACTAAAACTTGATTGTTGCTGTGCTGTATTCTTATTATTTCAGATAAAAAATATTATTGTACTTTCCTGATGAAGACAAAACGCGTTGCTTTACCATCTTCTTAATTTGTATTTTTGTATTTTGATTATAATGTAATCTGTTATCAAAAAATATATATATTTTTTCTATTTTTATATCAATGTGCAATAAAAAAATATTAAAAATCTTGATTGCTTTTATACAAAAATTCTTTTTAGTTTAGTCTTATTTACAGTTTGCTGGTCTTCATTGGATTGTTGAACTTTGGTTTTGGCTGGGTTTGCTATTTGTCATTATATGAGAAGCAACTTCCTACAGCTGAATGCCGGAAAGACTGAAATCATGCTCTTTGGAGAAGCCCCACTACTGTGGACACCAGATTGGCGGCCCATAGAGCTTGGAACAGCTCCAGCACCAACATCAGTGGCAATGACCCTAAGGGTGCTTCGTGAACAGACCTGAACCATGAAAGAGCACACACTGTTGACTCATGCTTTCATGTGTTGGGCCTATTGAGAAGAGTCTTCCCTTACCTCCCTGATTCCTTGCAAAAGACCCTCATCCAAACACTAATGTTGAGTAAGTTAGATTATTGCAACGCCTTACTGATTGCGGCCAACAAGTCCTCTTTGAACCGCCTCCAGGTGGTACAAAACACTGCAGCGTGTCTTGACTCAAATGCCCCTTACTGATCCATTTCTCTCCCCCTTCTACAACAACTCCATTGGTTACCAGTGCGTAAACGAGTGAAATTCAAGGTCTGCTGTCTGACGCACAAGGCAATATGGGGGAATGGACCTTTCTACCTGGCAGAGAGGCTCCACCAATACATCCCTCTAAGGGACCTTCGATCTGGTTCGAAATCGCTGCTCAAGATTCCCAGAGTTAAGAAAGCACAGACAGGAGCAAAGGCCTTTTCATATCAGGCTACCTCCTTATGGAACCAACTCCCCATTGCTTTAGGGCAATGCCCAGATCACTTGAAATTTAGGAAGGCCTTGAAAACCGTTCTCTTCTAGATTAGCCCCCTGCGACATCTTCTTGTGTAAATCTGCGAGCGATGAGATACCCCTTAGGGGTTGATTCAAGTGGTATATAAGCTCATAAACTCAAACTCGCACTGCTCTGAACTAACAATTGCATTCGGTTACAAGTTGTTACTATTTCATTTGTATTTGTCTATTGTTTAGTGTAAAATGTCTTTTTTGATTCATCGATTTTTTTAAGGAGCTTGCACCCACTAGATTGGTTTTGGTACCTCCCTTTATGCCCCAAAATTAGAGGAAGATTTGTAATTATTTACGGAATCTTGAGACAATCAAAATTTGCAAAATCCTTAAAACAAGTTCACAAATCCATCATGGAGACTTCAATAAGTCACATGCAAAAGAGGTTCCCCACTCAGGCTAGGAAACTAGAGAAACACTGCCGCGAGTGGCACATCGATGCCAAAGCCCACGCATTTCCCTGTCCTGGGGGGGAACGTTCAACACCTATACCACAGACCACACAAAGAATCATATTCAGACCAGGTATACGGAACATAAAAAAGGCTAAGAGGGAGGCCCTACTAGAGCTGTGTGCCATCTTTGAGGTGGTCCCAGCCTATAAAAGTGTGCCTGAATCTGCAGGCAATGCATCTGCACCACCCCCACCAAACAATGGCAGGGATCTGCTTTCGCTTATGCCCGCTATCCCATTCACTGCCACACTAGGTTATACCACTCTACCAGTCGAGGAGGCTGCTGGACCTCCTCAAGCCACTAGGAGGGGAACAGAATAACAGGTATCACCAGCCCGACTGCAGACAGTCTGGTGCCAGACTTCCTTAGGGCTCGACCCCTCACTCATCGTTAGCGATGCATCAGGTTTGGGCCAAACAGGGGGCAGGTACTCCTGAGCGCCCCACCAGGTGCCATTATGTGAGAGGGAGGTTTTTGCCCTACTTTAAAGTGATTTGACCAGTGGAGGGGATAGAAAAAGTGCCACTCCCACAAAGTCTGACTTCCAAGGGGGAGCAGTGGGCTACACTCCACCCAGGCAGGCCTATGGCACGGAGGAAGCATCAAGGAGTGAGGTTGAGGCCAAGACATTGCCTAGTAGAACAACATGTACTACTGAGAGAAGGAGGCAACCCAGGTGAGAGTTAAAGAAAAGATGAGATTTAAGGATGAAGAGAGAGTGAGCTCTCACCTGGGAAGCCCAGCAGGGAGAGGAGACAGCTCCCCCTCCACTGGAGGGAGCAAGAGCTAGGCCTCGTGGCCCACATATAGATGAGCCGGGAGGAAGGCCCCTTACTGAGTCTGGCACATCACCTGTCCATCAGCGTAGAGAGCAGCATGGCACCCTTATGTGAGCAAGAGGAAAGCAAAGACAAGGACGTCCACCAATCCACCTTAACACGTTAGGTCAGACAGACCCACCCTGAGAGAAATAGTTTCCAGATAAGAGGCTGAGGCCTTCGTGCAACCTTTCTGTCATCTACTAGCTGGATGGACTGAAAGGGCCACCAGTATAACCATCCCTGACCAGAGGAGGAATTCTTCGAAAACCAAAGACATGGCCATTGCCAAGGACTGCATTCAGCATGGAGGGGGAGCTCTGAAATGGATCTACTCATACATTCAGGAGTGCTTGAGGCAATGGGAGTGCTACATGGGGGAGAAACCGACCGAGCTGGCAGACCTCGGATTTGTCCGCTACTGCACAAAGGTATCGCAGAAAGCATCTACGTGCCTTGGGCACAGTCGGACAAAGAAGGGATCAGGATTAAACTTCCCCCATTGATGGATGAGGCGGCAAGATGGATCCCATGCTTTGAAAAGAACACAGAGGGCATAAATGCAGCTTTAGTTAACATCAAAAGCCTGCTCAGAAGCCTCATTGGGGAGCAGATTTGCAAGATTGTGTCATAGATAAGTTTTAGAAATGAAGCCCAGAATTCAGGATCTTTTTAAATAATATGGGCAGGATCCCGTTTGGGCCAGGAGCTCCCTCACGTCTGCCTTTCAGGATTCTTTTGCAAACTTGTGTATTTGTGATTATGAGATCCTGTCCCAGTTTTGCATTTTAGTTTAACTGGGGTGATTGAATTTCCAGGGTAGGCGCAAGGTTAGTTAGGCAAATTTGGGGAATCTGTTCTTTGTTACAGTGTGATTCGAGCTAAGTTATCCAAGCCTCTTCTGTGACATTGGAATTTATGCACTGACTTGCAGGTTAGACAGAGCGTTAATATTCTGCCAAACATGTGCGCTGTTGTTATTTTTTATGTCTTGCAGGAGAATGGCCCAAAGAGATTCTTCTGCTTCTTTTTTATTTTGCCAAATTAGGTTTTTGCGGGTGGCTTTTAGCTGCCTCACTTCTTGCAATGCCGTGAGGTCTTTCTTCAGCCTCCGTAGTGTGCGATTTATCAATGCTTTTAGCTTTTTTAGTTTGTGTGGATGTCTCAAAAGGAGAGGGGGAAACGGAAGAGACAAAGAAAGAGAGAAGACACAGCTGCATCTTGCCACCTGGTCCAGCCTAAAGTTGCAAAGCCCTCTGGATGCAGGAAACAGCTACGACACATCTGCTATAGGTTGTAAAACACAAGAGGAAATTTGTTGGACTATTTTCATTCCACTGACATTAACATGAACTTAGGTATTCACCAATATAACATGAAACTCACCTGCATTCTACCAAGAGAGATGCTCTGTGCAGAGAAGAGAATGTCTCTAAACCCAGCAGTGGTGTTCAGGCAGTTCTAAAAAGGAGGAACAACTATTTCCAAATAGCGAGACTTCTTTTTTAGTGCTACAGTGTCATCAATTGTCCACACTATAATTGTTCACATAAACAGTGACCAGACTATAGGTCATCTAGGTGCTGGAACCGGATGCCAGAAGTGCGGCGGTCGCGGACCGCCAATCAGGATGCGAATGCCACCCTGGCTGTCCCATTCCGCATCAATAACATTGCGGCGAGTGCTGCTGTAAACAGCACCCACCCCAATACCAATAAGGCATGCTCTGCATTGCCATGCACAACATGACTGGCATCACGCTGTGCATGCCACCTTGTGCATGGTAATGAAAGTGAAGCCCCTCACACCCTCGTGGGCCCGCAACAGCGCCCCCAAAGCAATTCCCTCCAGCCTTTCCATGGCGGCATCACCGCCATGTAAAGGCCTTGTCCGCCCGTCAATATAATATGGTGCCGCCATGTTATGCCGCAGGTCCACCCGGCTTGCAATCGTAACGATTGACGACCGGCAGAAAAATGGCAAACAGACTTTCTTCCCACCGCAGTACCCCCGCGATGCTAATGTGGCAGGGGGTAAATCAGGTTGTGATTGCGGGTGGATCGACACCGCCAGCAGGGCGGCGGAGAATTTCCCACTATCATAATGACCCCCTAAGTGTTCATGCAATGCTCACATATCAACAATTGTCTCCATTAATATGCACACACCCTTCTAAATGCATAGCTTAATGTTCCTGCGATTAACTAATGCAGTAATGTTTTACAGTTCACACATTAAAATACACTGTGATGAACAAACAAATATTTCTAAATGCATTGGTTAATGTTCATAGGATGTCAGGATTACGAATTACAGTGGACAAATGCACTAATGCTCTACAGTTCACACGTTCTCACTGTTCTCAAGTAAAGTCACTTAGCTGAAGGAGGCAATATTTCCCAACCTCATGAAGTCTGTGTCTTGCTAAGAAATCCAACTGGAAGACAACGATCTTTCTAATTGAAGACGGAGAACCTGAGCCTATAATAAAGCAAGAACTGCTGTCAATCAGGAAGAATAAATCACTGCCTAATCAGAGAAGAGGTGCAGCCGCCCAATCTGAAGCATGAAATAGGTGTGCACCAGAATCCATATGGAAGTCAAATGCAAGACGTTTGGCTGCACAGCCTTTTATTTCCATTGTACGGCCGTTGGGACTTTTCTAATGGCCCGGATAGCTGCTAAAAAGGGGAAAGGCAGAGGGTGTGGGAAACCAGCCCCAAAATGTCCTCCCAGTGAGCTGGGTGGGGCACCGGTGGTGACCACCCTAAAGGGCATTGTTCCTCTTGGTGGCCTGCCTGAGCTTGCTGGATGGCATATGGTAGGTGGACAGACCAAGGAGGAGTTCTGTAAGGCACAGAGGGAGAGCCCAACCCTTCTGGGACTGAGACCACAGGCTGAAGCACAAGCAGCAGGTGATACCTCTGGTGAGTCATCACATTTACTGGAAGGACAACCTCCTTTTACAGTGAGCCTAAGACAACTGTGCATTGGAAAATAAGGACACTGGGGGTCCCCCAATGATATAGTGCCTTCCTACTGGAGATGGCTCACAAACTTACCCTGGCATTTCACCTGGGCCAAAACACGACCGTTGCAAGGCTTTTATTGGCCTACAATCAAGACTTTGTCAGATGTATACTGTTGGATTTGTATAACCTGCAAGGCCAGTGGGAAGACAAGGCAGAAGCTTAAAGCCCTCCCTAACCCCTTGCCTGTTGTTGGTATACCCTCTGAGCAGATGAGCATCAACATTATTGGGCCTATGGATTCCCAGACTGCTTCAGGCAATGGGTTTATCCTGATTCTGGTGGATCATGCCACTAGGTACCCAGACCAATCTCTCTGAGGACCACAACTGCACCTGCAGTGGCAAAGGCCTCGATGATAATTTTTACACGAGTTGGTTGCTCCTAGGAAGTGGTGTCTGACATGGCCACCACCTTTAGGTCTGATTATATTCAGTCAATGGGGAAGGAGTATGGGATAACTTACAAGTTCTTCATGTCTTATCACCCACAAACAAATGGGCTTGTTGAGATTCAAGAGTAGACACCTACCTGAGTCCTTGAGGTAAAAGTGGGACATCCTCTTGCCGTGCAAGCTTTCGCAACTTAGAAGCCACTCATGAATATATAAAGCAGTGGTATTACTAAAATTGTACCACTGTAGAATTGACTCCTGGACAGAAAGCGTGGGTGACAGAATTGATGGAGTCCTGGGTCCTCCAGGACTGTTGGACTGGGACTGTTTGAGACAAAGGTTGAGGCCACCTACCTGGTGGATCCCAAGATCTCTAGGCAACCCCACAGGGTGCTCCATATCAGTCGCCTCAAACCCAGGTCTGAGCTAACCGTGCCATTGGTGGCAGATGGAGAGAAGGAGCAGGAGCAGGAGAGTGAACCTCTCCCTGACTTCTTAGACTCTAAGGAGAAAGATGGATCTGTGGAGGGAGTAATCCTTTACCCCAGTCTGAATCATGACAAGCAAGGGAACTGCCACCAAGTATTGGGGCAGTGCTCCACTCTGTTTCCCCTCATCCCTGGGACAACCTACCTCGGTCCATGATGTGGACACAGGAGACAACCTTCTCGTCAGAATAAGTTGTACAGGTTGTCTGATAAGGTAATGGCTAGCATCAAGACTGAAGTCTCTACAACTCTGGAATAGGGGGTGATAGAATCCCCAATTAGCCCCAGGATCAGTCCTGTTGTTCTGGTACCAAAAGCTGCCCCACTGGGCACCACACCTGAACTCAGTGTCTGTGTGGATTATAGAGGGTTAATCTCAGTAACAAAGACAGATGCTCATCCCATCCCCTGGGCTGCTGAGCTGATAGACCGGTTGGGGCTGCGCAGTACTTAATTACATTTGACCTTAAGTCGGGTTACTGGCAGATCACCCTAACAGAAGACCCAACGAGAGGGCCACTTCCAGTTTAGGTGATGCGCTCTGAACTCGAACATGCTCCTGCCACCTTCCAGACGTTAGTAAACAAGGTCCTAGATGGTATGGAGGCCATTTCAGCTGCCTATCTGGATGACAGAGCTGTCTAGAGTAGAAGGTGTAAGGACCACCTCTTTTACCATCAGGAAGTGCTTCAGGCTCTGCAACAGGTAGGCCTGACTATTAAGGACAGTAGGTGCCAGATAGGGTCAGGGTCTGTGATATAGCTGGGAAACCTGGTGGGCAGGGGTAAGATGCAGACCCTTCAGGCCAAGATAGAGACTATCATGGCCTTGGAGCCCCCCCAAAACCCAGACTGATGTCAGAGCATTCTTGGGCCTCACTGAGTACTACAGGAGGTTTGTCAAGTGGTATGGCACCATTATTGCCCCCTTGACAGAGCTATCTTCTAAGAAACAGCCCAGACTTGTGATTTGGACAAAGACATGACAAATAACATTTAGATCTCATAAGCAGGCCACGTGCACAGCCCCTGTGTTCAAAGCCCCTGACTTCTCCCGGGAGTTTATCATTCAAACAGATGCCTCAGAAAAATGACATAGGGGCAGTACTTTCACAGCTAAATGAAGAGGACCTAGACTAACCTGTATCCTTCATCTCCAGGAGGTTAATCTCAAGAGAACAAAGATGGAGTGATATAGAAAGAGAAGCTTTTGTTGTGGTCTGGGCACTGAAGAGCTTGATTTAATACCTGTTTGGCACTAACTTCCTGTTTCAGACAGACCACAGGCCCCTCAGGTGGCTCGTGCAAATGAGGGGTGAGAATCCAAAACTGTTAAGGTTGTACATTTCCCAACAGGGTATGGACTTTTAGGGTGGAACACAAACCATGGGTAGACCACACCAATCCTGATTGTCTTTGCAGGTTTTTCTACCTTAGAGATGAGAACTCTGTAGAGGTTAGGTAGATCTCCACACTTTCAGCTGGCAGAGACACAAGTAAGACTTCTCATTCTTAGGGTGATCATCCTCTAAACTTTTTGCCGGCTTACATCCTGTTTTTGCATATTGAGTTTACTTACAAGTCTCGTGTAAAGTGGTATACCATATACCCAGGACCTGTAATCTAAATGCCACACACACAACTGGAATTTCAAACCTGTCTCAGGCCTGCCTTAGCAGTGACTGTGTGTGCAGTTTACTGCCACTTCAACTCAGCATTTAAAACTACTTGCCAATTCTTAAACACCCATTCTTTTTTATACATATGCCACCTCTAAGGTAGGCTCTTGGTAGCCCTAAGGAGAAAGTCGAGTATATGTTTTACATGTCTTGGTAGCGACAAAATGCTAAATTAATTTTTCACTATTGTGCGGCTGACTCCTCTGATTGGCTACTATTGGGAATTCCTTTACCCCTTCGCTGCGGGGGTTAATTTCCCGCTGTGCTGGGGGGGAGGGAGGGCACGCACGGCGCCTGCATGCTCATGACGAGCTGAGCTCGTCATGAGGCACGACGCTCCTGTGCTCATGACGAGCTCAGCTCATCACAGGTGCATTACCTGCCGTGGAACGCTCAGCACAGCAGGGGAATTATACCCGTGTGTGAGTGTTCCACGGCTCATGACGAGCTGAGCTCGTCATGAGCATTGAAGAGGATAAAAACACTTTCAAACTGTAAGTTCTGATTAGAAAAGAGTAACCAAGTCATTTTTCATATCTTTAGAATGGTAATGAAAATTCATCTTTAATGGTAAAGTTGAATTTGACATTACTATTATAGAAATCACACTTTTAGAAAGTGGACATTTCTCTGCTCCTAACTTAGTTCTGTATGCCTGCAGCTGTCTTTGTGCATTCCCTCCAGAAAGCCACAAACACAGGAAGGATGGGTGCGACAGAGAATTCATCTGCATTCACCTGCATTCTGATAGCCATCATAGACAGGAAGGGGGAGAGGGAGATGGCACTTACATCTGAATATGTAGTGTCCTGTTTCCCAGACAATGGGCTGATTACCCCTCACAGACAGCCTGTTAGATAGTGCTGGAGTGATTGGGGGACCTGTGCACTTCAAGGAGCTGTTTTGAAGTCACACCCACTTCAGAGGCTCATTTGGGTATAAGTCCTGGGGATCTGACTCTACCAACACAGTATAATATGGGATCTGGGAAGATCTCTGCTGGAGCACAGACTGCTGTGCTGTAAGGACTGATTGTTCTGAGGAACTGCTCCTCTGCATTGTTGAGCTGCACTGCTGCCTGTTTATATCTGCCTTGCTGAAGAGAAGTGAAAAAAAACAACAACAAAAAATGATCTACAGAATGTTGAACAATGTCATTCACCCCAGTACAGAGATCGGATCCTAAATCCATTGGCTTTTATTCTCCCCGTACCATTGCAGTTTATACCCAGCCATCTGCAAATCAGTCTTGCCCTGCTCCCTGGACTGGAAACAAGGATACTCTGACCCGATTTGGGGTATCACGCCTCATCAACCAGGCTAACGTGACTCCAGTGTCATGGAGAGCACGTACCCATGTCTGGACACACCTGTCCCACTCAGGTGACAAATGAAAAATTGATTGATGGACAGAGTGTTGAACAATGTCACACATCTCACTTGAACCCAGAGTTACTCCAAAGGCTTGCTCTTTTGCCTCCTATTTTCTGGAGTCTCAGGTACAAAAAGGACTTCCTGCATTTCTGCTGGTGCTGCTGAACTCTGCCATCTGTGAGTCTTCCCTTGCCCAAGGTGCCCCTCCAGTCCTGGGCCTCAGAAAAGTGTTCTGAAGCTGATTTCTATGAAACAGATGAATCATCACCACTGCACCGGTTGAACTGATGCATCACACTTCGACAGTCAATGATAGTGGTTCTTCAGCCTGTGGGGCCTGATGACAATACTTTGAACAGCTCAATGACTATGCATTGCCTACATCTCAAAGGAGCTCAACAACAACGCAGTGACCTGACTGCGTGGAAAAGAGCAGCGCATCATGCCCCCAGCATCAATGTTTTACTCCATAAAAAAAACTACTTTTCAGTAGACCATGCAGTAGCCACACTTCGAGTTGTTTTCTGTATGTGTCATTCCTTTCCCTTGTGCAGAGGTGCAGGCTCCCACAACCTTGATGTTTGCTGGTCGTCATGGGTGCTATTGTGGGGGCCTGGTCCATCTCGCTGGCCCGCGCTGATGACCAGACATGGGTTTGGGCCAATATTATGATGTTCTCTAGACTGATCCCCGACTGGCATAGGATGAAGCCTCAAAGCACTTTGTCCCTGCATCCTTGAATGATCTGGGCACTGATCTCCTTCGGCTGGTCATCTGCAGTGCAGGTGCTGGCCAGCTCACGCAGCTGGGCGTAGAACGTGTCGATGGACGCGCTTTCACATTAACCCGCCTGGCGCAGCTTCAACCTTTCGAAGTCCGGGTTGAGCTGTGGGTCAAACTGAGCATTGAACGTTGTTACAGCAGTGTCATAGTCCCTGGCAATGCCCATATTGGGTAGATGCTTGAATAACTTGAAGATTTCATCCACGGCATTGTAAAGTAATAACCTCTTTATGGCTCTGTCACTCTCTCGTGTGGTGACAAAATAGTTGTTTAGTCTCTCGATCCAGATGTTCCACTGTGGAGACGCTGTCGCTGGTACTTCTAGCTCATTGAATGGTGGCAGTACTCCTATGAGGGCATGTTGTACTGGGACTCTCTGCTGGGGCTGGGCCTGGTTTTGCCTAAATAAAAGGAATTTTGTTGCGCTCACTGCATCACAAAATGCGATGCAGTGCGCAATGAAATTCGTCTATTTATTTAAATGTTTACTTACCTGTAAAACTTCGTAATCCATACATTACTACCCCCCACCCTGCCCCTCCCCCTGCCCACGTCACCGCCCTACAGAAACACCTACTGCCGACCGCTACTGGGAACAACGCCTGCCTCTCTCTGCCCGTTAATAAGGGACTACTTTGCTCTGGGTGATGCATAGCTGCTGTTAGACCTGAGGCTCGCTTTTAACAAATTGGCATGCCTGTTTCCATGACAATAAGAGTGAGAGGGGGCCTCCCTGTCTTTCACTGTGAGTGCCATTTAAAACAGCTGTGTTACTTTGGACTGAAAAGTTGAGCCATGTACATAGAATACAAGGGTGTACTTAGGCTGCACACAGTGTTTAATTTGAGCCGGTGGTTGCCGGCGCTGGCACCGGCACTCAATTGTCAATATTGTCACTTGTGACAATATATTTATTAATTAAATATACATTCAAACGACTATTACCTACCGCCCAGGTCATTCCTATAGCTTTGGGGGTCTGAAATAGTCCGAATTGTCACACTTGTAGGAATGTGACGGTTAGTAGTGTCCAGTGCTTTAAATGGGCCAGTACTGTCCGGTACGGAGTACCGGCACTTTTTAGGTCTCGCCTACGCAGCGTCCATGCGCTGCATAGGCAAAAATACCTTTTTGATCGCTATGGCTTTTCAACCAAACAAGTGCACACGCTCTATTGCCTTCAATGGCAACGCGTGCATGTGAGGTGATTTACTTGCGAGAGCGAGCCCCGCCATATGGTAGCCATCGCTCCTGCAAATAAATCGCGCGGCCCCCCACGACTCTCTGCTTCTAGTGCGCGCGCGCACACACTACTCCAGGGCTTTTTTTAAGCGCGAGGTGCAGGTGCGGCCAATGCCTGTAACTGGCCCGGGGTCTGAGTACTTCTTGTTGAAGGAATGATGCTGTCCAGATTTCTCCACTTGGCTTTCATATTTTTCCACTGGACTGGTGCCGCTCGTAGTTGTGTTGGCGAGGCAAGAGGTATTTGGCTGCTTTACTGTTCCCTGAGGAAAACCGGACCTGCATTTTGGGTGGAAATCGGACGGAGTGGGACTGCGAGTCCCAGGAGTGACTGCGGCGCTTCACCAGCCGCACCTGGAGACTCTTCCCGCCCTCCGCCTCCTCCTACTTGACCACACCCAAACCCGCGCTCGCGGGACGCGCGCGGGCAGCGCTGGGCGAAGCCCGGGCTAAGGGCGGGCCCGTTTTAGCCCGTTCAAGCCCGGGGGAGACCGGACCGGGCCACCCCTCTAGGCCCGTGCTTAGTTGCTTAGTTGCTTAAGTAGTTCCTTATTCTGTGCCCCACTGCTAAGGTCTGGCTGAGGCCCATATCTACCAAAACCAAATCAACATGTCAACAAGGGAGACGAGATGCAAAGCCACGGCATCGTCCACCATGGTTGCAGGTACTTTGGATAGTTTCCTCATTAGAGCTAACACTGTGGTAAATAACGAATTGACAGCCTTAGAAAGACAGCTCGCGGATGGGATTGAAAGCGCTAAGCGTTCTTCTCTGGGTTCAACTACAAATGCCAGATCCCCAGAAACACTGGAAGCCTCCCATCTATCTCTGTTGGATAGCATTGATCAAACTATTGAATCTGTCCTACAACAGCTGAGGACCTCCTCAAACTCACATCAAGACTCCCTCCATACCATACCTGAGGTCTCTTCATTTCCAACATCTGACTCAGTTCTGACTCTGGATGAGGGGAGTGATCCCAATTTAACTCATTCACGGGGTCTCTGGGAAGGTGCTGTCCCGAAAAGGAAAAGAGCTAGACAGTCTAGGGGTGCAAAAAGGGCTAAAATGGATCGTGCTCCTATTATTAAAGATAATATGCCTGACACGACGGAATCCTCTCCTATCATGATTGTTAATGAAACTGCGAGTCCAATGCAGCCCTCCCAATTACAGGTGCCAGTGCAGTCTGGCCCGTTTATTTTTGGTGAGGGCTCTTGTGTTGGGAGGGAACAGTCTATTCATCTTATTACCAATGTCCTGAAGAAGCTCCTAGACCCCTTGCTGGCCAGGCTTGACTGCATAGACACGAGGCTACAAGTAATAGAACAACTGACCGGGGGCATGGAGGATCAGCTAAGAACCTTGACTAACATCCAAGGTGTAACTATGATGAACGTGGGGACTCCCTCTTCCCCTAATCCTCTCAGTACCCTAACTTCAAAGAAGACCAACCCCCCTTCTGCAGTGAGTGCACCCATAGTTACCATACCAAAACCTAACCCTTTACCCCCTCCAAGGCAACTGCCACCTGTGCCTTTAGCGCGGAAATCAAAGTTGCCTATCCCAACGACATTAACGAGGCAAGAAAAGACATCCACCAGGACGGATGACCGCCCCCACCAGAATGTTAACACCCTAACTCGGTCAAATATAGTCGATCTGCCTCCAGAGGCGGCAGCCCATACTGTAATCTTGACCGGGGTCCCTGAGCTTTCCAACTCTGTACCAGAATCCTTCGATTCCTTAAGAAACAAAGTCATTAGTTGGTTAAACATTCATAGGCCCCTGCCACCAAACTTGAGAGGGGAAATATTGATGGTCAGGAGGGTCCCCTGGGTGGGATATACCACAAAGAAAATAAGGGGTGATTGTATTCTGGTAAGTTTCAGGGATTCTCAGATCGTTCCCCATATTTGTAACTGGTTGGGGAGCTTAGGAAACACAACTATCCAACTGCTGCCGCTGTCTTTTTTCTACCCAAGAAATAACAACTTGTATCCTGGTGTGAATTACGGCTGGACAAGGGTGGGTTTTGCCATTGATGGCACGCGGTATAGGCCCATACGTCATGATACACTAACACAGAACAACTATGCTCATGTCAACAGGTATAGCTGCCTTGTTCAGGTAGACTGACTTCCACGGGATGAATGCACGGGGGGAAGTAAGGAGGTGGTCCCCCACCTCTTTACCGATAGGCCAAGTACCACTAGTACTTTAGAATCCCCTATAAAATTGTCAACCACATCCCCCGGTCGCCATGTATTAAAAATCCTTCCTCGGAACACAAGAACACAACACGCCTCAGACTCGGGGGTCCCGGAAGGGCAGGTACTCCCGGCGGGGGTGATAGCCACCAACTTAGATCTAGATGGCGAGTGCGATGTGGGGAGAGTGCATAGTTTGGGCCCAAAAAGAATGAAGGTTCTTTCATGGAACCTTGCAGGTATCGCTAATAAAATTGATTGCAGTGAATGGGGCTCCCTAGTGGATAGTAATGACATCTGTCTCTTCCAGGAGACTTGGGCTAGGGAAGTTTACCTCAGGGTGGGTTATGCAACCTTTTATGTCCCTGCTAGGTGGGGAGGCAAAGGGAGGCCGTCTGGTGGACTTGCACTTTGGGTGGCTACCCACTTAGGTTGTACAGCGGAAATTATACCAACACATTCGGAAGACGTACAATGCGTTCTTCTTAAATGGCCGCATGCCTGTAACCTGTCTATTGTGAATGTATACTCACGTCCAGTGAGTGTGTCTATGGAATCACCCACTATAGATGAATTATCTCTTTTTCTAGGGCTACTACCTGCTGACTGTAAGATTTTGATGGGAGGGGACGTCAACTGCCAATTTGAACCATTACATGGAGTAAAGGAGGGTGCCCTTATGGCTGAGGATGACTACTGGGGGATTCCCCCCTGTCAATCGCCAAGTCCGAAATCATGGTCTCCCTTGGCGTTACAGTTCATGTCCCTTACCCTGAACTACGCCCTGAGTGCTTGTAACGGGTGCACTCCATCTGACAGTCCCTCAGTGTGTACCTTCAATAGGAAGGGCCACGAATCACGCCTAGATTACATTTTTGTGGATATTAGCATGTGGTCTAAGGTCCGGGACTTCAGAGTGACGGTGAGAGCTGACAGCGACCATAATGCTCTCTGTCTGGATATGGTTCACCCAGGGCCTAAAGAAACCTCACCACTTAATTACACAGAACAAGACATAGGGGCCCTAGTATTATCCAACAATAGACGTAGGGTAAAATGGGGGAAACTAGTTAACTCTACAGAGTGTGTCAGGAAAATCTATGACCTGGCGCTCCCAAAACTAGTTGAAATGGACGACCTGATTAATCAACCCATAGTTACAGACTTTAATGAGAAATTAGGGCAAATCCATGTAGACCTAGTTGACAGGCTAGGAGAAGTTTTTTACCCTGTGTCCGTGAGAAGGAAGAAGAGGACACCAACCTCAGCTTGGTATAATTCTACGTGTAAAAAGATCAAGACTGAGCTGATTTCAATGGTCAAGTCTGGTACGGATAAACACAAAATACATGAGCTCAGACGGAAATACAAGGAGGCAATTGCGCATGCAAAGTCTGAATGGGATTGGGATAGATGGCACAATCTAACAATGGCCTTGGAAACCAGGGATTCTAGAAAATTTTGGTCATTAGTACATACAGGATCTGGGGAACCGAAAGCCGCTGCAGAGCCAAATGTTGCTGCTACGGTATGGGAATCCCACTTTAGCAAATTGTATCAAGATAGTTCTACTATCCCTACAGAGGCAGTCTCTGACTTCCCTTCTGAACATAATGAACAATTAGAGTTCACTCTGGGTGAGGTATTAAATGCAATAGGGAGAATTGCATGGGGGATGGCTTCAGGCCTGGACAAACTCCCTGGAGACTTATTCAGACACTGGGCAACTTTCATTTAAGCAGCAGACAAAATTAGTTTCACAGAAACTTAAGAGGTGAAGCAGCGTCATGTGAAATTCATCGACGAATTAGGGCTTGGCACTGTCTCTGCTGCAGGAGCGGGTGCTGTGTCTGCAGGGCACAGCCGAATTTTGTGGGCTCGTTTCGCTATGCGTGAGCTCAGTGTTCGTATCTGGCATCACCTCATAGCAAGAACACTGGATCTCTGGATGAGAAGATAAGGTGAATGAGACTTGTTATTGCAAAACGAGAGCCTTGCTTATGGCGCACTTTATTTTAAGATCTTTTGTGCGTTGATTTAGATCTGTATTGGCCAAACGCTTTATCAGTGAGACTGAAAGAATTTTCAGGTGGGCATGGTGCGCTTTTCAAGTAAGCATTTATGTCCTGTAATGTTTGTCTTGCACAACTATTTACAAAGTTTTCATTTAATCACATTTGATTCATTGTTATAGAGTACTGGCCTATGACCAAAACCATCCAAAGTACTTTATAGTGTTTAATATTGATTATGGAAAGAAAAGATTGTAGATAAAAACAAAAATGCCCAAAATGCTTTTTTGATTGTACGATACATGCATAATTTAAATTAAAGTATGGCTGTTTATTGCCGTTTCCTTTAAATGGTTGAAGGGAATATAAAACGTCAGCTAATCAGATTACATTCATCTTTATCTGAGCGATGACCCTGTCTTGACCATGTGTGCAATATTTTTGGCATGAACATGTTTCAGTCTTATGAAGTTCTCCAAAGGTATACCGTAACTTTATCAATAAAACGTTTGTGATCCAGTTCTATATATGCTGTATAAAGTGGATTGCCATAAGCATCGTAAAACTAGCATGACCAAGAGTTTACTCAGTAATCAAATCTCGGACGAAACCAATGTAAAATATAAACATAGTATATCATAAACCATGAATGGCAGACTACAGTTTATTTGAATCTTCTTGGCTAAGTGATTTGCAATTTGTGAAGTGCATAGTTACCTGTAATTCGGGTGGCTTGGCTCTGATGGATGAAGCTGATTTGAGTGTAATTTTGAAGTTTGCCTGGTAGCATTATTCAGCTGCTAGGTCGGTTATGTGCTTGATAATGCACCTTTCATGTATTTCGGAATTAGAGGACATTGGGTTGGGTTTAAGAGCATATGAGCTGCCCACTGTACTATTTACAAACACCTTCAGTCCTGTTTTGCGCTTGACATAAGTATTCCCACAAGGTGATTATTAGACTCGTTTTCATGGTGGAATTGTCTGTCCAGCTCTGACATTAAATGGATATTTGAAACTGGCTCCTAACTCTGTGCAATGCCTGGGCCTGGATGTTAGCCATGACAATAAATGCCCTACTAATTTCAGAGCCAGTCATTGTATGTTTACTCTTTTAGTTGGTAATATTAACACATTTGTCATTCTTCATGTTTAGAAGTTCTTCAAGTTTTTTTAATATTTATCATAGGTTTGGTGATGAAAGAGGGGGGTAGGAGTCTATCCCCCATAGAATGCATACTGAGGACAAACTGCAGGAAGTTGACGTCATCCTGCAGGGCCAGGAGCTGTGAAGAGAGGCTCTGCCACTGATGACCCCAGCACCAGATAGGGCCCGGGCGAGGAGGCTCAGAGTCAGCGATGCCTGCACACAAGAGGTGCTCCCCCCACCCTCCCCCTTTGACACGTACCAGGCTTGCTCTCCTCCTGGTGCAGGTGCTGGCTTGGTTCCGAGAGCCTGTAGACGGATCTGGCCCTCTCCCCGGCTCCTCCCTGAGCAGCTGCAGGAAGTGCTGCTTGCTTTTACCTGCGCTGCCAGGAATTTAACCCGAGCACAGGTTGCTGAGTGTACGCTTTAGGGACCTTATAAGTATTTAGTTATGCAGCACAATATCCTCGGTGCAACAACTCCAACTGTTGCATGGCTAAACACTTATAAGGTCCCAAATGGGAGGCCTATTGGCTATGCCAATGCTTGTTTTTTTGGCTTCCTTTCCCTCCAAGTCTTTCTTCTCTTCTTCTTTGCTTTTCCTTCATGCTATGACCTTCATCCTGCTGACCATCCTGCTGACTTGCCAGCCATCTGGGAGCAGTACGGCCATGTGTGCTCCAGCAGGCTGTCTTGTGCAGGCAGGGATGACAGAAGGGGGATCCTGCTACGCGCACATGCAGCTCAACAGGGGCCCGCACAGAGTCTTGCCGATTGCGGAGGTTAGAACTCACCACAACTTCGGCATCGGGTCTGCTCTGCTGTCCCAGTTGAGGCTCGCGTGGATGCGCAATACTGCCTCCTGGGTGCGCATGTCACCATGTGGCCCCCTGGTGCCACACCCAGCGTCAGCGGTACTTCGATGGAGCGGTCAGCTGCAGGGCGGAACCGGGCAGTCCGATGGGGTGCAGTCCCGACTCCCTCATCGCCAGTGTGGTGACGGGAACGTAGTGACAGGGCCTACAATTAGAAGCAATAATTATGAGACACACACTGGTGGATAGATCAGGAGATGGACCACGTGCAGTCCCTTACCTTTTATTTAGTCATGTGGGCCACGGCAGGTCCACTGGTGACGTGTCACACATATCCGGTTCTTGCACTGGATAACAGGAACGCTGACCTGCTACACAGTGTAGCCAAAGTTATTATTAAAGCATACGAAGCAAGCAGTAGATGTACACGGTGAGGCCTCGTGTCTGTACGGGGAGGAGGTGCACCGGGGAGACACGTTGTTGTGTCGAATGTTATAAAATGTCCTTGGTAGTCAGTCGCAGCAAAAGCATGAATATCGAGAAGGCTTAGTGCAGCAGCCAGGGAAAGTAATTAAAACGTGACACTAGGCAAAAAAAGTTTCAAAGTTGCCTACAGGGCCGGTTCTAGGATTTGCGAGGCCCTGGGCTAAAAGGGAATGTGCCAGGCCCCTCTAATTTAGATAAGTGACCCCTTGCAAAGAGACCATTCACAGACACTGCGGGAGGTCCATTGTCCAGCATTTTGGCACCTCCACAGTTTTAACTTTTAGCCCACAAGCATTTCTCACACCTTCAATCTGATAGGTGTGAGAATTGCTTGTGGGCTAAAAGTTAAAACGGTGGGGGCGCCAAAATGCTGGACAATGGGCTTCCCACAGTGTCTGTGAATTGTCTCCTTGCAATTGAGGGAGCGTTTCCCCACCCTAGGCCTCCAGACACCATCCATGAGAGGACCGGGGAGGGGGGCCCTTCCAATGGACCTTAATTGCAATGCGACACCTTTCTTTAAAATGGATCGCCAGGGAAACAACAGGACACACGCACCACCAGTGCAGGGCCCCATGCTGGTGTGCTGAGTGCGAGGCCCTGGGCAGTTGCCCACGCTGCCCATGCCTAGCGCCGGCCCTGGTTGCCTACACACGTAAAAATGTTTGGAGGTTACTGCGTCCATGGTGGAGTGGCCGAAGAAGATGGGGAAGGTGGGCACTGAGTAGGGAGCGGCTGTGGGCATCAGTAAATTAACAGGGTACAGCAACAATGAGTGCTCTGCGTGGAGCGAGAGTCAGCGCCGCTCAGCTCCAGATATTCAGCTGCACTTACGATGAACTAGCAAGGATACACAAGGTATATTTAGATAGTATGATTTGTTAGCATAAAAAATGTCTTTTTTTCATGAAACAGATGCTGATGAAACTGTTTAAACTTTTGCTCGAAGGGGCAACCAAGCGGTGGGAGGAAAGAGAAAAAAAAAACTGTTCCAGTGAGTTATAGGTTTAGTAATAGATTGGAGTCGGTTCGGGGGCAGATAATTGTTTAGTAAAAGGGAACGAGAAAGCAGGGCATATTTGAGAGTGAGGGAGGGAGAGGTGAAGTGACAAAGTGTGTGCGTGCATGCACTTGAGGGGAAGGGGAATGACAAAGGAGCACTTATCGACTGCACTGCACATAGGGTTTGTGTGTGCGCTACTGCTCGCTCCCACAGAAATGCTCCAAGGGAGTAAACTTTTCAGAAAATGTGGGACATGCACCCACCAGAATTCATTAGCAGTCTACGATTTTTATCTGACATACACACTAGCCAATCCAAAGTGTGGGAGGAGTAATCCCCCACAAAGAATAGACAATAGATTGCCTGACAGCACAAGTGCTGTATAGGCTCGACCTAAAAATGATAGTTCATGTGCAGGAAGGGGGGCCTTCCTGTACATAAACAATCATTGGTCTTTTGCTGTTTTCATGTTTGCTGCACAACGCAGCACACAAGAAAACAGCTAAAACTAGGAGAAATGAAACATTTCTCTTTGTTGCATCATGGTAAGACCAGTTTTTCCCTGGTCTTAATTCTCGTGTTGCCTCCTATTTACGCCTCCCTTGTAAATAGGGGATAGCACCAGATTAATGGGTGTTGCGGTGGAATGCCAACATCAACACCCACTGCCCTGCCCTTTCATGCAAAGCATAGCATGAAAGGGGGCCTTCTTTACAAGGCAGCTTCAAGTCACGATAAGTGGCTTAACGCTACCTTGTAAATAAGGCAAAGCCACTATCGCCACAGGAACGTCGTAAAAAGTGACATTCCTATGGTCATAAGGGCTTGTAAATATGCCTATAAGAGTCACCGCTCATACCATCAGCTTCTCATCTCCCCTGTCATTGGGAGTCAAAAACCACAAGGAGACTTTTCTTTATTGGTAATGTTGAGGGAGGCACAGAAAGCAAACTCTCCAAATGAATAGATTTTGGGTTTGGCTTGGCTGTACCAGCCACATAAGTCCTCTGCACCAGTTCCTCACAAACACATAACTGCAGGTGTTCTCCATGGGTGCGCATCACTTATTTATTGCAGGTTTCTCCATGTTTTTGGTACATACGATGATCTGCTCCTATCCTCAACTCAGAGACATAATAAGCATTTCCCTGTCATGGAATGTGATATCCTGCCCTTTGTCCAGAACGTTATCTGTCCACATGCACTGAGGTTGCAAGAAGGCAAAGGTGAAGTTATAAGCAGCTGATAAGGATCGCCAAGAAGGTGTGCTACCTAACCTACCTTGTGACTAATCAGTCAGACATTGAGATTATCTTTTTAAGACAAACTCTGATGTATGTAAAGAGAAACAAACAAACACATTCAAGTCTTTTCCCAATTGTATGATGTGCAATTTAATGGTGAAGCCTCATTCCAATAGTACCTCCTGTATCGTCAGTTTAATGACAATGCGAGGCATGCCATAAAAGCTTTAGTAGTGGATTCCTTCCACACGAGCTAAGGCCAGTTAAATCCTGTTTAGGGGATTGGATTGCTGGACTTCTACCTATGACGAACACATGGTAGAGGATAAGTATACATGGCATTTCTTGTTTCCGTTCTAAGGAAGTCGCTGTGACCGTGGTCTTACTTTCATAAGTATGTTTTTCTTAAAGGCTACGTGCTACATGGAAACTTGTAACCTACAATCTTATGTTACTTTAGTTGTAGATAGAACAAATGTGTGCTTTACACAACTACCTTGGAGTTATGCTCACAAGCGTTGGATTTAACAGTTTGATATTTATAGCAATTTGGAATAAAAACAGTTGCCCAAATAAACACAGTACATGTTGATGAGGCCTAATGTGCAGATCCTAACTACTGCAAAGTTGTGTTAACCAAAGTGTTATCCTCAACCTACAAAGTCTAGAAATGTAGTTCATCTCTACAACCTCACTGCAAGCCAGGATTTCCTGTGGTAGGATTTACTTTAGGTTGGGCACAACAATGAGGAAATCGTGCATCATCTATCAACCATCCCATGCAGGGATGAGGTGAGGGAAGGTAGAAGTAAAAGGGCTAAAGGGAATGCAGGATGAGGGCGCAAACTGTGGTAGAGGTGGAGGAATTGTGGTTTATGATAAGGTAGAGCTTGGTCTGCAGTGCTGTAAAAGGCAGACAGTGGACGGCGCAGTTGGGTGAGACTTGGGTATTTACCAGGGTTTTGGAGAAGAGGACAACTGCCATGTTACACTACTCCACCTGCTACACTTGCTGCCACATATTATTTCAGGAATAGCTTCACACTGTTGCAAAGTGTTAATATAGATAAACTATGAATTTTGCACCCTGAAATCTCACAATAGCAAAAAAAGAATTCTGTGAGCCCCTTGAGTTTACAACTTTGCACACTCCTACTGCACAGGTTAAAAGCAATATTTATGCAGAGGAAAAGAATGGATTTCTCAAACACATGCTTTCACTCAAGTGAGAAGACTTTTTAATATTTGGAGCAAAAGAAAGAATACAAACTGAAGTGCAAAAGTCTGACTCAAGTCTACAACAAGGTAAAAGAAGAGAAGGAAAAGAAAAGTAGGATGCATGACTAAAGGCATAAATAAGACAAAGGAATAGAATGATAAAAGTGAAAAAAAATAAAAGAAAGGTGATAAGAAAAATTAAATAAAAATGAAAAGAAGAAAATATAATACAACTAAAATGAGGTTAGGAGGAGGGTGGACTCAGGAGACTAAAGGCCTGTATATCACTTACAGTTGGACTACACAATATTTTCTCTTTTCTAATACAAGAAATACGAACAAATATGGACATATACAAAGATAAAAGTTATGTCCAATCAAAAATCACACCATGCGTTTTATTAAAAGTGTACTTAAAAATTAAATAGGTGACACTTTCAAAGCCATACTACATTATATTCCCCTTATTAGCCCTAGCACCTCCATCTAAAGTATTTAAGAGATATGTAGGCATTTTGAAACAATCATATCAAATCCTACTATTAGTACCTCAGAAATGACAGACCAATTTGTCCTCAATATCAAACCTAAATGAGAGAAATGAAGTATACTTTCTCTATGGTGTCTTAAAAGGGACACACATAATATACATTGTTTTTCCATTGTTACTATCATCCTGCAGATAGCTTCTAGGAGTAATCACAACCCTTGTCTGGTAGAGCCCTCTTAGTCCCTAAATTAACCTTTGCTCAGCTGGATGAAAGCTATGACACAGATCAGACAGGCTTAAGTTAGGTCAATGTGTAAAATATAAATTCACTACCACCACAGTAGTGAAGTCAAAATATCAAAATGTCAACAATAAAAATCCCAAACAGAATTCGGAAAATAGACTAAAATGTAATGCAACATGACAAACATCCAGTCAGGGGATACTGTGATATGAATTTTCAAATATTTAAGTAGGAATAGCTCCAAAATGAGCTAAGTGACAATAATAGTATTTAGTCACAGAAGACCTGGACCTAAGCACTGTTTCAGGCTGATGTTCCAGGGTTGTATATACTAAACAGGCTTGGACTAGCTAAACATTTTGCCTCCTGCCTTAATCTTTTATGTCACAACTTTTCGGGATTTTCAGTTCAACTCCTCTTGTACACTTCCAAGGCTACCAGAACTTCAGTGATTGCACTTAAAGGCCAAAACTCACTTCAACAGAGGCCACTTTAAAGGTCCAGTCCAGTTGCTACCAGTCAGCTGGGCACTCCAGTGAAAATTCTTTGTCTGCCGCTGTAACCACAAAAGAGATCAACCAACTGCCCCTTAGAGTCCACATCGTTGTCCTGGTACAAAGGGGATTAGATTCAGTATTTTGGGGCTCCTCTTAGGTCAGAGACAGCTGGTTCAGCCCTCTTCTGATCTTCTGCAAATCCAGAAAGTGTTCTGAAAGTTATTTATTAAGGGGCTACATTTATGCTTGCCACCACTTAATGGGTGCTAAGGAACTCCTAGGGACTTCCTAACCAATGGGGTAAAAGTCCTCGAGGTCAACCCTAGCCACACTTTCAGTAGTTCCTGTTTTTCCTAGTGGAAACAAGCCCAAAATGCCATGTGTCAATGCATTTTCAAGATGGCAAAACTCTTCGACCACACAAAACTTGGGCTGTGAGGGCTAGAGTGTCATAGGAAAATCGTCTGTGCTCCCCCACATGTAACATTAAATTCTAGTTTGAAGCAGGTGCCTTACCCACAATAAACCCATAGAGAGAAGTTTGACAAAATCAGGGCCCTCCACTACCAGACAGGGGATACACAAGAATTGTTTTGCATCCTGTTCTCTCCCTTTCAAGTGCACCCCAAGTGATACATATGGCTCCAGAGACCTGTCAAACAGGATTTGACAGTGTGGTGTCACAGTATTGTCACAGCCCCCACTCTGATACAGCTAAATCATCTCTTCCCATTCAGGTCAGACTATTATTCGCTCCTAAGAGCCACACCTATTCCTGGCGCAAGTACAGGCTCTGAGTTGCTGAAGAGTTAATGCAAAATATCCTCTAGTAACTTTAGGCAGGGAAAAGGTAACTTTATAAATGCTACTTTTACTTAATATTTACTATAAATCTGACCTGGCCATTGTTTGAATTTTAAATAAATATTAAAAATAGTGGTTAGAATATTTTTCTAGCTGATCCCTTTCCCAGGTCAGCAGTTGTCAGTCCTGGAGCGGTTCTTCCTTAACTTTTTGCCTTCAACCCTCCTGTTTTGCTAAGTTTGCTTTTGATGGCCTTAGGACTTTGCAAACGTTACCATTGCTAACCAGTGCTAGAGTGCTTGAACTCTCTCCTTAAAATATGGTAGAATTGGATTACACCCAATTGGCACTTTTAATGTACTTGTAAGTCCCTAGTAAAGTGATACTGCCTGTACTCAGGGCCTGTATGTAAATTCAACACTCTGCCACTCTGCTGAACTGCTGCTCTGGTGGACTGGTGCCCTGCTGGGCTGCCCTGCTGTACTCCTGCCTGGGTGAGAAGGACTGGACCCACATCTTGAACCCGGGACCACCAGAGTGACTCCAAGTCCTCATTGGCTGGCCTCCTGGCTAGAGCCTCAGGGACAGAAGGCTCCAACTACCCTGAAACCGGCACCTGGACTCTGCCTCCTGCGAGTACTACCCTACAAAGGGGTGCCACCCCAGTCCTGGACCCTTAATATTGGGCCTGAAGGTGCTCTGCAAGCTCATCTTTGGACCAAGTAAAACTGACACATATCCTCTGCTTCACTGCACAACCCCGAGCAAAACTGACACATCACCTCCGTTGTGTGGACTTTCCCGGTACAAGGACTTTGCATCACCTTCACAGCCCACCGTCTCATCAGAAGAGCCACTGCATGATGCATCCCCCATGCAGGCCCTTGCATCGCAAGCTTTTTGTCAACGCCAGCCTCAACAATGATGCAGGACTCTCCACCCCAAGTCCTGCAGGTTCTTCTGAACAAGCCAGCATGCAACGCATCTTCAACACATGATTTTGTATCACAAGCCCCTTATCAATGACCTCCTCTATGGCAACTTCTCAAAACCAACACTGGACGATGCACCTCCAACCTGAATCCTGCATTGCCTCGTCTGCACAGCGCATCCTGGACGCAGGATGCGTCGTGGATCCTGGGTGCAACTCTTTGCAACCAGGATTTAAGGTACTCTTGGCCTAACTGGGTCCCTGTAGCTGGCCCACATTCCATCGCAGTTGGCCTGAACTCGGGAAATATTTCTGATCTAGTGTGACCTGATGGTAACAACTGATGTTTTGTGGTTTTTGTCACTATTTTCACCTGAATCTTTCAAATTATGGAACTCCAGTTCTAATGATTGGATTTTTGTTATTTTGGTCTTGATTTATTTATTAAAAAGTCCTCTATTTTGGGGATGTATCTTGTGTTGTGCTTTCACCTTATTACTGTTTGAAGTACTGCATGAATACTTTACGCATTGCCTCTAAGGTATGCCTGACTGCTCTATGCCAAGTGACTACAGGGTTGAGCACAGGTTAATTTTGGGTTTTGCCTGTGTCTCAAGCTAATAAGGATTGAGACTTATATCATGATTAATTTGCATGTCTGCGTTGCAAAACTTCTGTCATGTTTGAGATTCTCTGCACTCAAGACATAGGGGCATATCAGCAAGGCCGGGCGATAATTATAACTAAGCGCACATAGCGCTAGGATAATTATCGACGGCTAACTCTTGTTCCTATCTTGGAGATAGCCTGCTATCAGCAACGCATATCTCCAATGCGATAGGAATCCAAGCGTTAGCTGGAAAACAGTGTGATTATCGCTGGAAAACCAGCGATAATCGCACTGCGACTGGCGATACCGTGCTGATAGGAGAGGGTGTTCTTAGGCATGTAATCCACCTCCCATTGGATTACATGGCTAAATCAGATTACAAGCTGGCGTAAGGAAAGTAGCGATAACCATGGTTAGCGCTTCTTTTCTTATTGCTCTGCCTGTTAGCGTGCAGCTTGATAATTGGAGAAATGTCGCTTAGCGACATTTCTCCATTTATTTCAGGGAGGAATGCCCACTTTGCATCTCATTAGAGATGCAAAGCTGGGCGTTGTTGTAACTGTCGCTAAATCAGCAAAACACGCAATAGCGTGTCTTTGCTGATAAGGCGATGAAATTATTGCAGCTTTTTCGCCCGAAAACGGACGCAAAAGTGGAGATAATTTCATAGCGCCGCCTTGATGATATGCCCAATAGTATTAAAGAGGAAAGAAGAACGACCTCATGCGCTCAGTCCTAATTTTAAATCCTATAAAGGCAATGCCAAATCCGAGGCATGATAATCAATTGTATTTTTATTACAATGCAGTCCCGTCTTGTAGCTTGCATCCTATTTTACATTCACACAATTCCTTCAATAAAAAACACATATATATTTTTTTTTAAACAACGTATTGTAATTTAATGCATTTTAAAGAAAAGTCACAACGCAGAATTTTTTTTGATGAGGTATAAAAGACATTATATCTGACATGCTGCTACTGTGTAGAATGTCGTCGTCATGTGCCATGCCTGCGAAGCTGGCATTGTAGGCGGTCATAGCGATAATTACAGTAGAAAACACCTGCATGTTTATTGAGTAAAACAATTTCATTTTTATGATTATAATATGGAGAACTCACGGCAGTGCTGAAGTCACAAGTGTGCAGTGAATCCCACGTCAGCCATTGGTACATTCAGAAACCCATGAAATATGCCCTTCACTTTCAAAAGACGCTGGGAAAACTAATGATTTGCTGCGTGTGATCCAGCATTTCACACACGAGTTGCTGCATTATTTTACAAAGGAGAGTCTGTGAAATACTGTCTGCTTCAGCAAATCTAACTTAAAATGAGCTTGAAGCTCAGAAAGGTAACACTCTCAAAATCTTCCTTTACATCAAATAATAAAATGTTATGAGTGTTGCTGCTGGCCTCCTAATCAGTCTCAATGGGGTCAATGTTGTGCACATTCAGTTTGTATTTCTTAAAGACTGTTTCTCAGACGCGGAGAACAGATGTTCTACTGCCCTGTAGACGAGATCTCTATATCAGCTTCAATGCCAAGGCCAATCAATCCCATCGTTATCCTCCATCCTCTGCGCTGGCTGCTAACCTGCTTCAGTACACAATACAACGATCATCTGTGTTTTTCATAAAATAGCTGATTTTTTTACAACATTTAAATTGTAGTTTGAATGCTGATCTTGGCCTTAGGACAACCATGATGTGAAGGAAAGTACTTTCAAAATACTACAAAAAAACCGTAGGTAATGCTGTCAAAAAATGCATCATAATACAAGACGTAAGTAAAACTCAGTGGTACTAGAGATATCACGCTTTTGCTATCAAAATGTCGGCCTATAGAATGTTGGGCGTTTGCATGCAGAACAATAATATTGTTAAAGTTGGAAATCACATTCTCCTTCTGAAAAGGTGTAACAACTTCCCTGAAAGAGAAATATAATTTATATCACCAGGCGCATCTAAATCAGCAGCTAATTGTATAAACAATATACATTTTTTGATTTGCGAAATGGGTTGTGTTATCCTTCCGTGGGATAGAATGACTACCTTCTTGCCAAGAAAGTGACCATATTTATGTCTTACACTATGGTTAAAGATGATTGGGCAGATTTACTAATATTTTGCGCTGGGTTAGCATCACAAAAGTGATGCTAACCAGCGCAAAATGTTTTTTCTTAATTTTCTTTTTAGTGTAAAATGAGCGCAGGAAGTACCCTGAAAGTAACCTCAAGCAGCTTGCAGCATTGCTGCGTTGCTTAGCGCAAAGGTGGGGTTATGTGGGTGTTCCCATGCTACCACCCATGCTTTCAGACACTAAACACTATCTAAAAACAATAGCAGACAGGGTTTCGTGCCAAAAGTTAACACCAATTGAAAGTACGGATTAAGACGAGAAACAGTTTTATTTCTCCTTTCTTTCCCAACTGTTCTGTGCAGGACACATCCAAAATAGCAAAAGTTTTAGGGCGTTTCGACCTATAGTATTTTGTACAGGAAGGGTAGCCTTCCTGTACAAAACCTATAATAGGCTCAGGCACACACCCTAGCGCTATGGCACTAAGGTATGTGACTGGCTCACGGCAGCTACAATCAGCGTGGGTGCTAACCGGAGAGGGGAGGAGAGAGCCATAGCCCTGTAGATAAGGCGCTCTTCTCCCTTTCTGTAACACAATGCAGTGAAGCCCAGCATTTCTGGCTGCTGCGCTCCCTGACCTTTTTGTAAATGTGGGTCGATGTATGTGTGTGTGTGTGTATGTGTGTCAGAGAGAGAGATATAGAGTGAGAGAAAGAGAGAGAGATGTTTGTGTAATTGGTCCTATTTCTGTATCATTTTCCGATGGGTATTCATTATTCTCCTGGCTTTCTATGTATCTCTCCATTGCTATCTTGTGCAATTTCACTTGTTCTCATAAGGAAGCCCAGGTGATGGTGGCGGCCTCAGAAACATAAATTTATTGTTCTCAACATCACTTTCCATTCCTTAAATGGATGTGACTTGCGATCCATGTAATATTTGCATTATGGTTGGACAATCATTGTCCTAGGTATGAAGGAGTGATTGTGCAAGTAGAGATTGAATAATACTTGCTGACATGGATTGCTTCTTATTTGCTTGTTTGAATTACCCATGTGTTTACTTGTGAACGCACGTTAGGAACAATGGTCAAGTGGACTGGCATCATTGGGATAAGTTATCATTCAAGGCACACTGTCGGCGGTATGGCAATCCAGTTCAGGTCATGGGCTGTTTAGTCAGATATTTGTTGTGATGTAATTTGCATCACGGATGATTATAGAATTAAATATTCTTGTAGTTTCCTAGGTCTGTACTGGAGTTCCATTACTGTAGGTTAACACAGTTGTATGTTAGTACTGTTTGCCACAGCGGTGCAAATAGTAAAAAGTTAAACCTTCATCTTATACATATTCGTCAGAGCTTTTCAGAAAGTTTCATAATCTCATAAAGTTGGGGAAAGTTACGGCCAGGAAATCTCAAATTCATCTAGCTGGTGTTCACTGGCCACAACTATGCTACATCAATCTACAGGGGCGTTACTTTGAGATTGGGTGAGTGTGAGCTTCAGATTTCCCGACAATCAAATTGGCATATAATGTAATACAGTATATGACAAGCAGAGGACATGGGAGAAAATGTGATTGGCTTAAGAGGAAGTGAAAACAGAGAGAAATGCAGATTGGTAGGAGTACTAAGTGGCGTATTAGCATGGCGGGCGGATAGCCACCGCCCTACTGGCGGTGTAGATCCGCCTGCCCGCCAAAACATCCCACCAAACGGCCATTTACCCCCCACCACTGTAGCATGGCAGGGGCACCGTGGCCGATGGAAAGACCGTCCACCGCTAGGCAATGGTTATGATTGCCTGCCGGGCGGAAAAAGTACATAATATGGTGGCGGTGCCTTGCAATCACTGCCATCCATATTATGATGATGGCGGTGGAAAGCCTTTCCATGGCGGAAACTCGGCAGAAAGGCAAGCAGAGTTTACTTTGGGGACATGTTGCAGGCCCTCGGGGGTGTGGGGGGTGGGGGGCTGCACTTGGGGGGTACCCATGGTACCCCCCTACATTGGCATTCACAAGGTTGCAGGTACCACACGGTGCCTGTCACGTTGTGCATGCCAATGCACAACATGCATTTTCAACATTGTTGGCGGGTGCTGCTTACTGCACCGCCTGCCTCAATGTTGAATATGCGGGATGCGACCGCCATGGTGGTGGTCGCATCCTAATTGGCAGTGCGGGACTGCCGCAGCACTGGCGGGCGGTCCCAGCAGATATCCTACTGGGGGCCTAAGTGAGAGAAACAATATTTTGTAAAATAATCAACATTTTTTAGGGTTTTCATAATAGAGATGAGATAGAGTGTGTGTGATTTGTCAGTGTTTGCATGCAAAAATCCCAGATGAAATCCAGCACCATACCCAACTGAATATACCTGTACCCAACTATCCATCAGAAAATGTATTTATTTGGTGTTAGGTGTGTAGCACCCCAAGCACCCTCCCTGAAGCTAGATCCCTGACAATCTAGGTTGATCGATAGACATAAGGCCCATACAGAAATTATGAAAACATGCATCGCTTACTGTGATGGGATTGGCTTTGAATTGTGTTTTTGGGAAATTAATATCAGATTATCTTTTATAACAAGGGAGTCACTAAATTCCGGAAATTCTGGTAGAAGACTGCCACCAGATTTAGACATCCCTACCTGCTTGGCAGGAACGTCTTCACCTTTAGAATAAGTAAAGCTAACACATTTTTAATTTCCTTATCTTTCACTAAGGTACCTACATTTAAAAGTCCTAAAATATTCTTGGGGTGTATTTTAAAAAAAAAAAAAATCTTTTTATTAAAAGCATCAGTAAAATTACATTACAGAAGGTCTGTCATATCCGCCGAGCACACATCAGGGGTCACAGGATTAACAAAACTTATGATTGCAAAGGAACTTCACAGGGAGGGCGGATCATCAATATCAGCATTTAGGGGTGGTGTACAAATATCCCCTCTGTAACTGTTCCAGGGCCCCCATACCAGTGACCATTTGCGGGGACATCCCCTCGTGAGGTATGTAGTCTTTTCCCTAAACATACACCAATCTAAATTCTTTTCCCACACTTCCAGATTGGGAGATTGTGCAGCTCCCCACATTTGGGCTATATTTCGTCTGGCAATTATATAACCCAGGGTAGCCCATTGTATTAGTGAGGTGTTTAGGTCAGTAGGTTCCCATATGTTAAGAAAGCACCTCCACACCTCTGGTAGTAGGGAGATCCTCAGTACTTTGTGCATTATGTCATGTATGTTGCGCCAATATGTGGCGATGTGCTCACACTCCTTGATAATATGGATAAAAGTCCCAACGAGACCACAATGTCGTTTGCACAATCCCGTGTCTGAGATACCCATATGTACCAGCCGGGGTCCTGTGAGGTAGATCGTGTGTACAATTTTAAGTTGAACTAATCTCAAGCGAGCTGGAATTGCAACTTCTTTTGGGGAGGACCTTGCTATCTGCCATCCTCTTATCTAGCTCTATCCCATCCTGCCTCCATTTGTCCCTTAACGCCTCAAGGGGTTCAGAACCGTGGTTAACCAGTTTTTTATATATCAGGGAGATCGTTTTGTCAGGAAGGTGTTCGTCTGATGTCCTATCTTCAAGCGGTGAGGCCTCTAGGGGCTCTGTCTGCTCGGGTACTGCTGAGAGAAAGGAGTGACTAAACTGGTCATAACAAAAGTATTCGGAATTTGCTAGCTTATACTCCACTTGCATTTCCTCAAATGATTTAATTTTCCCCTTTCCCCAAATATCTTTAACCGTAGAAATCCCTGTTAGGTCCCATTTATCGAAACCTTTTGTCTTCCAGAGCTTGCCAAGTTTTTCGGAGTCCCACAGTGAGGTGGCCATGGTCAGTTTATTTTTCCAGCCCAATGAACTCGTGACATTATGCCAGATCTGAACCGAATGCTTCGTTGTCCCAGTTAATGCCAATTTTATTCGGCCGAGAGTACAAGGCTCTGCTATACCTACCCCCGGGAAGAACCAATTTATCCATTGCATATCCAGGGTCATCAACCCGGCCATATGTTCCGTGGTTAATAGCCGCTAGTTGGGAGGCCCAGTACTATCTTTTGATATCTGGGAGAGCGATACCTCCGCCATACAAAGAAAATGTTAATTTGTGTAAAGCAATGCGGGGCCTGCCCTCCCACCATAGGCTCCGCTGCATACTCTCGATCTCACGAAAGTATCTCAGTGGCACCACATCCAAGGTATTCTGCAGAGCATAAAGAAACTGAGGAAGAGACATTATTTTAAAAAGAGCTGCTCTACGCAACAATGAAAGGGGAAGCTTCCTCCAGTTGGAAATATCACTCTTGAGCCTCTGCAAAGGGGGGAGGTGATTTCGGGAATACCTAACCGAGGGATCTAAAGAGACAAAGATTCCCAGGTATTTGAACCCTTCTGTATTGAACTGTATAGGACAGTGTCACGGAGGGACTGGAGGGTCTCTGTTCAATACAAACAACAAGGATTTCTCCCAGTTGATTGAAAGTCCTGAATTTCTCCCGAATGAGGCAAGGACATCGAAGATAACAATAAGGGATTTATGGGGAGAGGTCAAATAGAGTAGTATGTCATTCGCATATAAGGATATGTGGTCCTCCCATTCAGGGACCACTGTAAACCGTTAATCAAGGGTTCCCAGCGTATCCAAGCGACAAGAGGTTCCAGAGCCAATGCAAAAAGAAGGGGGGACAGCGGGCAACCTTGACGGGTGCCCTGCCCCAGCAAATAGGAAGCCGAAGCTTTGTTATTTACAAACACTTGAGCGAGCGGCTCTGAGAACAGTAGACATATCCATCCGATGAATTCGGGGCCAAACCCAAACTTGGCCAGAACTGCCCATAAATAAGACCATCCGATCGTGTCAAAGGCCATTGCCGCGTCAAGTGACGCAATTATGGCTGGTTTCCGCAAAGTGTGAGCTCTGGCCGATACCCCATGCAGTCTACGCAGGTTTAAGGCCGTATTCCTATGGAGCATAAAGCCCGATTGGTCGGGGTGGACTAAGTCACTGATGACTTTTACCAGTCTTTTCGCCAGAATCTTGGCCAGCATCTTCGGTTCGGCGTTTAAAAGAGAGATAGGCCTGTATGAAGAACAGCTCGTTTTGACCTTGCCCTCCTTATGAATCACCACTATCGTAGCGACCCTTTGATCTCTAGGGAGAACACCCCTGCCTCTGGATTCCACAAAAAATTCCCTCAGATAAGGCACTAGTTTGTCTGGTTTGAGTTTATACAGTTCAATGGGGAGCCCGTTGGGACCCAGCGCCTTTCCGGAGTTTAATGAACGGATGGCCTGGACAATTTCATCAGTTGTTAGCGCACTATCCACGAGCTTTCGATCTTCAGGGGAAAGATACAAGAGTTGTATGTCCCGGAGTAGCTGATGGGGGTCAGCTTCCAAGCGAGGGGAGACTGCCCGGAAGGGGTCAGCGAATGTATCCACTATATCCTGTGGGTCAGTATGTTGTATACCTTCCTCCGCTAGAAGTTCTGGGACTAGACGCGAGGCCCAGTCTTTCTTATCAAGCCAAGCGATAAGCTTCCCTGCCTTGTCCCCCAAGTCGTAAAGCTTGCCCTGCTGCTCCCTACCAAGAGCCTTAGCCCTCTCAGTGACCAATGCTTTGTAATTGTGTTGTTTCAGTCTCAAATGGTGAAGTTTAGTTTGAGTTACCCCCAGTTCCAATTCCCCTTCTAATATACCAATTTCAGTCTCCAACTCCACCACCTCTTTCTGTCTCTCTTTTTTAGAGCCAGCTATCAGAGACAAAGCTTGACCCCTGATTACAGTTTTAAAGGCCTGCCATAAGGACCCGGAAGAGGACACAGATCCCAAATTGTTAGAAAAGTAGTCCTCTAACGTTACGATGAGATCTTTGCGAATTGTGGGATTGCGCAGATACCACTGATTTATCGGGGCCACCCTACCCGCTGTACCACGAGCTAAAACTATGTGGATGCACAGTGGAGAATGGTCTGAAATGCCTCTAGCTAAGTGTAAAGCCTCTGTGATGTAGGATGCTTGTGCGGCAGGGACCAGACAATAGTCTAGTCGCGAGAGGCTATTATGTGCTCCAGAGTGGAAAGTGTACTGATTTTGATCTGGGTGGAGTAACCTCCAAGCGTCAACTAGGCCCATTGCGTCTATAAAGTCTGGTAGTCACCGCATTGCCAGTCCCGTCTCCCATGGGGGATACCTGTCCACCATACCAGAGACGACTGCATTAAAGTCGCCCCTCAAGAGTAAAAGTCCCTCAGGGAGCGAGAGCAAGAGCGTCCCTAAATCTGCCAGCGTTGTGCCCTGTAACCCCGGAGGAACGTAGACCGACAAAAAGGTTATGCATTGACCCTCCCATGTGCCCGTGACACCAATATATCTGTCACTCCCATCTTCCCATGTGATAGTGATTGCCAATGGGAATGTTTGACGAATCAGAATGCCCACACCTCTGGAGCCCGACGTGAACCCTGAGTGTGCAATGAAGTTGTATCCCATTCTGTGTAGTGCTTTGAATGAGTTTCCCACAAGAAACGTCTCTTGAAGCAGGACCATGTCTGGCGCCTGTCTCTTGAGAAACTGAAGTACCACACTCCATTTAATTTTGTCCCCCAGCCCGTTAACGTTCCAACTCAGCACCTTTACTTCTCTTCCCTCCATCGTCTACCCGGTACAGTCAGCAAACCCCTGCATTTTGTCTATTGAACCAAATCATTGTGCTGATGCTACCAACAATCCACTCAACTAATAAACTAAACATTACCTGCCAACAGCCCCCCACCCCACTGCCCTGCCCACTCGACTCCAAACTGCCCACTGAAAAATGCAGAGTGCCTGCCATTCCAAAAAATTCAAGAAAGAAAAATGGAGAAGGTTCAGCCTCACCTCCCCACCCCCGAACAACTAGATCCCCACTGAGCCCCACAACCCACCACCCTGCCAATCTCACGGAAAGTCATGCAGCAGCCCGGAGGCTTTACAGTCACTGACATCTGGCAAATCCGGGTCAAACCAGGGGGCAAAAAAACATCTTATTCTTGTTCCACCGTCGCCTGCTCTTCCAATCTGTCAGGAGTTCCCGGGCCATCTCGAGGAAGAGTGTCCATCCAATTGGCCACAGTGTCTGGGGTGTCAAAAAAACAGGTTTGCCCGCTGGCTTCCACACGCAAACGTGCTGGGAACATCATGGCGTATTTCAGCCCCCTGTCTCTCAGTTTCTTCTTGACAGCTAAAATGTTGTGACGCTGCTTCTGGACCGCCTGTATAAAATCCGGGAAAAAGGAGAGGACAGCGTACTCATATTGGATGGGGCCCCCGGTCCTCGCCGCCTGCAGGATTGTGTCTCTGTCCCTAAAATTCAAGACTCTGGCGATCATGGGGTGTAGTGGGGCCCCAGGCCTCGGTCTCCCCCCTGGGACTCTATGGGACCGTTCAATAGTGAAAAAGTTACTCAGGCCTTTGGGTTGGAGAGACTTGAGGACGAGATTCTCCACAAATAAGTCTGGGGCGGCGCCCTCTGACCTCTCAGGCACCCCAAGATACGGACGTTATTTCTCCGGGCCCTTCCTTCATATTCATCCAGCTTGCGCTCCGCCAGTTCCTGTGAGGATTTAAGAGCACGCATGTCCTGTTGCAGCTGAGACACGTTGTCTACTAAGCTGGCCGTCTTGATGTCAAGTGACTTGACTTTCTCGTTAACCCTGGGAAGGTCCGCTCTTATTAGATTAACTTCAATAGACAATGTGTCCAGTTTGGAGTTCAAAGACACCATTTGCTGTCCCAGGGAGGACTTAGTACTGCCTATGGCTGCCATGACATCATGTAGCATGATGTCAGCCTCTGGATCTGGGGACCCCTTGGCGGAGACAGCAGAGGACCCCGAGCCAGAAGGTGAGCCCTTCGGTAAAGTGTACCGGTCCAATTTATTAGATTAAACTGTCTTCGGGGCCCTCAGACCCCTGGAAGAATGTCTCTCTCCATCTGGCTTGGACGCCATCTTCCGTGGCGCTCACTACACCGCCCGGTCACCAGCCCGACCACTCGGCGCCAGAAACTCCAATACTCCAAGTGCTCCGTAACAGGCCTCTCCCAATCAGGGTCTCCAAGCGAGCCTTTCACCAGTGGAGGACCTCCATGTCAAACACTGTTTAGTTCAGTTGGCAGTCACTGGCTCCGAGACATATCCCTTGCCATCACTCCTCCTTAGGGCCACTGCAGATTTCAGCTCCGGGTGCAACGCAGATCTTTTTGCTGCTCCCCATGGGGGGGGGAGTAGTAGCCTCCCCTCAGTCACTTGGCCGCAAATAACTCTGTTACCACTGTTGGACATGGAAGCAAGTGTCCTCGACCTCACCGGGGATGTCTCCCAGCTTCGCTTGGACGCGTTTGAAAATCGACTGGTGACCGCTCACAGGGGAAGAGTCCTGGGGGGTGGCCCACAGTGTGTTGCCCCTATCATGCCTACCCCCACCAAAATCCAGAGCTTTGCCGACTTCTGGGCTCCACCAGCACCACAATTCGCTGTCCGGAGGGGGGCAGGGGTCCCGCAGTACTGCTGGTGTTATCCCCAGGGGGGGGCACAGCGTGACCCCAGCCCACATCTACCTCCGGCCAAGGCCAAACCGCTCCGCAGCAGCCTCTGCCGAAATCTGGAGCTTCACCGACCTCTGTGGCCCCCCAGAGCCACAATTCACCGTCTGCAGGGGGGCAGGGTTCCCACAATATCGCTGATGTCGTTCGCGGCCGCCACCACTTGCAAGCTCCCATTCGAGGGGACCCGACCGGTGACTTCCGGCTTGGATCCCCGCTGTTGTTCACCTCAGGAGCGGGTGGCTTGTTTACCCGAGCTCCCGACTCCGATACAGGCCCAGAATCGAGACGGGCCTATCTCCGGTTCCAGGGTACGCAGGATCTCCGGGGTCAACTCAAAATGTTCCGCAAGGCCTCCGGTGTCAGTTTCGGGGCCCGGGGGTCAGGATAGGCTTCAGGATATTAGGGCCGGCGGGCAGACTTAGCAGAGCCGGGAGCTTAAGTGGCCATTTTCTTCAGGCGTGTCGCTCCTTCCCCCTTGGGGTGTATTTTGAATAACTTTTCGAACAGTATTTTTACGAGCAGAAACTAATTTTACAAACTGACCTATAAACTAATACGTTGGTTTGTAAAATCCAGAATTATATAGAGTCACATTCCAACTGACTTCATGAATATTAGTTAGATTAGTCTCAAACTACCATTCTTTACCATTGGAGGCCAACAGCAGATCACCATGCCTGATTGCTTTTAAGTAAAGCAAGCTTTTTTTTCTTTTACCTGCAGCACGTTTTCCTTAAAGGGAATCAGGCTGCATTTATAGAGAAAAGCTTTTATTTCCTCTTTTTTGAGAATTGGCACAAAGAGGAGGGCATTCTCTTTTGAAGGTGAGATGCCACTCCCTTCTGAGTCAGTAAATTTGAAATGTGTGTGGCCAGATTTAGGTAGCAAAGCATCATCACACAGCACAACAATACAGTATTTTAAAGGGAATACTACCATTCCCTTTCCAGATAGCAGAGCAATATCAATTCACAATCCCATTTTAAGAGATGGTAAAACATTTTTGCCTCCTAAAATAGAATTAGTACATAAAAAGATTCACTTTTGAGGTTGCTAATTCCGAATTGGGGCATTGCGATCCTAAAAATGCTTAGTACATCTGGCCTATTCTCCTGTACATTGGCCAAGCCATATTCATAGAAACTAGAACATTAACAACTGTAGACTGTAAACTTCTTCTAAATTCATCTGGCCCTTTATCCTTTCCGTTGACCAAGCCATTTTAATAGGAACTAACAAATGGGCAACTGACAACTGCATAGTATTCACTCTCCACGATTATATTGACTGATTTTCTTCACTAAATAAGACAGTTCCTTTCATTGTTTTGGAATCCAATTTTCAGCCCACTGCAATTTTCTATTTATAAGGTTACTGGTACTGATTCTTTTGAGATCATGAGTTCACTTTGACAGTCTTTCACAAAATGTCTTGATTTACCAGTCTAACAACAGAAAGAGGGTGCGCGGCAGACCAAGATCCTGCACATCCAGTCCTTATGTACTGTATATTCTGGGGTGGTGCAATCACTTCCCACACCCGCTGTCCAGAGGTGTCAGAAACCGTTGTTTTTTCAAAGAGAAAGAAGGTGCACACTGTTAGAACTGGGGGTCCCTTGCTTCTAGTCAGGGTAAGGAGGAAAACCCCTGCTCACCCCCTTGGTAGCTTGGAACAAGCAGTCAAGGCTAATCAAAGGCAATATGTAAAGTATTTGTACCAACACTCACAGTAACTCAGTGAAAACACCACAAACTGACTCCACAACGGTTTATAAAAATAAAGGTATTTTAATCTAAACTACACAAGACCAAAATGACAAAAATCCAACATACACAGTGCTAGATTATGGTTGCAAAAGAGTTCTTAAAGTTGCGATAAAATAATCCACAGTTGCGTGAAAAGTTCACAGTTGTGTCACGTTTAGCCAACAGTACCTTTAGGTGCGACTAAGTTCCAAAACAGAAGCTGGTGCGGTGGAAAACAAGCGATGCGTCACTCCTGAGACATTGGGGAGGCGATGCGACAACCCCACTGGATGTAGCGGGCATGATGTGGTGACTCTGGTCTGTATGGGGAGGGAGGCGATACCTTGTATGGATTCCGGTGCGGAGGTTCCGTAGTGAAAAAGCTTGCAAAGGCACGATGCGATGATCTTTGGGGGCTGCGGCGATCTCCGGTGCGACGATGCGCGGTCCAGTGGCGATCTTCCTCTCGCAGCTCCTTGATGCGGTGGCTCTGCGATGATGTTCGCAGCGATGTGATGCCGTCCACAAGCAAGCTGTGTGACGATCTCACCCAGTGACGACAGGCTCTGCGTCCATAGCAGCGATGGTAATCTTCCCGCACCGGCATGGTGCGTCCCGCAAATGAAGGATGCGACGACTCTGGCAGCGGCAACAGGCGCTGCGATGATCTCAGTCTTCGTAATGGCAGGAATTGCCTCGCATTGACGGGGTTGCGCTCCGCAAGCAAGCAATGCGATAAAACTTGCAGAAAGTCTTTAAAATCTTGGTTTCCAACTTCCCAATACAGGTACATCTTCCAGAGGCACCACAACTGGCCCAAGCACTCTAGGAAGGACAGAACTCTCTCAGCAGAGTTCAGGGAAGCTGGGGGTGAAGTCCTTTTGTTCCTGCGACGTCTTAACAGGGAGCCAGCTCTTCTCAGTCCCTTGGAGATTCCTTCAAGTAAGGGGACACAGCACAAAGCAAAGTCCTTCCCCTCGCCTTGGCAGCAAAGCAACAGCAGGTCAGTCCAGCAGAGCAACAGCAGGACAGTCTTCCTTCTTCAGTTTCAGCTTTCTCCTTGGCAGAGGTTCCTTCTTGATTCCAGGATGATCTAATTTTCTGTAGTCTGGGTTCCTGTACTTATACCCCTAAAAGTGTTTGTTCCCTTTGTGCAGGAGGGCTCTAAGCCTGGTCTGGGTGTTCCTTGAGCACTTTTTTTCCTGGCCTCTCCTTTCCTTTCAGGGAGAGGGGCAGGGTCATCAGCCGTCCAGCAGGAGGTGGAGTCAGCATTGTGGGAGGCAGGCACAGCCGTATTCAGGCCCATGTGCTATCCCCTCCCACCACTCAAGATGCAGATGCAATCATTCAGCCTAGGGTTGACTCAGCCAGCCTCCTGGGGACTCCCAGCCTCTGTCACTTTCAAACCAGACAGTCAATTCACAAACAGGCCAAGGCCCACAGAAAGGTCAGACAAGAGAACTGCAACTTTCTAAAAAGTGCTGTTGTCAAACACAGGATTTAAAAACCACCTTTCCTAAAATATGTGTTATTAAATTCTGAGTTCAGGGATACCAGACTTTTATGTCCTATCTTGCTCCTATGGGAATATATGCTGGTAGCCACTGTAGCCAGCATTCCCTATGATATCTTAAGGGGCAAGATAGCCTTACAGTAGTGAAAAACGAAAATGGCTGTAATTCACTACCAGAGCATGTCACCTGCACTAGTACATGCTCTACCTTTCACATACACTGCACTCTGCCCAAGGGGGTACCTTGGGCCTTCCATAGGGGTGACCAATGTGTACAGAAAGGGAAGGGTTAGGCCTGGTCAGTGGGGACACTGACCAGGAGGACATGGCAGTTTACAGACTGCACACAGGCACTGCGGTGGCAGGCCTGAGAGACCATTTTAGGGTTACTCAAGTGGGTGGCTCAATCAGCGCTGCAGGACCGCTAGTAGCGTTTGTATCATCAGCCCTGGCACACTCAGTGCACTTTACTAGGGACTTCTTGGTGATACACATATAATTACAATAACAATTTACACAGAGAGCATATGTACTTTAGCACTGATCAGCAGTGGTAAAGTGCCCAGAGTCCTATTGCCAACAACCACAGGTCAGGGAAAATAAGGAAGGAAGAAGCAAAAAGTTAGGGGATAACCCTGCCAAAAGGGCCATTTCCAACACAACTCCCTTCCAGCCTAAAGCCAGGGTAGACCAAACGATACCTCGATGGGATTCCCTGCTTAAGGCGATAGAACACGGAAACTGGCCCAAGCAACAGGGCACTATTCCTGTTCTACGCCGTCCTAAACCCAGTTGGATCACTCTATCCATACTCTCAAGGTCCACAATGCCAATCCATGTGGAACCCTTCTCCTCACCTGTGGACACCACCTGTGTAGGACCTAACCTTAACTTACTCACAGGTGTGTCCCAACATAGTGGCCACCAACACTGATCAGGGATAAGACCCAGGTCTTATGCCTCTCAGAGCTCTCAACACCCTGGGTCATCAGAGGGTGGGGGCAGTAGCCCCAGGTGCTTGTCACCCTTTGTCCACCCTCCCTCCTGTCAGGTCAGGTCTGACATCCTGGCACTGACCCACCAGTCCCGGACCTGTATCCGGCAGCTGGACAGGAGGCTGGGGTGGGCTTCCCCACACCCTGTTCTCCTCTTCGTTGGGACCCTGTACCTTGCCACCTGGAGCTGTACCCCCTTCTAGAATAGTCAGGGTACCTGTGGCAGGTGGCCCGCACCATTCACCCACCAATTCAGGGGTTCTATCCTGCAACTGGGATTCTGGATCAGGGGGGACACCCCAGACCTGGCCCTCCAACCTAGGCTCTAAAGCCTCCAGGTCAGGCAACGCCTGAACCTGGCTTCCCAACCCAGGGGCCAACCCCTGCGGTTGAACACTTGCCCGGTGCACCAGGACTTCACTAACAGATGTGCCCACACTGGTAGACAGTACCCACCTGGCCAACACAATGATTTAGCCCAGTCCACCCCCAGGGTGTGACTCCTGCACCCCCTCCAGGGGCAACCCTGAGACACCATCTTAGGGCTTCTCATGTGGGTGGCACAATAAGCGCTGCAGGCCCACTAGTAGCATTTGTATCACCAGCCCTGGCACACTCAGTGCACTTTACTAGGGACTTCTTAGTGATACAAATATGCCAATCATGGATAACCAATTACAATAACAATTTACACAGAGAGCATATGTACTTCAGCACTGATCAGCAGTGGTAAAGTGCCCAGTGTCCTATTGCCAACAACCACAGGTCAGGGAAAATAAGGGAGGAAGAAGCAAAAAGTTTGGGGATAACCCTGGAAAAAAGGCCATTTCCAACACACACTATGCAGAGTCAAGAGGCAGCAGTCAAAATATTTTCCAAAAGAACTTCTTTTTACTTCAATAAATCTTTAAAACTGGCCCACAGCCAACACGTTTCGTTCCTGTTTTTTGCCAGTGGGGCTGTAATTTCATAGACAAGACATAACTTTAGAACCACATTGACTAACATTTAACAGACATTTAAAGAAAACCGACATTCCAGAAACATGTAAAGAGGCATCTCACAATTAATAATAACACTGACCAATAATTACATACTATACACCATTATATGCAATATTAAACCCCAAAATAACAATCAAACCCCAAGAAAAAGAAAAGGAAGCAGCTGAGAGAAATCAAGACACCATATGTAAACCACAAGTATCAAAAATAAATAGGACCCTATAACATTCTTATACAGGAAAAAACACATAATAAATAACCTATAGTAGCATAAAAAGTTCCTATATCTAATACAAAAAGATCTGTATACAATTTCATACTGAACTAGAAAGACAATAAAATATTCCTACAAATGTCCATGTAAATAGCACCTTATTTTAGCAGTGATAAACGGTTAGACTCTAGTGTCTATTAGCACAAGACTGGAAAACTATAATAAATGATCAAGTAAATAGGACATCGTCCCTAGACGGCCATAATATAACAAAATACTATACTCCAATCAAGTACAGGATATATTGCAAAAGTTGCATATTAATGAATAAGGACTTAAAGGAAAGATGCAAAGACTGAAAGAAATCTAATCTCACTTTTTTATATAAGGGATTTGAGCAGAAATAACAACAATTAGCAATTTCACTAGTAGCATGTGTTTCCAACCTGTGAGGAGAGAATGAGAATAATACAGACGATTTAAAAACTAAATGGCCGGAAAGCGTTTCCAATAAGTTCATAAAACATAAATGAGAACTATGAAAGTGAAACCAAGAAACAATATATATATATATATTAAATTGACCTTAGGGAAATAGCATATATTGCAAAAACTGGATTTTTAGTAAAGGGGAATGTCATCAATGAGACAAAGATAGGTTATTGGATATAAACCCAATACACTTAAAGTGGACTCACCTAATATATAACAACTATCCTTTTCAGTAGGAGAATTCCAAAAGGCACAGTAATATAGGTGCAACCCATCTCAGGTGGCGAGATTGTGTAACTGTTCTTTGACAAAGGGGAGCAAGAGAAAGAAAGAGAGAAGAGAGAAAGTGTGAATATTAGCCCAAGTAAATGAACACGTACGGGCCCCACAATGAGAGATCCATGTCTGTATCTAAGTAGAAAAGAGCAGCCAACCTCAGGTATATGTATTGTAAAATAAAGCGGGCACAGTTAGCATTCATGAGGCGAATGAATAATGTTAAAGGTTATGCCGACGCTTAAAGCCCCATAGGCTCGGTGAATGAGACCGGCAAACCACAGATCACAAAGTGTGATCGGTCGATCTCTATCCCCTCGTGCTATAAAAGAGTTGGAAATTAAAAGTTACCAATAAAGTCGCCCACAGTCATACCCAGTATGAAAGGTCCTCGTGACCAATGCTACGCTCCGTCAATAGACCAAGGTGTAGCCCTGCAAGTGGACGCTGCGTTCTCAATCGCCTGTTGTTAAAGGGAGCGCCCAATGCCCATTCCCAAATTGTCCCAGTAACAAACAGTCAACAAGCATTTGCAATGCAATAGGTCTCGCAGCATTAAAGTTTGAGTTATTGGCAATGTATATGACAATGTGTTGCATGGATTTTTTTGCAAAGTCTGTATTGGCTCAATCCAAATAACAGACTTAAATGTCCACTACTCAAATTAATTTCATATTTCACTATACTAATTCACCACTATACTTTATGGGTTCCGGAGTAGCGTGCTACTTTCCGAAAAAGGCACTTCAACACCTTATCAGGGGTAGCAAGCGCTATATAAAGGCAAACCTTTTTACCTCTTCTACCCTTTCACTATTCTTCTCATTCCAAATAACTGACCTAACATATCCATCACTCAAATCACTTTCACATTTCTCTACTAATTCACCACTAATCCTTTTTGGGTGGCGGAGTAGCGTGCTACGTGCCGAAAAAGCGCTTTGGCGCGCCATCAGGGGTAGTAAGCCCTCTATAAATGCAATTACAATACAATTACAATACAATAACACCTGAGCAACTGGTCTTTATTTTTTAGGGGATACTGAGGTTGGTCCTGGAGGATCTTAGATGCTTCCTCCTACAGCTAAAGGTAGACTAGATAAACAAGGTCAATACAATGAGCACAATTCTTTATCTATAACAAAAAACAGCTACTTTGCGTGAAGGTGCCCTTTAAAAATACATGCAATCATGTTACTTACTTGTGTGTAGACACACACACGTATTCAGAGTCGCACACGCGGGATCTGCAGTAGTTTCTTAAAAGCGGTACGGTTTTCAGTCGCAATAACTTCACGAGTGTGCCCTTATGCTTGCGTTTACCCTGGTCCGCGCTGTATTAAGTATAAAGACAAACACCCTCGAGCGCACACACATGGATACACACTGACACACGCACACACACTAACAGAGACACAAGCACACAATACGCATATATACTGACAAAGGCACAAAGACAGGCACACACAGACACCTGCACACACGCACCAGTACCTGTTGGGGATCAGCTGGTGGTGTTTCCACGCGGGTCCTGCACGTTCCTCACTGGTGCACAGGAGGGTTTGCCCATATATACCGTGCATCGTGTGTTGACACAGCCCTTTCTCTGCACAGTGTAGTATACAAATGGCCATTGTGCTGGGAGTGTGCTTTCTTCCTTCCAACAATGCACCTGCCCCGTTCTCTCCGAGTAAACACCGCCTGAGTGCTACTTTTGTTACCGCCTTGAGACCTCAGGCCTTCTCTCCAGGGGCCAGTATGCTGCAGACAAATGACACCCCTGCTGCTTGTGCACTCCCAGACAAAGGGGGAGGCTCACCTTACTGTTCACTGAAGCCTCGAGACACTGCGCCTGCTAGCAGCACTAAGATGTTCATCCTTCCGAGGACGATAAAAGTTTTACAATTATTTAAAATAAAAAAAAGAACAGCTACTTTGCAAAAGGTGTGCTTTAAAACTACATGCAATTTATGTTGCTTACATGTGTGTAGACACACACACACGTATTCAGAGTCGCCCACACGAGATCTGCAGCACTTTCGTAAAACCAGTACGGTTTTCAGTCGCAATAACTTCACGAGTGCGCCCTTATGCTTGCGTTTTTACCCTGGTCCGCGCTGTATTAAGTATAAAGACAAACACCCTCGAGCGCACACACATGGATACACACTGACACACGCACACACACTAACAGAGACACAAGCACACAATACGCATATATACTGACAAAGGCACAAAGACAGGCACACACAGACACCTGCACACACGCACCAGTACCTGTTGGGGATCAGCTGGTGGTGTTTCCACGCGGGTCCTGCACGTTCCTCACTGGTGCACAGGAGGGTTTGCCCATATATACCGTGCATCGTGTGTTGACACAGCCCTTTCTCTGCACAGTGTAGTATACAAATGGCCATTGTGCTGGGAGTGTGCTTTCTTCCTTCCAACAATGCACCTGCCCCGTTCTCTCCGAGTAAACACCGCCTGAGTGCTACTTTTGTTACCGCCTTGAGACCTCAGGCCTTCTCTCCAGGGGCCAGTATGCTGCAGACAAATGACACCCCTGCTGCTTGTGCACTCCCAGACAAAGGGGGAGGCTCACCTTACTGTTCACTGAAGCCTCGAGACACTGCGCCTGCTAGCAGCACTAAGATGTTCATCCTTCCGAGGACGATAAAAGTTTTACAATTATTTAAAATAAAAAAAAGAACAGCTACTTTGCAAAAGGTGTGCTTTAAAACTACATGCAATTTATGTTGCTTACATGTGTGTAGACACACACACACGTATTCAGAGTCGCCCACACGAGATCTGCAGCACTTTCGTAAAACCAGTACGGTTTTCAGTCGCAATAACTTCACGAGTGCGCCCTTATGCTTGCGTTTTTACCCTGGTCCGCGCTGTATTAAGTATAAAGACAAACACCCTCGAGTGCACACACATGGATACACACACTGACACACGCACACACACTGACTGAGACACACGCACACAATACCATACACACTGACAAAGGCACACAGACAGGCACACACAGAGACACACACAGACACGTGCACACACTCACCAGTACCTGTTGGGAATCAGTTCCTGGTGTCCACAGGCTGGTCTGTGTAGCGCCTGCTAGCAGCGAGCAGAGGCGCTGTGTGCGACGCTACACAACGAGGGCACAGCACACGTCATCACCCCGGCAGCCTTTCTGCTGCTTGTGTGCTTCCTGAAAAGGAAGAGGCTCACCTTACTGTTCACTGAAGCTTCGAGGCACTGCGCCTGCTATCAGTGTGATTGATGCGCTCCATCAATATGTATATACTGGCCACAGCTCGGTGTTCGTTGAATGGAGGCGCAAGCATGCAATATGGCATAAACGTACGCAGAGACTGATGCAACTTAAGAACCAGCAACAGGAAGGAGGGGGCCACTCAGGGAAGCTGTTATCAGCGCCACGCGTCTCTCTGCGGACTCCCCCTGCATTCCAGAGAGGCGCGCAACGCGATCCGGACTGCCATGCAATGCTGTACAGACAAGACCTGGCTGCGCGCACAACGTTATCCTATGGGAAAATGCTGCGCGCGGCCAGGTCTTGTATCACTTCGGCGTTCCCAGACAGCTGAGACGCCGACTATAGTTCTCTGGCAAGAACGCGCTTTCAGCGCGTTACTAGCCGAGACCTAAAAAACAGACAGAAGGTCCGTATCGAGAAGTGATGACAGGAAAAGCCCCTCATCTTTCCTCCAATAGCAGCGTCTCCTCCTGTCACGGCATAGTCACAGGCAACGTTACCCAGGGCTAGCTGGCGCCATTTTGAAAGCCCAAGACAGCCTCTCCGAAACGAGATGAGTAGTGATCATGTGATCTAAAGTAGCCCACCATACTGTAGCTGCTAAAACGTCAGCCACCTTACGATAGAAAAGACAGTAATATAAAGTAAAGATGAACCTATATTTATGCCCGATTTCGGGCTTAACTCTTTATCTATCAACAAAAAAATGAAAGATGCAAGTCTCTCTAGCGGGCGGCTCCAATATAGCATAAATAGCGGAAGAGCCCTCGTCTGGCCACAAAGAATTTCAATTTCACAGAGCTAATAGTAAAAATAAAAGTGAGTCTTGTGAACAAAATTGAACTAACGGAAAAAGTAAATACACATTAACCCGCAACAAGACTATAAAAGGAAACCACAACTAAGTCAATCCGAAAGAAGGGAGAATAGAACAGGTCCCTATGGCGTCCATCTTAGAGTGGCCAAGTACACTAAAAAATCACATGTTAGAGGCTCAGTTAGAATGGAGTCAAAGCTCCACCTAAGCATAAGACATACGTAAGTTGGGGCTATATCAAGCTGGCGACCAATATTATAAAAGATAAAAATATATATATAAAAATAACAATAAGAAGTATAACATGTGTAAATGTTCCATAGTCTCAACTGCGATAAGAATCCGAAAAAGATAAAGTGATTTATTAAAGATCCTAAAAATGATTTAAGGGGAACGTCTGATTATGTTAGAACAATTCATTTAAGAATTCTAAGCAAAAAAAATAAGAAAATTAAGAAGATTGGGAGGTAGGAAGGAATGAAGGAATGAAGAAAATGCTGGAGTAAATTACTTGGACTGTTCAGTCCCCTAAAGAACCGATGGCCCAAGACGGCCATCACTATAAACGAGTACCCTGGGGTATTGTAACGAAAAAACAAATAATCCAGAATGTGAAAGAAAGACAGTCTCAAAGTGGTTGGAGCCCATTTTGAATTGTTGACTTGGTTACATGTTCACTCATTAACCCAGAAAGTAGTGTAGTTCCCTATCAGTATTATGACCTTTCAAGGTTGCTTCAACGCGGCAAATCCATTTTGCCTACCTCTGCCTGACGTTAAGTTCTCGATCCCCCCTCCGACTGGTATGTGATCAATTCCGTGAAACCAGAAAGTGTTGTTTTGGGGTGAACCTCCCTATAGTGTTTAGTGAGGGGGTAGCGACTATCATTGTTGATAATCGCCCTTCTATGTGCATGTATGCAGGTTTTTAATGGACGGACTGTGCTACCCACATAAATGATGTCATAATCACACCCTAACACATAAACCATATGGGTAGTGTTGCAATTGCTGAAATGTGCAATGGTATAGGACGTGGGGGTGTTGTAGCTAAGGTTGGTAGTTCTGTTGCGACCAAAGCGATATACATTACAAGAAGAGCATGTGTTAAAACCCAATGGTTTCAGGGTTAGCCAGGTACTCTGGCTATGTTTGTTAAACACATAACTAGGGCAAAGGGTGTCACGTAGTGTTTTTCCCCTACGATAAGTCAATGTCTGTACATTAGAGATACATTTCTTCAGTCCAGGTACATCTAATAGCAATCCCGTTGATTTACCAGTCTGTACATATTCTTGGGATGTATCTTCTTTCCCTTTCTTCTCCCTATGAAAGAGGATCCTTAACCTTACCTAATAAAATAGTCTCCAGACCATTAAAACTTTTATTTTGTTCTATGGTCAGGCTTTCTATGAACACTTCAGTCATGATTGTGTTCTGTCCCTTGGAGTGACGCCCAGATACATGCTGATCTAACTTTACTACTAAATTTATGACCTCTGGATACTTTGTAGAGGGATTAAAAAGCTATGCTTGTACATAATTCAATTCATTTATTTCATACCCCTACTCCTGATAAAAAAGCGTAGACCTTTTCTCCTCAGGCCAACTAGTTGCCACTGCTAAATGAGTAAAGTTAGTAATATAACTTACTAAATTATGATGCCGCTTTTTAAAATTCATCGACGTACTATGTAAGTAAAGAGGATTCGTTTTTTTATAGAATAGCGTCTGCCTTTACTCACAGACAACAGAAAAATGATTGCATTTGACAACAGTGCAAATTGCAGAACCCTTTCTCAAGTAACATGTAACAAAAGCTACTTCAGTTTGATCATCTGGAAATGTGGTGGGTTCACAAAGAAAATGTGACAGACTCAGATGTAAGATAGTTTAATTACGTCTATCAACTCTGAGGTTTTCTTTTATTAGTCTCTATACGAGACTGTGAGACACTGAATCCATATGGATGTAGCGGGGCAGGCACCATCAGCGATCCTCTGGATAGCCAAACATGCTAGGTCCCTAGTTTGTTACTTCTCTGGTATCCTTAGACTGACAATGTAAATTTAGGATTTGAACACGAAAAAGCGGGTTCTGATAACATGTCCCTTCCCATATACCCTTTTGTCAAGAGTCCCGGAATTTATGACAAGGAGTGTGAGAGATGGATACGGCATCTGGGCAGATAGGGGTAACAGAATGCTATGATACTTATTTGAGGTAAGCAAGATCAAAACATTTGAACGATGTAAGAAAGAATTTAAGATTGGGGAATCAGATCAAATGAGCTATGGTGTGCTCCACCCTACCAACAGGCAAGCGGCCAGTAGGCCACTCACCAAATGGGAGAAACATTCTACCAACTATTCACCACCTAAGGAGCTAATTTCCAGAAGAAACTGGCCATTATTGGAGGTAGGACCGAAGTGTTTTGGTCTTATATGAGACAATGGCAAAATATTTTTAAAATATATCTCACTAGAACAATGGCAGGAACTCTAAACAGATAAATCCTTCATTTGTAGAAGTATACAAAATAGAGAATCCCCGCATAAATATATCACACTTTTGCAAAATGCAACAATAAGATAGAAATCGTATTCCCACATACATCAGGGCTGCTCTTGAAGGAATGTGGTCTATAGACAGATGGCACACATTTCTGGTGCTCCTACCCGTACTTGCACATTTTTCTCAGTCACCTAAGGGGTATACTGGGGCACACAATATGATGGACCCTTCCATAATATTACTGAGCCTCAGACCAATTGAATATAAACAGTTTTGAATAGTGAACCAATATGATCCTGGCTGCAAAGCAGCCGATAACCCAGAAGTGGAAATCTGATGCAATACCAACAATCAAAGAACGGGCAACTAATTTATGGTCTTTACTAGCAATGGAAAACTAAAATGGGATGGCCACAATATAGGAAATAAATAATACCAGCCAAGAAACCACTTAGCTGAGTACTAAACTGCACTGACAGTAATCGTCAGAGTCCCTCAGGGATAGTACCCTAGAAGTCCTACCTTCCAGCAGCACCTGCTCTGCTACTCAAAGGTTCAGAGTTTTGGAGAGGCTCTGAAAAGGGAAATGGAAATAGGGAGAGGACAGCGAAGAAGGAGATCTTGAACAAGAAGTTGAAAGATGTTTAGAATCTTTGGTTTCTCATCCTACTAGTAGTCTTGTTATTTTTTAACGCTTAATGTCTTTTCGGATTGTCATTAGATAACTTCTCTGATACGAATAATTGCTTGGCAATGCATTAACTAGCGCAAAGATATTACTGGAAAAACGTGGTTTTCCCTGTTGTCCAAAATCACTAATTCTCCAAATGTTCAATGATTCTCTATTCTCCCAAACATTCTTTGGTCACTGGGAGGAATTCAACTCGCCCAGATGAGCCACACTTTGTGCTAGCCTCCAGAAAAAACATGCTCCAGACTGGGACGCCTTATATAGAAGCTCAAATCCAACATGCCTTGAAAGTATTTCTAAAGCTTCACAAGATTTTGTTCTATTCTCATAAAATCTCACTATTGAGAGCACAACATAGTTGTTGAACTTGGCCCTTTCTGCAGGGTAATCCTCCAACCTTTTGCCTTTGACCTCTACTTTTTGCTGAATTTCTTTTTGTTGGCTTTAGAACTCTGCACACTTTACTATTGACAGCCAATGCTAAGTGTTTGTGCTCTTTACTTAAAACGTGGTAAAACTGGCGTGAGACCCAACATCTTTTGGCATGGTTTCCCCTGTCGCTTTGTCTCTGTTCTCCTGTTTTTAACTGTGTGCTGGATTTTGTTTTTGTTAGCTTTAGGACTCTGGGCAATTTACCACTGCTGACCAGTGCTTAAGAGCAAGTGCATCCTATCTAAAATGTAACGGTATTTCATTTCCCTGTGATTGACCTATTTGACTTACTAGTAAGTTACTAGTACAGTGCACCCTGTGTGACCACGGCCTCTAGGTCACATGCTACTATTGAGCCTGGAGTACTGATTGTGTCACCCACAAGAATAGCCCTGAAACATGTCTCAAACCTGCAACTGCAGTATCTGTGTGTGCAGTTTTAAACTGTTATTTCGACCTGGCAAGTGCACCCACTCGCCAGGCCCAATGCATTTTCACTACAGCAAGGCCTATCTCTCCCATAGGTTAGCATTGGAGCTGCCTTGCAACATCTTACAAGTGTATCTTCCAATTAAGAGCTGATAGAAAATTGGAGTTTGGTATCTCTAGATTCACAATTTAGAAATACATCTTTTGGAGAAGTTGTTTTTTAAATTGCAGGTTGGAAAATGCCCCTGTTAGAAAGTTGTCATTTTCTTGCTTCACCATTCCATGCCTCTGCCTGTCCCTAGAATACACGTCTGGGTTGGATGACAGTTGGGCTTTGTGAATTCATTCTAGACTGTCACACACAAAGGGAGCTGAGGTGTGCCCTGCATATCTTCATGGCCCATTACCAGGCTGATGGCTCTTCCTGAGCTAGAATGGTGGGAGGAGTTGACACTTGCACTTGAATAGGGCTCTGTCTGTCCCCTCAAAAAGCAGTCTCTGCCCGCTGTAGTGTGTTTGGAGCAAAGGGCAGGAAGGACAGGGTTTTGTTTACTACAAAGACATTCCTTTGGAGTTTGCCTACTTCAAAAACTGAAATGGGTATAATTACTGGACCTCTGGCACCATATACTCAGAACACTTCTGGATTGAGGACATTCTGTCAAGAAGAGCTCTGTTGCTGACAGGAGGGACTGCCACTTTGCTGCTTTCTTTGTTGTGCTGCCTGCTGCTTGCTGCTTTTGTGCTTTGGAAGTGAGAGGACTGGACTTTTCTCTCTACATCCTATTTTCAAAGTTTCCCCAAAGGCATGAGTTGAGCTAGTCGTCTGTTGAAAGTCACAGGGCCATCAGAGACTTCACCTGCAGCACCTAGGCCTTCTTGCTGATAGACCTACTCTGGCAACTGGTGCCAAATCCAGTTACTGGGCACTCGGAAGTGAGTTTGCTGTGTTCAAGAAGAAGAAACAAGCACATCAACTTTGAATGTGACTTCGCTGACTTAACCGGAGCTGTGGTCAATGCTCCATGAGCCAACCACGACTTCCAAGGCAGGCCCCTACACCAACGTGGTACCTCCAAAGAACCGCCACAGAGGGAGTTGTCACCAAAGTCTGTGGCGCACAACTCTGACTCTGCACTTATAGCACTGTGGGGTGACATCGACAATGCTAAATCAATGTTGCATGGCTTGACTCCTGACACTTCTTTGACCCTGCACATCCAGCGGAAACAGCACATCACTGCCAATATAGCATCACCTCCCTGTCTCTTGCAATGTCCCAGCTTCACCGACTCCACAACGCCTCCAGGAACCAATGCCTCACTTGCGTCAGTGACGCCTCACCTATGTTGGGCAACATACTGTCCCAAGTACCAACTTGCCTTACAACCTGCACCGACAGCTAGGAACCGACGCCGTGCAAGCCTGACCAATGCCACGCCTTCCGGGCTCCTCACAACATCTTTGTCTTGTCATTGTTTTCAAGGTACTGTACCCGTGGTCTGTATGACCCCGCAGCTGACCTGTGTTCCATTGGGGTCCTCCCTGCACTTTGAGATTTTACTCCGTCAAGCATGTTGTTATAGCCAGAGTTGGAGAAAGTGTTTTTCTGGGCACTTTAAATTTATTGTGGATCTAAACTGGTGTGAAATACTTTTGTGGTGTTTCCACTGTGTTAGTGTGTGTGTGGGGGTGTGTGTGTGTGTGTGTGTGTGCGTGTGTGTGTGTGTGTGTCCTAATCTACCACGGTGGTGAGCAGAGGTGTTTCCTATTGTGCAATTTACTTACCCTGACTAGAGTGAGAATCCTTGCTTGGGCAGTGTGCAAACAACTGGAAACCAGAGACCCCTTTTCTAATAACTGGCTTCTACCCAAATGGCATACTTAATTTATCTGTAAGTCTCTAGTAAAGTGGCACTACCTGTGCTCATGGTCTGTAAATTAAATAATGCGACTGGGCCTGCAACACTGATTGTGCCACCCACTTAAGTAGCACTTTAAGCATATCTCAGGCCTAACATTTCATGTGCAGTTTTAAATTGCAATTTCGGCCTAGCAAAATAAACCTTTTGCCAGGCCAAAACCTTCCTTTTTGAATACATATAAGTCACCTCTAAGGGAGGCCTTGGACAGCCCCAAAGACAGGGTGAAGTGTATTTAATAAGTTGGACATTTGCTTTTGGGGTTTACATGTAATGGTAGTTAAACTACACTTCAATGATTCCCTAACGAAAGACACAATTTCACTTCTTTACCCAATGTCTAACTTGGGGTTCTCCTAGTGGGACCCCCTTTCCCATAAACTCTGCAGGTCAAAGCCTTGATGATATATTCACCAACCACAATGACCTGACTATCAATAGCGCTCACCCTCACAGCTGGGTAGACCATCTGGTGATTGCCTTAACAGTCCTCCTTCCACAAACCATAATCAGGGTGTCCATGGACATCTCCAAACCCATAATAGGCAGAAAGGTGAGCAAAATTACATTGGAAAGCCTGGAAATGGTGTTCATTGTTTCAATATCCAGTCCTGATGACTGTATCACAGAAGCCTTCCAAGTCTAGGATGCATCGCTCTGAACACTATATCCCCCTGAAGGTCAAAAGGGTCACCAAATGCAAACCCTCTGTGCCCTGGTCCTCTGGAGAGCTCAACCGCCTAAGAAAGAAATGCCATAGGCAAGAGTGGAAATGAAGATCTATCCCAGGCCCCGGTGAAAAAGTGAGGTATTAGGTTATCTTATTGCATTACAAACAAGCTATCATGTCAACCAGTGTGCAAACAAAAGGAAACCAGAGACCCCTTTTCTAATAACTGGCTTCTACCCAAATGGCATACTTAATTTATCTGTAAGTCTCTAGTAAAGTGGCACTACCTGTGCTCATGGTCTGTAAATAAAATAATGCGATTGGGCCTGCAACACTGATTGTGCCACCCACTTAAGTAGCACTTTAAGCATGTCTCAGGCCTAACATTTCATGTGCAGTTTTAAATTGCAAATTCGGCCTGGCAAAATAAACCTTTTGCCAGGCCAAAACCTTCTTTTTTGAATACATATAAGTCACCTCTAAGGGAGGCCTTGGACAGCCCCAAAGACAGGGTGCAGTGTATGTAATAAGTTGGACATTTGCTTTTGGGGTTTACATGTAATGGTAGTTAAACTACACTTCAATCATTCCCTAACGAAAGACACAATTTCACTTCTTTACCTAATGTCTAACTTGGGATTCTCCTAGTGGGACCACCTTTCCCATCCACTCTGCAGGTCAAAGCCTTGATGATATATTCACCAACCACAATGACCACCATAGCCCCCTGAAGTTCAAAAGGGTCCCCAAATGCAAACCCTCTGTGCCCTGGTCCTCTGGAGAGCTCAACCGCCTAAGAAAGAAATGCCATAGGCAAGAGTGGAAATGAAGATCTATCCCAGGCCCCGGTGAAAAAGTGAAGTATTAGGTTATCTTATTGCATTACAAACAAGCCATCATGTCAACCAAATCATGCTTCTTCACAGAGAAAATCAAGGCTTCTTACAATTCCTCTAAATCACTGTTTAAAGCAATGAAAAAGCTGTGCACTTCCCATCGCAGAGCTCACTGCAGTCCTCGCAAGATTTCGTCGACAAAGTCGCACGTTACTTCTGGGACAAAATCATGAATAGTTACTTGTACTTAAAACTGCCTGTACGAAACAAACCCCTTTCTAAAACTACTACCTGCTGCTCTCACTCCAATTAGCTGTCTGCATTCCCCTCCATTTACCAAGGTCCATTTTTTTGTTTAAATTCTGGATCTTCTTTGGATCCCTGCCAAGCGAAGACCCTTCAGCTCTCCCCTGGTACTATTGCCTCCTTTTTGCGGAATGTGTTCACTCTCACGCAGTAATCAGGTATCTTTCCTACTTCCAGGAAAGAAGCGATTTTGACCCCACTTCTTTAAAAAAATCTAATGCGGACCCAGAGGTTTTGAAAAACTGCTGCCCCATTTTGGGCTACCAGCTCCTGCAAAGAGGCTTAAAATGTTCATGACCCAAGAATTAGTCGAATTCATTAATACTCACAACATCCTTGATCTGTCGCAAAATGGGTTCTGGAGTGGCCACAGAATCTGCCCTTACTGTCGCTGCAGATAGTTTTTGGTGCCCAGTTGATCAGGGTGGGATGGCCATTCTGGTAACGTTCAATTTGTCTGCAGCATTTGACACTGTCTCGCCTGTGTTTATGGGTCAATATCTACAGCAAGCCGGTGTCTGTAGAATCCCCCTGAAGCTTCTCTGCTCTTTCTTATTCAATAGAATACAAATGGCCAGCTGTGGGGGTTTCAGGTCAGAAGTCCTTAGCCTCCTCTTTGGGGTGCCACAAGGATTGTCTCTTGGCCCTACCCTATTTAATGTGTATGATGCCCCAATGGCAGATTTGGTGTGCTCCTTTGTGCTATGTTATGCAGACGATGTCCAGATCAGAGTTCTCATAACCAATGACTTGACAAAGTTGACAGAGAAGTTCAGTCAGTGCATGAGTAGCATCATCAGGTGGATGGAAGACAATGCTGTAAAGCTAAATGCAGACCTAATGGAGGTTCTGGTGTTTGGCACTCAGGAGTCCATCAAGTCCAACATCTGGTGGCCAGAGGACTGTGGACCCCTTCCTACTCTGGTCAAGTTAACCAAAAACCTGGGTGTCATCTTTGACAACACCTTTAGCTTTGACACTCATGTCAGCCATGCTACCAGCACCTGCTTCTTCATCATCAGGACCCTGAGAAACAGCTTCCCTTACATTCCCCTCGAACTGGATCAATCAGTCATCATTGCACTGGTCACTTTGCAAGTGGAATATTGTACTTATTTGTACCTCAACTTCAATGCTTCCTGACTCAATAAGCTTCAAATCACTCAGAATACAGTGGCCCGCCTTGTCTTCTATATTCCTAGATACCTCTTGGTCAGGGACAGGATTTGTTCCCTTAACTGGCTCCTCATTAAAAAGTGGATTACTTTCAAGGCTCTGTGTGTGTTCTTTTAAGGCCTGCATCAGAAAGTACCCGGTCAACTTAACTTGCTCCTTCGCTGGTACACTCCCAGCAGGCTCCTCAGATCCTCCTTCTATAGGAAGGCAATAATTCCCAGATTTCGGAAGGCCAGATAGGGTGGTCACTACATTTCGATGGCCACTGCAAAACTGTGGAATACCTTACCCACTCCCTTCTCTAGATGTGGCTCATTTGCTATGTTCAAAAACCATCTGAAAATGTGGGTATTCTCCTCCCAGACCAACAGTCATCTTCCAAACAACTACAGACGCCCATACTCTGTCTCTCAAAGTGCTTTGACACCTTTGCGTATAGTGTGCCCTACCTATAATATTTTCATTTCATTTCAGTGAAAAACTCTTACATTGTTTTTCACTTTTGCAAGTTCTACTTCTACCATTGGATCACATTGAAGTAAGCTTAATACAAGCTTTCTGTAAGGAAAAATCCTAACTTATGGTGAAGTTGGATTTTAAATCACAATTTCGAAAATGCCATGTTCAGACAGTTGGAATTGTATAGACTTAGCTACTTCTCTAGGTCACATGACTGGGTGTAGTAGGCAATTGGGCTTTGTGTATTCCTCCTAGACATCCACACACAATGGGGAGCGTAGATGTGACTGATTAGGCTATCAACGGAAGAATGAGAGGGAGGGGCAGGGCCTAGCCTCCACCTATACTTGATAGGCTGTGTCCTGTCTCCACACAAATGGCTTCATAGCCCCTGTAGATAGTCTGGAGCCAGGGTCGGAAAAGCATGGCACCTGTGCACTTCAAAGGCATGCCTCTAGAAGATTCTCCCCACCTCAAAGGCACAACTGGGCATAAATACAGGACCTCAGACACCACCAGTTCAGTACACTTCTGGACCTAAGGATACTCTGGCAGGAAGAAGGACTGATGTGCTGCTACAAGAATGGCCACTCTGCTGCACAGCTGCTCTGAAGAAACGACTGCCCTGCTGTTCTGTCCTGCTGCCTGCTGCCCTCTTGCCTGAGTGAGAAGGACTCAACCAGAATCTCTTGTACCCAGAGTGACTGCAAGGGCAGTTGGCTGGCCTCTTGACCTGAGGCCTCAGGGACATAACATGCTTCTAACAACCTTGCACCTACACCTGGATACTGCCATCTGTGAGGCTACCCAAGCAAGTGGTGCCACCCCAGTCATGGACTCATGGAAGTGGGATTAATGTGCTCAGCCAACCTCTGTGTATCCAGCTGAACCAATGCATCTCCTCGGCTCTGAAGCACAACCCTGAGCAGAACAGATGCATCTCTGCTGCTGCACCGATTGGAGCTGTCATAAAGACCCACATCACCACTGCAGCCCACAACTCCTTCGGAACTACCAAAGTGCGATGCAACCTGGGTGCTGGTCCTCTCTTCAGTCATTGACGGCAGCCTCCATATCGCAGCCCCGCAGATCTACAGAACCAATGAATCACTCCTACTGTGTGCCCCGTTCTTGATGACAAATTTTACATTGTGAGCCCCTTTGACAGGAATCGATGCATCACTTTGGCTGCGCAACACATCTTTGATGCAGATCATTGCAGCGTTCCACAAGTCAGGATTTAAGGTACTTTGTTCAGTTGGCCTAACTGGGTCCCTCTAGCTGGCCCAAGCTCCATTGAGGTTGGCCTGAACTTGTGACTCTGTCCCAGTCTAGGGCGACCATATATCTGGAGTTGGAACTTTGTGCCTTTTGCCACTATTCTCACTAAAAATTAGATTTTTGTTTTTTTCAGTTTTTTATTGATTAAAGAGAATCTTATTTTTCAAACTTGGTGATGGCTTTTTGTGCAGTGTTTTCCACTTAATAACTGTTTGAAATGTTGTACAAATACTTTACACCTAGTCTTGAAGTTAACCCTGGTTGCTCTGTGCCAAGCTACCAGAGGTTTGAGCACAGGTTAATTTAGGGTTGGCTTGCGCCTCACATCAACAAGAATTAATGGTTTTTGCTTGACCAGGGCTCACACCCCAGTCAATCATCAACTCAGCTTCTCCCTATGGCGGAAAGACTATGAGGAAAACAAATTAACATCTGTCTGGGCTGCCACAAAACCAGGATCACGTCTTGCTGAAATGTGCACAGAGTAAACAATGACTGTGTTGAGCATATCTTTATTAGGAGAGAGGCGTCTCTTTGTGGTGTAGTCAGAGAAAGGTGAGAAAAGACACCTTTTAAACTAGCACAGTTTGCCTCTGAGCAGCGACTGAGATGTGTCCGAGATCCCTGAAATTCATTAAAATGATGGAACATCTTTAAACTGGCAGGCATCATCTACACAGACATAAGAGAAAAAGTAAATAAGCAAAATCTGAGTGGAATGTACCGAATAAAGGATTTACCAGGAGAAGTTTGGGGGATGGGGTCCTATTCAGCATATTGGCCTTGATAAGGCTTTTTGGTATTTCAAGGTAATAAATGCAATAAAATACACTAGAATAAAAATGCAACAGACTCTGATTAAAAAATAATGCAAACTTTTTGGGATCTTCCAAAAATATATCTGGGCACTTACAATGTATTTCAGGTTGTATTTGTAGACAAGAATGTATATGAGAGTTAAAATCTTTTAATGGGGTGGTAAAGTACAGTTCAAGAACTATTGTTCTTGTTTCTGAAGTCAGGGGAATCTGACTTGCATCTCTGCTTTCGGGCTTCAATGAAGAACCTAATTCTGTTTTGACTTGAATTACCTTGGAGTGTTGGGTTTACTCTCCGGCATCATATAATTTATTTCCTATTGTAGCTTGGTTTCTATGTCTAGAGTTTGAGACAATGTAGCTTTTAAATTCATCCCCTGAGTTTTAAATTAAAACATGGACAAGGAAATCTGTCCACTTTACACTTATCAAGTAGTTCGGATCCAACAGGAGCGATGCTTTCATCCCCATGTCTCTAAACCCGTGGACAATGATATTTTTGCTGGTAAGCAGTCGCCTTGTGGATAAAGAAAAGCGACAAGAGAAGACAAAAAGAGACATTGATTATCTTTACTCTGTCTGTTCTTACAGCTGGGCTCACCCCCCAATGCAGAAGCATTTATATCCTCACAAGCAATACCTCTTTTAGTATTGTATTTTGGCAGTGCAATTCACTATTCCTACCATGGCATGTGATATCCCTTGCGACAATCTTTGCATAAGTATCACTCAGTGGTTGGTTGAAACTCTGTGATACCCTGAAGATCAAATACAAATGAACCTTTGGTGATAGGAGGAGGAAATAACCAGTAGGACATTACATGTTTACAACTTTCAATACAGTTGACTACTCATCAGCAGGAGCAAAATGAATACACACATGTTTCCTCATATACATTTACTTTCCCACCCCTAGAAGTAACTTTATACTATACATGACTCAAATGTAAAATAGCTTCTGTAAAAGGTGACAATTTTCCTGCTCTTTTTGTGACGTAAAAAGTGCATAACAGGTTTCAATCAAAAAATGACTCCAGTAGTAATGTACAAAATAAAGTCTATGGGCCAGATGTATAACCGTTTTTTGCGGTCCCAGCGGTGCATTTTGTCCTTTTGCGACAGCAAAAAATGGGAGCACAATGTACCAACCATATTTTGCAAGCCACTAATGTAATTGCAAAAAAGGGTTAGGGAGTCGCTATTAGGAAGGGGCGTTTTAAGGGCGTCCCTTCCTAATAGCGATCCTGAACCCTATGTAAGAATGTTTTGCGATCGCAAAACACTCGCAGTTTACCACCATCTTCAGGAGCATGGTAATTCCATTTGCAAATGGGAAGGGGTCCCCAGTGGACCCCTTCTTCTTTGTGAATGGGTGCGCATATATTTTTTAAGAACAGGCAATACCTGCATTACAAAATTAAACAAAAACTTTATTTACAAAAAAATGTTTTAATGCATCCCATATTTCTTTAAGGAAAATGGGCTGCATTTAAAAAAACTGCTTTATTGACAAAGCAGTCTCAGAGATGATGGTCTACTGACCCCAGCAGGCCACCATCCCTGGGAATGCCAGCCATTCTCAATAGGATTTGCAAATTGCGACAGCCTCATTAGTATGCATGAGGCATGAAATTTGCGACCCCATTGGGAATCACAAACAGTGTCTCTGACACTGTTGTACATTGGTGTTTGTGACTCACAATTTAATGCAATTTGCGAGTCACAAACATCAGTGGTCATACATCTGGCCCTAAATGCTGGATCTCTAATGTTATCCAAGAATATTGCTCTTTATTCACAAAGTTTTAGACAACTGAAGATGAAAGTGCAATAAATCCAGGTTCTGCCTGCAGAAACTAAGTATCTTGATTACCTATAAAGGAATGCTCTATAATATAAAGAACGTATACTGCTTAAGATGGCTGCCACCATTGCAAGTCTTCTGTGAACCCTGTGGCGCTCTGGGATATGTTGTCTGTCTTGACTGCAATTGTTGCTGTCCTCCTCTGGAACAGAAGACTTGAGAATCTAAGTTCACAGGAGTGTTTCTCCATGCTAACCCAGCATATAAGGATGCGTACCAGGCATGAATTATGATGGAGTTATTTATGAGTGGAAAGGTATTTTAAAGCACTTTTCTCAAAGATGGTGGGGAAAAATCATCACAGGATGACTATATGGGTAAAGACACATAGCGTTTGTCTGTAAATATGTTTTACTCATTAGTCTTTTTAAATGGAACAATATCAGCATGGATTTTTTATTTTGAGAAAATATTGCTGTAGGCACAACTATTCTGAGCTACAAATGTGCTGCATGCTGAAAGATATATTGCATCATTACAAATAGGTCACTTATTACTCTTATTACACTTATTACTCACAGCAATATAGATGTAGGTTATATATGTCTGAAGCAAAATTAGGAGCTATAGCAGTGGTCTTCCAACCATGGGAGTTTACACCACTGTAGAGTACTTCACGTGGAGGTGAATGCTGCACTGAAAAAAACATGCTCTATGTACTGCAGCAGCTGTTAAATGGTCATTTATGATGTTGCAGGGCCTGCGTTGTTCTTTTTTAACTGCTCTGATACAAGGAAATGAAAAATATCCATACTCACTCAATAATGGCAGTGCCCCAGGATAAAACCTGGTCTTCAAGAGTGGTGCCGACTTGCGATTTGGTGGGAACCAGAGTCTGTGGGTGAGAAAATCCGATGCTCAATGGAGACAAAGCCTTGGTTGTGAAGGCAGGGCTGGTCCTCCCGGTTCTGGGGGGCTGCTGGCTGCAGGACTCATCAGGGTTTCGCTGGAGCATGTCGAGGTCAGTACAGGCCAGTAGGGCAGGGGTTAATCAGTTGATCTCCTTTTTTTCTTCTTCAGCACGGCTCTTCAGTGCTTTTTCTTCTTGTTTCTCCTTGTCTGAGGAGGCAAGGTTCAGGGTTGCCCCAAAATACTAAATGTAGGAGTGTTATAGGTAGTTACAGAACTAGACCAATGGGTACGTTCCTTGGGGTGGGTATACCTCATATTTTACCACCCTCCAGTGGGAAGGGCATATAAACCTCACTCTGGGTAGCTGGGTCCCCCTATCTTCAAGATGGCGGGGTCTGAGAGTTGTGCTTCAAGTCGCCTCCCCACGTGAAGGGTGGGGTTTCCAAAGGTGGGCACACATCTTCTCCTGACTTGGTTTTCCTGGTGATTTTCCCACCCAAAGTAGGGGGTCAGAACTGGTGGGAGCTAGTTGCTGGGAGCAGGAAATAGCTGGAGTAGGTCACAAAGGTGCCAAGCCTTTGAAGCTTCCCCTTCGTGGACCATAGGCATCCTGAGGGAGGAGGCTTGGCACCTCATCCCAGGATGTGCTTTGTTTCAGGACATTGAGAAAGGCAGACTCTCGACCCAGGGTCCAGTAACATATCTGGTGGTGGCAGCTGGTGAGCAGCTATTTAGCCAGGACACTAGAGTTAGGTCGTTTTCAGGGGGCAGCTCTAAGATGCCCTCTGAGTCCATTTCTTTTTATCAAATCCCACACTGGCATCAGTGTGAGTTTAATGTGCTGAGAAGTTTGATACTACACTTCTCAGTGTTCAGTAAAGTCATTATGGTGCTGTGGAGTTTGTAAAGACAAACCCAGCAAGCCAACAGTTTACTCAGTGACACGGTTTTTCTATTCACTTCAATATTGTCTAAGAACTCAATCTATATATGAAAGTAACCTTCTTTATCAGGTTTCCAAAATACACAAAGGTTTTACAAAGAAAAGAGAATCAAATGGTGGATGATACCAAAAGAAATAAGATAAACTTTCAATGTGTTGCATTCAGTTTTCATTATAGGCCAAATAATTTACACACCCATTTAAATTTTATGAAATACATATATTGTATACATTTATGCACATTATTATAATTGACAATTCAAATATTGCACAATGTAAGCCACATTCATTTTGTGACTTTATAATAGATGTTAGAAATTGGGTTACTGGTAGATTGAGGTGTGAGCCATGGGCAAGCAGCAATCACAATCCAAGTCAGGGTAAGGCAGAAGCAAACCCTAAATTCACCTGTGATCAACCTCTTGGTAGATTGACACAGAGCAGTCAGGCTTAGCTTAGAGGCAATGTGTAAAGTATTTGTGCAACATTTCAAACAGTAAAACTGTGAAAATAAATAAAGCAAGGCCAAATGACAAAAATGCAATTAGTAGAATCAGAGATATTTATTTGAAAGTTTTCGGTCAAAATAGCATCAAAAAGCAATTGCGGATATCTGGTTGCACCGGACTGTGACAAGGTTACAAGTTCAGACTGATTGCGATGGAGTGCGGTCCAGCTACTGGGGCTCAGTTAGTGTCGCTCTGTTTCCACTTTTTAGTAGGAACAGTTTGTTTGTTGGACAACATAAATGTTAGGATGGTGCTAGACTGATTCCATGCATCCACTCATGATATGTTGGCCTATAGACCTGGTAGCAGACAGTGCCACCATAAGCACCTCTAAAAGCCTAGTAAGGTAGCAAATGGTTTGGGTAACATCAACATGATAACTCTGGCATCCAAAGAATCATCGTGCTCTCATAGAGTTATACAAGAAATAGACAAAGGGGCATTTTCAATATTTATGGAACCAGTGTGATTCCTGTATAAAATGTAAGCGCTTCATTGATTAATATACAGAAGCAGATAGATGTGATAAGCAAAATGAGGAGACTGAAAGGAATGAGTGAATACCCCATTGTGTTAATGCAGTGCAGCTATGTAGGTATATGAATGCTAAGTATAGTGTACTCCTACTTATAGATGCCCTAATCAATATGTCTAGGGCTGGTGTTTTGCTAAGAATCCCCTACAGGATGATCTAAATATTCAAACCCCGTATGCAACGTATGTAGGTCCCTGTCTTGGCCACAGGTTGGCATCCCTCCTTGCCAAGGGCAAACGGGAATCAGCTGTGCTGAAGTGCCAAAAACCAGGATGACTTTGCACTGACAGCAGTGTGCTCCTCTACTTACAGTATAGAAATGCACATGTTTTTAATAACAATAGCATTCATGCTTCCATTTCGAGGCCTCAGCTGAGATGACATTGTTTATTGTCTCTGTGATAGTGTTGTTGTTATAGTTAGACACTCATCTGCACTCCTTTTGCTCTGTTTGACGACAACTGTTCCCCAATATCTCCGGGAACTGACAGAAAGGCAGATATAATTAACACTCTGACCATCTGAAAGACCCCAGGGGGAAATGGGGATGGGACAAAAAGAGAGAGAGAAATAAGACAGGTTGATGTCCTGGTCCTCACGAACTCAGGGAATGGCTTTCTGGAGTATACCTTGGACTGGACTGGTTCTTTGTATAGTGGGTGTAATGTTCTAAGTAGGGGCTGTGCTTGGTAAGTATCTAAGAGGAAAAAATATCTATGAGCAAGTTATTGTATGACAGAGGTATCGCTATATCTCTTGGAAAACTCTAAAATGCTTTTGCCTAAACTGTTTCACAATACTTCGTATCATAGTACTTCGTATCTTCGTACATTTGAATTTTTTTCTATTACCAACTTTCTGTTCAATAGAAGTTGAATAGTTGATTATCCTAAAAACAAATACAATCCTTCATTAGACACTCGCTAAAGTTTTTCTCTAAACTCTTCTATGTACACCATTCTCTTGTTATGAACAATATACAAACCTTTCTATGTTTTCTTCTGAAAACCCATAAAGTTCTTCACCAAGTTAGCTATTGTTAAAATACTAATAAAAAAAATAACAAGGAAAGTAATAATAACAATATCCAAAATAATTGATCCATTCGTTCATCTTGTGTCCATGAATTCCTGTTCTCAAATGAAGAAGATAAGACATTAACCTTTAACTTTTGACCTGTGAATAAAATGTTCAAAACCAGGATCGAAGGAGCTTGTCAGATTTTGTCAGTGCTACAACTATTTAAGCAAAATGGCTCACTGCTTATGTCCAGTAAGATTTCTACCTCTTTATCCAGCCTTACTGTCATTTATTTGCCTTTTTCTCTGTTTTATTTTTTCAGGGATCGCCCGGAATTGAAGATCCTATGCGACGGAAGAGGAGGGATCAGACTCGGGAACTGAAGTCAGGTGCGACCTAATCAGTGTTGCCAGATTGGGCTATTTCCCGCACACTTGGGCGACATTTTTGCCAATTGTGCGGGAAAAACCTAAACCTGGTGGGGGGCTACTTTTTGGGCTGGAATTTGGCCAGTGTCCGCAATTTTGCGGCTGGGGAGGCGCCGAGTCAGTGCGGCTATCATGGTGCAGAAGGTCCGTTGTCATTGTCATTGGCAAAGGAGAGCACTCCAACATCATTGCAGCACAGTGCCAATCAGGACCTGCCTGTGCGCACTTGACCCCACCCTCTACCCTTTCCTCCCATCATCACAAGTCAGTGAACATGTCAACGCAAGCGACACGTGATTCGTGAAATTGCAAGTGCAGCCAAGCACTGCGCACCTGCTGCACTAGCACATGGGCAGCGCTGCACCACAGATCACCACCACCTAGCTTGGTAGTAGTGTGTGCGGGCCAATGTGGGGGTCCCCAGTGCCCTCAATCTTGTAGCATGCGAAAGCGCTACCAATGACAGCCCTGGGGTATAATTTTTGCCAGCCCCGCATGGTTCCTTAAATGCTAGGCTGACACGTGCTCACGCCGGTCTCTCGCCGCAGGCGGTGGTGAAGTGTCGGGATTTGCTTAGTCACACTGACACTGTCTCGTCACTGTAATAGAGATACAGTGAGTCATTGAGGGAATCCAATGCGGCAATGGTACTACAAGACTCCTACTTCGGGAGACAAATCAGCCCCGGTAAGCAGAGAGGCAGAAGGTTGAGGATGTTGATGAGGGTTGAGGAGGTCTGTGAATAAAAAGGGAGGAGCACTAATTGAGAGAAAGACGCAACTGCTCCTAAATATTGTCAACCCCCCAGTGCTATGTAAATGTTCACTAACGACTATTTGAATATTGTGAATCCCTCTAAATGCAACGCAGGCCTCCATTGATACTGCGAGAAGCCAACCTGAATACTACATGCCCAACCTAAATTACACGAAGCCCTGCATTCCCTTCCTAATACTGAGCAAAGTCACTGTGTTTTCCTTGTGGCATAGTGTGACTCCCCCACCCTGTACCCACTCCTAAATTCAGTGCCAACCGTCCCCAAAGTCTCTACGTTTATCACTTTAATCCCTACAGTAGATATAACTTTTCAGGTTCTGCACATTATTTACTAATCACTGTTTTCTGGTGTGTTAATCCAAATGATCAAACTGAACTACACCAAGACTACAAGTGCTAGAATTAACTAGGTAAATTAAGTACTAAGCCAGAAAATGTCTGCTTTTGATATGGACTCTTACGATAACTGTAATATGTCGCTATACTTAATTAAATATACCTTGTGTGTAGCCCTCAGCTCCCAATGATTGCCCTGTGACGTTCCTCTGAATTTCTAGCCGAGGGCATCTTGGTGGTTTACTACACTTACAGTTCCACTCAAGGACCATATTCAATCCTGGTCTGCAGTCTTGTTATTTCTGTATAAATGCAAACAGTACACTATGATCGTACAATAGGTTGCTGTGTTGTGAATAAACATGTTTGGAACAAATCCATGTGTTGCTCTGCAGTACACTTTGGCATGTAATGCATATGTATCTCTTCGGTAGCAACTGTGCCAGCATTGCTCAAGAGTGTAAGGTAAAACAGAGATTCTTGCATGAGCCAGGTGTTTAGTGATTTTTTTACAGATGCTTTTCGTTAATTGAAAGATGGAAAATATACAGTGGAAACTTTTGTTATCACGTCAAGATGCTGTGAGCCCTATTTATTTATTTATTTATTTAGCTGTTTTGTATCATGCTGACTAGACCGCGAGGTAATGGAGTGCTTTATTTAGGTGTATACACAGATTAGTACTTACTGTTACAGTTTTCATGTCATTGTATAGAATGTAGGGTACCATCTCACTGTGACAACGGGGCATGTTTGATTGACCTTTTACCAACATCTTTATTTTTCCTTACCAGAGTGGCACCTCTGGTCGAGGCACAACCCTTCATTGCTGCTCTGTTGCGGAGCGTGGCGCGCTGGACTGAATCTAGGCAAGGTATTTTTGCAATTACTGCTACACCTATGCCCCCTTCCATCCCTCTGCCCGCACCCATGCTCTGCCCCTAGGCAGACATTGCCACAGCCCAGGATGGAAAACATCTTCCCTGCCCTCCACATGTGTTGTGGGGGCAGAGCGGACGACCTGGCTGTAGTAGCGTGTGAGCATCATTTGCAATGTCCAAGTGCTGCTCAATGCATGGGTTGACTCTTGAAGCCTGTCTTTGGCCTGTTATTAAGCCGTTTCAGGTGAGCAGTGGCTATACACAGGAGCAGGGAGGCACTGTCTACATACTGCTTACATGCTATCATTTGCGTTGCCAGCAGCAGAAGTGTGAACTGCGGCGCTGAGAACAGCTGACACACTGTGGCCACAGTAATGAACAGGTCTTTAAAAAGTAATCGAAGCATAGCACTGGGTTTTATTTTGATGTATATTCTTCCTTTGTCCAAATAATTATCTTGAAAGGTGTTCTTAGCGCAAACAGGTTATATTCTTTCTCCTAATAAATAGCTTAAACTTTGGCCATTTATACATCAGAAAAGAGAATCAACTAAAGTTACTTTGAAAATGATCCTTCTATTACACTGCAGCCATTGGGTTAGGGGAAAGGCTGGTTAAAAGGAGTTAAGGAAAAAGAAACTTGCATGAAGAAAACACTTGAAAAAAATCATCTGAACAGGAAAGTGACGCACACATGTTAAACAAGCTGTTGAAAAGACTTGGGGCAGGCTAGTCTCCTTCCACAAGTACCCAGTTAACCCCCTCCCAGTATCTGTATATCGAATGGAATTTACATTCATCCTTAAAATGGTTTCTGATGACTATTTTTGCATAATTTGAGAGTTGCAACTTTGGGCAGTTTTTTCGGCTGATGCTGGTCTGCGTTGGGCTTATTTTGGATTTATACTTGAGCGGCTTTGGGCTGGGGATGGGTCTTAAAATCTGCCAACACTGGACCTGATGAGGGGAAACCAGAAGACAGGTCGTCAGAATCCTGTCACCGCAAGGAAGACTGCAGACGCCGGGAATCCAGAAGAAGTCAGGTAAGCGTTGACTTCAAATGAGACTAAGCAACTTTCATACATGCGGACAGCTTAAATACTCTTTGCCACTCACCCGATTGCAGCATCTCATGTCTCACGTGTTGACGATTTACACATGTATGCGGTCAACAGTGAGTCAACAACAGGCCCGGACTGGCCGTAGCGGGCACCGGAATATCCCCCGGTGCGCCGCAAGGGTGGGGGCCGGTTTTGGGCCCATGGGGGCCGTTTTTGTTACAGGGCAGTTTTTGCAAGATTGCTGCAAAAACGGCCCTGTAACAAAATCTGCCGAAATTACGGCCCTGGCAAAGAGCGCGGTCCCACCCCCAACACCCCCCCTCCTACCCCAGGGGTGGAGGGGCCGGCCGAGCACTTTGCCAGGGCCGGTTTTGGTTCCTAGTCCGACCTTGGTCACCAATTAGCATACTCGTGTTCAGAACGTTTCTCTCTGATTTTCCATACACCCTTGAATGTAATACAAAAGCTGTTTTGCTGAGTCATGCCACCAATGTCTTTCATTATGTAGTATTGAGAAATAAACATTTCAAGTGTGCAATATAACACACATTCAGTGTGGGTATCAATAACAAATGATTACATCAAGTTTTGTTTTAACGGGGCACAGATTACATTATGGTTTTGGAAGGGCGAGGATGAGAAAACATGGTTATACCCATAACATTTGTTGCCTAATGGATAAATAATAAATGACAACATTTGCACAATGTATGTTCAGGCCTTGTACCAAATGTTCAAGGTGTCAGGATAGTGTACTTATGAAGTGGAATTGTAAGCAAAGTGGATTCAAAGAAGCTAATACTGCACTGTCACGTAAACTATTGTGCATCAAACGTCAGCGTGTAGGAAACAAATCAACTTTAGAATGCATACATGTAAATGTAAAATGGCGGTGTTTCTCCCTGGACCTGACCTACCCACATGACATTAGGCATGCTAAACAAAGTACATTAAAATCCTGTTTGCGGAACAATGCATTCATTTGCGTCAAAAATGTGTCACACAGCTACGTGTTGCGTTAGATTCAAAATACGATGAGTCTGTGATGCAAGGTCCTATTGTGTTGACATCAAGGATCCCATTAATGAGGTTTGCAATGCGAAGTCCGGTATCGAGGATGCGGCGTACAATCAGGGCGATGCATCAGTTCTGAAGAGCTGCGAGGCTGTGATGCTGAGTCCAGGTGCAGATGCAAGGCTGTTGGAAGCCTGGTATGTCCCTGAGACTTCAGATCAGGAGGCCAGTCAACTAGCCCTTGGAGTCACACTGGATTCTGGGTTCAAAAGATCCATGTTAAGTTCTTCTCATCCAGGCAAGAGGTCAGCAGGCGGCAGGTCAGCAGGGCAGTGTCAGGAGTTCCCCGTACTGTGTGGTGTGTCGGCATTCACAGGGGTCCCTGCTTGCTCACGTTTATGTCCACTGAGTTGTTTGATTTTTCCCAATGTTTGTTTCCTTTTATTGTATTTGTTGGTGCCTGTGCTTGTTTTGCCATTCCTTGTTGTTTTTGGGTGCTAGCAACAGTGTCACAATATTCAACATATGCACCTGCCATGCTTATGGGTGTGGCTGAGGCACCTGGCATGCTTTTGGACGTGGCTAGCCATGTGTGGTTAACAGCCACTGAACTGCCTATAAAATCCAAAGCCTCGCAGCTGTCAGTGCTTGGCTTAATCTCCTCGTTCCCGCGTTAGCTGGAGACTGCTTCTGTCACCGCTTCAGGATTTCCTCCATCACCATTGAACAGAACCAAGTGAGGGTCCGGGACTGAAGCAAGCATCGGACAGCAAAGTGCCGTGCACAATAATGCTGCGTGTGAAGTGAAAGGCTGTGTGACTTTGACATTTTCTATTGGTATCGGACGGCTAATCCTTCCATATTTGCCATGTGAATTGGCCATCTGGTATTTGGCACAAGTGACCTTTGATTCAAGACTATTGCATTTACATATTTGTTTTGCACTTAGCGCTTGGGGTCATTTTATGTTGGAAATCATTTCATATTAGTATTACGCTTAGCTCTTGAAGTCATTTTTTGTTTGAACTCATTTCATATTTGTATTACGCTTAGCACTTGGAGTCATTTTATTTTTGAACTCATTTACAACTTCTGAGAGTTTTGTTTCTACACTATTTGCATAGAACTTTTGATATTAAGACGAATATTGTGAACTTGATATCACGCCTTGCGCATGGAAGCATCCTGTTACCCCTCTGATCATCATACTGTAGGGACACTGGCTCCTGTAGGCCTTTGGGCCTGTTCCAAGATGTTAATGTTTGTTTATGGGGGTTTTGTGCAAACAAAATACCGTGTCTAGGTGTCATTTGTTTACCAGGCTGTAGATGACACATAATCAAAGCCAGTGACTCCTTTTTGGCAGCATTGTTCCTAGAGAACTATTATTTGGAATGTATTCTCCTGCAACCTACAGACAAAGGCTAAGAGAGTACCTCAGCTTCTCTTGAGAATCAGGTGATTAACATAACTCACTTTTAATACATGTTCTGTGTGGAGTGCACCTGGGTGGCCCAGAAGTATCTCTGTACTCATAGGTTGCATTTCCTATTTGATAGAGAAAAGCAAGTCCTCAAAAAAGCAACCCTATTCTGCAAACAGATTCCCACGATGGTGCCGGGCTGCACCACGCTGTGTGTCCTAGCAGTGTTCTCTCTTTTTTTCGTCCCATTCCCCTTCCCTTTTGGGACATCTGCCGGGACCCCTGAAGCGAGTTCAGTAGTGCCGAGAGGTGTTCTAGGAGGAGAGAGGACAGTTCATCGCTCCTGCAGACAACCTGAACTTCAGGTGAGTGGCTGTGCCACAGACTTACAGGCAGCAGTTCCTTCAGAGCAGCAGTCCAGAAGAGTAGCAAGTCCTTCACTAGCACAGCAATCCTTCCTCCTGGCAGAGTCTCCACAGGACCCAACATGTACTGAAGTGGGTGTGTCTGAGGTCCTTTTTTTAAATGCACTGGTGCCTTTGAAGTGGGGAGAAGCTTCTGGAGGCATCCCTTTGAAGTGAACAAATACCCTGCCTTCCCTGCCCTGGCTGCAGACTAACTACAGGGGATATACTGCCTCTTTGAGTGGAGACAAGACACAGCCCATTCAGTTTTAAGTGAGACCAGGCCCAGCAACTCTCTCCCATTCTGCCAATGATGGCCCATTTAGTCACAACAAAACTCCAATTGTTGTGGCTATCTGGGAAGAATAAACAAAGCCCAACTGACACAAAAGTTGGAGTCACAAAATGGCTAAGGCAATGCATTTTTCTTTAAGGTGGCATTTTAAAAATCCAACTTCACCATAAGTTGAGATTATAAATTAGGATTCCAGGGTCTCTAAACGTGAACCAGTCATCTCTTCCCTTTTAAAAATTGCACTTATAAAATGTTATAAGGCAACTCTAATGTTATCCTATGGGAGAGATTGGCCTTGCTGTAGTAAAACATGAGGTTATGAGTGTTTCTCCCTACCAGGACATACCAAACTTAAAACTACAGGTCCAACTTTTTAATTATATTGTACCTTGCACTTGGGGGTATCTAGGGCCTATGATAGGGGTGACTGGTATGTATTACAAAGGAAGATTTGGGCATGGCAAGCGGTTAATTTTGTCAGGTTGAAATGACAGGTTAAAACTGCACATACAGGTTCTGCATTGGCGGACCTGAGACATGTTTAAAGGGCTGCAGAAGGGGGTGGCAATATCAGTGCTGCAGGCTACTAGCATCATTTAATGTTCATGCCCTGGGCTCATGTAGTGCACTTTACTAATGACATATAAGCTAATAAAATTTGCCAATTGGGTATGAGCCAATGTTACCATGTTTTAGTGAAAGAGCGCATGCACTTTAGCACATGTTAACAGTGGTAAATTGTGCAGGGTCCTATGACCAGCAAAAACAAAAACAAAGTCAGTCTAAAAGCAAATGTTAGTGGGAAACCGAATCAAGGATACCAGGTCTAACACTAAGTGATTAATATTTGCCTAAAAGTATTACCTAAATTAATAGCTCTCCTGCAAGGATCCACACCTATGCTAAGGAGGTTGTATCAGATCCTTGAAACATAAAGATAAACAAATTACGTCCTTACCAGCATACCATCTTGTGAGCTTGAGGTTACAGGATGTGCTGTGCAGAAAACATTTTATTATTGCTATTAAATACTAAATGGTTCAGACTGGTAACTTGTGGAAATCCAAGTGAAAATGTGTTAGTATGTACATCTATACATGCATGTATTGTGCATGATAAAAGTTTCTGCTAACATAGCAGATTTTGCTTGAAGCAAAGCTGATAATTTCAGATTTGCAGATAGTAAAGGATTTGATTGCACAGTTCAATTCTGATCCCTAGACATTCAGTTCCAGATTTACATAAATGTAACGGAACGCAGTGCAACAGCCAATAATGCTGTGCCGCATTGCATGACAGGGAGAGAGAAGGAGATCGCAATATCTACAGAGATATACGTCTCTCCTCCCCTCTCCTTTGCGCCAGTTCTGATTTTAGCTGCTGTGTTCCAGCACACACTTTAGCGCTATAGTGCTAGGGTGCATTCCTGAGTCTACTATAGGATTTGTACAGGAAGGGAACCCTTCTTGTACAAAATACTATACGTAGACACTTCTTGAAAGCTTTTACATACTTTGCATATTATTTTCTTAATGCCTCCTTTTAAAGGTTGTTAACTTTTGGTGATAAACCCTATCAACTATAGTTTGTAGATAGGGTTTTTTATCAAAAGGAATGGGTGGTAGCATGGGACGCCCATGTACCAACCATGCACTACCCATGTAACATTTTCTTGTCACTAAGTAACGCAAAGTAGAGCTTCGCCCTGCTTTTTGTTACTTTCAGGGCATTTTCCGGTACAAGTTTTGCACTGGAAAGTAAATTAAAAAAACTTTTGTACTGGTTAGCATCACTTTTGTGATGCTAACCCAGCACATTATGTTAGTAAATCAACCCCTTCATGTATGTACTTATGCCTTAAACAAAAGGTACTTCACCTACACAACTGAGGTCTTGGGACACCCGACCTCCTCGGGAATTTCCTTTTTAAATATGTCTGGACAATAAAACTGAGGTCAACAGCCCAGAGAAAGGAACACTTATCATATTCAATCTCATATGAGGTCTCAGAGCCTCCTGCCTCTCAGAAAGTTTTCCAAAAAATGTCTGAACATTGGGGGGCATATGTACAAGGAAATGTCAGAGTGTGGAGCTGAGCCAAATCTGCCAGCGCCGCTCTCCGACATTTCCAAAATGCAGAATGTGCTGTATTTACAACAGTATGTCGCATCCCTGTGTTTTGCCTAGCTCTGGTGCTAACATTAGCTGCCTAGCGCAAACGCGGGCATACTTGCACAATAGTGTACGGGTGGTTGCGTAGCAGGGAATGATTGTTTATGTACAGGAGGTTGTCTTTTCCTGAACATACACAATCAATTATCACGATGTGTTACTTCTTTGTCTGCTAGAGAATGCAAATTGTCATTATTAAATGATTGTTTATGTGCAGGAAGGGATAACTTCCTGCATATAAGCAATCATTCATGTTGTTTTGCTCTTTCAATGTGTGCTGCAGAATGCAGCACCCAGAAAAAGCTAAAATGATGAGAAATACATGTATTTCTCCTCGTATCGCCATTCTAATGCCTGAACTTGCATGGCATTAGTTTTTGGCACTGCCTCAGATTTACACATTCTTGTAAATCTGGGGCAGTATAAAAAAATGAAGGGTGTTGCGGTAAAACGCCTAGAGCAACACTCATTGGACGTCCCTTTCATGCACATATCTGCGTGAAACTGTAGGATATCTACAAAGCGGTATTAAACCACATAACCATAGAGCTGGCATTTCCCCATTGAAACATTGTTAAAAGTGATGTTCCTATAGCCCTTTGTACTTGTAAATATGCCCCATAGGGTTCGATGCTCATGTACAGCAGAAACCTGCCTTACATATTCTCAGTTGAAGTCCTGGAATACATGATTTCCAAGGGTGTTTCCTGTCAAACATGTCAGGAAGGAATGGAGGAATGAGCATAAACGCAGACAAATAATTCTTCCATAATATGCTCCATATCTAAAAACCCAGCATTAATTGTAAGGTAAAAAATAGTGAATAATAAATCAAGATGTAATAAAAACCATATCATATTTAATAGGATAATATCCAGACAAGTTAGAGCAGAGAGCACCTGTTGCTTATGGTACTTGACAGATCTGGAATGAAAAGGAGCAAAGATACAATCATTCCTCTCTGCAAACAACAAGGACGCCAGAAATAAGGAGTGATAGTCACCACATTATGTAAATGAGGTAGTGAGGTAATCAGTGGTGGTTGATGACCCACAAAACTGGTGCGGCGACAAATACAAATAAAAATCATAAAAATAAACACAAATGTTCTCCAGTACCTGGTTCCAGACTTCTTGAGCATGAGGTCCAACATATCCTAATCCATCGAGGCACTGCTCTCATGCTGCGTGAGTGAGGTGTCTGGATTGGCTGGGGCAGGTTGCCTCATAGCTCAGAAGAGTATTGAATAATGTGCCTGCTCTCCAGCCCAGCTGTCTAAGACAGCTGGTTTGGAGAGGTTGAATTGTGCTTGTCGGTTTATCCATAGCATGGTAGCCAGCCAAACCAACATACGCAATTCACACTGAAAGGGCCACTCATCAATGCTGCCAATCAGCAGTAATAATGCACTGGCCTGCCCTCTCCATTCTGCAGAAAACCAGAAAAATAAAAGGTACTAAAATTACCTCCATTACCATTTTATTTTTCCAGCTTTCTGAGCAGCAATGTGGGCGGGCGGTGCTCCTCTGCTCCCATGGAGGATCCACCTCTGGAGGTAAGAGGTGTGGCTATGGAATAGGGACACCATTTGATAAGCAGAATAAAATGTAACCCTGGTTAGAACGGTCACTTAACTACATCTGTTACATCTGAGCAGAACAGTGTATCATCCTCCCCTGCCACCCATTCTGCTATTTCCCCCATTGGTGCACTCTGAAGTGGACACAAAACATGGGGGAAAGAGGAAAGCCTCTTCAGAAGTAAGAGAGATCCAGTAGTTGTTGATTTACAAAATACATTAATTCTTCACACATAGCACCTGACATGATAATCAGTAGGATGTGGAGCTGATGGAGGGTCACTGGCTGCTAGAATAGGGTGCCTGCAGTACTCTGAGACTGACACTGAATGGTCTGTCTCTGGGGCATCTGTTCAAGGCTATTTCATTGTCAGCAGAAAGGGCAAAAGGGCCGGATGAAGTGCTTTTCATAGCAGGGTGATGGCCTCTAATTTGAGAGAGTATCTGGTGATTAACTTTGAGGGATAGCAATTTGCCTCTGAGAGAATGATAAAGGGTTTTATGAACTGGGTAAGGAGCACTGAGATGTATATGAGAGGCACTGAGGCCCTGAAGGTGTGGGAGATGTAGGGTGTGGAGTGCTATTAATTATTTATGGAGGGTTCAGCCTTAGATCTACTCACCTCTTTCCTCAGTCATCGAGTGCAAAGAGTGAAGTTGGGGGAGTTTCTATCTCCGTCTCTGCCCGTGCAATGTGGGGTTCCTCAGGGGTCAGCGCTTAGCCCGACCCTATTTAACATCTATGTGACCCCACTTGCCAGGCTTATTAGATCATATGGGATGGAGATAGTATCCTATGCGGATGACACCCAGATCTTCGTCTCTCTCTCCCAGTCAGGTGCCCCGACTGCCTCCAATTTTAGATCTTGTATGGAGGCAGTCGGACAATGGATGATTCATAATTCAATTCAATTTTTTCAATTTCAATCTTTATTCGGTTAAAAACCTTATAAGATACAATACATATAAAAAAGAGAATACAACAAATACAACATCACAGTTAAATTAGAGTACAATTAGCAGCACGTGATTCATTTACATATCCCAGAAATTTTCATAATTCATTAAAACTGAATGGGGAGAAAACGGAGGTGATGGTGTTTGGAGGGAATGATGATGTGTGGTCATCCTGCTGGTGGCCAGACTCATTAGGAGTTTGCCCCTCCCCTACCTCCTCTGCAAAAAATCTGGGGGTCATGATTGATCCTGCCCTCAACTTAGACAAACAGGTCAGTAGAACTATCTCTACCTGTTGGGGCATCATCCACCTTCTGAGGAGAATCAGGCATTATCTATCTCTGCAGGCAAGAAAACAGCTTGCAGTTGCCCTCACTGGTTCCCGGCTGGACTACTGCAATGCACTGTATATGGGACTGAATAAGAGTCTATTGCAGCGCTTGCAGGTAGTCCAGAACGCTGCTGCCAGGTTTGTGATGGACCTCCCCAAGCGTGCCTCGGCCACAGCGGCCAGAAAATTGCTACACTGGCTCCCTGTTGAGGACCGTATCCTTTTCAAGACCCTATGCATGACTTGTAGGGCCCTTTCCAAAAACAGTTCCACTGGTGTAGGATCTATCCTGTGCCGCTATATGCCCTCCAGGGACTTGCGTTCCTCTAGTAGACTTCTCCTATCAGTCCCTCGAGTCAGAAGAGCTAAATGGGGTGTCAGGGCTTTCTCCACTTTGGCGCCCAAGGAGTGGAATGCACTTCCACTGGAACTAAGATCCCTACCTACTCTTCAGGCATTCAGAAGCGCTCTGAAGACGCATCTCTTTGAGCAGGCTTACCTGTAACGGTGTCATGCCTATGTTAATGATATGTTTTGTTAGGCGCCTTGATGCCTTCGGGTTATTGTCTGCGCGTTATAAATTTTATTCAAATCAAATCAGTGCTAACTTGCAACTTTGAGAATCGGAGGAAACCACCTGAAAGGATGTTGGAGCCATCGGCTTCATTGTTTTATAGATAGCAAACAGACAACTAGTGTAATGCTGTAACCTATTACATAAAAACTAATGGCAAGAGAATACAAATTAGTCACTGGCGCTGTATCTAAATTTACCAAGCATCATTTATTATGGCAAATTTACAAGCGGAGTAAATCATCACTCCTGGTTTCTGTACCCAAGATGCGCATAAGACCTACGACACATATTGTACATATAAAAACAAAACATACACAGTTTTGGACACTTAAGAACAAAACAAAGCATACATCCAACTGTACACCAATGTACAAAATCATGGTAACAGCTCAAAATGTTTCTTCTTTCTTACAGTGGTTAGGAGAAATATGGATATAGTTCTCATTTATCACACAGTCACTGGGGAAGATAGTCCAAATGGAGTCCCCGCATGAGGGCCTGTCCTGCCTTCTTTTCATTATTGTGTGAACATGGAATCCTTAATGTTTTAAATTTTAAAAAGGACTCCACCAATTTGGTAAGTTGACGTGTTTCGTCCCCATCAGTAAAAGCCCCTTCAAGACATTGGAAGAAGAAAAAAACTTGCAAATGTAATGTATACCACATTCAACATTACATTTGGAGCATCTCCACTTTTAAAACTGCATCAGTAAAATTATTCTGTGACTTAGACCCCGTGTACAAACCGAATCATATAGCGCCATTATGTAATGATGTGTACAAGGACATTTTGGGAAGTATGGTATACAAAATATATATTGCTTTGCAGAGCACAGATTACATTGTATAAAATTGCCATTGGAATAAAATAATAACAGCAAACACATGGTATCAAGGAACGAAAGGCTGAACAGAAGTAAAGACAGGCATTATAGGTCTCAGGTAGCTGGGGAAGGCCTCTTCTGGATGGGGGAACTAGAGGCATAGATTCCCCCCAGCCAGTGATGCACAGGTTTATTTAAAGGAAGCAGGGAGAGAGCCTGCAGGTTATGCAGGAGCCTTAAGGTGGGTTTAGGTATTTGTTGAGGAGGAGAAGCTTTAGTTTCTTCTTGAACTGAGGGAAGAGTTGATTTTCCTGCAGGTACAGGGGTAGGGAGTTCCAGATTTCTGGCGCATTACCAGAAAAGAAGCAGGCCCATGATTTCTCTATCTTAAAGTTTGGGAGGACTTAGAGTATTCTGTCTGAGCTTTGAAGTAGTCTCTTTTGGCTGGCTTTTTTTTATTAGAGAGGTAAGTTGTCTTTTCACTTGAGAGCGCTTTCTGGGGTAAGCAGGAGGTTTTTAGTATGGCCCCTGCCTTGATTGGTAGCCTGTTGAGTTGTTCGAGGGTGGAAGTGATGTGATCAAAGAGTCTTTCCCCTGATACAAGTCTAGCCGTAGTGTGGAGAGTGGCTTTCGGTGGGGTTAGGTAAGATGTTGGGGTGCCCATAACCATTGCGTTGCTATAGTCTAGCTTGGGTAAAACTAAGGATTGCACCACCGTCTTTAGGGGATGAAGGGTTTGACTTTTTAAATATTTTTCAGCATGTAGAATGCTCTTTTTGCAGACACATTGATATGGTCTTTCGTGCTAATATGGGAGCCGAGTGTAATCCCCTGGGATTTAACAGAGCTGGAGATGGACAGTTTGCAGTTGAAAGCCCTGCTATTGTTGATCCAACATTCTACTGGAAAGGATTTTTCTTTGGCATGGAGGAGAAACAGTTCAGTTTTACTGGGGTGGAGTTTGAGGTGGTTGCTGGTCAACCAGGCTTGCACTGTGAGGAAAGTGTTAATTTAGGTGCCAAATGTATTTCACTGACAATATTTTCATGTAGAGTTGGGTGTCATTTGCATATAAATTGTAGTCTATTCTAGCTTGCCTCAGGTTCATTGCAAGGGGTTTCATTTAGAGGTTGAATAGTGTGGGAGACAGGATTTGGTGTTGGATTTTTATTGTGTGACGTGTCTTACTTATTCACTGTTTTGGTGATATTAAATGTTTTACACACTTTTCTCCTAAGTTAAGCCTGGCATAAGCCAAGCTATCAAGGATTGAGCAAGGAATAATTCATTGAGACTTGACTGGACCTCATTTTTGATTGTGGTGTTATTAATAGCTGTAGGTAGCTACCAACACCTACTAATAAAGTTCCAACAAAGGGTCAGTGGAGGACTTGAATACGAACTGATAGCTGATAATTGTCAATTGTTAGCCCCAGAGTACTTTCTAAGGGCTGTTGGAGGGTGTGATTATAACTGGTAGAGGGCCTCTGATGGTTGCCTAGGATGCCTGGAGAATAGCTCAGGATTAGAAGAGGTAATGTGACTATTTTAAGAGCCTGGGGAACTATAAAACAATCAATGATGAAAACAGGATCTCCAGCCTGAGGCTCGGCAGAGGGTGACCGAGTACAAGTTAAGAGCCTCATAGTGTCTAGTTGAGGGTGCATTAGAGTCTCTAGGCTACGAATGATGGAAAGAAGCACCTGTGAAGGGGCTGTGACTTCTGGAAGATATTGTTAGCACCATCCAAGGGTCCCTGCCAGCACCCTCCCTTCTGTATCCATTGCAGGAGAATCCAACAGTAGGTGCCTACTCCTACTCTCAATTAGTCACACATGGTCAGGTCTGTAGTGTTTCAAGAGCATTGCCTTCCCACAGCAGATCCCTACATTTACTGTTTGGGTTAAGAACCTCCTCCAAATAGTAAAACCCTGCTACCACGCTTTACGTTGCCCATCTAATAACTTGTCTGCATGCCAGGTCAGAATTTGCAGCTTCTAACCTTTTGTACTTGTTTTGTGTGTGTTCGTATTTAGCCTCAAAACCAATATCCCTTCTTTTGTCATCCGATATGACTTCTCCATTAACCATTTTAGCTGGTGGTGTCATTCTTTGCCTTTGCAATATTATTCTAAGTTTAATGAAATGGGTCTCGTATAAAACGTTTGAAGACCACTGCATTGCACAGTACTAGACGTTCCTGTATACCGTGTTCTGCAAAAATGATGCAAAGCACACAAAATCAGCACAGCTGCGTGATTGAAAACTCTTCACCTCATACCTTCACAAAAGCACCTCACCATATTTCTTTGTGGAGGAAGAATTTAGATTGTTTGGCACAGTGAGAAAAATTGTACTGAGCTATGAGCTATAACTCTTGATAACGATAAAGAGATCTGTACACACAAGGCTGATAATAAAGTGCCACAGATCCGTGCAATTGCGATAATTTACATCTATCTGGCCATTAGAGTTTAAACAATGGTAAAAATCCAGATATTGTAGATTGTTCACCAACTATGCAACGGATGCTCTTTTTTCTTCAGTGCAACCACTTTAGAGTTCTGTTTCAGAAATATTGTTTGTATTCCATTTTTGAGGCTTGAATGTTTGATGAAATGGCTCAGGGAAAGTCATTGCAAGGAATACCTTGATAAATGACCAACCTTCGACTCAGGTTCCGTTCTGGCAATCTCGAAATACCCATAAAATCCCTCTCCAGAAATGTGAACTCTATTTATGTTGCTATGTTTTTTCCTTTTTCGCGTGCTGTCACACAGGACATGACATATATGCTGAAACAAAATCTCTGAAGCAAAATGCACTGCTTGCATAAAATGAGACTTGTAATGCAGGCTTCATATTTTTACAGAATACTTTAGAGGTCACTGCGTTCTTTATGTTTAACAAATTCTTAAAGCAAAAGTGCGCAATAAGCATTTGATTCAATATATCATTAAAATATAAAGACTTGGGGCATATTTACAAGCCCCTATAACCACCACAACCTCACTTCTTCTGACGTTGTGAAGGAGATAGGGGCTTCGCCTTATTCATAAGGCAGCGTCCGCCTTGTGACTAAAGCCCCCTTTCTCGCTATACTTAGCTTGAAAGGGGTGGGCAATGGGGGTTGTAGTGAGCTTTCCACTGCAATACTCATTGATTTTGACACTGCCCCATATTTACAAGGGCGGTATAAATATGGGGCAGCAGCAAAATTGAGATCAGGGAACGCCTGGTCTTAAACAGGCGCAGTGAGTAGAAATGTTACATTTGTCCTCATTGTTGCTGTTTCTATGTGTGCTGCATTGTGCAGCACACATAGAAACAGCAAAAGACTATTGATTATTTATGTGCAGGAAGGAGACACTTCCTGCACATTCCTGCAAATTCTATGCTATTTATGTGCAGGAAGGGACCCCTTCCTGCACATAAGCAATCTTCCCCTACAATGCAGGCACCCTTGCACGGTGGTTCAAGGGTGTCTGCATTGGCGCTAAGCAGCTAAAATTAATGCCAGCTCAGGGGAAATGCAGGGCTGGACCGTATCCATGTAAATACAGTGCAGCCCTGCTTTTTGGAAGTGGTGGAGAACAGCATTAAACCAAGGTGGCTAATTCTGCGCTTTGCCACTTCCTTGTAAATATGCCCCTCAAGAGCATTTTATAAGCCCCTATTGCCACAGGAGCGGCAATTTTTCCGACGTTCCTGTGGCGATAGGGTCTTCGCCTTATTCACAAGACAGTGTTAAGCCATAAGTGGCTTAACGCCGCCTTGTGAATAAGTATCATTTTAATGCTCTACTTAGCCTGAAAGGGGTAGGCAATGGGTGTTGCGGTGGGCGTTCCACCTTAACACCTATTGATTTTGACGCTGCCCCATATTTACAAGGGTGGCGTAAATATAGGACAGTACCAAAATTAAGACCAGGGATAACCTGGTCTTCACCTGGTGAAACAAGGAGAAATTATATGTTTCTCCTCGTTTTTGCTGTAGCTATGTGTGATGCATTGTGCAGAACACATAGAAGTTACAAATCGCAAATACTGATTGTTTATGTGAAGGAAGCGACATCTTCCTGCAAAAAAACAATCTTCTCTGCAACACAGGCACCCTTGCGCAATGGTGCAAGAGTGCCTGTGTTGGCGGTAGGCAAAGACATTTACCACCAGCGCTAAGGGAAAGGCAGGGGTGCACCGTGTTCTTGTGAATATGGCGCATCCGTGCGTTTGGAAATTGATGGTGCACGGTGAGAGCCTTCTTGGCTTAACACTGCGCTCCGACAGTTTCCTATTAAATATGCCACTAAGAGCGTAGAACACTGGTGTCAACATACATTTGTCTTTGACTCAGAATAAGTCAGTTTTCGCGAAGTATTCCTTTTCAACATTTAAGTAACATAAAACGTTCTACAGTACTCCCTGTTTAATTTGGCCAAATACAAGTTTAATTTACCAAGTCCTACTCCCTCGAAATTTAAATCTCTAGTTTGATTAACTGAGCATATTTCGGCAATTAAATTGCCATAGAGAAATCAATATCCTTCTGTCCGCATATACATAAAACTGCACCAGGTTGATGACTGCGTTTGGAAAACAGAATGATGCGTCCATTTTTAAGTGTATTGGCAACACCAGGGGCGTAACACAGGCCCCCGCAGGCCCCGCGGTGCAGGGAGCCCTCACCCTCCAGGGGACGGCTGCAAGCATGGCAGCCAGCAAGCCTAAATTAGACAGTGTGCGCGCACGCCGAGGACTAAAGTACAGGGGGTATTAACAAAGGCCCCCGCAGGGGGCCCCCACGCTCCAGGCAGGGCTCCCGGCCTCTCACTCTCAGGAGAGGAAGATGCAGTAAGAGCAAGGCAAGCCTATAAACTGTTACAGAGCACAGCCGCGCACGCCACGGATGGTGATGGGCCTCGCCGGCCTCTATAAACATTAATTATGGTGCTTGGTGCCGTCCGTGGTGCGCACGCCCTACTGCCGGCCTACCTGAGCCTTTTTTAAAGCCTCGGCCAGTCGCCCTGCCACAGTCTTCTGCTACCCGCCCTGCTCGCCTTCAAAGCTGCAGGCCAGCCAGGCCTAAGGTGAGCGAGTATGTCGTGCCTGCTCAGGACACGGAGGAATCGGATCTCTAATGATTAATATGAATGTTTGAAGCCGGCTATGCATTTTCAGGCATTGGTGGTATAGATATAGCCACATTCAAACCTGTGAGCATTAGGGCGATTCTGCAGTCCAATACAACTGCTAAATGTATTATTAAGAAGTTTTAAATTGGGATTATGCTAGACATTTGGATGTCATATTTCTTTAGGAAACTTAGGTTCAGGGTAGACTGGTTTTTGTTGTGAACGAACAGAGATATTGGCAGGAGTTCAAAAGAATCGCCGGATAAACCACTGTCCTGCAGACTACACGAGTTTAAAATGGACTCTATGAAACATCTGTTGTGCCGATGTCCAGTAGAAAGAGTATTTATGGTGACGCAACTCTTTTATTGAGATGGGATTAGGACTGCTTCAGGAGCTGTGCTTTTTCGATTTAATGAGTATTGAGATCGATATTGTGTTTAGTTTTAATATACAATCATTTTTAGTCAAACTTGCTGTGCTTATAGATGACTGTTAGCAAATGATTTTTGAAAGGCTTTTCATGACTGAACAAATATATATTAGTTAATTACTATAGGGTACAGCCCTTATTGTGAGAGGCACTATGTTGTACTAGCTCCCTTTGGAAGATTTTGAGGAGGGATCGTTGGGTGTCTTTGGGGTTTTCATGTGTTGGTTAAAAATCTCCCAGGAATCTTGATTCCATTCGGAGGTGAGATGATGAGTCCTACAACAAAGAAACCATCAATAAAACATTTTGGTGCCGGGTGGAGGTTATGAGATGTTCAGCCACAATGGTTTAGGTGTTTGTATTCTCCAGAGTGAACTTTCATAACAACAAGAAGTTTAAAGAGTTAATCAGTTTACATTTAAAGGGGCTCCTTCTGGATAAGGACAGTCCTAACATCAGTTTGTCCCTAATCTTGTGAGGTGGAGGGTGCATCCCATTCCTTGAATAAATATTCAAGGAGTCAAATATTGGCTTGGAGGATGTGCAGAAACCGATTTCTACTTGTGCAAAAGTGTCGAAGCGACAATCTTGGATGACTGCAGACATGAAAGGTGATTTAGTGACTACATACCTACAGTTCAGGAGGACAGCTCTGAAGTGTATGTAATGCATCAGGAGGGTGATTCGTCTAAGGTTGCTTGAACAGATTGATCTTTGTGATAATAGGAGCTGTGATCACAGAGGTAGTTGGAGGTGGGGTGCGGTTGGGATAATGCTCTTGTAACTGATGTAATCTGTAATGCAACGATCCTAAATGTAAAGCGCTCTGATACCCTCTGGGGTCTGGTTCACGCTATATAAAACTTTACAAATAAAAAAATAGAGAGGCGCCGAAGGGAGATGGCGGGAACCGTTAAGGAAATATCCCTTAGCACTGGCAGGGCAGGGATGGCTGGATGTCGATGAGATGGCGGGGGGCAGGGGTGGGAGGCAACAAGTACCGGTAGTAGTGCTGAGCCTGAAACTGAAAGCAGTTGAGTAGATTGACCTGAGTGGGGCCAGCAAAACTTCAATGTTACCCCTCAAGTGCCAAATAGATAAGTGGCCCCCAGCACAAGGCCGTGGGAGTGGGTAGGAAACAGGGTGAGTCCCAGATAGCTGAGGGCCTGGCTGGTGCTGTCCGGTGCAATGGGTTGTGATCTGGAGACAGCCATTAGACCAGCAGGGGCATCGGGAGACACCCTCGCCATTAGGGAGCAGCCTTATATTACGCTGGGTGCCAGAAGGTAATACTGTTGTATGATTACAATCTTTACAATTGTATAAAAAAAGAACACTAACACTCGTGAGCATAAGACCGTTAAAAACCCATTATGGAGCAAATAACGTCATCCTGTTTTGTAGTGATGAGATGCCTCAGGTTTCCAGGTCGCTTTGTGCCCATTGACTTTTTTTTGTGGCAATTAAAATCATTGCTTCCGTTTGACTAAAACGAATCTTAACAGCCAGAACGACTTATGGGTGGCAAGTAAAAGCCCTGAGGCTGAGCTGGAGACATGGCTTGTCCTGCTGACATGAAGTAATTAGAAATCACTGGTGGAACATGTATTTGTTGCGGCTTTTGAATTAGACAAGTTGTAAGATTTGTTTTAAAAATTGTATATTGTCAGTCCAAACTATAATGTACCCCATACAAATAAATAACAATCTAGGCACCTTCCTCTCTCTCCTCCCTGTGTCTCCCTTTTTTTGCTGCATTCCCTATCTTTCACCATTACCCTGTCAATCCTCTTGGCTTGTACCCCCTTTATGTACAGTGCTCCTTTGCTTTGTAGCTAGGTTTGTGCTTCATAGGTGTGCATCAAACACCTCCAATGTGTGAAAACGTATACAGGTTTTAGGGATCGATTAATTCTTTTAGGATATACAAAACACTTTGGCAACCCAGAAATACCTTTCCAATTCACTAAAATGGTTTTGAGACTGATTCCATATCGCAATTATGAATACCATGAAACGGAAGTTTCTTCTAAATTGTGATGCACAATCAAATGTATCAGTGGATTGTAACCTCAATTGTGGTTGATAACCATTGATCAGATATCCACACTCCCGCCAGTTGTGCTTGTATTTGATTCTCAAAGGGAGTGTCTCATTTTGGTAAACAGGACTTGTCCCTTTAATGGAAGCTGTCTCTTAAAAATGTTTCTCCTTTTCGAAATGTAGCAGCAGGGCCAGAGGTTGCCGTCTCTTGCAGGCCACCATATCTGCGTTTGCAGCTCATCACAGTGAGATGCAAATTACAAACAGCCTCCTTTACGTTCATTAGAAAGGCCACTTTGCAACTAAATGGACAATTTACAATACCACATCTTTGAACACAAGTTGCATAGCATATTGCTTGGCTATTTGCAAACTAGTTGGTGTGGAATTGGCACTTTCAGGTTTGTGAACAGGTATTAGTACATTGGCCCCTTACTTCGTCTTTCTTTAAAGTTTAGTGTGGAAAGCTAAAGGATGAGCAGAGAGAGAGAGCACAATGCACCCAAACTTGTACTGCTGAGAATTCGGACCGTAAAAGCCCAGGCTGGGTGTCAAGTGGGCCCATGTCATCACGGGCTGGCTGCTACATGGCCCCCGTGTCAATGTGACACCTTCTGACAGTCTTGGCTTTTAGGCTAACTCAATATGCGTTTTTACACTTGCAGGTTCGCTTTCACATCATAAACATGAGCTTCAAAATCCCACAACAGAAACTGCTGTTGTCTAAAAAGCCAGCCCTGGCTGAGTTTGTCACACATGCCCATGGACCAGTGGTGTAAAGCAAAATGACTGGGCCGCCATGAAAACTGTATTGCGTGGCACCTGACATTACAAACCGCCCTGCCATGTTTCCCAGGTCCATGCATCACTAGCTGCTCGATTCCAGGATTTTTCTTAACAATCTGGGTCTTGAAGTCTTGTTTATTCCATTATAAGTCAACATGCATGGACCTGGGAGATTTGGCAGCTATACAGAAAATAAATGTACCAGCTGGGCAAAACATTGGTTAATGATTTATGACAAACCCTTACTGGGTGTCTGCTGCACTTCAGGTGAAGCTGGGCCAGACGTACAGCTACATAAAAAGAGTAGGAGGGAAAAAAGAGGGGTGGGGGCGCTTAAAGACAGAAATAGGGGAATGGAGAGAGCTGAATGGAAGGAAGGAGAGGTGGGGAGATGACAGGAAAGAGTAGAAGGGAAGGAGGAAAAAGGAAAAGGGAGTGATAAGGAGAAGAAACGAGGGTGAAATGTAAGTATGGAAGAAAAGCTAGAAGAAAGATAGATATGTGGTAAAGCAGAAATGAAGGAAGGAGATAAGGAAGAACGCTTGCAAGGAAATGGGGAGAGAGTGATGGGTAAAGGAAGAAGACAGCAGGGGAGGAAGAGAGGGAACAAAGAAGGAAAAGAAGAATGGAGCTACAGAAAGGGTTGAGGGAGAATGAAGAGAGGGAAAGAGTGAGAAGGGAAGGAAGGGAAGTAGGAAAGAAGAGAATAAGAAAGGAAAGAAAAGAAAGGTTGGGAAGAATGAACAAAGGTCGGAGGTAGTGAATAACTTGTATGTTAAGAGTGTTTCACACTTTCTCATTAGATCTTAGAGAAAGACAATATAGAGGCATTTCATTTAAATGTTGGAGGTTTCAAATCAAAATATGCTAGATTTCTGAGTGGTAGGGCAAAGCGGTACATGGTGGGCCCTGCCGCCGTTGGAGGGGGGCTCAATGTGCTTTGCAGGGGGCCCCTTCAAGTATCGTTGCGCCACTGGGCAGCACAGATGCGGTAATTCCTCACTATAAATCACTCTTACCATGACGATCAGCATTTCAGGGTGCTGAATTGCCTTGGTATTCTCAGCTTCTCACTATGGAAATAGTAATTATTGAGGAAATCATTATTATCATTGCCCTATACAATGCTTCATACTTTAAAAAAAATCTGCCAACAATGAAATATTGTATCAGAATGAAGGATATTTCACCCTTCCATTATGATACACTCAGCTGTCTTTTTGAGTGGAGTAGGCGGCATTTGCTGACAGATAGGATATTAGGCATCATATTCCTTCTTTCTTTTATCCTTTATAGTAATGCCTTCATGCTTTAAACTCTAGTGTGTCCAACACCTTTAAATGTTCGCAATATGTAATAACGTGTATTAAAATATCCAAATTTCATAGGGAATTGTGTCACTGACAACACTGCAAATGTCTACATTAGATGGTTTGGAAAGCCCCAACTTTTACATAATGCTCTATTAAAAGTTCAAGTCCCTTCTAAATTTATAAAATTCGCACAGATTGTGGAACTGAGGTACAGCCTTTAGACCTGGGCATGTTGTGTGGTTGAGTCTCTGAAAAATAGTTAAACATAAGGGAGCTTTAAAGATGACTAATTTGTAATTCACTATGTAGTGACAGAGCTGGCGTGGAGTTTGTGTACATGGAATTCAGACAGCTGTATAAACCTTTTTTATGATTTATCTATAGGGAATGCAGCCCAGGCGAAAATTGTGTTACGCTGGTGTAATTAGCGTAATTCCAGTCATTTGCTTTACTCTTGTTATGCAAAATCCCCCAAATTACACTATATCACGTAATTAGGCACTGTTTGTTGTAAAAGTTGACCAGTGAATGAGCCATTCACAGCACAATTTTACAGTGAATGCGCAGGAACAACATAGATAGAGCTGATGTTATGATGTTTTTTTTTTTTATTTGGACTATTCTCCTAAGGCAAAGTGGGTGCAATGAAGCATTTTGTGGCAAAACAAAGGCTACAATTCCAGTTTAGCATTTCAAGTATTTAAGGGGACTTTTGTTAAAATACTGTATCCTTGTGCAAAAGCAGAGTACGGGCCTTCGAAAAAACCTACACCTCCAGTGAGAATGCTGTTCTTTGACAACAAAAAAAAAGACAGGATACTGCAACAAAGATTACAATCTCTTTCTTAAAATATTTTTTGCACCTGACATCTGTAGCTTGGTTTTATACCAGCTTTTTGCCTTCCACCCTCCTGTTTTTGCTGGCTTTAGCACTCAGCATGCTTTACCACTGCTAGCCAGTACTATAGTGCTTGTGCACACAACTGTCACGTTTAATGTATTTGTATAAATCTAGGACAGTAGTACTACATGCACTTAGGGACTGTAAATTAAATGCTACTGGTGGGCTTGAAAAATGAACAATTCATCATTTTCTTGCCCTAGTAGGTCATCAGCACTTATTGTGCCACCCACTTATGTAGCCTTTAATCATGCCACAGGCCTGCAATTGCAGTCTGTGTGCGCAGTATTAAATTGACATTTCAACCTGGCAAAATGAACGTTTTGCCAGGCCTCAACCTTCCTTTTTGATACCCATAAGTTGCCCCTAAGATAGGCCCTAAACAGGCAATAAGGCAGTGTGCATTTTTTTGTACAAGTTGGACATTTACTTTTAACTTTTATAAGTCCTGGTAGTGGAATACTATACAATTTGTTTTTCCATACTGCAAGTTCTACTTCTCCCATATGATAACATTGGGGTACCTTATTACATTTACTAAGTGATAACTTTCAATTTGGAGCAGGTAGGAATATTGAGTTTGATGTCTAACGAATTGTAATTTAAATATCCCTTTAATTTTAAAGTCAGATTTTAAGTCATGATTCCAAAAATGCCACTTTAGAAAGTTGGAATGTTCTTATCCTAATCATTTGGGGCCAGATGTAGGTAATCTCAATTTACCTATTCTTAAATACCGAATTTTACAGATTCGGTATTTAAGAATAGGTAAATGGGATGTAGGTAATTTTTCGGTCAAAATTACCGAATCGGTAAGATTCGGTAATTAAGAATCGGTATTTACCGATTCGGTATTTACCGAATCAGTAAATACCGATTCAGTAATTCCCATAGGGAGGCCCATAGGAATGAATGGGAATTACCGATTCGGTAAATACCGATTCAGTAAATACGGAATCGGTAATAGTGGGGAACCCTTTCAAGGGTGGCAGGGTGACACATTGACACCCTGTTGCACCCCTGAATAGTGCATGGGTGCACATGTGGTATACATACATGCCCTTAGGGCATGTATGTCTGCCACATGGCACTGAATAAAAAGCAAAAAATTGCTTTTTAAAAGGAATTTGTTATTTACCACCAACTAATAGTTGGTGGTAAATGACGATTCCTTAAATGTAAGAAGCACTCACTTGAGTGCTCCCTACATTACAGATTCGGTAATTTACCAAATCGATATTTTAAGAATTCAGTAATTTACCGATTTCTTAAATTACCGATTTGTTAAATTACCGAATCCTGAAATGTGGCCTCCTACATGTGGCCCCAAGTGTTTACAGCCTGTTGTAGTGTAGTCTGTCTCTTTCGAATATACTAAACTTAATTGTGAGTGCCAGCTAGCTCAGAGGTCACTAGAAACTTTCTCGAATTCACAAGAAGAGATTTGTTTCTGACAACCGCATAAACATGACAACTTTGTTTCCCTAGGACTGGAACAAATATCTTCAGAGTAATGGAAACAATAGATAACTATTTTACTCAGTCAATCATGCATGCTTCGTTTCCACAGAGTTGCAGAGAAATAGTGAGGTGGGCGGTTTCAATGACAGGGGTTAATTGAACAGTCTTCTTTCTCATGCAAGAGAGGTGAACTGCTACAATTGTTAGACAGAATGCAAAGTATAATGCGTACAGAATAAACAGTAGTAAAAAATAATACTGCAATAGCATTGTCTAGTGCTATGACCTATAAAAATACATACATAAATAACACAGGCTAAAATACACAGCTGGTGCTTCTAAAATATGCCTACCCCAATGTACTTAACCTAGGTACAGTACCAGGGAAGAAGGAGGTGTTTGTCTTTTAGCATAGGTTTAGTTCTTCCAAGAATTGCCAAAGGTTTGTCTGGGTTCTGATCAGCTCCATACTTTAGAATGAAGGAGGTTGGTATCTCTGTCTCGGGACTCGATTTCCCAACACCCTGCAAGGGGAGTCAGAAACACTGGTTCTGGATTCTCTGCAGAGGAGGACAGCTTCTTGTCAGTCCATCAGCTGGAGAGTCAGCTTCCTTCGGCACTAGCTGTAGCGAGCTGCATCGGGCAAGTAGGTAGTCGAGCTGCACCAAATCACACAGTGCTTTGCTATAGCAAGTGAAGGTATATTTATACCTTGAAGGTGTTTAGGAATGCCAACTTTGACGTAAAGTTGGGCATATGAACGTCATGGATGAACCCCTAAGGAATAGTTGTTTCTTGGAGAAATCAATATCCAGGCTAGGGGAAGTCCCTTCTGCTTAAGAGCCTGATTTTACAAGAAATCGTTGTGATGTTTGATGAACGGATGGAAGTAGCCATGCCTGTATTTGGGCAGCATGGGCTATGCCTAAATAAGGGCTTGATTTCTATGCCTATATAAGGGCAACGTGAATTGTACCTATAAAAGGCCATGACTCGTGAAAATTCATTCGGAATCTAAAACGCCATACAACACCCACTCCAATTTCTTATGTACAACATTACTAAAATTCTAAACACGTTAAACATATCTAAACATGAAGTGTTAAAACACACTCAAAACACATAAAAATGCAATGGTGCTGGTTGTACACAAAAGAGCATTGGTGCTGTACTCATTCAAAGCAATGTTTCATTCTAAGCACATAGTTGACAATTGTAAATGCTATCTGAATTAATCATGAAAATATACATTTATGAAATGACTCATAAATACAGAAGAAAAAGGCCGAAACCATTTCATGTCAGAATACATAAAAATGTTTGTGTATGTGGACAAGGTCAAATATTGTCTGTAGAAGTTTTTTCAAAGAATTCTTGTTCTCTATGAATAGTTCTACCTTAAACAGATTACTTGTGCCAAAAAGGAAAAATACAAATTTGGAGAAAAAACAATGTATCATTGGAAAAAAAGTCCCAAAGTTAGAACTTTGTTTTGAAAAATGAAGGTCGAATTCAAAGTCTCTCAGAACACTGTGTGCCAAATCAAAAGTCAGTGTTAGTGTTTAGAGAAAACATCAAATCTTCTAAGTCTGTAAAACAGTTATCTACCACTGTAGGCGAAAGTTGGATTACCTCGTTTAGAAGATTAACCGCACATAGATGTGAAGCATCGCCGTCAGAATTGGTCGCATTAGCAATGTTCGTAATGGATGGTACCTGCGCGCCTGTTTCCTCTCGTACCTCACCGTCAGCAATTTGTGTCTGTGAGATCTCAATGAATTCCGTCATCAGAATTGGTAGCCGCTGCGGACAACACAGTGCATGGGCTGTTACTGGTTCAAGCAAAGTGTCAACATCCGTTGGCATTACTGATGGGAGTGTGAGACTTGAGTCTAACATGCATACTTCTCTGCATAGCAGGCAGCGTAGAACAGGTAAGATGCAATCTTGCCAGATTGGTCTGAATGACAGAAACCATGTGGTATTTAATTCTCGTAGATGAGGTATCCCAAAATGTGGACGATGCGCTCACGACACTTCATCGCCAGTAGAGTTGTCTCCATGGACAACTGGGTGTCGCTGGTGAATTGGTTTGCGATATCGCAGAAGTAGGAGCAAAAATAATATCCGTGCAGCGAGTCCTAAAATGAGAGGCATTCTGCGAAAAACTGAGTGAACTAAGTTTGGAAATATTAATATAACTGCTTCAAAAGGTGCTAACAGTCCAGAAAATACGGTCTTAAATACATGTACAATACTGGTCGTATAAGACATGTTTAAGATACGACTTAACATTTCTGAGAAATGTACAGGGAAGTTTGTAGTTAAGAGGGCATGTATCTCGGCAGAAGTCCTTGAGACTTGCAGATCATATGTCTCTTTGGCCGAGGTCATTGGCACAGTTTTTTTGTAAAAGAATGGCTTTCATTTTGCTTAAAGTATCAATTCGTATAGAAGAGATGTTCAGTGAAGGCCATAAAGGCGACTCCTTGTCTGTCTTGGTTTTAGGAAACAATACTTGCATACAGCAGGTGACCCTGGCTGACACAGTTACTAGATATGGTATACCTGGCAACATGCCACAGCAGCTGTGATCGTTCAACAAAAGGTAACTTCCATTTGAAAATTGTCCAAAAATTGACTCAATCACTGTAGCTGGTGAACCTTGCAGGTGGCAGGATAAGTTGTTAGAGGAACCATCGCAGGCCCCATGTAAGTTTATACCCTGACAAAGGAGAGAACCGCTTAGTGCGTTTTCACAGTTTTTCCCACTAAGGAACACTTCACGACCCCCACTCCAACATCTTTGTGTGTACGGTAATTCCCAGGACATCTTGATGTATTCTTTACCCAACCTTTCATATGTGCCTGCTGGTATATGTTTTAGGCAATACTGAAAATGGAAGTGTAACAGGCAGAGTGATTGTTCCATGTATAATCCATTCAGTAGTCTGCTCCCCTTTGTGCAAATTTGATCTGTTCATCAGTGAGATTGAATTCTGAAAACAGTGACGTAGTATTGATTAAACGCCAAGGCACATGGCCTGAACGTAGGTCTTGTAACGTCCAGCCTAATAGCATGATAAAATGTAATTGTGACTGGCCATATTGCAACATGACCAAGTCCTGTTCCATGATGTCAATGGCAGAAGACACTATGCTGTCCAAAGAATATATCCTGGACGACAGAGTCGTTAAACCATTGTCAACCACAGAGAGAGTTTTCTCGAAATGAATATGATCAATTTCTTGTATTTTTTCTGCAGTCTCTGCTTGCATAATCTTCCATGCTTCATTATAGGCAGCAAAGATACCGGTATATATAAAACGTTTATGACACGGTGTTCTTGGTCCTAGCAAGAATTCCCAAAGATCAGTGCCATATTTAAGTAAAGATAAGTGTTGCTTTACACCCTTAAGTGTAGATCTATGTATCCATTCAAGGCAGTTTCTCCACTCTGTCTGTTGCTACTATTCCTGGATGCTGTCTTTGAACATATCTTGGTCTGGCCTAGTGAATGTGAAACCCTGTGTTTTGTTCAGGAATCTATTTTGACAGTTATTTGTGTCTATGGGCCAGATTAACCATTTATTCCAGTCTGGATCTGTTCTCTTGTGATGCAAAATAGTATGTACGTTGACCTCCCCCTTTGAAGTTTTACTGCTATCAGGTGTAGGTGTAGGTATGGATGGATTGTTCAGGTCTTTTATCTTGGCTAACCCAAGATAAGACGTCTGATGGACAGTGTAATTCAAAAACATTATTTGCTCAGGGATGATACAGGCTCTAAACATAGCTTATTTACCCTGGCCCTGCCAATCCTTTGTGCCGCAGACAGTTTTTGTCTCTATGTTGTCTTTCCAAAAGTCGAATCCTAATTTAGACATTTGAGCATAAAAGTCTGCAGAATAAATTTATTTGGTATTTGTTAACATACTTTTCATGCCTGTTTTGTTTACATTTCTAAAGTAAAATGATTCAACATTGGATACATTGAACCATTAAAACTACGGAAATGTTCTTGCAAATGTTTTTGAGCTACCTTTTGGCGGCGTTGGACAATGTTCCCATTGTTTATACATTAATACATTTCTAGGATTTGCAGATTTGTGCAAGAAATGATGACCATAGTGATTATAATAATACATTTGTACATAGTCTGATGAACCTTCTAAATATTCATGATTAGTGATTATTGCAGACATTTCTAAGTCTGACATCATATTATTAACAGTCTCAAAGTCCCAATCATCAGAAAAGGTACTAGATGAAATAAAGTCACTTAATGAAATCTTGAATAAGTGTGGAATCTTCAACAGCTCCGATGGGCCAAAAATGTCATAGTCAATTCTGTCCCAAGCTATACGACTAGGTATAGGAACGGCTGTGATGTTCACTGATGACAAGTCTCTTTGTTCATGATGGGATGATTTGTGCGGCTTGAGGAGTAAGTTGATGTTATTACTTGCTTTGCCCATTTTGACATGTCTTCCATTTATCCGCATTCCCAAGGTTATTACCATAGTAAACCAAAGTACAAGAAAAAGCACACCCAACACAATCCAAAGTTCAATCCATGGTGAAACCAGATAAGTCTTTTCCAGGTGATGAAAAAGATCTGTTGCTTGTTCTTTTAAAGTTATTTTTACTGGCGTCGTTTCAGGCTTGCTGGGATCCTCAGAAAACATATCAAAGTTAATGAAGTAGCCAGAGGCAGTTCTGTCAATTGTTGGGATTGCATCAGGATTCGTTGAAATCACTGGAACCACTTGATCACTTATTACATTTGTGTAGTTAGATACTACTTCTTTGTAGACAGGCGTTTCTTGACGAACTGTTATTTGGGTATCAAGAGGTACAAGTTCCATAGCTTTGTTGCTTAGTCCTTCTTTTCGCACTGCAGATTCTTCAAAGGTGATGAGTCTCTCAGTTTGAACCTCTTGGATAGTAGCTAGATCAGGGCATCTGCTACATTGGTGGAGTCCACTTGGCCTACTGCTTATTATCGGCCACATGATGTGGTTTGAGCAGGTCGATGGACACAAACCTGTTCTCCTTTTTACCAGCAAGGGGCGGCAGTAATACTGTTCTTGATCTATGGATTGCTAGGACAGGTACTGGTTGTCTGTAAGAAGGCCCAAATTCCTTCTTGTCCACAATCTTTTCTCTGACTAGATCTCCAAGCTTTGGGATCCAGACAGGCCTTGTTGGTACGGTCGGTTTTTCTTCAGTGGAGGTTGGCTTCAGGAACACGTTACTTACTTTCGTTCTTATTTCATTTAGGTCCTGTAAAACAGCCAAACGGTCCTTAATATCAAAAGGCGTCTTGTTTACCACTGAAGTCTGACAATCGAGGTCCACTACTAACATTCTGGTCCCAAAAAGGACTTCAAATGGAGTGATTTCCCCTAGAGAACTTCTTGGCAGATTGTTAAGACTATGTTGGACACTTATTAGATGTTTGACCCACCCGTCACCTGAGCCTAATACCCTAGCTGTTATAGATTGCTTTATGTCCTGGTTTTTTCTCTCCACTACCGAATTTCCCTCATGATGGAATGGACTAGAGTACTGCAATGCAACGCCCAATTTGGCCATAACCTCTTTGTAAGCTCGAGAGCTAAATGCAGGACCCTGGTCAGAATGTAGCCTGCCGACTGCGTATGTGCTGAGAAAGACTCGCAAATCTTTTATAACAGTTCGAGCGTCAGCTGAGCGCAGAGGCCACATCCAAATTAACCTTGAACATGACTCCACTGCAACCATGATATATTTATAGTTACCATCCCTTTGTAAGGGATCACAGTGGTCCAGGTAAACTCAAGCTAATTGCTTATCTGAAATTAACAGGGGCGTCTGCGCAGGACGTTTCACAGTAGAGACTTTCATCTTTTGGCATATTTCACATTCCAAAACATAGTGTCTGGTCTGTTTCCTCATGCGCAGCCACCAGTATCTCTGTTTCAATAATGGCACTGTGGCGGAAACACCTTCATGAGCAGAGGCAAGCCCTTCATGGTCTGCTAAGATTAGTCCTATTCTATGTTCCATGTTTGGAATTAACTTTATCCCCCACTCCATGGATTCGAGCAAACTGAACATTGTTCGCATCAGTTATATAAGTGTATTTGAGTGGAAACCCTTTAGGTAACGTTTTTCCACTGTCTTTGCTTGAAGCATTGACAGCTAGCATTATATCACTGTCTATTGTAGTTTTTGAACGAGTGATTGCAGCTACGGAAGCTGTTTGCACAACTGCCTTCGTGGTTTCATCAGCCAATGAATTCCCTGCAACGGGAACGCCATAACGTTGATGACTCAGCATATGTATCACGTGAGTGTTTTGTACTCCTTGTCGTAACTGAACTACTTGTTCCCAAAGCAGTGTATGCTTGATTGTGCCACTTTTTGCATCTTTGTAACCGTTTTGAATCCAGTTTTGCAAGTATTCATTGTAAGATTGAACACAATATTACGATTCGCACACTATGAGTGTGGGGAATTGGCGATCTCTATTTTCAAGTACCATCTTGAAGACATGCATCTCAGCTCACTGAGCAGTACAATCTCCTAGAGATTGAGTTTTTGTGACCATTGGTCGGAATTGGCCATCGTGCAAACGACCTTTAACGATCGTGCACGCCGCAGCAGTATAGGCTTGTTTACCCCCTGTACAGGGTTGAGCTGATCCATCAGAATACATTATACATTCATACTGTTCTAGAGGCAGCATTTCAGTAGACAGAAGACATTCTTGTTCGTATTGTAGAAATGTTTGTGTTTTCAGAAATGGGTCAAAAACGTATTCAACGTCTGTTGCAGCAAGAGAATTAACCCATTGTATCCATCTAGGATGTAAAGCTTTAGCATTTGGAATGCTCGCTTTTGTCACTGCCTCTAAGTCAGATACAGTTGTAACTACCATAATGCGCTTACCCTGTGTGAAGGCTTTCTCTTTTGCTGCTGCATTCTGAACAGCTGTCAACATTTTTTCTGTTGAAATGAATTTCATTTCAGCTTGTGTGTACAAGTGTGATTTGTAAGCTATTGGTACTTTTTCACCTTCGCTAAAAGATAAGTATGTGAATCCGCATTGTCCTGGAATGATTCGGATCACTAAGTTGCGCACGTTTAAGCGTGTTTGTAAATGTATAGTTGCTAATGTCTGTTTGGAGTCAATGCAAAATGTATGTGTATTTTGTGCCAAATTTACTGTTTTAAAATCAGGTTTGATTAATTCGTAGAGAGGTTTAACCCTTTCTGCGTAGTTTAGAATGTAAGTTCTTCTGAAATTCAGGAAACCTAAAATCGACTGTATGTTTTTCAGTGTTTTTGGAGGTTGGAGCAGCGCACATTTCTCTAGAAAGTTTGCTGCCAGGCTTTTGCCTTCACTTGATAATTTGTGTCCTAGAAAAAGGACGCTGAGATGGGCAATTCTAGATTTTTTTTAATTGAATTTGTACCCTACAGAGGCGAATCCCAGTAAAATGGTGTTCACCCTGTTCAAATGCCTATCCAAGTTATCGTCTGTCAGATAGATGTCATCGACATATGACAATGCTTCATTATCATAAGTTTGTAGTAACTATGTTACCCTTGCTGAAAATAACCCAGGACTATTCTTGAATCCATGAGGGAGATGGCAGAAGTGACGCTGTGTCCCCATAAATGAGTAAATGGTCAAATACCTACTTTCTGGTGCAATGTTTTGACAGTAAACCCGTTAAAAGTATCTAATGTCATTTTATAGTTTTTACGCACAATGTTAATTATTAATGCAGTACTGTGTGCGTTTTGCACTGCAAATGATTTGCAGCAAGAGTTTAAATGTCTGTAGTCCAATACTAGACGATATGTATTGTCTGGTTTGGATACAGGAAACAAAGGATTGTTTGTTGACGAGGAGCATGTTTCAATCCCCCCTTGGTATTCAAGTTGATCTAATATCTCCTGACCTGTTTTTTCACTTCTTGCTTAACTGGGTACTGCCTTTGTGCAGTTGGTTGATTTGTAACTGGATTTTATGGTGAGTAGAATCCTCATCCCATCCTACATGATGTTTGTATAATGCAGGAGCCTGGGCAACTTCCCACTTCCAGGCGTAAGTATATTTTAAATGAATTGGAATGTGGTTGGAGAAGTCTGGCATAATGATGTCTTTGCCATGTGGGCACTCCCTGACAAATTCTGGTGGCCAGTCTTGTTCAGCTAGAAGAATGTCATAACTCTTAGAAAGTAGCTCCCAAAAGAGTGCTCTTATCTTTCTTAGTATGTCTCCCTCCATCCGGAGTGTTATTTCATGCAACTTATGTGGGGAACTAACCCTGGTATCTGCAGTTTCAACTTGAATGAATTCAATCAAGTCCACTGCCTCCAGATGATCCTTCAAGTTCTTGCGAGCTATGGTGACTTCTGCTGCGCTGTCCAACATTGTCTGAGCGCATTCTTCGTTCTTGAGTTGTGTCCTCAAGATCCTCGGCATGTCTGATTTTTAGACCTGCTACCTTCTTTTTGGTGAATTGAGGGTTCTTGTTTTTCAGAATGTGTTGATTGTCTTTGGACTTCACGTGTCTTCCTTGTTTTCTGACCGTCCTCTTCTTTCGAATTTCTGTGATGAAGTCTGAAAGGTACGAGAGGAACGTGTATCAGTATCTTGATATCTATCAGGTTTTCTCAAATTAGCCCTATTCCTGAGGTTATAACTCCTTTCAGAGGGCTCCTTTTGAGGAGACCTACCTCTGGATTGAGAACGCTTCTCTTTAGAAGTTTGTTTACTATTTTCCCACTTCTTTTTTGAAGGAGTAGGAGTGTTTTTTGTAAAGACTTTTTCAGGACTTTCAGACAGTTGGGGTTTCACTGGTTGCCTACCCAGACTGTCTCTGCCTAATTATTCTTAGGAGTTTTCAATTATCCTGGCTAATTGTTGTGGTTGCTCAGTTACATCAAATTCCCTTAATTTTTGGTGGATCGCCACTGATGCTGCTTCACCTTTAATATTAGCTAATATTATTGCTGAGACCTGTTTGAAATATTTCAGTAGTTTCATACCTAAATTTAAAGCAGGCTCTGGCCTGTATTCATTTTGAATCTGTTTCAGGACGTCTGGTATTACCGCCATGGATGGAACACCGTGTGTTTTGGTATAGATAACAGCAAAGACTATACCCCATGTGTTGCAGTCCTCCAGATGTGGTGCGATCCCCATTGGTAAACAGATTGTTAAAATTTTGTGTTTCTCATGAGGGGTAGTATTAGGAAATACTGCTTCGATTTGAGTAATTTTTTTAGCTATCCAGAATGGAATTTGTTCCCTCTTTGCAGGTAACTTACCAATGACTGAGTGTAAAGTCTATGGTGTCATTTTTAGTGTATTCCCCTGGTGAGGTGTATGTTGTAGAATCACTATTGCAGGTTGGACTGTGAAAGTCCGCATGACATATTGAACCAATTGTCTATATATTTTGATTAACTCTTTAAATTGAGTTCGTAATTCCGCATCTGACATTTCTTCAATGCCAGGATGTGGTGTATAGCTGGCTAAGACCGGCCATGTTGCTCCTGGTCTACCTCGTGGACCAAGCCGGATGATGTGATTAAAATGTTTTAGGGCGCCTTTAAACCAGAGCTCATGCTCCTGGTATGTGAGTGGAATTTCTATATCCTTGAAAGGAATATATTCCTCTGGTGGTTCATCTTCTTTGTAGAAATGAAACATCTGTGTTACTAGATTTGCTTTCGGGAAGACTATCCATGAATAGAATACCTCTGTCTGGTGATATTCACTTGCCTGTATCACAAAAATGATCCTTCCACCTCTCGATGTTAGGCCATTTTTTGTACGTTTTATAGTGATGGCTTTCCTTAAAGTCATAGGAATGCATATAGCATCCTCGTCGGTTCAATTACAACATGTTGTGTTAAAAGCTGCTGGATCAGACACAGCTCTGCCGTTCTCGGTGTTGTTGTCATTAATCGACATTTTGTTGACTGAAAGTTTGCAGAGCAAGTTTCAAGGGAACAAAGATAAGGTGCACAATATTTTGGAACACTGTGTCCTTCAACGTTGAACAAACCAAAAAGCTAATACATCGGATTTTTGTCCTACTCAGCTATGGCGGAAATTATCCCTTTACCCACTCTAGACGTCTATTGGTGTATTTATGGAAAAAGGGAAAGAGAAAAGCATGACTCAGTTACTTTAGTATCTAGCGTTAAATTATTGTAGTGTACTTCGTATATTCACAATAGTCACTGCGCATTAGAAGAATATATCCTATAGATGTGACATGGGACTGAGGTCAGAATGTCTCTATCGTATATACTAAACTTAATTGTGAGTGCCAGCTAGCTCAGATGTCACTAGAAACTTTCTCGAATACACAAGAAGTGATTAGTTTCTTACAACCGCATAAACATGACAACTTTGTTTCCTTAGGACTGGAACAAATATCTTCAGAGTTGTGAAAACAATAGATAACTATTTTACTCAGTCAATCGTGCATGCTTAGTTTCTACAGCGTTGCAGAGAAATAGTAAGACGGGCGTTTTCAATAAAATGGGTTTATTGGACAGTCTTCTTTCTCATGCAAGAGAGGTGAACTGCTACAATTGTTAGACAGAATGCAAAGTATAATGCGTACAGCGTAAACAGTAGTATAAAATAATACTGTAATAGCATTGTCTAGTGCTGTGACATATAAAAATGCTCAACTGGTGCTTCTAGAATACACCTACCCCAATAAGAAGAAGTAGGTGTTTGTCTTTTAGCATAGGTTTAGCTCTGCCAAGAATTGCCAAAGGTTTCTCTAGGTTCTAATCAGCTCCATACCTTAGAATGAAGGAGGTTGGTATCTCTGTCTCTGGACTCAATTTCCCAGCACCCCGCAAGGGGAGTCAGAAACACTGGAGCTGGATTCTCGGCAGAGGAGGACGGCTTCTGGTCAGTGCATCAACTGGAGAGTCTGCTTCCTTCGGCACTTGCTGTAGCGAGTTACGTCGGGCAAGTAGGTAGTCGAACTGCACCGAACCACACCGAGCTTTGCTATAGCAAGTGAAGGTATATTTATACTTGAAGGTATTTAGGAATGTCAGCTTTGACGTAAAGTCGGGCATATGAACGTCATGGATGAACCCCTAAGGAATAGTTGTGCATGCATAATAATCAGTTTCTTGGAGAAATCAATATCCAGGCTAGGGTAAGTCACTTCTGCTTAAGAGTCTGGTTTTCCAAGAAATCGTTGTGAGGCTTGATGAACAGATGGAAGTAGCCATGCCTGTATTTGGGCAGCATGGGCTATGCCTAAATAAGGGCTTGATTGCTATGCCTATATTAGGGCAACGTGACTTTTACCTATATAAGGGCATGAATCGGAAAAATTAATTTGGAATCTAAAACGCCATACAACACTATGTCCTGGGTCACATGACTATGTGTACCTGTCAGATGGTCTTTTGTATTGCTCCCATACAGCGAGGAAAGGGGGAATAGGTGAGCCCGGATGATTGATCTCTGACTTGACGGGGTTGGAGCTGTCGTCTACTACAGTTGCACATTGCAAAGGCTCTGCCAGAGCACATTCACAAAGGTTTAGACACAAGTCTTTCATGTACCCAGCCAAGCTAGGGCCAGGACAGGGAGGTTGAAAATTCCAAGCACGGTGTGGAACCCTCTTGAAAGTTCTCCCACTTCAAAGCTGACAGTAGGGATAACTAGTGGACATTCAGACCCAAACTCTTTAGTACACCTCCAGACCTGGGGAAGATTCAGTAGGACTGCTAGAGTGAATTCTAGGGTCAGCTGACTCACCTCCTATTCTTAGCTACAGGGACATAACAAGTTCCAGATGTCTCCCTCAATCTGCCCAACTGGCCTGATGCCTGTATGTACAACAGGACCTGCCTTAGCTCTGCTGGGGCGAGATCCTGATCCCCAGAAGGCACCTCTCAAGACCTTTAACCTTGGAATAGCATCAGTTGAGCTCCCCCTTTGAGAACAGGAGAAATCCTGAGGTTTTGGGCTCCTTGCAACGTCAAACTGGCCTGTTATTAGAAAGATCTACCCATGCTGACCGCCAACATGAACCTCTGGTGAATCTGACTCTTCACTCTACCTCGATGCCGGGCAATGTGGACCTCCAGTAATGATTATCCTTGGTGCCCGACAGGATCTTCGTGCTACAGTGATGTCTGTCCACAACTCCCAGCCTGCCTGCCCTTCATGCTACATCGTCGACCATCCACAACTCTCTACCTGCTCTTCGCGGTGCTCTCCCCTGCAAGCGGAAAATCTTCGCACTGAGCTTTTTGAATATTACTCTCCCAGTAGGACTAACCCAGTCCTTGTATCCATCCTTTGCTCCATTGGCCTCGTCTTGAACTTATGGCTTTTATCTGGTCTCGCAAGACTAGAACACCGTGAATGGCGCGTTTTGCTTCTAGGCACTATACTTACCTGAAATGGTTAATATTGATTATCTCCGGTTCTACTAATAAGATTTTTATCGTTTTGGTCTCCAAAAATGTGATACATTTTGCTCTATTTTTAGGTCTCGCGCGGCGTGGCAGCGCAAAGCGCTGCTTGCCTCAGAGAGATTTATTGTTAACAAGGAGTTTCAGTAGAGGGCTTGAAGCCCGCCCCTCATTTCCATTGGCTGGCGTCACGGTTTATGCTAAACGGTGACCTGCCATTGGAAATTAGGGTTTTTGGTTCACCCCCTTTTGCCTCCAATCCGGACTCGGTGGCCTGCTTTGCTGCTGTTGCAAAGCAGTTTCTTATCTTAATGGGGCCATGTGGTTCTAATTAGAAAACACATGGCCCCATAAAGACAAGGGAACGATGCTTGTTTATGCAGTTTTTAGTTTTTTTTTTATTTGAATGTTTACCTTTACCGCTGACGAGTAGTTATCAATCCCAAATGTTCTTAGCAGATCGAAAACACAATTTATTTATTTTTGTATGGGGTTGACAATGGTGGTGCAAGCTGTCGAATGCAACACAAATATCAGCTTAATTTTGGGCTGATAAGCCAGATTTTATTTCTCTTAAATTCTTCAGATTTTCACAAATCAGAGCCCCTTTGCACACTTTCTTTTGTTGCTAGGTTGTGACTTATTCTTCCTTCATTAAGGAGCTGTTTTGTATGGTTACATCGTTATCATCGTATCCTATGAGAACGTATTTTCCTTGTCTCTACTTGTAGCTTGCAGCTCGAATAATGTATTTCTGCTGCCTCCATTTTGACTAATTTGTCTTACCCGAGCAATGCTGAAGTACACCTGATTTTCTTTAAATGTATCTGCTTTGTAACATTCCGAAGTTATTTAGTTCCCAACTTTTGATCCTTAGTTTTGAAATGAATCACTTCCAGGTGCCGTTAATAACAAGTGGGTGTCTCCAGACACAAGCGGGGGGATCCTGGTCTTCTAAGGCTGGATACGAAGCAGAGACAGGGATCAGTGGGTGAATTTTTAACAGAATACTCTTTTGTATCCAAATGTTGACCCCACACACACACAGCTACAAACGCACCATCGCAGACCGTAACTACACACGCATTGTCCTCAGATGCGTTATGCGTGTCACAGGGAACAGCATACCCCAGTTGTAGGCTTTTGTTTAACAACCTGATGCATTCTGGGAGTTGTATTCGTCGTTCACCCTAAATAAACTATGGATCAAATGCAACTGAAAACAATTTGTAAAATAAAAGGCCAGTCCGGGTACGTGTTTATGCCCTTTGACAAGGGGGCTCTGGATAACCTGCATACAATCACTTATAGGTACAGAAACAATAAAGTGTACATAAACCTGAAACCCAAAACATACACACACAAAAATACATACTCCACACATCAGCCTAACAACTCACAACCCACCCGTGTAAAATTTCGATGACCACTTAAGGGGTTAGAAAATCCATACACAGCTGATTGTGTTTCTTCCTGTTTTTAGGAGTATGCATTTTTCCGCAATCAATTGTGGGATGTTGTCCTTATAATTTATTTTTTGCTTGTCCACACATTTGGGGCATAATATATAGAGCAGAAAAAAACAATGCGAGGAAACGTCCACTCCCGTACAACATTCTGCACATTGTGTTTGAGAGAAGCATAGGTTATACATTTTTTCCAATATCGGCGTACAAATCCTTGGCGTAAATGTCCAGTTGTGTCTTACACACACGCACTAACACCGTATTTTTCATAGGACACCAAAGCTTTTGCATTGACATTAGGCATGGGCGGATTTTGCGGATTCGCAATCCGCGAATTTGCGGATTTGCGTATTTGCGGATTGCAAAAATCCGCAAAATCCGCGAAATCTTGCGGATTTTGCGGATTCTTTTTTTTTTGTGTGTTCGCACGGGTTTCTGCAAGTTCGCGAGGGTTTCGTACAATTTCGCAAATTGCGAACTTACTTGTCGGGTCGCCAGTTTTGCGAACTTGGTGTTTCTACGTGCTCAGCCTGTTTGCAAGCCTTTCTTCATCACTGCCACCCTCTGTCACCACTGGCACTCTCTTTGTTCACCCATGCCACCCTCTGGTTCACCCATGTCACCCTCTGTGTCATCACAGCACCCTCTGGTTCACCAGTGTACATTATTGGGGGAAAGCAAAGCACTGCCATCCTCTGTCAACATTGGCACTCTGGTTCACCCATGCCACCCTCTGGCTGGCACACCCATGCCACCCTCGGTGTCATCACAGCACCCTCTGGTTGACCAGTCAGTGTACATTATTGTGGCAAAGCAAAGCACACCTGCTAAGTGCTTTAAGTTTTGCAAAATTAAATTACAACAACACCTGCCCTGCCCCAACTGACATTAATGAAGGCTGGCACCTGCTTGTCTGCTCCCTTTACTTTGTGTTGCAATGTAAATTTTTTTAACAGGATCTTTGTTGGCAATGGCATACTTGTAACTATTCTGTGACTGTCAGAGCAGGGTCACACAATAGTTGCAAGTAGGCAACCGAATTCTGGAGGGCCCCTTCAGGAAGCACTACAGGGAATGGTTACAAATGATGAGCTTGAACTTTTGCACCTGCTCATTGGTTTTGCTTTTGCAAAAATCGTTTTTCGGTAATTTTGCGCTATTCGCGCGGCGCGGCGTCGTGCGAAATCGACCGTGGAAGCCGCGAACTCGTGCGAATTACCCCAAGGTCGAGTATGGGCGCCGCCATTTTGTTTGCGTGACGTATTTCCGTTTCCGCCCGCTATGTGTAATCTCGCGGAATGAGCGCCTTGCGAATACAAGTTCGCACGAGTTCGCGAGAGAAATCGCGTGTGAACTTACTTACGCGCACGTGATCGGGCCGCCATCTTGTTTTTCATTCATTCCTATGTGTCTGGGCATGGTGTTTCTATCCTCTCTATATCTCTGCCATCCTTTGCTTGTTTTAATATTTTTTTTATCTATTTAACTTATTATTTATCCCTCTAGTTTTCTAGCTCTATATTTTTGTGTTTTAGGCTACTTTTGTTTACTTTTCAACTACTTTTTTAAACTTTTATTTTCTTCTTCCCTAGTTTTATTCTTTTTCATTTTTTCTCCTTGTTGCTACCACCTGCCCAGACCATGGTGAAGCTATCAGTCAAGCTGCCCAAGACGGGCCCCGCAGCCCGTGCCCGGCTCCCGTGTGGCCGTTTGAGGGCAGAAATGGTGGTGCCCAGTGACATCTTCTGCCCTGACGAGGTGGGCGCACTGGTTTACTTTGTACAGCGCCGCCTCCCCAGGACCATCGCGGCAGGCGGCAGGATCGCTGGTGGCTACAACCTCCAGGAGCGACGGAAGCGGTGGGAGAAGGTGTGCCGGGCCCTGTTGGACACCTACAACCAGGTGACCCACCGCTGGACGGATCTCCTGGACCGGGAGCACGACCTGCTCGACCTGCTGGGAGTGGAGGTCCCCGGGCTTGGTGAGTAGTAGTAGCAATTTTTTCATCACTCACTACTCTGTTTTTTCTCCTGCTCTGTGTGTTATATTGCAAATGTTTGTTTTAACTTTTTTACAAAGAGCAATAATGCTGCTGATTACATTGATAGTAGAGGTAAATTAATATTTCAAAATCTTCTGTGCATTTCAGGTGCACTGCTCTCCTTCTCTGTGGCGGTGCCACTGCTTATTTGTTTTCTATTTTGTGTTCATTTAATTGTGCTGAGTAATGTATGAGTGTTCTTTACAGAACTGCGTAATGCTAGACACAAAGGGGCAGATTTACAAGCCCCTTGTGCCACGTTTACGCTGCCTTACCTGACGCAACAGCGACGTAAACGTGGCGCATCCCTGCGAGTCATGTACAACGTGATGCATCTAGGGAGATGCGCCACGTTAAGGCCTGGGCCTGCGCCACAATGGGTGCGTTCCCACGCAGGGGGCGGGGGGCGGTCAGGCAGCTGTGCGCCTCGCAAAAGTGCCTGTGTGAAATCTACAAGATATAACGCAGGCACTTCCGCGACACTGCTACGTCAATTCTTTATGCCTGCTTGCTTGAAGCAGGCGTAAGGACTGATGCGGTATGTTGAGTATTGGGCAGCCCTGAGCATTGCTAGAGTTGCATTGCGCCTGCGACGCGACTCTAGAGATGCGCCCCTCTTTCGTCACGAGATGCGTCACGCATCTGCCTACCCTTGCGCCAGGGTGTGCCGCATTGTAATTGCGGCGCATCTACCGTGACGCAAGGTTAGTTTTGCGTTACGCATTTGTTCTGGCGCACCTCTGGAGGTGTGCAGCCCAGAACTCGTAAGTATGCCCCTAAGTGTCAGATTTGCAATTACCTGCGCATCCCTGCAAAATGTGCGGCACGCCAGCACCACCCATGGTGCGCCATATTTACAATGCGGCACACCATGGTCCCAAAACGTCACCGAAGCGTTACGCATCGGTGCCGTAAGGCGGCACATTGATGGAGTTGCGTTGCAACGATGGCGCAGCTCCAGCAATGCTGCGTCAAGCCGTACGTCTGCTTCATGCAGGCGCAGGGTTTGAGTGACGCATCATTGTCCTAAATGACTGATTGAAATTTTATATATTCCCCATAGCCACTTTTACCATGCGTTCCTGCGCAGGAACGTCCTCCCTTGCGCTGGAACGCTCCCTTATGGCGCAGGGCTTTAGAATGGGATGAATCTCCCATATGCGTCACGTTGTTAATATACGCCACACCATGGCGCCTCTCTTGTTGTGGCGCTGCGTCACAAAAGTGACGCAAGAACGTAGCAAAAGAGTTGCAAGGGGCTTGTAAATTTGCCCCTAGAGTAGAGGCTCAGGTGCAGTCCTTCCTTTGTAGGCCTCTTTTTGGCTGAAATAGTTGGTTCTTGTTCTTTCTAAATGTTTGATTTGGTTGACAAGGACATCGACAAGCAGCAATCATCAATGTTTTCTGTTCTTTCTTTCATGTTGTACGTCAGGTCCCCCCAGGGGCAAGCGGACGGAACAGGAGGATGCTGTGGCTCCAGAGGAGGAGGAGGATGCAGGCCAGGGCGGCGAGTGCTCCTTTGCTGGCCCCAGTAAGTTTTCATTTAAATATAGAGGACCTATTGTTGTCCAAGCGTTCCTAATTTAATTTTTTCGAAATAGTGTTTAGATAGGAGCACAATCCATAATACTACTGTTGCAGGGACAATTCTCCACAAACCGAACTATGGACACTAAACACCAGAGTAATAATATTTCAGAGTGGCGTGTTTGGCGCACTGTTTAAACCTGGTAGTGTCAGAGGCACGGACTCCTCCTTGCAAAAATTGCAAAACCTTTCGCTCAGTCACTCTAGTCTGGAGGACCAAAAACCACAGAGTCTATTCAAGTTTAAAAGCTTTATTAAAAGTAAACACATATATTAAAATTAAGTTAGCTGGAAATGGAAAAGTGTTTGGTGCTGAGTTGATGAGTAATGGAACACATTTCTTGTGGTCGAGCCGAGCTTTCATCTGGTTTGAAGTTGATGTTGCTCTTGTCCTTAGAATTCCAGCTTCTGTCTGTTCAGAGAAAAATGGCGTGTGTTAAAATTAAGCAAGCATTCATCAATTGTGACAAAAAAGTGCAGCAAGACAACAGCCTTTCCGTGGAAGGAGGGAAATTTTTACTTTAGATTAGACAGTCAATTACTTTTTCTGTTGTTTTCACATTTCTTCATTCCTAGACCAAATACTAGTGAGTGGTGTAATCTAACATTCTTAAATCTACTTTGTAGGTGGAACATCTGGTGGCGGGGCCAGCTCGGATGTGGTGGTGGTGGTCGACTCCGAGGACAACTCTGGGGAGGAGGCGGCGCAAGTCGCCCAAGAAGATACTGTGAGGAAGCAGACAGTGGTGGTGGCGGGTAGAGGTAAGCTGGATCATGGTACTATCTGACTCTTAGATAGCATATGATGTGTATCTACAGAGAGTAGACGGTCAGTGGATGAACTACGTGTTACTTTGAAGAGCATGTAACACCGCACCCGCACGTCCGTTCCAGTGTAGGAAAGGCAAGGAAAAGAAGTTGTAATTTTGTCAAAAAACTACCATGAATAGTAGCAGTAGTTTTTATTGCAAGCACAGCATATATCCGGTTAAAAGTACGGTGGCCACTCCCCACCTCTTAATAATTTTAGTAGTAGTACGTCATTCATGTGTGGATGTATCACTGGTCACTCAATAAAAAGCAAAGCACCTGAAGTCATCCCATATGTAAGCAAATACATCCCATGTGAAGTGATAGATAATCCCATTATTTATCTCCTTGATTTTCTTTTCTTAGTGTTTATTTGTATTGTAGGGTGAAAGTTAAATTAATTAAGCAGTAGCCCTTGTAACAGAGTATTCTCAGTGCCACCCGTAATAGAAAAGTAAGAGCTTCACCACCTGCATGTCCTGGACCGGTACAGTAACGCAAGTGTATGTCACTCATCATGGCGTGCGTCTGTTATTTTTCTCGGGTGCAAGTTCACTGCGCTGGCATTATGCCGGCTTGCAGATAACGTACCAAACAATGTTGCCCCCTTGCCCCTCCCTGCGGACGCCCATGATACTGGCCTCAATAGTTTTGTACTGCGCTGGCTAGTTGCTAGTTGTACTGTGACACAACTTTCTGCTGAATCATTTTGTGTTAATCATATTCTTAAAGAGCATTCGTTACAGAATATGTCTTTCTTTCTTCATATAGTTGTTCATACTAAAACATCCAAACCATCCAGGAGTATGCAGGCTCTACTGGCCCGGCAACGGAGGCTGGATGCCACTGTTGCGGAATATCGGCGGCTGGTGGAACTGGAGGGGGAGGACACGCAGTCCAGTACATCTAATGGGACACCTGCATCCTCCTCCGCGCCCCCACGTTCTGCCGGTCAGCGCAGTGCTCCGGCGGTACGGAGCCGGGCTGGCAGACGCCACCGCCGAGCAGCAAAGGCTGCCCCTCACAGTACTCTCAAGGCTCGCTTGCGCCGTGCAACCCACAGAGTGTCCGACCTGGAGGCGGAGGTCTGCAAGTTGAAGGAACATCAAAATTTGTTGGAGGGCCTCCGCTTAGACCACGCCATCCTCCGGGAGCAGTACGATGCCCTGGCCCTAAGGCATGATGCCCTGGAGGCCAAAGTCCACAGCATGCATCCCTAGAGTGTCCCTTGCCCCTTTTTTAGAGACTTTTGGGGGGTGGGAATTGGGAGTTGGGGTTTTTGGGGACTTTTGAAGGACTATTTATTTGTTGGGGTTAGGGAGGGTCTTGCGGGAGATTATTTTGTTAGGGATATAAAAATATACTTTTTCAAACTTTATCTGAGCATACCTGTTTTTTACTACTTTTGAGCCTAGTGGGTGGTGGTTTTGCAGTAAGTTCGTTTTACTGAACACTGTCATCGTGTTGGTTCACGTGTAATTTGCCAAATGAGGAATGCTGCGGCATCAAAATCAAGACAGTTCTGCTGATGGGCTTGTTGTTGTGATGGGGTGATTACAGTTTTGTTGTGAATGTGATCAAGCACTTGCTAAACAAAGAAAGACAGACACACAGGAATAAAAGTGAATAAGGACGAAAAATAAAGTTAATGAATCATTGACTCATTTTCAGAACTCGCTGTCAGGGAAGCAGAGCTCGTCCTCAAACTCTGCAAATTGAGTCGGTAGTACTTCTGGTAACTGAGGAAAACTTCCCTCAGGTAGGTCGGTGTCGTCTTCTTCCTGCGTGCATTCTTGTACTTTGTAATCTGGTGGTATGAAGTGCTGGTTCATCTTTATCATGGTGAGCCGCTCCACATTTGCGGGCAAGAGTCGGGACCTTTTGGAAGTCACAATGCCACCAGCAGAACTAAAAACACGTTCTGAAGACACGCTTGCGAGTGGGCAAGACAAGTAATTGATAGCCAGGTTGGTGAGCTCTCGCCATATGTTTCTTTTCCCATGCCAATACGCCAATGGGCCCTCAGTAATATTGACCGCTGTTGAGTCATCCAGATAGGCCTGCACCATTGAAACAATGTTCTCCCGGATTCCTGTACTTTGCACTTCTGTGTCCTTTCTGGGACAAGGAAACCCTAGCTGACTTAGCCAATCCTCTTCAGACATATCGCCTGGGCCTGGTGCAGATGATACGGTTGCTGGTGTGGTTAACGGCTCAGAGGAAAAGACACTCACTTCCGCCATAGGCACAGATGCAGAAGTGCTTTTTTGGGACGCCTGATGGCCTGCTGATTCACTAGTAGTACTGTCTTCTCCTACAGTTTCCTTCCGCTCTCTTTCAAAACGAATGGCTGACTGAGCTAGCCAACGTTTGTATTCTGTAACATCTGATGTTTCAAAAGGAATTAATACTTTGCCAAACACTGGCTTTTTGTAACGTGGATCCAGAATAGTAGCACAAATGTAGTGCTGTTGTTTCTTGATATTTACAAGCCGTTCATTGCTAACTAGGCGTTGTAATAATCTCTGCGCCAACTCATATGCTTCATTCTTTCCAGCATCCTTTAATTTTGAAGACACCACCTTGACTTGGTGCTCGAGCTTCAGCAACAATGGGATAGCTTTGCTCAAAGAACAGTCCTCCCTGTTGACTTCACGCGTGAAGACCTCAAAAGGACGAAGCATGTCTGTCAGGCTTTTAACTAGCTGCCATTGCTCCACCGCTAGCATAATTTCTGTCGTACCACCACCCAGGTTGTAGACATACTCATTGACTACTGGAAACAGCTCATGCAGACGCTCAAGCATGTAGACGGTTGAGTTCCAACGTGTTGCCACCTCCTGGATAAGTGCTTTCACTGGCATACTACGTTCATTTTGCTTGCGCCTCAGCTCCTTCCGGGCCTTAAAAGAATGGTTGAAATGTGTGCATATTTTTCTGCAGATGGTCAGTATTTTGTCGACTGCAATTTCTTTTTTCAAGAACTTTTGCACGACCAGGTTTATACAGTTCGCCAAACACGCCACTCTGAAATAGTCACCGTCCTCCATGGCCTTAACTACATTGCTGCCATTATCAGTAGAAACATAACCAACCTTGCATTTTCTTGGGGGCAGCCATTGCGAGACCTTTTTGTTAAAGTCATCCAAAATGTTGTCTGCAGTATGAGTTTTCTCCATGCCAAACATGGCTAATGTTGCATGTTTATGAGCACCCTTAAAAATCTCGACCAAGTCACCACCTGCCTTTATCTGTTTTGCAACCCCTGAAAAAGAGACCCAGTGTGCAGTGATGCACATGTAATCAAGGGCTTGGCAACTGGTCCACATGTCTGTTGTCAGGTGTATAGTGTGAACAGCACTCTTCTGCAAAGCTGCCCCAATCAACTCAAGCACCTCTTTATGTAGTGCTGGAACAGCAACCCTGGCAAAATAGAACCGGCTAGGAACCTTCCATTTAGGGGCCAGTGTTGCCACGAGTTCAAGGAAACCCACACCTTCGACAAACGAAAAAGGGAGAAGGTCCACCGCTAGCATTTTAGCCAGCTTAGTGTTATACAGGCGCACAATTGGGTGGTTGCGTTGAAATGGCGCATCTGAGGAGAACATGGCTGTAATGGTGCGCTGGACAAATTTACTGGATGATGCTGATGCCTTCTTCGACCCAGTTCTGCTCAGTGTTGACATTTTCCGCATTGGTGTGTCTCCCAGACTCTCAGTGTGCGTCCTATGTGTTGCGGAGGGTGTGGTGCTGCCAGGGGTACTGGGTGCAACCGGACAAATGTCTGACGCTTCTTCTACCTCCCCGTCATCTTCAGATGAAACATCTCGTACGGATATATTTTGGCCACTTGCCCTTTGGGATTGCTTTCCCTCGATGTTTGCTAGGTGCGCAAACCATTACATACTGTGCCTTCTTTGAAGATGACCTATCTGGCCTCCGGTACCATAGTTGGTACCAGGCTTACCACGGCTAAGTCTAGTCTTACAAATGGAACAAATGGCTATGTTATCATACTTTGCATGGACACTAAAAAAGTTCCAAACTGGGGACTGGAAACTTCTGGTTTTGCCGCACGAGGTGATACTGCCAATGCCAGATGAAGCAGTGGTGGATGAGCCTTGCAGACATCTACTGGGTTGTGCAATTATTGCAGCAACCCTACTTGAGGGAGTCGAGCTGGATGGAGTTTTTCTCTGGGGAGAAAATATGGGAGCTGTAGGTTTTGTTGAACTTGTTGTACTACTTGACTGCGTTGGTGGTGCTACCAGTGCCACGTCGCCAGGGTCACGCTCAGCATGACGTCGGGATAGGGTATAAATGTCTGTCTGCTGCATGGCCGGTGTGGCTGGAATGACGTGTGTGATGACTAGGTCATTGCTGTCATCCTGTTCAACAACATCAGAATGCACCACTTCATCAAGTCCGACGTTCGGATCCATAAGTATGAGCTTTCCGGGGCCCTTCCTTTTAACATTTGATACCTTTCACAGCTCATGGTGTGCCTCCCTCTCAGACGTCGGAGATGGTTGCCAATCTAGATCCAGATCATCTGATGGAGCGGGGCTTGAAGAGGAACTTCTACACACCCTCCTTGATCTTTCCCTTGCTGGGGAGCTGGGAGAAAATGAATCATCAGGAGGAGTGGCTTCGTCTTCCTGACATGATACCCCGGCTCCAAAGTCAATTTCCTCCTGTGCCCCTACTTCTGGAAGAACAACCATTGTGGGCACTTGCACCGCTCCATGCGCCGCTACATGGGCCTCTTCACTGACCTCTACTTGCAACTCTCCATGGACCTCTCCTTCTCGGCCTTCTCCTTCTCGGCCTTCTCCTTCTCTGCCTTCTCGGCCTTCTCCTTCTCGGCCTTCTCCTTCTCGGCCTTCTCCTTCTCGGCCTTCTTCTTCTCGGCCAGCTCCTTCTCTGCCAGCTCCTTCTCGGCCAGCTCCTTCTCGGACAGCTCCTTCTCGGCCAGCTCCTTCTCGGACAGCTCCTTCTCGACCAGCTCCTTCTCGGACAGCTCCTTCTCGGCCAGCTCCTTCTCAGACAGCTCCTTCTCGGACAGCTCCTTCTCGGACAGCTCCTTTTCGGACAGCTCCTTCTCGGACAGCTCCTTCTCGGACAGCTCCTTGCGCATGTACTTGTGCTTGTACTAGTAGCCCATGCAGTTGTTGTTGCGGCTTTGGTTGTTGAATAGTACTTGTGAGATGAGTTACAACCTGTGTTGATTGTGTGCTGCTACTTTCTTGCGATGAGCCAACATCACTGGTCGTTGGTGATTGAACCACTAAACAGGCTACCTGTGCAGCACTCATGGTGGACTTTTGTTTTTTCCACAAACATTTAGTGGTCGAGCCACCAGTCTCCTTGGTAAGTGGTGCCACTTGCTTCTTCTTCTCCTTAGTAGAGACATCTTTCTTGCAAGAGGAGCTACGGGCACCTCTTTTTGGAGCCATCTTCTTCAGATGTCGGAACAGCAGGCCGCAGCAGGACTTCTTCCTGGCACTGATGCTCAACGATGATGCGGAGTTATTGACTTTGTGCACCTAAAAGCAAACGAAGACAGAGGAACATCAGTTAAATATATGTTGCATATGGAGCGCTTCAATTAATAGTTTGCAAGTAGGCATTTATGAATACACACGTGCACACCACAATATGGAAATATCAAAAATAAGAATTGCTAAATTTTTGGGAAACAGGAATTTAACATTGATCCAAGAGAGCACACAGAGAGGGTTGTAGTTTCATGTACCACTGACTCCCCCTGGGCACAATGGGTGAAAGCAAGGCAAAATGGGTGCAGGCCTATGGCACAAAGCTCACTGCCTGCCTTCAAAATGGCCGCTTGACCCCCATCCACATGGCCAGGACCATGCCTCAAAATGGCCCCCACCAACATAGCCAGCCCCCAACCCCTACTCCAAAAAGTCAAAAAACACAACACAAATCATCACAATCCAATGCCATCCATCAAGTTTCAGTAGGTTTATGCTGCCTGCTGGTGGTTTTCTGGTGCAGAATTGCAAAAATTGCAATTTCGCGAGTGCGAGATTGTTGCTTCACGACGCGAACATGGGGAAAAACCCGCAAAATCCGCGAACAGACCGATTCTGGACCCCCTGGGCATAATGGATGAAATCAGAGCACACTGGGTGCAGGCCTATGGCACAAAGCACACAAACTGGCTTAAAAATGGCCCCTAGACCCCCACCCACACGGGACCAGGCAATAAAATGGCCCCCACCCACATAGCAAGCCCCCAACACCACCCCAAAAAGTCGTAAAACACACAAAAATCACCACAATCCAATGCCATCCATGCCCTGGCCAGAATCATGTTAAAATTCAACAAAACAGTTGTATCATGCATGCACCCATAACTAAGCCAGGTGGTTTTCAATTCATGTGCAGAATTGTAATTTTTACAATTTCGCGAGTGCGAGATTGTTGCTGCGCGGGACGCGAGCAGTGCGAACACAAGCAAAAAAATCCGATTTTCGGTAAATCCGCGGGAGTTCTAGGCCCCCTGGGCATAATGAAAGAAATCAGAGCAGACTAGGTGGGCCTAGGGCACAAAGCACACTGCCTGACTTCAAAATGGCCGCTTGATCCCATCCACAATATGGCCAGGACCTGCAGGACCATGCCTCAAAATGGCCCCCCACCAACATAGCCAGCCCCCAACCCCACCCCAAAAAGTCGAAAAACACACACAAAAATCACCACAAACAAACAACATCAACTTATCAACTTACTTGTGAAATCAAATTTCGAATCCAAAAGTAATCCAAAAGGCCTCAAATCCAAATATCCAGCAGCATCCACAAAAAGTAATCCTTCCCAGTCAAGATCGAATTCAAAGTGGCCAGGAAATGGACTAAGCAATGGGAGGAGCTTGCTGGACAGGAACAGGAAGTTGGAGACAGGGGCACTTCACTCACCCCACCCCAATGGGAGGAGCTTGCTGGACAGGAACAGGAAGTTGGAGACTGGGCCACTTCCTTCACCCCTCCCCAATTGTAATGTTTGTAATTTCGCGAGTGCGAGATTGTTGCTGCCCGCGCCGCGGACCGCGAACAGTGCGAACACAAGCAAAAAATCCGCAGCGCGCGGATTTGCGGATTTTCGGTAAGTCCGCGAGAGTTCGCGGATTGCGGATTTACCGAAAATCCGCAAAATCCGTGAGCGGAACGGATTTTACGCCCACCCCTAATTGACATTTAACTACACCTGTGTGATTTGCACATATTGTAGGCACCCGTCAACTAGTTTTTCTGGGAGCGCCACAGGTTTAGACTGCTGATTACAGGCATTTTCCAGCTCTTGCACCTGGTGTCACAAGGAAGATCTCTGACCCCCAGAAACTGGCCATGAAATCCCACAAAAAAGCAATTAATAAATCTTTAAGATTGTTGAAGAAAAACCCGGGGGATGGAACTCTTCTAGCACAGCTCCATAAGCATCATGCTGATCTTAAAAAACTGAAATGGGCAATCAAAAGAACTAATGAAGAAGACTTCTGAGCTAAACTCCACCATGCTTCCAAGGGCAACAACAGCGCCCAGTTTTGGTCGATTATAAACAAATTGTTAAATCCGAAAAAACAATGGCATAACATCCTATATAACGAAGTCTTGGGAATCATTTCTTGATGAACACTTCAATCATCAGGATGGCAAATCAAGTGAGCCTCATAATCTTTGGGATGGCCGACAACCTCAAATATGCTCACCATGTGAAGATGTCAAACTTGTACCTTCTGCGGCCCAAATTAGGAAATTAATTTCCAAAGATAGGAAAGACGGCGCAGCTGGGCCTAGCGGTATTCCGCCGGCCCTCTTTAAACTCGAACCGGAATACTGGGCTGAGATGTTGATCCCTCTCTATTCGTCCGTCAATAACTCTGGGCGCCTTCCTGCCTCATGGAGGGGCTCAATCATTTCACCGATTTACAAGACTGGGGATCGAATACTCCCAAAAAACTACCGCCTGATTGCACTCCTTGACATTGAGGCTAAATACTTTGCAGACCTCCTATTGACCCAGCGAGAATGGGCTGCAAACCTAAGCTTAATACCATCCAGCCAAACGGGATTTTGCAAAGACATGGGAACAACAACTAACCTGATGGCTATTTCGTTACTCATTGACAAGGCTAGGGTGACCAAACAGGCTCTCCGCCTCTGCTTTGTGGACTTCAAGGCGGCTTTTGACAATGTCAACCGAGGAATCCTCTGGCGAAAACTGGCCTCCTGGGGGATCCCCTCGCCTCTACTAAGCCTCCTGATTGAATTTCACACGAACACGTGGGTCCAGGTAAAGCTTGGGAACGGCTCGCACCTCTCTAGGCATATTCTTACCACAAAGGGCCTAAAGCAGGGGTGCGTGTTAGCTCCAACTCTTTTCAATCTATTCACAGCTGACCTGCCACCCGCCCTAGAGGCTTGCAATTCCCACGCCCCCCGGTAAGGGGGCAAAGCGCTGCCCAGCATATCCTACGCTGACGATGTGGTCCTGGTCAGCCACACGAAAGTTGGTCTTCAAACTCTTATTAACATGCTTCATGGTTATGCCGCCGAAAACCTGCTATAAGCGAACATCAGCAAGACAAAAGTTCCATCCATAACTGGGAACAAAAAGTTGCATACTTGGTCGCTTGGCACAAAAGTAATTTCAAACTGCTCTGAATTCAAATATCTTGGGATCCTAGTCGACAAAGGCGTCCGCTTCCTAAACCAACTAGAGGATATCAAGAGGAAAGGCATACTAATAACCACGACACTGAAACAGCTAAAATCCAACTTGAGCGGTGAGACTCTACTGCCACTACTTCGAGTAGCTAAAATCAAAATAGAGTCATCAATTACCTATGGCAGCGAGGCCCTAAGAGGAACTGACGCAAAACTTCTGGACACATCTATTTCAAAGGCCTATATACTTCTCTTCAATTTGCCATCCTATACTTCACAAGCCCAGATTCGGCTGGAATTTGGCCTGACATGCCAAACGCTTGCACGAAGAGGGTCTTACATTAAGTGCTGGCATAAATTAAAGCACTCTCCAGAGAACACCTTGAATCGACACCTCTGGCAAGACATGACTAGTTCATCTAGAATGCCAGCGAAAAAATACTTAGAGGAGTCCCTGACCATCACAGGACTGAAAGAGCTATGGGAGACTCCTCTATCGCACGTGCAATTCAAGCACACAGTGAACAAGAGCTTAAAGAGACACTCGCATGTCAAGGACAAAGCCACGTTTTCTCAAAGGCGCCATGCCTGGATGACCCTGTGCACATACAAAACTCCAGGGCTCCAAGCATATTTTGGTCTGGGGTATGGCAGGAAAACTAAAGAAGCCTTTTTAAAATATAGGCTAGGGATCCTACCTGCCATCCCTCACCTACCACCGTGGCTGAGACTGAACTACGGGACCAAATGCCGGCTTTGCAGTACAGGGTTCGAAGACTTAGAACATCTACTATGCACTTGTCTGAGGATGAATGAGGAAAGAGCAGCCCTGTTGAAAACAGCCTTTAACGTACTAGGAGTCCGCACTCGCAGACAAGCCGTCCTTGCCTGTTTCGATCCTGGTCTCCCGCCATTAAACGGGAAGCTGGTGAAATTCCTGAAATTAGCAGAACAGAAACAAACAATCCAGGCACTTGGATAAGAGGAAACCTCGGGCTTAGATCAAGCCACCATGAACAATATGCCCCACCCGCATTTTTACTGTTCTTTACCTTTGTCATTCTTTTTAACCAAAATTTTTGCTTTTAAAGTATTCTTTTAATTTCTTTTGTGGAGACTTGTTTTTAAATGCATTTTTTGTAACGGTTTTTATTAACCTAAAAACAATAAAAATTTACTTACTTACTTACAGGCAGTCAAGTCAGTATTGAAATAAAAATGACGCTGTGTGGAATGTTGCTTTTGCGGACACAGTTGCGAAACGAAAGCCGTTAATGTCAAAAGAGCAAAATGTATACTTAAAAGTAATCGACAGGCACTCTTACCCTTGCTGTGAAAATCAGAGGTCCCGTGGTCCATGAAACAAATGAACGTGACAAACTCATACTAGAGAGGAAATATCGTCAAATCATGATATGTCACTTGACGTCGCCGGGAAAACTACCGTACTGGGCCGCTTCCAATTGTCGGCGCTTGTTAGTGCGCTTGACGTGAGGTAGTTAAACTTACATGGCGACGGGGAAGCCAAGCAGGTTAACCAAAAGTGACAAAGAAGTCAGAGGAACGTGTTTATGTGTGCCAGAAGGATGGGCGCCTGTTTTCGGCTGTTCCTGTCACGCCATGCCGTATGCCCCTGTAGAGGGCTTAATCGACCGCCCCGGCCCTACTTTGGGGCTGGTGAGCACGCAGCAGCTCCATCAATTGCCCCCTCTGCTCAGGTGACACTACAGCTGCCCTCAATCTCTGGTGGCAGTGCAGCAGACCCCCTCTCCCGTCTATCACCACATCTGCTCAGGTGACAGTATAGTGTCTCTCCAGCCTCTGTGAGTGCAGGAGCCACCAACCACCATCCACTGCCACCCACCTCTGCTCAGGTAACCTGGCAGCTGCCTCCCTACTCCGGCCCCTGGTGGCTGTACGGATCACTGACATGATATCAATTACACTAATATAGAATTACAAAAATATTGAGGATAAAACATCGAGTACAAAAATATTGAATTCCTATCTACACAGGTAAGTACAAAAATATTGAATCAAAAATATCGTTTAAAAAATATAGTAAGTCAAAATACCGATTTTTTTTAAATGTCTTAAAAATATTTTACAATTAATGAAATATTAAAAATAATTAACTAAAATATACTTAAAAATACTTAAATAACCTTAAAATTATTAAATAATTAATTTAAGTAATACAAAAACACACAATTTAATTTTTTAAAACATATATATAAACATAATATTAATAAAAAATATACAATATTCTTACTGTAGGATAGCGGGAGGGTAAAGTTTACTATTACCAATCCAGTGAGTGCAACAGTAGGGAAAGCGTTGGATAGCATAGTGGTATATATTACTATTCCCGCTCCAGTGAGTGCAACAGTAGGGAAAGCGTTGGATAGCGTAGGGATAAAAATTACTATTCCGACTCCAGTGAGTGCAACAGTAGGGAAAGCGTTGGATAGCATAGGGGTAAAAATTACTATTCACACTCTAGTGAGTGCAACAGTAGGGAAAGAGTTGGATAGCGTAGGGGTAAAAATTACTATTCCCACTCTAGAGAGTGCAACAGTAGGGAAAGCGTTCAATAGCGTAGAGGTTAAAATTACGATTCCCACTCCAGAGAGTGCAAATAAATACCAATAAATAAATTAAAATATTTAATTAATTACAATTAAATTACTTCCCATCCTATTCCCCTATAAACCGACAACCCGCTACGGAAAATAAATTAAGAAAATTAACATAATTATCAATTAATCAATTAATCAAAATTAATTACCAATTAAAAATGTATTAACAATTAATTCAGAATAAATACCAATAAATAAATTAAAACATGTAATTAATTACAATTATATTACTTCCAAGCCTATTCCCATATAAACCCACAACCCGCTACAGAATTAAATTACACAAAAATTAAATAACATAAAATTAATTACTTAAATTATATAATAAAAATATACACTTTTCACACATATACTAACATACAAAACACTTTTAAAAAATCGATATTATAAAAAATTTGATATATTTTAATACCTATATGATATACTTCAATATTTTGACTTTCAATATTTATAAAAAAGGATATTAAATTACTTACCTTAAATTCAATATTTTTGTTGACTATATTCTGTCCATTCGATATTTTGTCCATTCTATATTTTTACTTCGATATTAATGTCAGTCGATATTTTGAATTCGATATTTTTTGTAGTTACCGGCTGTACGACAGACGCTCCCCAAGCTCTGGCACCTCTGCTCAGGTGGCAGGACAGCTGCTGGCCACCCCACTCCTCTGATGGCAGCACAGCTGACAGTCCCCCCCCACCCCACCACCCACCCACGTTCTGAGCATTCCTCGACCGCTTTGTAAATATATGTGTTATACAGTTCGCTGTGGTAAAAGAACAGTTGACTGGGGCAAGTCACCGCGAAGGATGTTGCTTTTATTCTATGATATCACGTTCCGTAAGTCTGTTCATAAAACATTATTTATTTCGAATTAATGTTCTGTTAAGTAAAACAAAATAAGAAAAAAAAAACAAGACTGTGCTTTTTTAGTACACACCCCATTGACCCAGTCAAATGTGGCCCAGGTAACAAATATTTTGAGACAGCATCGTTTAAACAAAGAGAAAACAAGCATATAAATGTACTTACGGTGTCAAGAACGGAACGAGTGCCTTTTAATATCAACTTTACAGTTCAAAAGTTCGATCTAACCTTTATTGAAACTGAAACGAAATAAAATGCAGAATCACAAAATGTGAGAGAAAGAAGATGGAATGCGGCCTGCCTGTGACGTAGGCTGACCCCATTGGTGCAGGGGACACCACCATTCATGTTTCCGGATCACCACGTGTTTCCTATGCTGCCTCAGTGCCACGTGAGGAATTGCATTGGGATCAAACGAAAAGGGAGTGCCGAGAGCTGCAACGGCTTGAATGGGCGCATCTTCCGTTAGTGCAGCAGGGTGCAGTGGCGCCGTGGCGCCGACGTTGCCCTTGCCCAAAGGCCTTAGGAACTCTGTGTATTGCTGTATTTCACAGTTGATACATCGGTCGTGGGGCCCGTTTCCGACCTGCACTAGGTCTCATGCCAGTATGCGCAGTGGGTGCTGGGTGAGGGCCGTTTGTGGGTGGGGTGGTGGAGCCTTTCTTAGAGTGCAGCAGATACAGGTGTGCCTACTTACCGCCGTTCTCTATATCAAACTTTACGTTTCTAATCCAGATTTAAACGCTTGTATATGGTATATCTGCAACGTTACAGAGCTGTCGGATTGTAGTATTAATGCTGATTAGTTTTATTGACCTCTACGACATCCTACCACCTCCTCCACAATATCCACGAGGGCCTGGCTTCTGTATTCCTGCCTCAAACTGGTTCCTTTAGAGAAATAAGAAAGCGAGGGAGCGTCCAGGGACAAGGGAGTCTCCTGGGCGCTCCCTACTTCTTATTCCCGAGGGGCCGGGTGGCCCCTCCTCACGCCCGCCCCCCCCGACCCGGAACCAGTCCATTGATTCCGGGTCAGGAGAGGCGCCAGCCAATCGGCGGTGGGCCGCGCCCCCAGGGCACGCCCCCACCGTCGAAGGACCCGCGGGGAGAGGGGGTGAGGCGGTCGCCGCGCCGCCATGCGTGCGGGGGGGCCGAGGGCCCCCCCTTTTCACATGGTCAGCGACTAGCTGCCGCCTCCCCCCCAATCCGGCACCCAACACCAAGGAACGTGGACACGAGACGTGTTTACTCTTTGGAAGGCGGGCGCTAGTCGCCCGGCCGTATTTATTAAAGTATGAAATTAAAAAAGGGTTTTAATTGCATAATCAACAATGAAATACAAAAATCAGCAGGACATTCAGTTATACAATCGTTATCAACAAGTTTGAGAGCCTGACCTTAACAAAACTCTAATACAAGTTGTTCCTAGCTTAACTAAACATCCTATCTTGATTTTTGTACATTTCTGGCCATATGGCAGGGTCACTACCGGTGTCAGGTCCTACAAGCTGCGCCTTCCCCTTAGAAGTGCGCATGCGCAGTGTTACCCCGGGAATTGCCCGGTCTACGCCCCAAACTCCATTTACCCACTAAAGGAGGGCCCTTACTCTGCGCCGGTGGCGTCATGAGTCCACGCGCGCGGGGTGGCTACCAGCCTAAGGAAAGCGTGAACTACTCCTACCCGCGCTCCTTTGCATATTACCTTGCCCCTGGAGTACTGGGAGTGGCCCGCAGGCTCCTCCCCCTGGGCGGGAACCTCCATAGGATGATGCCCGCCCCCTCAGACCTCAAATATGTGCTCACCGATAATGACCTTACCGCATGCCCCATACCTAATAAATACGACGACCTATGGAAAAAAGTCTAAAGGACAACTACACTGGCTAATAAATAACAGTATCCACGCATAGCTAAAGGGGAAAAAAGCCCTAACGACACATGGCATAAAATTACAATTCAGTTCACGCATGTTGCTCATAATCACAATATCTACGTATATCTACAAAGGGAAAAAAGGCCTAACGACACATATCTTTAAATATAGTTCACTTCAAACATCATTTTTCTACAAAGGGAAAAAGGTCCTGACAACAGATCACAAAATACCACAACAACCTACTCTCTCCCGCGGTCTATACCTATGAAACTTACCATTAGACCGGACATAACGCTGCTTAAGCTTTGTACCAAGGGATGGTGGGTGGGAAACAAAGAAGCCCTGAACGCGGGGCACAACGTTCAGCGAGGGAGCGTCCAGGGACAAGGGAGTCTCCTGGGCGCTCCCTACTTCTTATTCCCGAGGGGCCGGGTGGCCCCTCCTCACGCCCGCCCCCCCCGACCCGGAACCAGTCCATTGATTCCGGGTCAGGAGAGGCGCCAGCCAATCGGCGGTGGGCCGCGCCCCCAGGGCACGCCCCCACCGTCGAAGGACCCGCGGGGAGAGGGGGTGAGGCGGTCGCCGCGCCGCCATGCGTGCGGGGGGGCCGAGGGCCCCCCCTTTTCACATGGTCAGCGACTAGCTGCCGCCTCCCCCCCAATCCGGCACCCAACACCAAGGAACGTGGACACGAGACGTGTTTACTCTTTGGAAGGCGGGCGCTAGTCGCCCGGCCGTATTTATTAAAGTATGAAATTAAAAAAGGGTTTTAATTGCATAATCAACAATGAAATACAAAAATCAGCAGGACATTCAGTTATACAATCGTTATCAACAAGTTTGAGAGCCTGACCTTAACAAAACTCTAATACAAGTTGTTCCTAGCTTAACTAAACATCCTATCTTGATTTTTGTACATTTCTGGCCATATGGCAGGGTCACTACCGGTGTCAGGTCCTACAAGCTGCGCCTTCCCCTTAGAAGTGCGCATGCGCAGTGTTACCCCGGGAATTGCCCGGTCTACGCCCCAAACTCCATTTACCCACTAAAGGAGGGCCCTTACTCTGCGCCGGTGGCGTCATGAGTCCACGCGCGCGGGGTGGCTACCAGCCTAAGGAAAGCGTGAACTACTCCTACCCGCGCTCCTTTGCATATTACCTTGCCCCTGGAGTACTGGGAGTGGCCCGCAGGCTCCTCCCCCTGGGCGGGAACCTCCATAGGATGATGCCCGCCCCCTCAGACCTCAAATATGTGCTCACCGATAATGACCTTACCGCCACAGGCCAGTATTGTTAACCGACGATCTGGCCTCCCCCTCTAGCCCCTATCTAAGGACACAGCCTCCTACCCCAGCCCTCCAGCCAAGCCCAGATATTGTCAGCCCATAGGACATTACCCTCGTCTGTCAGATGAACCCCGTCTTTCAAGTAATATTTTTGACCCCAGATGCACCCATGAGGTATTGACTGTAACACGGGGGTTCGGAACAACCTATCCAGCCGTGTGTTGATCCTCTTTACCGAGTGATTCAACGCCCTGACTGAATCGCCCCCCCGCCACTGAAGTCGAGGTATTAGTTGTGACCATACTAGTGTGCACCCGGGGCAGGTCCTAGCTATCCAACCCGCTGTTGAGATAATCTCCTCAATCAAGGTGCGCCTGCCCAGTGTTGCCAAATCGTTCTCCCCAAGGTGAAGTATCACCACTGACGGTGGAGCCCGCTGGCGTGCTAACAGCCCTAGGAAGAATCCCCTAAACTCGTGAAGACACAACCCTCCTCTGCCAAAGAACGTGATATTCAACCCTAGTTGTGCCGCCCTTTCCTTCTTGTCACCTGACAGGAAAACACATTCTGCTCGCTTAACATATGAATGACCAACAATCCAGACATTGTTCTTTGTTGTTTCCTGGTCGCCGCTCCGTGCCGATGAATATTGGCGGTGCCCGACGACAAATTCCTCCCCTGCGTAACAGGTCTGAGAAACTGTAAGAGAGCGGAAAAGAGACCAAGCGTGAGTGACAGGTAATCATAGCATGTCAATCCGAACATAACGTTTATAGCAGTCTGACGACCACCTCCCAATTGTCTTCACTCTTTCCACTGGGAGGCCCCCCGCCACCGCCTCAGTTGCTGCCCCAATCCTGAAGGAATGAGATCCAAAATCTCTAGGATCAAGACCCGCTTTTGTAACCCCTATTTCGAACACTCTCCTGAATTGATACCTGGTCAAGGGGCTCCCGTCGGCGTGACAGAGCAACGCCCTGCCTGCTGAACCGACCAATAATCCCATGAGTGATTCCACGTGCCTCACCGGGCAGCACGGGTTGGCGGGGGCCCGTTGCAGAACTATGGTGTGACCCCTAGCTTCTTGATCGGTCTTTGATTTCTGGATAATCACCCACATGGTGTCACCCCTTATCGTCACCCCAGCCTTCTGCAAGCCACCTAGTATGTCAGCCTTAGATCCTGCCACAAGTTCACTAATTCTCAGTGCCCCATAAAATGCCAGGGAGAATGCCGCCCTAAAAAGAAGCACTTCCCACTCTGAGTTACAGACAATCTCCAGCGTGCCCAGTAAGGCTGTTAGCCGGGCCAACCCCATGGGCTTCCTCTTATCCTTCTGGTGTCCCTGAATACGGCGCCATCCCCTTAAAGCCTTGCGTATCATAAAGGTATTGGTGGGATCCCGGAAGCCCCTAGCTTGAGCGAAGAATGACACTGCTGCCCTATGTCTGGTTGCCGCTGCTACTGAGCGCCCCTCTTTGTGCATCCATTCTAAATAGGCTGCAAACCCATCCTCCTTCGCCCAAAGCACTTCCCACTGTGGCCCCAAAAAGGAACAATAAGACAGAAACGCCCCTTCGTAAGCCGTCTTGGTCCTGGGGGCTAGGCTAGCGACCACGAGGTCTTGTAATCTGGGGCACCAATCTGCCAAAGTACTGCTGGGAAGTGTGCTGGCGAGGGGTCTGCTGTGGGGAGATGTTCCCTGAAAACCTGCATTTTGAAGCGAGAAAGGGCGTCAGCAGCATTGTTTAAAACACCAGGGACATGTTTGGCTCTAAAATTAGCATTCAGTTTAAGGCAACGCAGAACAATTTCTTTGATCAGACGAAGTATGAAAGGACACCGCGCCCCCTGCTGATTGACACATTCCACCACTGTCATGTTATCTGACCAAAACACCACTGATTGGTTACATAGGTGTTCGGGCCAAACCATCAGTGCCACCCATATTGGAAAAAGTTCCAGGAAGCCAATGTTGCCGAGCAAACCCCATGTGTTCCATTCTTCTGGCCATTGTTGAGCGACCCACCTATTCCCTAGGATGGCACCAAAGCCCATACTACCGGCCGCATCGGTCCATAGTCCTAACTCCGCTGATGTAGAGAGCGGGCCGGGCCAGACCACCCTACCGTTAAAATCCTCCAGGAATGCCATCCAAATAAGCATATCCTGGCGAATTTCAGACGATAGGCGCGTGCGGTGGTGCTTTTCCCTCAGCCCCTGCATCGCGTGCGCGATGGAGCGAGAGAAGGGGCGAGCCATTGGGATGATTCTTAATGCGAAATTCAGTTGCCCCACCACCTCCTGTAATTGCTGCAAAGTGACCTTCTCCTTCCGGAGGCATAACTGTAGCGACGTCTTGAATTTGCGCACCTTGTCCTTAGGTAGTCTAAAACATTTCTCCACCGAGTCAATCTCGATGCCCAGAAATTCCAAGCAGGTGGTCGGGCCCACCGTCTTCCCAGGCGCAAGCGGGACCCCAAAAGCCCGCATGAGCACGCAAAATTCCTGCAATGCTAGTGCGCACTCCTGAGAACCCGCTGTACCGAGGAAGAGGAAATCATCTAAGTAATGCATGACCCTTTGGTGGCCTGTCACCTGTCTCATGGCCCATTCAAGAAATGAACTAAACATCTCAAAGTAGGCGCAAGAAATAGAACAACCCATAGGCATGCATTTGTCCATGTAGAACCTATCTCTAAAGGTGAAACCTAAAAGATGTTGGTCTGCCGGGTGGACTGGGAGGAGGCGGAAGGCGGACTCTATGTCTGATTTCGCCATCAGCGCCCCGGGTCCAGTGGCCTGTAATAAGGTCACAGCCTGATCAAAAGAGGCGTACTTAACACTACAGATATCTTCGTCAATGGCATCATTCAGTGAGGCCCCCTTTGGCGCTGATAGGTTATGAATCAATCTGAATTGCCCCTTCTCTTTCTTGGGGACAACTCCCAGTGGGGAACACACAAAGTTGTGTCTTGGCACTGCAGAAAAAGGGCCAGATATCCTGCCTAAGGAAAGCTCCTTGTCAATTTTGGCGGCCACAACAGCCGGATTGTGTGTGACTGATAATTGATTTCTACAGTGCGCACTGCCTGTGTATCCCCCGGCCGGGATCCTAAAACCTTTAGAAAAACCTTCCTGGAGTAGGGTGGCCGTTTTGTGGTCAGGGTATCTGTTCAAGAGTGGAATCATTGCCACCACATCCACTGGAGTGGGGGGGCGTGACGTGTCTGACTTATAGCGGCCTTCCCCTACCTCTCTGTCCCGTGTTACCTTGCTTGGACCTACAGGTAGATTCTGGATGAGAGGGGTGCCCACAGGAGGCACATGCATGCCTAAACTTACACGCGGCCCTTGTGCAGGTACGCTTATTAAAATCCCAGCACACTCCTTTCTTCTCTGGCCCACCTGCCCTAAATTTCCCAGGTACTTCACTCGTTTGGGGGGGCCGAAAGGGCTGCTGCGGTCTAGTGAACACCCTGCCCGCACCGAACTGAGGGGGAGGTGCAGTGTCAGAGAACTGTTTGTGCCAGGCCATGGAATCTACCGAGTCCCATGGTAATGCTCTATTGAATTCCAATGCCTTCCTAAAATTTACATCATAACCCTTCCATGCTTCCCCAGAATACTGCTGACTCCACCCCACAATCCTGCTCGAGTAGCAAGCCAATGCAGCCTGCAGATCTGGAGGACGCTCAGCCTTAACTGCAGTGAAAACGGCCCATGCTTGCATCCAATTATTGAGATTTTCCTCAACCCTGAATCTAGTACACTGCGCCCTCCATTCACTTGGGAGCATCCACTCTTTCAGTGCTTTCGCCTGCTCCATTTCCCTATTATCCAATAATAAAGAATAAATGTACACGTATTTGTCAGCCCAAATCATTTCTTTAACAGCTAAAGACACATGTTGAGCTAGATTTTCGCTCCTGGAAGGTACTACACCGTCCCCCAAGAGCGGCAATGCCACTTCCTTACCAAGCGCGGGCACCGGGGGCGGCTGCCCTTGTACTCCGTCCAGCTGGGGAACACTTGGACCTGCAAGGGGAGAAGAAATTGGCAATGCAACACTGTCGGCGATCGGTGCCGATCTGATTTTTTCTACGAACCTTGCCGCCTCTGCCGCATGGTCTGCAGAATTCGGGAAGGCTCCTCCTTTTTGGAGCCATGGCATCATGGCCGAGATAACAATTCGGGTGGCATTGAATCTACGTTACCCCCCGGGACAACAGGTACCACTGGGGTTATGCCCAGTGGTCCTGGCACAGCTGGCAGAGCGGGCGCCGGGTGTGGCCCGCCTGTACCCGGGATTGTGGGCACCGGTGCGGAAGCAGCCCCAGCGTCTACTGGTTGACCTGTCGGCACCGGCACCACAGGGGCAATGGGTGTAGGCACATGCGGGGGTGGGACCACCGCGGGGGGTGCGGCGGGTAACGGATCCCCTGGGCCTGGGGTGGGGACCGCCTCCCTGGGTCTTTTGGACCTAGGTTTCCCTTGCGGGGTGACAAATTCCCCTCTTGGCACTGGTGCCACCCTCTTGCGGACCGGTCTCCCGGACGGGCCCGGTGCCTCGCCCTCTCTATCCTCCAACCGCGCCTCCCGCTCCTTAATTTGTCCTAGCTGTTGCTTAATGTCGCTCATTTCCCGCATCATAGCCCGCATCATAGCCTCCATGTTGGACCCCCTTTTTCCACCCCTTGGACCCGGCATGACACTTACCCTCACAGACAAAAACACCCGCTGCCTACTCTGTTCTCAACAGGTCAACTGTGTGTACCTTTCAGATGGAGGGTCACCAGGGGGCTTTCAGCACCATGCAACGGCGACCGCAACACTAGCGGCTTGTCCGCTTATGTAAAGGGGTGAGTAGACCTAATGTAAACCCACCCGGCGGCCACCAGGAGCAATGAATGCTAGCCCCCCGTACCCCTCTTACCGATCAGTCCTGCTTCTCCGCCGCTGATGATGATCTGCGGTCGCAGCTCCCACAATGTTGCGTGCCCTGTCTGCGAGTGAAAACGTGCCGAGAATATTGTTAAGGTTGCCTGAAATTGAAAAAAGGTATTACTACTGTGCCATAAAGCCGGAAAATTTTGGGAAATCCCACTTAAATACCGTCCTTTAAAAAGCCAACAATGCAAAAGGCCGGTACACTATATTGCAGAGGCTCGCAATTATTCACTGTTTTGTGTCATTACTCGAACAACAAGTCATGAGATAAGTAATACCACAGTAGAAAATACTTTAAACAATGTGACCTCTTCTGTATACTTGGACAACAATTCAATACAATTTGATACCACACAGTAATGACAAACCCCTAAAGAAATGCCACCTCGTTTTCTGAAATTGCACCCTCTGTTGAACAATCTGTAAAATGTATTATAACGCACCAGGCAATGTCACTTCGTTTTCCTTCAAATTGCACACTGTGTTGCCCAAACAGTACAATGAATTATCACCAAATATATGAATGTAACGTGCAAATATTCACATAGCCTCCTCGTTTTTTTTTTTTTTTTTTTTTTTTTTTTTTTGCACAACCCTCTTTTGCTTAAATTCGCTCTCTTCGCTCTTTCACACACTTTATATGGGGCCCCCCCTACAAAATTGCCCTACGCGCACCAGCGTGAAACCACAGCGAAAAAAGGGCGCGAAGCGGGTAATCCCCGAGGCGAGAGCTCTTTCCAACCGCCTAACAATCACCGGCCGTTCGTTTACCTTCTGCCACAATCCTTCGTCTTAAATCAAGCCCCTGTGGGGCGGGCAGGGACACAGAAACCCTCCGTTCGTCGAGCTGCACCCTCTTCTCAGAGGCCGACGCTCTCCCGCACGTCTTTGCCCTGCCCCTTCCCGCCGTCTACACAATACCTCACGAGGCCCGACCGCCTCACTTTCCTTCCGCCGCTCCTCGGCTAACCCGCTCTAGTTGTACGCGACGCTCCTGCCTCTCGACGCGGTTGGCTCCGACGTGGCTCCGCTAAATGCGCCACAGTCACCGCTCCTCGCCACCTCGCTCTTGCCTCGCCACCTCGGAAGCCTAAAGGGAAAAAAGGGGAGAGATGAACCCAATCGAAGGCGCTCCTGCCCACTCGACGTCTCCCCTGCACCGCTCGAAAAGTCCTGAAAAACAAAGCAAAAAAGAATTATAAAACAAAGAAGCCCCGAACGCGGGGCACAACGTTCAGCGAGGGAGCGTCCAGGGACAAGGGAGTCTCCTGGGCGCTCCCTACTTCTTATTCCCGAGGGGCCGGGTGGCCCCTCCTCACGCCCGCCCCCCCCGACCCGGAACCAGTCCATTGATTCCGGGTCAGGAGAGGCGCCAGCCAATCGGCGGTGGGCCGCGCCCCCAGGGCACGCCCCCACCGTCGAAGGACCCGCGGGGAGAGGGGGTGAGGCGGTCGCCGCGCCGCCATGCGTGCGGGGGGGCCGAGGGCCCCCCCTTTTCAAATGTGAGAGAAAGAAGATGGAATGCGGCCTGCCTGTGACGTAGGCTGACCCCATTGGTGCAGGGGACACCACCATTCATGTTTCCGGATCACCACGTGTTTCCTATGCTGCCTCAGTGCCACGTGAGGAATTGCATTGGGATCAAACGAAAAGGGAGTGCCGAGAGCTGCAACGGCTTGAATGGGCGCATCTTCCGTTAGTGCAGCAGGGTGCAGTGGCGCCGTGGCGCCGACGTTGCCCTTGCCCAAAGGCCTTAGGAACTCTGTGTATTGCTGTATTTCACAGTTGATACATCGGTCGTGGGGCCCGTTTCCGACCTGCACTAGGTCTCATGCCAGTATGCGCAGTGGGTGCTGGGTGAGGGCCGTTTGTGGGTGGGGTGGTGGAGCCTTTCTTAGAGTGCAGCAGATACAGGTGTGCCTACTTACCGCCGTTCTCTATATCAAACTTTACGTTTCTAATCCAGATTTAAACGCTTGTATATGGTATATCTGCAACGTTACAGAGCTGTCGGATTGTAGTATTAATGCTGATTAGTTTTATTGACCTCTACGACATCCTACCACCTCCTCCACAATATCCACGAGGGCCTGGCTTCTGTATTCCTGCCTCAAACTGGTTCCTTTAGAGAAATACTCACAGAATCGAGGTGATCTGTGTACCGTATCTCATGTTTGAAAAGCTGCTCCTGGTGCAGTGTACATTTTGGAAGAGGCCCGAATTGGCATTACTGCAACGTTAGCATTTCCCTGCTAGGCTGCAGGTGAGGGGACTGCTTTCAGAACAGAATGAGCTACCAGGGTGGCCAAGCCATGCCCCCATGGCTTCAGCCCACTCGCAGCCTCTTCAAGTGCAGGGCGGGTTTGAATATATTAGCCAGAGCAGGATTTAGCTTCCTGTCTGGCCCTGTTTCAAAATCTAGATATTCCCTAACAGAGCGATGAAGAATGGAAGTCGTTTTCAATCCGTAATCCATACATTACTAACCCCCACCCTGCCCCTCCCCCTCCCCACATCACCGCCCGGCCGGTACTCCCACTACCTGCCGCGGCTGCATATAAGGTCCAAAAGGCGAGACCGATTGCATTGCAAATGCTTGTTCTAACTTAGTGTGAGATTTGTCTTGTGTTATGTTTTCACTTAATTACTGCTTGCTTTATTACAGTTACACATTGTCGCTAAGTGAAAGCTAGCTGCTTTCATTCCATTCTACCAGAGGGTTGAGCATAGGTTAATCTGGAAGTAACTGTTTACTTGGCTCCTGCAAAGAAATGGAACAGTGCTTCAGAGTTTACAATCTGATCCCTGGTAAGTCAGAGTAGGAGCCCCTGATAGAAGACCTCCACAAAAACTGAATCAGTACGCTACCTGCTATGTTCATTACGGCAACCCTTAATTTCTGCCCACCTTCCCAGCTCAACTCCAAACAAATCATCTGGTGGGCCAAATGTTAAAATTCTTCATTGTCTGCGCCTGTTCTAGTAACTCAACCAAGTACTCTTGACTGAGATCTGTCAAGAAACATCAGTGAATCATTTGGATATGATAACTTTAAAGGGAAATGTAACCATGTTGAGAGCCACAATCCTCCATGTTACTGATTTACAGTCTACTTTCCTCTTCTACAGTCTTTGTTCAAAACACATTTTACACCATCATAATTTTTGTAGCTGAAAACCAGAAAAAACTAAAAAGAAGAAAGGTTATTACTCTGACTGGTGCATTCCATATTGAAAAAAATTATTACAAAGGAAACATAATACAAGAAGATAAGGCATTTCTGTGTTCATCTTCTTTAATTGTATTATAATTATCTAATTTCAGGACATTGTAAGACCGGATAAGTAAGACTGAATAAATGCATTATGGAGACTATTTCGACTAAAGCAAGCAAGGTTAAAATCATTACTGCAAATATCGCAAAATAACTCTGAGACATATCAGAGTGTTCATTCATAAAGGATAACACAACCCCTTATGTAACTCAACAAGTATATTTTGGGAATGATCCATTTAATAAATGAGAAGGTACTAATAAGGCATAAGAGTCCTCTACAAATGTGTTAAAAAATAACACATGATCAGCGACGAATAGAAAATCATGTTTTTTTTTTAATTTGTGTTTAATAGTATTTATATTAAACAATGTACAAGCGTCATGACAAGTCATAGTGGTATCATCAAAAGTTTGAGACATGGCATGCCTATCCAAGTCAACAACATTGCAAATAGTGGTCTAGTAAATATATCAAGCAAGGTTATATGGATCAGAAGGAGAAATTGAAAACTTAGTAGTCCCTTGATGGGAGTGTGGTATAATAGAGGTTCCCAATACAGATGCAGTCCTCATTTCTTGCCCCTCCCCAGCAGTGCTTATTTTGTGCAGGTGCTTTCCGGTGCTTAGCACCGGAACTTCTTTCTCAGGGCCGGGTCTACGTCGTAAAATTATTCAAATTGAATTCCTCATGACGCATGCCTTATTAAGAGGCACTTTCCGCCTCCCTGGGACTGCCAGAGAGCACACGGTGGAGCAGTGCTTTCCCATGATGATCCCAAGGGGTTTATAATGATTGTTTTCCCCGGCTGTAATCACGTCCCTCCTACTGCCTAAAAAAAGCAGCGCAGCCTCCGGGCGGGTCATGTTACATCAGCCTTCTCAAACGGGCGCCTTCTCAAACGGGCACCTCCCCCAAGCTCTAACTTCCGCCGCCTCCCCGCTTCCTGACATGGTCCTGAGGTCACTCGAATAGCAGCAAAAGGCGGGCATTTTCTATACTGGAGGGAACAGTGCAGGTTTTAGTCTATTGAAGCCAGCTGCAGCCGCTGACTCTTGTCTGGAGAACTTGTGTCTTCCGCCCAGTACTACCTTACTCCCCTGCCTCCTCAGTCTCCCCCACCCCCTCGAAGACCAGGCCCAGGCTTGTGTCAGTGCGGCGCAGGTGACATTAGTGACGTCACCGCATGTGGCCTGCACCACGGGAATACTCAACAGCACTTCAGCCCTGCCAGAGGGGGTCGCGTGAACGTGCCCAGCAAAACCGGTGGTGAACCGTGAACCCAAACAAACCTTTGGAGCAGCTGCCCTGACGAAGGCGCCATCCAATCAGTGTGCACACCATCCCAGGGCCCAGGAAAGAAAGCAGGTGAGCTACGTCACTAACTATAAAAAAATATCGATGTACCAGTCACTATAATCTGCTCCCTCTCAGTAAGAACTTCTGCGCCACCAAGCAGCAGTTCACACTCAGTGGAGAGGTAACGTCACCTGCACACCGTCTGCTCAAGTCTTATTTATTTAATTAATGCACCCTGTCGCCCAGCTCTGGTACCTCCGTCTGCAAGCAGGTAATGTCTCCGCTCCTGTTCCAGAGAGAATACTCATTGGCCGCCAAAAGTGCTCACTTTGTGCAGCCTGCCCTTCCTGAATACTGCTGCATTACTCCTGCTCAGATAAGGATGGATGAGTGAAAGAAGAATGCAGGGCTCGTGTCGAGGGTAGACACCGTCTACCCACTATTTTCAGGGGGGTAGACGCCGTCTACCCTGCCAAGAGGTTGGGCCTCACCGAAATGTGCTGAACTGGTCATGGTGTAATTTTTCGGACACTTTCAGCAGCACTTGCACGTTCTGTTTTTGCTCTGAGCAACAAGGTGCAGGCGGGGAGAGGGTTTATCAGATTACAGCTTCGCCCCCTTAACAAAAGCGGAATTAAGGGGCCATCAGGTCTCTTTTTGCTGGAGTGTCCTGGCTGGGTCACATTTTAACTCTTCCAGGTACTTAACAATGAAAAGCTTTTGACTTTTTTCGGTCCCTGTTTATAAGAGATATGCATACACTGTAAGAATGTCAGATGTGTTGGTCGCCCCAGTATTTACACAAATAACAATTTAAAAAACACTATTTTTGTTTTATTTCTTTAAAGCGTTTTTAGCAATACTCATTCCTCTGCAGGTTGTCAGTGCTTTACATCACAGGTACAGATTAAACATTGACAGTAAATCAGGTGTGTACATCAAGATAAAGAATGTGTTACATAAGACAGTGAAGGTTATGAGGAGTAGGAGCCACATGCCCTGGCATCAGCGCTATAATTAAGGCAGACTGACTGGCCTACTGACATTCTGCACGCACAAGTGGTCTCTTCTTTCAGCAACACCCTTTTCAAGGTAACGTTTCCTACTTTAGTTTATTTGTGTAGAGAGTAGTTTCACTGTCTTTGTGTAACCTATTCCAAATCACCTCCCCATAAGCTGCAGGATTATCTCATGGACACATTTCTACATGTTTCTTATTGCTCTGCCCCCTTTTGTTTGCATAAGCAGTTCATTCATATTTATTTTCAAACAACAACATTGCTTGCACAAAATACCGAAATGTACAGTCTAACATGTACAATTTCAAACCTAAGTGGCGATAACCAGGTCGCAAGAAAGGCAAACGAAATATACCCAAACATCCCACCAGCTGAACTTTTCGCAAGCATACATCCTACATCCATGGTGTGCACGGGGTCAGAGGGGCAAGCCATGCAAGAATGTGCCTGGCACAATAATTAAGCTCATGAACAGTGCAAGAATCACAAGGCCTCAGCCCAGGGACCTGGCTGCAGCCCCTAAGGGAGTTTGAGGGGTGGTGGAGGTGAAGGGTTTGTTGGCAGGTATGTTCTGTACATGTTTGACGTACTTTACTTTTATTTGGCTGGGCTCAAAAGAAATTAAATCCATGAAAGCAATAAAAAGTGTGATAATAATCTTTTTGTTAAGGTCATTTGCAGGGTGTGGGAATTGTGAAGAACACTGCAAGAATCACGAGGCCTCAGTCCACGCACCTGGCTGCAGCCTTCCAGGGGAGTTTGAGGGTCGGTGGGGGTGAAAGGCTTGTTGGCAGGCATGTCCTGGTACTTGATGTCCTTGCTTGTGAGTGGTTAGTCTGTAGAGTGAGGCGGTGAGTTGCCGTCACATTGGAGCACCTCCCTGCAGGGGGGTATGCAGTGCATTTCTAGAGAAGGTTGAAAAGCGGGGGTGAGTCCGGCCCGGAAATCTCACCCAGTATGGGCAGAGGAGAGAGCGGGAGAGATGTTGGTTTGGAGGCCTGCCTAGAGAGGGCTGAGGAGGGCAGGTGATGTCAGGAGACTGGAGACCAGAAGGGGGGCAGGGCAGCCCTGTAAGGAAGAGGGGAGAGTCTATGTTTAGAAAGCAGACGAGAGGAGCAAGTGTGCAGGCCTGCAGGAAGGAGGGGATCAGAAGGGTGTGTAAGATGGGGAGGTGTCAGGCATAGCGAAAAGACCTGAAGGAAAGTAGGGGACAACCAGGCGAGAACTTGACATGGGGGAGGGGAGTCATGATCAGGGCTGAGGGGGGAGGAGGCCTCAAGTAGATATTAGAAGAGGTGGAGACACGCAACAGAAGACAGGCCTTGGAGACATCAAAAGGGGGTGGGGGTTAGAGCTTGCCTAGATAGAGGCTGAGCACAAGAGGGGAAACTGCACAGGTGTGTGGAGACAGCGGGAGGGAAGGAGGTGTAAGGGCGTTTGCAGGTCTGGTGGAGGGAACAGACAGGGTATGGAAGGTAATGCCCACTGTAGAGGAAGTGGGCGGAGCCAGGGGAAAGTTGGTGTGGCCTCTGACAAATATTTGAGCACCTGGACTTCATATTTTACAAATTAAGCACTGCTCCCCAAGCTCCTTCGGGCCCCAACCAGAGCAGGATATATAAAACAAACTATGGAATGCCGTAGTAGTGTAGATGTCTGTATCATGTCTCACCTTTACTCAGACTATAAGTAAGAAGTGAGATAAAGGGGAATCTTAGAGGTCAATGTATGGAAAAGAAAAAGAAAAGAAAGCAACACAAACGTAGCAGGATGCGCATAGGTTCATTAATGCTTAAATAAAAACACCAGAAAAGGAGTGCTTAGACAGCCTCTTGAAGGCCAATGGGGACCCCGGGTAGTAGAGTTAATAATAAGGGTTCCAGAAGGATTTGGAGCATTTGCCTAGCAAGTCCTTAACTGGTGGCGAAAGTGTCACAGCTCAGGGATGTAGTGGTTGGCCTCCCCAAGTGTTTGCGCCCATCTCTATTGCTATCTCCTGAGGGATCCTCATTGTCTCTATCAGTCTATCCAACCTGTTAAGCAGGGCCCTAATCCGCATCTCCAAGTGGATGCTCCCTGGCCTCCAACACCTCTGTCTACAGTCTGACTATCAATCAAATCTGCACTCCCCAAGCATCCACCCTAATCAGAGCCCTTTCCTATGCCCTGGCCCACATGGTAACATCCTTCCCACTAGTCCCATTGTGAACTTACAGGCCATCACTTTCCACCTCAAAACCAGCGCCAGAGCTAAATCCAGGAACCTAGAGAGTTCCTTCCACGATATAAGTTTTGGATAACAACCCAAATAGACAAATCTCCAAGGTGCAAGCTTGTGTGTGACCCAGCGTAGTATTCAGGGTATGTATCACCTTACCCCAAAACAGCTATACATGGGGGACGTTCCAAATGGCTAATGTCTGCATTAAGAAGTTGACATCTGGGGCAGCCATGTGATTCTCCTCCATAGATGACCTGGACACTGTAGGATGTCTGTAGGTCATGGGAACATAAATAAATTGAAAAATATTTCAACCTCGTGTTCCTAGATACCTTTGTGGGATATGCCACCACCCTACATCACTTTGGGTCCATGAGGTCGTGCCCCAGTGCCTCTCCCTATCTGCATCTGTGGGAGAGGTGTGGCGCCGCGGCCAGGGCGACTGACGTTGGAATCTGGGGACCTCGGTTCGATCCCCGGCTCCGGCGGCAGGTTAGCCCAGCACCATGTGACTCTGGGCAATAGCTCGCCTAATCTTCCCGACGGCCCCCAGCGCCTAGAGACCCTTACGGGTGATTGTGCGCTTTACAAATGTGGACTTTACATCTGGGTGCTTACAAAGGTTTATGAGCCATCTCATTCAGTGCCCCTAAAAAGCATCACAGAGACCAACAACTGCAGCACTGCTTGTGTTGCCTGTTCCTCACAGGCTCTTGTCCATAAGTCACTGAACGTTTGCATTAATTCCTCATATGTCAGGAACTGGCCTTCGGGTAGGTCATACTGAGTAACCAACTCCTCCACCAGGAGCAGGGTACTTAAATGATAACAGTCGCCGACCGTCACAAGCCCGGCTTCAGTCGAGGTTGACAATTGCAAAGCTGGGAAAAAAGAAAGAGGGTCCCAATTTGGGAGACTCACCAACAATGATGAAGGATGTGAGATGCTGGCCTGGGATATGATGTCCACTAATGTAAGTGGGCACCTTGCACCAGTCCATTCAACCCTTATGGTGATTCAAGAGGTCTCAGACAACCTTAGAAAGCTATCAAAGTGGTAGCTGTGGAGAGCAGCCTTCAGGCTTCGTCTTGAAGGAGTGTAAAGCAGCTTGTTTTACCAGAATGTAATCTTATAGTATAGATTAAATGAAAAGGAACCACACAAAGTATGTATAAAAATATGTATTTATTATAAAATACTTTCTAGAACGTTACAGTACCTCCTATTTGGAGATAGACACAAAGCACTCAATACCTTAGCAAAGAAATCACAGTAAATAGCACTAATACACAGTGGGCCCTAGGAGGGGACCAAACAATATACTAAGAAAGTGGTATAAGAACCCCGACTCGAGTCAGAACAATGTCAGTAGGACGTAGAATTGCTGGGGACCCACAGAACCACCCAAGGTGAGCAGATAGGGACTCCACGTAGAGCGTGTGCAGTGTGAGAACACGACCGCGTGCTCTGTACAAGTCTATGTGCAAGTCGTGGTTAGAATTTTAAAGATTAGGGACCCATCCTAGTGGACCCTAAGGAGACCCCATGGAAGACAGAAGGTTGGAGAGCCACCCCATCCGTGGATATCATGGTACCCAAGTTACCTATCGAAGGGGGGCCGGGTGCATAGGTGTGAAGTGGCGGTGGAAACTGCCATCGCACCCAATGGAGGACTTCAGAATAGTGCTGCTGATGGAAGAGGAGAAAGTTTCCGGAGGAATCCAGACATGGATTCTTGCTTGACAAGGAGTACCTGAAAGCAGATGAGACATAGTCTATGTCAGTCAGGTGTGACCAGGAGACTTGGAAGACGAATGCCCTCCGATGTCGGGTGCTTCAGGAAGGATGACGGTGAACTTAACTCTGCAGCTGCGAGGACCAGGTGACGTTGAGGACAACCAGGAGCCAGATACAAGCTGTCCCATGAAGGATGTCAAGTGCTGAGGGGTCGGTGTCTGGAGGGAGCACCAACGAGCCTTGGCAAATGAAACACACGCAGGTAATCAAGAAGGTGCACGGTTGGAACCAGCAAGGTCCATAAGACTCTCCTCAAGCAGGGCGGTCAGGGCAGGCCCAGAGCACTCAGGGGAGCCCAAGTAAATAAAAGGTGACCCTCAATGGACCCATAGGCTGGAGGCAGAGGAGTCACGAGAGGACCTCTAGCAGCTCACCAACAGGAGCAGGTCGGAGTGCCCATGAGGCGGTGTGGCTGAAGATCATGGTGGAAGTAGTTGCTGGAGTTTGGGGCTATTTGGAGCCCAACACACTTGTCGCAAAGTTGCCAACAAGCATATGCACTTGCAAAATACGCAGTGCACAGGGGTTCGGTTAATGCAGCCCACACAAGGGGTCCTTTACTCAAACTCAGTGAGAGGACACCTCGGGCCTCGAGAGATGTGGATAACCAATGACCTGTGTTGCTGAACCCTTCAGGGTCCGCAGGAGCTTGGGATCAGCAGACCGGACAGCAGTGTTGAGGTGCCAGCGAATACAGGGAAGTGACTCCTTCACTTCAAGGGAGATTATCTTCAAGTGTCTTGGATGCTCCACAGGTCCTGCAAGAATCCTATTTGGAGCACAGATGATGCAGCAGACTGACAGGGAGACAAGGTCAGACCCAAACGAAGTCCAGAGTGCCCAGATGGTAGAAGTGCAGTGGCTTCAGTTTTGAATCTTGTCCACGATGAATCTAGAGACTTAAACCCAGGTAAGCCCATAAGTACCGTAAGGAAAGGGTTGGGAAGATTATGGGACCCTCCCAGGGGAGGGTCTGGATAGGGGGGAGGTTACTCCTGTGTCCTTTGTCCAGATTGGCACCAGATCAGGAGCCAACAGCTTCCACGACTGGTCTGAACTGGACTATTCACAAGGACACCAAATATGCCCCTCATGCAGACTTTCAGGCACTGGGGAGGGCACCCACCCAGCCCTAATACACTAACTCCTGTCTGGGAGGTTTTCACACCTCCCTATGATAGGATGCCTATTGTTCTACTTTCCCTTGCTTGAGCTTGGCTCAGCAGCAGGGGGCAGAAATGTGACTCTGGTCAGCAGCAACCATTTTGTGCTGTATGATACTAGTAGGCTGTTACCGGTAACACTGACAGCCTAACGGAGGACTCTCTTGGTGCTTGGAATCATACCTACCACACTGTTTACGGTATGATTCCAACATGTTTGATACATACCAAACATGGTAGAATTCTTTGCAGCCATTTTCGAGATGGTCATCGTGCGGTCATGCGATGGCCCTCTATATAGTAAACGCTGCTTCACTGACACCCCGTGAGAATGGCTGCAGGGGTGTCCTGCTCATGCAGGGGCAACCTCTCACTTAGAACTAAGCACCCTGCCCTCAGGATTGGAAAGGCCTGCTAGAGAGGTGACTTATAGGTTTTTAGTGCAGTGACCCTTAGATATAGTAAACCTATATCTTTAGTAAGTGGTGCATGCACCATCTTACACAGGCTGCAATTAGAGGCCAGTAGTTACATTTAGAATGATCTCTTATGGGTGGTATAATGCATGCTTCAGCCCTAGGAAGACCTCTGGGTACCTATGCCCTGGGTACATTGGTATTATATACTAGGGACTGACTAGTAATGCAGCCGGACAAGGAATCAGCACGGATGCGTGGAACAGCTTTGTAAGCAGCGCTCCCTTGTCTAGTGCTGACCCAACTGTGTGCAACTCCTCCAGGTGAGGCCTGTCAAGCCACTGAGTGACCCATTGGAGCTGTGCCACTATAAAGTACAGCACAAAGTCTGGAGAACCCAGGCCACCAACATCAGGTGGACATTGGAGTACATCCAGAGCCACTCTGTGCTTGTCCTTATCCCATATCACTTCCCTAAGCAGAGTATCTAGCTGTCAGAACCAAGAGGTTGGCAATCGACCGGGAGATAATAAAAAAAGTCAAGCAACCTTGAGAGCATAAGCATTTTGGGCACAGATATCCACAACTGGCAATTTAAGAGATCTTCAAAAGGTACACAGGTTTTAAGCACTCACAGGACCTTCCCCAGATTACCCTCCAGCAAGTCTTCTACTGAATGAAACACCTGGATACCCTGCTACCCAGGTACTAAAAGGAAGTAGATGACCAAGTCAAGTTGGGCAGATAATACGGTGGCTGGTAGGTCCCCGGAGACATGAACAATAGGCAGGTTTTGATGTTATTTACCAGGCGGCAAGAGACCTTCCTCCGGAAGGTGTATTGGGTCGCAGCATCCATGGGCTCATTTACCAAACAGTGCAGGCATTCGTCCGCATGAAGAGGTATATTGTGTTCCTACTCCACCACCACTATGTTGGTGCCTATTCCTTCCTGAACAAAGAGCTCTGCCAGTAGCTTAATGGCCAATGCGAACAAAAAGGGGAATAAGGGGCAACCTTGTCTGGTGCCTCTGTGCATGTTGTATTATAGGGAGATGGTGGTGCCCATTTTGACTGGCGCAGTCGGAGTAGAGTAGAGCAGATTAACCCAACTGATCCAACCCCCCCCTTGCCTTGTCCATCCCATGACCTCAAACAAGATGTCCAAGCGCACTATGTCGACGGCCTTTTCAAGGCCTACCGACATCAGTATGGCTCCCCTTCGAGACTGAACTTTCGGATGGTAAAAGACATTGTATAAAAGCCTAAGAATAAGTGAAGTGCTGCGGGCCAAGATAAAAGCTTTTTGGACATTTTAGATCAGTGTGTGCATATGGGTGAGTAGTCGGAGGGCCAGACCCTTGCTAAGGATTTTTAAGTCCATGTTGCGCATGGACAGGGGACAAAATGCTGAGGTATGAACTCCTTGAACCGTGGTCTTGGGAAGCGGGATCAGAACTTCATCCGGTGTAGATTCAGGTAGTATTCCCAATCTTAGGGAATTGCATAGAGTTCCTCCAACATCAGGGCTAGGGTCCCACAAAAGCGGAATAGATCTCTGCAGGTAGGGCATCTGGGTCTGGGGTTTTATGCATAGCCATTTGCTTTATAGCAAACTGAAACTCCTGAACTGTCTCCAGGCCTCCCAGTTCCTCTACAGGACTCCTGAGCAAGCTCTCACTGCAACGGCCATTTCAGAAAGGCAATCTGAGTCCCTGGCAGGGGTGATACCAGATGTCTTTAGAGTGTGTCATATTATTGCCTAAATGAAGTATTAATGGCCTCTGGAGAATAGAGCTTCTCACCATCCCCTATTTGAATTTATGCAATTGGGGCGCCTTGAGATTCAGGTATAATGAGCCAAGTTAGGAGCCTACCCAGCAGCCACTCTTCATTGTGTGCCCTAGCAATATAGTTTTTGAAGCCATAACAACAATGGCATTCTAGGGCAGTACTATTTCGTTCCTGGGCTTCCCGAAGTTTAGGTTATACATCATTGTCTGTCTCCAATTCATTATCTAATTTATGCAACATGTCTAGGGACCGAAGTTCCCTGTCCTGGTTCCTGGGGACTCCCGCCGAGTGACCTAAACAATGACCACCATTATACCATACCATTCCTGAGTCGGGTCTTGCAGAGGATGGGCTTGGGTGTGCCGTTCCTCCAAATGATAGGGGCCCTTTACAACAAACCCTCGGCCAGGGTGTGCCTTGGCAGCCTAGTTACGGAACCTTTCGCTATTGGCAGAGGGACACGGCAGGGCTGCCTGCTCTCCCCTCTATTGTATGCCTTGGCTGCGGAGCCGTTGGCTTGCGCACTAAGGGAATACCATGGCAACAAAGGTATTCGCTTCCCCACATATAACATTGTTGTCTCCATGTATGCAGATGACACCCTGTTGTATGTTCGTGACCCTTAGAATAACCTCTCGCCGATGCTTAGGGAAGTGGTCTACTTTGGCGCCCTATCGGCTTGAAGGTAAACTGGACTAAATCACTAGCCTTCCCCCTAACGCCGGTTACCCAGAAGTTTGACATGGAATACCCGCTACAGTGGACTGAGGAACCAATCAGATATTTGGGTGTACATCTCCACACTGACCCAGAGTTGCTGCTTAGAGAAAACTACGGAGTGTCGATCGGTAAACTGGAGGATGATGTGGCAACTTGGAGCAGGATGCCTCTCTCCCTCCTGGGGCGCATTGCCATAATGAAAATGGTAGTCTTGCCCAGGCTCCTATTCCTCTTCAGTGTAATCCCGATTGTACTGTCTAAGGCTTTTTTTCAAAGACTGACCCGGCTTATGATCACCCTGGCCTGGGCAGGTAAGCAGCCCAGAGTTAAATGGACGACCCTCACACTGCCGTACAGTATGGGAGGCCTTGGAGCCCCTAATCTAGAACTTTACTATTGAGTAGCGCAGGCATCACACTTGCACACTTGGGTACATGGCAAACAAAGCATCCCACATGTACGTATGGAAAGGCTATTTGTGGAGCCACTCACTCTCCCGGTGTTATGGCCAATGGACCGCAGGACTGGAATTCTGGACTCAATCACAGCGACCAATCATGCATGGCACTCTCTGCTGCTGAGGTAGGGGAGTGTGCTGCTATATTCGCCCCTCATGCCTGTGGACTGGGCAATATGGCTGCCCCCCATCGGCGAAAAAGGTGTAGTCAGGGCCATGCACCAACTAGGTATTTACTTGGCGGGTGAGTTTTTCAAGGATGGCAGGGTCAAAACCTGGGTGCAACTGGCGGGCGATAGAAGGGACCTCACACAGCTGCTCCGATTCCAATTCCATAGAGGGTGCAGTGCCTTCCTCGAACTGTTAAGGCCAGATCTAGCGGAACCACCGGAGGTCCCGGAACTCACCTACGTCATAAAAACGGAATCTCCCCGTAAATTACTGACCAATTTATATAAGCTAGCAATGTCCCACGAGGAAGACCAGCTCATGAAGGCCCAAATGGAATGGCAGAGGGACTTTTCGATTACAATTGACGACGCCATGTGGCACTATTGCTGTGTTAACACCAGAAAGATCTCCTTAAAGGCATAGATTGATACACTTCAAATTTCTTCAAAGAGTATATTACACTCCCGAGAGACTCCATAGATACGGATTGCGCACATCGGCGGAATGTTAGAGATGTAATGCGCCAATCGCTGACTTTCTCCACTTAGCGTGGAACTGCCCTGGGGTGCAGGCGTATTGGAACAAGATCTTTACCGAAATAAGTAAGATTCTGGAGATCGAGCTGACTCCTGATCCTGCTTTGGCGCTCATCGGACACTCTAGGGGCCTTCCGGTGGCAATCCGGAGGTTGGTAGATATGGGGATGTTAATGGCGCGTAGAGTGGTGGCATTCTGTTGGATAACAGGGCCGTTGCCCACTGCTGCCCGCTGGGCACAAGACATGATTTATTGTTGCACCCAGACCGAGAACTATAATACCACTTTTAGAAAGTAGGTATTTTCTTGCCTAACTATCCACGCCTGCCTCTGCTAGGTTGTGTATTTCTTGTCTGGAGTTTGAGTGACAGGGCTCGGGGATTCCAGGAGACAGGGTAAGTCCGCCCAGTGGTGAATAAAGAGATCTGCTTCTAGATGGGAGGGAGGAGTTGGACCTGGGGCCTGAATAGGGCAGTACCTTCCCTCCACAATGCTGGCTCCACCTCCTGTGGTGCGTCTGATGTCTCTGCCCTGCACTGTGAAAGGAAAGAAAAAGTCATGTCAACAGAGTGCTACAGGGCTGTGCCTTCCCTCCACAATGATGGTTTCACCTCCTGTGGAGCATCTGATGTTTCTGCCCTTTGAAAGGAAAGAAGGAGTCATGTAAACAGAGTGCTCCAGGACTGAACAGAACTAATTTGGATTAGGTAAAGGCCCCTCTGCCCTCAGAGGACAAAGGATTTGGGGGTATAAAAATTGGGACCCTGATCCCAAGAATGTAGATCACTTTTGGACAACAAGAAGAAACCTTTGCTGAGGAGAGGAACCTGAAGAAACTGAGGAGAGAGTATCCCTAAACTGAAGTGCTGCTTGGGGGATTGGCCTGCAGTGGTTGCCTGACTGCCAAGGAAAGGAGAAAGGGACTTTGGGTACTTTCATCAAAGTGTAAGGATCTCCAAGGGCTTGGAACAGAGCTTGCCTCCTGCTGAAGTCTCAGGGACAACAGACTTCAACCCCCAGCTCCCCAGAGTTCCTTGGGAAGTGGCTGCTGCTGTTTTGATCCTTCTGAGGGACTGCGTGTCACAAGGAGCTAGAAGCGCGACTCAAGAGGAAGAAGTGTGTCGCCGTCGCTGCTGCTCCCGTCGCATCTTGGATGTTGCCGCTGTAGCTGCCGTATTGCACCGAATCAATAAAAGTGTCTCACAACGAAGAGGAAGCATGTCGCCGTTGCTGCTGCTGCTTCGCATCTTGGATGTTGCCGCTGTAGCTTTCGTAATGCACCGCATCGAGAGAAGTATCTCGCAACAAAGGAGAAAGCGTGTCGCCGTCGCTACTGCTGCCGTCGTATCTTGGATGTTGCCGCTATAGCTGTCGTATTGCACAGCATCAAGAAAAGCGCCTCGCACCCACGGAGAAGCGTGCCGCTGTCGGAGCTGCTATCGTTGCATCTTGGATGTCACCGCTGTAGTGGTCGCATTGTGCGGAAGCATCTCGCAACATCAGAGAAGAGTGTCGCAGCCGAAGCTGTTGTCGTCGCATCGCGGAACAAGGGTGTTGCAGCTGCTGCATCGAATCAAGACTTCTCGCATCATCAGAGAAGTGTGCCGCTACTGGAAGTTCTTCACGCCTTTATTTCTTCGCATCGGAACTTTGCCGCATTTCCATCACTGCAACTCTCTTGTTGTGAAAGCTTAACGCATCGCAAGGTACATTGACTCAAAGTGTCGCATTTTAAGAACTAAACAGAACTAAGCTAAAACTACCACTTTAAGTACGGTATTGTGGATTTTTGTAGTTTGTATCCTTGTGATAGGTCTATATAAAGAATACTTATTTTATAATAATAAACTGTGTGGTGTCCATCTGTAGTGTTGTCACTGGATTAAGGCCTCAGCTAGCACCTTTTTGGAGACTTGTGGGGAGGCTTTGGCAGAGCGTGTACTATGTTTCTCTTTCTATGTGCATCTTGGGGACGTTAATCTCCATCTAGATCTTACTGATTTAGCCGATTCTGTAGCATTTTGGGATTCCCTGCACTTGGCCAACCTTTCCCAATGGGTTAAACATCCCACCCATCACGGAGGCCACACCTTGGACATCATCTGTTCTAATTTTCCTCTATTTGTGCTGAAGCCCAGACCAGCCACTTGGTCAGATCATTTTCCAATATTTTTTTCATGGGACATTTTTCACTCTCCACGGTCGGCCAATTGTCATGGCCAAACTATAGTAGGAAATTGGACCCCGTGCAGCTCAGTAACTCTCTGGCTGTCTCACGGCCCCCCTTTTTTGAGGACCTGGAGGATAGTCTGGTTCAGTTTACTAACTGGATCTCCAGCTCAGTTACCGCTCTGGCGGCCCCATGTCAATCTAGGCTTAGGAGAGAGTCCCCCTCTAAGCCTTGGTTCACCTCTGAGCTGAGGACATTGAAACATGTGTGTACATTCTTGGAGAGAGCATGGTGTGCCAGGGGCTATGGCTCCTTGGATAAACTCGCCCTGCGATTCAAGCAGAAACTCTATTATACGGCAATAAGTGTGGCCAAGGGTCTTTACTACTCTGCTTGTATTGAGCGAGCAAATAACAATTCAAAAGAAATTTTTGCCATTGTGCAGAATTTCCTAGCCCCTAGCGCCCAAGTGGCCGGGGCACCTACTTCGGAGACCTGGTGCAATACTTTGGCACAATTTTTTAAGGATGAAATATCCAGCATCCAAGAGATGTTTCTTACCCCCTCTGAGAAACTCATTGTTGATGAGCTGCCGGTGTTGCCTATGGGTATATCTGCCTCCTCGTTTTCTATGTTTGGAGCAGTAGATTTGCCTAGCTCGCTTAGAATCCTTAGGACACTTAAGTCGGGCTCACCCACTGATCCATGTGCTGCCAGGCTTATGTCGGATGTGGCAGAGACCATTAATCCAGAAGTGAACTTAATGGTCAATCAGTCGCTCCGAGAGGTGTTTGTCCCTATGATATGGAATTCCTGCCCGCTCCTAATCCCAACAGTCAAGAGGCGACGAGGACAATCTGGTCCTCTAGCAATATCGGTGATTTGATCGCAGCAGAAGCAGAGCAATTCAAAACCTGGGGTATTAAGCTGGTCCCTCTACAAAAACCAGCCTGTCCCTCACCTCTCCTGAGGAGAATCAGCCCAGCATCAGAGATTCATCAGGCCAACATCTTCAGCGTACTCCGTGGCGCCCTGGGACGCTCACCCAAAACAAGGGTAAATAGCCCCTGGCAGCAACCAATAGATAGACCGCCGACGATAACAGGTTCCGAGTCAGCGTGGACAACGGGCAGGCGTACCCCAGCTTCAAAGGGCCACTTGACCCGTACGTTTACCACCACCAAGCTATATAGAGGCAGCATGACAGATATGAACTCCCGCAGCACCGGGGAACGGGCAGAAGCCAGCACAGGGGAGACACTATACCAAACCCGTGCACCAGCAAGAGAAACGCTGTCTCGAACGATCTTCACATGCCCCGAAGAGGTCTGACGCCACCAACAAACCAGGGAAGATAAAAGAGGAAGGGCGTCATCCATAGGTATCTGCTCGTGGAATATAAATGGCCTATCCTCAAAAATGGACGACCCGGACTTTCTAAAGTACATCTCCCTATTTGATATAATAATGTTACAAGAAACCTGGCTGACAAGCACAAAACACATCCCGGACTTTATCTGCTATTCAACAGCAGCGGTCAGAAACAATATATATGGACACCAGTCAGGAGGCTTGGCAACATATATTTCTACTACAACAATATCCTCGGCTTCTCTCATGGACTCATTGACATCCTCAACCCTAACAGTAAAGATAAAGCTACAGCTTGGCAATAAGGAAGCAGAGTTATGCCTTGTCAACGCATACGTCCACCCCAAACACAGAGCTAAAGATTCAAACAAAATCTCGAACCAACTGGCGGAGTATGTCACTCAACTGGAAAACCCACTCGTCATCCTGACAGAGGACTTTAATCAAAACTTACTCGGTTCATCACCAGAAGAGGAGGTTCTGGCTCTAAACACAATCTACAGTATACCAGCACAAAGCTCTCCTCTAAACAAGCGCAAGCGTCAAAACAACACCCTACTACACGACCTAGAACATCAAAACCTTCGGGCATTAAACGGAAGATTCAAGACGGATTCCCCTCCAGTAGAAACATTTTACTCACAATCTGCCAGTTCCATTTTGGACTACACATTCGCCAGCCTTGCTTTATTTCCACACATCCAGGGGTTCAGAATGGGGGACAAGGGTGAAAGCGATCATCGCCCTCAGGAATGCCATATAACATCCAAGACGCCACCAGCAATCAGGCCAAATAAAAGATTGGGAGAGATCTACTCAATAAATCAAAAAAGAATCAAATGCACCCCAACTAACATAACTACCTTGGCCGAAACTGTCCTTCAAAGGTACAACACCCAAAAACCAAACGCAGCCGGGCACATCTCCTATTGGGAGCAATACACAGAATCACTGCTAAACGATCTGGCCACTAAGACCGTCCTTAAAAGCAAGCCCCATATAGAGAGCAATAAAACCAGTCTAACGAAAGGACCAAGAGCACAACTAAGGTCACAGAAAAGAATTGTAAACCTGACTCTAAGAAAGCTAAGATCAGCGCCCCAAGATACACATTTACGAGCCATGCTGAAAAGACAAAGGGCAGAGCTTAACCACACAAAATGGAAAATCAAAAGGGACGCAGAAAATGAGGCATGGGCAAAGCTGCTACATGATATCAAAAGCAACAATAGTGTTCGCTTTTGGCAATCAGTGAACGTTATTTTACGGCCACAGCATAAGGACCTAGGATCCCATATAGCAGAAGAGTCATGGATCAACTACCTCAGCAGCCATTTCAATGATCCCCCTCGACCTATAGGAATACAAAGATGTAACACCACAAATCAAGCTCTCACAACGCCCTTGCCAGTGCAACTCATTAAGAGAGTGCAAACCCAACCCGAAGCCATCTCGGAAATATCAGCTGCACAGGAGATAGCCCTAATCACAAAGCAAATCTGCAAGGGCAGGAAAGAAGGAGCCCCGGGCCCCAATGGCATCCCGCCAGCCCTGTTTAAGGAAAATAACACAAAATGGGCAACCATCCTGCAGCCACTATTTATGGAAATAAGACTCCTAAATAGAATTTCAGAGTCCTGGAGAGGGTCGACAATTGTCCCCATACATAAAAACGGCGATAAAATGGATCCCAACAATTACCGCCTAGGTGCCCTCATTGACAATGAGGCAAAATACTTTTAGAGGAGATTGTGTCATGGACGGACTCAAACCAAATCATACCATTGAACCAGACTGGGTTTCGTAAAAACACAGGAACAGCTACCAATATTCTGACCATATCTCTGATTATTGATGCAGCGAAAACTAAAAAATTGCCACTGCACCTGTGTTACATCGACTTTAGTGCTGCATTCGACAACATCGAGAGAGGCATGCTTTGGGGGAAACTAGCACAATGGGGTATACCGCAACCGATCTTAAACATGTTGGAGCTTCTCCACTCTGACACCTGGGTACAGGTGAAGCTGGGAAGCAGCACCCATTTGTCATCCAAAGTCCGCACCACCAAAGGTCTCAAACAAGGGTGCGTGCTCGCCCCGATACTGTTCAACCTATTCATGGCGGATCTATCAAGCCAACTGAACTCATGCAACTCCCACTCCCCGAGGCTGGGAGGAAAAACTCTAAGCAATCTACTATATGCGGACGATGTTGTACTTCTCAGCCATACCCATACTGGTTTACAGAAGCTACTGATTGAAATGCATAGCTATGCAATGCAAAACAACTTAAAAATAAACCTAAGCAAAACACGCACAATGTCAATCAACAACAGGAACAAACATCAGAAGCCCTGGTTCCTGGGCGGCCGTAAAATAGAGCCATCTCGCGAATACAAATACCTGGGAGTCATCTTTGACAGTGAAGGTTCATTTGCCCAGCAGCTGCAGGAAACAAAAAGAAGAGGAGCTCTGATTGCCGCCACACTGAAAAACTTAGCCAATCAACTTTCAGGGCCAACTTTGACACCTTACTTGAAAGTCATTCAGGCTAAGTTACTCCCCTCTATTTCCTACGGAAGTGAGGCACTACGAGGAAGAGATTCCAGGAACCTAGACATCATCCAGGCAAAAGCATATAGAACAATGTTTTCGCTTCCGCCCTACACCTCACCCGCACAATTAAGGCTGGAGTTTGGCTTGCAAAAACAGGATCTTGCCAGACAAGGAGCTTACATCATTTGTTGCCACAAACTCCGCTCTGCCAGAATCGACACACTAAATTCACTGCTGTGGCTTGATATACAAAGCAGGGATGTATCTCAGGCACGCTTCTACCTGAAGGCGGCATTGGGGGCCGTCAAAGCATCTGCGATCTGGGATATGCAACTCGGGCACAATCCGTTCAAAAAACTAGTCTGGAAAAGCGTAAGACTTCTCTCCTTACTAGAGGACAAGGCGGCCTTTGCAAAAAGAAACCATGCTTGGATGACATTAAACACGTACAAAACACTGACACCACAAGCATACTTCAGCCAGGGCTATTCAAAAACCATCAAACTGAAGTTCTTGAAACACAGACTAGGGGTGCTGCCCAGCAGAGAACACATTCCACCATGGCTCAGAAGCAACGGCCACGAAGCCTGCCCACTTTGCAACTTAGAAAAAGGAGACATACTCCACATGACCTGCTTCTGCGAAGAGCTTTGACAAGCCCGCCAACAGCTCTTAAAGGATCAGTTCAAGCAGATAGGGACTACCACACGAAGGCAAGCAGTGCTCGCCTGCTTGAATCCTGCAAATACCAAACTGAACTGCAGATACGTTAAGTTCCTGGCTATAATAGAGCAAAGACTGCCAAAAACTGCAAAAATCGACGATCATTAACACAACCAACAAGCAAACAGCTACCAGGTTGCACAGGGTGCATGCTGCCCTGGCCCCAGGAAAAGACTACCAGATATTCAATTTGGGTCCTCCACTGCATGTTTTTAAAGAAATGCCGATTTTAAATGATCAAACTTTCTATGATATTTGTAAAAAATTTTTAATGCAAAATGTTTGTACTGGTTTTAATTAACTATGCATAACAATAAACGTACTTACTTACCTATGATATGGAAGCAGGCTTTGATCCTGCCTCTCCTTAAAAAGCCGTCTCTTGATCCCCTCCTTCCTGAGAACTACAGCCCTATATAACTCTTACCAAGTTTGGCTAAGGTATGCGAAAAGGTAGTAACCTCTCAGCTTACCAACTATGTTGAGGTTTCAGGTTTGCTCCATCCGCCACAATCTGGCTTCCGTGCTTCTAATAGCACAGAGGCAGCTCTGTTTGAGGTATCAGAGGCGATCCAGGGGTGTTTGGATGCCGGCGGGAGAGCTGCTCTGGTTATGTTGGATCTCTCGTTGGCATTCAACACTGTGCCCCATTCTCTTCTACTTGACCGCTTGGCAGAGATAGACATTTCAGGCTCGGCCATGCTGTGGATCAGGTCCTTCTTGGAAGGGCGGTCTCAGCAGGTAAGGCTCCCCCTGTGTGCCTCTGTGCCTATCCCAGTGTCTACGGGTGTGCTGCAGGGGTCATCACTTAGCCCCCTGCTTTTTAACATCTATGTGACTCCGCTGGTTTATCTTGCTGAGTCATTAGAGGCTAAAGTGATGGCTTACGCGGATGACACCCAGCTTGGAGTAAGGAGGATGATTCAGTAGTGGAGGCCCAACATTGTTTGTCCTCGGTTTTTCAGTGGCTGGTGCATGCTCAGCTGAAATGTAATGAGGGTAAATCTGAAGTACTTCTCTACGGCTCGTTTTCAATGGACTTCAAGGATAGGCATTGGCTCCCCGAGTTTCCGCGACCTATCGCTGACAAAGGCGCCGTCAAAAATCTTGACCTGAATTTCTCTTCACAAGTAAAGAGACTGGCTGTCACCTGTTTTGGCATCCTGAAAACCTTTAGGAAGTTTCTCCCCCTTTTGCCTGGTAGTGGCAAAGAAACCGTGGTCCGTGTCCTCATCTTGTCCCGTTTGGACTCTGCTAATGCCCTTCTGGTCAGCAGCCCGGTGTCTCCTATTAAGAAACTACAAGTTGTCCAAAATTCAGCGGACAGATTGCTTTTGGGTTTACTATCTAGGCACTGTGTGCGCACTTATTTGCACTCTTTACACTGGCTACCAGTAGAATCCCGACTGAAATTTAAAATGCTAACTATTGCACGTAGAGCTCTTTATGGGCTGGGTCCCATGTATTTGCAGAAGAGGTTTGCTTTTTATAAACCAGGAAGACAGCTGCACTCGTCTGGCCAGCTGCTGATGCAGACCCCTTGGTTTTTCCGCCAAAGACTTGGCGGGTGTTCTTCTGTGCGCAAAGCCAGCACAGCCTGGAACTTGCTGCCTTTTGCTCTTCGAGCCATTCAGGACCCTCTACTGTTTAGGAAAAAGCTGAAAACATTGCTGTTTTAGTGTCTGTGTCGCATACATTGTGCTCTTTCTGTAGTTAGCCCCAGGACATGTTCGATTAGCTGTGCGCTATAGAAATTAAATATAACATAACATATAACATATGTGTTCACAAATGCTTTACACATTGCCTCTGAGATAAGCCTGTCTGTTCATGCCAAACTACCAGGGGGTGAGCAGGGGTTATTTTAGGAGTGCACCCCCTTACCCTGACTGGGGGTCCCTATTTGCCAACTAGAGCCACCTAAATCTAACAATATGAAATATAACTGTGAACACACAATATGATTTGGATGATACAAATGTAAAAAATATTTAAAATACTGGTAAAGGACATCCTGTATGTGAAACAAGACACAAGATCAGTCCGTGAAGTGTCCAGGGTGAAATAAATTGGAAACCATGCAATTACAAATAAATATAGCACATGAAATATATCAGAAATTTAAAAAGAACCTAGGGTATAAAAAACATATTCTGAATAAAGTGCACTGTTGTGGATTAAGGGGTGAGAACACGGTTATAGCACCAAGAGCCAAGAGCCAAGAACAGAGAATGGAGAGAGGGAAAAAACCTCGAAAGTGTCCGCCATGTGCTCCTTCTACCCCACATTAATGAGAAAACCCTGCTCACCTACCGAGATCAGTGTACTTTACCAAGCTACATATAAAAGATTCAGTCGGATTAATCCAGCATATATTGTCTGATTCTGAGTGCTGCTTTCAAGAAGGCACAGACATGGAAAACAATTTCAGGGGAACTGAGGGGCTGTAAGTGAAGGGGTGCATGACAACAGTGACGAAGACCTAACGTCCTTAATAAGGGAATTATTTGTTGTCACACGAGCACAGAGAGACCTTACTTCCCACTGAATCTAAATGATGTTTAAAAGATAAAGACCAGTAGATTGAGCCAGCTCTAAAGCGAAAAAGTATAGATTGCTCCCACCTGCTCAGCTCCAAGGCCCAATACTGTGAAAGCTTAATGGTATAAAAACGACTGTAATATTGCACCAGCCCGGAGTTTTGATAGCTCGGTTTTCAGCCTAATTTTTGCACAATGAGCCTTGAATAATAATTTCACCTCAGACTTGGTGTTATTGGGGATACGAATAGGTTCAGTGTGCCACTAGGGTATGTCATTGGAGCCGAAAGTTTCACTTAAATAGCTCAGCCAAGGTATGGGGGAAACGTCGGAAATAATGTCCTTTCAAAGTTTAGCGGCTGGATTCAACCAGATGCTAACCCATAGTAGGAGCGGCACCATTTGGATCGTATCCTCAATGAAACCCTGGTTTAGCTCCAGGTGCAGTGTGAGGGTTGGGGTAGATGGAGTGCACTTAATTAACTGCGTAGGAAACAGTTTTCCTCTGCCTGAATGGAGCCACATTTGCTAAAACCCCATACTCCCGCTCCGTGAGTGGCCACACCAGTGTATTGGGAATTAAACACTTAGGGGCATATTTACAAGCCCCTTGTGCCACGTTTACGCCGCTGTTGCGTCACGCAATGCGGCGTACATGTGGCGCATCCTTACAACGTGACGCATCTATGGAGATGCGTCACGATGTAAGGCCCTACGCCACATGAAACCTGCGTCAGGTTTCATGTGGGCGTGTCCACACAGGGGTGGGGCGTTCCGTCGCAGGAACGCCCGTGAAAAGTGACTCAGTGAAATCTACAAGATTTCACTGAGTTACTTTCCCAAAGCTGATGCGTCAAAACCCTGCGCCTGCTTGAAGCAGGCGTAAGGCTTGATGCACCAAGTTAGAAATAGGGCAAGTTGGAACAGTGCTGGAGTTGCGTGCCGCTCGCAACACAACTTCAGCACTGCACCAACTTTACGCCTAAAATGCGACACGCATCTGTTTATTCCTGCGTCATGGTGCTCCGCATTGTAAATGCGGCGCATCATGGGTGGCTCAAGGATAAACTTGCGTGCCGTATCTTTCCTGGCGCATCTCTGCCGATTTGCAGAGATGCGCCAGGCAACGTAAATATGCCCCTTTCTGAGGAGGTGTCAACGTCTCTCTAATTTGCGGTCTGATGAGGTTACTTACTATTCCTGTGCTTTTACTTAACTTGGAACAGACCAGAGCACAGTGGGGACTCCCTGTCCCAGAGAAACTAAAGTTTAGTCTGAGGTAACAAACGGTCTTGACGAATGTCTAAACATGGCTGTTAATATTAATTGTGTTGGTTCTTAGTTTGCCTAGGCCACAAGACATAATATGCGATTTGGAGTAATTAGTGCTCAGTATGCCAGGTCCCTTGAAAGAGGATTAAATCATACTTAAAATCAAAAACCCTCCAGTCATCGTTGTTGATCTTTCCTTTAAGCCCTGCCATATTCCAACTAAGAACCAAAAAAGATCTATAGTATAGGTGTTCTGTCATTGGAATTGCAGTATCTAATACTAAAGGATTAACTGCCGGAGATAGGGTGCCCAAAGGGCCAAGTATTGAGGCTGCCGCTGGATTAGTGAGTCAGTCAAGATCGGAAAGTGCCTCAAATCTATTGGATGTGGGAAAGGGGCAAGTAACAGGGGGGGCACTAAGTAGGGACTGGGAAAAGGACAGGGTGTTAAGGGTGAGTGGACTGCTGGAAACTGTCGGAGCTAAGAGATTACTATGTGTATTAGTAACCCTGTAGTAATTGTGGAGGGGTCGAGCAAAGGCGCAGTTATCTGGTACTGGATTTGGATGACGCACCCATGAACTGGGGGTATCTATAAAAAAGCCTAAGGGGACCATGGAAATAGTGGTAAAAGCAGCAGTACTAGTCTACAATTAATCACGATACAGTCCACATATGGGTCTGACTGATTTATGCCAATCCAAGTGCAACTCCTGACATGCAGAATGTCCTTGGCATGCCAATAGTGTAGACCTTTATGGCGGGCCAGCCAGTTCAGAGTTGAGTTGAAAAGCTGCTCATGGGATTCACTTTGATCTGGACGCAAAGAAGGGGCCCCTCTCAATACGACCACATACGGGCATACTGCCGGTGGTAGGTTGATGACTGGAAGTTGCTCGCACGTCATGGAGTGAAAAGGTGGGACACTGATCCCTGGAGCTCTTGCGTTGATAACGGGGTTGGGCGAGATTGAAAGTACTTGATCAGCAGGCAGAGCAGAAGCAGATTTATCAGAATAGTGGTTGGCAGCTTGAGGTGGCAAACTGCTACCAGATGGCAGAGCCTGTGTTGCTGATACATTTTTTCCTAACAGGGTGCTGGACACTCAACAGGAGGTACAAAGACTGGTGACTAAGTCGGTTAAGGGTCCTTTAGCTGAGTCGAGTAGATTAATGCCCAATGTGGCCGGATTGAACTCGATGGAGTCAAGACCGGAGACTAGTGGGGAAAGAATAGTACGGATACGGGCACACACATTTTTGGAAAAAGAGTTAAGGTGTGTTCCCAAGAGTTCATTAATTGTATAAAAGTGTGCGACCTTTTTCGGCCTGTGGTGAAAGATTAGAAGATACAACTGCATTCTCTGGGGCATCAGAATATACCTTTGGGTCCGCTGGTGCCTCCGGCCCCTACTGGGGGGGCCAGCACTTGGATGGAAACTGGGCTGAAAATGGGAGGGCTGGGTGCCTGCTTGCGCTTCTTACCCTGTTTGGGTTTCTTCATTGGCAGTGAATAAACAAACTGGTTATGAAGACCATTAGATGGTTTTGAGCAGGTATGGCTGACGGAGGGGATGTTGTTCGTTTAGGTATTTGTCCATGTAAAGGTGAGAAGGCTCAACATTGGTACTAGGGGAAACTGGTGAGACTGTATGCAGGTGCGTGATCGTAGACAGGCAAACAGACAGGCAAGGGGTGCCCAAACTGGACCCGTTGGAAGTAATGGAGAGCCTCTGTTCTGTTCTAGCAATTTCACTGGTAATGGCAGTAACAGCACGCTGAACCATCCAGTCAATTGAGGTGGGCTTGGGGGTGGGTTTTAGGGAAGACTCGGGTACCAGAGCTGAAGCAGGGCCTGATGCAGGGCCAGGGCCACCTCCTTTTTACCTACCCATGGCCTCAGCAAGTTGTTGGAGCACACAACTAGAAAACGTTACAGAGTCACATGCACAATCCCTAGACAGTCCCACACCAGTTAGAACTAGGGATTGAGCTACTAGTGTCCTAGTGAACAAAAAGGTAGAAACTAAAAGGACAGTACCTCGTGGTGGGAGCAGGGTCAAGCTTGCGACAAGTGTAGCTTCTCCGGGCCAGAGACTTTAGGGAATAGGCTCAGCCTGGCCTTGATCGGCTACGAACGGGCACAGACCTACCCTCCCACATGTGTCTCGCGCTGCGAGAGAACCGGCGGCCAGAAATGCGCTCTGGGCACGTAGATGGCATCGCTAGCGGGCATCGGCACTCAATCCACAGTGCCTGTTGGGCCGAGAAGTCCTCCATGGCTCTCCTCCTCCAAAGTGCAAGTGCAAGTAAATAGTCAGTTCATCTCACAGTTTGAAGGTTTTGCCAATCAAACTGGGTTAGAGATTCCCGCCTCACAGAGACTCCCTCTTTCCAGAATTCATCATGAAACAGCAGAAAAATAAAAAGTGGGGGGCGAGGACGTTTTCTGTGGACAGCATCCACTCTCCTGTCTCATGCAAACACAATTCTTACACAACAATTAAAATTCACCACAAAAAGTTATGGGCAACACTATTGGGGGTGCGCCAGTCATGTTTGGGAAGCATTTTCTCACTCTTCAGGATTTCTAATGTTAGCAAAGGTGACTGCTGCAACACTGTATATCATGTTTTTGACCATTGCTTTTACTAAAAAGAGAAAAAACATTCATAATGTGCCTTGTCTACTGAAAGCCAATGGGCTTAATTGAAGACACAGGGCCAGTAAGCAACCCTCTTCAGGGCACCAGAACTACTACAAGATGTTATCTATCAAGAAAACTATTCTGATTTGTCCAGAGAGTGAGGGTATATCTGACCACCTCTTTGCCATAGTACTCATGCTTCTAGCCTGGAGGATTGCAGAGCAAGAAACTCAAATGAAGATCCCTCCAAACGTCCTATGAGCATAGTCACAAATGTAAATTGTTGTAGGAATTACCTCAGATTGTGCTAGAGACTCTTGAACGGTGTTGGTACTATGTTGGATTCCCCACATTGTTTGAATAAGTGAAAACAATCACAACTAAAAGAGTTCATAACTGTTTTAGTAAATGGAACTCAGACACTGTGAATTGCATTTCTGGTATAGTAGGAAGTGCTAAAGTAGCATTTACACAAAAAATTTTGAGAAATGTAAGCAGAAAGAAAGTGATAAAGGTTTTGTTTTGAAAGACGGTATATAACCTTCTCCCCAAATTGATAAAAATGTAAGACATTCAAGCCATTCGTACCTCTCTTTAGGTTCGCTAGTAACTGCATACCTTCCAACGAGTCTGTGTCCACACTCCATGTGCAGGTTTGATAGTTAACCGCTGCAAACTCCCCATGATCTTGGAGAGTCCTCCGCAAGCACCCCAAATCAGGAATTTTAGAACCTCTTGTAACGGTTACCATTGCTATCATCTCTGCCTGTCAGCAGAAAGGAAGGGAAGTTAGGGCCAGATGTAGGTAATCTGATTTTACCGATTCTTAAATACAGAATTTTACCGATTCGGTATTCAAAAATCGCTAAATGAGATGTAGGTAAAAAATCGGTATTTTTTACCGAATCGGTAAAATTCGGTATCGGACTTTCGGAATTTACCGAATCGGTATTTACCGAATCGGTATTTCCCATTCATCCCTATGGGCCAAAAGGCCCATAGGAATGCATTGGAAATACCGAATCGGTAAATACCGAATCGGCAAGCAAGCAAAAGTGAAACTAATGAAAACAGCCAATCAGGTGCAACCACCCTCCCCCTCCCTACCAGGAAGTGGCTACCCAGGCAGCTGCAACTCATTAGAAGGTTCTGGAGAGGCAGTCAGATCTGAGCAGAGACACAGAGCAGCAGGGAGTGATTTTTGGGAGTTTACCACAGTGAAAATGGCTAGCAGCAGAGAGAGTCAGAAGGCAGAGAGGAAAAGAAAAGTTAAGTTCAGCAGCATGGAGCTGCAGGTACTTGTGGAGGAGGTGGTGAGAGTCCACAAGCAACTGTTTGGCAGGCACTCCCTCACTGTAGCTGAGTCAGCAAAACGCAAGCTGTGGCTTGCTATTGGAGAAAGGGTCAATGCAGTGGGAGTTACAAGCAGGAGCATTGATGACCTTAAGAAACGCTTCGATGACATCAGGAGCCTCACAAAAAAGAAGATGTCTGAGCTTCATAATCAGGCTGGTGTAACAGTGGAGGCAGGAACCCAGCGCCCCCCCTGACTGACCTGGAGGAGTTGGTGGCCTCAACCATCGATCCAGACAGTGTTGAGGGACTAGGAGATGTGGACAGCTCAGCCAGAGCCAAAGGAAAAGGTAAGACGCATGCGCAGCATGACACCCCATACCAACCTGCTACCCTTAACCCTTTGTGCACAGGGCAACCCCAGTCCAGTGCTGCTAGCACTATATAGGAGCAATGCATTATGGGAAATGTAGTCAGCTAATGTAAGACCATGTGTAACTGCACAGACATCAGCAAGGCAGTGAAAGTAATGCTGAATAATGACAGTAAAATGTGTAAAGCATTTATTTTAGTGACTGTGACACAATAGCACTCAGTTGACATATGCTTATTTATACCTAGGGGCAACATCAGCCAGTCGAGCCACAGCCACAGCAGGGACTGCACCAGCGAGGGAGGAGAGTGACGCGGCAGGGCCAAGCCACGTCCATGCCTCGCAGGATGTCAGAACCAGCTCTTCCTTTCTTGCTGGCCAATGACACAGGAGCAGAACGACGCAAGCTCCCAATTCCTCCTCAGAACTCCCCAGCCACGCACAATATATAAATGCGTAGCCAGTAGAGCCCCAACGGGGAAAGGGGAATTGGACAGAGAAGAGAATGCACACAATGTCTTCTTCTTTTCTTCTTCTTCTTAAATGTACTTCTTTTTCTTCTGCGCTACTGTTTTAAATGTGCTGAAAAATAAAATACATGTATATCACTCTTTCACTCTTTTCTTTCTAGTAGTACTATTCTTCTGTGAATATTCTAAACTTACTCAGTAGTTGTGTGCCTTTACTTTCTCTTCTTATGCTTCAGTATTCTTCTACTCTTTATCTGATGCATTATAATGTAATGGATAGGTATTATTAGGTGTTCTTTCGCTAAGTCTAATTTTATCTTTCCTTCCTACAGGTATTCACTTACAGAATAGAAAACTGAAGCCTTGGTAAGTATTTCTCATCTTCATCACCTGAATATCTTCTTATTAACTACAGTTACTTCACTGTTGTCTAATGCTATTCCAGGAGCAGAGCGCTAATTAACTCTACAGTTAACTCACTGCCGTGTATGTTTTCAATGGGAGACTCTAAACACTTCTTCAGCTAGTAGAACATTGAACACTATACTCATGTATCTTAAGTCTCTACTATCGTGCTGGACTTAGGGTAAACTGTCCTTCAATAACAAAAACGTAACCTCTCAGAAGCTCCCAAGTACAACGGCACTCGGAATATATTTTTGGGTTACTTGTGCTGTCTCTGTATTTTCTGAGCGGCCTTCTGTGACTCTGCGCACTCGCTATAGAAAGTGGCGCCTTTGCGAGCATGCGCAGTTCTAAAATTCACGGAAAACTTTTCGTCAACAAATAAAGGAACATTCTTACTGGGTTGTCTCGGAATTCACGAACTCAGGTATTTTCTCCTCGAAACTCGCGACGCGTTGCTTCTTGTCCCTAAACTAACGCGACGCTAGGATACACCTCTTACTCCTCTCACAGTTCAGGTGAAGTGCGCAGTTCACCGCGCGCTTCACCTGCATCACTCAATGCTGCCGCTTTGACTAGAGCGCTGACCCGTTTGCTCTTAAGGGATTACCTGCCGCCATGTTGGATTCGATCCTGTACCCCAGGCCGTTTACACAGCCTGGACAACGCGGCAACCACCATTGCTCTCTGATACGGCTGGAGATTCTTCTTGATTAAAAACCTTTTAGTTGGGGACCTGACAGTACCCCCCCTCAAAGGTCTTCCTTTCTTCTGGATTTTGTTTGGGAATCTTTTGTGAAATTCTGCTATTAATCGAGGTGCATTTACTTCAGATTCTGGCTCCCAAGATCTCTCCTCTGGACCATAACCTTTCCAGTCTAACAGATAATATAGTTTCCCTTTCTGCAGTTTAGAATCTAGAATCTGTTGAACCTCAAATTCTTCTCCTTTCTCAGTTTGAATTGGTTTTGGGGTCTTACTTAATCTGACTTCAGGTTCTACCTTTTTTAGTAATGAAACATGAAAGACTGGGTGTATTCGTAACTTCTTGGGTAATTCTAACTGGTAATTTAGTGTACTTAACTTCTTCTCAATTGGATAGGGTCCAATAAATCGTGGTTGGAATTTTCTAACCCCTTTTAGTCTGAGATTTTTTGTACTTAACCAAACCTTGTCTCCCTCTACAAATTCTGTTTCTTTTCTCCTTTTCCTGTCTGCGAAGTGTTTATAGTTGGCCTTTGCTACAGTTAAATTTTGGATGGCTCTACTATGAACTTGTGTCAAATGTTCTACTAAATCTGAAACTGCTGGAACTTCTACTTCTTGGAAATTTAAAGAATGTTGCGTGTGTCTGCCTGCATTCAAGAAAAACGGGGTGTAACCGGTGGAAACATTTATAGTATTATTGTGTGCAAATTCTGCTGCCCAAAGATAATCTGGCCAGTCTCCTTCCTGCTCTAATAGACACATTCTCAAATACTGTTCCAGTTCTTGATTGGTGCGCTCTGTTTGACTATCAGACTCTGGATGGAAACTTGTCGAGTACCTGTTCTCGATGTTCAAACGCTTAGTGAACGCCTTCCAGAAATGAGACAGAAATTGAGAGCCCCTATCTGACACTAGAACCTTAGGTATGCCATGTGCACGAACTACATGCTGACTGAAGGCTTCTGCTAACACCTTGGCAGTGGGCATTCCTTTTAAAGGCACAAAATGTGCCATCTTTGTAAAAGCGTCCACACAAACTAAAATGGTATCATAACCGTGACTAGAGGGTAAGTCTACCACTAAATCTAAAGTTACAGTGTGCCGAGGAAAAGGAGGGGTGGGTAATGGGTGTAATAAACCTTGCGGACGTTTCCTTTCTGATTTTCCTCTTGCACAAGTCTCACATGTTGCTACATACTGGTGTATGTCCTTGATCATGTTTGGCCACCAGAACCGTCTGCGCACCAATTCCTTAGTCTTGTTGATGCCTTTGTGCCCTGCTAAAATACTATCATGACATTCCTTTAAAGCTTTTAGTTGCATCTCTGGAGTGGGCAAATATAATGCTCCATTGTGATAAGGTAGGCCTTCTCGAATTTCTCTTCTGGAATCTTCTTTTAACCAACCCATCATTTCTTCACAACTCAAGATATCCGATTTCTCTCGATTCTCCACAGTTTCTTGTAATACAGCATTGATCACTTTTTCTGCTGGTATAATTGCCTGTTCTAGAATCTTTTCCTTAACTCCGTCTGTCTCTAACCTGGACAGGGCATCAGCTTTTCCATTCTGGGCTCCAGGTCGATAAGTAATGACAAAGTCATATTCAGAGAAATACAAGGACCAGCGTAGCTGTCGGGGAGTCAAGGTTCTGGCTGATTTTAAAAATTTCAAATTTCGATGATCTGTATATACTGTTACTATGTGCTGAGCTCCCATTAAATAGTGCCTCCATTCCTTAAAGGCATCTTTGATGGCTAGTAGCTCTTTTTCCGTGATGGTATAATTTACTTCTGGGGGTGTTAATTTGCGAGAGCGGAAGGCCACTGGATGGAGTTGACCCGTAGTCTTGCGTCTCTGTGATAACAGCCCTCCCAAGGCCAGTTTTTGATGCATCAGTTTCTACAAAGAATGGTTCCGCAGGATCTGGATGCAGCAAAATGGGTGCTGTGGTGAAATCCTTTTTTAACTGTACAAATGCTGCCTCTGCTTCCGCATTCCACTGAAAAGGAACTCCCTTCTTCAATAAACGTGTTATTGGAATTAACTTCTTCGAGAAATCCTGGATAAACCTTCTATAAAAGTTGGCAAATCCTATGAAACTTTGGATTTCCTTTACTGATGTAGGAGATTTCCACTCAACCACAGCCTTGATCTTGTTTTCATCCATGGTGATACCTCCTGGAGCAAGTACAAATCCCAAAAACTCGACTGTGGTTACATCAAAAGCGCATTTTTCCAGTTTGACAAACAAACCATTTTCACGAAGTCTTTGTAGTACCTTTTTGACATGTCCTTCATGTGTTTCTACTTCAGTTGAGTAAACCAATATATCATCGATATATACAATTGCTATCTGATCGATGCAATCCTTCAGTACATCGTTTATAAAATGTTGGAATGCTGCTGGTGCATTACATAATCCATACGGCATTACTTGATATTCAAATAAACCTTGCTTAGTTCTAAAAGCCGTTTTCCACTCATCTCCCTCTCTGATTCGGACCAGGTGGTACGCTCCTCGCAAATCTAGTTTTGTATAAATTTTAGCTTCCTTCACCTGGTCCAACAGAGTGGAAATTAGAGGTAATGGATAACGGTTCTTGATTGTTATCCGGTTTATTGCCCTGTAGTCTATGCACGTGCGCAATTCACCACTCTTTTTAGGAATAAAAAACAAGGGGGAAGAGACTGGAGACTGTGAAGGCCGAATAAACCCATTCTCTAGATATTCTGCCAGATACTCCTTCAAATGTTTGTCTTCCTGTTCGGTCAAAGCATGAATTCTACTGCAGGGAAGATTCTCTCCCGGTTTCAAATCGATTTTACAATCATATTCCCTATGTGGAGGTAATTTCTTTGCTTCAACTTCATTAAAGACATCCTGGTATTCTTGATACTTTTCGGGCAAAATCACTGTATTTATGACACAGACCGAATTTTCATTTTCACTCAAATGATATGCAGGTGATTTATCGACTCCGTTCTTTTTGTCTAGGAGACAATTTTCCTTACAGTATTTTGAGTTCAGAGTTATCGTTCTTGCTGCCCAATCTATGGTGGGGTTATGCTCTGTGAGCCAGGGTAACCCTAAAATCAATTGAAATTGAGGGGCATCAATTAAATTGAATTGTAAGATTTCGCGATGCCCCTCTGTAGTTTCTAATTGCGCTGGTTCCGTATGACTCACGATGGGGCCAGATGACAGGTTGGTACCATCGACTGCCCTAACTGGTTCACTCTTCTCTTTCCGAATGGCTTGTAATCCAATTCTCTCAGCAAACCGCAAATCGCTGAAATTTCCCGTAGCTCCAGAGTCTATCATTACTGCAATCTGTTCCCATCTTCTTTCACGATAACTCAGAGTTACAGATATCACCAAATGAGGGGCGGCTGATTGTAATGTATTAGCCAAAGCATGATTCTTGGGAGCTGAATTTGTTTCTGCACCCACCAGTCCAACTCCATCTACTGGTGGCGCTGGGCGTTTTCCGCCGACTGTGACTTGGGCTTTTTGGGGCAATCCCGAACAAAATGCCCGCTTCCTCCACAATAAAGACACAATTTATTGTTTCATCTTTTTTCCTTTTCCTCTTTCGTAAGAGGTCCACGGATAGTTCCAATTTGCATGGGCTCAACTCCGCGATTGGCATCTGATTCCTTATGTGATTCATATCTGGCTCTATCAAAGCGCGGTACACTAGGTCGATAATCTCGTTTCTTCTCACCCCTTCTCTCACTCTGGCGAAAATCTATCTCCAACACTAGATCCACCAAAGCGGAGATTTCAGTTGGGCGATTGGGAACTTGCGCTAAAGCGTCTTTTAATTCATCTTTTAGCCCCCGATAAAACACTGCGGCTCGTTTGTTTTCAGGCCATTCCGTCTCTAACACCAACTTGTTAAATTGTGCCAAGTATGCCACTAACTCTCTATTTCCTTGTCGGATCTCCAAAAGTTCATTATCTGTAGCTTGAGACACCTTCCGACGATCAAAAATTCGCATGAAGTCTTTCTTGAAGTCATCTAAATTAAATAGCACAGGGTCGTTTCTGGTGACCAAAGGCATTGACCAAGCTGCAGCATCCCCACTTAAGTAAGATAGGATAAATGCCACACGAGACTGCGCATCAGGAAATAATGCAGGTCTGCACATAAAGTGCAATGAACATTGTGTTAAAAAGATTTGAGCCTTCTGTGGGTCCCCACTAAAGCGTTCTGGAGGTGCTAGGGGAATCACCGGGGATAAAGAATGTATCACTTGTGTGTTTACTTTAGACTGAGATGGAGCTGAATCCCCAAAAGAACCCAAAACTGGAGAAGATATCTTAAACCATTCACCTGAAACTAGGGTCCCTATTCTTTGTGCTAATTCTGTGGTGTCCTTCTTAAGTTCTCTATTTTCTTCTCTAACTGTAATTAATTCTCTTTGTATTTCATCTAGAATGTTTCCCAACCTCTTTAAATCCAAACCTTCCGCCATTCTGCTCAGGTGCCAATACCTCGTGGGCACTTCACTATGTCAGAACCAGCTCTTCCTTTCTTGCTGGCCAATGACACAGGAGCAGAACGACGCAAGCTCCCAATTCCTCCTCAGAACTCCCCAGCCACGCACAATATATAAATGCGTAGCCAGTAGAGCCCCAACGGGGAAAGGGGAATTGGACAGAGAAGAGAATGCACAATGTCTTCTTCTTTTCTTCTTCTTCTTAAATGTACTTCTTTTTCTTCTGCGCTACTGTTTTAAATGTGCTGAAAAATAAAATACATGTATATCACTCTTTCACTCTTTTCTTTCTAGTAGTACTATTCTTCTGTGAATATTCTAAACTTACTCAGTAGTTGTGTGCCTTTACTTTCTCTTCTTATGCTTCAGTATTCTTCTACTCTTTATCTGATGCACTATATTGTAATGGATAGGTATTATCAGGTGTTCTTTCGCTAAGTCTAATTTTATCTTTCCTTCCTACAGGTATTCACTTACAGAATAGAAAACTGAAGCCTTGGTAAGTATTTCTCATCTTCATCACCTGAATATCTTCTTATTAACTACAGTTACTTCACTGTTGTCTAATGCTATTCCAGGAGCAGAGCGCTAATTAACACTACAGTTAACTCACTGCCGTGTATGTTTTCTATGGGAGACTCTAAACACTTCTTCAGCTAGTAGAACATTGAACACTATACTCATGTATCTTAAGTCTCTACTATCGTGCTGGACTTAGGGTAAACTGTCCTTCAATAACAAAAACGTAACCTCTCAGAAGCTCCCAAGTACAACGGCACTCGGAATATATTTTTGGGTTACTTGTGCTGTCTCTGTATTTTCTGAGCGGCCTTCTGTGACTCTGCGCACTCGCTATAGAAAGTGGCGCCTTTGCGAGCATGCGCAGTTCTAAAATTCACGGAAAACTTTTCGTCAACAAATAAAGGAACATTCTTACTGGGTTGTCTTGGAATTCACAAACTCAGGTATTTTCTCCTCGAAACTCGCGACGCGTTGCTTCTTGTCCCTAAACTAACGCGACGCTAGGATACACCTCTTACTCCTCTCACAGTTCAGGTGAAGTGCTCAGTTCACCGCGCGCTTCACCTGCATCACTCAATGCTGCCGCTTTGACTAGAGCGCTGACCCGTTTGCTCTTAAGGGATTCCCTGCCGCCATGTTGGATTCGATCCTGTACCCCAGGCTGTTTACACAGCCTGGACAACGCGGCAACCACCATTGCTCTCTGATACGGCTGGAGATTCTTCTTGATTAAAAACCTTTTAGTTGGGGACCTGACACAGGAGGAAGAACACACAACCAGCCAGGAGGCGAGTCGTGGCCCCACTGCCAGTGATGGAGGCAGCAGAGGGTGAGGCTCAAGCCACTGCACCTGTGAGTCCTGCTGCACTGCAGCCCACCACAGAGTCTTTCACCTCGCGCAGACGGCAACGCAGGCCCAGCAGTGCAGGTGGACCTGGAGATGGCACTGTGTTCCGTGGGCTGGAGGGGAGCATGGTGCGCATCCAACGCATGCAGGTGAAATCCATACAGGCCTGCCACCGCCAATTTCGTGTCCTAAACGAACAAATTGGAGAAATGGGGAAGGGCATCAGAGACATGGTAGAAAGCAACAGGGAGATATCCAAAACCAATGCTGACCTAGCTGCAGGGATGCAGCAAATGAGCACTACAATCACCCAGCTGTGCTCAAAACTGGACAGCCTGGAGCACACAAGGCGCAGGGACGCCCGTGTAAACAATAGGGCCATGAATCGTCTGGCCAATGCCACATCACAGCTATGCCGTAGAGGCATTAACATGCAGGAGAGCCTCACTCAGAACACGGCCGAGGTCACCAGGGGCATGGCCAGGATCACCAGTGCCCTCGAGGCAATGATAATACCACACACTGCACTGAATCCTGCCCTGGATGTGGCTGTGGGAGACGACAGCAGTAGCCGCAGCAGCTTGGCAAGCGCTGTAGTTCAGCCACGTAGGAGCAGCAGGCGCCCAGCTGAGGCTGCAGGCCATGAGGAAAGCAGTGACCAACATCTCAGTGGCTCTGGGAAGCGCGGGCGCAAATGACTTTGCCGGTGTGGGTGATGTAACCCAGGACATGTAGTCCCCACCTTTCTTTTGTTTAATTTGTTGCACTTCAGTGCATGAACGTTGTGGCAATATTAAATTACGTTCTTCTCATTCACAACCTGTCTGTGTCTCATTACTTACTCAGAAATAGTTGCGTGTAATCTCCTCACGTCTGTATCTGCCATCACTTGGTGTTGTCACTCCAGCAGGTTGTGTTTCAGGCACAGCAATGTCGTCGTCATGATCCTCGTAGTCAGACAACTCCACCTCATTACCCTTCTTAACAGCAAGGTTGTGCAACATGGCACAGGCAGCAATTATCTTACAGCAGGTGATGGGGGTATACTGCCTTGCACCTCCACTCTTGTGCAAGCATCTGAATCTGCTTTTCCAGATACCAAAGGTCCTTTCAACAACATTCCGTGTGCTTTTGTGGGCCCGGTTATATCTCCTTTGGCTGGGTGTTGAGGGGTTGAGGTAGGGGGTGAGTATAAAAGAGCGGAAGGCATATGCACTGTCTCTTAAAAGGAAAAGGTAATACATTACTCACATGCACACATTTACTTCTTACTGCAATATGTATTATTGGGGTCAGACACTGTGTCTTACCTAGGAGGTATCCTTCACCAAATTCCCCTGCAGTCAGCCGTGCATAGATGCCGCTGTTTTGAAAAATATAGGAGTCGTGGGTACTCCCAGGGAATTTTGCCACAATGTCAGTGATGATGCACTTTGCATTGCAAATCAACTGCACATTGATGGTGTGGCTTGACTTCCTATTCCTGTAGATATATTCTGTGTCAGCAGGGGGACAAATGGGAATGTGTATGCCATCTATGCAGCCAATAATATTTGGAAATCAAGCCATCTGGTAAAAGTCAGATTTTGTTTGCACTAGTTCAGCATGGGTAGCAGGAAAAGAAATGTAATGCTCCATCCTGTGTAACATGGCGTCAAGGAATTTGTGGAAAAACCTTGACAGGCTGCTCTGTGTCACCCCACCTACCGCAGCAACCACGCTCTGGTAGCTCCCAGACGCAAGCAGGTGGAGGCTGCACAGCACCTGCACATGGGGTGGAATTGCATGTGCCCTTAGGGTAGTGTGCTGCAACAGTGGTTGGAGGTCCCTGATGAGCTCCAAGATGGTGTCTGGGGCCAACCTGTACCTCTGCAGTATATCTGCCTCTGTGAGCATGAACAAGGTGACCCTCTGCCTGTAGACCTGCTCCTCTCTCTGCCATTCCCTCTCTCCTTCCTCCTGTAGCCGTAGCCGTCTTGCAATGACATAAAATGCTGCCATTGTGCAAACAGAATTGCATTTTGGGTCAATTTTTATAGGTTGCACCTGGTTACCACCTGATTCCAATCCATGGTCAATACCGACTCTAAAATACCGAATTTGAAGCAAATTCGGTATTTAAGAGCTTCCCTACATCTCAATATCCATTTTTACCACTTCTTATTTACCGATTCGTTTTTTTCCTGAATCTGTAAATTTACTGATTCTGTAAATTTACCGAATCGCAAACCGTTGCGATTCGGTAAACTTTCCGATTCGGTAAACTTTCCGATTCGGTATTTTACAGATTCGGTAACTTTTCCGAATCGGTAAATTTACCGATTTGGGCTATTTTCGGTCTCCTACATCCCGAAAGCTCAATACCGGTCGGTAACGGCCGAAAATATCGATTTTCGGCCGTTACCGACCGGTAAAGGGCTTCCTACATCTGGCCCCTAATCTTTAATGAGTAAATATACAAACTGTATACAAATAATTCTCATGACAGGGCATGACATCAGGTTTTCAATGAATTTAGTTAATGCATTACTGTTACAACTATAACAACATCAAATATTCATAAGGGTAACCCTTTTAATCTATGTAAAAAAATTGAGCATCACAACTTATTAAAAACTGTTCTATCTGCTTTAACTAAATAACCATTTTGTGTCAAACCCCCTCCATATGACAGAGCTCAAAGCTTACACTTGTATGAAGAACATGTTTGCAACACCTAGGGATAGAGCAAGGGTGTCCTTGAGAAGCATCAACAATGCAGTTTGAGTGGTCCACAATCCATGCCAAATAGAAACTAACAAAAACAGGGCCACATCTAGTAACAAATGTAAGATGGTGATGAGTCTCTCCTGGCTGTGAACTTTCACCACCATGTAAAGGAACGTTTTTCTAGCTCATTGTGTTACTAACTATGGGCCTGATTCACTAAGGAAATCTTAGAGAGTTTTGTATTCACAGAGGTCATTTATAAATCATAACTTTACGTATGCAGTCGGGCAGGAATGTCTGACTTGGGCCGAGACTTTCCGCACCTGGGTTGTACTCTCCAGCTCGGTTGTACTCTCTGGAGCGGGCCGGATGAAGTGTAATCAATGGGCCGTAATACAATGTTTACTACAAGGACCATTAGGAACATGTGATAAATGGTAGAGGAGGTAATGTAAATCAGTTTAGGCAGGTGAAAGGGTGTAGCCGGACACTACATCATATCCCAGAAACATTTGCTCCTTGACATCATGGTACATGCAGTCCACAATTTGCACTCCCCTCAGTGTTGACTGTAGTGTCACAACTGTAGTGTTCGGCCACACCCTTTTCATTTTCTTATTCTTCATGCCTTGATTCCTCTTTGCCTGCTGGCCTGCTAACATTTTGTCGAAATGAGTCCATTCTCCATCTCCATCCGATCTGCTTATATATCTCTATAATGCGGCTATATATTTGGTCTTCATCAGTCTGCTTACAGCTGACAGCCGGTAAAGATAGGTATGACTGCGTTTTTCCATTATGGTTTAGGAAGTTCTAAAGCTGGGAGAGCCAAGTGGCCTGGAAACCTCATTCACCTAAGCACTAGAATAACATTATATTTATCTTATCAGAAATTGCGTTAGTGGTTCGGGAAGTAAGTTTCCACCTCAAGTGATAATTACTATCTTTGTTAGGGTGTACCCTTAAAGTAACTAATTTACCCTGAGTTCAACTCCCTGCTAGCTATGGCACAGAGCAGACTGACTTAACTTAGAGGCATATTGTGAAGTATTTATGCACTACTAAAACAGCAATAAAGTTGAAAAGCCAAACAAAAATCCCAAAGTGTATTAGAAAATTGAGTAACATGTAATAAATAAAATAATGCAAAAGTCCTGTTTAAATTAGTTGGGGATCTCTCGAGAGCAACATGTCAATCGGTAACCCCGACACTTGATGAAGCACACTGTGAAACTGTGGTGAAGTTCTTCATCGAAAAAGTAGAAAAGATCCATGCAGAACTCGAGTCTGCAACTACTAAAAAGGAACAGCACTTAATGAATCCATCCTTCACTCCTGACTGTAATAGCCCAGTCGGGATCTCTGACTCGGCGTCTATTATGAAAATAAAATACTGGCAAACCCTTAGACCCTTTATCTTTCAGTTCCATCTTAAATAGTCTTAAATCAGGCTCCCCTAATGACCCACTTCCGGTCAATATTCTCAAAAACGTAATTCCTCCTCATTAAGGATCATCATGGATCTACTTAATGCCTTACTAAGGGAAGCCATTTTACCTGCAGAATGGAAACACGCAATGGTTTTTCCTCTTTTGAAGAAACCAAATACGGATCCAGCTGAGCATTCTAACTTCCGCCCAATTTCCCTACTTCCTGTTTTTCTAAGATCCTTGATAAACACGTGAATCAACAGCTTACACGGTTCATGGAATCCAATAACATCCTACACGGGTCCCAATTGGGCTTTAGAGCCGGTTACTCCACAGAGTCTACTCTCTTAGGAGTTACTAAAACTATACGCCTGGTTCTGGATAAAGGGGAAATGGTGGCACTCATTCTATTAGATTTGAGTGCCGCCTTTGATATAGTATCTCATTCTACCCTTCTAAAAGCCAGTCCATGGGAATTGTTGTATCAGCTTTGGAGTGGATTAAAAACTTCCTCACCAACAGGACTTTTCAGGTCTTCTCTCCATTGGCTTGCTCCAAGACCTATTCATCTCCTGATGGAGTGCCTCACGGATCGATACTTAGTCCCATGCTATTCAGTCTTTACGTCAGCCCTTTAGCTTCCATCGCGGCAGAAGCTGGGTTGTGAATCTTCTCTTATGCAGATGACACCCAGCTTTTTTTTTTACTATCCGCCAATGACAAATCCAGTGTTTCATCTCTACAGCTAGGGCTGTATAAAATCACCAACATGATGCACAATAACTGGTTAAAGCTAAATTGAGGTAAGATTGAGGTTTTGATCATGGGGAAGGATAAAGATCTTCGGGGCCCTCATCACTGGCCGCCTAAAATGGGTGAACTTCCTAAACCAGTACAAACTGTACGTAATTTGGGCATAGTGATTGAAACAGCAAGTAGCGAAGACCACTTCTAACCGCTTCACTATTCTCAAATGGCTCCGTAAGATATTATGGATGATGCCTGATTCTACTCAAAGAACAGTCATTCAGGCCCTAATCATGTTGAGGCTTGATTATGGCAACGTCCTTTATCTAGAAGCAAATAGGAAGTTAGTACGCAAGCTGCAGGTGGTGCAGAATTCTGCTGCCAGGCTACTTCATCAGGTACCGAAAACATCCTCAATCATATGCACTTTGCATGATCTCCATTGGCTCAGGATTGAGCAACAGACGAAATTTAAGGCCTTATGCTACATGCAAGATTAAGCTAGGTACAGCACCCCATTACCTACGCTCCCTAGCTCAGACATATCTTCCGTCCCGTCTACTTCGCTCCGCATTTCAAGCTAACTTCATAGTTCCTAGATTCAAACTTTTACGTATGGGTAGACGCTCCTTCTCGTATCTGGCCCCAATGTTGTAGAACTCACTACCTTCCCCACTGTGTCACGAAATTTGCCATAATAGCTTCCGCAAAGGCCTCAAGACCTGGCTTGTCCGATTTCCCTGCACTCTGTCCTCTGCGTCGGGAAACCTCTGGGTAGCTGTGCGCCTTATACATTTAATTTAATAATAATAATAAAAAATAAACAGAATTACTCCAAAAATGACAAAAATCCAACATGGGCTACCGGAGATGTGCATTTTAAACGTTTTAAGTAGAAATATTATGAGAAAACACAAAGAGTCAATGAAAGTCAATGGTTGCAGTAGATAGGACCTCAGCACAATTAGACACTGACCTCACTGGAGTGTGGGTCGGATATTCTAGACAGGTTTGCACTGGTCGAAGATTTTACATTCTCACTTTAGGATTTAAATCTCTTTTATTAGTTTTTGGTAACACAATATACAACAAACCATCTACATCCATCTACATCCAATGGCCGCTGGTGATTCAGCTTCTAGCGGGCAGTGTGTGTCATTTTATAACAATATGGTAAGTAGGAAGAAGAAAGGAAAGAGAGAACCAAGCCCATGAAAAGAAGGGGGGGCAGGTGTGGGGGCATCACCATTCATCAAGGTGTCTAACGTATTCTCTGTGTGTTAGTAATTAGCAGCTGGAGTCTGTGTCATTAAGCGTAGGATTCTCAGATATTGGGGACAGGATAGCTCTTGGTATTGCTCTGATAAATATTGTATGCAGGGGTGCCAAATTTTATCAAAGCGGGGCAATTGTTGTGTGGCTATTGCGGTTAGCTTCTCCATGCCCAATATGTCCCAGACCTTACGTAGCCAATTCAAGTGTGTTGGCACAACTTCAGTGCCCCACCTAGCAAGTAATATTTGTTTAGCTGTTCCCAGCAGTAAGGTGATCGCTCTGCCTCAATGTGTTCTCAGTGAGTATGTGAGGGGATTGGGGAGGCCTAAAAAGATATAGCTTGTGAATTTGGGTATATCTCTTTGAAATATGGTGTTTTCCAGTTTCCAGGACATTGGACCAAAAGGGTTCTAGCCTGGGGCATTGCCATAGGATGTGTGTGACTGTATCCTGTTGCCCACAGCGACGCCAGCTTTGCCCATCTCCTAACCGGTTCCATGCAGCTATCTTGACTGGGATGTGGTACCAGTAGTGGGCAATCATGAGGAGCATTTCTTTGCTGGTTGTGTTTAACGCTGAGGAGTGCACCCAATGGAGTATATAATTCCATTCTCTATCTGTGAAGGTAAGTTTGCATTCTTTCTATGATCAGGCATGGGCCAGTGATGCAGGGGGACAGGGCAGCTTCCCTTAGAAGCAGTAGATGTCTGAGAGTAACTTTCTATCTGTAGCTCGCATGAGGATCCAGTTCTCGAATATTGCCAAGGTTCTGCTAGCATGAGAGCAGATCCAGGGTTGGGTGAACAAGTGAGCCACCATCAGATATTGCCATTGCACTGTGTCAGGCAGGTTGTATCAAGACTGCAGTGTGCGGATGTCCACCTGCCCGTCGGCGTCAAATAGGTCTCCTATACGCTTGCAGTTGGCCTCTTGCCAAGCCTTACATACCATCCCTGTGAATGCCGTTGGAAAGCCTAGGTTGTCTATCACAGGTGTTTGTGGTGATATTGGAGTGGAGAGACCATATCATTGTTGTATACTGTCACATACCTCGATTGTGGCCCTCACAACTGAGGAAACATACACACCCATCGGCCAATGTGCACTTGGCGGCCATGGTATCTTCCAAATTTGAGTGTCTGCAATAGCCTAGTCGATAAAACACCAATGTTTTTCAGTGAGTGTACGTGATCATTCCACCATGTAGTGGAGGTGCGCCACTTGGTAGTAACTGGTCAACTTGGCAACTGCAGGAATAGGCCTGTTGTAGCTTGTTGTTTCCCTGTAGATTACACAGGAGATGAGTTGTATGACCCTCAGAGCACACTACTTTGTCCTACATATAGAGAGTCAGAACAGTTCCAGTGCTCCAGGGCTCTGCACAAGCTGCAAATAGCAATCCCTTTACTCTTCTGGTCTTCCGAATGTGCAGGAGCATTCTAAAATGAGTTTATGGAAATGCCACATTTATGCCATGCCCAAGCTAGGGCATGCAAATCACCTCTGGGGATGTCCTAGCCAATGAAGTAAATTTTCTAGAGGCTGACCCTAATCTTTTTGGGCATTATCAAGATTGCTGAACTCTTTTGCCACATTAAATTTGGGCTCTGAGTGCTGGGAGTGTGTGTGGGGAGTGTACCATGGTAATCCTAGTGTTCTAAGTAAACAACAAAGAAACCTGAAGGTCGGAAAAGGCTAGAATGCTCAGACAAACACTGGACTTAACATATCTTCCTGCAATACATCAGTTACCACAGAATCAGGCAGCACTCAACATGACAGTTTGAGTCCTATCAGCCCACCCAGATGGCGGAGCCTCATCATGTAGGACATCCAGGAACTAGGTCTGTGTACTAAAGCCCTGATGTTTTTGGCTTCGTATCACTAGGCCGTAGTCCAGTCACCGTAAGTGTCCTTACCATCGGTGGAGCTGACAAAAGCAGTGCAAAGAAATTATAAAGTGATGTGTATTAAAATGACTATCGAGGCAAACAATGGAAATTTATTAGTGTTCACCTAGACGTCAGTCTAAAAAACAGTGTATGGACAGTGTGAAAAAATCACTGTCTGATTTGCTTGGTAGTAAATAAGGCCAACATGTTTCTGCCGTGAGGTGTATATTCACCGGCATTCGTCAGGGCCAAGCTCATATATATGCTACTGCAAATTACACTATCATTTAGTGTACCAATAAGAAACAATCAAAAACCTCTAACAAACCTTGCTACAATTACCAAGAGTCAAAAGAGTGGTCACTAGGACCATCCTACCATATCCTCATGATCGGTGCAGGTGTTAGAAGAAGTCTTCCCCAACTCTGCGTGGGAAGAAAGCCTCACCTCACCCGGCAACTGCTCGGAAAAATGAGGCCCCGCTCTGTCCGTCGGTACCTCGCGGCGTGGTCTCGAGCCGAAGGGGAGGCACTAATCCTAGTGTTCTCCCACATCTTAGAATAAAATCTAATTTTAGGCAGTTCCTGTACCCCCAACAAACTCAGAGACTGAAATCTGATAGAACAAATGCTAAGTTAAGCAACCAGACAGTGGATACACATTAATTGTTTTAGCATCTAGTTACCCTCCTTTGAAGTTTGCTCACAGTGGCATATGAAAACCCAAGCAGACCTGTCAAACAAGTACTGATACTCCAGCAGGATCTAACACTCTGGTGTCAAAAAGAGGCTTACTGTGATGGAGGTTAGACGTTCTGGACGAGCACAAAGATGGGTGCATTCATAATTTGTTAAGGGCAGAAAACCTCATGACAACCTTTTTCCCTGTCCTGGAAGCAAGATCACCCGTCATTCCCGCCTACTGAAATACTTACTGCTAGCCGGCAGAAGTGAAAGAACAAAATGCAGATTTAGTTGCCAGGAATATCAGGCAGCTATCTTTTCAAACTAATGATAACAAATCAGACTTGAATTAGGTGTGCTATAAAATCAAATTACATTTATAGCTGTTTGTTAGTTGAAGATAAGATTTATCAGATATTATAATGCAAAAATAAGGCCCCCCTGTAACAAATGAATATTCCTAGGACAGGGAAAATACAACTGGTATTAGAAAATCACTAGGCAACATGTAGGTCACTCAGAAATTGAAGCAGACCTCAATTTAAACAATGATGAACGTAAAATCAATGTACCAATCAATTATAGAAATATCTCAATTTCGTGAGTTCAAAAATATTAAGAAGATATTAAATGATGGCTCGAAATTCATGAATCAATTAATGGGACACATACTAACACTGACAAGACAATGTGACATCATGATAGCCAAAATTATATTTATGTTAAGAATGGTGCAGCTATATATCTTTGATCTCGTTATCACAAAATGTACATATAAATATTCACATAAATGAATGAAACATCACAATAAATGGAGACAGAACATATACTGATACATATGACGAGGCACACAAAACATAATTTGGTCAAATAAATGAATGTGGTGCTGGCTCTCTAATGTATCGACGTGTGTTTCAGCGAACATGGCGCCTTCATCAGGAAAACCACATTGAAGTGCATTATCTACAAAAATGAAAGAACATGGAGTAATAGGAAATCTCCCTTGTGTTAGGGGATGTGTGGTGCATCCATACCGCTTGGGAAATAAAGATACCCATGCAACAAACTGTGTTGGAAAAGGAACAGAATAGGTGTTCTTAGTGAAGATCATGACAATTGGAATGAGAAAATCTCAGATCTAACAAATAAATCCCAAGATTAAGTATAACATATCAAACTGCTCAGGAAAAAGAATAAGAAAAGTACAGAACCAAATAATCTTTGTGTGACATGACAAGAATATGCTTATTGTATCAAACATAAAATTGTACCCCAATGCTTTCTTATGGAACAACCAACTCTAATGCACTAAAAACAGTTTTTAGGACACTGTGACGACATGTTTACCACTAAACTTTTTCACATTTCCTACTTTTAAATACCATGCACCCTGCCTATAGCCTCTAAGGATTACTTTGGAGGTCACTGATAAATTCTTCATAAGACAATGAAACAGTTCCCTCCATGTAATTTTCAGCATTAGTAAATATCAAGACCCCCTATTTGTCTACACAAGGAACTTGTATTGGGGAAATGCAGAGATGACTACACCCCCCAGCCCCCCACCAGAAGAACTCCAAGAGGTACTCTGGAGGCAGGGAGTGCAGCCTAAAACATTTTGGGCCAGCCAAAAAAGGTCTAGTAAAAGTTTGTCCTGTTCTTCCATTCTGCTCTGGCTCATGCAAGCTACTGCGAGATTTCATCTTGGTTTGGGCAGGTCTCCATATAAATAGAAGTCATGTCCAGGCAATAACCAAAGTCAAAGTGGTAAAAAGTGGAAAGCAGCAGCTTCTAGGAACTCTTGCGCACTTGCAAACTACAAACAGTATCCTACACAGGTAAAGGGAACCTGATAACTCTTCCTGGGAATTGTGGAGGAGACCCATTTCTGTGTAATGAAAGGAAAGTTTCAGACACTGCTGGGCCTGGGGCCAATAGAGGCCTTTTAAAACTTTGAAAATAAACTAAACCTGTCTCCTTGTGAGGTTCTGGGAATTGTTCTGGAAAAAGAAAGATTGTGAGGAACAGTTATAATGACACCTTTCCATAAGCATGACTGACCATTCGTGCAGTTTGATGGCCTAAGTGGACTGGCTAGTAATTTTTTTGGAAGGGTGAGACTTTGTGTAGTTTGAGTATAGGTTCTTCCAGATGTGCTTCAAAATGAATGACTTTGGTAAGTTTTGTTCTCGCCCGCATCTAGAATACATATCAGTGACTAAATTATAGGATTGATTGCTAATCTGTTGCCTGTTGTCTCTAGTGATTTCCTCAAACCTTGTACATTCTAAGACTCTGGTCAATGCCTGAAATCAATAGCTCAGTTGCAGATTAATGCAACTTTCTTTCTGGTAGGAGGAAATCAATATCGCTATAACAAAGAATGGCATAATCCTCATTCAACGGAGAACCCATTGTGATGATTCTATCTGTTTTCACAGGATCTACTCTCTATCATTTCCGGTCTTAGTCCTATCCCCATGCTTTAGTATGAACTACCATGTTGGCCATTTTACTTCTGCTGCTGTAAAGCATGTGATATAATTCTGCTGTTGCATAAGTATCAGGCCTTCACAATCTCACAAAAAGTTATATTAGAAAAATTCTAGATAATGAATGTAAATGTAAATGTCGGAATTTGTAAAGCGCACAGCTACCTCCACCGGAGGTGTCCCGGCGCTGTCCGTATACCGCTTAGGAACCCTTCATGGCTTTCCTGGGAAATGTCCACTCCTGGGCACCCCCCAGGTGCAGCCAGGCATCCCAGCGCTTTTGGGGCCGTTGTGGAGACTAAGCAAGCTATTGCCCAGAGTTGCAGCGTGGGACCCATGATCAGAACAGGCACTGAGGCGAGAATATCCAGTCAGGGGAATTAATGAGCCGGAGACCCGCCGAGGCGGGAATCGAACCCTGGTCCCTGGCTAGAGCTCTGCATCAAGGTCTGCCTGCTCTAACCACTGAGCCACACTTCTCCACAATGAGCAAGCCAGATTATCAGCTTCATGGACTGAGAATGCGGCGCTGCACAACCGTTTGATTACAGTCAGGCTAGGTTAACACCCTTGCATTCAAACTATGTCACAGTTGGTTAGCAACCATGGGTTTCCCTCAAACCCCTTTAGGCAGATCTACTTCCCCCTTAAGTCCTTCTTCCAAGCATCACTAGTGATGAGGCTCCATGATACCCAGTAGTTGCAGAATTCTAGCCTATGCCTCTAGCTACCCCTCAACTTTCTGAAGGGGAACATAAAAAAATCCAAAAGTTCTTGTTTCATGCACAAGTACATTCTTTGGGTCATCCATTGTCGGCCTCAGTTGTGCAATTGCAAGTAGCCTTTCTTATTTCTCATTTCACAGGAGACAGGGTGGCATGAACTATCCCCTTTTTCCAGGCAAATTACCCCATTTTATGTATCTGTATATACATAACTGCTATTGGGTGCAACTAGCTAAAAGGCAGCAGAGCACTGTACATAGTCAAAGGCAAACTTAAATCCAGAAACTACAAGGAGAGGATGCTGAATTGTGGGCTGTTAATGCATTACATATATACGTACATAGATACATACATACACATAGATACATACATATCCCATTATATATTTATATATATAATTGACGACTGTTTATTGTTGAGTTTTGTCATTTTTTCGTTTAGTTTTGTAATCCATAGAAAATGAGTCGATTGACCTAAAATGAAGAAAGCAAGATACTGTCATATTCCATATAGGTACTATAATATAGGCCTCGGTAAACTTGTTACCCTTCACCTATATTCTCTCTCTACATTACACTTACAGAGCCTGACCTGTTACCTAGATATTACGCTGCATTCAGAACGTGGGTTTTACCCAATTCCAAATCTCATACATTATGAATGAGGATTCTTGGAAGCACAGCAGGACTACCATCTCCTGTATAAAATATATGTACAAAGATCAGGCCCAACGTCATCCTTAGGCCAGCACAATAACACAGAAAGGTAGGACCCGTGGAGAGACCTATGAGTATATATACATCACATCTTGCTAACATAGCTAGAGGCAACCAAGACTTCCCGGCCGACACACTGACCAGAGACGCTGAGGTTCCTGACTGCAGATGCTCCAGCTCTCAGTGGTCTAACATCTCTCGCAGGGTGTCCAGCTCAAGAACAGGACAGGGTCTCACAGTCTCACCTAAGGTAATGGGGTTAACTAGATCCTAGAGGAATTCTTGCTTAACATCTATACTCATGCTAGGTACACTCAGGTGCATCTAGTTAGGGAGGCATAGTAGGAGTATGCAACTTTTATAATGTGTTTTATATACTTGAATGTAATCATGAATTTAGTAAGATGGTAGAACTATACTATCCTTTTACTTTTATAGTACTGTTAATCATTTATATCCTATACTGTCTAACAGTTGTTGCAGCACATTTATTCTACACCAGAATTACAACTGTTTAATAAATGATTATTGAATACGCCTAGATTGTTTTATTTGGTGTGTCTCTCTCAGAAAAACTAAGGGGTCCAATATGCCCGCCACCCTAACGGAGAAGTGGACCGCCCGCTAACAGTGCGGGGGTCCCGAAAATGGCATTAGGATGCGCCCGCCACACAGGCGGGCGCATCCTGTATGTTTACCATTGCGGCGGGCGGAGCAGGAATCTCTGCCCGCCGCAATGGTAAAAGTGCATGTTGTGTTTTTCAAAGTGCATCATGACAGGCACCACGCGGTGCCTGTCATGTTGCACTTTGAAATGCGGGGGGGTACCATGGGTACCCCCATGTGCACCCCCCCAAGCCACAGACTCCCAGGGGGCCCGCAAGGGGACCCCGCAGGGAGTCTCCGCATGCCTTTCCGTGGCGGCATTGCCGCCACGGAAATGCATTGTGCACAGCCCATAGTAATATGGCGGGCGGTGTCTAAAAGATACCGCCACCATGTTACTGGTTTTCCACCCCGGCCGCTAGGCAACCGGGGCGGTAAACAGGCGGGCGGTGTTTCACACCGCCGCGGTCCCTCCCGCCATCCAAATCTGGCGGGGGGAGAATTGGGCTGATGATGTGGGGCGGATTCTCTCCGCAAGGCTGGCGGTAGCCACCGCCAGCCTGGCAGAGGAAATCCGCCTGACATCGTAATGGACCCCTAAGTAAGCATGAGTTACTGAGAGAAAGGTAGTACATTGTTTCCACGGTCCTGAGGGATCAGGGTGGTCATATTTGATGGTTGCCAAGAACTATTCTCTCCTTGGTAAGAGGAGATTCTAGTTGCACTGTGAGCTAGTTGGTACAAATGGGCCACCATACCCCGTGGGGGTGATCAGAGTACGTCTGACGCCAAGCCTACAGTGTATGTTGTCTAAACGCGCAGATCCTGTATATTTTCTACAGGAACTGCACAACAATATTCTGTCTTACTTAATTTAATTAGTTGCAGAGGTTGGGTGATTGGAAGAAAGGAGGGCATTTTTCCCTCTAGGTTTTAAAAATTACTCTTGTCTCAAATTCAACTGCAACCCCAGATTTGTGCACACTTAGTTGACATTGTTCTACATCTAGACCATTATATTTCAGAAAGAAATGAAAAAAAAAGGTTGACTTTCAGTTTTCCTCAACCGAGGTAGAGAAAATGATGAAGGATGAGTGTATGCAGATTGGTGGTACAACGCAGCTTTTCTCTGGATAAAAAGGACGCTGATGCAAGGGTTACTTGTGCCTATATTGCAGTCAGGGTGAACTTTTCTTAAAAGAATGCCCAAACAAACCCACGTGCTTTGATAGGAAACTCAAAGACCTAAGAGTAGATGGAGGGGTTGCTTTGGTCTTAGTAGTTTTGCCTCCTCCACACACCTTGTCAAACACTTTAAAGCCATCTGTCCCTCACCTCCCTTTACCATCCATGATGTAAGTGTACTCTCATGCTTGTGGCAGTTGGCATGATGATAGATTCAAGGGCAAGGGGTAATTTTATGGACAATCAATGTGTCCACTCTATTCACTGGCCATATATCCCGAAGAAACAACCAGAGAATGTTCAAGCCATGGATGGCACAGAGGTACCTTAAGGGTTGATACTATGCTGGACCATTGATGTGACTTTACAATGTATAATATGGATATGTATAATAGCTCAGAAAAGGGTAAAGTAAATGAAATGGTACAATCCATTGATGTGGCAATTCGCAGTATGGAGGTAAAACCAGGGATGGATTCAATCCTTATCTGGGGAGGCGATTTTAACCATAATCTGTGCCAACACTTCCGGAGCGGATGTGGTGACTACGTTGAGGACGAAACCGAGTTCCAACCACATTTTTCCCATCACAATGGAGGTCATGCGCTCAATGAGATGATGGCCTCCCATAACTTGGGTTTTGCAAATTTGCTTTGTCTACCCCCAGTGGACTTTAGTCCAACTTTTGTGGGAAGAGGTCACAGCACTTTGATCGACTTTATAACAATCTCTAATTCCTATGTAACTTGGTTTGCAGATTTTGCAACCAATATCATAGGAATTAGTGACCATCTTCCGCTTAGTCTTAAAATTTTACTCCCAAAGGAAAAACATTGTTCACTGGTGGAAAGGCTGGCCTGGACATCACGTTGCACATTGGCCAGTCAAAACGGTTACACCTTGAGATGGACACAGTGCACTCCTGAGGTAATTAACTCAAAAATCATAGAGCAAGCCATAGTACCTATTACTAAATGCCTGCAGGATGAGATTTCTGATCTGGATATATTAGACTCCTTTGCCGAGATAACCAGGATAATACAAGCAAACCTCCAGCGACCAACAAGTAAAAAGAACTATGGTGACATTAGGTGGTTTGACGCGTCCTGCACAAAGACTAATTCACAACTGCTAAAAGCACTGCATAAAACTCCAAGAAACAAGGCAGATATAATAAGGTGCAGGAAGGAGTATAATCTAGCAAGGAAGGCACGTAAACAACAAATTAAAGATGATGCATGGCAGAATCTACACGAAGCCTCACAAAAAAGGGATAGCTCTTCGTTTTGGGCTGCAGTTCGAGCACCATTGTTTAATCCAGCAGACCTGGCAAAAATTGAAGTGGCAATACCCGAAAAGTCCTGGATTACCTTTTTCTCAGACGTTTACAACCCGGGGGTGGTAAACAACATTGCGGAAACCAGAGTATTAACAGGGGGGCCTCAGGACAGTTTTGCCCCTTTATCCTTATCTATTTCTGTCAAAGAAATTACAGAGGCTATAAACCAAAGCAAGGGTGGCAAAGCGCCGGGAGCAGATGGCATTCCCATCGATCTGTTTAAGTTTAAGAACGAGCTATGGTCCCTGCTCCTTGTACGTGTCCTTGAGGCCAGTTGCAACTTGGGTTTTATTGACACATGGTCAGACTCAATAATTATCCCGATCTTCAAAAAGGGTGATCGAAATAATCCTTCGTGTTATCGCCCGATATCGCTCCTGGACTCTTTTATGAAAATAACTGGAAGAGTAATTCTGAATAGACTGCAGCAATGGGCCGAAGAAGCAGAAATCCTGTCACCTGTTCAATACGGATTTATGGAAGGTCGGGGCACAGTTGAACAAGTCCTCAATTTTTCACTACTTCAAGGAAAATATACCCAGGCAAGGGAGGGTAAAATTTACGCTGTATTTGCAGATCTAAGTGCAGCTTTTGACTGTGTGAATCACAGTCATCTATGGAAGATCTTGGAGGAGATGCAGATGGACGAGGTCCTAATTTCTTTCCTTAGACAGCTTTATGTGGGTGCCAAGGCAAAAGTCAGATTTGGCACTAACGACGAATGCACCAAGCCATTTTATGTCCGGCGGGGCGTCAGGCAAGGATGTGTTCTCGCCCCTTTTCTTTTTAACTTATACACAAATGACTTAGAGAAAGAGCTGAAGGTAAAGGTGCGTGATTCCCCCCAGGTCAAACACAATCAAATTGTTTCTCTCCAGTATGCCGATGATGCTGTGGTCATGGCTAGAACTCAAAGAGGGCTACAAACGGCCCTAGACACATATATGAATTTCATGGATTTGAGGGGGTTGAAACTTAATGTAAAGAAGACATTTGTAATGACCTGTGGCAGACGCAAGAATGGAGAGTGTCGTCTGTTTGCAGGGAAAGAGAAGATCGCCCCCACCAAAACATTTTCCTACCTGGGCATTGTATTAGATGAGACAGGTAGCTGGGTCCCTGCAATCAGATCTAGGTCCTTGACGTTTAAACGAGCTACATCAGACTGATGATATTCTCCAAAAAAATGGGGAAAAGACCCGCAGACATTCTACTGAAAATTTATCAAGCAAAGTGTACCAGTACAGCAATCTATGGGGCTGGAGTTTGGGGCATTGCCGATTCAACACAGATGCAAAAGATAGAAAATGCATTTTTAAAATTTATTCTTGCTGTTCCCCAAAGCACACCTAATTTTAACTGTCACGCAGAGCTGGGTATTCGATACATTAGTGACCTTATTAGCATGCAACCGCTATTGCTGTGGCACCGCGTATGGACCTCACCCGATCTTGGCCTGAATAGGGATATTATTATAGATTGTATGAGCCTAGACCGGGCGACTAGAATCCCCTGGCTGACTTATATTTGTAAGTTTGTAAATGATTTAGGGAGACCTGAGTTTTATTATGCATCCGACTCACTGTGTAAAATTACGAGGAAGGAGTTGAAGCTGCTTTGCTGGAATCACTTGGAAACTTTAAGGGCAGGTGTAGAACTGGTTAAGAAATCTGTGTCTCAACACCAACTCATGTTAGTGTCATACTCTATTCAACCCCATTTAAATTGGTGTCTAAATGGTTTTGATTTATATTTATTGACAAGGTTTAGGTTTAATATCTTTTTTCGCCTAATAACTTTCCCAAATACGAATAACTGGGATAGGAAGCTATGCAGCTGTCCGTGTGACAATAAGTCAGTTCAATCAACTTTGCATGCTACCATGTTTTGCAAATTTTATGTTCAAGAAAGGTTGAGGTGGATCAAACCACTTTTAAAAAAAGTATGGAACATGGAGACAATGCAGGCCTGCCCTATTGTTTCTGTTATCCTCAATGATGTATATACTGTGGCTGTAATGACAGGTTTTTTAAAAAGTGTTTTAAAAAAACGGAAAAGCTTAAATATTCTCTACATTTAATTGTTTTTTAATTTCATTTAAAGTATTATATGAACTAATGTATGTATCAAATTGAATCTGTTGCTTTTATGATTTTATGTATTTTAAAATCGAATAAAGCTTTTTCATTCATTCATGTTACACAGATTCCAGAATGGTATCCCTTTTCTCATATTATTCTTATGAGCATTGCTCTATAAAACAAGCTACTCTGGCAAATTATCCGATCAAAAAAGTTCGAAGAAGGGATGTTTAAACTGAAATTGCAATGGGGTAAGTAGATTGTCAACTGCTTCAGTGTAATGCTAACTTTGCTCAAGTTACTGATAAAAGAAAAGGAGAAAATCTTCCACCACATAGGCGTTTGGATTGCCATTTAAATCGAGTGAAAATGCCCAAATCCCTTGAAATATGGTTTAAGTCTTGACTATGGTTGAGAATGGTTACTTAAAAAAGTATCTGAAGGAAAATATGGGCAATGGTTTCATCTGACCCTTAGGTTCCTCAACCATTACCCTACTATTCTTTGTACCAATATCAAATGGAGAACTCAGGCCGTGTATTGAATATAGGGCCAGATGTGTGACCCACCAATTTGTGAGTCGCAAATTGCACCACATTTGCGACTCGCAATTTGCGACTCGCAAATTGGGATGTACAACAATGTCTAAGACACTGTTTCGATTCCCAATGGAGTCGCAAATTGCATGCCTCAAGCATATTAATGAGCTTGTCGCAATTTGCAACCCCATTGGGAATGGCTGCACTCCCAGAGATGGTGCGGCTGCTTGGGTCAGCAGACCACCATGTCTGGAACTGCTTATAAATAAAGCAGTTTATTTTTAATTGCAGCCTGCTTTCCATAAAGGAAAACGGGATGCATTTAAAAAATAAACATGAAACTTTTCAGTTTCAATTTTTAAGGGACCACTGCCTGCCCTTGAGAAATATTTTGAGAGCCACTCACAAAAGGGAAGGTTTCCCCAGGATTCCCCTTCCTGTTTTTGAAGGGTGGTAAACAGCAATCGTTTTTCTACCGCAATAGCAATCGCAAACTAGTCATATATAGCTTCAGGAATCGCTATTAGGATGGGACGCCCTTGGAACTCCACATTCCTAATAGCGAGTCACTAATCCTATTTTGCGAGTCGCAAATTGATTTCCGACTCGCAAAATAGGAGTAGTACGTGGGCCACACATTTTTTGCAGTCGTAAACAGGTCTAAAACCCATTTGCGCCTGCAAAAATCATTAGTACATCTGGCCCATAGTCCCTTAAACAGGGCCATCATAAGAAATCACTAGTTTCTCAAAATCATCTCCATCCTCCTTGATCAGGTGAAAATTGCAATAATCTCCTCTAGATTGGATTTAATAGGAATTTAAGTTGTGATCAGGAAACAGAAGGGGTGAGTGGAAGACATTGTTTAAGACTGTGTTCGGCCTCTATGTGTATCTTAGTTCCATTCAGCTTTTTAATTCTTTGCTAAAAAGAGTGATCATTTATGTTGAGGACATGTTGGGTAATAAATTCCCAAGGATGATACTCATATGGGACAACTACTTCAAAAGTTGGGACAATGTGGCTTTAATGCCAAACTTAATGAATGTGAGTTCCACACCTCCACAATAGAAGGCTTGGTGTTTGTTTTCACCCGACTGTATCACAATGGATCCCAAAATGATATATGAAGTGGTTGAGTGGTCTGCCTCAGTTATAGCACACAATCTTTTTGTAGGTGTTGTAAATGTCTGTTGATTGTACAGAATATTTTCTAATTTGTATCCACAATGATTAGACTTCTGAAGAAAGAAGTGTGCTTCCACTGGTCCCTTGAAGCAGATACTCCCTTTGTAACCTTAAAAAAGGCCTTCACCACAGCACCTGTCTTGCAACATCCTCAGCTCAATATACCATTTTTTATGGAAGCCAATGCCTCATGCTCTGCTGTTGGAGCAATACTTTTAAAGAAGGCTCCCCAAACTTCAGGACTTCATCGAATAGTTTTCCTTTCCCAGAAAATGACACCGTGTGCAATAAATCACACTGTCTCAGTAAAGAACCGTTGGCTATCTGTGATTTATTTACTTGGAACATTCACATCACTACAGTATACACTAATCATTGTAACCTACAGTTCCTATAATCTGCAAAGAACCTCATGGCACTTACCTATGTTGGATATGATTATTTTCTGAATGTTCTTTCACATGATTTTTCGTCTAGGAACCTGCAACCTTAGAGCAGACTATTTAGCCAAAGTAGGGGGAAAGAATAAAACAAAAACTTGATCCAAAACCTATATTTATGAGTGAGCATTTTGCAGTCCCACCTTAAAAGAGAGGTTTCTAGACTTCTTCATCCAGTTTCAATCTAAATTATATTTCCATAAATGAGTCAATCATAAAAGCACTTATAACACAGTTTAAAAGAAAGGATACCATATGAAGGCAATCAGAATTATTTACCTGCTAAACAGTTACATAAATGTGTCCTTGAATGGTGCCACAGACATTTCCTGGCAGGGCATTTCGGGATCGCAAAGACAATGAAGAGAGTAAGCCATACATTTTGGAGGTTTAAAGTGTCCAATGATGTGGAAAAGTATGTAGCACAATGTAGAACCAGAGCACAAAGCAAAGCTACATATAGAAAACTTAAGTATAGTTTCTGACAGAGCACCTGCAGAAAAAAATTAACTTCCTGTCCCGGATATTAATCCAGGTGACAAGGTTTTGGTTTTCCACCCATTATCTCTCCATAAAAGGTCAGGTTACATTTTAATCTCATTTTATTGGATCTTTCTCTTTGCAATGTTGTTATGACTGGTGGCTGCACATGTACTGCTACCCGTATCTGTGCAGATCCACCCTGCTTTCCATGTGTCTATTATGAAAAGACCCACCCAATCCTTCAGGGTCCGTGTCTGAACATACACTTTCAGGGCAAGGAGATAGAGGTCACAATGTTAAACATAATATTGGGTCCTGAATGTGGAATGGACAAGTATACTGCTTTATTTATTGGCAAGGATTCTCCTCAAGACCGTTCTTGTGAACCAGCTTCCCATATCTCTGACCCAGACTTGGAATAAGACTACTATCTTTTAAAATACCCCCATAAGCTTTTGGGGGCTTAAAGATTAAAAGGGAGTGGGAGTTTACTGTCAAGAGCTCTGATTTGTCACACAGGGGTCTTTCATTGTGGAAAGGCAGAGACATCCCCCCCACAAGAAGCCCCACAATGTGCTAATTGGCTAAGGGTGCAGCCTAAAACATTTTTGGACCAGACACAGAGATTCTGGTAAGACTTTGATCTGTTCTTCAATGGTGCTCTGGTGGTGATTTTAGATCTCACAAGGTTCTGCTCCTGAACATTCCCTATCATAACCTCTCCCCTATTCTTTAGTGCTGTCTGCCATGATTGTTATTTCATGGCTACTGCTCTAGTGTATAGGTGGTGTGGTATATTTTTGCTTCTGAGTGAGCTTCAGGCCTGAACAGCAGACAAAATCAATTGGCCTAAACTAGGCATATCTCTCACTGAGATGTACATATTACAAGACAGTTACATTTAGAGATGCAGGACAAACATATAATATTGTCGATAGAAATGCCAGAACCATACCTGAATGTAAAAACTAGCTGTTAACAAATAGCCATACATTATGCAGGTTCAATCTGGCTTCTAGGAAATGTCCGGGACCAACACATGGAGGAAACTTACTGTATAGTTTTACTCTGGATTATGGTAGAGTACTACTGCTGGAGTTTTTAGGGGCCATTTTGTATTTGCCAGGCTGGGCAAATCTCTGTAATTTATCTAACCCCACCTAACTTGTAGTTCCTCCATCTTATTTAGATGTGGGGACATAGCTGGTTTTCCCCATTGCGAAGCCTCACTCAGTACCGCCTTAAAAAATCCTATTCTGGCTCCCCATTCACCCCAGGCCCACTATGAGAGGCAAGGCATTTACAAAAGGAAAACAAAACATTTGTTCTTACTTGTGGTATGAAAACTCTCTGCTAGGGAGGCCCATGGATTTGTTTTGCAGATATTAGTATCGACAGTGGGTACTTATTGAATCCTCCCCATCAAAATACTGACTAACTGGTATGACATGACTAGTAGACCATGTACTGTTCTGTGATCATGTGCAGTAGGACCCTTGTGGTCCTTAGCGGACTCCTTACAAAGTTACATAATGAGTTGGGAGGTGTCTGTGTGTGTCTGAGTGTGGTCACACAAGTTTATGACATAGTGCGTGTAGTTAACTGTTGTATGCTGAAGATTAATTATGTGTGTTGCAGAGCTCCATGCATGGCCTTTTGCATGTTCCAGAGCTGCTATGACCGCGACAGCCGGCCACGAGTAGGGGATACGTCCCCCAAAGACACAAGACTGCTCTCCAACCAAGCCCGGGGGAGCAGCCGATGCGTGCACAGTAGCAAGTGACATCCAGTACACTGAAATGCCTTGACAATTGTAAAATGTTTCAGTGGCTGTCAAAAAAAGCATGAAGAATGGCCCAACTACATTTCTGAAACCACCACCACCATTCTACACCGTCACAAATCAAAACATTTCCACCAAGTGGGGTGCATTGATCGAAACCTTTGATTACGTCATAGATAATCTAGAAAAAGTACATGACAAAAAGATTATCAAATACTTAAAGGACCTTGCAGGTGATTGAGTGAAAGAAGTGATAAAGAAAATATGACATGATGAAGATTTGTACCCTCAAGTCAAAGAAATGTTGGACACCAAGTTCAGTCCAATTCTGAATGTAATTTAAAAAGGTAAATTTTCAACTAGGCAAGACAGCAGCTAGTGATACAATGGATGAATTTGTTGAAAGACTTGATACCCTCATCAAGCACTGCTAGTTAAGCAAATTCAATGGCGAAGAAGCCATGAATCTCTGAGGAATCAATGGTTGCCTATCCAATTTTTTTAGATGAGCCTTGCTGATAGAGACAGTAAGTCTAGGAAAAGTACTCATGGCTGCAAGAGCTGAGGAACGTGCAGATTGACAAGCTGCTGATACTGAAGCTTGAATTGCCCAGAATGAATCAGCGTTGATCATGAAAAGTTAAAAGAAACATAAATTGGAGGCCCAGAAGCCGATGTCTTCAAAGAAAAAGAAGTTGTGTTTCAGATGTGGATTCTCATTTCCACACAAAGATAAATGTATCGCCATTGGACAGATATGCAAAGGCTGTGAGAAAGAAAACCATTTCATAATGGTCTGCAAAGTGAAACAGAAACTAAATGTGTCATGACTAGAAAAGAAAAAGGGTGCCAGAAAAATCCAGAAGCATTCTAGCCACGCCCAAAAGGCCAAACAGTATCAACAATTGCAGCAAGTAGAGAGTAAACCAACTTGATCGTCATTAAATTTATCTTCCAAAGGCTCCCTGTGAAAAAGTAATCCTTTTGCCCTGTTCACCCAGGCCCAGGGTGAGTGCTCTGATTAAAGGTATTTAGGTGCAATTACAGTTGGCATTGACAACCTACCTATAAGTTCCTAGTATATGGTAGGGCATGTAGGTTTAGAGGTCAAGCAGCTTTGAGGCACTTAAGTGTGCACTGCTTTGTTGTCTGCTGGCATTTTAAGAGTCAGCCCTGATTTGCAAGCTGCTTTTGGATTTAACTCTACTTCCAAAGTATTAAGCTACCTTATTTTTTCATATGTCACCCTAAAGGTTTGTGCTAGGTGGTCCATGGATAGGATGCCATGTAAAAAAGCAGGGACATTTTAAAAGAAGTTTTATGTGCCCTGGTGTGGGAAGAAATACCAATTTTGTTTTTCCTCCATTGTACCAATTTAGCTCCACCAACTAACATTGGGATACTGCAATACAGTGTAACTATTGATAGGAGTGAGCTAAATAAGATTTCAAGGACTTAAAAGATTTGTAATGATAAATCCATCAACTTGTCACTGTTGAATTTATCCTAACACAGAAGAGAAGTTATAGAACTTTATTTTCTGTCAGCCAAAAACAAGCCTTCTAGCAGCCTCTACTGATTGGCCAGCCTTACCAGGCTAAGCTAAACTGCTGTGATGAGGTGATAAGTGTCCTGCACAGAGACCGATGTTATCTGGTGGGGCAGCTTTGCAGCAGCAAAGGACAGGCCAGGATGGGGGCTGTTTAATTCAAACTGGGCATCAAAGGGAGCAGGACAGTAGGAATGCCAGCCAGGCCTACACCCTCTTGCTGTACACCCCAGTGAGATTGCAGCCCCAAGAGAGGAATTTGCAGGAGGTCAGCAATGGGAGAATTAAGGGAAATGTGCCACACCTGCTTAGTGGGACAAGAATTTGCCACACTTTGGAGGAAACTGTCATGTTTCTGGGTGGCCAAAGCGATACAAAAGGGGATGATGGACGGAGCGTTTGAGCAAATCACCCCTTGTCAACTGATCTGGGTTTAATCCATCACCATTCTTTAGCTCACTCAGCCACCCCATTTCAGACATGGCCATATGCAAATCAGTCTGACCCTGTGCCTCATGGGAACAGTCCAGCCCGAACTGCCAAGCCATGTCTTCCCTGGACCGGAAACAAGCATCCTGGGACCGGTTTCGTATTCATAATCCTCATCAGCCAGGCTATCTTGAATCCAGTGGCCAAGTGAGCACTGGTCAGGTGTGCCACTAAGCTTGTCACCCCAGAACATTGAAGGAATGTGTGAGAGCTGCATAGCAACTCAGACCCGCTGCCTGAAACTACAAGGAGAAGAAGGGGTGCCCTGCTGGAACACTGGTCTGCCCTTTAAAGGACTGTACTTTGAAGGACTGCTCCTGTTGCACACTTGGAGCTACAGCCCTGTGGACTTTGTCTTGCTTCAAAATGGATTAAGGTGTGCTCTCTCTGAAAGCAACAGGTTAACATAGCTCACCTGCACCATCTCCCCAGTGACGTCACCAGCCTGGAGTCTGTCCAGTAGACTTTTAAGATTTTGGCCAGGTGCATTGTGGGAACTGTAATCACAACTTCTGAGGAGCAACTCAGACACTATGGAACCTTGGTTTCATGGTGTGGACACTTTAAACCCTCAAGCAGAACTTCAGGAAGAAGTTCCAGAAGCTTGGAAAAGTTTGAAGCAACTTTTGAACAAAGCTCCATCAGGTGATAGACCAGGCGTCGAGAGCCAAGACTACATCCCGCTGAAAGCTCCAGAGCTCAAGACTTCCAAAAGTTAACCTTTGGCTCCCACTGAACCCAGCCGATGAAGACACTGGGAATTCAGCCTGCTGGAGAGGTCCGCTCTACGTTGGGAGAAAATCCACCAGAAAAGTTTCCATGTGCAAAGGTGAAATTTTGACCGAGGTCTACCGTTTTTAGTATCTGCCTCCGGCTATATCATGGTCTGCCTCAAACTTTGCCTTTATCCCAGTCTAGCAGGATCAGATATTCCATGTTGGTGCTATATGTTTTTAAGCACTAGAAAGATCATTTCTCAGGTTCCCTATCCTGGATTTTTGTCAGTTTGGTCTAATTTTATTCTTAAAAATATTTTCTATTTTTATAAATTGGTTGTGAACTTTCATTGTGTGTTGTGTCATGCTCATTTAAAGTATTGGTGTTTTTAAATGTTTCACACTCCTGTCTCCTAAGTTAAGCCTTCCTGCTCATTGCCAGCTAGGGTTCAGCAAGGAAAGAATTTATTTAGTCCTTTTCTGGACCTTATATTGCGTCGGTGGCCTTATTGCTAGTGGTAGGTGCATACTTATCCCTACTAGTAATCCACCTTTCAACACTTTTCAACATAATCATTGAGTAACAGTGAAGATCGATGTGCAATGGTAATGTCAACCGAGGAACAACGTTACATGTAGGACTGGCTGCTTGCAAAGAACACAAGTCAAAGAGAGATCACCACATGAAGCAACGAAACACTTTTGACCAGTGCCCGAAGATTACACTAATGTTGAATGGCTACATTATAACTTTTAATATAGACAGTGGTGCATCGATCAGGATCATGCCGGCAGAAAAATACAACAAACTTTTTCCAAATCCACATCTACTGCCATTGAAAAAAAGGAATACAAGTAGGCTGATTCTACACCATTGCAAAGTCAAGAGTCATTTGTAGTGACCATGAGGCATAATAAAATGACAATACAAGCAAAAATTCATGTCCTCCAAGATACTTCTTCAAGTGCATGTCTAATCAGGTTCAGACCTGCTGCTAACAAAGAACTTGTATTCATCAACTACAACCTCAAGACACATTCTGAAATAGTAAGACTATTCCCATCATTGTTTCATGAACCAGGGAAGCTAAAGACATTAATGGTGCAACTTCACATTAATGAGGGCATTTGTCCTGTTGCTCAGTGACACCGTCAGATTGCTTTTAATTTACACTAGGTTTTTGAGAAAGAATTAGAAAAACTATTAAAGCATGACATCATTGAGCGCTCTACTAGTCCGACGCCATGGGTTTCACCCAGAGTGATAGTGACCAAAAAAGATAGTAGAGGTGCAGTGCACATTTGATTTGATAGGCGCAAGGCCACCTAAGCAATTGAATGAGAAAGACAATACATACAGTGGACATAATTACACAGCTGAATGATGCCAAAGTCTTCTCCCGTCTTGTTTTGAACAAAGGATACTAATAACTCAAGCTGGACGAGGACTGTAGGTACATTACTACATATTAAACTCATGTCGGTTTGTTCAGATACAAAAGACTTAGCTTTGGTGTGTTGTCAGCTGCAGAATTCTTTCAGGATGTAATTTACCAAGTAATTCAACAGTTCACACATGCTTTTAACTACAGTGATGATATACTAGTGCCATACGAAAGGAGCATGACAAAGGTATGCTGTCTGCTCGCTGATGCAGGTCTCAAATTTAAATGTAGTAAAGTGTGAGTTTCACAAAACCAAACTCAAAATCATTGGGCATATCTATTCGGAAGGTGGATTGACTACTGACCCTGAAAAAGTACAAGCATTGCCATCCGCTTGTCCTCCTCAAGATGTAACTATGATGCACTCCTTCTTAGGCATGGCCAGCTATTGCTCCAGATACATTTGTGACTTTACCATGGTGAGTGTCCTATTAAGAGAGCTGACAAAGAAGAATATCCTTTGCAGTGGTCCTCTGAATTTTTACCAGATTCTCATAAAAACCAAACAAGCAATTTAAAATGCAACTGAAATGACTTATTTTCACCAAAGTTACATACTGAGATCATATTAGATGCAAGCCTGATGGAATTGGGTGCAATCCTTGATCAACACAATGGACACCCAAGTACCCAGAGACACATTATGGCCTATACTACCAGAAGTCTATCTCAGACTGAGTGTGCCTATTCTAAGACAGGAAAAGAGAGCCAGGCTGTATTTTGGGCTTGTTTTTCTGTACAGAAAGCCTTTTGCCCTGTCACTGACCATCAAGCGAAGCTCATGATTTTTTAAATCTGAAAGACAACATCTCCCCTCACATCAAGAGGTGCATGGTTGCGCTTGTAAGCGTATGATTACACTACTGTACATAAGCCAGGAAAGGATCAAAACCCAGCAGACTACATCTCACAAGTGTTGTTACAGAGTCACAGTGCTACATCTAAAGGGGCTGAAGAGTATATCAGTTTGATAGTAAAGTTCAGAACCCCCACAGATCTAACCATTGAGCAGATTATTGTTGCTACCAACACTGACAGAGACATGCTCACACTCAAGGATATCATTGCAACTCTGTCATGAAGAAAAAATACTCAACGTCCACATATGACGTTGAATACCAGAAATTAAAAAATATGCACGAAGAATATTCTGTCATTCAAGAAGGTTTTATACTAAGTGGTGCATAAACTGTCACACCTGAGAGCTTGAGGCAACAAGTCATTGAAATGGAACACAGAGGCCATTGTAGTATTTTAGCCACTAAGAGAGCCCTCTGAAACCAAGTGCGATTACCTAGCCTTGATGAATGAGTTGAGAAGGAACTAAAAGCATGTCACCTGTGTAATTGCTTATCTCCCAAGACAACACAGCATTTTCTAAATATGTCTGGCCTTCCTTAACAAGCTTGGAAGAAAATTGCAGTTGATTTCTTTGAACCTTTAAACAATGACATCATCTCATGGTAGTTATTGAATACTCATGTTATCCCTTAGAGGAAGATTTATCATCAACCACCCATGAAAAGGTCCTCGAGAAATTAGATGCTATTTTTACAGAGTGCGGTGTTCCATCCGTTATCAAATCCGACAGCGCTCCACCTTTCAATAGCAGAGAGTTTAAAGACTTTCTTCGTCGCTTGAATATCAGGCATCAAAAAAGCACAACTCTCTGACCACCGGTAACTGGAGTTGCAATTCATTGGTACACTGAATAAAAAGTGGTTTGGCATGCTGTGCTCAAAGGAATTGATCTCAGGTCCGCCTTTTGTTCAGTCTTTTTAGCCTATCAACCAATTTCCCTTTCTACAACAGGTGAAAGCCAATGCACCTTGGTGTTTGGAAGAGCCGTTTGGGTATAACTACCACAATAGACCATGATCCAAGTAATAGACACTGATGAGATTCGTATCACAGACACTTCATGCAAAAGCAAGGTGAAGGTTTATGCAGATAAGTGCAGATGCACTATGGTCATGGTTTTTTACAAAGGAGACCAGGGTCTTGTCAAACAAACAGAAGATTGAGTATTTTTTTTTATCAGAGTTAGGTTTTAGGGTGGGGTCAGGGATTGGGGTATTTTTTAGTGTTAGGAGCTGGGTTTAAGGGCTCAGGGCAGAGATAGCTTTTAGGGCTGTAGTCGGGGTAGTTTTGTAGGGCTGGGGGTTGGTTTTTAGGGCTCAGGGCAGAAGGGGTAGTAATTATGGCTGGGAACGGCGTTTTAGGGTTAAGGGTGGGGGGTCGGGTAGTTTTTAGGGCCGGGGTGGTGTGAGGTGCTGGGGGCTGGGTTTTAGGACTCCACAGTCAGGGGGTTGGGGTGAGATCTTTACCATGCATATGCATTTACCAATCATACATTTACAGCGAAATTCATTGTAAAGGCATGCCTGGTGCAGGCATGCGTGGTAAAGATTCCATTGAGTTTGAGACCACGTTGTTAAGGCACAAAAAGTAATCGCATGCATTGTTCTATCATACAACCCACTGCAGTGTAAAATGTTAGGCATAACCTGAGTGCCTAAGGCGGGGCACACATCTGCACTTGTTTGATTATCAGGAAAACATTTTTGGTTTAACTAAACCACCGCAAGTGTTCAGGGGTATTTTTTCAAATAAATTATTTCAAAGGCTTGGCCATCAAGTGATGAATCAAAATCCATTGTCTGCAGTATCCAGCCATTCCCATTAAGGTACCTACCTAGCAAACAGGGAGAGGTTACTTATGAATGGCTAAAACTCTTTAGGAAGACTGGTACTGATTGCCAGTGGAAATTTTATGGCCAAGATGTCATTTTCACACTTGTAAAAGGCAAGATTGCAATTTTTCATTTTTCTTTTAAGCCTTTTGCCCCTTCATAGCTAATTTAATGAGGATTCGTGCAATAATAACCACTGAATAGCAAGCAGCATAGCAACAGACAAAGGACAAATGTAATTTCAACTAGCCAGGGTTCACACAAGAAAAAGGTCTGTAGAAACAAAGAGCCAAAATTCATTAAAAAAATCAACCTAGTATGTATGTTTTCATATAATCGATGAAGCTTAATTACATGACGGAAATGTGTTACTCTCAGACAAAAAGTATCTAATGTGCAGTTTGCAGGACCTTCCACCCCTCAGAAAGTGTTTAATGGTTTTGAGGCGAGGGTTTTGTTCAACTGTACAATACTAGCTTCATTATTCTCACAAAACCCTGCTTCCAGCTGCCTTGGTTGAAAGCAAGGTTAGGAAATGTAAAAGGTACAACACTGAGCTTCATGGCTTCTGAGCAAGCTACAGTCATGAAAACTGTCATTCATGTTCCGTGTTACAGGAATCCTTAAACTTATCTGAAACAACATCCATATTAGATTCACATAGTTGATAGATTCAGGGCTCTATGTGCGGTTATTAACACAACATTATTTGCCTCCATGGACAGATGTTTCAGTGTACTATAATACTGCTATTTAACTTCAATGACTCATGAGGGATCCACGGGGTGCTTTAAAAATGTAATTGCAACATAAGACAATTTTTTATGTCAGTGTTATGTCATAAACACTGCGCATATTTACATGTCCCTCTGTTCCCTCTAACCTGTGTGTTTTCGCCGCACAACCAGCACTTGTCTCCATGTCATGCACAGAGGCACCTATTTATTTACTATGAGATGTTGGCACAAGGCCCTGGTAAATATGCCCCATTGACTCCAAATGCACTCACTCAGATGCCTGGGAAAACACTTGCATCGATTATCACGCTCCAGGGGTAGACTTTGCCCTACCCATTCCACTTGAACCTTGTTGGACCTGGCCCTTTTGGCAGGTTCATCCTGCAACTTTTTGCTTTTGCCTAGCCTGTTTCTGTAACCTGGTGTTGGTGATTTTAGGCCTTTGCGTACTTTTTCACTGTGGTACAGTGTAAAGTGTGTGAGCTCTCTGTGTATGTGTGGTGAGTGGCCTGCCCTCCCATAGGAATGCATGGGGAATATGTGTGTCCATGGTAGTTCCTGATCTGTGGGGAGTGCAGGGTCGAGTTTGGTATGTGCAAACTCGTGAGATTGAATGCTCCGCGATGATGTGTGCGGCTTTAATGTGTCTAGTGTGGAGGTGCCACTTCTAGAAGTTGGTGTGCCTGTGCAGTGAATGTGCTGGCTTGTGATTGGCTGGAGCTGTCTGGTGTGCCTGGCTCCTGGAGTCAGGAGGAGTCTGCCCCGGTGGTGAATGGGGAGATCTGCATGTTGATGGCAGGGAGGGGCTACACCTGGGACCTGAATAGGGCTGGGTTTCCCCTCCACAATGCTGACTCAGCCCCCTCTGGTGTGTCTGATGTCCCTGACCCACCTTGTGAATAGGCAGAGGGGCTGAGCAAAACAAAGTGCTCAGGAACCAGTTGCATCTGGTTTGCCCCTTGCCTGCCCCTTTGGAAACAAAGGGAAATGATGTATAAAAAGAGGCTGTGACCTCATTTAAAATGTTCTTGTTCTTGCTACTTGAATCTGCCTAGGGATTGCTGCTGCTGGGGCCCAGGGTAAGGCATTCCTCCCTGGGCCCTACCCAGCCCCTGGCTGCCCTGGATGCTGGAACTTTTCTTTGCTGTAAGCTGTTTTGCTCCACCTTTGTTCTTCCAGGACTGCTGGGACCCTTCCTGCTCTAGGGGTCAGTCCTGGGGCCTTTGGGGATTTACTGCCCCCCCCCCCGAGCGCCTCGTGGGTTCTTTATTTCTGTACTTTCTGGCAGAGCGCTGTTTTTATCCCAGGGGGAAGCGCTCCTACCTTACATTCGCAGCGCCAGGCTGCCATTTCAATTTGTGGGGTTCTCCCACCCTGCAGCTGGTGCCTCGTAGGAGCCCACCCTGCTTCGTCGAATTATTTATTTATATAACGGGTGCCCACCCCGTTTTGGTGCTAAAACTAGAGCGGGTGCCCACCCCGCGATGTGCTCGCGATATCGAGGTAGCCTACCCCTCATTGCAGCCGGGAAGCACCAGGATCGCCGCGGCCCGCCTGGTTGTCGGCGGGGCCTGCGACGGAAGCAGAAGGGCGGCCGGAAGAGGAGCAACCAAGATGGCGGCGCCGGTTCCAGCAGGGCTCCCGTGTGCTGGAGGGAGCCCTGCATCAGGGAGGAGTTGACCCAGCGGGCTCTCCGGAGTCAGAGAGCCCTGCAAGAGCCCCACAGATATGGAGACGACAGTGGAGGGGGCCAGAGCCACATGGCCGGTGCCTGCCCCTCGCATTCGAGAAGTGTTGCCGCCGGTCCAGGGAGTGAGGAGAGCCCCGCGTGGACCGTGCCGCTCCAGAGGCCTTCGAACCAGAGTCCTGCCTTCAGCTCAGCGGGTGAGTTGTGCCAGGGAGTTCGGATGGGGAGAAGTAGACTGAGAGTGGCTCGTCTGGCAGCGGGCTGCTCCCACGGTTCCACATGTGTTGAGAGGGCCCCCGGGGGTACCAAGGGCCCGTGCCGGCCGGGATGGGCATTGTTCTCTAGCTGACCCACTTTTGCAGGGGTCAGCTGCAACGTCATGGGTCTAATTATTTTTAGAGCCTGTGAGGCTCCAGCATTTGGCCACAGTATTTGTTTCAGAGCCAAATGGCTACAGAGGGGCATAGTTGATGTCAGAAGCCGGATGGCTCCCACGATTAGGCAGTTCAGCTACCGTTCCCGGTGGGAGCAGATGGAGTGTTGAGGCGCGGTGCGAGGCACTGCGTCAGAGCGGCCCCGGGTGTCAGTGGGCCGCTCCAACGATTAGAGGGACCCGTGTTCTTGCCCCTGAAGGCCCACTTTGTCTGAGAGCCTAGAAGGGCTCCCCGAGAGGCACAGTTGCTTCAAGAGCCTAGGTGGCTCCCACCAAAAGGCACCTTATTTGTTTAGAGCCACGAGGGCTTCCCATGTTTGGCGCAGCTTTTGTTTCTAAGGGCTAGTGAAAGCCCCAGTCGCAGTTTTGAGTTTCCAGCTGCCCAGCAAGTAGTGGGCAGCTGCACCGTTTAGGCTTTTTCTTTCAGGGGACCTGTTCTTGGTGAACTTAGGAGTGAGTCGCACTCCCTTCGCCCCAACCTTGGCCTTCCACAGCTGCCCAGCACTTAGTGCCAGCTGCAGCGTTTAGGCCCTGTTCTTGTTCCCAGCTGCCCAGCAAGTAGTGGGCAGCTGCAACGTTTAGGTTTGCGCAGATGGCGCACCCCTGACTGGTGCTGCGTTGGCAGCGCGCCCTGACATTCTGGACACAGGGCATTTGAGCCCCTCCTTGGATGGCCAGTTGGCCAGGGGGCCTGGTATATGGATGGGGCGCAAGGCCCTAATGTGATTTTTGTGCAATGCGATTACTTACTAGGTTTGTGATGATAATTGCCTAATTTGATTCATGTGCTTTAAATGTGGTGCTAGGAAATGTAATGCATCTAGTATGTTTTACGCACCCTGTGATGACACCTCTAGAGATGGTTTTACCTATGGAGGTTGGTGTTAGTGAGATTTCGCTTCACTGTGATTTATGTCCCTAAATGTGAGTTATGCTTAGGGGTAGGGTCTAATGTGTTTAGACTAGTGAGGAGATTGCCTACTGTATATCTACTGGTAAGGCCTAATGTGATTTATGCATAATGGTGGAGAAGTGTGGCTCAATGGTTAGAGCGGCAGACCCTGATGCAGAGGTCTAGCCCGGGACCAGGGTTCAATTCCCCGCCTCGGCGGGTCTTGGGCTCAAAAATTCCACGGACCTGATATTTCTCGCCTCGGTGCCTATTCCAATCATAGAGTCCCACTCTGCAACTCTGGGCAATAGCTTGCTTAATCTCCACAACGGCCCCCACAACGCTAAGGATGCCTGGCCTCCACCTTGGGGGTGCCCAGGAGTGGACAGGGAAAGCCAGGATGGGTTCCACAGCGGTATTCGTACAAGCGCCTTGAGACCCTTGCGGGTGAGTAGTGTGCTATACAAGTATCAATTTACATTTACATAATGTGCAATGCCTTTATGCCTGTGATCCTTCTAAATGTGCTCATGCTTAGAAGTTTGCTTTTCCTAGTATAGTTATGCTCGTGAGTTCATGGGTCCCTGCGTGATATAGGCCTATGGTGTCTTAGGATTGCGTAGGAGGTACTTACCTTTTACCAGTGGTTACTGGTGGTGTTCTACAATTGGTATTTGGTGCTATAATTGTTCTATGTCCTAAGTGCTAGTTCTACCAAGTGCTTATTCCTGACAGTGCCCATGAGGCCCTGTCCTGTGTAAATAATCCTGTGTGAATATTGCCCGTGCCAGTTGGCACAATGTATATTGTGTGATTACTATCTGATGTGTTTTTGATAATACAAAAGTTATTTTTATATAACCTTGTGTGGAGTTCCTTTTGTGGTGTGCCTGGGATGTTGTTGCTGTGTGCCTGCGCAAATGCTTTACACATTGCCTCCGGGATAAGCCGGTCTGCTCGTGCCAAGCTACCAAGGGGGTGAGCAGGGGTTATCTTGGCGTGTGACTCCCTTGCCCTGACTAGAATGGTGGTTTCTGCCTGGCTTTGGCACAAGCCTTAGCCAACCAGAAATCCCAGTTCTAACAAACCTATATTAAAGTACAGAGATTTGAGGGGGATCCCAGGCTGTTTAAGTGTGGTTTAACTGCTGTTGTAATGTGGTTTAAATACAGGATCTACCATTTCAGTCATTAGAATTTCTGAAGATAAATTATATCATATTTGCCTTAGGTGCAGCAGCTCCAGGCCTTTGTAAGCGAATGTTGGCAACTCAAAAGATTTTCTTCTTATTCTCTATTTACTTTAAAATAATGAAACTGAAATTATCTTTACAGCCACCTAATTTAGACTTTAACAATAAAATCAGGAACATTAGTTTCTAGTGTAGACACCGGCCCCTCAATAGAAACTATAGATGAGTGGTAGCTGTGCAAGTCATTGATAAACGTTAGATCAAAACAGAAAAGTTAGATCAAAATAGAAACTCGTTTCAGACACAAATGTTTACACATTTAAAAACATGCTAATCCTTGAACAGTAAAAATATTCCTCAAGCAAAAGTTAAAAACATTTAGCAAGATCACTGGGCTGTGTGATCAATGAACTACACAGACACTGATGTCTTTTTACACTGTAATAATGGGCTTTAGGTGTGTTAATCAACTTTGGGGAGACAGTAGTAAAATGCAGACATGCAGGAATTTCTTTCTTTGTTTCATTGTTAATGTATGAATGCATAAGGCCTACACAAAGGTAAACTATCAATAAATAGCAATACAAATAGCAGTGGCGGTTAGCACGAATTAGGGATAGCTGTGCGATGGGGGTTGTGTGAAGAAAAAAGGTAAATATACCTCCTCGCTGCATCTCTCCTCCGTCATCTCTCCGCATCTATCCTGGATGGAACAGGAATCATCCAGGCTCCCCTAAGCCATGCAATGCAGCATTGTAATTGGTCTGAGTGCTGTGGTTTGGACATGTTATCCAACCAGGCTGTAATGCAGCCTGGGTAAAGCACATTGAAGGTGCCAGCCCAAGACGGACAACCAAACATTCATGCACACTTAAAGAGTGCCCACCACTCCTCCCCTGCTCTGAGAGCAGAGCAGTCCCTCCCCACCAAGCTGCTGCAGCTGGAAAAAATAAAATGATAATAACGAGTTATTAATATTTAATTGTTCCTTTATTTACACTGTAGAAAGCAGTGGAATGATGCTTTTCCGCCTTAGCAGAGAAGCCGCCACTGACAGATAGGCGTTTGTGATGGAGCTTGTGCAAGGCAATTCTAGACATAAGGTTCAAGGAATTCTTGTACTTGTACATTAATGTATGTGCACTGTATGCATACACATAATTTTGTACAATGTCTAAATAAAAGATAACTGACTCATATGCACGTAAATCTTGTTTCATAAGGTTTTGAGACAACATTTGTGCATCATTATGTCTAACAACTTTTGTGGACAGACTTCTGCAAGATAATCTATACAACACAACAGTTTATGCACAGATAATACCTGCGCCACTGTGTGTGTGTGTGTGTGTTTGACTGCTAGACCTGGGCAAAAAGTAACTTACATCGGCTGAATTTTGGGATTTTCACATTACTCTTGTTACATAAAATTCACCAAATTACGCCGGTCTCGTAATCACATCGACGCTTGCGATAGAATATTAGCACAAGAGCTCAGGAACAATGCAAAAGACTATGGGGCATATTACCAACAACTAGCGATAATTATCGCTGTGTTGGCTTAGCGGGAATATTCCTATCGCAGCCCTTCACCTGTTTTTATTGCTGAGATCCCTTGCTATTAGCAAGGTTTATCTCAGGAGCGATAAAAAACAGGCGAAATGCGTGAATATCGCTGTCAATACAGCGATATTCAGGCATTACTGTGACAATGCTCTTAGCCATGTTATCCACCTCTCACTGGATAACATGGCTAAGAACTGGTCAGGGCAGGCGTTAGCTTTTGGAGATATTCGCGCTTAGCGCGAATATTTTCAAAACTACGACTGTGTTGATCATAGGCGATAGCGATACAGTCGCTGACATTTTGGCACGCCCACTTTACATGTCATTAGCGATAATTATCGCTGACATGCAAAGTGGGCCCCAAAATGCCCGCTATTGCCTACAAGCTGTCTCTAACTGGTGTTAGCGATAGCTTGGTAATAGGACGATAAAATTATCGCCGCTTCAGCGGGAAAAAGTCCTGCTAAAGCAGCGATAATGGCCCTTGGTAACAAGCCCCTAGATTTGTAGTTAGCAACAAATATACATCAATCTATCAAAAATTGACAGGAGGACACATTTTACTCAGCGATATGGAGCTAAACGACAGATATGCATTCCTCCTGTAATGCCGCCTAAATGCACAACAGCAAATTGCACACATTTCATACACCCTTAGGGAGTGCATGTAAAAGAGAGACATTTAAACTGCTGCTATCTGTGGTGTACCCTCACTGTGTATGAGTGATACACCAATATCTTGCATGTTTGAGGGAAGCTTGGTCTGCTCAAAACTGTGCATTTGTGCATGAGAGAAGTTTGCACTGCTGCTGACTGTGAGTTACGTTTTGTGTGTATAAGTCTGGCTTGCACTCCTGCTACCTTCCCATTATTTTTTGGGTTTATGTGGTGGAAAGAACAGGCTGATAAGCTTGCCACATTGCTTCCTGTGTTATATATTCTTTGTTTATGAGGCAGGCTTGTACAATTGCAGCCCTCTATGATCTATTGTCGCACTATGTGCAAGTGCGTGGCATCTGTTTGTGTGGGCCTGGAAAGCTTGCCCTGGCGTTTAGGTTGAACATGCAACATATATACACATACTTGGGCTAAAGGGAGCATTAACTCTTTCACAGTAAGATCATTTTTCCCAAAGAAGGGTCCAAATTGGATGACTGGACCCATGTCAGAAACAGCAGAGGTCATTACTGATTCTCTTTTGAGGACAATTGTTTATAAGAACCTTGAGTTCCTGACCCCTCCCCACCTCTAACATATCTCAGATTAGAAGGTTGATTCACCACCAGTTCTCATATAAAGAATTCATAACATCTTTTGATTGTGCACACAGCCGAGTGTGCCTGCAAACATACTGTTGACACATTTAAATTAAATAACATTTATTAGAGGTAACATTGGTCACGAGAAATTTCATTATTCATTTGTTATTCAGCTGTATTTCTTTTACTAATCAGGATAATTTTGTTGACAGCGATTCCTGAATACAGATCTACAACCTCCTGATCGAATATGTGTTGTCTTCCTAACTGCATTTCTTCGTTTATTGGTTCATACGACCCACTAGAGAAGTGCTTTATTTGTACCGTGCAAATCATTATGTAAAAGGCACTTCTGTAAATTTTCAAGGGTTCCAAAAATCTAGGTTTGTATCTGTTGATGATCTAATGCTGAACTTTGCCCTCTTTTTATCTGTCCAAAATATTATTTAGATTTGGGTGTAAAAAAAACTGGGGGCATATTAATCAATACGTTGTGCGTGCACATTGAGAAAAGTGACACAAACCATTGCAATGTATCCATAACCCATTTATTTTCCAACACAAAACGTTATTTGCCCTGGAAAGTAGCACAAGTAGCAATTTGTGTTACTTTGTGTGGAGTGTATGTCTAATTAGCTGCGGACTGTGCAGGTAAAGGAGGTAGGGTGGTGAGTCCTGGCGGGGGGTGAGGGAGGGGGTACATTTCTACAAACGATGACAAGAGAAAAGTAAATAAATAATTAATTTTCCCTCATCATAGTCCGTCGAAATCCCTCCCAGTCAGCCCCACTGCCCCACCTCTTTACCTGCACGAGCTGCAGCTGCGTCTAATGGGTAGTACATGGGCATTCCCACACTACAATCCATGGCTTTTGATGAAAAGCCCTATTTACTAATAATGGTTAACATTTTTGTGCCAGAAAATGCCTCCGCAATGCAGACATATAGTTGGAGAAAAATGTAAATGTCTCCTAACTTTTTAAACATTGCATGCATGTTGCACTAATAAAGTGCACATCAAATATGTGAAAAGTTTAATACTTTGTTTAGGCATAGTATTTTGTTCTGAACGAGTACCCTTGAGGTACCAATCCTGTGCTAGACATCACACACACAAACCTAGGCAGTATATTTTGTATCAAGGTATGTGTGTGGCACTTATAGCCTAACACAGCACCAGCACTGGGGTACAGCGCATAGTTCCTTAGGTTCGTATATATGGCTCTGTTGTTCTCTCTCTTAAGAGAACACAGAACAACCACACTAGTTCAAGTTCAAGTTCAGGTATTTATAAAGCGCACTACTCACCCAGAGGGTCTCAAGGCGCTAGAGGGAGGGGTTTATTGTTTATCGAATAGCCAAGTTTTCAGTTCTTTTCTGAAGGAGATGTGATTCTGAGTAAGGCGGAGGTGGGTGGGGAGTGAGTTCCAGGTCTTGGCAGCCAGGAAGGAGAAGGATCTGCCACCCATGGTGGTTTTTTGGATGCGCGGGACTGCGGCGAGGGCTTGAATGGATGATCTTAGATGGCGGGTGGGATAGTAGAAGGACAGTCGGGAGTTGAGGCATTCTGGTCCTAGATTATAAAGGGCCTTGTGTGCGTGGGTAAGAAGGCAGAAAGTAATTCTTTTGTGGACGGGAAGCCAGTGGAGGTTTTTTAAGTGACCGGTGATGTACTCTCGGCGTGGGATGTCTAATATGAGTCTCGCTGATGCGTTTTGGATGCGCTGGAGCTTTTTCTGCAATTTTGTTGTGATTCCGGCGTAGAGAGTGTTGCCATAGTCCAGTCGACTCGTGACCAGTGCATGGGTGACAGTCTTTCTTGTTTCGAGGGGGATCCAGCGGAAGATCTTTTTGAGGATGCGAAGGACGTTGAAGCAGGACGACGATACAGCGTTGACTTGTCTGGACATTGAGAGTGAGGAGTCTAGAATGAAGCCAAGGTTACGTGCATGGTCAGTGGGTGTGGGCGCTGATCCCAGAGCGGAAGGCCACCAAGAGTCGTCCCAGGCTGAGGGGGAGGATCCAAGGATGAGCACCTCAGTTTTGTCTGAGTTGAGTTTTAAGCGGCTCTGTTTCATCCATTCGGCTACTTCTTTCATACCTTCGTGAAGGTTGTCCTTGGTGGTGCTGGGGTCTTTGGTGAGGGAAAGTATCAGTTGGGTATCGTCGGCGTAGGAGATGATGTTGAGGTTGTGTCGACGTGCGATGGGGGCGAGGGGACTCATGTAGACGTTGAAGAGGGTGGGACTGAGTGAGGATCCTTGAGGTACGCCGCAGATGATTTCGGTGGGCTCTGAGTAGAAAGGGGGGAGTCGGACTCTCTGTGTTCTCCCGGCTAGGAACGAGATGATCCAGTCCAAGGCTTTTCCTTGTATGCCGATGTTGTTGAGGCGTTGTATGAGGGTGTTGTGGCAGACAGTGTCGAAGGCGGCGGAGAGGTCGAGAAGAATGAGGGCCACTGTTTCACCGTTGTCCAGGAGTGCTCGGATGTCGTTGGTCGCCGCAATGAGGGCGGTCTCGGTGCTGTGTTTGGCTCGAAACCCGTTCTGTGAGGGATCCAGGGAGTTGTTGGATTCAAGGAAGGCTGCGAGTTGGCTGTTGACGGCTTTCTCGATGACTTTGGCCGGGAAAGGGAGGAGGGAGATGGGTCGGTAGTTTTTCAGTTCTGATGGGTCTGCTGTTGGTTTTTTCAGAAGGGCGCTGAGTTCGGCGTGTTTCCATATTTCTGGAAAGGTGGCTGAGCTGAAGGAGCAGTTGATGACATCGCGGAGTTGGGGAGCGATGATGGAGTCAGCTTTGTTGAAGATGTAGTGGGGGCAGGGGTCAGAAGGTGAGCCAGAGTGGATTGAGTTCATGAGGCGAATGGTTTCTTCAATGTTGATTGGGTTCCAGGAATTGAGGTAGTTAGGTGGAGGGGTGGGATCAGAAGGGGGTGGGGTGAGTTGGTCATTGGGAGTGTTCTTGAAGTTGTTGTGGATGTCGGCAATTTTGTTGTAGAAGAAGGAGGATAGCGCATTGCAGAGGTCTTGGGAGTTAGTGATGTCGTTGGATGCTGCGGGGGGGTTGGTGAATTCTTTGACGATATTGAAGAGTTCCTTGCTGTTATGAGAGTTGTTGTCGAGACGGTCCTTAAATGCTGATTTCTTGGCGGATCGAATCAGTTGATGGTGTTTGCGGGTGGCTGTCTTGAGCGAGGTCATGTTGTCTGAGGTTGGTTCTTTTCTCCAGTTCTTCTCCAGGGTGCGGCATGTCTTCTTGGATTTTTTAAGGTCATCATTGAACCAGGGAGCCTTTTTGCTGAGTGATTTCAACTGGTGTTTTTTCAGGGGTGCTAGTACGTCTGCACTGTGTGTAATCCATTGCCTGAGGTTTGTGGCCGCTTGGTCTGGGTCCGTTGTTAGGGTGGGAATGTTTTGGCAGAGGGATGCGAGGAGTTGGTCGGTGGTGATTTTGTTCCAATTTCTTCGGGGAATGGGCTGTGGACGGTTGTGGGTCAGGGTTGTTTTGTAGCTGAAGTGAACACAGCTGTGATCCGTCCAGTGGAGAGCTGTAGTGTGATCGAAGGAGATGTGCTTGCTGGAGGTAAAGATAGGGTCGAGCGTGTGTCCGGCTGTGTGAGTGGGGGTGTCGACAAGTTGTTTGAGTCCGAGATTGGACAGGTTGTCTAGGAGGGTGGTGGTGTTGTTGTCGAGAATGTTGTCAAGGTGGTAGTTGAGGTCTCCTAGAAGAATGTAGTTCTCGGAGGCGAGGGCGTGCGGGCTGACGAAGTCAGTGATGTCGTCGCTGAATTGGGATCGGGTGCCTGGGGGCCTGTAAATGAGCGTTCCTCTAAGTGTGGTCCTGGGGTCGGTGTGGATCTGAAAGTGGAGGTGTTCGGCGGTTGCAAGATTGTCGTCAGAGCTGGTTGTAATTTTGATGGTGTTTCTATGGACGATGGCGATGCCTCCTCCAGTTTTTTTAGTCGTGCGGTCTTTACGAATGATCTTGTAAGTGTTCGGTATGGCTATGGCGATGTCGGGGGCAGAAGATGCGTTCATCCAAGTTTCAGTGAGGAAGGCGATGTCAGGTGACACAGTGTCGATTAGATCCCAGAGTTCGGTTGCGTGTCTGTGGACCGAGCGGGTGTTCAGTAGGATGCATTTCAAGTCGTTGGGTTCGGAGCCGAGTGTGGAGGAAGTGTGTTTGGTGAGGGTCCTGACGCAGTTGAACTTACAGGAGAGGCAGGAGAATGGGCCGTGGGTACGTCCTGGGGTAGCTATGCAGCATAGTGGGGTGCGTCCTGTGTTGAAGGTGAGGAGAGTAGCGGCATCATAAGTTACTCTGGGGGGTTGGGAGCGGCATTGGGCAGGGGGTCTGGCGCTAGTCGCGGTCCAGGCGCGGACGGGCGCAGACGGGCTTACCTTTGGCGCACCTTCGGCGCGACTGGGGCGCGGTCGCTGCGCGTGAACGCTGCGCGTTGGGATCTTGGTCATATATGGATAGTGGAGGGGGAGGGGCGAGGGCGGAGCAGCTGGGAGGCGGGAGGCGGGGTGGATATCCGGGGAGGGAAGTCTAAATAACAACAACAACAGACTAAACAAGATGGCAGTCGGCCAAATCCAATGCAGAGATGGGGGCACAAAGTATTAATGACACGCTCAAACTGACAAACAAATTCGGGCACAGACAATCAAATCAAATTATTGAGAGGCAAGGCAATGCAGACAGAGCTCAGCGTTTCAGCACGGTAAGGAGGCTAGCGCTGTGTAATAATGCTAATTGGTGCAAGTGGGACAAGCGCTATGCTGTGAAACTAACTGCGCAACTACTGAGGTATTGGAGCGCTATGGGAATGATTATTTAAGATGAAATCGGGCGCTCACGACAAATTAAGGCAGGGAATAATAATTAAATAATATCGGCCGCTATGCAGGTCAAAAGCTGAGATCGGGCGCTGTGGGAGTGAATAAAAGCGATCGGGTGCAGCTCAGAGCAGGTTACAATACCGCACTTAGGTCGGGGAGGCAGCTTGAGGTGGAGCGACCGTGTCTGACGAGTCAGGACGGTCACAGAGGTCTCGTGGAGAGACCGACCCTGGTGAACTGTGGGAGGGCGGAGCAGCTGGGAGGCGGGAGGCGGGGTGGATATCCGGGGAGGGAAGTCTAAATAACAACAACAACAGACTAAACAAGATGGCAGTCGGCCAAATCCAATGCAGAGATGGGGGCACAAAGTATTAATGACACGCTCAAACTGACAAACAAATTCGGGCACAGACAATCAAATCAAATTATTGAGAGGCAAGGCAATGCAGACAGAGCTCAGCGTTTCAGCACGGTAAGGAGGCTAGCGCTGTGTAATAATGCTAATTGGTGCAAGTGGGACAAGCGCTATGCTGTGAAACTAACTGCGCAACTACTGAGGTATTGGAGCGCTATGGGAATGATTATTTAAGATGAAATCGGGCGCTCACGACAAATTAAGGCAGGGAATAATAATTAAATAATATCGGCCGCTATGCAGGTCAAAAGCTGAGATCGGGCGCTGTGGGAGTGAATAAAAGCAATCGGGTGCAGCTCAGAGCAGGTTACAATACCGCACTTAGGTCGGGGAGGCAGCTTGAGGTGGAGCGACCGCGTCTGACGAGTTGCTGTGATGCATTGTGCTATAAATTTGTAAACGTCCCCAAAAATTGACGTAAAACAGGCAAATAGTGTTGATAAACTAAATTGTATAATAGTGCCTAGATGCCATTCGTGTATAGCACTGGTGTGGAATCAAAAGGAGCGGTATATTTACTGAAATCACATAAATATAGCATTATTAAAGATGGCTATGCTGTCATACACATATAGAGTAGTTTTACAACACAACCCTAGCCAAAACGCAGTGGAACTATGTACAAAATGTCAGTTTAAAACTGCACTAGCTGTGGCAGGCCTGAGATGTGTTTTAAAAGGCATCTCTAGTAGGTGGCACATTGAGTGTTGCAGACCCAATAGTAGCATTTAGTTTACAGGCCGTGGGTACATCTAATGCCATTTACTATGCACTCACAAGTAAAGTAATGGTGCCAATTAGGTGCAGGCTAATTTCACCATGTTTGGAGGTGAGAGCACAAGCACCTCGCCACAGCTTAGCAGGAAACAAGTGCACAGTCATAATTCCAAAAAAACTGGCTCAGCAGCATAAGAGAATAATCCAGAAGAGACCCTGGAACAAAACGCCAGGTCCAACAATAGTGGTAACAGACATATACAGGAGTAATGCAGCCATAGTGGAAGCTTTTTAGAGCCAATCCAGGAGTAACAAAGGAGGAATCCACAGTCATGCATTAGTTACTGTTATCAAGGCAGATGTTCTATAAAAATATCTTAGTGGTGACAGATCAGTGCCTGTTTGATATGATTTTAGAGTTCACCTAGGATTGATAGGGAATATCCATAAAGAGTATTTGTGCTCCTGAGAATACAGTGTTGGCATTATGGTACTGAAGTAGAAGGAAAAGGATTAGTATCTTTATTGATTGAAGGGGTGGGAAAGGGGTAATGAAGGATCATGCTGGAAGAAAGGTCAGGGAATCTGGACAAAGGCCCGTTCCAGGCCTCAAAAAGATCTAAAACAGAGGAGGCCACGGGAAGAAACATTAATCTTCCCAGCATTTAGCTTAGTGCACAGGTTGGATGCCATGAGAGGATGGGTTAGGAAGTTCTAGACCTCTATAAACACACTAAGGGACCTTGGGTCAGGTGAGCATCTCAGTAGCAAATCAGGAATACAGCAGCATGAGAGACAAGCCAAGTTATAGGGGAAATTGTCAGGTGGGATTGAAAATGTAGATTGGATCTTTCCTTTCATAAAGTCAGCAGAGGTTTTTGTCACAATGAGTAGGAGTGTATTGTAACCAAGAAAACTCTAAACTATGAAAAAGAAATGCTGCCTAGATCCATCCTTATCACCAGCTGCGGAACCCTGACTGTTTTATCCAAATATCACATCATGAGCACCATCATCTACAAATCAGCCAGATCAATGAGCTACTGAGTTATACCCACTAAACCAAATTCACTGACAAAAGCTATGAAGAAGTTCCTGAAAAGGTAAAATGCACAGCGCTGGGAATGCAAACAGAACTAGACCAACATTATCAATTAAAAAAAAAATCCCAAACCTCTGCTACTTACTGCATTTAGCTCACAGTTCACCCAGGAATTTGTACCATTACAATCCCCAATATGCTGGACAAAAAGTGTGCAAAACTGGCCACCACATCTTTTGTGGGCGAAAAACGTACAAAGTTTAAAGTGAGATCTACCCCAAAATGCCCAAAAGTCTTGTTCTTCCAGGAGGGAAAAGAGGTAGCAGCGAAGTGGTTAAAATTCTGTTATTCAGTCCCTAAAAGTCTCACACATTCACTGTTTACTTTTAATACTTATCTTTTGTCTATTACAAATTTTGGGCAATCCTGGGACAAAATTAAGGCAACACTGCTGACCACATGACAACAATTATTCTTGGAAGAAAAACAGCCCTAAACAACTGATCAGTCTCAGATAAATGTCTGTCAGGCAAGACAAGCCTATGTATAGATACTGACAACTACTGGAATGAAAGTGAAAGTGAGTGGTGACTCAGCAATCCTCTACTTCACTTACAAATCTATGTTCGTAATGATGTACAAACAACTCAAGGGAGTTTAGGTGATCTTCTTCTCACAATCGCACAATGTTCAGCGAAGCACCGAGGCCACGATTCAAATGTGACTGACTGACTGACTGAAACGTTTTTAAAGCGCTCGAATGCCGCGGCGTCTTGATGCTATGGTGCAGAAGAACAGGGGAGAGGTGATTAGGCCAGGGAGAAAATCCATGTTTTTAATGCCTGCCTGAAGCTCATTTTGGATTTTTGTGAGCGAAGCGTTGGGGGGCAATGAGTTCCATAGTTTGGAGGATTGATGGGAAAAGGATTTTCCGCGCTTTTCTGATTCTGGGCTGGCAGACAAGAGGGAGCAGCTTTAACCACTAAACCACTTGTCCTCCCTAACAGATGTGCACGTTAATGGGACTTTGTAGCATCATACTGTAAAGCAACAGTCAATAGACTTTGGGGCTCTTTATTAAGACATATCATTGAAGAGACTCTAATGACAGTGTATGTGGATGCATCTCCAAAGCTCATGGGCTTGCTGAGCCTTTTAAAGAGAAGGGGGGTTGGGAACACACTGCCTGGCATTCCAGCACAGTTCGCCCCTTTCAATTGCGGTGAATGCAGTACACAATGTGCTCTCATTTCAATATTAACTGCAGTTTTTGACCAACATTGGTGCAGATAGTGCTGTACATATTTAGACATATGTGTTTCTGGATTTCATTATTTTTGTCAGTCAAAGCTTTTATTTTCGGTTAAAAACCATAAAAAGACATTTACAAATTCATAATCTCATTTTTTTTTTAAATACAAGTTAAAAACTATTTAAAAACTTCTCAATAAAAACTGTATCATAATATATACAAGGGGACAATGAAGGCAATATGGGGCTAAACACCCGTCTCATGATAACAAACATAGCATAATAGCTAGGGCCCCACACAGTTTTCCAGAAGGGGAATACCTCTAACATGGTCAAGAGGAGAACCCTTAGCTATTGGGGGGTGCTTTTGGGCTTCCTTTTAGAATTGCACACCTGATATACCACATAGATAAAAGGAACCTTGATGTTGCGAACACAGCCAGGGCCGTGGTGTCCGTTCTAAGCATTCTCAGCACTACCCTATAGTCTATGAGACCCCTGGACCTACAGTACTGTTGAAATCTAGGCTGTGACATAAACATTATCGGCGCCATCTTGTCTCTTTCCAGACTCGTACGGGCGCGTAAACAGCAGACATTTTTTTGAATGCCATGGCCTCTCTGCCCACTGCTGATAGCCAGCGCGTCTCTCTCTCCCCCTCACTCTCCGGCCTCGCAAGCACCCCCCCCCGCGCTCTGACAGCCCCCGATCCCTCCTGCTTGAGCCCCAAAACACACCACCAGCGCAACCCTGCCTCCGAGCCACATCCCGTGCTGAACCCCTACACCCTTTCATCTCATTCATAAAACAGGCCCTTTTGATAACCTCTTCCTCCTTGCCCTATTGTTCGGCTTGATCCCAGGCCATCACTTCGCCCAACAGATGCAGTTTATTGTCCCTACAGTAGGACCTCGCCTCACATCAAAGGAGCGGGGATTAATCAATACCCTCACACCCCTAGATCCGACCGACCGCCTACATTCCCGTTCCCAGCGGAATGTCCAGCTGCGCGATTGCCATCACATGCTGAGAACGGGGTGGGAACTCTACTGTAGATGTGTGGGGGAACGGGCCTGGACCGGGGATTCCGAGGATGTCTTCCTGTACTTCAAAGAAATGTTACGGATGTAATGTATGCAATAAAGCCATAAAACTGTGTATAAGAGGCCAGGCGTCAGAGATGTTGCTAGAGCACCTCGAAACGATACCTCGTTGTCTGATCTGATGTGTTCTGCTCCGTCGGAAATAAACTCCTGTTTCCTGCCTTCCAGTCTCCAGCGCCTGCCTCTTTATTTGGTAATCGTAGTTGGGTGAGAAGCGGCTAACGCCGGGCAAACCTTGAAAGAGGGGAATCGACCTAAATCTGCCTCAACCCTTTTTTCATCAATTGGCGTCCCAAACGTGGGGCCCATCAGCAACACGTGGATCCAGTGGGAGAGGTCCTGATGACGGAGTGAACGACTGCAACGATCGGGAAGTGCACCTCCCCGATAGACCCTCGTCAGGCAGCCGATCATCCGAACTTCACTGGTTCCGAGCAGACCTCTCTCGAGTGATCTACGGTCCTGACTGGGAACCATCAGGAGTGCCACGACAGAAGATAGAGGACGATCAGGCGCTGGAATCGGAAGACAGGAAACTGTCCATGCGGTCCGGGTAAGGTCGTGTAACACGACAAACTGTGAAATATTTGATTGATTGATTGGAAAATACTAGTATAACTCTCCGAATTGTTGGTTCTCTTGGAGATTCTCTGTCTGCAAACGGAGAGGAATAGAAGGTATTCCCTCTTCCTTTGCAGGTAGTGAAGGGTAGGTAACGCAGGCTTTTGCCCCCGTTGTAATCCGTCGTGCCTATCTTCCTCCCCCACTGATTGATTGTTTGCCCGAACATTGTTTGTTCGAGGATTGCTTTCTCGAGAATTCTCTATCTACAAACGGGGAAGGATAAACGTATTCTGTCCTCCTTTGCAGATAGTGAAGGATAGGTAACGCAGGCTTTTGCCCCCGTTGTAACCCGTCGTGCCTATTTCTTTCTCGCACACTGATTGTTTGATTGAACGGACATTGGTTGTTCGATATTGGTTCTCTGGAGGTATTCTCTGCTCACAAATAACGTGGAATAGAAATATTCTGTCTAGTCTTTGTAAGCAGTGAAAGGATAGGTAGTGCAGACTTTTGTCCCCGTTGTAACCCGTCATGCCTATCTTCTCCCCATTGGTCAGTAGTTGGTTCAGCCCGGACCGCTTATTAGAGGTGGATCATCCAGCTCCTCTGGAAGGCACCCCTAATAAGGATATGTTTTTAAAATATGGACTAGTCGCCGTAGCTTATAGTAAGTTATGGCATAAATATACTAAAAAGGATCAGGAAAGTCAGTGGCCACTGATAGGATCCTTCGATGACACAAAAATAAGCGCGCTGGAAACAGCCCTTTGTAACAATAAAACCACGCCCACTATGCTTGATAGTTTCGGCATGTGGCGCAAAGAAGCAGAGCAACGAAAGAAAAGAGAAGAAGCGAGACTAGGAAAAGAGTTACGAAAGGCAGCCCACCTGGCCGCTAAGAAACTAGAAGAAGAGATAAAAAAAAGGGAGGAAGCCAGACAAAAACAGGAATCCGAATCGACAGGCCAGTGTCCTGTTAGGACCCCCTCTACGCTCTACCCTGAGCTGACCTCCAAACAATGGGTGAACGACGAGCTGCTGCTAGGTCCGCCGATCATCTATATGCCCCCCCCATATGCCCCTTCCCAACCCCTAGTACAGCGCTTGCCAGCTCCGAGCGCAAATGAGAATAACCTTGAATCTAGTGCCTCAGCCCTTGCGGCCTCCACACCGACCACATTAGTAACGACATCTGATGAACCCGAGACTAGCAAGCAGCCACCGGGTAGATTGAATAGATTGAGCAAAGATGAACGAGAGGGAATTGACAAGATAGCAAAGGCACTGGTAGAGCGGAAGGAGAGCGAAGAATACACGATGGATATGCACAATTCGCATGCCGGTAGCCACAGACGGCATTTCATTTTACGGTTCAGTTACCACACCCTGAACGCATATGAGGATAGGTATCAGAATCGGGGTCCTGCTAAATTGACAGCGTTATATAGAAAAGTCGATATTGGGGACGAGGCCGAGCGTGACGCGGCGGACCTCTTCATGCAAACGCTTGAAGTTTTCCGCCACCTCACGGAACAAAAACCGGAAGTTAAGATTACAGTTCCGGAAACGACTGGGTCCTCATCAGAAGTAGGCAACACCATGATGCCTATCAGAGAAGCCGCCCCCTACTGGGTTCCCCCACGAGGTCAGGGAACAAACGACGATATCAACCACGCAGATGCAAAGGGGAGGGTTGTGTACAACTGGGTTTATCAACCTTGGGATCGGCAAGATATTCTAACTTTTAGGCAAACCCTGCCCGATTTAAGAAAGAACCCGACAGCATTTTATACAGAACTAGGTACAGCCTTGGGCTCAACCATAATGACCCTAGCGGACATTGACTTGTTTTTCGGGTTATGTCTGCCCGGCTGATGTGTGGAAACAAATCCGAAAAGCCGACCACACAGATCTGTTCGGACATACCTGGAATCAACTCAGTGAACTAGATAGGCAACGGGAGCCCGGAAAGAAACCTGTAAAAGACATACTGGAACTCCCGGACAAAATAGTTCAGAAGCTAAAGACGTTGATCCCAGAGAAGAAGGTAGACTGGTCGGTAGTCACGGCTTGCCGTCAGAAACCCCAGGAAGACGTATCAGAATACTTCTCCCGATTTGAGACGGTGTTCTCCGACTACAGTGGCCAAGACATGACCACCGCAACCGGACAACACCTATTCGTGCAAAACTACGTAAAGGGTCTATCGCAAGAGGTCTCCCAAAAGTTACAGACGATCGAGAGTAGTTGGGGGGCCTCCAAACCTGCAGCTATCCTTCAGATGGCTCAGTATTACGAACACCAAAAGAACGAGAACGAGAGGGCGACTGAGAAAAAGAAAAAGGACTTGAAGGAACGAGTGATGATTGCCCAATTGCAAGGAGTGACGACAGGAAAGGAACGGTATAGGGGAAACTACCAGTCGAATGCCCCTAGAAACTCACCCCCTAGAGACCGCACACCCGGCGCTCCACGAACAGACCTCGATGAGAACCAGTGTGCGTTTTGCAAAGGATTTGGCCATTGGAAGTCTCAATGTCCGGTCCTCCTGGAAATGATTAAAAATAAAGAGACGAGGGACATGACGAATGGCCCCAAGACTAGAGGGCAGGGACGAGGGCACACCCACGACACCAACAATGACAGACCTGGCAGACCGAACACATTTGACCGCCCCCGACAGAATCAGTGCCAACAGTCTGACTGCGACAACGCTCACGACTTTGCATAGGACTGCCAAGGGCAAGGAAGGGATCCAGTCGAGCTCTATATTGACCAGCAAGGTCCTTACGTCACCGCTAAGGTCCTAGGCACGAAGTCTCCATTTCTGGTAGACACTGGCGCGACACGTAGTGCGTTATCTAAACGACTGATTCCAAGGGCACCCTTGTCTGGCTCACTCATAACATCAATAGGCTTTGATGGAACGCCCTCCACTAACCCTTTATCCGCACCGGTTTCCTTCGACTTGGACAGTAATCCCACTGACACGACGTTTCTGCTTTCCTCCAACACCCCCGATGCCATTATGGGACTTGACTTGCTAAAGCATTTCCGAGCTACTATCAGGTGTTCACAAGACGGGGTTCGAGTCATTCTGTACGATAACCCCACTCTGCTCAGACCTCATCCCGCACGACACATGCTCTCCATCTCTGACACTGACGCATCCTTACTTGACTCTCTGCCTCTGTATCTTTGGGCTAAAACTGACGCTGATGTAGGACGAATGATGATCGACCCCGTGCGCATAACTGTCCGCCAAGATGTGATACTCCCAAAACTCCCGCAATATCGGTTATCGCCCGAAGGCGAGAAGGCATTGGTAATGATTATCCAGTCCCTGGTAGAGGCAGGAGTGGTAGAGGAAGTAGTCAGCAATATTTGCAACAGCCCTATCCTACCCATTGTGAAGAAGCAGGGCGAGGGAGATGAGAAAGCGTATCGCTTCATCATCGACCTTCGAGAGGTCAACAAGGTAGTTGTACCCCAGTACCCCGTAGTCTCAGATATCGCCACCATTCTGACCCTGATTCCTTCCACAGCCACCACCTTCACTGTAATAGACCTCAAAAACGCTTTCTTCTCCATCCCCATCCACCCGGACAGCCGCTACCTTTTCGGCTTCACGTTAAAATCCCGCTCATATAGATTTTGTAGAGCTCCCCAAGGTTACACAGAAAGTCCCAGCATCTATAGTCAGGCCCTCAAGAGACAGCTGGACGCCGTTCAGCTACCGAAGGGAGTAGTGTTGATACAGTGCGTCGATGACATCCTTTTGGCGGCTGACACCACTCCACTTGCGGTCACGGCCACCATCCAACTCCTGCACTTCCTCGCGGAAAATGGCCACAAGGTCTCCAAAAAGAAGTTGCAATTCTGCCAACCCCAGGTCACCTACCTACGCCACCTCTTGTCCAAAGAAGGGAGAAAGCTTACACCCGATCGAATTCAGGCCATTCTAGAAACCCCCGTCCCAAAGACCCAGAAACAAGTCCGCTCCCTGGTAGGCCTCACCTCCTTCTGCCGGCAGTGGTTGCCAAATTTCAGCCTCATTGTAAAGCCACTACTTTCCCTACTAGCCAAAGATGTCCCCTTCCCACTCCCTTGGACCCCCGAATGCCAATCGTCCTTCAAGGAACTTCGAGACGCCCTTTGTTCAGCACCGGTCCTAGGAACCCCCGATTACACAAATCCCTTCTCTCTCTACACCCACGAAAGGGAGGGGTGCGCTTTGTCTGTCCTGACTCAAACCATTGGCCCCAAGCAACGACCATGTGCCTATTTCTCTGCCACCCTTCACCCTGTAGCGAGAGCCTTGCCTGCCTGCCTTCGAGCCGTAGCTGCCGCTGCTGTCTCTATCCGACAAAGTGAGGGGATCGTACTCTCGAATTCCCTCACGGTATTAGTGCCCCATGCTGTTGACAACCTCTTGAACCAGACTAAAACGCAACACCTGACTAGCGCCAGACTGACCGGATATGAACTGACTCTGCTTGCACCTCACATCACGCTGAAAAGATGCACCACACTGAACCCAGCCACCTTGCTGCCCCTGCCCGAAAACGACCCAAACGTCCCCCCTATACATGACTGTGTGACTCTCACAGACGAACAGACTAGGAGTAGGGTTGACCTCCGAGACACCGCCTTCACAGACCCTGACGGAGAGCTATGGGTAGACGGCTCTTGCATAAAACTCCCCGACGGCACCACCTCGGCTGCCTATGCAGTTACCACAGCCCGAGCTATAGTTGAAACCGCCCGCATCACACAACGATCCGCACAGGCGGCAGAACTGATTGCCCTCACACGAGCATGTATTATAGCGACAGGGACTACTGCAAACATTTACACAGACAGCCAGTACGCCTTCGGAGTGGTTCACCATTTTGGACTCTTATGGAGGGAAAGGGGATTCTTGACGTCCCACGGCACGCCCATCCTCCACGGAGATTTAGTCGCCGCCCTGATTGAAGCAGTTCTCCTTCCCAAACGATTAGCGGTAATCAAATGTCAGGCACACAAGAAGGTGACAGACTTAGTCGGTCAGGGAAACGCGCTGGCCGACATCACTGCCCGAACCACAGCTGAGAATAGGACGACGACCCGCATGTATATGACCAGGTCACAGGCAGAAAAATGGACTGACGCTAGGGAAACGATTAGGGACATCCAGATGGCCAGCTCACCCCACGAATTGACTGAATGGGCACGGGTGGGATTGAAAGACGAAGAAGGCTGCTGGCGGACGAAGGACACAAACAAATGGTTGCTACCCAATTCATACCTGATCCCCATACTGACTATGGCTCACTCCCCTGTGCACATAGGATCAGCCCCCATGATCGAACTTATCTCCAAGGTCTGGCACAACAACAAAATCCCCGACTCAGCCAGACGCCTGGTCCAGCAATGCCTTATCTGCCTGCAACATAACCCCGGGAAAGGAACTGTAGTACCCCGGGGAGGGTTTGGGGTCCCCTACCACCCTTTTGAGGTCCTCCAGATGGACTACATCCAACTAGAAAGATGCCAAATCCTGAAGTATGTATTAGTCATTGTATGTGCTTTCAGCAAATGGGTAGAAGCCTATCCAACCCGTGATAACACTGCCATGACCACTGCCAAGGTACTGCTGAAAGAGTTTTTCCCTCACTACGGTCTTTGTCGGATTCTATGGAGCGACAACGGCCCCCACTTCATAGCTGAAGTTATCCAACTAATCTTGAAAGGGTTGGGTGTAAAACAGAGGTTTCATGCAGTTTTTCACCCCCAATCTGCTGGCTTAGTTGAGCGACACAACGCCACACTGAAATTAAAACTGTCAAAGATAATGGCCACCACAGGACTTAAATGGCCAGATGCCCTCCCACTGGCATTGCTATCGATGCGCTCCACTCCCACTAAGCACCATTTGACCCACTACGAGGTTGTATTTGGGCGACCGATGAACCTCTGGACTGCCCCTAAACCGACCTCCATTCACGACGTCCCGGACATCCTACTGTCTGATTACTTGTGCAAATTGACTAAAACGTTGTCTGTCATTCATCAGCAGGTGCAGCAGGCCATCCCCGATGCTTCCAGGGGTCCGGGTCACGATATCCAACCGGGAGATTATGTGCTGATCCGGAATTTCCAACGGACAAAGAGTCTGGAACCCCGGTGGACGGGCCCCTGGCAAGTACTGATTACCACCCGAACGGCTCTTCGAGTGGAGGGGAAGCGACACTGGCTGCACGCGCACCACTGCAAGAAGGTCTCCTCGACCCTGACCACGACAGAAAACGTCAGCACCCAAGAAGAACTGCAGAAACAAAGACCGGCCATCATTGAACTGTTATCCTGATACCGAGGCACTCGAACTTGCAAAATTCTCTGATCCCACTGTGCCATCCAGGGAAGGGTATTTTCTGCGTCGAAAGGAGGGAGTTTCGGCCAAGTAGACCACAGACTAAGTTGAATCTCAGAACGGTAGCCTAAACACAACCAAGGGTTACCCGAAGAGAGGCTAAACGAAGTCAGCGGTTCTGCCCACTACCGAGCACCTTGAAGATGATGGAAGCGCCAGATAAGAAGATGATGGAAGCGCCAGATAAGAAGACGACGGAAGCAACAGGAAATACCCGTTATCGAAACCCTAAGACTGACAGTATACACAAATCGAAGACAATTGCTCTTTTCATTGTCCTCCTCTTTTGCCTCCTCCTCATGACTTCCTTCTGGATCGTGGAAGAGAGCACACCCGCTCATCAGATATTGCTGACCACTGCACAGCCAACCACTATGAAAGAGCATCATCTGATCTCCCTTTCGCCTCAGCTCCGAGAAAGGCATAAGGAGTTTTGGAACAATTCCTTCGTGCAACTGCTGCACCAACACAACCTTGCCGCCAACGCCACCAACTGCTGGATCTGCGGGTTACTCCCGCATGCCACCGGACACTCCATTCCTTTCATCCCTTCCCATTTCTCAGTTCACGGCTCCTGCCTTGCCTGGTTGATTCTCTTGCAAGAGAGCTACAAGGACAACGCCACTTCAGGTCAAACAGTGTCACACTGGCTGAACAAAACCGGAAGAACATCTGCTCCCTTTTGTCCTTTGACCACTGGTCCCTCCTTCCAGATGGACATCCCTGCCAAGGAACGAGTTGAAATGCAGGTGGTCCATAATCCAGTCAGACCCACCTTCTCCTACCTACGGAAACGAACTGCTGCCACTCTGACTGTGGCTCTGTCTGTTATTAATGTCACAGGCCTCGTGTGCCTCGAAGGCCTGGGAACACAGCTGGTGGGTCACAGTTCCTGCCACATCACCAGAACGTTGGACTCAATTGATCCCCCCTCCTTTGTTGCCTCCCCGAATATGTACTTTGTTTGTGGCACCAAAGCTTACACTTGGCTCCCAAAAAGTTGGGGTGGTACTTTCTACATCACCTTCGTTCTCCCCCCCACGTACGTGGCCCCAGCAAACCATCACCGGCAGAAGCGCGCCAAAGACATTGAACAAGCCGACTCCACCGGAGCACAGTTCCTGGATGCAATGAAGGGACTTGTTCCTCTGTGGGGCCCAATGGCAAACAGCCGCGCCATCCGACACTTGACCCAGGCAGTAGAAACGACCATGAACATCACGGCTGGCATCCTCACTAACAATACGGCCGAGCTTCAGGCAGTCCGCCTGGTGGCTCTTCAGAACCGCCTTGTTCTAGATGTGGTTCTAGCTGACTGTGGAGGAGCATGCCGCATCATGGGATCCAGCTGTTGCACCTACGTGCCAGATAACTCACCTTCAGTCTACAAAGCAATCAAACACCTCCACAGACTTTCCTCAGAGGTTCACCAGGAACAAGAAGGATGGTCGCTTGGGAGCTGGTTTTGGGGCACTTTAAAGGACTGGGGATGGAGGTTATTCACATTTATATTGATACCGGTCGTGATACTGTGTGGGTGTTGCCTAGGTATTCAATGTTTGCCACCTCTGTGTTCGATCATTGCTAACTGCATGTGCCCAAAGACTTCGGACTTCAAAACTGAACACATGAAAGCATTGTATGACCTCGAAATTAGAAATATAATGGGGATTGACGTAAATTAACAAGCTGGCTAGATATGTTGAAAAGGGAGGACTGTTGAAATCTAGGCTGTGACATAAACATTATCGGCGCCATCTTGTCTCTTTCCAGACTCGTACGGGCGCGTAAACAGCAGCCATTTTTTTGAATGCCATGGCCTCTCTGCCCACTGCTGTAAGCCAGCGCGTCTCTCTCTCCCCCTCACTCTCCGGCCTCGCAAGCACCCCCCCCACGCTCTGAACAGCCCCCGATCCCTCCTGCTTGAGCCCCAAAATACACCATCAGCGCAACCCTGCCTCCGAGCCACATCCCGTGCTGAACCCCCACACCCTCTCATCTCATTCATAAAACAGGCCCTTTTGATAACCTCTTCCTCCTTGCCCTATTGTTCGGCTTGATCCCAGGCCATCACTTCGCCCAACAGATGCAGTTTATTGTCCCTACAGTAGGACCTCGCCTCACATCAAAGGAGCGGGGATTAATCAATGCCCTCACACCCCTAGATCCGACCGACCGCCTACATTCCCGTTCCCAGCGGAATGTCCAGCTGCGCGTGTGCCATCACATGCTGAGAACGGGGTGGGAACTCTACTGTAGATGTGTGGGGGAAGGGGCCTGGACCGGGGATTCCGAGGATGTCTTCCTGTACTTCAAAGAAATGTTACTGATGTAATGTATGCAATAAAGCCATAAAACTGTGTATAAGAGGCCAGGCCTCAGAGATGTTGCTAGAGCACCTCGAAACGATACCTCGTTGTCTGATCTGATGTGTTCTGCTCCGTCGGAAATAAACTCCTGTTCCTGCCTTCCAGTCTCCAGCGCCTGCCTCTTTATTTGGTAATCATAGTTGGGTGAGAAGCGGCTAACGCCGGGGAAACCTTGAAAGAGGGGAATCGACCTAAATCTGCCTGAACCCTTTTTCATCAATCCAAACGTGCTGATCTGTCTCCCTTGCAACCCCGCACCCCGGGCAAGTGCTCACTAATTGTGTGCTCCCTGTCCACTTATGAGTGAAGGCCCTAAGCGGCAGTGAGCCATGCCTAAATTGGATATATAATTTCTTAGCCAATGGAGGTTGGATATCGTCCAGGAATTTCTCAAATCCTGGGAGTGCCTTGAAATCAAGAAAGTGCTCAGTCAGCCTACCCATGGAAGGATTTGTGAGTAAACTAGCGAGGCGATGTTTGTTTAAAGCCAAACTCAAGGATTTTTTTGAGATCTGGGGGCAGGCCACCTCAGGGGATGACCACTGACCCCCCAATCCGAGTGCTAGAGTGAGATGTTTAATATGACTCAACCATGGGATCTTTCCCGCACCACTTACAGACAGGAGATAGCGCAGGTCCTCTCTGAAACTCTCTAGTTCTGGAGTGTAAATTTAAACTTTATTGTTCAGTTAATTAAAACCATAACAATTTAGTAGGTAAAACACATCCATTATATAAAAATAAAAAAACAATATATATTTTTTTAAATTATGTTAAAATTAGCAGTAAAACGTCTATTATAAGTCAAAAAGTAAAACTCAGAGATTTCCGATCAATATTTACATCATTATGCAATAGTTCAAATCATTAGCATTAGATATCTTCATGTTGTTTAATGCATTTCTCAAATGCCTGCAAGAACTTCACCAGCTTACAATGTAACCGTGGAGCAGTTGTGTCTAGGCACCCAATAATAGCAGATCTACATGTTCGCAACCTCTTAATCCGAAAACTATTCTTTAAATAATATGTCCGTTCCTTAGACAGCATCTTACAATGGCAAATTATGTGAATAAGATCTTCTTTGGAGCTACAACACAAACAACATGAGACAGCTACCTGCTGTTTCCAGGCTGGTTCGTCAGCTAATGTTGGAAAGTTACCAAATCTCAATGACATCAGCTTTTTTTTAATAAAAATGGAGTAAGTTGTTTCCAAGTACAGAGCCGGTGTCAGTGTCTTATAGCCATTTATTACAGTCCAAGAGTGCGAACGATGAGAAAAAATGTCTTTATCCAAAACAAGTGAATGAAGTTTAGCTGCTTTGTTTAAAATCTGTTTTAATAAAGCAAATGACAAATTTGTATCCCATAGAGTTTTTGAGCTTGTGGCCTCCAAAGCATACGTAAGGAATTGATTGGCTTTGGATTTTTTTGGGGATTGAAGTTCTTGCCATAAATAGGTATTGAGATTGCTATTAACTGCTTTTTGCTTTATCTGATACCACATCTTAATGTATGAGTATAGTCTGCCCAGGGCTTAATTTTTTAATCCAAATTCGAGTCGCATTTGCGCTGGTGATGTCATGCTGGGTAATCATAAAACCTTTTTATAAATTTTGGTTGTTAAACTATTCAATAGGTCCGCATCTGATCCATGCATTGCCACACTTGCATAGGTCAGGGCTGGGAGAACTTTGTTGGCCATCACAGTTAATAGGGGTTTGTGTGATGGACCTTCCAGTTTTTTTGTCAACGTACTTAAACCAAATATCAAGGCTCCCGCTCTTTGAGTCAGATATTTCTTCTGTTCTTTTAAATTAAGCTTATCGTCAAGGTAGAAGCCCAAGTATTTGTATGCTGAAACTTTCTCTAATGGTTTTCCTTTTAACAAAATAGCATGATGTAATCCGCGGCGATTGGTTATCAGCATAGTTTTTGTTTTTGCGATGTTTAAGGCCAGTTTATTTGCCAGCAGGTAAACCGAAAGTTCGTTTACTAATCTGGTTAGACCCACCTTCGTTAAATTCATAAGCACTATGTCATCGGCATAGGCCAGATGGTTGAGCTGTAAATCACCTAGTTTCGGCGGATGAGCATTGCAACTATTCAATAGCCCTGATAGATCCGAGATGAAGAGATTAAATAAGTGAGGCGCGAGAACACATCCCTGTTTAAGACCAATCGTTGTAGGAACTTTTCTCGATAGCCAGGTGCCATCACCTATTTTCACTTGCGACCATGTATCCGAATAAAATAGGAGAAAACCCTTTAAAATACTTTCCTGAATGGCCGATGCTCTCAGTTTCGTCCACAATAAATTACGATCAACACTGTCAAACGCCGCCTGAAGATCGACGTAGCACATGTTTAGATCCTGCTTTTTACTCATACACTTCTCCGCAATCATGGTGATGGATAGGATGTTGGCAATAGTTCCAATCCCCTTCCTGAACCCCGTTTGGTTAATGGGGATCAGCTCTTTTTCATTCGACCAGGTAACCAGATCGTTTAGAAGTAGTGTTGCAAAATATTTTGCCTCAACATCCTGCAACGCTATTAGACGATAGTTGTTCGGTGAAGCAGTATAACAGGAGACGATTCAAAACAATATCCTGTATGGGGACTAATCGAAGATCGAACCTTAGAGGAGTTAGGGGGGTGCTCCTAGGGAGTCGCAAGATCCGTCTGATGAAACTGTTCTCCGTGAGGGAAAGTGAGGGAGTACTAACATGCCCCCAGAGGTCCGCCCCGTAAATCGCACCCCCACGCGCCTGCACTTTATATATTTCAACTGGCGGACCCACTAGTTTCTGGGGTGTTTTATTGAAGACTTTTAGGATGCCACCCGAGGATTGTGACAGTTTCAGGTTCGCCCTGGCAACGTGTGAGGACCAGTCCATATTATCATTGAGGGTGACCCCCAAATAATCAAGTGTGGACACTCGGTCCAAGGGCAAACCATCCATGTGGGGGACAATTTTCTTTTTTTTTTAAAGATTATACACCATGTACTTGGTTTTGGAGACGTTAATCTCCAAATCCCTCATTCTACAGAAGCCACAAAAAGCCTCCAGTGTTCACTGGATACTTCCGAATGATTTTGATAGTAGGAGGGTATCATCAGCGAACATTAGGGCCGGTATTTTCCGCCCTGCCAGGCTGGGGGAATCTAAGTCTCTAGCCCCCGCTAGATGTGCGATCAACCCGTTAAGATATAGGGACAAGAGCGTAGGGGCTAGGACGCACCCCTGTCTCATGCCTTTATCAACAGGGAACGGGGCCAACAGCTCCCCTCCTTTTCCAAACCTGACCCTGGCATAGTTACCCTCATGCATTCGTCTTAAAAGGTCACACACATAAGTCGGGGCACCCAGCTCCAGGAGCAGGGCCCAAAGCTTGTCCCTATTGACTAGGTCGAATGCGGACCTAAGGTCCACAAAGATCAGGAATAAACTACCTGCCCCTAGGACAACAGTCCTCCAGTATATAAGCTGGAGCCTGAACAGTTGGTCGATCGTAGATACTCCCGCCCGAAATCCTGCCTGCAGGGAGGTTAGGATGTGATGGTCATCCATCCAGTTCTGCAACCTGGACAGTAAGACCCGAGCGAAGAGCTTCTTTAATACGTCGATCAAACTGATCGGCCGGTAGTTTGCGGGATCGAGAGGGGAAGCCTTTTTGTAAATGGGGATGATTTTGGCACCCAGCCATGTACTAGGGATATCCAGACCCTGCATGATGGCATTAAACAGGATGCACAAATAGGGCGCCCAGACCCTTTGTTCGGACCGATAAAGGTCGCCAGGGATTCTATCCAGGCCTGGAGCTTTCCAGGCAGCCAAGCTTTTAAGCGCCGCATTGACTTCCAGCAATGTGCAGGGATAATTGGCTTGGGTCGTGCTCCTCAAGGACACAGTAGCCAATGGTCTTGTTAGTTCCTTTGCAACAGCTGGATGGTCTAATGGACCAAGCGAGTATAGGGGTTTAAAATGGGCAAGCCACGTATCCTCACTGAGGTTGGGTAGTATGGCTGGCATCTCTGCCGCCGATCCCCCCCCGGACCAGGTTCCAGAAGGATCTGTAATCCCGGGCAGCGAGAGCCCTGCTCACCTTATCCCATCTATCCGCCTCCTATTCAGATTTGGCCTCTGTAACTAGGGTTTTGTAGTTTTGTCTAGCCTTCCTAATCCGTCTGGGTGACCCTGTTTTTACCTCTTTTACCAGGATGGTTTTCGCCACCCTACAGTTTTTGTTAAACCAGTGGTGTTCAATCTTCCGGACCGCAGACCTACCAAGCTTAGAGGTATAGAAGTAATCTATCAGTGCGGAAAGGAGCTCATTATGAATGTGCTGGAGTTCCAGAAGACTTGATGGATCTAAGTTAGACCCTGTCAAGTCACTGGTCGCTAGTAGTGCCCCAGCTATGTGATTATAAATTTCCGCTAGCGTATCCGGGGCTAATGCCACCTTCGCCCAGCGAATTCGTCTACCTCCCGCCGTTTGCAAGTAGTTTTCATTATATGAGGGTTCCACTGCAATCTGTGTATTGTGTGCCCCTAGATGGATGGCCAATTCCAGCGTTAGAAGATTATGGTCACTCTCGACCCTGGGGATTACCCTAAACGTTTTTACTTTTGCCCAGTATTCCACGTTGACCAGGATATAATCTATTGTGGTGCTTCTGTCTGGTCTGTTAAAGGTGTGAGCACCCAGTATGTCTGGTAGCAATCTGCCATTGCATGCCCTAAGGGAATTAGATACAACCAAATGATTGATTGCGAGGACCAATGGCGATAGTTGCTTTACTGGATACATGTGGCATTCAGAGATCGACCAAATCTCATCCTCCTCGGTCGTAACTGGGGGGATCCCCCGGAGTGGCTCAAAGTGGCAGTTAAAATCTGCGCCTATCACCTTGTTGTAGGAGGGGGGAAAGGATGAAAGTAATACCTCCAGGCCTCTAAAGTTGATAATCCTAGCTTGAGTGGAGTCGGGCGTAAATAGATATTAATCACAGCCACCACCGAGGCATCCTTGAGTGTGAGAAGAATACAAAGGATGTCTGGACTATGCGTATCAACTATCTTAACTGAGCACCCCAGGTGCACTGCCACCCAAATGCACAATTCTCCTGATGGTCTTCCCCTGAGACCCTGTACTGCCGGTAAATGATAGGACGCGAATCCTACCCTAAGTGGGGCAGACAGGTACCAGGTTTCCTGGAATAGGCATACATCGTAGGCGTCCATCAGGTCTCCCCACTTCGGGATCGGCAATTTTGCCCCCAGCCCTGCAACATTCCAGGACCCAATCAGAGAATGACTATGGGATCCCTGACCGACTGAAGATTCCGGGTGTAAGTCATAAGGCGGTAAAGGGCCGCCCTGGCACACACCCGACTCCCGACCCCGCCAGAAGCATTCGAGATCGAAGGTGCCCATGGTGGTAGAACACCGACCTCTATAGGGCACTGATTTAGATCCTCAGGCCCTATTTTACTGCTAAAGCCTCCCTCAATCAACCTCTCCGAAGAAGAGCTGGCCATAGTGTTATCACCCCCTTGTGGTGTTAGTCAGTCAACATAGCTCAGGGCCCTATATCTATTGGCCACTTGGACATTTTACTCCAGGTCATACCTACCAAATGGAAAGGGGGGCTGCGCCATGGTCTGTGGATAAAAATACCCCAAGTGGTGAGTGCAAATTTTACTCATGGTCATTTATTTGTGATATTTTATCTGTTGTTATTTTAATAATCCCAAACAGTCAAACTTTAGTTGTAATTTGAAAGGGGGTCACACTTAGGCTATACCCCCTCCTACCTCGTATCCTCTTTGGTGTATACAGGCGTTTGAGGCATTTCACCCTTGGGTATGTCCAGTATGGGGAAACTCACCAACCCTTCCCTTTCACGCCCCAGAACTAGGCAACAAGTCGCCACGATCCATCCACTCCCGACCCTTACAGCAATTGATCTAATGCTCCAGAAAACCATAGGAGCAGTAGCAACAGCCATCGAAGATAGGGAAAGGCGTTTATCTTCAACCCCTGCATTAGTCCCCCCACGGTTAGAAGGTGACGCCTCTATGACCATTCCTAATCCGTTTGAGTCGACCGCTTATCAAATGTCCTCCCTCTTTGAGTTACCGTGTGCCCAGATCATACCGGAGGTGATTGTCTCTGATCCACCTTCTCCATTGGCTCCCCACTCAACAGAATCTAATGACCCCGAGCCTAGTCCCAAAAGGAAAAAACTAAAACCCACGAGAAAATACACCAAGAAGAAGAAAATACATTCTCCCATGGGTGCGCAGTCTGAGTCAGCTCCCCTCCGCCCTCCTTCTGCACCACCTCTCTGGGTCACACACTTGATGACTGACTTGCAGGCTTACATAGAACAAGTAATTAGTTCCTATGTAAAACCATTGTCATCAAGATTAGATAGAATCCTCTCTCTTGTCACCAATAAATGTCCAGGGAAGCCCCAGCCAGTCAGCTCACAGGGGAACCATGACACGGGAGAGGGTACAATCTCTACTCGGGGTACTCCTGCGGCCACGAGTTTGGTGGGTAGTACACAAACAACCAAACCACCACATGTCATAGCCAATGTAGTTGTGCAGAAACCCACTAGTGTACCAAACAGACCAGCGGGTACCCTTTGTCCCCCTGAGACACCCAAAGCAGCAGCTGCACCAACCCGTGCCCCGACTCTACCTTTGGCTGCACCTGTGATCCGGCCACGTGCTGATGGCAAACCCATGCCCACTGTTTCCCAGAAACGACAGGTAGAGAGCTCAACAAAATGTGCTCCCCATCCCCAGCTACCGCCTGAGGCTATGCCTTATGTGGTGGTGCTTACGGGAGTTCCACCCCTGGAAACTAGGTCCACCGAATCTTACCCAGAGTTAAAAAACAAAATCATATCCTGGCTAAATCGGCATAGACCTATAGTGGGACCAGGGCAGGGGGAGATCATATTTGCACGTAGAGTCAGCTGGCTGGGTACTAGACACAAGGACATAGGAGGTGAGTGCGTGATTATTAACTTTAGGGACACCGAGGTGGTTAAACACATTTTAGGCAATGGCGGGTTGGAAAACATGAGTAAAAAAAAAGATTTCATCATTTATCAGCAGAGATCAAAAAGATGTTTCATCTGGGGTACATGGAAATGCTGCCAAAGTCTTCACAGGTCTCAGTGCCACTCACAGGCACACAGGTGTATCTCCAAAGTGTGTCAGCTAGCTGGCTCAAGGTAGCCTTTTTAACAGAGGGGGGGTTGAGAGCACACTGCCTTACATGCCAGCACAGTTTGCCCCTTAGCATTGTGGTGAACTGTGCTGGGATGAAAGGCAGTGTGCTCTCTCCCCCCTGTTGTTTAGGCAATGAGCTAACAAGCTTACTTGGGATACACCTGTGTGCAAATGGAGGGTTATTGTGACCTGGGAAGACTTGGGCATCATTTCAGAAAACACAGATGAGCTTTCCTTGCAGTGTACTACTTCTGTTCTCTTCTGAGTAAGAGCTTAACCCAGAAACAAGTGTCTTGAGATAACAGCTCTACCTGCACCAACTTTGGTGAAAAACTAAAGCAATTCTGAAGTAAACTAAATGCATTTAACAGAATACAATGGGGTGAACTCTGCTGGGATGAGAGACAGTGTGCTCCCACCCCTCTTGTGTTTAAAAGGCTCCATTAACCCAACAAGCTGACAATCTTACCTGGGATGAATTTAAAAGGCTCACTTGAGCCAAGGAGTTGACGAGCTCACATGAGTTGCACCTGTGTGCCTGTGGAGGGTCTAGGTACACTTGGGAAGCATTTCAGCAACGGCAGATGACCTTCATTTGCTCCCGACAACTTCTGCTCTCTACTGATGAAAGGCTAAACCCAGAAATACATGTCTAGAGATACCTGCACAAAATGCATCAACTTTGGTAAAAACTTCAGCAACTTTGAAGCAACCATACTGTATTTACCCGAATGCAATGTGGTGAAGTGTCCTGGGATGAGAGGTAGTGTACTTTGTGTTTAAAAGGCTTCCTTGAGCCAATGAGCTGACGAGCTAACTTGAGGTATATGTATGTGCCTGTGGAGTGGTAAAGTGACCAGTGAAGACTTGAGCAGCATTTCAGGAACCCTAGATGACCTTTCTCGGCTCTATACTACTTCTACTCTCTACAGATGAAGGGTTAAACCCAGAAATATGTCACTCCCTAAGTTCCTAAAGGACCTCAAGATCTGACTCTTCGATGGAAATCAGTTAACCACCAGGATCTGCACCTGCACCTTGAGTAGCTTGCGCTTTATAAACCCCCTGATTGACTGATAGATTGATTCACTCTTTAAGAGTCTGTTTGACTGTCTTTCTACATCATGTAGCTCACCATACTCGAGCTCCTGATGTTGTGGTGTTCATTACTTGGTTGGTTTTCCAACTAACAGGACTCTAGCTCCTGATGTTGTGGTGTCCATTACTTGGTTGGTTTTCCAGCTAACAGGACTCAAGAAGCGTGCATTAGGATCTTAAATAGCTTACAGCCTTACAGATTCGTAACAATTTAACAATTGCAAATCCTCTGCATGAAGCTATTGATCATTGTTTGCAAGGATTTGCATATAAGACCAATGCTATTGTTACCTTGATTGTATGTGTTTTTTCATTACGGGATTGTGCTCTTATTAGAATGCCAATGCAACATAAGGTACTCTAAGAGGCCTACATACCACAGTACACCACTTCACAGGGCCAGTAACCACTGCACTTCACTTTGTTGAAATATAGCCACTACACTAAACTCAATCTTGGGTTTATCAACCCATTACACTTCACACTGAACTTTTCCTAGGCACTTGAATTCCTCATACTGCACAAACAGAAGTGTACTAACTTGGTACATTGCAATGTATCCTGCACATATTACACTACCACAAAGCACAGTACTGCATTGTTTATATACCAAGTTAGCAACAAGCCAATCAGATTGCAAGATCCTGCTGGAGTTCACGAAAGCATTTCGCTCCCATGGGAGTGAAATGGCCTTCTGTAAAAAAGCTCCTCGGCAATACAGATTGCTTGATTATTTGAAGTTGTGTGATCGCTGGGCTATTGCAATCCTCCCACAAACCTATCCATCCTAAAACACAAAAGTGTTTAAGCCATCATTTTCAAACTGAACAAATTTACACCAAATCTTAAAAAACACACTCTATGGACCAAAATCTAGCTGTCTGCCAAATTTGGTGTAATTCCGTTCAGCCGTTTACATGGGATAATTTGTTTATCTTTCTAAGGACAATTGCATAAGCCAATTGCATTTTGGGGCCCCCCTTTTTTCCACGTTGCCGTTTGACAATCACCCATAAATTTTAGAGGAAGAAGGTGATATGAATTAACTTTTTTTTTTAAATTTGGGAAGATCTGTCAAATTGCTCCAGAGTTATTAGCAAGTTTTAGGCAGAATTCTCTACAACAACAAACACTTCACATGTTTTCACCTTAAAAGTCAGCTTTTTTATCAGAGGTTGTAAGTGTAGGATTAGGACAGTGCCATCCACGCTAAGCTACAAAGTGACAAACCTTTCAACCATTTTAAAGCAAAGACTTTAGTCATGTGATTATCAAGTGCCATCCACACGGAGCTGAAAAATGACAAAAGTCTTTCAGGCACAGTATTACAGCTTCAGATTGGTAAAATACCAACGAGAACACCCCCCCAGAATAAATGCTGACATGTGACACATCTTTTTCATTCTTATTAAAGCTTATTAGAGAGGGATAGCTTTGTCAATGAAACAAAGGAGAAACCAGTATAAAACAAAACAATGCCCTTTCTGGCTTAAAGTGCTGAATAAATGATGCAAAAAAGAACAGGGAATCTTGGGAGTTCCCAAGTTTAGTAGTATAGCAGTTCCTTATGTTGAACACTCTACAACACCACAGACACTCCACATTTTCTCACTTCAAATGCCTCTCTTTCTAGCAGTTTTAAGCATCTGATTAGCACAGTGCTAAACTAGAAAGTGACGAAGCCTTCTGCCATTTTTTCAGCGAAATCTTTAAGTATAAAATGAGCTAGCACCGTCCACGTCTTGCAGAAAAATTATCAACATTTTTTACCATTGCCGGCACAGTATTATAGTTTTGGATTGGTAAAAATAATCCAAGCCAATGAATAAAAGTGGTGTCTTCAAGTATGTCAAGATTATTTATATTACACAGATATTTACCTAATGAATTACAATACATTTCCATTTTACTTTGTATTTGCTACTGAAAAAGACATATGAATAGAATTGACTTCATTTTACTCCGTTCCAAAATTTATATTTCAAAACTTTCCAAAATAAAAACAATTTGATTTTTGCAATTTTGATTGAAATAGGAAATTATTATAACCTGAACAAAACGTACTATATTTATTTATGTCATTTCCTACAGAAAGAGGTACTCTGCAAATATATGTAGAACATATAGAGAGCGCTTTACTGTATGGATGAAAAAATGAAAGGTTTCAAAATGTGCTCCTGTATTTCCACGTTCTGGTAGATAAACAATAGAAAAGTCAAGATTTATTGGATTCGTATTATCTACATCTTTGAAATATAGCTGACCTTTCAAAGCCATACTCATATTAAAGGAATGATTTAGGTCAACAACGAAAGTAAATTCATACTGTACCTTAGACAGGTCTGCACAGACACACATAATATTAACAACGTACAGAAAAAGGTTACCTGATGAAAATAATATTTCTATTATACATACAATTTAACAGATATATTTGAAAGAACTGGATATACTGGTCTGTGAAAGACTATGTTTTTGTTTGTGTCTGATACGTTTTTCTATAATATCAATTCTGAAACATATTTTGGTGTGACAAATAAATAGGAATAGAAGCTGTCTTCCGTATATCAATATCTTCATATTCTGGTTTGTGAGGCATTCCTTATTTTGAAATTCACCCAACTTTTTTGTTGACTGGTATTGGTAATTTTTTAACTCCACACTCAGGGGCGCAGATACCTAGCACCCAGTGTATGTGCTCTGATCCCCTCTAATGAGGCGTCAAACTGATGCCCAGAGCAGAATAAAGGGTTTCACCTTTTGCCAGGAAGATCTAGGTGTGAGGTATTAGAATCCTCGCAGCTCAGGATGGACAGTTGGGGAAAGTTCAGAAACTCCGTTAATTTGATAGAGACTACAAGTAGGCCTAAATATGTATTGCTAATTGTAAATGGAGCCCTGTAGAAGAGACTGTGTTCCTGAGGAACACTGTTGCGTGTCCAGTCAAGTGGGCGGCAGCTGGCCCCAGAACCAAACTCGTTTAGTTGAGGAGGAAGGAACTTCCTCTAGACATCCCCCAATTGGGAAACCAGTTACCTCCAAGGGCAGAACAGTTAATGCTAATGTTAATGCTATTTATAAAGCGCTCTGTTACCCTCGGGTGTTCCGGCGCTGAAAAACAGATGTCCTGCAGAGGCCTAAGCTAGGATGAGGTAGGTTTATCCTGTTTGGATTTAAACCAGAGTGGTGCACAGTAGGATAGTTTCCAGTACAGCACATAGGGTGTTCTACAAAAGTGGGAAGGTTTCCCCTGTGGGAATTTCTTTCACATTGGTTAGAGAGTGTACAGGAATCACCGTCATCCACTGGCTAGTGAATCCTACTGAAGTGACACCTCACCTCCAGCTTATCGGAACAGATCTGGACCTGTGGAAGAGCAGAAGAGAACTGGACTTGCTGTCTTTGTTTTGTGTGGAGATCTGGAGGGCTGGACCTGTTCCCATGTTTACCCAGTAATGAGAAATGGATTTTATTGTGCTGTGTTTTGACTTTGTAATTATTTTAGTACTGGTAAACACTTTACACACTCTTCTCTAAATTAGGACTCTTTGCTCTGTGTTATAGGGTATGATCCCAGAAATCCTGTGTCATCGTCGAGGATCCCATCAACTTTGGCTTGTAATATGAAGCTGGTGTTAGGGATGTGTTGTGCAGTCGAGGTGATGCATTGGTTCCAAGGAGCTGTGAGACTGCAATGCAAGAATTTGATTCCTTGTCGTGGTTGACAAGATATTTGTGATACCAGGGCCTGCGTCTGGAAAGCTTCACACAGGCAGAGTTCCATTGCAGCTACAAGTTCCATACAGTGTCATTTGCGTGAAGAGTACACTCACAGCAAAGGCAATGCATTGGTTTTGCTCAGGTTTGTGCCACAAAGGCGAGAATATGCTTTGGTTCTATTACGTACACAAATGGGCTGGCAGAGCACATTCAGGCCCACTTCAAACATTCTGGGACTTGGGTGGCACCACTTGGCACAGGACTCACAGATGACAGACTCAAGGTGCTGGCTTGCAAGGCTGATAGAGCCCTCTGTCCCTGAGCTCAAGTTCAGGAGGCCAGTAAACCAGCCCTTGGAGTCACTTTGAGGTCCTGGCTTCAACAGATGCAGGTTCAGTCATTCTCACCCAGGTATGAGGGTAGCAGGCATAAGGTCAGCACAGCAGTACAGCAATTCCTTCAGAGCAGGAGCCCAACAGAGTAAGTCTTTTCAGCATCACAGCAGTCATCCTTCCTGCCAGAGTACAAATAGGTCCAGCAGTGTAGTGAAGCGGTAGTGTGTGAGGTCCAATATTATACCTGGTGTCTACCTGGTGTCCTCCCTCTCTGGTAGGTGGGAAAAGCTTCCAGAACAATTTTCTAATTTTCTTTCAAAGTATTTTATGTATATGAAGCAGAGGACATATGCACTCATCATTTCTTTATTTGGTCTAGGAACATTTTCTCTTACTTTCTCCAAATACCTACATATTATTGATTTGCTCATATGATCCTCATTAATCCTATGTCCCTAAATCTCTGCTTGACCTAGGTGACGCACCCATCTTGTTCTGATATGGATTCATTGATACCAAACTAGCATAATCTGGCAAACATTCTTATAAAATGAATTCCCCATAAACCTAACAAAAAAAAGCTGCTAAGAATTTGAAACACAGACTTCTAAAAACTCATCCAGAAACCATTATCGCTGATTCACACTTCTGCATACATAAATATATTATTATAAGTGACCTTATTCTTTATATTTGAAAAAGAGCCCATTGGAGAAAAGCCCCGCTCTGATTGCTCCAGATCTCCCCATTTAAAACATTTCCCCAGGGTTTAAGTCTCCGTAGCCCCCTCTTTGGTCTAAAGAGCAGAAGAAACCATCTTGATCTACAACAATGGGACTCATTCAACTCCTCAGATCACAACCTAGAATTATTTCAGGAAGTATTCCCCCTCATCAAAAAAGCAGCAGCCTCTAACATGCCCGCCCCTTTCAAGCCCTTTCGATCCATCCGTGAAAAAGTTCCAGCAGCATCCCCAAAGAATATACCTAATTCCCACTCCACAGGTCACTGATGTCTCCTCCCACACTGCACCCAATTTTCCCTCCACCTCACCCGGAGCTCTCTGTCACCTCGGAATCCAAGCCCCTATTGTCACATCCCTCTGGCCAACAACACTTCATATCCGAAGAAATAAATGCCCCACCACCTACGCTTCCCACACCACAAAACCCCACGGTAGAGGGCACTCACTCTACACCTGCCCCACTGGCCAAATACTCCATTACCTCAGGCATTAACACCCCATTGCCCACTTTACCCACACTCCAAGTACCCACTACATCGTTGCACATTCTATGAACAGCTATGCTGGATGAGATTTCAAAAACCCTACATCAACTTAAGGCAGACTTACAAAGCCTTCTACATATAACTACTAAATTGACTACCAATCATGGGCCAATCAGGAATCTTAGTTTGACTTCACATGACCATGAATTATCTAACATCTATCCTACCTAGCCTCCAAAACAACCCACGACCAATTTGATTTCATACATCCTGAAGTTCCAGCCAGTGAGACGGAGAACCCTCCCCTGCCCAAAAGCTCCCTCCAGGCCCATAAGATTTATTAACTCAGACTATTTATCGCAGGACGATATCCACTCCTTCCTACTATCATACTACTCATTTCACCATGAGAGCATTGACAACCAGAGTTAAATATATTTAATCTCTGCAAACACGCACAAAGAATCTAAACTCAAGCATACAGTGATAAACAAAAACAACCTATAGGGAGCTACCTTTACCCAAAGTTCTATGGGGATCCCCGAATCCTTTCTGAAATGTTTACTAATCAACTGCAGATCGGATGCAAGACATGCTGTCAACTTTGCGGATCTTATCCTAGCACATGAACATGACCTTCTTATCCTGACAGAAACTTTGCTGAATGATTCTTCTGCCCCTATCCTTTACATATCACTGCCTCCTGGTTACGACATCACCAGACTAGAGAGATCTACCAGACCAGGTTGAGGCATTGCATGTATTCACCGTAGCAGTCTTTCAGTTTAACAGTCACGGTCCACGGCTCTATCATCTTGTTAATATCTATGTATCGACATCGCCTGCAACAACAAACTTCTTTGCAAACTTAAAACTTCTATCATCCACCTGGTGATAAGCTTTCCTTTGTTGACCAAATTATGGATATGATCATCAAAACAAACACTGGTGAACATGGCACCCCAATCTTTCTCTGTGATTTCATCCTCCAAAGAATGATCTAAATGATCTTATAGTTAACAGCATCAAAACATTTCTCACTGGCCTAAACTTGATACAAATCAGTGACAGCTCCACACATAACAAGGGAGCGATCTTAGATCTTATCATTGCAAATATAACTTTATCCAACTTGAATCTATCCTACCCTGTGACTGGTCTGACCATCACCACATCAACTTCCTTATTACTATATCCCTGAAAACTACTACCACACAAGTACGCAAACCAAAAATTTGGAAAAGAAATACGAGAAATATCAACCTGACTAAACTGACATCCCTCAACGATAACATCCTACTACCCTCTTAGGGCATGCTAGATGTCTAAGATCTTACTAACCACTACCCTAACTCCATGAAGAATATTCTTGACTCAACTGCACCCCTACAGCTAAAAAGACTATCCTCCAAAGAATCTCAGCCCTGGTACAATGGATGCCTCAACACCAAAAGAAACACCTTATGAATATTTATTGAAAAAGCATTCAAAATACCAAAGTAAATTTCTTCAGAAACCAACTGGACCAAGCAAAGAACAATCAAAAAAATATTTGGGTTGGCCGAGCACCAATATAATGTTTTTTCCAAACTCTTACTAGTTGAATCCAGTCCATTTAATTGTGAAGAATCTGCCACCTACTTCCTTGCAAAGACAGATAATATGAAAACTGACTAGCAGATAGCACGGGAGCATTGTCTTCGCTCACTACACAATAGAGTCTCCCCCTCACTGATAGGTCAGTCCACATACCTTCTGGGTCACATCCTCAAAAACAATGCTTTATGGAGCTCTTTTGAAACAATTGATCAAAATGCAATTCAAAAAAATTCTAACAGATTTGAAACCCTAAAACCACTTCATCAATACATTCCCCCAACCTCTTCAACGAGATCAAAATGGCTATACTCCCAATCTGAACTAAGATTGTAAATGCATCACTACTACAGGAAAGAATCCCGACCTGTCTGAAGTATTGGCAGGTCACCCCCATCCTAAAAAAAAAATGGCCAATCCAACCAACCTTAATAACTATCGCCCCATTTCCAACATTCTTACTCTGAGGAAGCTTCTTGAAAAATGTGTTTACGTCCAACTCTGCAACTCTGTCTTGTCGACCGATTCCAATCTGGCTTCCACTCCAGGCATTGCACTGAATCAGTTAAGGTGTTCCAAGGTAAAATTGATAAAATTATAGATCCATAAAAAATTCCATTTTATTTTGTTTCATAAACCAGTTTTTCAAACGAAAACCCGTAAAACCAATTGATTTGTTGTGATCAGAATCACTAGTGTTTGGGAAGAGAGTAAGAACCAGTAAAGCCAACATGTGTTTTGCCTCCTTTCATGGCTTGCACGCGTATGGCTTTTTCAAGACGCAAGAATATCATTATATACACAATGCTTTGATATCCTGCTGTTCTCGTTTCAGGAGGTAGAAATAGTATTCCATAGATCAGACATATTTTATCTGGTGCTTGTCCCTGCAGGAGGTCATAAGGCCCATAAGTGGTGGTCAGCAAGTAATCACACTGTTGTATGCATGAGTTTATAGGAAAAATGAGGTCACTCTGTCAGTTGCAAACTGACCAACATAGAGATCTTTCACCCTCTTAATCTACGTGATTGCAGGTGTTACGGCTTGTATTCCTTTACTAGCCAGTTACCTCTAGTTTGTCACATCTTAAAGTTCATCTCTTTTAATTGTTTTGCCCTCTACTCCTGTGTATCACAGTTCTAATGTGGTGTCTGGTCCTGTCACAATCAAACACATGATACCTGCATCTGGGAGGCATCGTAATGTTCTGGTGGTGAAAAGTGAATTTAAAGACTGCTATTAAATGTTGCCCCAAAAAAAGAATTGTGCTGTGATACAACGTCTGGTTCACAGAGGGACTTTGTATATAATTTTGACCATCGACCTTCATTTAAACATTTGACTTTCTTATAGGGTGTTTTCCATACCATATTTCTAGGAGTTTTTAGGCTTGACTGTCCTTTTTTATATTGTTTCTATATTTATACACTATTTTAAATAGACTTGTACCATAATTTGCCCACCTCTTCAAATTGTACTTTCCCCTCCAGTTAAAAATACTTTTTTTTCGCACATTTATTTCGCCGTGGTTTTTCCAAATAACTTTTTTAACATGAGAAATTGAAATTCATCAAGATCACCACACGGGGACACTCATCCCCACAATGATCCCATGTGCCTTCAGTGCTTTTCCATAAAACAACTAGACTCCATTGTCCTCAGACAACATAATTTAGACCCCAATCTTCAGTGTTTCTGGACCCACTGGGCCCCTTTATTCTGCAATTTATTGAGTCCTCCTCCGACCCTGCCACAGATAAAAGTGGTGGGGGAGGCAGTATTCTAGCCCCACAATCTTGTATGTTTTGACATGCGAGAAAAGGCATCCAGGTCTGTTTAAATCAAGCTATTCTATTAGCCTCTCTCGTCTTAATAGGACCTGAGGCAAAAATCCTTGAACACGATTACACCTCCACCATACATGGAAGTATGTACCCATCTCCGCACATGCCTGTGACCAATTATTGGAACTGCTGTATATTGCCCTCAGATGGGTCAGTATAATTTCCCAGCGGAACATTTTTACATGCAGTTTCTTTACAACATAGAGGATTTAGTCACCCTTTCCTTGGTTAGTATCCAAGAGCTATAATTTCTTACTAAAACCATGTCATCTGACTATCTCAGCATATATGGGGCTGTTTGCAAGTGGTGAGTTTGTTCCAAGGATCTATAGAATATTATGATGGCCCACACAGTCTCCTCATGTTGAAAAATACCTTATAACTAAACCGGTTCTCTTTTTCCTCCCTCACTTACTACTGGGGAATGCATCCAATGTATCAATTGTGTAAATCTCTAAAGATCCTGTGGTCCTAATTGAAATTCGTTAGATCATAGGGATCTAATGTTTAAAGTCTCTATTTTGTACTACATACCCGGGAGACTCTCTCAGCTTTGCACCCAATTTGAGTATCTGTTATCAATAATTTCCGGTAGAAAATCAGGGTTTCTCATGCCCAGGGTAAGGGGGTAGGATTAGGTGTTGGATGGTGTGACAGTACAACTCCACAGCTGTTCTAGTAGAGTACATCTTGGTTCAACAATATTCATGTGTTCGTATGATAACCGAAACAAATGAGGCAACTGAATTTGAAAGATTGACTTGACACCAGGCTTGTTTCCCGACTGTGAAGAGCAAGTCAAGGCTGGGTCGAATCGTGCCACTATATATATATCTATGGCTATCTGGTGCCTCACCTCCTCCCCAAAAATTCGGATCTATACAATTGATCTTTTGCCAAAAGGGGGGGTTATTATTCCAAATAAAAATCCACACATTTTTCTAGATCATTTGTAATACTTTAGTGGAAGGAGTAAGGGCAGTGTTATTGCTGCATATAAAAGCCTAAGGCGAAAGGTAATATTGACAAAATGTGTCCCAGCTATGAAATTTCAAGCTTCCCCCAACTATATAGATCTTTAAACAGGGTGTCCAAGAAAGTTGGCATATTTGGAAAATATGTTTGCTTAATATCTAATAGTGACGTAACTCCCAGATAATACACCCCTGACGGGAACAATTGGAAACCATATTGTTTTGATTATCTGTTCACTCTTGTCTATGTGTTCTTCTACCTCCTTTGCTGCAGACTGCTATAATTCACTTTAAGTCCTGAAACATTGTGAAATCTCTCCTATTCCTTTAGAAGTTTAGGCAGGGAGGCAGAGGGATTATACAAAAAATACAGCTCATCATCTGCTAACAACGCCATTTTGATCAGTTTCTCTGCCACTATTAGTCCTGTAATCTCTAGGCAAGAATGTGTGGTTTTTAAATAGGACTTCCATAGTGAGTGCAAATATGGATGGGCACATGGGATACTCCTGCCTTGCACCCCTTGTTAGAGGGGAGTCAAAAAGCTCACACCACACAAAAATGCAAATCTTTGGTTTGCTAAAATTATCTAAGACTAGGGTACAAAAGTTCAAACCCAGACGAGCTATAGCCAGGCTACGTTATGTCCAGTGAGGGAAAGACTTGTTGCGTTTGTTCACAAGATGCTTTGGCAATCATCTTTAAGGCAAATCTTGTATTGGCCTGTATTTGCTCTCCTTCGAGGCACAGGTGTGAAATTGGCAGTCTCGAATTCAAATCACCTCTGTTGAGGGAGCCCACCCCAGTCCGAGGGCTATTATCTGCATACATTTACAGGGTTATTCAAGAAAGTGCACTTCACATTGGGCATCTCGAAAAAGCACACAGGGGGCTAATGTCAAAATCCTGGGCCACACCATAGCCCCAGACATTACATTCACAGTCGTTTCCTTGGTAGACAATCTCTTATGAGTTCTGCAGACAGGGCCTAAATACTCACCTCACCAACAGCAGCATTATCATGCACTTTAAACTTAAAAAAACAACAGCCCATCTCTCTCTCCCACCGTCTCTTGTTGGCGGTCTACCAAAGAACAGCCAGAATTCTAGAGCAAACTCGCCAACACCGGTTGGTGCTGTCTTTATTGTGGCCCCACAGGCATGCAACTAGGCCTCTTCATCTCCAGGCTCTAGGAAGGGTCTGCAGAAGAAGATGCAGCTTTATCAGTCTCTCTCCCTACTGGATGGATCGAGCCGAGCACCCCTCAAATCCAAACAGCATGCTCACCTATTTATACTGTGTGAGACCTGCTCTTTGTCCCGCATTGCCACGCTCCGATTAGGCAGTTAGACCCCTTTCGGGCCACTGGGAGCCCCGCCCTGCCGGTGATGTTATGCTGATTTGTAAACTGAAGCTGGTATGAGATAACGCTCCCCAGACACTAGATGAGGGACAATAAAAGCAACTGACGTGCTTTGAAATAGGGTTATCTGTGACAAATACAGACCCGTTTTGGCATGGTGGAAGCTGGTACATGTGCCCTTGGCTCCCAACCCCCAATCCGCATCAAAAAGTCAAATGTCCAGTGAGGCGACTATTAAACCTCGAGCCCTGACGAATTGCCACTACAATGCAAAGGCAATGAAACGTGTTGTACTACTGTGACAAGATTTGCAACATGCAGTGGTTTTAATTTGAGTAAGCTCACAACGGTGAAGAAAGAGGGCAAATCTAACTCTGAGTGTTTTCTCAATTTTAATTGAAGGGACACACTGCCCTGTATAAATCAAGTTTTTTTTCTGTTTTGGATGTATTTAATTTTTCTCTTCCACTCTTTTCTGTCTTCTTACTGGACACAATTTTGTTTTTTCAGTGAGTGAGTAACCAATGATGATAAACGTGGGCATGCTGGTGAGAACCTGCCGGTAGCCTCCCTGGTGTAGAGTACGTGTGGTGCTTTCTCACTCTTTCACTTATTTTTGTAAGTGTCCTACACTCACATTTTGTGGTTAAGGGTATATGTTTGCGAATTGTCTTGATTCAGTTCATTTTAGGAAATGTTAATGTTTTGGGGATCTAGGACTGGCCTAAACTGGACACATTTCCAGCTATTGGTGGAGGTTGATACCCCCACGATCCAAGGCTTTCTTCTGTAAAAAATATCTTCCCCTTTAAAAGCCAGGTCTTTTGTTGTATAAGGGATTAGAGTGCACTCCCGAGGAGCAGTGTTCTTCAGCTTTTTGTGGAATTCCAAATGCGTGGGATGAGTCCAAGTAGGAGTCTGGCTCAGCAGAAGTATATGTCAGATTAGTGAAAGCAGATGCGATTGTTGAAGTAAGCTAAGCGGATGTTATGTAATACTTTGAAAGTGTGAGAAAGGAGTTTGAATTGTGCTCATTTGTTTATAGATAGCCAGTATTACTATTTGAAGTGAGATGTATGTGCAGCACGGGAGGTTGAAAGTGAGTTGGGCCACCGTTGTCTGCAGCTCCATGGTGAGATGTTTGATGCTGTCATCAATGCATTCTGCTACAGCTGTGCATATGGTCGACTACATCAGTAAGTGATAACACCTCAAGGCAGATTTGAATGTCCTCCAGTCTTTGCTTTTTTTGCTTATTCTCCATTCACACACCCACACCCCAGTTGTTTTCAGCACTCCTTCAACAGCCTGAGTTCTTCCATGTAGCAGCTGGATTGGAGATGTAGTCATGTTGTTGTTCTTAGGGGGGACGTCATCGGCACAGCAGCTGATCCATTTGTTAAAATTATTTTCTTAATGGCTTTATAGGGTGTTGCTGTTATTGGTATTGGTGGGTGTTAAGAGACGTGGTTCAGTCCTTGTCCAGGATGTTGTTTCAATTGTGACGAACTGTGTTAGTGGTTGTTCATGTGCATTGGAATTCAACAGTAATGCTGAACTTCATGAGGGTGTGGTGGGCCAGGTAGCCAGTGTAGGTTCTTTGACTTGGATGCTGACAATTAGTTGAAGATGCTGCCCAGGAGCTGTCTGGTGTTGTTGGTTGGTCTTTTAACTTGTTGAGTGAGGCCCAGGTTTCCAAGGTCATCGAGGGTTGCTTTTGAATAGGGATCAGTGGGGTCTTTAAGATGGAAGTTTAGTTTCCAAGGAGAATATACTTCTTGTGTCAAAGTTGAGTGGCACGTTGAAGCCAACAATGGAGTTGGAGAAGTTGGTGACTCTGCCTCTAGGCTTGTACGGTCTGACTTGCCTGGTGTATTTATAGCCAGGGTAATGACTGTGGTGATATCTGGTGCTGTGGAGAATTCAGTTAGGTTCCTGTGAGGAACAGCAGGTTTAGGGTATGGTCATTAAGCAAGTTACAGATCTCCCTGGTGTGATTCCTGGGAGAGTGTGTATAGGGAACTATGCATAAGAGTGTGGTGTGTTGTTTAAGGGTGGTGGGGAGTATGATGAGTTGGCGTTATGGGTGCTGTCAGTATGGTACCTGTGAGTGTAGGGTGCTGGTGTGTGCATGAGAACTTGCAAGAAGTGGTAACAGTGGGTGAGGGTAGGACCAGGATTCCAGGTGGGTTATGGACAGGCAAAGACAGGCTTGCCTTTGAGTTCCAGTAAGAAAAATTAAGGCAGCTGACAAAGAGTAAACACACAAATAGAGGGCAGAGACAAAAAGTGAAAAAGCAAAGCAATTGAGAGAAAAAGGCAAAAACAAAAGGCAGAGACGAAAAGAGAAAATAAAAAAAACCAAAGAGAAGAAGGCAGCAACAAAGGGCAATGAGAAAACAGAAAAAGCACATGCAATGGGCAGGGACAATGAGAGAGAATAGCACAACGGGCAATGACAAAGTTAGAAGGCCCAGAACAGAGCAAGTTGACAAGTGAGTGAAGGGAGGAGAAGTGAAATGGCAAAGACCAAAGACAGGCGCAAACCAGAAGAGAAGCAATAGAGAGGCCAGAGAAACTAACCAGGGGACAAGCACCATCTTGAATTTCTTCAGCTGGTCCGGGTGACGCTTCTCTGGCAGTCGTCTCTCGGCTAAACCTCCCATTATCTGACGCTGATTTCTGCATCACGAGGAGGCCAGCAGTGTTCTTATTAGTGGTCCTCTTACTTATAGCTTGTGGCTACCAATCAGCATGTAAGGACCTGGGGAATGCACCCTAAGTAAGAATATATCACATGGGTCTTAGCCTTGGCCACACTAATTTTTGATGTATTTTGGATCTTTTTGCAGTAGGTGGTTGGTGATAAACTAATATTCAATTGTTCCTCATGATTGTGAATGGTATGAGCATATAGCTTTTAGTATAAATGCGCTATCCACTAATTATAAATATTAACACATAACGTGGCAACAAATACATAAAAACTTACATGACTCTAGGTTAGGTATTATAGCTTTTTATTTCCAAAGGTGTTCAAAGGTTATATTTTTACAAATCTGGATTTGTGAATGGTAATAGAAATAACAGTTTGAGTGAGTGAGATATTACAAGAGTTGTGAAAGGATGTATGACGTTACAACGCATACTTTTACAACGCCTACCTTTACAACGCGGTTTTTCCCATGCATACCATTACAACGCATAGCGCTTTGGGGTGCTGGATAGTGAATAGTTTAATTTACTATTCCAACTCCAGTCCCCGTGGATAGTAGGGAAGGTTATTGGATAGTAAATTAACCTATTCCCTATCCTAGAGCGCCCCCCAGAGCAATGCGTTGTAATAGTTTGCATTGTAAAAGTTGCGTTGTAATGGTAGGTCATTGTAAAAGTTTCGTTGTAAAGGTTACATACCGTTGTGAAATGTATTGGTAAATTCCTTTAATGTCTGGCATGATCTGGGGGCACATCTTTGTCCTCAGATACACAATACTGGTTCTAATTATGTTTGTGATTGTGGTGGTACTTGTGTTTGTGGTCTGTGAGGTGGAGTGGATAGGTTTGTGGTTTTTGCTGGGGGATTCATATCCTGCTTTTTGGGTAATGTGGGCTTCTTAGGCTTAGCTTGTGGTTTGCAATTGGCACTTATTTTTTATTATCTCAATACTCATCCTGTTATGCTATGTTATGTTCTATGAGTTTTATAAAGCTCCTGTTCATCAGGAAGTTTCCTTGGTGCTGGACAGTGGAAGACAGCATACGGTTAGCGAAAATTTAATCATAGGCCAAGTCTTCAGGAGTTTGCGGAAATGCATGTAATGTGAGGTATATCTAATCTCTGGGGGCAAGGAATTCTAAGTCCAAGGGGACAAAACAGGACATCTAGACCCACCTAATCTCTTACGTTTGAAAGGTGGAGTTCTGAAGAAGCCCTTGTGCCGAGACCTCAGATTGCAACTAGGCACATGTCTTTTAATCTGAGAGGATAGAACAACAGGATATGTCCATTTCGGGATTTTAACATAAAACAGCTTGACTTGAAATGCGAGTGTTGTTCCACTAGTCACCAGTGGAGTTTTCTCAATAGAGGGGTAATGTGGCAGCGCCTAGTCTCTGTTGAAAAATAAGATTTGCTGCATGGTTTTGAACCAACTGCTATCTCTGAATAAGTCTTTTAGGGAGGCCAAGATAGAGGGAATTTGGATTAGTGCAAAAGAAACAATTGATGAACGGAATGCTGGATAATGCAAACATTCACCCCCAGTCACAAGGATCTGGGTTTAATCCATCATTCTTTTGCTCACCACAACACCCCAGTTTGGACCCAGCCATATGCAAATCAGTCTTGACCCTGTTCCTTGTCATAACAGTTCAGCCCGAACTGCCAAGCCAGGTCCTGCCTGGACCGGAATCAAGCATCCTGGGACCGGTTTCAGGCCATCACCCTTCATCAGCCAGGCTAGCTTGAATCCAGTGGTGTACGGAGCACGGGACCCACATCTGGGCATACCCTTCCCACTTAGAGCGACATATGCAAAGGAAACAATTGATGGACGGAATGCAGAACAATGCAAACATTCACTACCAGTCACAACGATCTGGGTTTAATCCATCATTCTTTTACTCACCACACCACCCCAGTTTGGGCTCAGCCATATGCAAATCAGTCTTGACCCTGTTCCTTGTGGGAACAGTCTAGCCCAAACTAACCAGCCAGGTCCTCCCTCGGCCGGAATCAAGCATCCTAGGACCGGTTTCAGGGCATCACCCTTCATCAGCCAGGCTAGCTTGAACCCAGTGGTGCAGTGATCACGGGACCCATGTCTCGGCATACCCTTCCCACTTAGGGCGACATATGCAAAAGAAACAATTGATGGATGGAATGCTGGACAATGCAAACATTCACACCCAGTCACAAGGATCTGGGTTTATTCCATCATTCTTTTGCTCATTCTTCTGTCAACAGGGCAGCAGCTGCGTAGCCCAATAGCTTCGACAGCTCTGACTGAAACCTGATGGACTATCCTGACCTTCAACACCCCTGAGGACAGAAAAAGGGAATAGAATATCCCCAGAATTAAAAGGATGGCAGGAGAGAAGCTAAGCTGCCTCCCTAATGAGAAAAAATCCTCTGGAGCGGGCTGCACAGGCTCTGGGACAACACGGTCCAAGATGGCGGCGACTCCGGAGTAGGAGACGCCGCAACCCAGACTTCTAGTTTTGACCTGTGTCAGCGACCCAGTGAACACCCAAGACATCGGTCAGCCGTAGGACTTCCCCTCCGGAGACTGTAACATACCCCGGTTAAGTAAACTGCGTGCTTACCAGCACGCTCAGTGAGCTTACGCTGCGCCTCACCCTCACCCATTGAAAAAATGGAGCCCTGCAGAGGCATTGAGCGAAGATGTGTAAAACCGTGTTACGAATGACCGCGGGGCATCGGCTCGAAGCGAAGTGAGGCTCCGGTCCCGGCACAGCATTACATCCCGCCTGCATCCGATGAACTGTTACCGCTAAGGGAGATGAGGTGAGGAATGGGCAGGAGATTTGACGATGAAGTATGGGAGTGACTGGCCCATTTATCACCCCCCCAGCTTGGAGGCGCAACTGAAGATATACACTTGGGGCAGGAGAAGAGGCCAGTACCAATATAGGCAATAACGTAGCAATAAAGATGTATGATTTTTTACCGCTAACCGCTGATCTCAGCCAATGTATACCTGCCTGACTACCTGCCTGACCCTAACATGGAGCCCGATCTTCATTCCTACAATGGCGGCCGATCAGGAATATCACGATGTTTCTACTAAAGTCTCTTGCTGTTATGTAGTGTTGGTGGCTTTCCTTTTCTCTGACTCACTGCAGCGAAATCCATTGCTCCATCAAATAATCACTAAGATAACTCACCTGTCTCTGGACTCAAGACTTTTCGGTTTCATCCCGATCCTTTCTCCTATACTGCGGAATCCAAACCTCATCCGAATACTTATCCAGCAGCGTGTTGCATGACCCTAAGATGGTATCTAATTTCTGTTGCAGTGGTATTTACTCCCCTCATGCTGACCTAACATCACTGTGCAAAAGCATCCCTCACCATTGCTCTGCCGCTATAAAGGGAAACTTACATAATTTTACCATTGTTGAGTGGTTCAAGCTTTTGCAATTACCTGATTTTGTAATGGTGCCTACATATCTGGTTCCTGGAAGCTTTGCCACCGAGTACACTACAACCATCCAGCAAGACTCTACCTGCTTCAATTCTACACGAGAGTCCAACGACTCAGAAGGTGAGCTGCGTACTTAGCAGAACAGATTCATTACGGTTGAACCAGTCCATCGTTACTCTGAGGTAGCTAGATATCTCCCCTCGGGAATAGCCAAGTTTTCACCAGCTTTCTAAAGCCAGTTAGCATGTAGGACTGTCTAATGGATTGGGGAAGGTCATTCCAGAGTTGAGCCGCCACCACTACAAAGGCTCTACCGCCCATCCAGGCTCTGTTAAAGCTGATGGTCTTTACCAAGTGTATATTGGAAGAGCGGAGCTGCCTTTCCGGATTGTACCAAGAAAATCTTTCCCATAGAGGAATAGAGCCCATGCCGTGTACCGCTTTGTACACGATGCATAGGGATTTGAAACGGATCCTCTCTTTCATGGGCAGCCAATTTAGATCTCTCAAGGCTGCAGTCGTAGAGGTCCTCTGTTGACTATTCAGGGCCAGTTAAGCTGCCATAGACTGGACTCTCTATAATATCTGTATGATGTACTGTGGTGTTCCCAGGTACAGAGCATTACAGTAGTCCAGTCTACTGAGAATTACACTCTGTACCACAAGGGAACGCATGTCCTTGGGCAGGAGCGGAAGGATCTGATGTAGCATTTGCAACAACATGAAGCATACGTTGGTCGCTTTGTTAACCTGGGATTCCATCTGGAGATTACCCTCCAATTGTACCCCCAGGTTACGCACAGTTTTGGCAGGAATCAAGGGGTCTTCCTCTGGGGAGTGCTTAAAGTCTGGCATTAGTGATTGGTGCACACTAGAGGAAGGACAGAACAGCACCTCTGTTTTGCCCCCATTAAATTGTAGAGAGTTCTGCCTGAGCGAGCCTGCTGTCTGGCGCATACACTCTTGAAACTTGTCCATCGATACCGCCTCTTTCCCTTTCAGGGAAAACATCAATTGGGTGTCGTCCATGTAGTTGACCAGGTCAATATCGAAGGACTTGATCAAAGAGAGAAGGGGAGGCAGATAGATATTAAAGAGGATGGGGCTAATCGCCGATCCCTGCGGAACCCCATGCGCAACTAGAGACTGGCTCGCCTCATAAGGGGGCAGTGACACTATCTGTTGCCTTCCAGTTAGGTGTGAACGTAACCATTGCAAAGCACGTCCTTTAACCCCCGTCGTTTTTCATTTCTCCAACAGTACTGTGTGGACACCGTTTCGAAAGCGGCCGACATATCAAGTAATACTAGAACGTAAGATTCTCCCTTGTCTGCTCACATCCGTCCATAATGGTGACCAAAGCAGTCTCAGTACTGTGGCCAGGGCCGAAGCCAAATTGATCCTTGTCTAGTAGGAGTTTGTCCTCCAGATATCCAGATAATGTTTTACTGACAATTTTTTCCAAGATTTTAATCGGGTGGGGTAGGAGAGTTATTGGTCTAAAATTGGCTGGAACCAGGGGGTCAAGGGAGGGTTTCTTGAGCAGTGGAGTGATTATCGCCTTCTTCCATGTTTCCGGGACTACTCCCTCTTCTAAGGATTGGATGCAGATTTGGCGCAACCAAGGGAAGGTCTCCTTATCAAATGTTTTCCAGATTCTATGGGGCAAGGGGTCCCAGGGGGAGCCAGATGTAATGCTCAGGGGCAGCTCATTAAACCGGTCCTCAGATGGAATTTTTTAAGTTTTCCAAACAGGAGACTGCTATGGGTTCTTCTCCTGGTCTTCCGATCCTATCGTACCAGTTGTTATTATTATTCGTCCTCATGTAAAGTGCCCTTATACCTCCGGATCTAGCCAGCGCTTTATAAAATTATTCAAAAAAAATAAAACACCACCCCAGTTTGGACCCAGCCACATGCAAATCAGTCTTGACCCTGTTCCTTGTGGGAACAGTTCAGCCCGAACTGCCAAGCCAGGTCCTCCCTGGACCAGAATCAGGCATCCTGGGACCGGTTACAGGGCATCACCCTTCATCAGCCAGGCTAGCTTTAATCCAGTGGTGTAGTGAGCACGGGGCCCATGTCTTGGCAAACCCTTCCCCCTTAGAGCGACATAAGCAAAAGAAACAATTGATGGACGGAATGCTGGACAATGCAAACATTCACCCCCAGTCATAAGGATCTGGGTTTAATCCATCATTCTTTGGCTCACCACACCACTCCAGTTTGGACCCAGTTTGGGAACAGTCCAGCCCTAACTGCCAGGACTGTTCCCATTGGGCACAGGGTCAAGACTGATTTACATATGACAGGGTCCAAACTGGAATGGCATGGTGACCAAAAAAAAGATGGATTTAGGCCCAGATGTCTGTACTGGGGTGAATGTAGTACATTGTTCTGCATTCTGTCCATCAATTGCTCTTCTTGCATTTGTCACCCTGAGTATGACTGGTATGCCCAGAAACGGGTCCGGTGCTCTCCATACCACTGGAGTCAAGCTATCCTGACTGATGAGAGCTGAAAGCCCTAACCCGGTCCTAGGATGCTTGTTTCCAGTCCAGGGAGGACCTGGCCTGGCAGTTCGGGCTGGACTGTTACCATTGGGCACAGAATCAAGACTGATTTGCATATGGCTGGGTTCAAACTGGAAAGGCATGGTGAGCAAAAAAAAGACGCATTTAGGCCCAGATCTCCGTACTGGGGTGAATGTACGACATTATTCTCCATCCTGTCCATCAATTGCTCTTTTTGCAATCTGGATTAGAGCATTGAAAGTAAAGAATCTGACACTCTTTTGTATTCTTCGTAGGTGAGCAAAGCAGGCAGCAGTGACTGCTCCAAATGGAGTTTCAATGATGATTTCCTATCAATGAAAAGCACAAGACTCTTAACAGAATTCTTTAGCTTAGAAGGGTCACCCATTGATAGAGGCCAAGAAAGAGGGATTCCACATATCCTGTTTGTTATGAGTGATGACAATCTCAGTCTTATCAGAGTTACTTTTTAAATGGTTGCTATTCATCCAATCTCTTATAAACAACATGGTGTTCTGAAAGAATTGCATGGATTCAGGGGAGTGATTGATGGAGAATAGTAACTGCAAATCGTCAGCATAATTATGAAATCTGACTTGCCTCTCGTTTAGTGAGTGCACCAAGTTTTGAATATTCATATTAAAAAGATGGGGAGACAAAGAAGATCCCTGAGGAACTCCACAGGTCAGCTGGACCCTGGGAGAAATGAAAGGAGATAGCCGGACAGACAGTGACTGATACTTTAGAAAATATGTATCCCAGTCCAATATTAAATCTGGAAGCCCTGCTTCTCTTACATGGTCAACTACAATTTCATGGTCGACTGTATCAAATGTTGCTGACAAATCAGCAGGTCTAACGATTCTGTATAACCTCTATCTATCTTTTCCAGCATGTAATCAATGACTGAGAGGATGACTGTTTTCGTTGAGTGGGCAGAGCAAAAGCTGCTAGCCTGGATGAAAGAATGGACTCCTCCAGAAATTAGCAGAAGTGTCTTGCCACATGTACCTCGAACACCATTTTTCAAGATGAGGGGATCCTCATCCAATATCCTTTTTAGAGGGACCACTATAGCCTTTTTAAAATATTATTTACAGCTCTTAGGTACAGTGCCATGACTAAGGGAGTGATCAATTAAAAAAATAGATATCACAGGGCAATGTGAATAAGCCATTTTAAGTATTCTGGGCGGACAAGTACCATTAGGAGACCCCAATGGACAAACACGTCATATAGCACTGTATGCGGACAACCTCTTGCTCTTTTTAAGAAATACAGACGGGGACTTGAGGGGGGCTAAGACCATGATGGGAGCGTTTGGTGCACTGTCAGGACTCCAGGTGAATTAGCAGAAATCCCGTCTGTTCCCACTGATATTGGACACTCCACCTCCTGAAAGGCTAGGAGAGCTGCAGTGGGAGCCTCGATGCTTCAGATACCTGGGAGTGAGGATTTTTCACTCCATATCAGACGTGCAGGAGGGGAATGTAGGAGGAGCTTTATGATCCCTGAGGGGCAATATGGTCTTTTGGGGGGGATTGCCTCTGTCTTTGGCAGGGAGGGAGCCCTTGCTGAAGATGGTGGCTCTTCCCAGGCTACTGTACCTCTTTACCAAACTACCAGTGTGGATACCGGCAGTGCGGTTCTGGATTCATGCCTCTAAGCTTTTATATGGAGTATGAGCAGACAGAGGGTGGCCCCATCCATGTTAACAAGGGCGCAACTAGAGAGGGGCCTGGCGGTTCCAGAGATGGAGACATACTATCTAGCATGGCAGCTGCAGAGGTTCACACAGTGGGTGGCGAGTAGGCGGGACTCGAAATGCAGGAGGCCTCCCTTTACCCCGGAGAGGGCAGCAGTGCTGGCACCCCGATGGGAACCATTAAACCGCAGCATATCTGTGCCAATGAATGCAAGGTGATAAGGCGTAGCTGGGGGAGATGTCTGCAAAAGACAAAGACAAAAGGCCCATACTCTCCAAAGCTGTCGCTCGCACTGCTCGAGGTACTTCCACACGGGGGACAGTGGAGGCAGATAGAGGAATGAGCAGAAGCAGGGTTTACCAAAATTGGATACCTATACAGAGATGGGAAATTACTCACCTTTGACGAATTCCGCACAGAATGGGACATCCCGCAGGGGCACTTCCTGCTGCATGGGGCAATCACGGGGGCAATGCGCAGACATTGGGGGGTGGGGACGACGGAACCACCGACTCACTCTATGTGTGAATACATCAGCCTGGCGGGTGTACAATAAAGGCTGTAACTTGCCTATACAGGGCCATCAGACACGACGCTACACAACCACTGGAGGGACTCCGAACAAACTGGGAGACTGACCTGGGCAAACCCCTGGAGTACAATGCTTGGGAAAACATACTACAAAGGTCAGCTAAAGTCTCTCGCAACGCGAGATTTAGGCTGATTAGCTTTTATACACTACATAGAGCATACATCACACCAGACAGAATCAATGGCTTCTTTCACAGGGAGGATGCGGAATGCCCGAGATGCAGAGAAAAGGAGCTAATTTCATACACGTGATAAAGAGCTGTCCCCTGTTAGTGAATTACTGGCAGGAAGTGACAAGGGAAACAACAAGAGTAATAGGGCGGATAGTGCAGTGCATGCCAAAACATGTATTACTAAATGGGTTTCCGCACTCAGCTAAGACTAAGGTTACTGCTAGATTTCAATACCTAGACTTCATCTGGCAAAGCGGTAAATAACTAACAAATGGAAAGCACCAGCTGACCCCAGTATCCATAGATGGAAATGAGAGCTGGTGAAATGGGCAAGCTGCAAAGGTAGAATACTGCTTAGGAATGCGAGAAGGGGTATAGGTAGAGCTGAGAGGGCACAGGACTGTGAGGCGCTGGTGGAGGGCATGAAAAATGTTGGCCAGAAATCTTAACCCAATACCCCCATAGGACCCTCTCGGCATGGGAACCCCAGGAACTGGGATTAGGATGAGGGATTGGACGAGCGTCCAGAGAGAGAAGTGCCCAATGACTAAGACACACATGAAGGGCTGGGCCAAACTCAGAGGAAGGTAGTACGATACCCTAGTTGACAGCAGGGCAGGGGGTGGGGGTGGTTGGGGAAAGTTGGGGGGTGGGGAGCTATGATGGTACATGACTAGAATGGGAAACTTAGTGCATTGTACAGTAAATGATAATGATTTCATGGTAAAGTTATGCAGCCAAAATGACAGTAAGCTGTGACAAAGGCACATGCCTAAAGCAATATGTTGTAATGCTGGACCCACATGTATACTGACATAGAAATGACAATAAAATATGTTTTTAAAAAAAAGAATAGAATCAGAAAATCATCTCTGCTGATTGCAAGGAAAGCAGATTAATTGACAGAGTTACTGTCTTCAGTGGTTATCACATTGGCAATGGGGCTAAGGGGTAAACTGTTCTTTATTATCTTGATCTTTTCTACCAAAAAGTGATGAGCATATCACATAAGCTTTCTGATGGTTGACTGTACAGAGTTACCCTGTCAGAATTAGACAGTTCAGGCACTATATTAATGATTTCCTTAGACCTATTTATAGAAGCTAGGATTTTAGTAGAAAAGAAAGTAATCTTAGCTTGCTCGATTAATCTTTTATAGCCCCCAAGAAATGAAAGAAAAAATGGCTTGTCCTGTATAGAATAATTTGGTCGCCATTTTCTTTCTTTGAGGCAAAGAGTGGATTTTGTGGTTTTTAGTTCCTTTGAGAAACATTTAGTGGTGACATGATGACGAGCTTGCTTTAATTTTCAATGCACATTGCTAGCCGTAATGAGCCAGTCAGAGACATTTTTCCACAGCGCTGTTGATGCAGCGGGTCTAACATAAAACACTCAATATTACCAATCCAGGAATAACCTCTTCAATTTACTCATCGGTGGGGGCCATAGCACTGAGAGTTACACACATACTCAATCGTACAGCCCCTGAATCAGTGATAAGTAGACTAGCTGCAAGACATGTGGGGTACCTTTAAACCTATACAATAACTTTGTACATTATGTATATCGGAACTTTAGCGCCTTTCAGTTTCAAAAAAACAACATCAAGGTACTCTGTTATTTGGTCGATGGACCAACTAGTAGGAATCAGTTGATGACGATTAAGTCCAGCTCAATCAAAAGTTTGAAAACCTTAAACATGTATTCCTCATGACTTTTATTCTAATAACCACAGACTCGGATTTATATTTCATAAAATGTTATCTAGATTCATTAAGAGAGAATTTTATATTGTGAAAGATTTATTAGACAAATACATTCTAAACATTATTTTAATACATTTAAGTAAAAGAATAATGAAAATTACTCATTACCCCTTGGCCATAGGGCGGTGATAGAAACGCAGAACACAGAATAGATTCCTAAGTTGACTGTCTGTCTCTCTAACCTCCTCAATGTCTCCCTCCCGACATAGAATTTCCACAAAGGATTTAGTTCATTTTCCCCATCAGGGTTCAAAGTCCAAAATATTTAAAGTCTCTTGCACCATAAAGAAAAATCGTCTCAACTGACAGCATGTTGTGCTGAGCAAAGGTGCGAAAAGTAACGGCCGCACTTGTCATAAACACAATCTCTTTTATCCCTTTCACTAACTTTCTATATCCAAAATTGAAACTTGTAGGGGCTACATCCATTTCTCATTGGTCCATTGGAGGGGTGGTGATGATCACCTTATGTCCTCCTTTCTCAAATCAGTTCTCAAAAGTGCATACTCATACCAGAGGTTCACATGACTTCATTAAATGTTCACATTTGTACTTGCTTAATATTTTCAACAGTTTCCCGCATCCTGGTTTCAATGCTCATCCTTTCCCGGGCTTTTAACATAGTCAATTTGGCACAACTCCCGTTGCAGGCCAGGCTGGCCTTGACATCTCTCACTCCGGGCATAGGCAATTCACTCGTGACTGAGCATCCATTACTTGCGCATGTGCGTGGACCATCTTTAAGTCAAGTGCACCATCGCGTTTCAGACGAGGCTGATCAGGCTGTAATGGGAACTAATATGAAAACAAACATAACAGAAATTAGACATAGTAAATAAGCCCTTCTGTTTACCGACCACCATTCTACTTACCCGTGTTAGGTGTTACCTAGCAAAAGCGACATGTAAAGCTTTTTTACTTACAAACTGCACTCTTTTGCCACGATTCAATTCTACTACATGCACGAATACATGCAATTACTCTTTCATTTCTACGTTAATACAGTCCTATGTTAGTTCGACTCACGTTTTATTAACAAATTAGATTTTTGCAAATAGTAGTTTGTTTTTCCACGTGTAGTGTCTAACTATAATGTGCATTTGTTGATTAGTTTACATGCTTCTCACAATTAATATTAATAAAGTTATGAGGCAATACACTTTGAAGGGGATCCGAAAATTGTAGTTTCTCCCCGGCTCCATCACTGTCTACATCATCCTGGAAAGAGGGAAGAGTAGATGTTAAGGATTCCAAAAAGAAAATCAAATCAATTCAAGACAAGTTTCTGCAAAGCAGAACAGGACCTGGAGAGGGTTTCAGAAACGTCAGGCCTGATAATGAGGACTTAATCAGATGGTGGTATGACCATGCACATGGTGTCGTGACTGCTCCACTCCAGATCACATTTGCAAATGGGGTGGAGCAAAGGCATGAATAAAAGTTGCAGACACAGGCAGATGAGCTCTTCATGTTCTAGTTGACGCATGCGTCTTCCGCCCTTTCACCTCACTATCCTTTTTGCGCGTCACTGCTTCACGCATCTGGAGGTTCTCTCCGGATTCACTGAATGCTTGTTTCTTGTTTCACGCCATATAAGCCCACTTCATGTCGCTTCTGGAAGTTCCTACAAAGAAGAAGAAAAAACCAAAATATACATTTAAAGAATCCACAATACCTACGATTTGGTGGTAATTGTAAGCTGAACTATTAGTGTTTACTGGTGATATACTATCTGATTTGTGGTTTTGTATGTTCTGGAGATCTCATTTCCCTGTGCATTTGTCTGAAGGGAGAAAAACATAAGAGGACTGCATTAGTTCCAGAAGTTAAGGAACTCTCCTTATTTTCTAACCCGCACCTTTTCGTGCTTTCTCCTGAATTCCATTTAGGAATTCATTATGTTTTAGTTTCTTCATAGAAATTCGTTTGGAGCATTATACTTCCTATATATTCTTTTCCAACATAGGTTAGTATATTTTACACTTACTATTATATATCTACGTACTTTGCTCTAATTACTTAATGTTTGATTGTACTCTGTTTACTTGCCTAGATAATCATATTGTCTGCATCTACCAGCATTATATACATTGTGGAATAGGGGAATTTAACAGGTGGTTAAAGTTGATACATATGTGTTTTCATAGGAATCACGTAACAATAGCAGTACATCCTATTCCTTTCTAAATCTAATGCATATATTCTTTTCTGTTGATATAGACAACACATACGAAGTATCCAAAGTCTACTTGTCGTCCTGGAGTGCACCTAGGACAGGATTTGTCTCTCCTCATTGTCTTTCTTCTCTTCCCCCATTACACTGTGCTTTGCTTTGACATAGTAGGTCATTGCGGTGGGTGAGGGAAGGAGGGACATAACATCAGGACTTGCATCTTGCCTCCTTTGGTAATTCAAGGTGACTTGAACATGGAGAGATTGAAATATTAGCCACTGATAGGTTAATGGTCCAGACCTGATCTAAAATGTGAATTTTGTTATGCATGAGGGAAGAATACATGTTGTTCTAGATTTAGGTAACTTAACAGTTTGGTCAGTTCTGCTGAAAGAGACTCACCCACTTCTTCATTTACCTAGTAGTTCAGCTCCCACATTTTTGCATGGGCAATGACCAATGGGAAATACAAAAGAAGGGGGGAGTCAGAGGGAAGGATGCTAGGTTCACCCTCCTAATCTAGTATGTGAGAAACCAAAAATCCGGGATGCCAGATAGAGAACCTAGCGGGTAGAGAAGATTATTATCAATAATGGATGTAATCTTGTAAAAGGAAAAAATATCCTTTTTCTTTAGTCCCCTCACTCAGGCAGGCAGGGTGCTACATCCTAACTTTGTTACTCTGTTTCCATTACAGATAATGACTGAATATTGTGTTGTATGTATATCATTTGATTTATTTTATATGCTCATTGATATGCATTTACTCACATTACACTTTGGAGTGGTACTCACAAGGCTGGTCCCTGTGCTGTCCTGAAGAAGAGCTTATGGGGTACAGCTCTAAACATGTTGACACTCTACTAGGGCTCCTGACTCATTTGATCACCAGGAATACCTAGAGACCCACCCCGTTTTTCATATATCAACTAGATTACTATCAATAATGGATGTAATCTTGTAAAAGGAAAAAATATCCTTTTTCTTTAGTCCCCTCACTCACCAGGGTTTCCTCACGGTGACATGATTCATCATTGGGGTCCTCCAACCCGCTGCGTGTTGGGGCGTGCTGCGACTTGTGAACTACGTAGGAGCACTTAAAGTGAGGAACTATGTGTCGTGCAGTGATGGGTGTTGGTGGAGTGGTGTGGGTTAAAAATATCTGACTAGTGAGCGGAATTGCTTTATTCTTGCTCTAGTTGATATATTAAAAACGGGGTGGGTCTCTAGGTATTCCTGGTGATTCAATGAGTCAGGAGCCCTAGTAGAGTGCAAACATGTTTTGAGCTGTACCCCATAAGCTCTTCTTCAGGACAGCACAGGGACCAGCCCTGTGAGTACCACTCCAACGTGTAATGTGAGTAAATGCCTATCAATGAGCATATAAAATAAATCAAGATATATACATACGACACAACAATATTCAGTTGTTATCTGTAATGGAAACAGAGGAACAAAGTGAGGATGTAGCGCCCTGTCTAGTGTAGGATCTTCTCTTTCCCTCGTGTTTAAGGGAAAAACACAAGTAAATATGCGGTGCTTTCATTCTCCTGAAAATGCATAAAAGTGATGTCTAATTCAGGATACAATATGGTGCCTGGATTAGGAAAAAAGGACAAAAATATATATATGCACCAGCATTAACCATAAATGCCCTCGTGAAAGCTGCATGCATCTGGCCCTAGAATATAAGGACATTAGATCGATGTGCACGGCGTTTCTGAAATTTAAAATAGACCCATGATAGTGGAGGTGATACCTAAATTAAGTGACATACAAGACAACAAAATAAACAGCATGTAACATTACACGTACTTTTAGTTAGGCCGTCCTGAGCCTCATGGTCATATCGAGGGAGAGGAGGCCTGTGATTCTAAACTAAAAACGAAAAAGAAAGCGTGGTTACTTTTCCGCTAGTAGCAGTTTTTACAGGATCGGGTTGACGGCGCAGGCTCTGTGTATCAAACAAAGTGAAAGAAGCCTTCGGTCAGTCGTTTACTGCAAAAGAATGGACTTACTTCTCACGATGCTTCTCCTTGCCGGATTACCTGCTCGGTGTCCCTTCGAGACCGGATGATGCCGTCTCTATGCGCGGAACTGTTAAAGAAGGAAGTGTTCCCGCCTAGTCATGAGAACAAGACTAGAGCGGGGACTTCTCAAGATGGCCACCAGCTAATGGGCCGAGGTGGAATCCCTGTTGGGTGTCTCATAATGAAACCAAATCGAACACATGAGACAGAAACACACCCGGTGGGACAAGACATAATGATATGATAATAATAAACGGGTAATAATAATAATAATGGTCTAAGCCATGAGTTGCTAAAAAAGAGAGAGAGAGGAGCTGAGTATCACAGATGGTGATGATCTCTCTGTTAGTGGTATTGTTATCAGTAAAGGCTATGTGAAAAATGGAAATATTTTATCTCCTACTCAATTCGTCAATGCAGATTGAATGGGACCTTGGTGAGACTGTGGAAATTTTGAAAGGGTTAAAAAACAATGTCAGTAGTTAGTTGGGTATTTTTTTTTAAAACGATTGATTTCGTTGGAATAAATGTGTTTTTGATTGAATGCTTTTTTAGAAAATACTGCGTTTTTACAAAAAGCTGCGTTTTAGAAAAACTGGTCTCTCCAAAAGCATTTTGAGAACCAAACTCTCAGGTAGAGGACACCAAGGGGAGTGATCTTGCCAGCTTCCCCATGAAATGGCATCATTTAGGCCATTAGTCTTTGTGTGTAACTTGTACACCCATCGTTGCTCTTTCTGTAACAGGCGGTTTTCCAGGTTATCATTGTTTTCAAGATGTTCTAGAATCACCCATTTCATATCATTGGGTGTGGTGTTTTTCAATGAAGTGCGACATCATTTTTGTCGCGTTTCTTTTGCACCTAATGTTGCTTCGGTGCTCGACTATTCTTATGCTTGCTTTCCTGGTAGTCATTCCAATGTAATGTAAGTTACAAATGCATGTAATCATATATACAACGCCAGAAGTGTTGCAGTTGGTGAAATCACGGTTTTCCCAAGTCATTTTGTTGTTAAATTGTACCTTCTTCGTTGCACTAGTCAAGTGACAGACACTGCAGTTGCTGCATGGGTAGTGTCCTGTGGGAAAAGTTCTAAGGGTGCTTTGTTTACTTCCCTTGTCATCAGTTAAAGGACGTGTGTGGACTAAATAGTCTCTTAGGTTTTTTCCTTTTTTGTGACTAAACATTGGTTTGGGGATGTCGAGATTCCCGCAGTTTAAGGTATGCCAATGTTTTTTGATGATTTTTGTAACCTGTCAGAGGCGATATTACATGTGGTGATGCATATGGGTCTTTGATCACCTGTTGTCTCTTGTCTGACTTTTGGTTCCAGGAGCGCATCTATGTTGTTATTCGCTGCTCTTTTCTTTGCCTTTGTGACTAGATGTTGTGGGTAGTGTCGGTTGATGAGTTTTTTAGTGAGGTCTTTAGCTTGTTTGTTGAAGTCCTTTTTCTCAGTGCAATTATGCCTCAATCTCAAAAATTGGCCAAAAGGCAGATTTTCTTTTAACTGTCTTGGGTGGAAGCTATCGTAGACCAAAAGGCAGTTCCTCGCAGTTGGTTTAAAATGATTGGTGGTAATCAGGGTGTCAGCAGTTGCAATAATGTTCAGGTCGAGGAACACCAGTTCTGACTTACTCATGGTGTAAGTGCATTTTAGAAAAGGATCCTGAAGATTTAGCCAGTCTATGAAGTCAGTAGCTTCCGTTTCAGTCCCATCCCATATCAGTAAAACATTGTCGATGTATCTATTCCACAGTCCTAGATATTTTCTGTAGGGGTTGGAGTCATTGATGATCTTTTGTTTCTCCAGGTGATGTACGTAGAGTCCCGCTACACTCGGCGCAAAAGTGCTGCCCATGCTAGTTCCATGTGTCTGGTGGAATAGGGTGTCTTCAAATCTGAAATCTTTTTCAATCAGGGCGAGGCGACAGCATTATAATATGACATGTCTTGGTGTCTGGTATAGCCATGTATTTTCAAAAAGGACATCTTCCAAAATCTGTAATGTTTCAGGATGGGGGAGGCTAGTTTATAAACTCTCCACGTCTAATCTAATTGGGATGTTTTTGGTGGGGTCAAAGTGGACGTCTTGCAGGAGGCAGAGGACTGATTTTGTGTCCTTTAGGTATGTGTCCGTATTTTGAATGATGGGTCTTAAAAATGCGTCTGCAAATTTTGACAATGGTTGAAGGATTGAGCAAATACCGGACACAATGGGTCTGCCTGGTGGTTTTGTGATTGATTTATGAATTGTTGGTATCGTGTAAAAGTAAGGGATTATGAGCTTAGCGTTCTCCAAGAAGTCTGCTTCCTTTTTAGTCATCCAATTATTAGCTGCTGACTCTTCTATTAGGAAGGCGATTTCTTTCCTAAGACGGTCTGTAGGATCTTCTGTGGTCTTGATAAAGTTCCTTACATCTGACAGGAGGTTTAGGCATACTTCTCTGTCAGAGCTGGTGTTTTGTAGTACTATTGCGCCTCCTTTGTCCCCCGGTTTTATTGTGCCTTCCTTCAATTGTGCCAAGTTTTTCAAAGCCTCACTTTCTTTTTTACTCAGATTGTGGAAAACCTTGATGGATTTTGGGTCTATCTCGCCGATTTCCTTCATCCCAGCTTTTTCAAAAGCCAAAAGTTCTACTGGCAGATTGGCGTTCGGTGGTGTGAAGTTGGATTTTTTATGTAGGCCTGTGTCACCAGTGTTTTCAGTGATAGGAGCTTTGTCTTTGAAGAAACCTGGAGTTTGATCTTTCTTATGAACTCATGTAGTTCACATGCTAATAGGAATTTGTCCATACTTGGGGTAGGTACACAGCCCAAGCCCTTTTCCAGGACTTTTTGTTGGATGTCAGTGATGGGGCTGTTAGAAAGATTTACCACTAGGCTGGTGGTTTGCTGGTTGTTGGTTGTTCTTTTGGGCCCATGCTCCTGGTGTGGCTCCTTGTTAATTCCAGTGGTTGTGCCCATTGCACTTGTTGTCCTCTCCTGGATTTTGCCCTCTACTGTCCTCTTCGTCACACTAAAAAAGAGCTCTTTTGTACATGTGATTTCAGAGTTGTGCTCCTGAGGCGGAGAGCCAGGAGCGAGGCATCTTTTTTTAAAACTTTGAGTGTCACAGATTGAATTGTGTTTTAAACTTTAAACTGTCACAGAATACTTGTGTAGTTTCTTAAAATTTCACTCACTTGTTGCTAGCAAGCAGTCACAGCGTAGCAGCGCTCCGTCGCGCCCTCGCCACGAGCGGAGGCCACGCCCCCTGCTTAGGCCACGCCCCCAAGCCGACCACTACAAAGGCGTCGATTTTGGGCACCAGGCAGATTTCAGAGTTGTGCTCCTGAGGCGGAAAGCCGGGAGCGAGGCATCTTTTTTTAAAACTTTGAGTGTCACAGATTGAATTGTGTTTTAAACTTTAAACTGTCACAGAATACTTGTGTAGTTTTTAAAATTTCACTCACTTGTTGCTAGCAAGCAGTCACAGCGTAGCAGCGCTCCCTCGCGTCCTCGCCACGAGCGGAGGCCACGCCCCCTGCTTAGGTCACGCCCCCAAGCCGCTTAGGCCACGCCCCCAAGCCGACCACTACAAAGGCGTCGATTTTGGGCGCCAGGCAGATTTCAGAGTTGTGCTCCTGAGGCGGAAAGCCAGGAGCGAGGCACTTTTTTTAAAAACTTTGAGCGTCACAGATTGAATTGTGTTTTAAACTTTAAACTGTCACAGAATACTTGTGTAGTTTTAAAAATTTCACTCACTTGTTGCTAGCAAGCAGTCACAGCGTAGCAGCGCTCCCTCGCGCCATCGCCACGAGCGGAGGCCACGCCCCCTGCTTAGGCCACGCCCTAAGCTGCTTAGGCCACGCCCCCAAGCCGACCACTACAAAGGCGTCGATTTTGGGCGCCAGGCAGATTTCAAAATTGTGCTCCTGAGGCGGAAAGCCGGGAGCGAGGCATCTTTTTTTAAAACTTTGAGTGTCCCAGATTGAATTGTGTTTTAAACTTTAAACTGTCACAGAATAATTGTGTAGTTTTTAAAATTTCACTCACTTGTTGCTAGCAAGCAGTCACAGCGTAGCAGCGCTCCCTCGCGCCCTCGCCACGAGCGGAGACCACGCCCCGTGCTTAGGCCACGCCCCCAAGCCGCTTAGGCCACGCCCCCAAGCCGACCACTACAAAGGCGTCGATTTTGGGCGCCAGGCAGATTTCAGAGTTGTGCTCCTGAGGCGGAAAGCCAGGAGCGAGGCATCTTTTTTGAAAACTTTGAGTGTCACAGATTGAATTGTGTTTTAAACTTTAAACTGTCACAGAATACTTGTGTAGTTTTAAAAATTTCACTCACTTGTTGCTAGCAAGCAGTCACAGCGTAGCAGCGCTCCCTCGCGCCCTCGCCACGAGCGGAGGCCACGCCCCCTGCTTAGGCCACGCCCCCAAGCCGACTCCTCCCCCACCTGCAACGGTACAAATTATGTGCATATCTCGGTCGCGCAGCGGGCGAGCGCAGCGGGCACGCCGAAGGCGCGCCTTAAGGCAAGCCCGTCTGCGCCCGTCCGCGACCAGAACGCGGCCGGGGCCGGACCCGCTGACGGTGAGAGCACTCAAATAGATAGAATTGTCTGGTCGAGGGATAACCTATGGTCTCTCAATACTTTGGCGGAAACCTGTGCACACAGCATCGATCTTGGGTCCTCCACTCTCCCTTATACCTGTAGGACATGTGGGCTACAACTAGGCATACCGGCCAGTACAAAGGCTGGAGGATCTACTAAATCCAAGCCACCAATCAGTAAAAACCTTAGCGCGGGACTTGTGAACTGTAGATCCCTTGCAAAGCATGCAGATGATATATGGCTGCTGTTGGAAGGTCACCAATGGGACATATTGTTTCTAACAGAAACCTGGCTTAACGATGATAACATGACTGCCATTGCACTGGCTATCCCCTCTGGATATAAAATTTGTTTCTCCAATCGACTAGGTGATAAAAGAGGGGGGGAGTGGCAGTTATATTTAAAGAACAGCTCACACTCACCTCCTCCGCCCCCATATACACCCAGGGTCTAGAGGGACTACACTTCTGCTTCCAGGTGGGATCTCAGCTATCCCTAGCAGGACTAGTTATCTACAGGCCTCCGGGGGGGAAAGAATCCAACCTCACTACTCTGATGGATATGATCATACAAAGCTCCCTCCCTCACCCTCAGTTTCTTGTTGTCGGAGACTTCAACGTTCACATGGACAGGGCAGATTGTCCTTCAGCAGATTTACTGAGATCTACATTGATCTCAGCTAACCTCAGACTCGTTAATAAGGCCCCCACACACAGAGCGGGCCACACGCTTGACCTAATAATAACCAACATTCCAAACGTGTCGGCAAATATACCGCTACCTCTAATTTGGTCAGATCATTTTCTGATACCATTCCTAATCAAAATAACAGTTGATAAACCGGCGCCAAGCAAGTGCTCTTTTATGAAAAGACAATGGAGCAAATTAGTCCCCGATATCATGGGTCCAGTTCTTGCCCAGAACCCTCCGACCCTCACCTCCAATGTGGAGACGGATGCCCGACTACTCAATGACTGGATTGGAAATATGGTAACATATATTGCCCCGGCGACGGCCGCTACATCTAAACGAGACTCTCCATCTGCTCCCTAGTTCTCTCAGGAGCTTAGACTACAAAAATCAGATTGCAAAAAACTGGAGCGCTTATGGAGGAAAAACTACGAACCTCTACAGAAGACTTACTATAATGAAGCATCCAAAAAATTGCATAGAGCTATTAGAAAAGCAAAAAAACAGTTCTATGCAAACTCTATTCAGCAAGCTGAACACCCAAGTAGGGAAACTTTCAAAATAGTACAGTCTTTCTTTAAACCTATGAGTGTTGAGAGGGATGTCCTCCCATCGGTCTCATTCTGTAATAGCATCTCTGACTTCTTTGACTCTAAAATAAAGAAAGTCTATGAGTCCTTTGGCCCAGAGAAGATCACGGAAAAAACCGATCTAGCTGGCACTACATCGGACCGCGCTATCTTGACACAATTTGCTCCGATAGACCTGAGTACAGTTAAGCTAGAACTCAGCCAATGCAAATCGGGCTCGCCGGACGACCCATGCCCTCCCAAACTTTGGAGTCGCATAGCCGACTTCGTGGCCCCCACTATTCAGCATATATGGAATTCATCCATCTCTTCGGGGACATTCCCGAATATCTGGAAACATGCTACTCTACTCCCCTTAAAGAAAAAACCAAATGGGGACCCCAAGGAACTCAACAATCTTCGCCCGATCTCCCTCCTGGCAGCACCAGGCAAAATGCTTGAGAAAGTTATCCAGCGCCAATTGAATCAATTTATTGAGCAAAACAAAATATTACACGAGATACAATCAGGCTTTAGACCCGGCTTTAGCACTGAAACAGCACTAATTGAGGTGGCCGAGTCAGTGAGGTGGTCGATGGATTCGGGAGACTCAGCTATATTGGTGCTCCTGGATCTGTCGGCCGCCTTTGATTCGGTCGACCACAATATTCTGCTGCTGCGACTGGCGAAGCTAGGCATCCAGAGCCAGGCTTTGGAGTGGATACAATCATACCAGACTCAAAGGACTCAGAAGGTGGCTCTAAAGAATGTCTCCTCTTCTCCAAAAACCCTCAGCTGTGGTGTCCCCCAGGGATCGGCCTTGAGCCCACTCCTATTTAATGTTTACCTTGCTCCACTCTTCACGCTAATTGCCAACTGGGGGATCAAGGCAATTTCATACGCCGATGACACCCAGCTGGTGTTCCCATATTCAGAGGTGTCAGAGACATCCTTTCTGAGTCTGAAGGGGTGCCTACAAGACGTGGCCTGCTGGATGAACACCAATAAACTAAAACTCAATGCCAGCAAGACAGAGGTGATCTTTTTCGGAAAAAGCCCCCCTCCACCATCTGAACTATGGTGGCCGGCAGAGATGGGACACGCCCCCTCGCCCAGCCACTCAGCAAGAAATCTTGGAGTCCGGTGGGACGACAAGCTGTCATTTGCTTCACACATCCAGCAAGTGGCAGGTTGCTGCATGAGCAAATTGAGAAATCTCCGCAAGATTCTCCGATTTTTACCAACTAGCTGCCGAAAAACTGTAATCCATGCCACAGTTACTTCAAGGCTGGATTACGCCAATGGCTTGTATCTGGGCTTACCAAAGTATCTTATACGACAACTCCAAATGGTCCAAAATGCGGCTGCGAGACTTTTAATGAGGATTCCTTACAAACACTCTATCTCTCCGCATCTCCTTTCCCTTCACTGGTTACCAGTGGCAAGCAGAATAACATTTAAAGCACTCACCCTGGCTTTTAGATCTCTGTTCGGCAACTGCCCAAATTACCTGAAAGCTAGACTACCAAGATACACCCAAGGCCGGTCCCTTAGATCCAACAACAGTGTACGCATTACAGCCCCTAGAGCAAAAAGAGCCAGGTTAGGTGGACGCACCTTCTCGGCCAATGTGGCGGCACTATGGAACTCGCTACCCCCTGCTCTCCAACAGGCTCCATCCGAAGCATGTTTCAAGCGATTACTGAAAACCTGGCTGTTTGCCCAACCACGCTAGGCACCACGTTAGACTCCAGCTCTCTACCTAAACGGGCACAACACTGTTGCTATAGCGCCGGGACACCTCCTCGTGAGGTAGCTATTCGCGCTTTATAAAACTCTGTATTATTATTATTATTATTATTATTATGTGTCTGAGATTGATCCCAATAGGCGTTGGGTTGTTGTTGGTATGCTGGAGGACCATAGAAGAAAGGGGATGGTCCGTCATATGGTGGTGGCCCGTAGTATCCTGGCCAGTTGAAGTTTTGTCCTCCTCTGTTCCTGAGGCGTCCTCCTCTGGAGCCTCTTGGTCTATTCCGGGTGTTGTTCTGGCTGCCATCGGACTAGTCTGAACTTGTATCTGATCCTTCAGATCCGTGTTATATTCTGGGTTTCTACTAGAAGAGACATAATCTTCTTTTGTGTATGGATAAACTTTCTCATGTGAGAAGTTTTTTAAGTCTATCTTGAAATGTGTGTATTTTATATCTTTAATACTGATTTCCAGGTCAGTCATCTGTTTATTTAGCTCTTCAAGACGTTTTTTCAGGTCTGTTACATTCTGGAAGCTTTTGAGACGTACTTCCAATTTGAGTGCCTCGACTTTAATTTCTTCACATAGCCTACCAGCTGTTTTTATAATTAGCACTATCCAGTTCCTGGTGCAATGCCAGGAAATGAGAGACCAATTTGTTTTGAATTTTTTATATTGTTGAAAAATAAATGGTTTGTTTCTTACAATCAGCCCGCGTGGGGCGGTGTTTGATCGCAGATATTCGGCCACCATAACGCCATGTACCAGGGTTTTAGCTTGGTTCTTTTTCAGTTTTGACAATTCACTCCAACATTTTGACCCATCTGAGTCTCGGTGTGTAATGTCTGTGTGGGGTAACATGGATGCTAAACTTTCTTTCCACTTCTTCCTCAGAAAAAGTGAGGCCTGTAATTTCAGCCATGTTTTATTATGTCACTTAACAAAGGGTGTTGTGGGTCTAGAAGTAAGGTTAGTTTCAGTACAGAGACTCCCACAGCTTTTCGTTGTAAATTACGAAATACAAAAGAAGGGGGGAGTCAGAGGGAAGGATGCTAGGTTCACCCTCCTAATCTAGTATGTGAGAAACTAAAAATCCGGGATGCTGGATAGAGAACTTAGCGGGTAGAGAAGATTATTATCAATAATGGATGTAATCTTGTAAAAGGAAAAAATATCCTTTTTCTTTAGTCCCCTCACTCAGGCAGGCAGGGTGCTACATCCTAACTTTGTTACTCTGTTTCCATTACAGATAATGACTGAATATTGTGTCGTATGTATATAATTTGATTTATTTTATATGCTCATTGATATGCATTTACTCACATTACACTTTGGAGTGGTACTCACAAGGCTGGTCCCTGTGCTGTCCTGAAGAAGAGCTTATGGGGTACAGCTCTAAACATGTTGACACTCTACTAGGGCTCCTGACTCATTTGATCACCAGGAATACCTAGAGACCCACCCCGTTTTTCATATATCAACTAGGAGCAAGAATAAAGCAATTCCACCCACTAGTCAGATATTTTTAACCCAAACCACTCCACCAACACCCATCACTGCACCACACATAGTTCCTCACTTTAAGTGCTCCTATCTAGCTCGCAAGTTGCAGCACGTCCCTAACTGCAGCGGGTTGGGAGGACCCCAATGATGAAAAATGTCACCGTGAGGAAACTCTGGTGAGTGAGGGGACTAAAGAAAAAGGATATTTTTTCCTTTTACAAGATTACATCCATTATTGATAGTAATCTTCTCTACCCGCTAGGTTCTCTATCCGGCATCCCGGATTTTTGGTTTCTCAATGACCAATGGTGAGAGGGATTCTGCAAGCAGTTGAGGAAAGAGTCTCATATAGCCTGGCAGTCTGTACATTACAACACAGGTAAGAGAGGCCATAGGGGATTCTAACTTAATAAGAAGTCAGTCGGTAGAGGGGATAATGAATGATGACAGGCTAGAGAAAATGTTACCCTTTTTACTAATGGCCTAGTCAAAGTATGTTGCCTTTCAATGTAGTCCCTAAAAAAAAAGAAGATGTTCACATGGCTTCCCTTGCCTTGGTAATATTTCACAATGTTATCCAAGGCATGGGTATTCTTGTTAACCAGCTGAGGGAAACTTTTAAGTGGTTTTCAATCTCACACTGTTGTCCAATGGCTATAATTTCTCATTTCCTCCCACGTAGTGAAATCTATTCCAGAGGAGAGATTTGTCTATGCCAACCCACAGGCTTGGCCATCAGAAATAGCCAGCAGGTTGACCATCAGAGAGAGGGCTGCTATCTCTAATGTTTAGGAGGTGATTGATGAAGGGGAGAAAGCTGCTCCTCACCAGGAGTGTCCGCTACTTAAGGCAACTGAGAGAACATACAGGTGCATCTACATTGAGTGGGTATATAGGGGAGTCAACCTGTAGGTTGAGTGCTGTGTAGACATATGTTCTGCTTAGCCGGGAAGAGCATTAGAGGTTGCTTAGATGGTGTCTGGGGACTAGACATCTTCAAGTGAGACTTTGGCGGAAGATTGCTGGCAGTCGTGAGGTGGTCGTACTTGATGGTTGCTAGCAGGGGCCCACAGTGTTTTCTTTCTCTGCTTCCAACACTTTCTTCTTCTTCAGTGGCAGCTGTGGAAATAGCTCCTTGGAAGAAGAATGGATTTTCGCCTGGGACATCACAGTTTTCATTCAATGGGTGTTTTTTGTTTCACTAATAACTTCGGTGCTGTTTAACAACTATGCATGAAACTTTAAAAACCAAAAAGGTTCATCCACCTCCTTATTTTCCACAGAAGGTGTCAGGCTTATCCATCAAGTGGGGGCCAAGAAAAAGGAGGATGCCTATATGTTGATTTCCCATATTAATTCCCATTGGAACTTTTGCCCTCTGATACAGAAAAAACAGCTGAATGGAATCACCCCAAATTTTGTGAAAAGTAAAATGTTTACACAGTAAGTGTGCTTTTTGTGATTTGGTGTAAATCTGGCCAGTTTTAATAAGTTTGGGACCCATTATCATGACGGGCGGATGGCCACCGCCCTAGCGGCGGTGGCGATCTGCCCGACAAAACACCCCGCCGGATGGACTATTACCGCCACCACATTAGCATGGCAGGGGGTACCGCGGCGGATGGAAAGACCATCTGCCGCTTTTCTTCCGGGAGGCAATCATCATGATTGCCTACCGGGCAGAAAAGGCCTGCAAAATGGTGGGAGTGCCTTGCAGACACCGCCATCCATAATATGATGTTGGTGGTTCAATGCCTTTCCATGGCGGAGACTCCGCCATGGAAAAGCATGCAGTCTTTACTGTGGGGGCGCGTTGCAGGCCCCTGGGAGGTGGGGGGGTGGGTGCTGCACTTGGGTGGCATTGACATACACTAGGTGGCAGGCACCGCACGGTGCCTGTCACGTTGTGCATGCCAATGCACAACATGGACATATTGCATTGTGGCGGGTGAGACTTACAGAACCGCCCACCACAATGCAATATATACGGGATGCCACCACCACCAATGGCAGTGGCATTCTGATTGCCATGGCGGTACCGCTGCACCTCTGGCAGTCGGTCCCGAGTACCATTACGGTGGCAATGGACCCCTTTGTGTTCAAGAGGGGCTTTGGTGGGCTTAAAGGGGTTAGAAAGTTAGGTATATCCGAACAATGGTCCTGCAGTACCAAAAAAAATTAAAATTAGGTCCGTCCTAACAGCTAAGGGAGCTTTCTCTCCCATCTGCCACCACAGTACGGGTGCCAATCCTGAAATACCTAGCAATCTGCCTGGCAGGCTGCAACTCTGAAAAAAATGCTGTGGCCTCCAATACAGGACTCAGGGCCTATCTGCAAAATATTGTTTTTTTAAAAAGGGCATACCGGTAGAGACACCCTGACAACCAGGCAGGTTTGGGGGGGACCCACAAGGAACTCCACCTCCAAGATGTTAAAGAACATGTTTCATGTGACAGTACCATTAGGTAGAAGGCCAATTCTCATAGGTTAACTGCATAGAGAAACATAGTTTCATTAAATGCAAGGAGGCTAGCATTATGCATCAACTTCCATTCTCTTCTTTTGAGCAGCAAACAGTTTAAAGATCCAACAACCATAACACTAAATGAGCACACAATAACATTGAATTCTACAGTCCTATATAATTGTTTTGTCCACAACTTCCCTCCTATTTTGGGGCTGATTTGTTACTCTGATCTTCCTCCTCTATGCAACCATCAACCTTCTTTGTTGATGGTTTGCAATATAAAACATTTTCTCTCCATGTCTGAAAATAATCTTGGCAATGTACACCTTTTAAAGAACAAATTACTTATAATGTTAATTTTCTGTAAACACTAAAACAGTAAGGGCCAGATGTAGGAGCCCAAATACCGGTCAGTAACGGCCGATTTCGGCCGTTACCGACCGGTATTTAGGATTTGGCATGTAGGAGGCATGTCATTTACAGAATCGGTAAATTTACTGATTCGGTAAATATACAGAATCGGTAAAATACCGAATCGGTAAATTTACCGATTCTGTAAATGAGATGTAGGTGGCACTTCAAAGAGTGCCACAGGCCCTTAAGAGTCGGTATTTTACCACCCAATTCTATTGGGTGGTAAAATACCGAATACAGGTGCGCATGCACATCTGTGCATGCACACCTGTGCAATGTGACACACAGACATGCCCTTAGGGCATGTATGTGTGCCACATGTTACACGTGCCTGTATTCGGGGTGCTAGAGGGTGTCAAAGTGACACCCCCTGCACCCTTGCAGGATTCGGTATTTACCGAATCGGTAAATACCGAATCGGTATTGCCCATTGATTCCTATGGGCTTCAAGGCCCATAGGAGTCAATGGGAAATACCGAATCGGTATTTACCGATTCGGTAAATACCGATTTTTACAGATTCGGAATAAAAAAAAAATTCTCCTACATCTCCCTCCTTCTAATTTACCGATTCATAAATACCGAATCGGTAAATTTCGGTATTTATGAGTCGGTAAATTAGAATTACCTACATCTAGCCCTAGGTATCTTACTTCTGTCAAAGCCCTCTCCCAAGGGTTAGAAGGAGGAACTAAGTTCATCACTTTATTTTTGATGCAATTGTGATTATCCATGCAATAAACTTATCAGAATCAGCATGTTATGGCAAGACAGGAGGTTAGTGTTATGCATGTTATGCATGTTCAAAGCCTTTCAAAGCACAGCTTGAAACAAGCTTTATTGTTTTAAAGAATGTACTAAACATATCAGTTTTAGACAGATCTGATGTCTTTAAAAACAATTCCAATCTTACCCATGTGATGAAAACCTTACCCAGCATAGCACCTAGTACAGAATATGCTGTAAATAGAGAAATAGGCACCTGCCTTCTTCATAACTGATCTCACCGATTTCACAATGGTAGCAGTACCCTTAAACAGTTTCGTATAAGAAATAAAAAATTGATCCACACATGCACTCCTCCTCTCCAATACCCTAGTATAATATCCCTTGATGCATTGTATTACATGACTTTGGACAGTTATCAAATCTCAGATAAAAAAGGATTTAAACATAATATTTATTCTTCTTCAAATCTCACACACAAATTAATTCAGTTGATAAAATCTACTGTTAACATTCTATGCCCTTACATGTGATACTCCTGAAGGAAACTCAACATAACAAAGTACCCAAACTCCCACAATAGATCCTTTGCTCCAAATTATGTTTTGATTGGCCACCTCTCAAACAACCTAAAAGTGAAATCCACATGCAAAAGGGATTCATGTCTCAATGTAGGGGCTGTCTTCACTCTACAAACTCAAGGAATTCTGCCAATTGACATTCCCTCTACTAAAACTTTCCAGCTGCTATAGCTGATCTGTAACCGTTGGCTGTTATGTATGTTAAACCATTTTTAAACAAATATGTGAAAAAATTATCAATCATTACCTCATCAGGCTCCACAGATCCATGGGATCCAGATCCTTTGCCACGCACCAACATAGCAAGCACCCCATGCACTCCTGTATCTATTTCTACTACCTGGTGACCGAGACGCATTGAGGAATTCCGAAACTGTTCCAAAAAGCTCTCTGAGTCTTCCTAATTTCTTTTAATCTTCCAAACTAGAAGCAGTCCCTTGTAGGATCTAATTCATTATTGCACCTCCATCACCTACTTCACCACTGTTGAAAGCAAAGACTAAGTTGGCCCAACAAGAGTCACCAAGACGTACTGACAATTCTGTTGCCTCACCTGAATTAATGCTCTCCATATCAGAGAGAAAGGTAGAAATGTGAAACCTCTAATTTCTCTCCAATCTTGTGTGAAAGCATCCACCACTGTAACACCTGCATCTGGTTTCCAATTTCTATAATCCTCTAACCGAAAAGTCAATCAGGTTGCAAAAAGATTCACTCTAAATGGCCCTATAAAACTCTGAATCAACTGAAAAAAACTCTTCCTTTAATTTCCAATCATTGAAACCTATCATATCTCTTAATTTCCAGTCATCTCATTGCTTATCCTGGGCACAATGCTGGGCCATTAAATCAATGTTGTGTTCCATAAAAAAAACACATTTTAACTGATAAATCTGAAAATGTTTTTGATCTGCTTCCCAATTTGTTTATGTAAGCCACTGCTGCAACACTGCCCATATACAGCAACACTGAATTCCCTTCAATCTAAGACATTATACTGTATACTTTACGCACCACCTGCAATTTAGTATAAGTTGGGCACCACACCTCCGTTCACATTCTTGTTGCATCACTCGCCACACAGCATTAAATATAATCTGCCACTCTACCATGCACTATGTCTCCAAAAATGATGTAATTTGAGATATCAGAAATGTTATAATGACTGCTCTATGTTCAGATGGTATATGTTATATAATATGCAAGTGTATATCCAGTGCATAAAGAAAGGGCGAGTTATAGTTAATGTTTTGTAGCAAGTGATGTGACAACAATAAGTGTAGAGGTACATGACATATAGTGATTTGAACATGGTGCATAACTTACTTAAGTAACTGGGGATGTGCAAATAAAAAATGTAAATTATAATTATAACTTTAGAATATTTAAAGTTTCTAAAATGTATGTTTATAGAAGGAATATTTTTTTCCCAACTATTACTTAGTTTTACCTTTGTTTAATTCATTACATATAATGATTTTTATTTTTTATAAAAATGTGTTCCAAATCTCAGTGTCTAGTGTCATTCAGCTGAGTGTTGTTAAGTGGCGCTTGGTAGAGTATAGTGTGATACAGTGTAATAGAGTGTACTGTGTTAAAACCTAGTGTTGTACAGTGGAATATAATGCAGTAGATTGGCATACAGTGGAGTATGGTATAGTGCAGTAGCATACAGTGGAATACTTTAGAGTGAAGTGGCGAGGAGTGACATAGAGCGGAGTGAAGTAAAGTACAGTGGTGTATAGTGGAATAGCATACATTGTAGTGGTGTACAGTGTAGTGGCATGCAGTGTATTGGCATACACTGCAATGGCATCTGTGGAGTGGTGTACAATGGAATAGGATACATTAGAGTGGTATACAATAGAGTATTGTAGACTGTAGCAGCTGTGAGTGAAATGAGATACACTGGAGTTCCGTTCAGTCGAACAATGTACATTGAAGTAGCAAAGATTGTAGTAAAGTACAGTGGGATGCTGTAGACTGCTGTGGCGTAGAACAGAAGTGGCATAGAGTGGAATGGAATAGAGTCTAAAGTTGTAGAGTGAACTGGTGTACAGTGGAGTGCAGTAGAGTGGTGTGACATATAGTGGAGTGGCATACGGTGAAAAAGGGTACAGTTGAGTGGCTTATAGTGGTGTGGCGTAGACTGAAGTTGACTAGTGTAGAGTGGAGTGGGGAACAGTAGAGTTACACACAGTGGAATAGCCTACAGTAGAGTGGAGTAGAGTGGATTGTCTTTCTGTGGAGTGGTATAGACTAGAGAGGTGAAGTGTGGAGTGCATTGGGGTAGAGTAGAATAGTGGAGAGTGCTGTGTTGTAGAGTTGTTTACACTTGAGTGGGGTAGCTTGTAGTTGTGTACAGTCTAATAGTGTAGAGGGAAGAAGCATAGAGTGCCATAGAGCAGCATACTGTGGAGTAGAGAGGAGTGATGTAGAAGGAAATAACGTTCAGTGTAGTAGCATACAGTGTTGTATGTAGAGTGGAGCTGTGTAGAGTGGAATGGCATACAGTGGAATAGTATATGATGGAGAAGCATAGAGTAAAGTGCTGCAGAGTGGAGTGGTATAGACTACATTGTCAAATAGTGGTGTGGCATACGGTGCAGCAGCATAGAGTAGAGTAGAATAACATTAAGTGGAGTGAGATACCCTACATTGGGGGAACGTGTATGGGTGTACAATGTAATAGAGGACAGTGGAGTGGTGTACAAAGGAGTGGCATAGAGTGCACTGTCGTATAGTAGAATAATGTAAAGTTTAGTGGCATGGAGTGCAGTGGCATAGAGTGGAGTAGTATAAAGTGGAATAGCGTGGACTGGACTGTCATAGAGTGAAGTGGCATACAGGTGAGTGGCATACAGTGGAATATGGTATAGTGGAGTGGCATGTACTGAATTATAGCTTGTTGGTCTGTTTATTGGTAACTTCTGTGGGGTTTCATGGTTATATGCAGACAATGGCCATCAGAATTGCAGTTTGACCTTGTAAATCTAAATTGGTCTGGTGTATTTATGTCTGATGTTTGCATATAAGTATATTGTTTTTATGATTTAACTTTTACATTACCTGCCTTGCATTTTGGTTTTAAGAGATCAATGTTTTAATCATATTATAACCAATTATGTAATATTTTGTGCTTTTATGGCTCAGTGAATCTGTGCCGAATAAAGCTTAATGATGATGAGGTGATTTATAGGGTGCATTGATAGTGCATACATGAGTGCATGCATAGTATCTGGCAAACTGGATGAGTGCATGAGTAGTGTTTTAATGATTGGATCAGTACATGGCTGCTGTCCATGTGTTTTTGGTTGAGTGAACAGCTAGTGCCCGGGCGTACATGGGCGATGCCTGGATAATTGAATGAGTACATCAGTAGTGCCTGAGTGTTTGGATGAGTGCATGGGTTGTGCCGCAGTATTTCGATGAGTGTATGAGTTGTAAGTGGGTGTCTGGATGAGTGCATGGGTTGGGCCTAGGTGTTTGAATGACTGCTTAGGTACAGCATTGGTGATTGGATAAGTGAGTGGTTAGTACTAGGTGATTGGATGAATGCATTGTTAGTGCCTGCGTAGCTCAGAGAGTTCATAATTAGTGCCTACATCATTGGATGAGTGCATGTTTAGTGCCTCAGTGATTGATTATGTGTGTAGATAGTGTGTGAGTGAGTCAATGACTGCCTGAGAACTGGCTGGGTGATTGGATGAGTACCTGAATGAGTACATGAGTACTGTATCATTGACTCATAGTTTAAGTCCAATGTCAGTTTCAAACTACTTGTTTTAGTGCATCTTTCCTTTTCTACTGAGCTATGTGTGAGTGACGTCTAGATATCACACGTGATATATAATTGGATACATGGCTTCCTAGGAGCATGCACTGTTTTGTTAGTGTGCATACGCATCAGTATGTTTCTAAAACTGAAAACAAGTCTTTCTTTTTCAAAGCCCTAAACCTTGTCTTAGTGGCATACCTACATAATTTCTCAAATATTTCTTGTATTTTTAAAACACATATTGAACATTTCTCAGAAAATTTACACACCAAGTGAAGCTAGCACAAGTACTCTCAAGAGGCATTCTGCAGTATTAATACTCCTCAATTTTAAACAGAGCATGTTTAAAGAAATACACGACCTTCATAATATACATGATTATTCAACAGCCTTAAAGAACTTAGATCACCATGTTAACATATATGTGGTTTCATAATAGATATACAGCTTCAGGCCATCTTTCCAAAAATATATAGTTCTCTGCATCATTAATTAAACTCAAGATTTTTATCATACATATAACTATCTGCAACCAGAAAAAATATATCACTATCCAAGCATATGCAAACTGGTCATATAAGTTAAAAAACCACATTGAGAAACACATCCTATTACACACCTAACAAGTATTACTACTTTATAATTTATATACAGGCACAGCATACTTTTTATCTTTTATTTGTGACTATACTACTCGTGTTTAATAATGTGACTACAAGTACTATAGCTCTCAGAATGCAAATAGCATAAATGTATCTATTCTGCACATAATGCTTAAGCATTAAAAACATTCTTAGTTTATAACACACTAGCAGCCCGTCCCGACGTATGAAATAGAATGTGTGTACTGTGTGTTTTTGGCAAGGGCAATTTATTTTAAAATCTCGCGGTAGACAACATTTTTTGTTTCATTAGAATAGGGACGGAGAAGGGCCAGCTGCAGCCCTGGTTGATGTTAGCAGGCGCGTGTAATTGGTGTAGTGATCCGCCGCCTGAGCCCAGCTACAGCCCTGGTTGATGTTAGCAGGCGCGTGTAATGTCGTTAAATGAGAGAGTTATCAGCCGTGGGTAAATCCGTTTAATGAGAGAGTTCAGTGACAGTGAGTAGGAGAGGCTGCAGTAATTGTCCCCGCAGACACGCTCATTTGCGTGTTCCGCCGCTTGAGGCCCAGATGCAGGCATGTTTGATGTTAGCAGGAGCGTGTTCTTCCGCTTAAGGCCCAGCTTCAGCCCTGGTTAATGTTATCAGGCACGTGTAATTAGTGTACTGATCCGCAGCCTGAGCCCGGCTAGAGCCCTGGTAGATGGTAGCAGGCACGTCTAATTTCGTTGAATGAGAGAGTTCAGTAACAGCGCGCAGGAGAGGCTGAAGTAATGTTACTTACCAGGCCTCCTGCTGAATGCGTTTGTCATGCCCCCAGCACACGGCCACAGCAGACGATCTTCTGATTAATGTACGACCCACATCGCATGAGGGGCGGAACGTAGCACACGCCCCCAGCATGCCCCTTGATGCGGCGCAATTGCAATCACATGGCCGGACACATGCCCCCAGCGTTTCTCATGCCCCCAGCGTTTCTCACGCCCCCAGCATTTCTCACGCCCCCAGCATTTCTCACGCCCCCAGCGTGCCCCTTGATGCTGCGTAGCAACGTAATTGGCGCTTGTATGTACGACTTACATGGCATGAAGGGCGGACACACGCCCCCAGTGTTTGTCACGCCCCCAGTGTTTGTCACGCCCCCAGCACATGCCCACAGCCCACGATGTGATGGCCATACCACATGCCCCAGCGTTAGTCACGCCCCCAGCCCACGCCCACAGTACAACGCAGACACGCCCACAAGGGACTACTTTGCTGGCACGGTTCTTTTACCTTTTAAATGTATATGGTGTCCTACGGTACAATTGTATGTCTTGCACTGTATGATTGTGATGAACACCACTGTTTCTTGAAAAGTTAATAAAAACAATTAAAACAAATTTTTTATGGTGGCTGTCTGCATAGCCTATGTCCTTCTGCTGCAACTGCCCTTTCCAACGCTGTATTGGGTGTTGTGATTGGTGCTGTGGTTACTGAGATTGCCCGCCTCAATGGTTTGGGCTCTCTCTTTATAATATTAGTATGGATTCCTCATTGTAACTTTCAACAATACTATACTGTTGTTTTTCTATAAAGTAAACAACAGAATGAACTCATTTTCCTCTTGCTTCCCAACACATTTGGGACTAACATTTTAAACACATACCCTCTTTCAGATACAGTTAATCTGATATATTTTATTCATATCACTGTGATACTGTTTTTTATCGAACTCCTATATACATCTTCATTTTTAATGTAATTTTCCTAAATGATTACAAAGTTATGTACATACCAGTGAACTGAGTTTGGAGATTATATTGTTGTTTTAGCTCTTTTTGGATAGTTGTGAAAATGTTAGGATTTGTAAACTGTAAGCACAAGCGAGTTATACCACTTTCCTGCAAAGCTTCCATGAAATGGCAAGCTCTTCAACGTTGCACTCTAATATCAGGAGAAAGGCAGCAAATGAAATCATGTTTTTTATTTTAAACTACTGTATCTCCACTTGTGAATGGTTAGTACCTGTTAACCCTTTCTCCCTTATTTCAAAAAGAGATTGCTCTCAATGCATATCTGCGATGTTTTCGCGATCAACACAGAGTAATCATAAAAAAATGTCCAAACCTATATTTACCTTTAGCTGTTCTTTTTATTTAAATATGACAAAACTGTCTATTACGTAGTCCTGAATTGGGAATTAAACTGTATAATTAGTTAAATTTTGTCATAACTCCTCTAGGGGGGCGTTCCTTGGCGCTTGACAGGGAAACACCATCATTCCAGCACCTCCAGCTGCCACAAAAGCGCTGCTGACCTCCTGCAGCGCGGGGCGCGTTCCTTGGCACTTGACACCTGCCGTGAGGGGAACGGCCTGGAAGATCCTTGTACTGCTGTGAGGGGAACGGGTCAGGCATCTTCTCCAATGCCATGAGGGGAACGGCCTACAATCCCTAGCAGCCCCTTCCCGGCGTAGGGAAACACCGTCATAACAGCGCCTCTAGCTGCCACAAAAGCGCTGCTGACCTCTCACAGCGCGGGGCGCCTTCCTGACACCTGCCTTGAGGGGAACAGCCTGGAAGCTCATTGTACCGCCGTGAGGGGAACGACTCAGGCATCTTCTCCAATGCCGTGAGGGGAACGGCATACATTCCCCAGCAACTCCTACCCGGCATAGGGAAACACAAAAGTGCTGCTGACCTCCGGCAGCGCGGGAATGCGCTCGGGCAGCCAAGGGCAGACCCGTCTTTTCCCATCATCGCCAGGAAGAGGCAGGGCAGGGCCATTACCCTAACATCTAGGATTCCGCTTCTTAAATACGATCCGCCAGAAAGGTACTGTGACCGACAAACTTGAGTGCGCCACTATCTGTAACTGGTTGTAGGCTGTGAATTTTGTCACTTATTGGCGACCCTAAATAACTTGCAATTTGCACCTTAAAAATCTCTGCCGTTCGTATATTTGGACTTTGCATTTTTTGCACTTTGCTCATTTTATTCTTTTAATAGTATTCTAACAGTATTTGTACAGTTTGTGAAACCTCCATTATTTAATAATGATCTGTTGATAACTGTAATCTAGTGACAGTATTTGCACTTTTCCCTTCTGGACATTGATATTATTATAGGAAAAAGCATATTGCACTTTACATTTTGTGGGGTAGAGCTAGTGTATAGTTTGTGTATTGGTTGACCCTTCTTCTCGAGAATACTGAGTTGTAGTCCTACAATTATAGTAGGTTATTGATTGATCAATACTAGGGGGAAAAGCAGGCGGCGAGCCACACACCAAAAACACCAACTAAGCATAGGAAGATCAACATGACTTTGTTGAACTATTTAACAGGAGCAGTCGGTGATACTGAAAGACAGATCATCTCCGTGGAGGAAACATTAAATATTGATACAGTGGATCCACTATTACTATCACAAACAACAATGGATAGTATTATGCCAAGGGACATAGAGGGGGTTGAGAAAGATCTCCCAGGCGATATTCCCCTGGAGCAGCGGAAAAATGGGTGTATTCAGGAAATTTCCAAAGACATTTCTATTGGGGAATTAGAATATGACCAACTACCTCCTCCAAAAAAACCTTGTAATCACCAAATTCAAGACTATCCAACAATACTGTAGAAGGTATAGTTACAATTCATCCGACTCTTACCTCTACCCCCAGATTAACTAAGATCCACCCAAGAAAGTTACAGGGAATAAAAAATAAAATGCAGAGCAAAGTAGGCAGCGAAAGTGCCCTGCGGGGAAAAAACACCTGAAATTAATCTATATGTGAACTGGCTAATTTCCCCTCTGTTATTAAAGACCTAAAGGAGTTTGTTACACAAACCATCAATACTCTCGCTGGCAGATTGTATAAAATTGAAGTCGGTCTAGGGAAGATCCTAGCAGCTCAGAACAAGGCCATGCAAGAAAGGGGTGCAAAAACTCAGAAGCCATTGGGTGTGCACACACATCCAGAGATGGGAGTCTTTAAAACTATACCCGGGCCAGTAAAAGGACTACAAGGAGTACGTGAACAGGGTGAGCGACATGATTTGTCTGCAAATGTACTTGTGAATACAGAAAGTAGTACCCCACTAGAGAGTAAGGTGCATAGATTCAAAGAGACGGGAGGGACTTGCCATAAAATAGCTGAAAGAGAGAAGGGTGGGGAAAGCACAAGCACAATGATTACCAATGTCCCCGGGGTGACGCACAGTGCACAAACACTTAAACTGCCACCGGCAGCCACACCGTATACTATTATTTTAGCCAATGTTCCCTTGCTCCCTTTAGCAGCAACAGAAACCTGGCCCGCCCTAAGAAATAAAACCATAATTTGACTGGGAAATAGGACAGGTCTGACCAATGTACTCTTCAGGGAATTCAAGATGGTGAGGAGAATTAATTGGGTAGGAAACAACAGTAAATTTTATGAAGGTGACTGTATAGTTCTCTCATCGGGATCACCTGCCTTGGTAGGGGAAATTTTATTGAGAATACAAAAAACAAACCCTATTAATACTAGTATCCAAGTTCTGCCACTGTGCTTCATTTATCAGCCATCATGCCGAACTAAATATAAAAATTATGGGCCTTATAGGCAGCTTTTGGATGGTCCCCGCTATAATCTAGCAGTGTCATATAGATTTGGGCCTCTAACTACCTTGGATGAAAATGACTGACAACAAACCAATAGGAACCCGCCAGAGAAAGAGAACAACCATATTGCTGAAAATCCAAGTGTATCAACCCTGTTTTTCTTGAGCCAGGTTGAGCAAGTGGATGAAGAGGAAAGTAATCTTAATAGTGAAGATTTTACTGAGGTAGATTATACAGAAACAATTGACCAACTAGCAGGAGTATGTAGAATCCTTTTTTTGGAATATAGCGGGCCTAAGGAATAAAGTGAATGATCCAATTTAGTTGAATTGTATTAGCAGTTTTGATGTTTTGTGCTTGCAAGAGACATGGGTCATCGATAAAGTACACATCAATGGATTTAAAACATTTCACACACCTGCTATGCAGTCACCAAGTGGAAGATCAAAGAGGGAATTATGTGTATATGTCTCAGATGGTCAGTTCCGAAACCTATTACCAAATCGTCCTAATACATATGGACATAAACTGAACACTGGTTCTGATCAATTTTTATAACAACGTGGAAAAAGGGCAGTTGGGTGTTATATTAAAGAAGCCTAGTGAGAATATTAGTAATTTAAAACTAAAAGGTGAGATTGAAACTATTCCTATTTGGGGTGGGGATTTTAATATTAGTTTGTGCCCATTGGCTGAAATAGGAAAATATGGTTTAACTTTGGATGAGGATTCACTTTTTACATTCAGATAAAGGAGAGCTGTATGAACACGACTTTGGTTTCTCAAATTGTTTATGCACGCCCAAAGTGGAGTTTGGCCACACATTTATAGGCAGAGGTGCTATATCAACCATAGATTTTATCATCATGCCAAATCGCCATGCAAGCTATGTGAAAGGGTATAATATCCACCAAAATGTCATGAGTGACCACTTGGCAAAAAGTGTAAAAATAGCTATTTCAAAAAATATAAAATATAACAAGGAAATGCAAAATATAGAACTGGGAAGGCAAAATGGTTACGCAATCCGCTGGGCGAGCCGGGACCCTGCGGAGTTAAGTAAGGAAATAGTTACAAAGGCATTACACCCAATTTTAATATGTTTAAGTGACAGTCCAACATATGAAAATGATTTAAAAGCCTTTACCTGTATTACAAAGATGGTTAAAAGCACACTGCAAGCAGAATGTAAAGTTATGTGTAATTCTAAGAAGAGATGGTTTGACAATAATTGCACAAAAAGTTATTCAAACCTAAAAAATGCTCAACACAGGGCGGCAAGAGATAAAGAGGAGATTAGGGCCTCTAGAAAGTTGTATAATGAAGTTAGAAAAAGCAGGACTATTGAGCTAAAAGAAAAGGCCTGGAAGAACCTTAGTGATGCCTCCTCAAGCAGGGACAGCTCGAAATTCTGGTTACCAGTGAATGCCCCATTCCTCAGTAATAAACTAGTTGCACCATCAATTGAGATGGCAATAGAGGAAAGTACTTTTTTTCAAGGGCTACCGAGAAAACAGCCCATAGGCAGGATATAGGGACGACTCAACAGAATTTCACGCCAATTAATTTTCATATTTCACTCCAAGACGTTATTGCAGCAGTAAAGGCAAGCAAGAGTGTTAAGTCCACTGGCCCGGATGGGGTACCTATTGATCTCTTTAAGTCGAACTTGGAGATGTGGGGCCCCATCTTAACTAGGGTTTTACAAGCATGTCGCGAAAAAGGGATTTATAATCACATGGTCAGAATCAATTATAGTCCCCAGTTTTTAAAAAGGGTGAGCGGGAAAAGCCTGCCTGCTACCGTCCAATATCTCTGTTAGACTCCCTAATGAAGGTAGTTGGCAGGATTGTTTTAGATCGGTTACAGGCATGGGCTGAAGAAAAAAGTATTGTAAGTGATGTACAGTATGGTTTTAGATTCGGTTTAGGAACTAACGAGCAGATTCTTAATCTTAGCATTTTAATTGGAAAATGTACGCAGGCGAAAAACAGGGAAATTTTATTTGGCATTTGTCGACCTCACAGCTGCCTTTGACTGTGTAAATCACAATAAGCTGTAGGGTGTCCTTAGTGAATTAAAGGTCGACCCTGTTTAATCCAGTTTGTAAGGCAGCTGTATTCTGGTGCTACTGCAAAAGTCAGTTATGGACTCAAGGGAGAGTGTACTGTGTCATTTAAAGTGGAGAGGGGCATAAGGCAAAGTTGCGTTTTGGCACCACTCCTGTTCACATTATATACCAATGCCTTGGAACAGGAGTTTGTGTCACACTCTAGGGACCCACCATTTGTAAATACTAGCCCGATAGCCTCTCTTCTCTATGCCGATGATGCGGTACTTATGGCTCACACCTAGATCAGTTTACAGAGGGCTCTCACCTTTTATACCAGTATTATGAACAATCTTGCGTTAAAAATTAACGCAAACAAAAGTTTCATCATGTCATGTGGGAGAGGGCAAAATAAGAATAGGAGTTACTACGTGAGAGGAGCAGGGTGGAAACTATTAACTCTTTTTGTTATCATGGTGTCCTTTTTAATCAAACCGGTTCTTGGGCACAAGCGATTAAGGCCAGGAGCCTACTTGCTATGAAGTCCACTGCTGCCTTTACAAAAAGATTGGGGAAAAGGCTGCCAGAAATTCTTTTCAAAATTTACCAAGACAAATGTTTGAGCATAGCAGTCTATGGGTCAGGCATTTGGGGCTTTCAAGAATGTATATCGATCCAATGTATTGAAAACACCTTTCTAAGATTTATTTTACCGGTCCCAGCCAGTGCCCCAGTTTTTAATTGTCACAGCGAGTTAGGATTACTATATATTTCTGACTTAATTATGGTTCAACCTGTGTTTCTCTGGCATGGAATTTGGACTTCTGCTAGCACTGGCCTTAACAGGGAAATAATACCGGATGCAATGAGATTAGATAATGCCTGTAAGATCTTATTGCTTAAACATGTAAAAAATGTATACTGGACATCGGACACCCATAATTTTTTTCTTCATCTAAAAATATGAATTCTATCAACCGGAAGGATTTAAAAAAAATCTGTATGACCCACCTGGAAGATAATAGGTTAATCCTTGAAATGAATAAACCTATGGTGGTCAAGCACCAAGTAACCACTATAACATATGACATTTAACCATATCTGATATGTATCTTGGGTGGATATGATAGATATCTAGTAACAAGATTTAGATTTGGGACTTTCCACTGCTTGATTAGCCATCCAGTTATTAACAATTGGTCAAGGGAACTCTGCTGATGTCCTTGTGACAACATTTCCTTACAAACAACAATACATGTAATTTTATTTTGTACATTTTATAGCAATGAAAGGCAAAGATAGGTAATACCCCTACTAAAACAGGGAGGATGGAGACAATGTTGCCCAGCCTTTTTGTATTTACAGATGTTGGGAAATTGTTACTGTATTGGTTCTATGGTGGGTTTTCTAAAGAGTGTACTCAGGATTAGGAAATGTTTAAGTACTTAAATCGTAAGATATGAAACATATCAGAAGGAATGGGTTTGAGATGGGAAATATTATGAATAGTAACATAAATTTCGCTCTTTGGACGTAATAAAAACTATTGATTGTGTATTTGAATTTTTAGGAACTTGTATTTATTCTATGTGTTTCGATAAACTTTAGATATAAAATGAAATACTTTTTTACATGCCTGCTTATATGATTTTAATGTCTTAAATCGAATAAAGCTTGTTTCGATTGATTGATTGACTTTTTATAAAATGTTCTGTTTCTTTACACCCTTCCCACAAAAAAAGAGTGTGTGTAGCAGTTAGGTGGAAATAGCATGTCACAAGTTCACTGCACATTCTTAAAGGACCATTCTACTTTCAAATGAGCTGCAGCAGGTATGGTTTTCTCCACAGATTCAAAAGAATATCCATGTCTGTATCGCATTTCTTTTTTAAACAACAGCCAATAATAGGACTTCTTGCTCATGCATTCAACACACTGCCTAGTTTTATTCAATTACATGCTGACAGCATTCAATGAAATATATATGTTTTTCAAAAAAAGAAAACACCTCCATTCCAACTGCTTTTCATTTGGACAACTACCTCATTCAGCTCCAACCTTCTCCTGACAGCTATTGCTCCTTCACTTTGTAATGCTTAGAGTGTGGATTTTTTGTGACAGCTATGTCTATTGGGCTAAAGAGGCTGTAAAAAAAGAGATTTATTGGCAGGGACTTGGGTTTGCCATATGTGGAGATTACTTGGTTTGGCCAGAGAGGGTTACATTTTCATCAGTTTCTGGCTTTGCCTAAAACCACTGTGGACTGTGGAGCTCCTCAACTCAAGATTGTGCACTGTGGTGGAAATTACCTAGTGTTAGACCTGGCATCTTTTGGCATGTCCCCCTGGCTTTCTGCTTCTGACCTCCCGTTTTTCACTCTGTTTTTTGCTGGATTTATATCAATGCAAACTTTGTCACTGCTGTTCAGTGTTACAGTGCAACCGCTCCTGTTGTATATTATGTTATGGTTTGCTGTTTCCATGATTGGCATATTTGGTTACTAGTCCCTATTGAAGTGCACTGAGAGTACCAAGGCCTGTAAATCAAATGCTGCTGGTGGGCCTACACTACTGAGTGCCACCGACTCAAGCAGCCCTGAAAAGGGGTCTCATACCTGCTACTGCAGTATCTGTGCACAGTCTGTAACTACTATGTCGACCTGGCAAGTGAACCAACTTGCCAGGCCCTAATCTTCCCTTTTCTTACATGCAAGTCACTCCTAAGGTAGGCCCAAGGTACCTCTGTGGGCAGGGTGCTGTGTATTTTAAAGGTAGGACATGTACTGGTGTGTGTGACATGTCCTGGTGGTGAATTACAGTGTATTTTGTTTTTCACCACTGCTAGGCTATCTGTCCCATAGGATGGAATATCTTACCATTGGGACAAGATAGGGAAACAGAGTTTGGTATGCCTTGACTCAGAAGGTAAAAATGCATCTTTTGGTAAAGATGATTTTTATGTTCTGTGTTTAAAAATACCACTTTTAGAAAGTTGGTATTTTCGTCTGACTTTGAAGTGACAGGGGCTGGGGATGTGCATTCACTGCAGACAGCCTCTGGGGGGTTGAGGTGTGTCGTGACTTCCCTAGATGAGTCAGGCTGGGCTGAGTAGACGTAGGCTGCATTTAGAGTAGTGGGAGGAGATTTCCTTGCACCTGAATGGGCCAGAGAGAACAGAACTGGTTTGGACTGGGCCCAGAGTCTCCCTACCTGAGGGAACAAGGAGAAACTGACTATAAATATGGGGGCCCAAACCCCTGAACTTTGGAACTCGCTGGAATAAAGGAGCCTGACAAGAGGAGGAGCTGGAAGAGCTGCCAGGAGCAGACTGCCCCTTTGCTGTTTTGGTGCTCTGTTGGGTTGGCCTTCAGTTGTTGCTTCTGCTTTGGGCAGAGAAGGGACTCGACTGATCCTTCTCAATTTGTTTTGAGTATCTTCAAGGGCTTGCAGTAGAGCTTGTCTACTGAAGTCTCAAGGACTGCAAAGACTTTGCCAACCTCTGGGCATCACTTCAGGGACCATTGTTTCAGTTGCCACAGAGAAGGGAAAAGCAAACGCCTCTGTCACCAACTCCCTTGCTGGCTCTATCTCAGCCTGGGTGATGAATGGTAATTCCCAGAAACCGGTCCCAGGATGCTTGTTTCCGGACCAGGGAGGAGCTGGCTTAATAGTTCGGCCTGGACTGGTCCCATGAGGCACAGGGTCAAGACTGATTTGCATATGGCTGGGTCTAAACTGGGGTGGCATGGTGAGCAAAAGAACGATGGATTTAACCTAGATCTCTTGACTGGGGGTGAATGTATGATTTATTCAGCATTCCGTCCCTCACTTGTTTACTTAGCATGGCTCTATGTCCTGAAAGTCACCTCTGCATCTCGCACCGCAACCCTTGTCTTACGACGACGACAACTGAGGCCACTACTACAAGCCGCTGCTTGCTCCATGACCTGTGTGCACCACACTCCTCACCGCTTTGCTACACTTCGCCGTGCTGGTCTCACCGACGCCGTAGCTGCCTGCTGACTTTGACACCCGTGACCGCATTATGGTTGGGGCACAGCTTCACTTCACATCACAACCAAAACGGTTGCCTTGACCAGCTGGCATCAACATGTCAGACGCAATGAAAAAGGTACTGTTAACGAGTCTGCAGACATCCCCGACCTGTTTTCAGTATCGCAGTAGCCCCGTGCAGAGCTATAGACTCCGAAGAAGTGTGTTTTTGAGATATTTCTGCAAATATTTTAAAGTAAAGTATGTTGGACTCTCATCATTTGGTTTTGTTTTGGATATATAAAAATATTGGATATTTTTCTAAACTGGTGTGGTGTCCTATTGTAGTGTTTTCACTGTATTACTGTTGGTTATGTGCAAATGCTTTACACACTGCCTCTGAGATAAGCCTGAATGCTCATGCCAAGCTACCAAGTGGGTGAGCAGGGGTCATTTTATGAGTGTAACTCCCTTAACCTGACTAGGAAGAAGGGTCCCTATTTAATCCCCATAAACTCTTAAAACTGTTACACTTGCTTGATGATGTCATCAGGTTTAACATCAGTGATGTCATTTGAGATGTCATGAGTGATGTCACTGACCACGTCATGACTGATGTCACTGACAATGTCATGAGTGATTAAATATGTGAGGTCATAATCAGTGCATTGCTAGGGCATACTTTACAGTTAGCTTAGGTACCTATAACTACTGAATTTCACTGGCTTTGTATGAGAAAATTTGAGTCTTACTATTACGTTCCTGTAACCTTTGTTTTTTCAGTGAATTTCTATGTTTAAAAAAATTATATTTCCTAACTATAATGTCCCTGTAACCTATGGGGTTTTCTGTGAATTTCTATGGGTTCATAACTGGTAGTTGCATTTTGCACAACCAGCTCACAGGAATCCGGCTGTAAGGAATTTATTGGAGATAATGAGAGGGCTTCTTGGCCCACAGGGTCCCTCAGCATCCAAGAATACTTCATCCACCAACTTCCTTTGTGCCAGGACGCACTTTTGCAGAGTAGTAGAGAGAGGGGGAATGGCACCGGAAGTGCTCACAGCAATCACGCTTTGTGGTAACAGAAGGATAGCTGGCCTCAAGGACCCCATGCATCCAAGGGGACTTCATCCCCCAACCAGCAGTGCACCAGGAGGCGTATTTGCAGAGTGGTGTAGAGATACTAGCTGTTCATTTTTTTTCACACTTTATTTTTTGGGGAGGAGGCAGCATGACCCCCCCCCCCACCTATCACTGGGCAGATTTCAGCCCTGGGGACCCCATTCCTGGGGAATTGGTGGTCCTAGGGGCTGTGGGGAGGCTGCATAGCCCCTGCTTAGTTTATCAATAGAGCCCCAGAGAGGTGGCAGTCCTTGGGACTGTGGGGGGCCATGCAGGCCTCTGCATCAGTGTATTATTGTTTGCCCTGAGAGGTGGTCACTCCTGGGGTGCTGGAGGTACTACATGGGCACCCCTGCATATATAACACCGCACCAGGATGTAGCCTACTCAGGGACATCCTAAAAAGATGCGTGGGAGACCACACATCATTTTTTTAATTGTGTATATGTATGACCCTGTATAAAGCTACGGTTGAAACATGTAGGCCACCGCATGCTGTTAAAATGCACCTGGTGTAAACATTTCATGTAAATATAAACCTTTTTTGCACATCGGTTTAGACGTGCCATGTTCTGTTTTCCCAAAAGCAAAGGCGGGGAGTGAGCAGGGAACGCGGGGGCATTGAGGTTCGCCCCGCGGTCCACAACAAGAGGCAATGCCCCGGGGATGGTAATCCCGGGGCCGAAAATGGCCGGCGAGGGCAGCCACAAACAGAAACAGCTTTATTGACATTCTTCCTAGTCTTCTCAATCTGTGGACTAAATTTATTTGACCACTCCCACTTCTGTCTTTGGCATATATTAGAGTATACAAAGACAGTGTGAGGGAAAAGTGACATCAGTTGTGCAAAGGTATCCTCAAATATGACTTCCAATCCTACCCCAGTCAATGTGCCTAGGTCATTTCCACCACAATGCACAATCGTGAGGTCAAGGGGTTGGAGATGCAAAAATGTTTTAACCAAAGCCAATTGTTGCCACTTTAATCCTCTCTATGCAAACCATTTAATACCCACATTTTGCAAACCTAGGTCTTTGTAAATACCTCTCTGTTAAGCATACCTTTTGCTCCCGACAAGATAGCTGTGCCGTACAATCCATACTATAAGCATTTTGAAGGTATGTGTGGAAGGAATCAAAAGACATCTGCAGCTGAGTAAGTCAGTTGGTAGAATGAGAGGTATCTAAAATGGTGGAGCTAGTGTTTTTGAAAAAGCCGATAACTGATTGGCGGTTCATCAACATTGTGCACTCAAAAATTGATGCATGTTAGTTTGCAGATCAAGCATCTTTTTGATTGGTTATAGAAACAAGTTTAAAAGGTACAGTAGAGAGAATAAGCTAATATTTTGAAAAGCCAACCACACCTGCTCTCCGCAGCATTGGTAAGCTAGTGTGCTGAATTTGCAAATATGGTGAACTTGTCACCTGCTGGTACAGTTTAATGTTGCAGAAAGAATGGAAACAAGGATTAAACAGAATGGGAAAAGGTTGAATCTTAACTGTGCTTTTAAAAAATGAAATGTTAAGTGATTTATAAGTTATATGCTACTACAGTAAGATTTCCCAAATCAGTATTATGTTTAGAAGTGATTTTTTGTTTTTTTCTTAAAAATATACACTTGTATTATTGGAAATAAGTTTTTGAACTCTTGTAAGGATTCACGGTTCCATCACAATGCTGAACTGTGGCATCATAGTGGAGTCGTGACTCCAATAAACTACAGAAGCATATTGGGTAGTTTTAGAAGAGAGTAATAAAGGGTCAATATGTGTAACCAGTAGAAATGTGTTTTAGAATTTTAAAAACTGAATGGAACATTTTGACTTTTTACTTACATTCATTTCAGTGTAAATAGAGAGGGAAAAATTGCCATTACTAGTTTTACCTTGTTCAGAGTTGTGCGCCACATTTATTGTGTTGGAAAGAAAATCTTTTAGGAGTTTCTAACATTTTTATATTCTGCAATAGTATTTCAGAGGAGAGTTACATATGTGTAAGGTGTGTTATGTGTTGCGTAGGAGTACTTCAGTATTTGTAATGATATTTTGAACTTTTTAATGCATTATTTATAACGCTTGTAAACCATTAGAGAAATGTGATGTTTGAAATATGTTATCAAATGACCAAAAGGTGTAATGCAGTTTGTTTCATTGTACTGAAATACAAATTGAAGGTCAAGTTGAAGTTTTGCATGCTTCGTAATGAAAGTATGAGAGAAAAATGAGGTTTAGAAAATATGTAGGCAGATGTATTAAAATGTATACCAGTCCTTATAGCACTGTATCCATGTGCCCTGTATTATGAGCAGAAAGCATACATATATTTTGATGCAGGCACTACTCTTGCATTCATCCGGTCCCCCCAGCACTGCCCATAAATTCATCCAATCAATCAACCACTATCCTTGCACTCAACCATTAACTCAGGCCCTATTCATGTCTCATTTATTCTATCACCAAGGTATTAGACATGTACTTTTTACGTTCTCTCTGGCAATACCCATGCACTGATGCAGTCACCCAAGCACTACCCATGCACTCATGCAATCTCTAATCCACTACCCATGCACTGATTTAGTTACTCAGGTACCATTATTCCTCTTTCTGTATATTTCTTCCTCTTTATGGAGTTCTCTTGCTTCTTTCTGTATTTGCCATGTCTCTTTCTGTACTTCTCTTGCTTCTTTCTGAACCCCTCCTACCTCTTTTTGCACTCCTCTTCCCTATTTTTGCAACTCGCTTGCCTCTTTCTACACATCTGTTGCTTCTCTCAGGACTTTCTTGCTTCTCTCTGGTACCTTCTTGCCTCTTTCTGCACTCCTCTTCTCTCTCTTTATGTACATCTCTTGCCTCTTTATATACCTTTCTTGCACTTTCTGTACCTTTCTTCTTCTTTAGGCACCTCTCTCATCTCTTTTTGCACCTCTCTTTACTCTTTCTGTACCTCTTTTGCCTCTTACTGCACACCCTGTTCTCTATTTCTGCACTTCTCTTGCCTCTTTCAGCACCTCTGTTGCTTCTTTCTGCAATTCTCTTGCTTCTTTCTGAACGTCTCTTGCTTTTTTCTGTACTTCTCTTCCTTCTTCCTGCACTTGTCTTGCTTCTGTCTGCACTGCTCTTGCCTCTTTTAGCACCCCTCTTCCCTGTTTCTGTACCTCTCTTGCCTCTTTCTGTACCCCCTTCCCTTTTTTGTACCTCTCTTTCTTCTTTTTGCACCTCTTTTGCCTCTTTCTGGACTACTCTTGCATATTTCTACACTTATGTTGCTTGCTTCAGGACTTTTTTTGTTTCTCTCTGCAACCCTCTTGCCTCTTTCTATTCCCCTCTGCCCTCTTTTTCACCTCTCTTGCCTCTTTGTGCATATCTCTTGCCTCTTCCTTTATCCTTCCTACCCTTTTCTGCATCTCTCTTGTCTCTTTATGTACCTTTCTTCCTCTTTCTGCACCTTTCTTCTTCTTTCTATATCCCTCTTCTGCCCCTTTTTGCACACCTCTTCCCTCTTCTGCGCCTCTCGTGCCTCTTTCTGGACATCTTTTGCCTATTTCTGTACCTGTTGTTTCTTTCAGGTCCTGCTTGTTTCTGCACCCCTCTTGCCTTTTTCCGTACCTCTCCTTCTTTCTTGTCTCTTCCTGCAATTCTCTGTCCTCTGTCTGCAATTTTCTAGCATTTTCTGCATCCCTGTTGCTTCAGTCTGTGTCCCTCGTGCCTCTTTCTGCACCACTCTTCCCTCTTTCTGCACCTCTTTTGCCTCTTTGTGTACCTCTCTTGCCTCTTTCTGCACTTTTCTTGTCTCTTTCTGCACTTCTCTTGTCTCTTTTTGTACCTTTGTTGCTTCTTTCTATACCCTTCTTCCCTCTTTCAATACTTCTCTTGCCTCTTTCTGCACCCCTCTTCCCTTCTTTTAAATGTTTTTATTAGAGTTTAAGGTCAAACAATAACTACAAACAAAAAGCAAATCATATAATCAATGAAGGCACCATTGAAGGAATATTAACATACCAGGGTCAGTGTGGCCAACAGGAGGCGGGAGTAAGAGCAAAGCATCATTGTTAAACAGAAATTAGATCAAATATACACACCACATTGAAACAAAAAGATATAAACAATGTCAAAAGGGAAAATAAAATTATGGAAACAAGATTCAGCAAGGAGGCCAGTACATTACGGATTGATTACAGTCCACTCTTCCCTTTTTCTGCACATCTCTTACTTCTTTCTGCACTTGCCTTGCTTCTTTCTGAATCCCTTTTCCCACTTCTCCATCTATCTTGCTTCTTTTTGTACTTCTCTTGCCTCTTTCTGTACTTCTCTTGCTTCTATATGTACCTCCATTGCTTCTTTTTGTACCCTCTTTCTGCACCTTTCTGCACCTTTCCTGCCTCTTTATGTGTCTCCCTTGTCTCTTTCTGCAACTCTCTTTTATCTTTCGTCACCCATCTTCCCTCATTTTGCTCCTCTGTTGCTTCTTCAGCACTTGTCTTTCTTCTATCTACACCCCTCTTTCTATACCTCTATTACCGATTTCTGCACCTCTCTTGCCTCTTTCTGTACTTGTCTTGCTTCTTTCTACAACTCTGTTGCTTCTTTCAAATAACATTCTGAGCAGTTGGTGAATAGTGAAGCTGGAAGGTAAAAGTGATGTTTGAAACATGTTGGCAGAGGGATTACTACTTAGGCTACTTTGTATGAGTCAGTGAAAAGGTACACTGGAAGAAGGCTGTATACATTTAGATGTGTGCTTCAAACGAAAGTGTAGTCTGTTAAGTTTAGTGCTCTGCATTCTCTAGTGACTGAGGTAAGTGCCTACTTGTACATGTATTCTCACATATGTTAGGCATCTGAAAATAATAGCTTAATAACTGGTAGCTTTTCCTACAGGTGTAGAAATCTTCTTAGTTCTGCTCTGTCAGGTTGACATATCTTACATGTATAGGTGTAATAGAGCCCCTCGAATAGCAAATCACTACCTATGTGCACTGTTTTATGAGTAGAAAGGAATACATACACTTTCTTGTACACAAACTTAGAGCACACAGTCTGCAACACATTTATTCAACAATTTGTATGTTTCTTTTTATGTATCATGCTACTAGCAAAAGGTACAGACACACTCAGGAATATGGTGAGACTTACAATAGTGACATGGGAAGGATGGCTAGGCCCAAAATTCAGAGCAGTCGGTGAATAGTGAAGCTGCAAGAGAAAAGTGAGGTTTAAGACATATTGGCAGAGGGATTAATGATTAGGCTACTTCATATGAGTGTGTGGAAAGGTAAAATTAAAGTAGGTCGGATTTATGTAGGTATCTGCTTGAAACGGGAAATGCAGTCCCTCAAGTTTAAAGGTCTGCTTACTCTTGTGACTGAGGTATGTATCTATTTGTGCGTGTATTCTCGTATGTGTTATGATTCTAGCTGAAAAATCTGGTAGCTTCTCTTGCAGGTCCAATTTTTCCTCTATGAAACATGGCTGACTGCAGCACCAACACCAGACATTACCACAGCCTTCATCAACATATACAAGATCATCAGGCAATTAAAACAACACACACAAAAAGGGGAAATCACCATTATCTTTCAAGACTTGCCAAACCCATCAAGAACAGCTTCAACAGTAGCAAAGATATGTTCAACATTATCATGGATTTCACCACACCTGCAGCAACCACCAGCAACATCACACCAATTCCAAGAACGGTGCAATTACCTGTCAAACGTTTTTTGCAGCAAAATCACAGCCTTATTCAGCAAGTTCAACCCACACATCCAGACCTCAGCACCCTTGTATCAGATAAAAGCACCACTCTGACCACATAGAACACCATCATCACAAATGAAACCACAGCAATCATGAAGACCTTCAGTTCAGGTCCCAGTGAAACATTTAACCCCCATGCCTTCAACAAAGGGTCAATTCTCCTAGAAGAAAAGCTATCCTTAACATCTCCATCCACACATCCGAAGATTGGTAGCACACAAGTCCACCTGAAAAAACCCTCAGCAGATCCAACCAAGCTCACTAATTAACAATACTGACCAATCTCCCTCCCATCTTACCCAACTAAGGTTTTAAAAAAGCCATCAACAAACACCACGAAAACCTCCCTGTAGCACCTCTACACCATGCAATCAGGATTCAGACCAAATCACAGCACAGAGACAGCCCTCATTACTGCATCAGATGACATCCAGATGATATTCGACTGTGAAAATCACAGCCCCATACTACTCAGCCTCTCTACAGTCTTTGACACAGACTCACATCCTATCCTGATCCATGGACTGCACGGGCCAGTATTCAAAGACCCACCCTCGAATGGATCTGCACCTTCTTTACTATAAGAACCTAAACAGTCAATGTGCTGCAACACTCTTCAGAAGTCTAGGAGTTCATTTGGAGAGTCTAGCAAGGTTCTTTGCTCAGCCCGGCACTCTGCAACATCTTGATGATGCTCTGCTGACATCATCCGTGCACATAATAGCAACATAGTCACCTATGCCAATGGCACACAACTGATACTGTCCCTATCAGATAAACCACTAAGCACCAGCAACAACTTGAACTCCCAAATGACCGAAGTAGCCGCCTAAAAGAACAGAAAAAATATCAAAGTGGTGATCATCGGAAAAGATGTCTCACCGTGGGGAGCCTCCTGGTGGCCACAGTCCTCTAACCCACACTCATCCTCAGCCCACAAGCAAGAGATCATTTTCAACAACAAGATGGACTTGTCTGCCCAGGTCAATGATGTCACCACATCTTGCTTTCACAAGCTAAAGATACTTAAAAAGATATAAAAGTGGCTAACAACTAACACCAGGAAGCCCTTCTACACAGGAATCATCAACCAACTACAAAAAAGATAACATATTATCAAAATTGCAGCAGCCAGACTAGTCCTAAGCCGTGCACACTGTTTTCATGTCACACCACACCTGTGGGTACTCCACTGGCTCCAGATATATAAGAGCACACAATTCAAACATTTCATCCACAGATACAAAACACTATACAGTACATTCCTTACCTTTTCCTGCTTGAGTAGCCATGTACAGGTTCAATAGCCCTCCAGACAACTCCGCTAAGCAGGACTCTCATTTGCACAAGTAACATGCATACACAAAAGCAGATCATGAGGTCTTGCCTTCTCTTTCATGTCTCCCCAAAGCTTGGGCCCGCCTCCTACACCACATCAGAGCTTCATCATCTCCTCAGGAATTTTTCAAGAAGCTGACAACCTAGTTCTTCCAGTAAGTCCTCCTCAAGGACAGTCTCACTTACCTGCATGCACCGGGATATTCACATTGGTGACAGTGTACTACAAAAATAACATAACAGAAAACACCTAGATCTAACTTTTTGCTATTCACAATTTTGAAGGAGGTGATGTAACAAGATGTAGACTTACCAGTCTCTACTCACTGTTATTATGGGGTGGATATTCATACAACCTAATGTATAACTGTAAAGTTTCTACAAATATTGTTATGAGTATATTTTATGTTCCACCTATTTTGTGGAAATATCCACCACATAGGTGGAGACCTCCACCACCTTGCTTAATGTCCTAGTGGAAGGGAATAGGCCAATATAATACACATGATCCAAATCACCCACTCATAGCACCCATTCACTTTCAAACCTCTAAATACAGCCCACATGCGAGCATATGCCTTCTTCCTCTTAGACAATGTGATCATGCAGCCAAAAGAACCGACATCCCCCCTCTAGGAACCACACATAAAGAAGAGAAAGATAAATGCAATTGAAGGTGAGAAAACCCTTGTAGTTACAACTGTGGTCACCATCATAAGCAGTAACACTGACTTCCTCCAAACAACATCAGTGGAGCAGTGAAGGCAGCCTTATGGCAGGTGCTCACAAGCAGGTTCAGTACATGCATTGGGATTGAGAGGCATGCACAATCTAATGGGGTCATTAAAAAGAAATTGCAGTATGTGAAGAGGTATGTGAGGGAGGTGTTTTCTAGTATTCATGTGGCATTGTCTGTTCCTGGAGGCAGATCCTCTCACTACCTCACATCCCTAAAGGAGTGTGTCCTGGTAATAAAGACTTCATGTTGCAGACAACACTAATTTAATGCTGATTGGTTGATAGCTTTATTTCGATATGCATATATCATAAAAGCATTACATGTATAAAACAGCACATCGTAAATATAAAAAACTGATTCAAGTTAAGAACAAGTAAAAAAAAAAAGGAAGTACCATTAGTACACAGAATATATTAGTTAAAAAAGAATTAAATTGCAATGGAAAGTCTCTTCAAGCGGATCAACCAGGCCCATTTTAAAAATTTGGAAACGCCACAGACTATGAGGGAAGAAGTGTCAGATAATAAAATGCGTAGCGCCACCCTATGCTGGCGAGTTCCCAGTTGTCTACAAAGAGGTTTAAGCCAGCGATTTCTTGGACGGGAATAATCGGGGCACTCAAAAAGGAAATGTGCCACCGTTTCACGCCTAGTGGAGCAGAGGGCACAATAGGGTGATACTTGACGGAGGAGGACGTCGCTTTGCCAGGCCACGTAGGAACCAGGGGATGCTGCAGCTTACTTTACCAAGAGTGTCTAAACAATAGAATCACCCTTTACCTCTTCGCCTTAAAGAACATATAAGTAGACGACAGACGGAATCCCCCCTACTCTCTTTACCCTGGTTCCATTATTATTGGACTATTATCCTCATTTGGATGTGGCTTACATACACATTACTGAAATTTTGCCTATCACGGATGTGACTCGGTTGAATTTGACCAAGATAAGAAACATACCATCTTTTAAAATAATTGATGTGCCGGAACAGAATCTTCACAGTTTATTTTGCTGAAAAACGGGATACCACCTGTACAAGAGCTCAAATTCATGAAAATGTTGGCGTACCCTTTAACAACGAGAGAAGACCCAAGAACGTCACCTTTAGTGACTATATTGCCCTGAAGAAGTCCCTTGAGGACGAAACGCGTCGGCTGTAGATCCCATGTATATTTTTTCCTTTCAACTGACCTGAATAAAGAACTGTCAAGATTACAAGAAATAGCTGATGTGATCATTTCTGTTGACTATATCAAATTTAACAGTTTCTAAAAACGTTTAAGTGGTGCACCTTGACCTGTTTGCAAAAAAAAGTTTTCATAGTTCATGTATTGAACCAACATTGTAACAGTGGGTGTTTTGAAGTGTGCACACAGACTGCCCCTAAACTAGAGGGTGGGCCCAAAAAACCTTTTGGAGAATTTTTTGACTAGGTGCTGTCCGTTTGGGAATCTTCCACTGTTATCCTTCTCTCTAAAAAGGCACAATAGGGTGATGCCTGCGCAGGCATGTTCCATCTTGAGAGTAGGTCACCTAGGGGTAAGGTACCCACTCTGAATTTGATGTAAAGTGCCCGGTCTGCAGGAATTGTAATCAAGTCCAGATAGGGCTCAAAGGCAACCACGTCTCTGATTTTCAAAAAGCTACGGTGGAGTTGCAGTGACGTGGATTGCAAGTGAGCTGGGCAGAGACCCACTCCCAGTATAGTTTTTTTAGGGTTGCCTTCGGTGGGGCAGATTTTGTAGTCCAACAAGACCCCAAACCCAATTCACCCAAAAGTTTTTTAATGTCCCTTAATCACTTGATCTTGTGCCAACCACCCATTTCCATCACCTCTGACAATCCATCCGCATAGGTTTTCAGTTTGGGGACTCTCCACAGACGTGCCCATAGAAGGAGGGGCCGGAGGTGAGCCTGGTCCATAATAGGTTTGCATCCCACGTCCAGTAGCCTTGGGACAGTTGGGGTACTGAGAGGAATGGCCAGAATGTCCTTCAGAAATTTATTCTCTGCCTTGGATAGAGCCTCCAAATTTCCAAGGCCCCATAACTCCCCCCCATATAATGATGCCGTGACGGCTCTGGCTTTATAAATGTCGATTACGGGAGCTACACATTGTTTTGATGAATTACGATACTCCCTTAGCAATGCTCTCCCCACCCTTTTGTGACTAAGGATCATATTGTTAATGTGGGGTGACCAGCTCATTGCATCACTCATACGAATTCCCAAATAATCAAATTCGGAAACTCTCTCAAGAGGAACAGTGTTCAGGACTGGGGGACGACCAAGTTTCCGTGGAGGGTGCATGATCAAATATTTCGTCTTATCCACATTTATGACCAGCCCTCGTTTTGAGCAAAAGTCCTGGAAGCGGTTCAAGAGATTCTGCAGACCTTGGGGAGTTTTAGAGATGAGGAGGGTGTCGTCCGCGAACAACAGGGTAGGAATCCGCACACCCTCCAGGGAGGGTGCATCTGCTGGTTCGTCAAGCAGGTGCTCTACCACACCATTTACGTACAAGGAGAATAGTGTGGGAGCTAAAAACGCATCCCTGTCGGACAGCCATAAGGACCGGGATCCTATCGGTCTTTTCCCCGTTCTGGCCCCACCGTACCTGTGCATAAATATCAGTATGTAATTTAATAAGGAGCGACAGAATATAGGGGGGCAGCCCAAGACCCTGCAGAACCCTCCAGAGTTCCTCCCTAGGAACCAGGTCAAAGGCAGTCTTTAAGTCAATAAAAGCCAAGTAAAGACTGCCTTTGCCCAGCTCCACCACCTTCCAATGTAGAAGCATCAATCTGAACACTTGCTCGATAGTTCCCGTACCGGAATGAAAGCCTGCCTGATAGTCAGACAATATGTGGTTTTCGTCCACCCAATGAAGAAGCTTCCCCAGGATCGCTTTTCCCGCCACCTTCTGAGTTGAGTCTATCAGGCTTATCGGCCTGTAGTTCCCTGGATGATCCCGACAGCCTTTATTAAAAATTGGAACAACCTCTGCCCCTTTCCAGGACTCAGGCACAGGGCCTCCCTCTAGGATGGCATTCAGAAGCACAAAAAACAGTTAACCCCATTCGCTCGGGTAGTCTTGGAGTAGGTCCCCTGGAAGCCCGTCAGGGCCAGCTGCTTTCAAGGGTACCAGGGATTTAATAACGTTCATAACCTCTCGTGCAGCAAAGAGGTCTGTTGCTCTATCCAATGAGAGTGGGGGAAGGGAAAAAGGCTCATTAAGAGGCCCTTCTACTGCTGAATATAGGGCCTTAAAGTGGTTAAACCACGTCTGGGCTGGAATCGTACATGTCCTCAGTGTGTCATCAGGACGGTTCCTGGAGCCCACCAAGTTCCAAAATCCCTTAGCATCCTTCCCTCGACTAGCGGCCAAGAGATCCCGCCAAAAATTATCCTCCCACTCTTTTTTTGCGGTTTTCATGCAATGGGAGTAGAGCTTCCTGGCCTCCCTAGTCCTTGTTTGGGACTTGGATTTTACAGCTTCAATAAGCACTGCCTTTGACTCCCTGCATTTGTGGTTATACCAACCCTGTCTTCTCCTTGGATGTGTCTTAGCCCCAATGTGTCTGGATTGGACAATAAACAGGTTACTTATGGCCAGGGTCAGGTCACAAAATACCCCTGACAACTCTACTGGCCCTCCCTCAAGGGGATTCAAATTGTCAAGGACTGCGGCTAATAGCTGCGTTATGATGGTCACCTTCTCTACCGAGAGTGTGAGCTTGACCCACTTCAGCCGTCTGCCGCAGTTTCGAGACAACTGTTTCACCGGGAGCAATGGTGCGTGGAGAGGGGCCCCCTGTGCCCACCAACCACCAAGGAGTCAAGGCAAGGGAGAGGAGATTATGATCACTCTCCATGGACGATATAATTTCCATATCTTTCACCGCGCTCCATAGGTGAACGTCTAGCAGAATGTAATCAATTCTTGACGTATGGTTAGGCCTATTAAACGTATGGGCGCCCGCTCTATCAGATCTTGTCCTACCATTAAGGGCCCTCAGGTCAAACTCCATAGTGAGAGTATTAATCTGAAGGGCCACTTCCGTCCATCTCTTGATTGGGGTTAGCTCTAGGGCCGGAATCCCCCTCCTCTGATCTTCCTCCTCCTGTTCAAGGGTGACGTCTGAGCCAAGGGGCTCGAACGTACAGTTAAAGTTACCCGCGACCAGGGTGCATGATTTGTAGGGGGACAACCTAAGTAGGCTCTCTAAGAGAGCTATAGTGGGCGATTGTCTGCCTCCCTTTGTGCCCCGAGCATAGATGTTAAAAATGTTCAAAATAACACAACCCCTGGAGTTTATTAGGGTAATATTGAAGAGATCCGGACAGTTAGTTTGGTGCTCCTCTACCCTACAGTTAAGAGAAGAGGCCACCCAAATAAGGAGGCCTCCCGAGGGGCGTCCCCTGGCTGATTCCGGATAGACAGCAGGTATTGAGTGGGAGGAGTAACCCGCCTTATGTGTGGGTTCCCTGCTCCATGTCTCCTGGAACACACAAATGGAGTATTCCTCCACAAGGCAGTTCCAGTCAGGCAAGGCCAACTTCCTGTCTAGTCCAGCCACGTTCCAACTGAGAACCCTAAGAAGTGGGTCCGTCACAGCTGTAACACTACTGGACGCGACATCACCGCCCATGTCTACCTCAACCGGAGTAGGAGGGCCACTATCATCTCCATTAATGTCCCGCCCCTTACCCAAATCCCGTCTAACCATAGGGACTACATGCCTTCCTATTGTGGTAGAAGGACTAATCAGCGTTCGGGAGAGAAAGGGAGCCCCACCAAGTGTAAGATCCCCCCTACCCTCCCCGAGGGAATCAACAAGTCAGTACCCGATAGGACCCAAACTCAACCTTGGCCATACCGCATGCGGCTGGAACTGGGGTATCCCAGGATACCGTTGGCCACCAAAGTTGTTTTGGTAGGTGACCACATCGGATAGGCCGTTGAGGTTCATGACTGGCCGCGGGTAGAAGCATGATAAATCCACCACATCAATACCAGGACCGCCCACAACCTGATTGGAATTGCAGATTGCGTGGGCAACTCTAGTATCTTGAAAGTTGACTACCACGCAATCGCCTTCACATAGTTTCTTACCCTGTCCTACCCAATCTACCCTACGCACTCCAAGAATTAGACCATCCACACCGCTGGGTAGGGGTTTGTTGGCTTTTAGCCAGTGCATGGTTTTGTTCTTAAGGGCCTGGTGGGTTTCCAACTGGGCATCCTTCAAGATGGGGACATTGACGAGGACAGCAACATAAGGGTGGCACTCCGGGGGGAGATTTACTGGCAGACATTTTGGGGCCGCCTTCTGCGTAGAGACCGCTGAGGGAGGAGCTCCCAAATGGCTCGTTGCTGTTCTTGCCTTTGCAGCTAGGCCAACTCCCCTGGCATCAACCATGGACTGCGCCGGTTGTTTTGGCTTAGATTGGTCCCTTCCTACTGGCAACCTCATTTGGCCTGGTTTAGTTTTTGCATTCTTTGATGGCTGGGGGGTACTTGCGTGGACCTGGGCAGTGTGAATAATGATTCCCGGTTGAACGATAGCAGGGACCGCGGAAACACTAGTCAAGGCCTTGCCTGCTACTGTAGTGGATGCAATCGTAAACGGGAGTTTTGCCTGGGTTAAACCCACTGTAGCCCCCTTTCCATCATTCCCATCCATACTGTCCTCTCTAGCTCTGGACTGGAGTTTGATAAGAGTTTTCGTGGAAAAAAAGTTATCTAGGGTGGTCTGCTCGAACCTATCTAGCCTTTCCCCCAGACCTTTAACTTGGTCAACGAGCGGGACCAATAGGGACTTAACCAGGTTCTCGAGTAGCTTTAGGGGAGGCAGTTCCTGTGGTGCTGCTAGTAAGGCACTAGGGATGGGGTGAGCCTGGACAGCTTCAGCCACAGCTACCAGAGGATCATTACCTCCTACTAGAGCAGAGTTCCGCATAGCAGAGCCGCAGCTATTTGTTAAACCGGGGCCACTTGGCGCATGCTTCCTCGGGCGCTTATGGAGTGATGTAGAGCTGCACTTCCGGGTAATCGCAGCCTTTTTCCTTTTAATACGGACCAAGGAGTCATGGGCCAGGCACACCCGTTTCGGGGCCGAGGGCAGGGCCTGAATGGGTAAGTGGCAGACCTGGCCGATGGAGGGACTTGGCAACACAGTGGGACATAGTCCCGTGACTGCAGGGCTGGAACTAGGGGGCAATGGTTGTACTACCAAACTTTCCAACCTATCAATACTTTCCCCTATTGCATCAAGCCGTGGCTGCTCGGTCATAATCCCAGGGAGAGGAGGGGTAGGATGGATGAAACTAGGAGAGAGGGCCTGTGCAACCGCTCCCAGCGAGGAGCGTCTCGCTGGAAAAAATTCTTGTGAGAGGCGGCGCTCCGTCATCACAATCTCTTTTTCTATAACGGCAGCTACTCTAGTGATGAATGTATCCATCGTACCTATCGTAGTGCACCCTGCAGCCCCCTCTCCCCCTCCCCTCAACACTTTCCCTGAACGGGTAGACATTATGGCAACAGGCTCCCCAACCAGAAGACAACTGTCTTTAACTTAATGGATAGCAGATGACAGGGGGGTGGCCCAGCCCAGCCTCAGTCAGCCACTGACTGCCACAGACTGCCCGCCCTTTGCCCGGGCTTTGCTCGGCGTCCCGCTGAGCGTCAGGCGAGCTGTTAAGTAAGGGGCGTTGCAGGCGGGGGGGCGTGTCTCGCTGGGGGCGCGGCCGTGCACACCCGAACAGCGCAGGGACTCCTGGTCTTGTGAGTCCCTGCTAGCACAAGCCCTCGTTGGTCGTGAAGTCCTCCTCCCAACAACACCAACAGTCCAAGCAGCCACCGCCCCTCGCTGCTGACCGCGAAGCGGCACCCGCGAATCGGGTGCGGCAAGCAGTGGCGGCAAACAGCGGTATCCCGAGGGATAAAGGGCAGGCTACTCCAGCTCCAACAGCACCCAGATGAGGAATAGCGTTTGTGGCGTCCCCTAATTTAATGCCAGGTAACAACTGAACCCCTGTCTATCCCTACAGGTTATCCTGCAACCATTGATAACACTCTGCCCTGTATCCTATGCTATGCTGTAATTCAGATATGATGGACCGATCCCTTATGCAAATGATCTTATAGTCACATCCTTCAAATACAATACTATTTATATTAATTACCTTCTACTCCAACAGTCATCATCACAAGTAATTATATTACTAAACATGGACTAGTTCCTAACGTGGCAGGGAGACAAAAAGGACTTGTCTCGTAGCACATCCCTACAACACACACACATAAGCCGGTATACTCTCATTGACTCTAATATGCTATAGGTGATGTTTACCCTTTTATTGGTTGGACCATATTAGTATAGGTGTTTTCTTTCAACAGATAAATTTTTTCAAAGCATAATGTTAGAATAGAAAAATATACTTTAGCCTTGTTTTATGTAAGTTACCATTTGCTGCACCATTTTGTGTAAGGGCACCATTTAGTATCACAATCAAACCTAATCCTTTGCCATTTACGAGAAAAGGCCTTCTCTACGTTATGTTTCTTCAAAGCTGAGTTCTATTACACTAATTAATCCACTGTTCTTATTAGTGCATACCTTCCCTTTAGACTTAAGCCTTCTCCCACTTCTCTGGTGGTGGGTACAGGTAGAGTGACCTTGACTAGTAGATAAGGTGTGCCTGGCCTCAGAATTAAAATGTACTCCTTTGTAATTTACTACCCAGCTGCATCTCCTTGGAAAATTCCATGATGGGCATGTTTCATTGGTTTCGAAATGTACATAATGTATTGTTATGCTTGCTGACGTCAGGCCCTCTACAACACTTCTAGCGACTGGACAAACAGGGCTCAGCTCTGAGTGTACTTTGAATAAACTGTTATTGGTTTGTATTCTCTACTGTCTGACCATCTCTTCATTTGTATGGAAGGCTGAGAGGTCGTCGTGAGTGACCCTAATCGGGCCACTTCCTTCACAGGTATTACTACACGTTGTCATTCACCACAACTTACCATTACAGCACATACTTTTACCATGAATATGCCTTTACCAGGCATGCCATTACTACGCAAAAGCATGAGTGGTAAAGGTATACTCTTGGTAAAAGTATCCAAGGTAAGTTACACTACCCTGCCCTACCCTAAACCCTGATTTTGTACCCCTGCACGACCCCCCCGAGCCCCAATATTTTCCCTACCCTAAACCCTAAATCACTACCCTTGCATGACCCCAACCCCCAATCCTTTCCCCAACCTAAAGCACCACTCCTGCACAATCCCTCATCCCACAGTCCTCTACCTACCATAAAACACTACCCTGCACAGCCCCAACCGAACTCTACACCCTAAAACACTACCCTGGACCACCGTCCTCTGACCCCTCAGTCCTCTCCTTACACTACAATATTACCCTGCATGATCCCCCTGACCCTACTAACGCTGGCCGTAGTACTATGCTACACTCGCGGAGCATGCGTAGTTTGCGCTGCCACGTGCTATGCGCATTGGATATAGAACAGTGCAAAAGCGCATAGCCTAGCGTAGTGGCATTGTTTGCTTTCTCGCGGTTCTCAACATCAAGTTGGTGACCGCGAGTGAGCAAAATCAACATTCCGGCGAGACTTTTTCCTCATTTGCAATCAGCAACATCAAGTTGCCGAAAGCAAACATGTAAAATAAACCTCTTGGCAAGATTCACAATGCGGGGAGGTCAGGTTTCTCATTGCGAGTGGTCGCGTATGCTCACGACCGCTCGCGATGAGAAACTACTAGTCCGCATTGAGAAAGCTGTGCTCGAGTACAAAACTACTCGAGCGGCAGAACGCGACTGCTTGCACTGAGTAAGATGCCATTTGCAATGATTGCACAGTGCGGACAAGCATCCATCACTGTACAATCAGTGCAAACAGCATTTTCCCTAAAGCACTACGTAGTTTGCGTAGCGTGACTACGCAAACTTTGCCGAGGGTTAGACCCTACCCTAAACCGTAAATCACTACCCCCTGCATGACTCTCCTCGGCACCCAGTCCTCTCCTTACATTAAAAGACTACCCTGCATGAAACTACCCAAAACCCTACAACACTTCACCTGCACAACCTTCCCCGACCCCCAGTCCTCTCCTTACACTAAAATATTACCCTGTATGACCCCTCGACCCTACCCTAAACTGTAAATCACTACCACCTTCATGACCCTCCCTAACCCCCTGTCCTCTCCTTACACTAAAAGTCTACCCTGCACTACCCCGACTCTACCCTAAACCCTAAAACACTACCCCCTGCTTGACCCACCCCCAGCCCCAGTCCTCTCCCTACCCTAAAACACTACCCTGCACAACCTCCCCGGCCGTACCCTAAACCCTAAAACACTACCCCCTGCTTGACCCAGCCCCGTCCTCTCTAAACCCTAAATCGCTACCTTGCATGACTCCCCTGACCCCCAGTCCTCTCTCTACCCTAAAACACTACCCTGACCCTACCCAAAACCATAAAACAGTACCTTGCACGACACACCAACCCTCTTTTACCCTAAAAAAGTAACCCCCACCCCAGGCCCAATCCCCCTTACCTCTCTCTCCTTGTGGTTCTCTCAACGCTCCTTTGACATCTTTCCGCTGGCTATTCAGGCTGATGGAGCACCTTGATTTATTCACATTGTTCACTGCCCTTCCTCCATCACTCACCCTCACTTTTGCACATTGCTACATCAATTCCTCCTTTATCCACTTCTGGCGCACCTATGCACAACTTTATTGATAAATGTGCTGTGTTTTGAACATGATGAAATATATGTTCAACTTGATTAAATATTCTCCACATGTATAAACATTGTTTGTAATTGATTTATCAGGTGATGTTGATATCTATGTAACATAGTGTTTCCACTGGGACCAGCCCCCTTTTTTTGTACTGAGTTTCACCCAGGTCCTAGTGACATGTCTGCATAAACCCCATTATTTTGTGACTATATTTTTTTACAAGGCATGTGCTTTTACTACACATACCTTTATAATAAAATTTGTTGTAAAGGCATGTCTGGTAGAAGCACATGTGTTGTAAAAAAATTGCGTAGTAATGACTATGAGCTGTTACAACGCAAGCGTGGTAATGCTTTTTTTTCTTATGTCATCATATAACCTCCATGGAATATGATCCTCTTGGTCTTAACCATCCCAATTTCTTATAACTTGGGGTCTGATCTCAGCTGATGTTCATGCGAGACCCATCCACCATTTACATTATGAGATGACCAAAGGTATAATCATTTTTGGAATATTATTCCAACTATAACCGACTGTTCTGGGTCTAATAATTTCCAGGATAACCTGTGCTCTGTTCTTTTCCTGAAACAATTAACCTTTTGGTCCAAGTCTCTAAAGAATTTCACAGAATTCGACCAGCCTCTCCATGTTGGGTGGGCCACCTGGCACCAGCTCTTACATATTTCCCTTCTTGCTAAAAGGATCAGGTAGAAAACAAGTTTACTCTGCAATCCCGAGAAGGCGTCCGCACCCTCTGAAGACAGCACAATACCAAACAGGATTAAGGAGGAGCTTACCTCAACTTCTTTGCCCAATGCATCTGAAAGGGTCTTACCCACATTATCCCAAAATTCTTACAGCAGTGGGCAGGTAGTAAAAATGTGTTTGTCATTCTCCTCCTGGAATCCAACCCTTGTACATCTGGCTTCTCCACCACCTCTTATTTTGGATAACCTGAGTGGGGACCAATAAATCCTGTGAAGTGTGAAAAAATGGTTTCTCCTTAGTGCAGCGAATTTAATCAATGGGTAAAGCATGTCTAAAGATACTTGCAATAAATGCTCCAGATCCTCATCAGGCAAGCAGTTCTTCCAGACCAGGTGGGGATGATCCAACTTCTTAATGGATGCAGTAAGTAGATGATTATACCAGCGTAATACTTCTTTTTTCTTTAATTTTGAGTCTTATAGGTCTTCCTAAATTGAGTTATCAAAGGGACAGTGCCACTGCTGGCTCTTGTACCATGTTGAGATCTGATAATATTTAAATCTAGATAGCGTACCATTAGTTAGATTACTCCAAGTATCCGAAGGCAAACCGTTATTTCCTTCCACTATGTCCCCCCAACGTGTGACACTCACTAGTTTCAGTGGTTTTACTAGAACACCCAGAAGGCACTCCGGTGTTCCCAGGGAGTCCCTTAAGGGGGACCATTCACTGTAGTCGGATATGCCCAGTCTTGAACGGCAATCAAACCAAAGTTTAGCAGCAGCATATAAGTCCTCAGGCGAACATTTTAAAATAATTTAGGGGCACCAAATTTATACATAAAACCCTCATCTGGGCTGTCCACCAGCATAGCCTTAAACATGCGGCCAATCAAAGTGTCATTAGGTCTAAGAAAGAGCATCTTGCATTTCTTTAATTGATATGCCCAACAATATAATTGGAGGTCTGGCAGGCCCAAAACCGGCATGTGCAAGCTTGCATCTTACATTTTTCCAAGAGAACCTGATCCCCTTGGTAGTCCATAAATATGCAGAGAGCCTTCCCTGGGTTTTAACATGAAGGCTCTTATCGAACACCAAGGTTATATTCTTCAACAGATAGGCAAACTTAGGCTAGACACAGATTTTGACAGGATTTGTCCGCCCATACTGTGTGAGGGAGAGACTCTGCCATCTCTTCAACAATATATTAACTTTTTCCAAGAGAACCTGATCCCCTTGCCAGTCCATAGAAATGCAGAGATCATTCCCTGGATTTTAAAAAGAAGGCTCTTATCAAAAACCAAGGGTATATTGTTAAAGAGATAGGCAAACTTAGGCAAGACACACATTTTGACCAAATTTGTTTGTCCGTACTGTGTAAGGGGGATACTCTACCATATCTTCAACAATATATTAACTTCCTTAGAGACTCTCAGTAAGTTTATTTTAGGCATCTCATTTACATTTTGTGCTAAATTTACCCCTAGACATCGTATCTCTGTTGATAGCCTAACCCCTGTGCTTTCAAATTCCAGGCCATGACTTCCGTCTTTCCACTGTTAACTCATAAACAGACATTTTACCAAATGCATGTACTTCAGTGAATAGTTCTTGGAGGGCTTGGTTAATGTTGGATGTAAACACAATCAGGTCATCGGCGTATAAAGCTAGCTTCCTAGAGAAGCCAAATATGATAAAAGGTGGTATGTTCGTTTTTTGCATAAGACTTTGGGCCGGTGGTTCGATATATAAATCAGAAAGAATAGGAGACAGCGGGCATCCTTGCATGGTGTTGTGCCCTATAAATATAGGGGATGTAATAGTACCATTAACTCGAATTTGAGCATGGGGCCTTATACATTTTTTAAAGAACCTCCCTAAAGGTTTTGCCGAAACCAAAATGACCTACCCAAATAGCACCAGTTAACCCGATAATAAGGCTTTTGCAGGGTCAATGGTTATTATCGATAGTGGTGTGTTATGAGTCATTGCAAGGTCTATTGAGCCAACTAAAGTATGTACTAGGGGCTAGATGTAGGTAATTCCCATTTACAGACTCTTAAATACCGAATTTTACCGATTCGGTATTTCAGAGTCTGTAAATGGGAAGGGGGCAGATGTAGGTATTTCCGAATTCAGGAATACCGAATCTTACAGATCTGTAAGATTGGGTATTTACCGATTCGGTAAATACCGAATCGGTATTGCCCATTGATTCCTATGATTCAGAAAAGGGGGTGGTAATGAACAGAGTGCCTGAATTAAGCAGACCACTCTTACCCAGTCCAAAGATCAGGGCTTGATCCATCACCGTTTTTTAGCTCACTGCACCATCCCAGCTCAGAACTTGGCTATATGCAAATTAGTCTGTTCCTGTCCCAGTGCATGATGGGAACAGGGCAAACCAAACTACCAAGCCAATTCTTATACTGGGAAGGAAACAAGCTTCCGGGGACCGGTTTCTGCCATTTCAGGCGTCGTCGGCCCGGCTTGCTTGAATCCTGATGGTGCAATGAGCAAGGGACTCACATCTGAGTATACCCTTCCACGCTTATGGTGGACAAAATGATTCAGAAAAGGGGGTGGTGATGAACAGAGTGCCTGAATTAAGCAGACCACTCTTACCCAGTCCAAAGATCAGGGCTTAATCCATCACCGTTTCTTAGCTCACTGCACCATCCCAGCTCAGAACTTGGCTATATGCAAATTAGTCTGTTCCTGTCCCAGTGCATGATGGGAACAGGGCAAACCAAACTACCAAGCCAATTCTTATACTGGGAAGGAAACAAGCTTCCGGGGACCGGTTTCTGCCATTTCAGGCGTCGTCGGCCCGGCTTGCTTGAATCCTGATGGTGCAATGAGCAAGGGACTCACATCTGAGTATACCCTTCCACACTTATGGTGGACAAAATGATTCAGAAAAGGGGGTGGTGATGAACAGAGTGCCTGAATTAAGCAGACCACTCTTACCCAGTCCAAAAATCAGGGCTTGATCCTGTAGTGTAGTTCCTATCTTCCCAATAGGCTCTGCGCATTGGAATAATACCTACAGCAGTAAAGGCCTAGGCCAGACGTTAACTAGGTCTACTACTGTCGATACTAGACTTAAGTTTTGGGTTTGCCAGCGTAGCTCAGAGTTCGCTAGAAACTTTCTCGAATGTTCAAGGAGGAATTAACTTCCCTGATTAGACAAGAAGGGATTTAGTTTCTGACAACCATAGAACATGACAACTTTGCTCTCCCCTAATCAAGAGTCAATCTCGAGAGTCGTGTGAACAAAAGGCAAATTATTTTACTCAGTCAGTACGTGCATTCTTAGTCTCATCAGAATGTAGAGAAAAGGAAGAGACGGGCGTGTTCAATAAAAAGGTGTTATTTATTGATCAGTCTCTTTTCTCGTACAAGAGAAATGGATCGATATTATTGCGATACTTATAGTTAAGTAAAGTGCATACATTAAAAGCAATAGTATAAAGTAATACTGTAAAAACATTGATATGGTTTCTAAGCCATATGATGTTTTAAAATGAATAAAATATATTTACATACACATATACATTTGACTAAACGTACTCAACTGGTGTTTCTAAATACGCCTACCCCGTGTACCTGACCTAAGTCTAATGCGTGGGCGGGAATAGAAAGTTACAGTTTAAGTTAAGTTTGTTTTTGCCAAGTGAATAACTAAAGAATTCTCTGTGAGGGGTTATTCAGCTCTGTACCTGGAAGTTAGGATGAATGAGGAATGGTATCTCTCTCTCTGGTCTCGATATTCCAGGCGGCCTGCGAGGGCTGCCCAGAAACGCCGGTGCTGGATTCTCGGCAGGAGAAAGCAGCGCGTCTCTCAGCGCGTCAGAAAGGCGGGGCTGCTGCCAGCGGGGTCTGCTCTGCTCTCGGCTTCGGCAAGTATGGCTGCTCCGTCTCGTCACCACGCGTGTGTTTGCATATGGCAAGATCGGTAATATTTATACCTTTAAGGTGCCGAGATTGACGTAAGGATGGACATAGATACGTCAATAAAGATGTCATACGACTTGCTCGTTAGCACATTCTTTTACTAAAGTTCTCGGTGAAATCAAAACAATGGCCGCAGGGTTTTGCCCAGGTTGTCATAGGTTTGATTTGTTATGAGAACTCCGTATGCCTTATCAGGGGCTGGAGGAATATCGCTTGTCTAATTAGATCGCAAGCGTTATGACCTAATCAGATAACACGTTCCTGTGCCGTAGTGTGACTGCGTCAGATAACGGTATCTGCATCATGGGGAATTTCTGCCTCATGGGCTGACTGCTAGTTAACTTGTTGGTTTGTTTAACTAGAATAGGGTCAGGAATAGGGGGATCGATTCAGAACCGATAGGAATACATGACACCCACTCCACGCTAACTATGGACATATTTACTAATCTAGGCATAGTATAACATAGTACAACATACTATAGAGTAGTGTGTATACCTTACCACCCCAAAATACATAAATGCATTTTGAAATTTTCAAATATACTGAAAAATTGCAGACATATATATATAGTATGCACTCAAGCTGTAGAAAAATGCCAAAGTAATTGCATTTGTATACATTATTGCTTATTTGGTATATGAGAATTACACATGAAATGGTGTCTTACAGAAAAAAGTTTCGAGACCATTCCATCACAGAATAAAATATCTTTATGAACATGCCAGCGGGCAGCTAATGTCTATAAGCTATCTAAAATTTAGAAACCTTAGTTCTTTAAGAATAGTTCTTACTTTAAGCAGAAGATAGTGTCCAGAAAAATATGCAAAAATATTTGGGGCTGCTGAAAAAACTGCTGTCCGTGAACTGGAGCGAAAATGTTCATGTGACTTTATTTTTAAAGTTGAAGGCCGAATTCAGGGAACGCCGTGTGCGAGCTTGCTCAAAAGTCTCTATTTCTGTTCGGGTGAGAACATCATATCATTTAGGCTTTCGAAAAAACTGTCAACAGCTTCCTGGGAAAGTTCCACTAACTCGGAAATAGGTGTAATCATGCATTCTTGCGCATGATTGTCTCCATTGACATTCTGATTTGTATTACTGACAGAAGGTCGTACCTGTTCGATGCTGCTTTCATCTTGAACTTCACTACCCATCAATCGTAGTGGTGAAGCTTCCACGAATGCCGTCATCAGGATTGGTAGCCTTTGAGGGCAGCACAAAGCATGAACCTTGATCGGGCTCAACAATGTTTCTGCATCCATCGGCGCATCCGATTGTAGCGTCAGACAGGTGTCTAACACGCATTCTTCTCCGCATTGCAGACACCTCAGTACAGGTAAAACACATCTTTGCCACATTGGTCGAAATGATAGAAACCAAGTCATGTTTAGGTCTCTAAGCCGGGAGAGTCCCAGGATTTTTGATATCCGGTCCCGGTATCCAATGGCTAGGACTGTTTCTTCCCTTGTCGCAAGACTTTTGTCTGTGACATGGGTTGCCATAACGAAAAATAAGGACTAAGAATAAGATTCCTGCAATTAGTCCCAGGATCAGGGGAAGTCCGCCAAAAATCGAATGGACGAAATCTGGAAAAATACCCAGTATGGCTTTGAATGGTGTTAATGCCATCGAAAATACTGTCTTAAATACATTTGAGACCCCATTGGTATCAGAAATATTTAAGATTTCACTCAGGATTTCCGCGAAATGTACGGGGGAATTAGTTGATAATAATGTATGTATCTCTGCAGTCGTCCTTGCGACTTGTAGATCATACGTTTCTTTTGATGACGAGAGCCTGGTAGGCGTCTGAAGAAGGACTGTTTTCATTCTGCTTAAAGTATCTATTCGAATAGAAGTAATTTTCAAATCGGGCCATGCCCTTGCCTCCCTGTCTGGGAAGGAGCTGGGGAACAATGATCGTCCACAGCACTTGACCTTCGCAGTCGTAGTAACTAGATAAGGAGTCCCGGGCATAAGACTACAACATCTGCGGTCTACAATAAGAATGTAACTCCCATTATAGAGTCTTTGAAAGAATGGTTCTATTTCAGTTGCAGGTGCGCCTTGCTGGTGACATGAAAGGTTGTATGAATTCCCTTCACAGGCTCCATGCAAACTAATTCCGTTACACAGAAGCGGGCCGCTTAGTGACATCTCACAATTGTTGCCACTAAGAAACACTTTCTGGCCTTTATTACTGACACATGCATGTGAATAGGGCAGGTTCCATGTTGTTTTAAGGTACCCCTTTCCCAATTTCTCGTACATGCCAGCCTGTATATATTTTTGGCAGTATTGAAACCTGAAGGTTGAGATTGGAATATTTATGATTCCGTGTATTATCCATTCACTGACAGGTCGTTCTGACATTGTCATTGGTAATCTTTCTAGTTTTTCAATGCTCAAGATTGTATAATCAGCACCCTTTTGTGCCATACCGATTTGTCTATCAGTAAGGTTAAAGATTTGGAATAGTGACGTTGTGTTGATTAAACGCCAAGGCACATAGCCTGAACGCAGATTTTGTAACGTCCAGCCAAGCTGTACAATAGAACGCAATTGTGACTGACCATGTTGTAATAACAGTAAGTCTTGCGATAATATATCGATTGCTGAAGACACAATGCTGTCCAATGAAAAAATTCTGGAGGACAGAGTCATTAACCCATTGTCCACTACAGAAAGTGATTTTTCCAAATTAATACGGTCAATTTCCCGTATTCTCTCTGCTGTTTCAATTTGAGTAACCTTCCAGGCCTCATTGTATGCTGCATATACAGAGGCTGCTATGAAACGCTTTTGACGCTGTTTGCGTGGTCCCAAAGTGAAATCACGCAAGTCAGCACCATCAGTAAGTAAAGTTAGGTGTTGCTTAATTTCAGCCAGTGTGGAAGTTTGTAGCCATTGAAGGCATAATTTGCCCACACTGTAGGTGGTTATTATCCCTGGGTGATGTCTTTGGGGATATCTAGGGTCTGGCCTGTTCATTTTGAAACCCTGTGTTTTGTTCAGGAATCTGTCTTGACAGTTATTAGTATCTGTGGGCCAGATCAACCACTGTTTCCAATCAGGATGTGTTCTGTTTTGGTTTAATAAATGGTTTACGTCTATCTCTTCATCTTTAGAAGTGTTGCTAAACATTGTTGGCTTTGGAATAGACGGGTTATTTAAATCTTTGATTTTGGCTAGGCCAAGACAGGTGGTTTGTTGAACAGTGTCATTTAAAAATATCATTTGTTCTGGGATCATGCAGGCTCTAAACAAAGCTTCTATACCCTGTACTTGCCAATCTTTTGTACCCCAAACACTTTTCAATTAAACATTTTGGTCCCAATAATCAAATCCAAAGGTATTCATTTGTTTAAAAAATGAGTCTGAATATAACAATTTTGTGTTGGTTATCATGGTTTTGGTTCCTGTCTTGTTTGACAATTTAAAATAAAATGTTTCAGCATTACTTGTGTTAAAACCTGAAAAATATGAATATTTGTCGTAAACGGTTCTTGAGCTCCCTTTTGGAGGTGTTGCACAATGTTCCCATTGATTATAATTTAACACATTTCTAGGTTGTGCAGATCTATGTAAAAAGTGATTACCATAGTGGTTATAGCAATACATACTGTCATAATTTGTAGAACCCTGCAAATAATCATGTTTGGTAAATTTAGCAGACATTACTAAGTCAGACATCATATTATTAATACTTTCGAAGTCCCAATCATCAGCAAATGAGTTTGGTTTTGCAAAGTCACTCAATGAGATCTTAATTTGGTGTGGATATTTCAGGATCTCGACCGGACCATAAATTTCATAGTCAGTGTTGTCCCAGGCTACCCCACCAGGTATCGGATTGGCTGTGAAGTTGGCTGAAGAAAGTTCTCTTTTCTCGACGTGTGAAGATGTGTGTGGTTTGAGGACCAAGTTGATGTTCTGGCTTGCTGTGTCCATTTTAGCATATTTTCCCTCAATGAAGCGTCCCAAAGTAAGTACCATGATGAGCCAAAGTATGAGGATAAATGCACCAAAACCCACCCAAAATTCAATCCATGGGGAAATCAGATATGTTTCTTTCAGTTCTTTCAAAAGTTCCTTAGTTTTGTCTTTAAAGGATTTTGATGATGGCTGTGTCTTTGATTCACTGAAGTCTTCAGAGGAATCATCGAAGTTTATGAAGTAGCCGGATGCAGTTCTGTCAATAGTTCCAATTGCTTCAGGATTTCTGTTTCTTGCATTTTCACTTGGTACTTCATTATAGATTGGTGTGTCTCTGCTAAATGTTTTTATTTGGGTTTTCAGAGGTCTGAGTTCTATTGCATTGTTGCATAGTCCTTGTTGTTCTTCTGTAGGCGTTTCGAATGTGATGAGCCTCTTCGTTAGGACCTCTGTACTGGTAGCAAACTTTGGTGTTCTGCTACTTATTGGGAGTCCACTTGGCCTACTGTTTGTTATCGGCCACATGTTGTGGTTTTACCAGGTCGATGGATACAACTCGGTTCTCCTTTTTATCAGCAAGTGGCGGTAGTACAACTGATCTTGTCCCGTTGACAGACAAGACAGGAACTGCTTTTCTGTAAGAAGGACCAAATTCCTTCTTTACCGCGATCTTTTCCCTGACTAGATCCCCGACTTTTGGAATCCAGACAGGTCTTGCTGGGACAGGTGGTGGTTCTTCAGTGGTTGTTGGCTGTTGTTTCAACTTTATGTTGCTCAGGTCTTTTCTTGTTTTGTTTAAGTCCTGCAAAATAGCCAAACGGTCTTTGATATCAAAGCTTTTTTCTTTCACCACTGAAGTCTGACTATCAATGTCAGAGATAATCATCCTAGTTCCAAATAATAATTCGTACGCACTGAATCCCTTCAGAGAATTTCTTGGCAAGTTATTGAGACTACGTTGGACACTTATTGGATGTTTGACCCACCCAGCTCCCGAACCTAATACCTTTGCCGTTATAGATTGCTTTATGTCACGGTTTTTTCTTTCAACAATTCCGTTCCCCTCAGGGTGAAATGGACAAGAGTACCGCAATTGCACGCCCATGCTGACCATGGCCTCCTTATAAGCCCGAGAGCTAAAAGCAGGACCATTGTCCGAATGCAGCATGCCAATTGCGTATGTGCCGATAAAGACTCGCAAATCTTTTATAACAGTTCTGGCGTCAGCCGTTCGCTGGGGTTACATCCATATGAATCTCGTGCATGAATCCACTGCGACCAAGATATATTTATAGTTACCATCCCTTTGTAAGGGACCGCAGTGGTCTAGATAAACACAGGCTAATGGTTTATCCGAGATTAGAAGGGGCGTTTGCGCTGGACGTCTCACCGTTGATACTTTCATTTTTTGACATATTTCACATTCTAGAACATAGTTCCTTGTTTGTCTTCTCATTTGTGGCCACCAGTATCTCTGCTTTAATAATGATACTGTGGCTGAGACGCCAGCATGAATAGAAGCAAGCCCTTCATGTGCCGCTATTATTAGTCCTAACCTATGTTCCATGTTTGGAATTGCCCTATCCCCCACCCCAGGGATTCGAGCAAAAGGAACATTGTTTGCATCAGTTATGTATGAGTATTTTACTGGAAAGCCTTTAGGGAGTGGTTCTATCGAATCCTTTTCTGAAGCGCTGACAGCTTGTAATATTTCGCTGTCTATTTTTGTTTTTGACCGGGTGACGGCAGCTACGGAAGCCGTTTGCACAGCTGCCTTCGCGGCCTCATCAGCCAATGAATTCCCTGCAACGTGAACGCCATCACGTTGATGACTCAGTGTATGTATCACGTGAGTCTTTGGTAGTTCTTTTTGTAAAAGAACTACTTGTTCCCAGAGCATTTTATGCTTGATTGTGCCACCTTTCGCATCCTTGAAACCATTCTGAAGCCAGATCTGCAAGTATTCATTGTAAGATTGAACGCAATAATACGAATCGCACACTATGAGTGTGGGGAATTCTCGATCGGTATTTTCAAGCGCCATCTTGAACGCCAGTAGTTCAGCTCGCTGAGCTGTACAATCTCCTAAAGATTGTGTTTTAGTGATTGCTGGTTTAAATTTTCCTTCGTGCCAGCGGCCTTTAACGATCGCGCACGCAGCACTGTAAGCTTGCTTACCCCCCACTGCGGGTTGTGCTGATCTGTCTGTATATATTATACAGCCGTAGTGGTCTAGAGGCAGAATTTCGGTTGGCGGAGGACATTCAAATTCATATTGGAGAAATTCTTGTGTTTTTAAGTAAGGATCAAATTCGTACACCACGTCTGTTGCAGCAAGAGAATTAGCCCATTGTATCCATCTCGGATGGAGTGCTTTAGCATTTGGAATGCTTGCCTTTGTTACCGCCTCTAGGGCTGGTATTGGTGTCACGATTATTATTCGTTTACCTTGTGCCAGGGCTCGTTCTTTTGCTATAGCTGTCTGTGTTGCTGTAAGAATTTTTTCCGTTGGGCTAAATTTCATTTCAGCCTTAGTGTACAAGTGTGATTTGAATGCAATTGGTACCTTTTCCCCCTCATTAGAGGTCAGGTATGTGAATCCGCATCTCCCTGGGATGACTCGAATCACAAGATTACGTGTATTATCACGTGTTTCTAATTTTGTTTTAATTAACATGTCTGTTTGTAAGGATCTCAAAATTTCTGTGTGTATTTGAGTCCAATTGGATCTTTTAAAATCTGGTTTAATTAAGTCATAAAGGGGTTTGACCCTTTCTGCGTAATTTGCAATGTATGTTCTTCCGAAATTTAGGAAGCCTAGAATTGACTGTAGGTTTTTTAGTGTTCTAGGTGCTTGGAGTACGGCACATTTCTCTAGGAAATTGTCAGCCAGGCTTTTGCCTTCACTTGATAACTCATATCCTAAGAACAGGACTGTCAGATGGGCAATTCTGGACTTTTTAAAGTTGAATTTGTAACCCTCTGCAGCAAACCCAAGTATTATGGTGTTCACTCTTTTCAAGTGAGTATCCAAGTCCTCATCTGTTAAGTAAATGTCATCGACATAAGATAATGCTTCATCATCATATAGTTGAAGTAATTCTGTTACTCTCGCTGAGAATACCCCCGGGCTGTTCTTGTACCCCTGGGCTAACCGACAGAATTGTTTTTGAGTGCCATTTACTGAGAATGCAGTTAAATATCTGCTCTCTGGTGCTATGTTTTGACAAAAGAATCCATTGGAGATGTCCAAGGTTGTTTTGTATTTTTTGCGCACTATGTTATTCATTAGTGCAGCACTGTGTGAGTTTTGCACTGCAAAAGTTTTGCAACATGTGTTAAGGTGTCGGTAATCCAAAACTAGACGATATGAATTGTCTGGTTTGGAGACCGGAAACAAAGGGTTGTTCATTTGTGAGGTGCAAGTTTCAATCACCCCCTGGTATTCTAGCTGATCTAGTATTTCATTTACCTGTTTTTTAGCTTCTTGCTTAATTGGGTACTGCCTTTGTGCAGTAGGTTGTGATTTTAGCTGGATTTTGTGAGGAGGAGAATCCTCATCCCATCCTACATGATTTTTATATAAAGCAGGTGCTAGAGCCACTGCCCACTTTCTAGCAAGTGTGTATTTTTTATGAATTGGAATTTGATTTGAGAAGGCAGGCATAATTACTTCTTCGCCATGAGGGCACTCCCTGACAAACTCTGGTGGCCAGTCTTTTTCAGCTAGAAGGATATCATAGCCCTTGGAGAGATTATCCCAAAATAGTCCCCTTATTTTCCTAGTCTTATCTCCCTCTATACGTAATGTTATCTCGTATATCTTGTGAGGTTTGCTAACCCTGGTGTCTGCAGTTTCCACTTGAAGATATTCATTCGTGTCCACTGTCTCCAGATGATTCATAAGGACTTTGCGAGCTATGCTCACTTCTGCTGCGCTGTCTAGCATTGTCTGAGCCCACTCTCCGTTTTTCAGTTGTGTCCTCAGTATTCTCGGCATTGTTAACTACCTTGATACTGGCTACCTTCTTTTTTTGGAAATTGTAATTTCTTTTTTAGCTGAGCAGGTTCCTTGTCTTTGGACTTGGTGTGCTCTTCTCTTTGTTCTGATCGTCCTCTTCTTTCCGATTTCTGCGAGGAATTCTGAAAAGATTGAGAGGGACGTGTATCAATGTCTTGATATCTATCAGGTTTTTTAATATTATCCCTATTTCTAAGGTTATATCTATTCCCAGAGGGGTCACTCTGCGGTGACCTCTGTCTTCGGTTTGGAGATTTTTCTCTTCGCCTAGGAGACCTTCCTCTGGACTGGAATTTCTTTTCTTTAGGATTGAATTGTTTGTTTCCATCCCAGTTCTTTTTTGGTGAATTATTATTAAAAAATATTTTTTCTGGACTTTCAGTCAGTTGCGGTTTTACTGGTATTCCACCTAAACTATCTCTACCTAGTTCCTCATAGGATTTTTCTATGATTCTGGCAATTTCAGCTGGTTGGTCTGCTATATCTGTCTCTTTTAACCTCTGGCGGATCGCCACGTTTGCTGCTTCACCTTTTATGTTGGCTAATAATATAGCCGAGACCTGCTTGAAGTCTTTTAGTAATTTCATACCAAGAGTTAAAGCAGGTTCTGGACCGTATTCGTCTTGAATTTGTTTTAGCACATCTGGTATCACCGAAATGGATGGAACACCGTGCGTTTTTGTGTAGATAGAAGCGAAGACTGTACCCCAAGTGTCACAGTCCTCTATGTGTGGTGCGATTCCCATTGGAAGACAGATAGTCAGAATCCTATGTTTTTCTAACGGGGTGGTGTCAGGAAACACCGCCTCTATTTGGGTAATTTTCTGTGCCAACCAGAATGGTATTTGTTCCCGTTTAGCCGGTACTTTACCTAGGCAGGATTGGATGTTCTGTGGTGTAATTTTATTTGTGTTCCCCTGGTGAGGGGTCAGCTGTGGAAGTTTAATCGTTGGCTGAATTGTTGATGTCCGCATCACATACTGGACTAATTGTCTGTGAATTTTTAGTAATTAATTTAGCTGTATTAACAGCTCTCCAGTAGACATCCCTTCGATGTCTGGGTGTGGTGTGTATCCGGCTAAGACCGGCCACGTTGCTCCTGGTCTACCTAAAGGACCGAGCCTGGTGATGTGATTGTTATGTCTTAGGGCGCCATCAAATAAGAGCAAATGCTCTTGGAATTTGAGTGGTACTTCCACCTCCTCGAATGGAGTGTAAATGTCAGGTGGTACCTCTATTTTGTAATAGTGGAAGTACTTTGTTACAGCATTTGCTGCTGGAAAATGTATCCATGTATAGTATACCTCTGTCTGCCGATATTCGTGTGCCTCAATTACGAATATGACTGTGCCACCCCTAGGTGTCAGTCCATTTTCTATAAGTTTTAAGGTTATAGATTTCCTTTTGGTGACCGGGATTAGTATTATATCCGGGTCTGCTGCTTGCATGGTAGCATCAGCATCTGCGAGTTCAGTTGCTAATCTAACTGCCTCTCTTTCATCATCACTCTCTGCCATTTTACCGACAGGAAGCTTATTTTGTTTGTTTGCAGATCAGGTTTCTTATGGAACAAAGATTAGATGCACAATATTTTGGAACTGTTTATCCTTCAACGTTGACAAAACCAAGAACCATACATAGGAGTTCCCTCCTGCGAGGTCTGGCGGATATTACCTTTCACCCACTCCAGACGTCTTTGGAGTATGTGGGAAAAGGGGTCTGAGTGAGAAAGCACGACTGAGTTACTCTAAATGTCTTACGTTCGTTTTATCGCCCTTTCCAAACGCGTTGGGCGCCATGTAGTGTAGTTCCTATCTTCCCAATAGGCTCTGCGCATTGGAATAATACCTACAGCAGTAAAGGCCTAGGCCAGACGTTAACTAGGTCTACTACTGTCGATACTAGACTTAAGTTTTGGGTTTGCCAGCGTAGCTCAGAGTTCGCTAGAAACTTTCTCGAATGTTCAAGGAGGAATTAACTTCCCTGATTAGACAAGAAGGGATTTAGTTTCTGACAACCATAGAACATGACAACTTTGCTCTCCCCTAATCAAGAGTCAATCTCGAGAGTCGTGTGAACAAAAGGCAAATTATTTTACTCAGTCAGTACGTGCATTCTTAGTCTCATCAGAATGTAGAGAAAAGGAAGAGACGGGCGTGTTCAATAAAAAGGTGTTATTTATTGATCAGTCTCTTTTCTCGTACAAGAGAAATGGATCGATATTATTGCGATACTTATAGTTAAGTAAAGTGCATACATTAAAAGCAATAGTATAAAGTAATACTGTAAAAACATTGATATGGTTTCTAAGCCATATGATGTTTTAAAATGTATAAAATATATTTACATACACATATACATTTGACTAAACGTACTCAACTGGTGTTTCTAAATACGCCTACCCCGTGTACCTGACCTAAGTCTAATGCGTGGGCGGGAATAGAAAGTTACAGTTTAAGTTAAGTTTGTTTTTGCCAAGTGAATAACTAAAGAATTCTCTGTGAGGGGTTATTCAGCTCTGGACCTGGAAGTTAGGATGAATGAGGAATGGTATCTCTCTCTCTGGTCTCGATATTCCAGGCGGCCTGCGAGGGCTGCCCAGAAACGCCGGTGCTGGATTCTCGGCAGGAGAAAGCAGCGCGTCTCTCAGCGCGTCAGAAAGGCGGGGCTGCTGCCAGCGGGGTCTGCTCTGCTCTCGGCTTCGGCAAGTATGGCTGCTCCATCTCGTCACCACGCGTGTGTTTGCATATGGCAAGATCGGTAATATTTATACCTTTAAGGTGCCGAGATTGACGTAAGGATGGACATAGATACGTCAATAAAGATGTCATACGACTTGCTCGTTAGCACATTCTTTTACTAAAGTTCTCGGTGAAATCAAAACAATGGCCGCAGGGTTTTGCCCAGGTTGTCATAGGTTTGATTTGTTATGAGAACTCCGTATGCCTTATCAGGGGCTGGAGGAATATCGCTTGTCTAATTAGATCGCAAGCGTTATGACCTAATCAGATAACACGTTCCTGTGCCGTAGTGTGACTGCGTCAGATAACGGTATCTGCATCATGGGGAATTTCTGCCTCATGGGCTGACTGCTAGTTAACTTGTTGGTTTGTTTAACTAGAATAGGGTCAGGAATAGGGGGATCGATTCAGAACCGATAGGAATACATGACAATCCATCACCGTTTTTTAGCTCACTGCACCATCCCAGCTCAGAACTTGGCTATATGCAAATTAGTCTGTTCCTGGCCCAGTGCATGATGGGAACAGGGCAAACCAAACTACCAAGCCAATTCTTATACTGGGAAGGAAACAAGCATCCGGGGACCGGTTTCTGCCATTTCAGGCGTCGTCGGCCCGGCTTGCTTGAATCCTGATGGTGCAATGAGCAAGGGACTCACATCTGAGTATACCCTTCCACGCTTGGTCTGCTTAATTCAGACACTCTGTTCATCACCACCCCCTTTTCTGAATCGTTTTTGGCCACTATAGGTGTGGCAGGGTATACTCAGACATGAGTCCCTTGCTCACTGCTCCATCAGGATTCAAGCAAGCCGGGCCGACGAGACTGAAATGCCAGAAACCGGTCCCCGGTAGCTTGTATCCTTTCTGGTGAAGAATTGGCTTGGTAGTTTGGTCTGCCCTGTTCCCATGATGCACTGGGCCAGGGACAGACTAATTTGCATATAGCCAGGTTCTGAGCTGGGATGGGGCAGTGAGCTAAATAACGGTGATGGATCAAGCCCTGATCTTTGGACTGGGTAAGAGTGGTCTGCTTAATTCAGACACTCTGTTCATCACCACCCCCTTTTCTGAATCATTGATTCCTATGGGCCTTGAAGCCCATAGGAATCAATGGGCAATACCGATTCGGTATTTACCGAATCGGTAAATACCGAATCCTGCAAGGGTGCAGGGGGTGTCACTTTGACACCCTCTAGCACCCCAAGTACAGGCTTGTGTGACATGTGGCACACATACATGCCCTAAGGGCATGTCTGTGTGTCACATTGCACAGGTGTGCATGCACAGATGTGCATGCACACCTGAATTCGGTATTTTACCACACAATAGGATTGTGTGGTAAAATACCGACTCTTAAGGGCCTGTGGCACTGTAAACTGTCAACGAAACACCAAATGTCCTAGTTCTTAAGGCAATTTGCTTACAAGTCTGTGGACATCACTGGTACGTCAAATAATCACCCCAGCACACCTCTGGCTCTAGAGATTATTACGATGTCCCAGTCTATTGCCATACTAAAGGCAGCCAAACTCTGATCAACAAACTTTACAGACAACACAGGACCCACATTCACCATAAAGGACGACGAAAAAAATGTGTGAATAGCTAGGTGGCACCTCACGGGCGCACCACCAATGGGACCCCTGGTTGGTACTCACCAGGATGGCCCTGTTCTCATCATCGGTGCCACCTAGCTTTAACGTAAACGTGTCCAAGACCCCAAAAAAGGAAAAAAGACAGTGAATGGTGCAGTGAACACAAACTTATATGTGACAAGGACTAACAACGTTCAACATATAACAAAAAAAGGTTACTGCGCAAACAGGACAAAAACTTTTATTTGCGTTCCTTTTTTGCAAACAGTAAACACATACACATAAAAAAGAGAGATGTGAATACTACCTATCGATTCACACCCTACTTACAGCCGCTGGGGGTCGCGTAACTAGTTAGCATGGAGGAGTCTCGTTCGTTATCGGAATTAACCAGACAAATCGCAGTAACCTTTTTTTTGTAATGTATGAAGGGACTGTGAATACTAATCCTGCAGGGTAGCTGTGAATGGGGGGAGGCCTCGACTTGCGTGGGGGGTCTTGAGGGGATTGATAGAAGGCCTGCATATGTATTGGTTGATGTTGCTACTTCCCAATTTGGAAGGGGGGCCCTGATTGTGTGTTGGGAGGGTCTTTCTCCATTATGGGACACTGATCTAGTTCAGGACGATCGTTGGACTACTTACTGAACTGTAAGGGGGGGGTCGGTGGGGGCCCCGGATGCTGGACTTGGTTGCACCGCTCACCCCTGAGTTTATTGTTTCAAGGGCTACAGGCGCAATGCTTGTTGGGGATGTCTGGCGCGGTTGGCCGGCATAGCAGGGTAGCAGGGTGAGGGGCTGTTGAGGGGGGAAATGGGGGATATGTTCTGGTTTTCATTTTCTGTTTTTGTATTGTATGACTGTTTTGATTCCATCGACACACTCAAAGAGCGGGTGGGAGGGGAGTGGTAGGGCGAGATGGTTACTACCCTTTAGCTTTTGCGGGGACAATGGCAGGATCATTCACATCTAAGATGCAACACATAGACATACTATCCTGGAATGTGAACGGCCTGTAGAATCAGATCAAACGTACGGTTGTGTTGCAGTACCTCCGCAGACACGCTCCGGATGTTGTCCTCCTACAGGAGACACATCTGCTGGGGAACCACTGCAAGGCCCTGGACATATTTGGCTACACCCTACGTGCCCACTCTGGCTTTACAACGGGCTCCAGGGGAGTGGGTATACTAATTAAAAACTCCTTGTCACTGGTACTGGGGCGATGCTGTTCTGAACCCTTGGGTCGTTTTGCGGCACTATCTGCACAGTGGGAGGGCCGCACTCTGAATTTTTGCTCGCTATACATCCCTCCGAAGCTACACGCGACCACCCTCCCTCATGTGGGAAAGTTGCTGTTGGAAATGCCTACGGGGACATTGGTCCTGGGAGGGGACATGAACGAAGTGATGGCAAGAGATTTGGACAGATCGCCGACTACACTGTGTAGGGGAGGGGCAAGCCACCTCAGGGATTTTGCACAGGCACTCTTCTTGATCTATTTATGAAGGGCGCATCACTCACATAAGAGACAATACACGCACATCTCCGCAGCCCACGGGTCATCCTCTAGGATTGATTACATATTCACACTAGCAGACTGCATGAACTTGTTTCGAGACGTACATCACAAGGCTAAAGGGATTTCTGACCACGCACCGGTGGGGGTCCAGTTGATGGGTCCCAAGAGAGATTGGAGCGTCCCCCCTCGCCTTGATTCCTTTCTATTTAAAGATAGTGACTTCCAGGAGAGGTTCAGTGAGAGGGTGGATCATTACTTCAATGAAAATGTAGCCTCTGTGAGCTCCCCTGGGATAGTGTGGGAGGCATACAAGAATGTGGCCAGAGATTTTGTACAGGCCGAGGTAGGGCGGAGGCGTAAAGATAAACATGCGCAGATGGAAAAATTGGAGTTGGAGCTTCATGCTCTGGAAAGTGGGACAGGGCTCACTCAGTATCAGGAGTGGGAAAGACTGCATAAGGCATGCCTCTTAAGCAAGGACATACGGTATGTCCTGACGGAACAGGCGCGGTCGCACGCACTAGCCACCCAATGGAGGGTGTACGACCTGGGGGACAAGGCGAATAAAATGATCGCCTGGTTGGAAAAGAGAGATCGGGACCACAGCTGGGTGCCGAGGATAGAGCGACCGGATGGGTAAGTGAGCACCACGAGCGTGGCAATAGCGGAAGACTTTGCGTGATATTATGAGGAGGTCTATCGGTCACACACGACAATGGACGGACAGGAGTGTCGCGATTTCCTGGCCCCCCTGCGGCTCCTTGTGCTGGAGCCCGCCGACAGGGGTGTGCTGGAAGCGAATATCACGTTCAAGGAAGTGGAGGAGGCCATGGGGGACCTGCAGACAGGAAAAGCCCCTGGGCCCAATGGGTTCCCAGTGGAGGCGTTTGGCTGTGTGGCTAGCCGCACGGCACCCCATATGTGCAGCATGTTCCTCGAGGTGCGGGAAACTGGGCAGCTTCCGAGGGACTTATGATTGGCTACGATCGTTGTGATCCATAAGGCAGGGAAACCACAGGGGGACTGCAGCTCATACAGACCTATCTCCCTCCTTAACTATGAGACAAAGGTCCTTGGGAAGATCCTGGCCACACGCCTGGATGCGGTGATTCAATCGCTGGTCCACCCGGACCAATCGGGCTTTATGCCCCACAGGAGCACGCGACTCAATTTGCATCGTTTATTCGGGGTCTTACAGACAGTAGCCGCGCACCGGGAGGTGCCAGCGTCATTGCTATCTCTTGATGCCCATATGGCCTTCAACAGTATTGAATGCTGCTACATCTACGCGGTCTTAGAGAAATTGGGCTTTGGGGACAACTTCTGTGCCTGGGTGAAACTACTGTACACGGGGCCACTGGGGAGAGTCGGGGTCAATGGGACTATGTCGCGGGAATTTCGATTGGGGTGCGGCACGACAGGGCTGCCCCCTATCCCCGACCCTCTTTGCCCTGGCATTGGAGCCACTGGCGCATTGGGTAAGGACAGACCCTGAGGTGTGGGGCATAGACATGGGGGGAGGATGGGAGGAACGTATTTCGCTATATGGCGACGACATATTGCTATATACCCAGCGACCGTCGGAGTACATACAACGGCTGATGGTCATCTTTCGCACATTCGGGGAATAATCCGGGTATCGTATCAACTGGAGCAAATCCTTGGGCTATGTTCTGGCGGGACCCCAGCCTCACACTGTGATCGGCTGCGAGTGCCTAGTCTGGCGCGCAATGTTACTTTATTTGGGGATATGGGTCACACCATCCGACACCGAGTTTCTCCAGCTCAATGTACAGACACAACTGGACCGCCTGCACAGTGACGTGCAGCACTGGCGGACCCTCCTGGTCTCCCTAATGGGAAGGGCAGTGTTATTCAAAATGATGACCCTTCCCTGTCTGCTATATGTGCTGCAGAGCTCGCCCTTCCCGATCTCGGAGCATGTCTTTAAGACGGTGGAAACAGAGTAACGCTCCTTATTATGGAGCGGAGGGTGTCCGAGGATTGCTCTGCGGAAACTGCAACGTGGTCCCTATGAGGGGGGGCTGGCAGTACCCGACATCCGTCTATGCTACTGGGCTTCACAGTTGATCAATATCAATGACTGGGTGTTTGCCCCACAGGAGGAACCTGCATATCGGGTGGATCGTATGGCCCTGGGAGTGGTTTCCTACTTAGCGGCTCTTTACTCTAAACCCATGCGCAGCCAGTCCCTGCCTCCCCAGACTGCGGTAGTGGTAGGGGTATGGAAGCGGGCAACGAAGTTGCTTGGGTGGGAGACGAGGCTTACGGCCCAAACGCCCTTATGGAAGGACGACTTCCTCAGGGAGGTGGTGAAACTCCGCGACCTGCGCCAGTGGAACCTGATCGTTATAGATACGCTGGGGGACGTCTGGAGGAGGGGGCAAGTGGTGAATTTGCGGCCCTTCAGACGGAATTCCAAATGGGTGATGGCGAATTCCTGCACTATCAACAACTCAAACTTGCCTTGTACACACATTTGACACAGGGGGATCAGCTACCTGAATATGCCCCACTTGAGGACAAGCTACTGCTAGACCCAATGATTGATAAGGCCATCTCACTTACCTACAAGAAGCTCATTAATAATATTCCGGGCACACTTGGGCCATTGAGGGAAAAGTGGGAATCAGACCTTGGTTTGTTAGAGGACGACCACTGGAGTGAGGCCCTACAATGTCCTAGGGAGGTGGCAATTCGAGCTAGATACAGATTGGTGCAGCTACGCATCCTCCATAGGTCCTACACCCCTCGAACGGTGCAATTTAAGACGGGGTATGCGACAACACACTTCTGCTTGAGAGGCTGTGGGGAGGAGGGCACATTCTTTCACATCCTATGGGACTGCCCTAAAATCCGTACATACTGGGTCAGGCTGAAGGACATCATGGAGGAGGTGGTTGGGGCGGAGGTTCCGCTGGAGGCTCGATGGCACGTTCTGGGGGTGACAGGTGAGGTTACATGGCCCAAAGGAGATAAGATATGGTTAGCCTTCGCGAGCATGGTGACCAAGAGGAACATCGCTCGATTCCGGGGGAATGACCTGATACCAACGGTAGAGGAATGGGAACGAGACATGGACTGGTGCCAAAGGGCAGAGAAAGTCATCTAAAATAGTCGGGCTGCCCCAAAAAATGGGAAAAGATACCGAGGGGAGTGGATGGATACCCCAGATGCTTCACGACTAAGATAAGGGTACCCCCTCATAGGAACCCCCCACTGAACACCACACACTGTACACACTCGATACATCCACTTCCTGAGAGGCTGTGAGCCTCGGCTTGTGAAAGGCTCTGAACATGCCGTGAGGGGGTTGGGGAGGGAGGAGGACAGGGAAGGCTCAGGTCAGGGAAGGGGGGCTGGACAGGGAGGTGGTAATGGGTTAGCGTAGCCACCTGCAATTTGTTGGGGTATGATCTGGGGGTAGACCGATAATATGTACGCCAACGAAAGGCTTTTTATAATCATCTACTGTGTAAGTTCACTTCCACTGCTATCTGATGTGTATTTTGATGGAGCTGTTTTGTTTCAATAAAAAGATCCCAAAAAAAAGAGTGGACAACATTTCATTCCCTTATATGTCCTAGCTACGGGACAGTAAACTATCAGTACTCAGCCTTGGAAGCTGTTTTTTTAAAAGCCACTGATCCAGGGTGACCTCATTCACTACTAAGTCTTCCTGATACAAGTCCTGAAAAGATTTAGTAAAAGCCATCTCTATGCCTTCTTTATCCTCAGCATACTGATCTGCACTTTCCAGCTCGATCTTCCTGATGTAATTCGGAGACCTATCCATACTGCTCTTCATTGCCAGCAGTTTCCCACAGTTTTCCCCCTGGTCGAAAACTCTTTTTTTGCTGACTTCCCATTTTTGTAACATGATTCAATCAATCAATCAGCACATTTATATAGCGCACTACTCACCCGGAGGGTCTCAAGACGCTTGGGGGGGGTCCGCTACTGCTCGAACAGCCAGGTCTTGAGCTGCTTTCTGAAGGCGAGGTGGTCTTGGGTCAAGCGGAGGTGGGTCGGGAGGGTGTTCCAAGTCTTGGCGGCCAGGTAGGAGAAGGATCTTCCTCCTGTGGTGGCTCTTCGGATGCGAGGGACGGCAGCGAGGGCGTTGCTGGTTGATCAGAGCTGACGAGTGGGGGTGTAGAAGTTGAGGCGGCTGTTGAGGTATCTTGGGCCTTGGTTGTGCAGGGCTTTGTGTGCATGGGTGAGGAGGCGGAAGGTGATTCTCTTGTTGACCGGGAGCCAGTGCAGGTCTCTCAGGTGTCCGGAGATGTGGCCATGTCGGGGGACGTCGAGGATGAGTCTTGCTGAGGCGTTCTGGATCCGCTGGAGTCTCTTCTGGAGCTTGGCGGTGGTTCCGGCATAGAGGGCGTTGCCGTAGTGCAGTCGGCTGGTGACGAGGGCCTGGGTGACTGTCTTCCTGGTCTCGGTGGGGATCCAGCGGAAGATCTTACGTAGCATGCGCAGGATGTTGAAGCATGACGAGGAGACGGCGTTGACTTGTCTGGCCATGGTGAGGGAGGAGTCCAAGATGAAGCCCAGGTTGCGTGCGTGGTCCGTTGGTTTGGGTGCGCTGCCCAGGGCGGGGGGCCACCAGGAGTCGTCCCAGGCGGAGGGCGAGGATCCCAGGATGAGGACTTTCGTCTTATCTGAGTTCAGTTTCAGGCGGCTGTTCATCATCCACTCGGCTACGTCTTTCATCCCTTCGTGTAGGTTGGTTCTGGTGGTGGCGGGGTCGTTGGTGAGGGAGAGGATCAGCTGGGTGTTGTCGACGTAGGAGATGATGTTGAGGTTGTGTTGGCGTGTGATGGCTGCAAGGGGGCTCATGTAGACATTGAAGAGGGTGGGGCTGAGCGAGGAGCCCTGTGGAACGCCGCAGATGACTTCGGTGGCTTCTGATCTGAATGGTGGTAGGCGGACTCTCTGTGTTCTTCCGGCGAGGAAGGAGATGATCCATTCTAGTGCCTTCTCCTGGATTCCAACGTTGCTGAGACGCTGCACTAGGGTGCGGTGGCAGACAGTGTCGAACGCCGCGGAGAGGTCCAGGAGGATGAGGGCCGCTGTTTCTCCGTTGTCGAGCAGGGCTCGGATGTCGTCGGTGGCTGCGATGAGGGCGGTCTCGGTGCTGTGGTTGGCCCGGAAGCCAGACTGCGAGAGGTCGAGGGATCCGTTCGTCTCGAGGAAGGCGGCCAGCTGCTTGTTGACAGTCTTCTCGATGACTTTGGCCGGGAACGGGAGGAGCGAGATGGGGCGGTAGTTTTTGAGTTCGGTGGAGTCTGCTGATGGTTTCTTCAGTAGAGCGCTGAGTTCGGCGTGCTTCCAGCTCTCTGGGAAGGTGGCTGTGTCAAAGGAGGTGTTGATGATGTCTCGCAGATGGGGTGCGATGATGGAGTCGGCCTTGTTGAAGACGTGGTGAGGGCAGGGGTCGGTTGGGGATCCGGAGTGGATGGAGTTCATCGTCCTGATGGTGTCTTCGGTGGTGATCGGGGTCCAGGCGCGGATGGTGGTGGTGGGGGTCGTCGGTGCTGTTGTGGGGTGCGTCGGTTGTGTGCTGAAGCTGTTGTGTATGTCTGCGATCTTGTTGTGGAAGTAGGAGGCGAGGGAGTTGCATAGGTCTTGCGATGGGGTGATGTCGTTGTTTCCGGCGCTGGGGTTGGAGAGCTCTTTGACGATGGTGAAGAGTTCCTTGCTGTTGTGTGCGTTGTTGTCCAGTCGTACCTTGAAGGCAGTTCTCTTGGTGGCGTGGATCAGTTGGTGGTGTTTTCGGGTGGCGAGCTTGAGGGTGGTCATGTTGTCTGGTGTCGGGTCTCTGCGCCATGCTTTCTCAAGGGCTCGGCAGTTCTTCTTGGAGCTCTTGAATTCGTCGGTGAACCAGGGTGCTCTCTTGCTGCCGGGTCTGCTAGGCGGGGTCCTCAGTGGGGCGAGGTCCTTTGCGCAGTTGCTGATCCACTTCGTGAGGTTGTTGGCGGCCAGGCTGGGGTTCGCTGAGCTGGTGGGTGGGTCCTGGCTCAGGGATGCGGTGAGTTGGTCGGCTGTGATCTTGTTCCAGCTTCTGCGTGCAACCTGTTGCTGGTGGTGGTGGATCGTGGTTCTTCTGAAGCCAAAGTGGACGCAGCTGTGGTCCGTCCAGTGGAGTCCGGTGGCGAGGCTGAAGACGATGTCCTTGCTGGAAGAGAAGACGGCGTCGAGTGTGTGTCCGGCGTAGTGGATGGGGGTGGTCACCAGCTGCTTGAGACCGAGGTTGGCGAGGTTGTCCAGCAGGGTTGTGGTGTTGCGGTCGTTGTTGTTTTCCAGGTGGAAGTTGAGGTCCCCGAGGAGGATGTAGTCATCGGAGGGCAGGGCGTGCGGGCTGATGAAGTCGGCGATGTCTTCGCTGAATTGTGTGCGTGGTCCCGGGGGTCTGTAGATGAGGGTGACTCTGAGGGTGGTCTTGGGGTCGGTGTGGATCTGAAAGTGTAGGTGTTCGGCGGCTGTGAAGGTGGTGTCCGAGCTGGTCGTGATGCGGATGGTGTTTCTGTGGATGATGGCGATGCCTCCTCCGGTCTGGTTTCCGCTGTCCCTTCGGATGATCTTGTAGCCGTCTGGGATGGCGATGGCGATGTCAGGCACTGAGGAGGCGTTCATCCATGTTTCCGTGAGGAAGGCGACGTCTGGTGATGTTGTGTCGAGGAGGTTCCAGAGCTCGACGGCGTGTCTGTGGAGGGAGCGGGTGTTGAGCAGGATGCACTTCAGGTGGTTGCTGCTGGTTCTCGGTTTGGTGGGTGCGGGTACGGTGCAGGTCCGGATGCAGGTGAACTTGCAGGAGTGGCAGCTGAAGGGTCCGTGGGTGCGTCTCCGGGTGGCTCGGTAGCATCCCGGGGTTCGGCCGGCGTTGAGAGCGATGAGTTCGGTGGCATCGTAGGTCCGTCGGGTCGGCTTCCGTCGGTGGGGGCCAGGGGTCCTGGCACTGGGCGCGGTCCAGGCGCAGACGGGCACAGACGGGCTTACCTTTGGCGCACCTTCGGCGCTCAATCGGTGCTCCCGCTGCGCGCTTCCGCTGCGCGGTCGCTCTGGGGGCATCATAAGTAAGGAGCCGGGAGGCGGGTCAGCTGGGTGGCGGGAGCGGGGCGGCGAATGGGCTGGTGGTGGGCGGGGCCGCAGGGAGGCAGCGGCGGGAATTCTGTGCAGGCGGGCGGCTCGGCGGCGGCTGGGGCGCTCGGGGTCAGGTGCAAGCAGGAACGGCGTCAGGAGCAGGAGGGGTGACCCGGCCTTGTCACAGGCACAGTGGTCACTCCAGCACTGGTAGCTGCGGTCCCCTTAAGTAAGGAGCCGAGAGGCGGGTCAGCTGGGTGGCGGGAGCGGGGCGGCGAATGGGCTGGTGGTGGGCGGGGCCGCAGGGAGGCAGCGGTGGGAATTCTGTGCAGGCGGGCAGCTCGGCGGCGGCTGGGGTGCTCGGGGTCAGGTGCAAGCAGGAACGGCGTCAGGAGCAGGAGGGGTGACCCGGCCTTGTCACAGGCACAGTGATTCCTACCATCATGAGTCTAAATTCCCATTGCAGGTCTTCAACTCTCCCCACTAAGTGTTCTCTCTCCCCCCCTCCACGAAGGTGCCCTGCCTTTAGGCTTGCTTCTGCTGCTGCTAGTTGCTCTCCTAACACTGCACTTTTCCTTTTCTCTGATCTAACCCAGACCACTGCAGCACCCTTCAAGGACCCTCTTAACCAGGCCTTAAAAGCTTCTCAAACAATATGTTGTATGGCAGAGGATAAGTTCAGGTTGAAAAAGTCAATTGTCTCCCTTTTTATCTTACCCATGATATCTATTTGCAGAAGTAGCCTTCTTTTCAAGGTCCACCTTCTAGAGGATGTTCCTTAGGGTAGTTTGATTTTTAATCCTATTGCTCCTTAATCTGATAAACGGATGGGTAAATATTCTGCTCTTTCAAACTTTCCCATTTCCAGGAGATCCATAAAAATATATTCAATCCTAGAATAGTGACCATTCCTCTCGGTAAAGAAAGAGTAATCTCTTAAATCACCATTTTACTTCCGCCATACATCACACAGATTTAGATTGTCTAGCATAGCAAGAAGGTAAGGTTTACCTTGTGATGCGATGATTTGGGTACAGGGCGAAGATCTATCTAATCTATTGTTTAAAAGGATATTAAAATCTCCAATTATCACTGGGGTTTCAAAGTCAAGCAGGGAAAAACAAAGATTATTCATGGGTGTGGTATCATCTCATTCGGGCCGTAATAACTGACCAACGTGTAAAGAGTAGCACAATTTTTAATTTCCACTATCGCCCACTGCCCTCTTTCATCTGCTTGTGATTTTTGTAATTCTATTCCATTGTTTGCTTTAAATATTATGGCAACTTCCTTAGAGAAACATGGTTGGTCTGTGGCTCCAATCTTATCAACCCATCTTTGTCTGTTAGTTAATGCTAGGCATTCAGCCCGTGAAAGGTGCATCTCTTGTAGCATAAGTATCCTACAAGTATTGAAGGACCAGACATTGCCTTCTTTTGACCCTTAACCCATTCATGTTTCAGCACAATATCTCCAGGAATTCTCCTCCTAATGGACCTACCCAATCCCCCATCATCCGTAATCCAGATCAAACTGGATCTTTTAAACCAATGCTACATGAGGACAATTTTTCATCTTTTTATCTTCATGTCCCTATGCTCATACCCTCCACTCCTGATAATATTGACAACCTTGCCAGCAGTAAGCGCAAATACATTATACAGCATGTCTTTATAAGTTTAAAATTGCCCTAATTTGCGAACAAGGGCACTATTTTGGGGGTCATTTATTTTGGAACCAAGCCTATTTTCAGCTACAGTCTGACCCTGGGTGTGTGATATATAAGGTAATAAACTTATTCTACATCTATTGCATACACTTAAAATTAACAGAAACACATCAATGAGGACAACTGTGAGAGAGAAAGTAGCTTTAGAACTTTATTTCTTATGCTTCTTACAACAGCTTGTTCAATGTGGTAAGAGAATAATGAATAGGACTGATAAAGAGAACTGTTTTATGGCTCCGGTCATAAAGATGCTGGTTGCGCTACATGTGGGCTATCATATGTGTACTTCTTTGCTATCATACATGGTATATGGCTGAAGGTACAATACTATACGCTAGACAATGGCAGGCAGAATAAGGTTTCACTGGGAACACTGCAGGTGAACCACACTGATTGATATTCTCCCTTACAACAGATCCAAGTTGCTTGTTGGTGTGTCCCATCTAAATACGTTTCATTCCTTTTTCAGACAACAGTATAATCCATTGATAGATAATCAGTCAATGAACGCAATGCCAATACTGTCCTAAATAATCCAAACCTTTTGTGAATATCCAATAGCTTGGTAAGGAAGACTCCTAATTGAGGTTGTTCTGGGTGATGGTTTGAATTGAATATGCAATGCTTTGAACTCTGAGTGCCAACAAGCCTGAGTGCTCTGAGGTAAGGAGTACAGTGGGACATAGAGAGCAATAAGAATTGTAGTGGTAATCTGCTTGTACTATTCGCGCATTGAGTTAGATGACAGAATCACAAAGACATTGGTGAAAACCGACCAAAGAGAAATGCCAGAGACTGTCAAAAACGGACACCAAGTTTTTAGAGAATGTGAAACTTCCTGTTCTTAAGTGAACCTGAAATACATTATTCCAGCTACATTGGGGACAGCTTGAGTTCTTCCCTGATATGACACAAAACATGGTTTTGTTAGCCTACTTTAAGAGTGTTTCTTACTCAAATAATTTGTATTCTTGTAAGAACTATGGGCCTGATTATAACTTTGGCAGATGCGATACTCCGTCACAAACATGTTGGATATCCCATCCCTGTATTACAAGTTCCATGGGATATAATGGAATTGTAATGTGACATACGTGATATCTGTTGCGCTTGTGACAGAGTAACCTTGCCTGCCAAACTCGTAGTCAGGTCCTCTGTCAGCTATGACAAGCCATATATAAGGTACCAGTCCTCTTAATTGGCCTTAGTCTTTGCATATTGTCTAGTTTAGTGATTCCATTACTATGCAATCAACTACTAGAGAACTGACTAACTTATTCTCTTATGGTCAGCCAACAATATTGACTCATATATCAGAAGGAAACAATGTTCACTTAATTTTATAAAACATCCATTTAAAAATGTAAAGATGTGGCATCTCTATGAGGGGAAAGATGCAAGTGCATATCGCCGAATGCGCAGTGAGTCTGAGGCCATGCCCCTTGGCTGAGATATGGAGGTGGCTACGCTGAAAGCCAAAGGCTGCTTGATGAGTTCTGGAACTTTATCTCGCAGTGCTTGATCTAAATTAAGGACTGAGAGATTTTATCAGCCTCTTGAGACTGTCGGTGATGCTGGACTCGCCTGAGATTGCAAGCGATTTCAGGAGGCAGCAGGATTAAGACTTTTTCACAAGGATTTGAAGGTAGCAGTAACAATTTGCCAAGTCAAGCTGATAGGAGAAGAATGGGCTTCTTTTCTTGTTTGGGTATGGTTGAAGTGTCTGCCTGCCTGGGGGAAACAGCTTTGAGCGCCTGCAGAGCTGATAGCCAAGGGTGGAGTTTCCCAGGTAAGGTGAACAGACTACTTTAATTTTTCATTATACTCCAGTGCTCTGCACCAGTGGTCAAAGAGCTCTTCTTTAAGCATCTCATTGAGGCTTTTGTCAGTCTAAAGTTTGAATGGGGTAAAGTTCCTGTACCTATTTCATAAAATCCCCATTCCACTCCCTAGTAGGTTTTTTGGCACTCTTAGGACACATCTCATCAGACTGGCTTGGGGGGGCGGGAGACCGAGAGTTTGTTGTGAGACAATGACCTTGCCATATGAGAGGGGAGGATTTGGGCCTCTGGACTTCCAACTTTATTATCTTGTTGCACAGTGCAGCTTTGCACACTCCAGGTATCGCCCGGATGCGCGTATCCCCTATAGGAAGCCAGAGGCCGATCTGATGTCCCCTGCCCCCTGCAGACGGTGCTGCTGCAAGAGTTTTCCCGAGACAATTGTGACATTCAAGCAGTATCAACAACAAGATGGGCCTGGCGTAAGCACAGGTCACTGGTGGCCATGCCCTCTACTCCTCTGAAATCCCCATTGCTAATAATCCATGGCTTCCTATTACGGAAGAGAGAGTGGTCCAACACACGCTAGAGTCTTATTCCACACGTAAGTTTGGAGATCTGTTTCTGGAAGGCCATGTTTTCACCAGTACAGAGGGGGGAACATTTAGTGAAGTGACATTTATGTACCAATTTGTGCTCAGTAGTTTCCTCTGTGCTAGAATTCCTGAATATCCACTGGAACCAAGTCTTTTCCTCCACAGACACTCTTAATCAATAGTGCAAAAGGGGATCACCTGATATCAAAACTATATAAGGCTTGTGTGGCTTTGGTCTCTATGCACGACCCCAAGATTTGGCAGGTGTGGGAGCGATATTTAGGGCACCTAAATCAGGAATCACATTGGACTTTTTGCTGTACTCAGATCAGAGAAGTTACCCTGAACAGCAGGCACAATTTAGTACACTTTAAATATCTATGGAGGGTTTACATGACACCAGCGAAACTCCACTCTATTGACCACAACCGCCCACACAACTGCCTAAAATAAGGGACCGCGCAGGCTGATTTTTCCCACCTGATTTGAAATTGAATACATGCTACAGTTGCCAGCCCAACTCAAACACATGGTGGACAATAGCACCCTTTTCTTTGAGAGCCCCACAGCTGTATGGAAATGGCTCAAAACAAATAGTAATAATACTGCCAAAACTGGTAGTAAACGCTGCGCACTGTGCATTAATAGTCCTCGCGGACTCTATTGGTACACTTGATGTGTGAACAAATGAATCTTATACATACTCTGTTTTTCAAAAAAATGATATTTGTAGATCATCACAATAATTCCTGTTTAGTACAGTTAATGTTACACAACAGATTTGTCATAAATTCATTAAATCACATGAAAAAAGAATTTTCTGCAGGTTCATTGATACATGAATCCATACACTGGTTCATTGAACGCACTAATCTATACATGAATCAATATTTTCTTAACAGCAACCATCTTGGAAATTCCCGATGCATTTCGGGACAATGATGTCCCTTCTTCAGGGGCAATCTGATGTAAACCACGACCTGCCAACTGCATATATGTTACGTGGAACACTGACCAGTGATAGCCTGCTGTTATAATGCTGTAGAATATGGAGATGATCCGCGGGGAATATGTCTTCAGACACCTCTGTGTTTCTACTGTTTAGGAGTACGTAATGGTGCTCCGTAAACAATTAACACGGTCTGTGGAGGTGAAAAGTACGTTATAGTGTGAGCCCGGAGGTGCTCGATACACGACAACGTCTCTCTATGTCGGAGTCCCGAAGTAAACAAGTTCACGCGTGAACTTGTTTACTTCGGGACTCCAGTTTGGGCAGTATTATTATTTTTTGTCAAACCTCACACTTGTCGGACAGCAAGTGGCACGCTGTGGCACCATTGAGATTACATTGTATATATATTATTGATTAAAATTGATGAGACTGAAGAGTAGGAGTGCGCTTCCAACCCCTTTAAACTTCAAAACAAATAGGGCAGGTACGGACAGCACTCCCTGGCATAGTAGAACCAAAGAGGAAGAGGCGCAGACATCGTAGTCAACCTTGGGGGTCAAGCAACATGGAACTGACAAAGTCACTCAAGCCTGTCAACATGTTCACTAGACTGGGACAATCGGACTGGGAAAATCATACACTAGCAGAGGCACATATGGGACGAACCGGATCATAACAGACTCTGATGGCGAGCAAGATATTGACCCAACTCCACCTGTGATCACCCCACGCATGGCGGAAGACCTCTAGGATACTGCACACTGGTGTGGTCACATGTGAGCACACACATCTAATGCACGGTCTCGCTGAGAGATGGTCACAGCTTGCTCCCAGGAACTACACTTTTTTGGACAGTGGTCAGCACACACAAGTTACCATGGACTAACTGTTGATACATTCTGTTGCTTGTTCCACAGATATTTGTGTTCCTCTGTAATGTGGCAGGAGTGGGGCATTGGGCGGGGAATTACTAACAGAGCAGAACAACAAGCTGCCACCTATCAACTCCTCCATGATGATGGAGTTTATTATGCAAACATACATTGTTGACAACTGTTTTTGGTTGGTTTTTTGGTTCTGGACTGGTGACCATTGCTGCATTCTCCTGGGCATTGGGAGTTGGTAATTTTTGACACAGGTGGCAGGGAAAAAAATTCAGAGCAATGGACTGGCCATCCTTTAGGTAGCATTCATGTAGTTTGGGGGGGTACGGGAGGTACATGGGAGAAATTCTGATGCATAACTACGTCACAAAGTACACCGTACACTCTCCCTAGTTGGAATGTGCAGGGTGTGGGGGCTGCTGCAAAGGGATGCAAAAATAGGCCTGGGCAGACCTTCTGGAGTTTTACACAACAAAATTCCACAGAGTGCCAAAAAAAACTTGGAAAGATTCCACAGAACTCCTCAAACAGGTAAGAGAATGCTTGTCTGCCCATTCACGCTGCCTTTTCAGGCCAGTAATCAGCATGAACAACACCACACGGCCTTCATGGGCATGGTCATTATTTTTTTCCTGCTTTTCTGCTGTTCTTTGCATGGTGCTGGGCCTTTGTCTCAATCTGTATCAATCCTGCTCATATCACACACATCCAGAGATCATTTGCTTTTTTACAGTGTTTAACTTTCTGTGTTTGTATGTTAAGTTTATGTCTTTTTTAATGTTTTCTGGGACTTTTTCTCCATTTTTCTGTTTTCCCTTTCATCCATGTATTCCACTGCTTTAGGTCTTTCTTTCTGCTTTGCTGTTTTCTTTTGTCTTACTCCTTTTTTTCATCCAGAGCCATTGCAGAATAGGCAGCAAGCAGCTGCTCTAGTGCGACTGCAAGCTATCCACCTTGTAGTAACTGTCGCCACCATGCGATGATGCCCCACCCTATTTAAATAGAGGCGAGGTGGCTGCACTTGCAGTTGTTTTTGTGCTGCGCCATCTCCTCTCCATGCAGGCAGCTGGCAGCAGGGCTAGTAGAGGGAACTCCCTGTGGTAGCACCAGCTGCTGTGGGGACAGTGCATGTGCGGTAGCACAGTGTGCAGCATTCAACACAGTAGCTAACCCACCACTGGATGAACCTCGTTGACTGCAAACAGGACCTGCTTGACCTGCTGAGTGTTGAGGTTGCGGGGCTCAGTGAATAATTATTTTTTGTTTTCTAAAAATGCAAATATTTCATTTTTCATTCAGCATGTTTCTCACACTCAGAGGTAAGTTAAGTTTACATTACAAATAATATCTGATGCCTCCCTTTGTGTAACTTATACAGTTCAAATCTCCCAGTGATGTGTAATATCTATGCATTGAAAAGGGAGACTGAGTTGGCCCATCAAAGGGGGTTGAGAAGCAAAGATAATTCTTTCTAATACATTAGTAGTTCAAAATGTAGTTTTGGTTTAGGAATTTAGAAATAGTTCTTTGGTTTAGACAATCAGAAATAGGTCAATACTAGTACTATATGGGATCTGATCTAGAAAAGTACAATGCTACTGATTCTTTTTTTATTTAAATATTTTTATTTTATTTTTATTTTTTCCCAACAAATGTGCATTGCAGCAAATGTCAAAATACATATAAGTACCTTTGAAAAACCACATCTCATTTAAATTAATCATTATTATAAAGCCAATGTAATTTATGACCTAATAAAAATTGTAGTACAAAGGTTAAAAGAGAATAAAGTTAAACAGACTATAAACAGAGAGCTGAATTCATTTCAATTGCAATAATAATAAAGCCCAATACATCTAGGAGAAAAGCGACAATACACTAATGGGCATATATACAACACCAAAAATGACAGATGTATCATAAATTCATCACAAGAATTCATCATACATACAAAAAACATGATTGGTTGGTACCACAACATTCATTCATCCTAAAATCCAGTATTTGTAAAGCGTACAATTATCCCAGGGTGTCAAAGCGCTGGTGCTATTGGGAAGATTAAGTGAGCTATTGCCCAGAGTCACATGGTGCTGGACTAACCTGCCGCCGACACCGGGGATCAAACTGTGAACCCTGTCGCCTAGAGTCAGGCACCCTGGCCACTGCGCCACACCTCTTTCAGATCCTTTTCCCTTTAATCTTTCCCTTTCTACCTTTCCGTTCTTAAAGTGCTCTTTCTAAAATATTTATGTGCAAAATGCGGCCTTTCCACTGCTGAAAGGTCGGAGGAGAAGGATCTAGCCAAGTTGAGGCAACACAGAGTCTAAGGACTGACATTACTAAAAACATAAGCTCCTCTCCAGTTTTCCCATCTTGTTCAGTTACACCTAGTGACATAAGCTGAGGAAACAGAGGAACATCCTCTTTTAATACATGCCGCAGAAAGCTAGATATTTCTCGGCCAATCGATTCTATGGTAGGACATGTGGAAAAGATATGAACCAAATCCGCACCGTGTACCTTGCACCTGAAACACTGGGTCCCCTCGACTCCTCCCCATTTGACAATTTTTGTGGGCGTTATATATAAATTGAGAAGAGTTTTAAAATGTTGGGATCGCAGGTTGGCAGAGCACAATATAGAGTCACCCATTTCTAATGATTTCAAAATGCAGGAATCCCGGACCCCTAGCCTATCCTGCCATCTCAGCCCATGCTTATCCAAATCATCTGGGACCCCTTCTGACAGCCGGAGGCCCTTATCAACAATTCAATCAGGGATGCCAGTGCAAAAGCCACAGCGCCACCAGCTTTTTTAAGAAGAAAGGCCATAAAAACTTAAAGAAGTCTCGATGGTCAACATTAAAGTGTTCCCTAACTACTTCATAGGAAGCTATATGGTCCTCAGCCAAAAGGCCCCCTATCCTATGGAAGCCCCCTTTCTCCCACCTTGCCAAACACTCATCTTATAAAATCCTTGGAAGCTGATCATTCCCAATCAATGGTGTTTACCTGCTGAACCTACCCATCACAAGTTTTTTCCTTACGCCTGCCCAGTTAGGGAAAGCAGCGATTAAGATCTTAATCCGTGTTTATTTTTAATAGCTTGATTCGTATTAATTTTAAGAGGCAGCCGTTAGCCAGTGCTCCAATCAGAATCTCAAAAATTGACGGGACATAGCTGGGGTCATCTCTGTCCCTCACCTTGATTCCAAAAAGACACCCGCAGTAGTGCAAAGGTGCAGCAAGGTAGTATAGCTTGAAATTTGGAAGCTCCCACCCCCCTCTATCCCTAGGAAGAGATAAAAATGTGTTGACTCTCCAAATCCTGTTGTAAGACCAGATGAATCTAGCCACCTCCCTCTTGATTTTCCTAAACCAATCGTTATGTATTTCCAGAGAGATCGTGCAAAAAATATACAGCAGTTGTTGCAAAATCATCATTTTAATTAGGTTGCACCTCCCGATTATTAACAACTTTAAATTGGCCCATCGCCGAATGTCATTCTTAATTTTCCCCATTATAGGAGCCAGGTTTATATTTACAATATCCTCCACCTTTGCCATGATATGTATACCTAAATAAAGTGCTTCGTCCACGATACTGCTGTCAGAGGCAGTGGTAAATCTATTTATCAAGATCTGTAAATGATTATCGCCACATCTTCCGCATATGCCAATAGCTTTGTATCCCAACCCTGTAAACTTATGGGAACAATATAAGGAGGGCCTCCAGCCATCTGAGGAGGGTCTGGACATCCCTTCCTAGTTCCCTGCTGAATGAAAATATCTCAGATTCTTCCCCCATTATTTGCAACTACCTGTACTGCCCTGAAAAAGAAGCCCGTAAGCCATTGGCGTCCAAGATCCTCCATTAATAACTCCATGATACCCTGTCAAAAGCCATCTCGGCATACATGAAAGTAACCCCATAGGTTTCATAAGAACCTCTGTAGCATCAAAAAGTGAGATTTGGTAGACCGTCCCCTCTCCTGGATGAAACCATGCTGCCAGACTCACAAAGGATGCTGCATTACATTAATCGGGTATCAAAGATCTTTGAATATAGTTTAGCATCACTATTTAAAAGTGTGATAGGCCTATGGGAACCCAGATTAAAATAACAATGTTGGTAGTGCCCCAAGAGCCTGGTAGTACAGCCCCATCCCTAACCTCCTTAAAAAATTCAAGCATTTCCTGGCAGATCTCTCTAAAAGAAAGTTTTATAAAACTCTAGAGGTATACAGTCAGTTCCTGATTCTTTACCCAAAGGAATGGCTTGGACAGCCAGGTGAAGCTCTTCCTCAGAGATATCTGATCCCAGTAGTAGACCCTTCTCCTCGGAGACCCTCCCCCTCAGAGCAAATTGAAAAAATTCACCTTATGTTTGAGGATCACCTATAAGTGAGACTGTATATAAAGCCTCATAGAACTCCCTACAGACCTCCCTAATGTCAGCAGGAACTGAGACTACTTTTCCCTGCATGTTCCTGATCTGTCTAATATGCCCTGTGCCACCTGTTGCCTTGCCATGACTGCTATAAGTCGGCTGACACTTTCAGTATATTCATAGCATTCCTGTCTCTTTTCAAGGTGCCTGCCCGCCGTCGTCTCTGCATTAAAATCATTCAGACAGGCTTTAGTTACCGTAATTAAGTTCAAAGCTAAAGATATATTGCCTCCTCTAGTCACCGTGCTGATTAGTTCTGTTTCTAGAAGGGTACGTTTCTGATAACGCCTTTTAATCTGCTTAATCAAGCTATGTTGCAACATTTCTCCTCTCGCTGATGCCTTAAAAGCATCCCAAATCATTCCTGGGGGAGTACTGTCCCTATTATTATTTAGAAACGCCTTGATCCAACCCTTCATACAAATAACATATTCTTGGTCAAATAGGAGTGCTTTCTCAAATGTCTACCTCATATGCTCCTTTATTAATCCTACAAGGGAGAGTTCCAAAATGATAGGACATTACTCCGGGCAAAAGCTCCACCTGGGCCTCCTTAAGTAAAGATGGTAAGGTTAAAAAATAATCAAGCCTAGCAAACTTGCCGTGTGGAGCAGAATAATAAGTGAGTCTTGGCTCCTGGACTTTAAAACTAGGCCATACATCCACCAAGCCAATATCTCTTAAAAGATTTGTCATCGCCCTGGAAGATTGTGGTTTGCGCCTCTTTCCCGATGCCCCATTACATTCTGGAGCTCCTCTGGATCAATTATTATTTAAATCCCCACAGTCTACATAAGTTGCATGCCAGAGGGTAGTTTGACAGCTAAAAAGTTCCATAAGCCAGGATCGTCTAATACTAGATAATCAACTGAACATAGTGTAAATGAGACTGTCCCTCCTCTACATTCCAATAATACCCATCTGCCATTCTTATCCACTGCCTTTCTCCCAGGCGTAATAGTGCTACCTTTCATTAGAATGGCTACCCCCTTAGTCCCAAACTCTTGAGTTGTATAAACAGCTACTTTTAGCCCCAATAAATTAAACACATTACTATCATTGCCAGCTAAGTGGGTCTCCTGAAGCCAATACAGATCTGCTCGTAAAAATGTAAGTATTGAGTATTAAGGGCGTAACCCATACATACTACCCAACCTGGGTCAATAATACAGTACAGAAAGATGTGATCAAGGTAGCAAATAACTTATTTAAGAGACAGTATATAGTAGCAAACACCAATTGTTTGTTGTGGAATAAGTCCAATATATTTTCTTTTTTGAGACAGAGTATCTAAAGCAATTGTATTCAAGGCATTAGCAGATAATGGCAACACCGTTGCTCAGTATGGTTACAGTGCAATTTATTCAAAGCATTTGCAAATAATGGCAATGCCGTTGGTCATTATAATTACAGTGCAATATATTACAGTGCTCTTGGTGCAAATGGGGAAGAAGGAAGGGAATGGGTGTTAAGTGGTAACGTGTGGGTGGAGGAGATGGAAAAGCTATGTGTGACATATATACATCAAGGTTGCATGATAAGAACTTTTATGGCTTGTGGTAGGTCAAGCGTTCCTGAAAGTACACATAGCTCTAATGGACAAGCACTTTTTTGAACAATGTCGCCAGAGCTTGTGTTGTGTAATGTCTGTGTGTTATCGACGTTTGGACCCCTAAGTGCCGGATTGAATTGTGTCCTTATGCTGGGGTCTTCATCAGGACTGGAATGAGGAGAGCACCTGTGAACAATCGGAGAGATGGTGTAAGCAAATGAAGATATACTCATGTATGCTACTATTATGTCTGGTGATCAGTACCTACATAAATACAATGACATGAAACCACCGCCGTGTAAGTAGAAGTTGTGGGCTTGATGTAGCTCTTAATGGAAGAGGGAAACAATCACATATCTACTAGTAAAATCAGCAGCTCTCACTATATGGGGACAATGGGCAGGTACTAACTCATCAATTAGTGGAAGCATGCAGCGGTATCTCAACAGCTTACAATACAGTGGGAACCAATCCTGTAGAATCTACGAGAGAAAAATCAAAGCAGCTCTAAATAAACCTTCTGATGAAGAGTTACACATCAACTAACTCCCATGTGGTGGAACGGCTTCATATCTGTTATCTGTGTCATGGCCAGCAGGCAAACCCCTAGTCTGCCACAATCTGGAAATGCCTCCCTGTGTGTACACAGTGCCAACCACCGTAGTGTTTCCCTTATTATATGGCAGTGTGTCCCTATTTCAATAACTTGCACACAAGAGAGAAAACAATGCAGCTCTGAATCAAACAGAAGGAACGTCTAAAGGCAAGTGCCATACACCTTGTAGTTTCCCTTGCCGGTGCCGATACAGGAACAAGACTGGATGCGCGGGTGCTGATGGTATTATTAAGCTAAGCACGGTGTGCCACCGTTGTGTTGTCTAGGGCAGCGTTTCCCAAACTGTGGTCCGCGGACCCCCAGGGGTCCGTGACACATTCCCAGGGTGTCCGCAGGTCTTGACTGTTCCTGGTGTTTGATGTAAATTCAGAGAGATTGCTTTCTTGTGTCCCCTGCCCTAATCAGCAGCTCATTTGAATGACCTGATAATGATCTGAATGCGTGCGCCACGGAATACACAGGGGGCAGGAGAGGTGGGCGCTGTGGGCAGACCTCAGGTGATGACGCCGCTGCCTTTAGTAAAAGTAAATATTTCCCAAGGGTTTAAAACCCTTCCTTCTCCTATTTACTGGGATAACAGCATTCACTGCAACTGCTTGAAAGTTCTGTTCATTGGATTTTTATTTTATTTCTCGTTTATGGCGCCGGGACTCTGATAAACTATTTGCTCTGACATCCTGCTGTCAGCACACAAACATAAATGTCAATGGATTCAAACACTCTGCTCTCTGACTGATCCCTGAACACTGAGTAGTCATTGCCGCTTGTCCCTCGTCGAGAATTTAGCACGTCATCCAATATTGTTGTTTCATTAATTTTCCATGGCTGCCATTCCTGCCAACATTTCGGGATAAAACAAAGTCTGTAAGATAGTGATCGGCCATCTAATTCTTCAAGCAACAGACGGAGTGGAGATGCAGGGGCTACAAGAAGGGTTGAAAACACAAAAAGCCTCATTAACAAGTAAATGGTCTTTTAAAGACCTTGTGAAGTACTCGGGTGCGGCTGCAATAAGACAGTCGCCAGCCCAGGAAGCTGTCTCTGCCCAGGCTGACACACACAAGGGTGGGTGGGGGCGGGAGTGTCAAGGAGACAAGATGAAGCCGTTTTGAGGCCCTTATCAGGACCGCCTAATAGACCCAGACTTCAAAGAAAAGGGACATACAACATTTGAAGTGGGCCCCCAGATGTAGCGAAGAGGAAGCTAGAAGAACCAAGCATTATAGTCAGTAGGCCCGGCCCTTTCTGCGAGCCTTGACTTTGTCAATACTTATTTTGTTCTCTGTAAAATTTTGTTAGGAGGCTACAGGGAGACAATTCGATATTAAAAAAAAAATCTTTGGTTGGAAGCTTTTGTGCCAAGAAAATACACATTTATTACAGTCCCTGGAAATAAGTATTATGTGCAAATTACAGTGTGAGATTAGCTAAAGTGGGCTGGCACACTGACTTGTGAACGGCGTAACCGTCCAACAAAGTATTACTAAAACCAAAATCTTTGCAAACGCGAGACCTAGAAGGAATGAAGGACTGCAAGAAAATGGGGGGGGGGGAGAAAAGTGAGAGGTAAGTAGGTATTATGAAAGAAGGTCGACTTTGTCAAGAGACGGAAAGGTGGGTGAGTAGTGTCTGGGGAGAAGGGAAACGAGGGCAGAAAGGGACAGGGGGTGAACAGAAGAAGATAATGACGAACAAGCGCGGCCGAATTTCAGTGTAATTTTGAGTGACATTCAAATACTATGAGTGTCATTTATTTGTGAGCAAAAATCAAACATTAATAGACTATCATAAGCACTTACCTACTTTAAACTGCAACAATTCAAGATGGCTCCACGGCCGTCACGGAGAAGACAAAACAGGACGCCTTCGTGGCCTACTACACCTCCCTGTACGCGGGGGCACCCACATCGCAGGAGGCGCGAGCAGCGGTCCTCGACGACTACGAGGGGACTCCGTTGCCGCCGGCTTGTGCTGCGGAACTGGAGGAGCCCATATTGGAAGAGGAGGTCTCGGCGGCCATTAAGGAACTCCCCACCGGGAAAACCCCAGGACCGGATGGCCTCCCGTTGATCTTTTATCAAGTGTTCCAAACCCAGCTCCGTCCCTATCTGCTCAGGCTCTATCACTCCTTCTCCGACGCGTCTGGTCCGTCCTCCGACATGGGAATGGCGGAGATTGCGTTGATCCCTAAACCCGGAAAAGATCCTGCGCTCTGTGCTCCCTACAGACCTATCGCCCTCTTAAATACGGATCTGAAGATCTATACCAAGATCCTGGCCAAGCGATTAGACCCCTACATGCCGGGGCTTGTGGACCCGGATCAGGTGGGCTTCATCAGGGACCGACAAGGGCCGGACAATGTACGCCGACTGGCGCACCTGGTGGGCAAGGCACGACACTGGGACATTCCGGCTTGCCTTCTCTCACTTGACGCGGAGAAGGCCTTCGACCGGGTGGACTGGACCTTCTTGAGGGCGGTGCTCCGGAGGCTCGGTCTAGGTCCTAGAATGATAACTAGCATTATGGCCCCGTACCTTGGGCCGCAAGCCAGGGTCAGAGTGAACGGCCAACTAACACCGCCGCTGCAGATACATAGAGGTACGAGGCAGGGGTGCCCGCTCTCGCCGCTCTTGTTCGCCCTCGTGGTGGAACCACTAGCGGCAATGATACGGCGCGACCACAGAATACATGGAATAGCCCACGGGGGGAGGGACAACAAAGTGGCGCTATTTGCCGACGACTTGATCCTCACTCTCACACACCCCAGTGAATCCCTGCCGGCGCTTCACGAGGTTCTGTGTCTATATGAACAGGCATCGGGCCTCAAAATAAATCATACCAAGTCCTGGGCGCTCAACCTCACTATACCCGCGGATGAGCTCCAACCGCTGAAGGAGATGGTGCCCTACCAGTGGGCGGAGAGCCATATCAAATACCTGGGCCTCACACTGACCCCCCACCTGGACTCCTGGTCTTCGGTAAACTGGACGGAGTGTCGTAAAGCGGTTCTGGAGGACCTCCGGAGGTGGAGACCTCTGATGATTTCCTGGCTGGGGCGCCTAAACGCGGTCAAAATGTCGATTCTGCCAAAAATTTTGTATGTTTTTCAGTGTCTGCCCACCCCGATTCCGCTTCACTGCATCCGGAGCCTCCAGCGAGAGATCACTTCCTTCATCTGGGGCGGGAAACACCCCCGGTTCTTGCAGAAAATCCTTATGGAGCCGAGGGACAGGGGCGGCCTGGCATGCCCCAACTTGGTTCATTACTACTGGGCAGCGCACCTGCGCTTCGTAGTAGAGTGGGGTGCACATGCAAGTGACAAGCACTGGTTCCACATGGACCGGGCGGTCACGGGACGCACTATATGGGACCTGCCGTGGCTTCCGCGGGCGGCGCGCTCCAGGAGTGCCTACATAGCAGTCCCTACAAAAACGGTCCTGGACATATGGGACACTGTTGCCGTGCCCAGGGGCCTCACAACGTTCCCGTCTCCGCACACGCCGATAGCGGGTCACTCGCAATTCCCTCCAGCCCACAGAACCCGTGTGTTTGATGAGTGGACGCAGGGAGACTGCAGAGTCATTGGGGACCTTTTCCTCGGGGGCCTGCCCAAGACCTGGGAGGACTGCAAGGAGGAGTTCAGACTCCCCCCGTCGGCTGGTTTCCAGCACACCCAGCTACGTCATTGGACTGCGGGCGACGTAGTATACCAGGCGGCCACCAGGGCTTTCACGCCCTTCGAAAAGCTGGCACGCTCTCTCGGGGGGCTGAAGAGACTAATTTCGCAAATATACCACATACTACAACACCCTAAGTCAATCCCTGCGCACCCGTACCAGAAGCAATGGCAGCTGATGGCAGGAGCAGACATCGAGCCCTCCCAGTGGAGCAGGCTGTGGCGCGATATACCCAAAATCTACCGCAGCGTCCCGCAGCAGGAAAATGCCTATAAATTGCTCACCCAATGGTACTACACTCCGCTGCGCCTTAGCAAAATGTTCCCTAGAGTTTCGCCGATGTGCTGGAGATGTAGCTCTGCGACTGGTGACTTTGTGCATATATGGTGGGCGTGTCCAACTTTGACAATCTTTTGGAAGGAGGTACTTAGCCATATCAGAGGGGTGCTGGGTTTCCCCTTACCTGAAGAAGTATCCACAATACTACTCGGCATTCACCCTAGCACACTTAAGGCACTCACCCGCAGCGACTGGGTACTCGCACTCCACATGCTAGGTGCGGCTAAACAACTCATAGCCCTGTATTGGAAACGTACTGAAGCGCCGCCCATAGCATCCTGGTTTGTACGCCTTTGGCAGGTACTCGCGCTGGAACTACTCACGGCTAGGCTACAGCTGAGAGACACACGCTTTACAACAGTTTGGAATCCCCTAGTGCGATACCTCTGTTCGATACAACATGCACGATACATGCCCCCTAGACTCCGCACGCTACGCCTCTTTGAGGACGCTATTGCCCCTGCGGATCCTGCCAGGCTGTGTCCTTGAGTGTTAGGCACACTACGGGGTCCCGCGCTGCAGCGCATGCCCCCCCACTTTGCCCCCAGACACGCCACCCACAGCCACTATCCCTATCCCTTACCCTCTCTCTACTCCCTGACCTCAGATTCTCTTGCTCCGTCTACTTTCTTTCTTCCTACTTGCCACTCTGGCCTTCGTCTCGCTCTGAGACAGTTGTGCCCTGTTGGGCTGTTTACTACAGTTGGGCTAGTTGCCTGCTACCTACCGCCCATGCATAATGGGCGTATGCCTGCGTGTGCTGAGCTTTTGTTTACTCCTCCATAAGCCTCGCGGCCGGCTCTCTTGAGAGAGTTGTAGGCATGGCGCTGTGTTAAGGCTTTGAGCCGCCTCCAGTTGATACGCAAGCATAAGAACTATTGCAAACGCGGCCGGCCTCTACGAGAGGTTGTAGGTTTAACGCTGTGTTACAGATAAATAAATGTGGCCTGTATGGGCCTGAACATAAACTGCAACAATGGGTGTTCCTGGCGGTGGGTTCCAGCCTCGGGCCATGCCTTCTCCAGTGCACACAGTCAAGTGGACTCTGCCGGGAGAGCTCAAATGCCTTCTGAGAGCCTGTACCTTTATAACGTGTAAATGTGTGCCTTTTGAGCACTAGGCTGCAGCTCAAGCCCCTCTCCCCCAGCAGCACAACACAGAGCACTCCGACACAGACATACCATTGTCCAAAAATCAGACTGAAGGGTTGGTATAAATAAGAAAAGCATAGCAGGAGGCATATAAGCACCTAAGAAAGGAGGCATGTGTTGTCTTTGTGTTTAGAGTCTGCCCGAGCCACAGCAAGATTTCAAAGAAAATGTGACACTTCCTTTCTTTACATTTCAATTGAGCAGGACACTTTTAAAGAAATGCACAGTAAAAACAAAGGCATTTCCTTCTTTTCATTTCTGCGTGCAAACCTGCTTGTCCTTTCTGCTCAATTGAAAGGATTCAAACACATTGCTGTGCTTGCTGTGGATTTGCTACAAGCAATCGTGAAACTCTTGTTCCTTCCTTCCCCTCTTGGTTACTTTTCATCAAGAGTGGCAGCTGGGTATTGAGTCTTATTCCCGAGGTGGTGCATGTGACGTCATCTGATTAGCATTAGCATGTGTATTTTTTGCGAATAACTTTTAATTTTTTTTAATTTAAATTGTACAAATTGCTTGGGGGTCCCCGGCTTCCAGTGGTGATTCAGTGGGGGTCCTCAGGAGTCAAAAGTTTGGGAACCACTGGTCTAGGGGAAGAGTGCATTTGTGCTCGGATTCTGTCAATAATGCGAGAGCTCAAATCCTATCAATGCCACAAGAGCTCTTATTTTAATAACATGAAAGTGTGGTATCACATAGTACTCATGTTGGTGTAAGTAATTAAAATGTAGGACCTTCTTGGTTCTTTCTCATTTTAGCGCTGTCATTTAACCTACAGATTTTAGTAGTGGCGATATGGAACTTAGCCATAATGCCAATTAATTATATTGTCTATCCATATTTCCTCATCACATTTACCACGGGCCTTATACTGCCTGAGAAGGCTCTCTGAGCCAGTCTTATTTGCACATCATTCTTTAACATTTAATACTACCAGAAAGTCTACAAAAAACCATTCATTAGCTGCAATTTACATACCAACTTTTTGCTAAGTAACCCCCTGCTGTAATCCCCCTCGAAACCCTCCACCCCACCCTCCTTATACCCTCCCCCTATCCTTGAAAGCAAGCAGCTGGACCCACCAGGTCTGAGTGATAGAGATAGCAAGTAGCACCCACCCCTAAACCCCCCTGTACACCCTGTCAAACTGTTGTTACAAACGAAACCATCGATATATGACTCAAAGAAAGCCACCCAGAAAAATAATTTCTCCATTTTGTAATAGCCCCCATCTTGTGAGGTTTAGCCCAAGTTTAGCCCAGGCCCCCTTAGCTAAACTGCTTTATACACTTCTTTTCTCTGCCAGAGCCTGGTCCAGATACTCTCTGGCTTGTATTTTGGAGGTAAAGAACTTTACTGACCATCTCACAATAGTTTTCAGCCTTGCTGGGACCAACAAAAATGCCTCAAATCCATTATCTTGTTAATGCTGGATTAATTGCCGTAATCAGCAGTGGGTCGACGAAAAAAGAGGACTCCTTATACTGCCTCCTAGCCTCAGGACGGGCTTTCTCGAATATAGTCTGCCAAAGCATACAGTAACCAAAAAAGACTAAAATAGCCCTTGGCTGATTTAGATCTTGACTGGACATTTAATGGCGGGCAAATGGAAACCGATGTACCGTCTATATTTCCACTTTCCAATCCTACCCTGTGAGCTTAGGGAAGGCTTCTTTAAGAAGGTCTAGAATGAAAGAATGAATGTCATCCCCTTCCAGGCCTTCCTTAATCCCAAGGAATCAGAGATTGTTTCTTCTCTGGTAGTTCTCCAGATCCTCTAGTTTCTACATAGTATCTGTTTGTTGTGCTTCATGAGACTTTGTATGCTCCCTCACAGCAGTCTCAGATCTCCACACAGGCTTTCCCTACTTTCTGTACCGCTTCCTCCAATTTATTTGTAGCCTGTCTTGCTTATTTTCCGTCCGCCCTGGTCTTGGCACAGCACTCTTTAATTGACTCTAGAACCAAACTCAAAGCAGGGTTTATATAGGCTGCCCCCTCAACTTGCTGTTCAACTAAGGAACAACCGCGGGTCCCAGTGTCTTAGTGTGTGAGTAATCCCATTTCAGCCCAGATCTGGGGATACGTCTTCCCTGCTTTTTCATAACTCATTGTGGCCCTTGTATCTTTTAGAGCTCCTTCTGTGTTGTGGTGCTTAAGGGCAGTATCTGGTGCTTTAAGTGTACTTGAACCTGAGGTTGAAGCACTGTCCTCACTTTCACTGCGGCCAGAATCCGAAGCTCCTGAATGTGAGTCCTCTGTGAGAGAAAAAACATTATCTGCCCCATCAGAGATATTGTTAGCAGCTAGTAACCTGTCTAGGCCTATGATACATGTCGACCCTCCAGGAAACACCTTCTGGTTGAGTAGAAAACGCATTAAATTGAGGGTAAGTCACCATTTCGGGTTCATTCCCAGTGCCTCCTTGATCCATCTTTCTCGGGGTGCCAACTGAGCCAGCTACCCCCTCTGATCCCCCATACCAGTTTCTGGAGGTGTACTTGTTGCACAGAGCACAGAGGCATTGTTGCCTACAGCTTTATATGGTGTCACATTTTCCTCCAGGTCCCCCTTATGTGCCGAAATGGTGCCCACTGTACCCTTGCTTGAATTTTGGTCAGATATCTTGGAGCCTGCTTCGTATGGGGGTTCAGAGGAAGTTTGACTCCCTGTTCCATCCTTATTTTGAAAGAAATCCGCGATAGCTGGTTGGGTGGCAGAGGGGTGGTGACAGGATTATCTCCATCAAAAATTGCCCCCTCTTTTTCCACTGTCTTTGATACTGTCGTTTTCCTTCCCCCAGCTTGCATCCGTTCAGTTACATTCTGCTGCTTCCCTACCCCAATACTGTTCAGCTGTTTTTTCAAAATGCGGGGTTCATTGGGCTTACCTGCATTCACCTCATTCATCAGTGAGGTCTCCTGTATTGATCCTTGGGATTGTATTTGATTCCGCCGCACAATTTCCTTGGCTTGCCTTGCTGTTTTAAGAGGCATTCCCCTTGTCTCTACTGCAAACATCTAGTCAGTTACTGCTGCCCGCACTCTCTAGACGAATTCCACACTGACAGCAGCCGCAAGACCCACCCAGGCCCTCAGGGTACTACGGAGAAACTGAACAAGTCTCAGGGCCAACACACTGCTCACACCAGAGCTACTCCTCCTCTGATCCACAACAGCTGCCAGGCTGCATGCCCCGATGCATTCTTTACACAAGCACCGCCAGCAGCCTCCACCCGAGTCCGGCAAGCCAGCAGAGTCTCTGAGGGCCCCCAGGGCAGACCACTCATCCATGACCTGCAGGTAAGCTGTGCAAAAAGTCTGGCAGGTGCTTCAGGAGGCGAAGGGTGGGAGCCTCGGTACGGTGATCCTACGTAATTGCCATCTTGCTTTCACAGTGATAGTCTCCCTTCAAGGAGCTGCCACCACTATTGCTGGGGTGGGAGTAACCACCAATATCACGGCAACAACCGATGGTCCTGTTGTCACCAGTAATTCCTGTTATTATTATTATTTCCCTAACATTTACCTCTTCCCACTATTAGAATAATTTTGCCTTGTTTATTTTTTTTTATACAGTCTCCTTTTGTTTCAACTCCTCTATAGGATGTTTGTTAAATTCTTCTTATCCCTGCATAATCCTTATTGTCTATAGTTCAGGTTTCTGTAGCTGACTTCCTCCTGCCTTTACTCTGTAGCTTTCTTTTGCCCCTTATCTTTTGGTATTGTAAGACTATATAAGCTATTATTTACCACACATGATTGCTCAGAAGTTTTCTTGATCATGCTTAAACAGTCAAAATGAGAGAGTGGCCATGGTAATGAACCCCCCCATGTTGTGTTATCATTCATTTATATAGTATAAAACCAGTTTCCATGACAGTGTAGCATGGCAGGAAAGTATGAGATCCCATTGCATTTGCCAACCAAGACCATATGTACTTCCTTGACCATTCCTCCCCTTCTTTGCACTTCAATGACTCAGAGTCATCGTAGCTCTGCACCTCCATTATGAAACGTTTTTGGTTTTAACACTGTCAACAAAAAAATATCCAAAGTGATAGTCTTGATAGAAAATGCTATCCAAAATCTAGTGAGATGTTACGGTTGTACTTTGCTAAAAAATTTAAATAATTACTTAGAAGGGGAATCTGATATCTAAAATGTGTCATTTGTTTTCTAGCCCCACAGACCACTAGTGCCACTAGTGCTAGAGCAGTCAGTGGCAGCGTCAGTACAATGAGGGCAGCACATCAGGCTATTGGATGGATAGTCCCAGCGGTGGCAAGGATGAATGGTGGAAACTCACAGTGCTTGTTTATTGACAAATTAAGTATAATGTATTTGTTAAGCAAGACAGATATCCGAAACATCGTCATTCTTCTCTTCCCTATCCATGGAATTTCAACACCTGTGACAGACTGCAGCATGGTTCAATATGGCAGTGAAGTGTTGGCTGTGCAGTGTGTGCCTGCTTCAGTTAACATGACATTACGAAGTTTTCAATGCATTACAAGCCAAAATCATATTGTGTTTCCCAGTGCCCACTTAGTCACTTCCTACTAGTATTTCATTACTCATTCCTAAGTTCTGTTCCAGCCAACCAAAACATTGGAAAATCCATTTTTGGCATGTGCCACAGTTTTCTGGCCAATTGATTGGTGTGTTTATATATATACTGAATAGCTTCCATCATGGATTTATGCCTGTTCAAATTCTTCCCTTTCAACATTCATTAATTACATTGATTGAATAAGCGAAAGCTTAGCAGATGATGATCAATGACACCTCACTATTATTATACTAGAGCAAAACCACCTTTACAAGGCCTAATCCCTCTAACTTACCCTGCAGTAGAGTCACTTTCCTTACTGCCAAGCAAAAGTTATGTTATGTTATGTTATGTTAATTATGTCTTCTATAGCACACGGCTACTCAAAAGAGTGTCCCGGCGCTTTATTGACATCCTGAGAAAGACAAACACAACACATAGATAAAACAGGAGCGGAGTCAACTAAGAAAAAGGGGGAAACTACAGGGCAAACAACCAAGTTTTAAGGCCCTTCCTGAAGGCCAGTGAAGGACTGGACTTTTTAACAGTACCAGCGGTGCCAGGGAACAACACCTATAACCTTCATGTGATACCTGTTTCGGCGCACAAACTACAGAGACACGGGACACTTCCTTCGGCGTCAAAGATTCAAGGTTTATTTACTGCAGGGAACACAGAAGTCACAACAAGTACAACACGTGCAACTTGGGGAGACTGCTTCAAATTGGTTCTGTGGAGCGCTCCTTTTATACAGAATTTACTCATAGGACAACATGGTACACAAAAGTTTACAACCTGGTTCCCATAATTATCCCCCAGAGGGGTCGCTTTGGTCACTTTGGTACACATAAGGTCCGGAACATAAGTGCGGAAACATTTGGCGGTTCCCAACTGTAAAAACCCATCTTCCCAACATTAGTGAATTCCGATCGGCAGTAAAACAGATCGAAATAGGGACAAAGACAGGTGCAGAGGAAGATGGAGACAGTGGGGAGATCGAAAAGGGTGTAAAAGGGGAGGTATCGGGAAACACGAGATACAGGCATCAAAAGGGACGTGCCTAATGAGATGCACGGCTGAGACAATAAACCGGCACGGCAAAAGCGGGGCCATCTGCCCTACAGTATCATCCCCCTCATCGTAAAAGATATTTACAAAGAACATGTGTCTTCCACAAATATCTTGAGAGTCCCAAGATAACGAAGCGGACAGTGTCCGTTCGCTGGCTACTTGAGGGCAAGAGACAAAATGGATGCCGTATCTAAGATGGAACCCATGGGTACAGATGAAAAACCCACATATCAATCGAACGGTTTAAGTTAGCACAGCAAAACTGCGTATACTTACTAAACTCGTCATTTGCGGTTCTTAGATACCAGACTCGACCATATTCGTGCGAGTCGAAAACATCACTTACAATTGTCACGGAACCTCAGACGCTCCTTTTGCCCTCATGTAGGCAAGCACTAGTCGGAACCATATTCGATATTCATCAGACCCTCGAGATGTTGCTGTAGCATAGCTCTGTCCAACCGAGACCCTTTGGTAACAGGTGGCTGTCTCATACACGTTGTAGCACAGAGGCCACATAAGGCAGGACCGCACTGCACGCAAAGGCAACACGTGAACAGGAACGCTACAACGACTCCAATGATCATCAGAATCTTCCAACCCCAAGTCGACATCAGGCCCCAAAACCATCCAAGTAGCGTCCAATCCCCTACATCCACGTGTATGGATTCGGAGATCTTATGCAACTTCGAGATGGCTTGGTAGACAGTCGGAGCGTTATCAGGAATGAAAATACAGCAGCTCGAATGGATCACCTTACATACCCCACCTCGATCTGCTAAGATCACGTCTAAAACCATACGGTTTTGTAACGTCATAAGTCTATCCGCCTGAAGTTCTGTGGTGATATTACCAAGGGCACTGGCAGTAATATTAGCTGTCGATTCTACCACTCGAGTCAACTGTCTCAGGTTCCTACTATTAACCATAGGTCCCCAAAATGGGAGGAAACCCTTGAAAAAGTCTCCTGCCTCTTGACCGGCAGTATCCTCTTCGCTAATTACGCCTCTCACAACTCTAGTTTTGTGATAATCTGCATCTACAGTAAATGTCGGAGGCAACAAGTTTGCGATAAAACATGAGCCCATGAAGTCAGAGGGCAACCATGCATACGCACGATCATGACAAATAAAGTATGTACCCTTGGCAGCCAAAAACACAGGGGACGAGACCATTGGCAAAATATAATTTTCAGTGCAAGCACTCTCTCCAAGTCGGGCTTTCGATCTACGGCCGCGACCTATTAAACAAAAATTACCAATGTGGGGTACGACCCATATCGGAGGCGAGCTTTTAAGCTGTTTTTCACCAGTAAACACACTATATTCGCCTCTACTTAGGACCCTATAGGCTTGTACCTCTTCTTCAGGGATAAGCGAGGGATCATAGATATCGCTATCTAAATCCTCTATTGCTATAGACAAAGGTTTTTGGTACGAGGTAGGACCAGAGTAGGGGGAACGTGGTTCTCGAATGGGGTGGAAACCCAGTGCGCTTTGAAACATTGTTTGAAATGCTCGAGCAGACCCTTGGGAGCTATACGGTAACACCAGATATGGAATTCCCTTATCCGTAGTATGCGGCATCAACCCACACACCCAACAATTAGTAGTGTTAACCACTAACTGATGCTGATGAAGGAGCTGAATAAAGGAATTGTTGCGGAATTCTGCACGTCTAGCCTGCTCGTGTTCAGGTAAGATGTGAAAAGAATGAGGAGAATCAGTGGAGATGAGTTTAAGGTCAGGGGTAGGAGTAGGTATGATAGAAGGCAAGAAGTAAGACATCGTGTAATATACTCCACCCGCCAATAACGCAGAAACAGTCACAAACAGTGCGAATATTTGGAACACAAAACATTTGGTACGACTGAGTTGCTGCAGCTTGAATCTTTGTGCTTGAGCTCTTTCCAAGTCCATCAGCTTTGAAAATGCCATTCCCTATGACCGTCCGCAACGTTTCTTGACGCACTTCGTTCTGTGTAGCAATAGTCAATTCCTAGGAGTTCCCAGGAACCGACGGTCTTTAACCTAGCGTCAAGACCTACTAACCAGAAGGAAGTACGCGCGCGGCCCTACGGCCTTCATTTCACAAATATATATATATATGCGAAAACAATGTCTCTCAGCTGTGGAAATAAAAAGTGTAAGGAACGAAGCTCAATGAATATGTACAAAATAATTACAATAGTATGAGTGTTCAAACTGATCATGGAAAACGGGATAATGCACTTGTCAAGGGACAGAACGGGGTTTTTTATTAGTCTTTAGTGCTGGATCGCAAAAAATATCGGGTTTTCCCAGGACGTGTCTGTTCGTTAAACAAAAGATCCGTCGAAGGGACAACGCCCTGTTGATCAGCTGAATGTTCTGGTCTTGAGTCTTCTGATGACAAGTGTTCAACAATGCCTTTTTGCTGCACTGAGGATTCTCCGACAGGTTGTGCGTCGTTGAAAGGTACAAAAACTGACAATCCTTCGGTTTCAGTTGATGCAATGCCTTTCCTCACCCACGAGTCTGCTGGCAACGGGATGGGGACTTTCTTGGTATGGGTGGCATGCACCCAATTCTTCCGCCCCTCAAGACGAACTGCAGTTCTCGTGGCAAGGAGGACCTGATAGGGTCCAGTGAACCTGGGATCCAAATTGTTCTTGCGCGAAAAATTTCACGTTACCACCCAATCTCCGGGCTGGAGCTGGTGGCCTGGACCCTCCGTCTGCGTCGGCAATGCTTCGTGAACCTGTTGGTGAATTAACCTCAGTTTAGCAGTCAAGTCATGAAGATAATCGATCAACATTGGATACTCAAGATCACAAAAGGCACCCGGTCTAGGGACCCTCCAAACATTAGCAGGGCGACCGAACACTATTTCATAGGGACTGAGTCCTACTCGGGAGTGTACAGTTGCCCTTGTTGACAGTAATGCTAAGGGTAAAGCGTCAGGCCATGAAAGACCTGTCGTAGCCTGAATCTTTGCTAGTTTTAGTTTAAGGGTGCCATTGTACCCTTCAACCAAACCAGCTGACTGAGGATGATTGGCACTATGGAATTTCTGATTAATTCCAAGGCCCTTGCACACACTCTTCATCACACTCCCCACAAACTCACTTCCGTTGTCTGACCACACAATTCTAGGCATTCCATACCGAGGAAAGTATTCCTTCAGTAGGATTTTCGCAGTGGACAAAGCAGTATTGTCTTTGAGAGGATAGGCCTCAATCCATCGGGAGAATGCGCAAACAACAACTAAAACGTATTTCAAGTTATTGCATCGCTCCATATGGATGAAGTCCAATTGGATCACCTCAAAGGGACATGAAGGGGGAGCAAAACTACCAGGAGGAGTTGGGGTTCCCTTACCAGGATTGTACAATATACATACCATACAATTCTTAACCAAGCGTTCAGCACATTTCGTAATACCATCATTCTTCCACACAGGAAACAGCAATTTACAGATACCTTTCGCGCTAATATGTGCTAACCCATGTGCCATAGTCACAACAGCCAGCACATATGCATCAGGCAACATCCATCTTTTCTGTTACGATAAGTCAATCCAACAACCATTCGCATCCAACTTTCCCTTACTTTCTTTCCACTTCGTCTTTTCAGTCTCGGTGGCCTCATTCTGAATTGCTTTCACACTCTCGATAGTGTTTTCACACATACTTGATTCTGCAGGCCACCTAACCGAACTCGTCACATACATTCGAGTGCTAAGGTTCCGGGCAGTCTCCTTAGCAGTCTCATCCGCAAACGCATTACCACGACCAACATCATCCGTCACCTTACGATGCGCACTACATTTAACAATCGCCACTTGCTTAGGCAACGTAAGTGCATCCAAAAGATCATTTACAAGCTGGCCATGCTGAATCTTCGTACCATGTGACGTAAGGAATCCTCTCTCTCTCCACAGTCGTCCAAAACTATGTGCCACACCAAACGCATATTGACTATCTGTAAACACATTCACCCGTTTATCTTTAGACAACACACACGCTCTCGTCAAAGCAATTAACTCAGCAGCCTGAGCCGAATTCTGACTTAACCTTGCGTTTTCCACAATCGTTCTCAATGTAACTACAGCATACGCAGTTGTCACATCACCGTTCGGCAACTTGAAACAAGAACCATCCACATACAAAGTACCATCGGGATCTGTCAATGGAGTATCTTTTAGGTCAATGCGACCCTTGGTTTCCTCTTCAGTTCTGAGATAGCAGTCATGTACTGCTTCACCACTTGATTCTGTGTCGATCGGCAGCAATGTTGCTGGATTCAACACATTACATCGTTTTATCCGTATGTGACTGGCCAGCAACGTCAACTCATATCCAGACAATCTTGCACTTGTCAGATGTTGAGTTTTCGTTCGGTTCAATAGAGTGTCGACTGCATGCGGAACCATTACCGTGAGCATATTATCCATGACTAGACCTGCGGACTGTCGAATGGACGCCGCAGCTGCCGCTGTTGCCCTTAAGCAACTTGGCAAAGCTCTTGCTACTGGGTCTAAAGTCGAAGAAAAGTAGGCACATGGGCGTTGCTTACCACCAAAAGGTTGTGTCAAAACACTCAACGCGCAACCATCCCTCTCGTGAACGTATAGTGTAAACGGCTTACTGTAGTCAGGAGTGCTCAACACAGGAGCCGAACACAACGCATCACGCAATTCAGAAAAACTTTTCTGACATTCTTCAGACCAAGGTACTGGGGATGAAACATCTTTGCACGTAAGGGCTATCAATGGTTTCGCCAACAATGAAAAATTTGGAATCCATTGTCTGCAGTAGGACGTAATACCTAAAAAGGCGCGAACATCTCTCTGGGTTTTTGGCACAGTCATTCGGGAAATCGCTGCAATTCTCTCTGGGGTCAACCTTCTCCCTTCTTTTGACAATAAGTGACCTAGATAGGTAACTTCTTGACAACAATACTGTAGCTTTGAAGGCGATACCTTGTGGTGCAAGTCATGTAGATAGTGTAACAATGATACTGTAGCCGTTTTGCAAATAGTTTCTGTATCAGCTGCCACTAAAAGATCGTCAACGTATTGAATCAAAGCTGCACCCGTTGGTAATACAAAGTCATCAAGTTGACCTTTAAGTGCTTGGCTGTAGATTGACGGACTCTCACAGTAGCCCTGTGGAGCGCGTTTTAGCCTAAAACTGCGACCACCTAATGAAAATCCGAATAGGTCTCTGCTTTCCTCTGCAATTGGGATGCTAAAGAAAGCATTCTTTAAATCGATCACTGTGAACCAGGAGGCAGATGCCGGGATCATTGTTAATAAAGCCGTAATGTCAGGGACCACGGGGAATTGTGGAACCACTATTTTGTTTACCTCTCTCAAATCTATAACGAAACGGTACACAGGAGGTTTAGTTGGGTCAGTTCGTTTCAGAATTGGCAATACAGGGCTATTACATACATTTCCACGAGTTTCTTCAACAACACCCTTTCCAATGAGATCATAAACAATTTCTAACAGCGCTCGTTCGCCCTCGAGAGAAATACGATATTGAGGTAAACGCGGTAATCGCGCATTTGGTTTCAATTGAATCACATAGGGTGGAATGTCTAACAGGCCCACGTCATTGGGACCTGTGGCCCATAAGGACGCAGGGAGGGAACTCAACTCCGGTGGGAATTTATCGACTGACAAATACATGGGAGAGATCACTCTCCGTCCCAATGTAAGCTTCACTCCTTCGGGGGAACAATACAATGTTGCATATAATCGTTTCAACAAATCCAGACCCAAAAGATTTTCACCACAACCTGTAGATAGAATCAGTGGAGCGGTTAGCTCACGGGGTCCAATCATAAGAGGCAAAGGATTAGAGACTGGGTTACTAACAGGGGCGCCAGAGAATCCAACGGAAACGTTCGTTAAGCCTGACAAAGGTGCGCCAGGGAGTTTTGAATGCATGATGGAACTTTTTGTCGCACCAGTGTCTAACAGAAAAGGCTCAACTACACCCGATGTAGCCACTGCAACGTAAGGCCCACTCTGATCGACCGGAACTGACACTACTCCCTCTCTTTGTCGTTGGCTGTCCTAGTAATGGTCATTTACAACAGTTTCATACTCTACATAATAATCATCAACATTATACTGTGCAGATCGAACTGACCCCGCATTTCGCTGATCAAAGTAATTATTTACATCCGATTGATTTTGATAACGATCACTCTGATTGTGGGATGAACCACGACCTCTACCACGAAGTGCCTGTTGAGGACCACCACCACGGTTTCCACGTGTCGACACACCATTCAGACGGTCCCGTAAGGCAAGACAATCATATTTTAGGTGTCCCTCTTTCCTACAATATGCGCACTGATTATACCCAAGTGAAGATCTGGAATCAAAGTTGTCAGAGCGCGGCTGTGTTCTATCGAGCTGTGCTCGTGGTCGATACTGCTGTTGTGCATCATTTTGGTTTGATCGTGGAGGGTATGCTTGCTGCAACAAAACCTTCGTTTTGAGCTCCTTCGTTTTCTTTTCTACACGATCACTTTCTTCCTTTTCCCTATTCTCATAATACTGAGCCGTTGCTAGTATTTGCGCAGGGGTTGAAACTGCCCATGCACTTTCTGAATTCTTTAGTTTGTTGCTTAGTTCAGGCAACAAATTCGACACGAATTTGTCAACGAATAACCGCTGGCCTCCCTCAGCGCCCATGTCCTGGCCGCTGTGGTCGACAAACGCTTCCTCAAACCTTGTAAAGAAATCCGAGACACTCTCGTCTTTCTTCTGCTTACAAGCTGATAACTTATCCCAGTTCACCTTCATCGCTGGCATGAGAGTTTTCATGAGCGTAATGATTTTCTGAGGCAAATCCAAGATCAACTGTTCAGGCTTGGCCCCACCGACTTGTAATGCATCAGCTGCTAGCAGTGCAGTCCAATCACCCCCTAATTCAGCTGCGTGATTGGCTTGACGAATTTTAGCCCAAACTGGTTGCGGTACAACGTTGCCAAACAACATGTCGATGTCGGCAAGGTTCATAATAGAAGCTTCTATCAGTTGTGATAACTCCTTATAATAACCAGCCGGATTTTTACGCGGATCGGGTAAGGATTGCTTCACTTGCAAAACTTCCGATCGTTTCCATGGAAGATGTATCCACACTCTTCGAAAATGCGGTAGCACCACAGGGTTACCCTGCGGATCTCCAGGCACCCACAGTGGCGGGACTTCTCTCATAGGATACTGACCAGGAACCGCTTTCCAGTTTTCAGTGGTATCATCTAATGATACCCGAGAATGTGCTGTGGGTCTGAATGCTAATAAGCGTTCCACGGCACGTCGTACATCGTCTCCTATAATCATACCGTTTGAAAAGTGACTCTGAAGTTCAATTATGTCGGACGGTACATTATCTACATCATCATTATACCATTCTTCTCTCAAAAAGTTACACATCTCCTCAAATACGAATCTCTGCGTAGGCTCATTAAACTGAGAAAACGTATCAAAGACTACACGTGGAGTGTAATTAGCAGGATGTCTTATCCACCTATGTGCCATTGTTACTAACGTCTCTTTCTCCCTACCACTAGGGATCTGACTCCGTCTCTGAGGAGTTTCAGATAAATTAGACGAAAATAACGGACCAGAAAGAGGTGAATAAAGGGTAGCAACAGAGTTAGGAACACGCTTACGAACAGAAGGAGAAAGAAAAACAGGGGCAACAACACTGGAGGTGAAGGAAGGCATAGTAGGAACGGACAAGATAGTTGGAGTGGCAGAAACAACAGTCTGCGAAGGTACAGGTACAGGAGCAGTAGGAACGAGGACAGGTGGTGAAACAAACGTAGGGTTAACAGCGGGCTGACCCGCAGCCGCTGGAGCAACAAGAGGTACAACAGGAGGTACTACAGGAGCAACTACAGGAGCAGTAGCACCCTGTACATAAGGAGGTGGTGATTTCATCAAGTATGACAGCAAGGAATCCTCCTTCAAATCTTCTTCTTTCTTTTCTGATTTATTCGGTAAAACTGGGTAACATTTATCTATTTTCATGTGATGCAATCTAGTAGCGATTTCCATGTCTTTTTCTTCTTTGTCTTGTCTACATTCTTTTATAGCTTGCATTACAGGAACGAACTCTTGCCTTTGATCCTTTTTAAGTTGTTTGATTTCTTTCTGCTTGGCCTCTTTACGCCATATCCGAAAAGAATCAAACATAGCTGGCCTAGCTTTCTTTGAAAATAATTTAGCCTCAAGATTATCTAAAATCGAAAGTTCAAAAGTTCCATGTGGTGGCCATCTAAGGTCACCGTCTTTCTTTGTATAACGGACCCAGTAATCATTATAGATTATAGGACCCACACCATGTCGACTATAAAGATCATGTATCGGAGTTCCAACTGGAGGTATCGGACATGAGTCCTCCAACCGGGAATCCATTGCGCAACATTTGAAAATACGAAACAAATCACTATGGCTAGGCATCGTGCACACTAACCTAGTATCAAACTTCAAGGATTACCGAAGCAATAAAACCTCGTGTAAGTCAAAACCCTCGGTTTTTGGCAATTGCAACTGTCAAATAATACTAAAAACCAATACTAAGAACCACAAATGCAATGGAACCATGCAATACAACAAAGCCTTAAGGCTATTACAAAGCTCGGAGAGCTAACCACAAAGCCTGAGGAGGCTATTACAAAGCTCAGTGAGCTATTACCACAAAGCCTTAAAGGCTAACCACAAAGCTTTCAAAAGCTAGAACAACCACTAAGGACTGGGAGCGACCCACAAATACTTAACTCAGAACTTCAATGGCGTCACCAGGAAGGCCCGTCTGTCGTCTCGCTTGTACATAAGGTCTACGCCGGGCGTCGAAGACAGGTCGACAGTCAGGGCATCGGTCCGTCGCAGCCGTCAGGAGGCGGGAATCTTCGCAGGGAAAAACTTCGGGCCACTTATTTCGACAACAGGATCGATGAAGCGGGGTGCACCTTCCCTCGGTGATTTCACACGAAGTTCCTCACGATCATCAGGCTTTGGACCGGTACCGCTGAAGTCGCCCCATGTTGGGCGCCAACTGAAGGACTGGACTTTTTAACAGTACCAGCGGTGCCAGGGAACAACACCTATAACCTTCATGGGATACCTGTTTCGGCGCACAAACTACAGAGACACGGGACACTTCCTTCGGCGTCAAAGATTCAAGGTTTATTTACTGCAGGGAACACAGAAGTCACAACAAGTACAACACGTGCAACTTGGGGAGACTGCTTCAAATTGGTTCTGTGGAGCGCTCCTTTTATACAGAATTTACTCATAGGACAACATGGTACACAAAAGTTTACAACCTGGTTCCCATAATTATCCCCCAGAGGGGTCGCTTTGGTCACTTTGGTACACATAAGGTCCGGAACATAAGTGCGGAAACATTTGGCGGTTCCCAACTGTAAAAACCCATCTTCCCAACATTAGTGAATTCCGATCGGCAGTAAAACAGATCGAAATAGGGACAAAGACAGGTGCAGAGGAAGATGGAGACAGTGGGGAGATCGAAAAGGGTGTAAAAGGGGAGGTATCGGGAAACACGAGATACAGGCATCAAAAGGGACGTGCCCAATGAGATGCACGGCTGAGACAATAAACCGGCACGGCAAAAGCGGGGCCATCTGCCCTACAGTATCATCCCCCTCATCGTAAAAGATATTTACAAAGAACATGTGTCTTCCACAAATATCTTGAGAGTCCCAAGATAACGAAGCGGACAGTGTCCGTTCGCTGGCTACTTGAGGGCAAGAGACAAAATGGATGCCGTATCTAAGATGGAACCCGTGGGTACAGATGAAAAACCCACATATCAAACGAACGGTTTAAGTTAGCACAGCGAAACTGCGTATACTTACTAAACTCGTCATTTGCGGTTCTTAGATACCAGACTCGACCATATTCGTGCGAGTCGAAAACATCACTTACAATTGTCACGGAACCTCACCAGCAGATTCGAGGTACTACGCAATGCCAAAAGCAAGGTGTTCCACAGCTGTGGGGCCCGCAGCCTAAAGGAACGATCTCCAATGCGGGCCTTCTTCACGCGAGGGACCGTGGCAAGGAACAGCGATTCTGATCTTAGCGCTCATGCCGGTTGGTAAAAGGCAAGCCTCCTTTGCAGATATTTAGCCCCTGAGGCGTGAAGAGCCTTATGAGCCAGAGTCATGGCCTTAAACACTATCAGCTTCCGGATAGGGAGCCAATGGAGAGTCTGTAAAAGGCCGGAGACTCTGGCTCGCCTATGAAGGCCGAATATGGCTCGCGCGGCCGTATTCTGGACAACCTGCAGCCGTTGCAGGAGATACTCCGGCAGACCAAGGTACAGGACGTTGGAGTAATCCAATCATGACCCAATTAAGGCCTGTACCGTGGTCCTCCTATGATCCTCGGAGAGCAAAGGAAGAAACTTCCGAAGCATCCTCAGGAGGGAGAAACAGGGGCCAGTAAGCGCAAGGATCTGAGGTCTGAAAGTCAGGCCGCTGTCTACCTTAATCCCTAAATTCCTAGCTGACTGAGACGATCGAGCTGGAGGCGACATATCGGCGGGCCACCATCCCTGCCAGTCTGGATCGGATTGGCAACCAAAGAAAAGTACCTCAGATTTATCTGAGCTGCACCTGAGGCTGTTCAGCTGGAACCAGTTAAAAACATCCCCAAGGCACTCACGGATACTCTCTCCATTCAAAACCTCTCCTTTCCGGCAAGTAAAAAGGAGCTGGGTATCATCGGCGTAGGATACGATCTGGGCCCCGAAAGACTCAGCCAATGCCGCCAGAGGGGTCATAAAGATGTTAAAAAGAGTCGGGCTCAGCACCGAGCCCTGCGGGACTCCGACTCCCAAAGGCGGCATCTCAGCCGAACTGGATGAGGCCCAGACCGTTTGCCGGCGGCCAGCCAGAAACGATCTAAACCAGCTGAGCACCGTCCCCCTCAGACCGATATCATAAAGTCTGGCGAGCAAACCCTCGTGGGGGACGGTGTCAAAGGCCGCCGACAAGTCAAGCATAACCAGCATGACTTTGCCGCCGGAGTCCAGTGTCTCCTTGATGGCTTCAGACACCTCCAGCAGTGCCGTCTCAGTACTAAGGTTAGGGCGGAAGCCTGACTGAGTGGAATGAAGCAGACCGTAAGTTTCCAGAAAATTGGAAAGCACATTGTGTACATGCTTCTCCAAAATTTTGGCCAGCGCGGGGAGGAGAGAAATGGGCCTATAATTGGCCGGAACCTCGGGATCAAGGCCCGGCTTTTTAAGGAGGGGAATGACCATTGCCTGCTTCCAAGCCTGCGGGACCACCCCCCGGCTCAGTGAGAGATTCAGGAGGGGATTCGCCAACGGATTGACAGCAACCGCCATCTTCGCCAGAAATTTGGCCGGACATGGGTCAATCGGCGAACCCGATTTAAGATTGGCCATGAGTGTCAGTGACGAAGTAACAGAGATAGGCGGAAAGTTAGACAAAACAAATTCTAGAGGAACCGACAAAGCTAGTTCGTCCACAGAATTAGGGGAAACTACAGCCGATCTTGATGGAAAAGAGTCCTGAATCAGCTTTATCTTAGTCGTAAAAAAGTTGGCGAGATCAGCAACCCAAGTCTCGGTAGGGGCGGACAAGGTCAAATTCGACCATGGAGACGTGAATTCCCTAACAATCGTAAAAATCTCCTTGCAGGAGTTGGAAGCGGCCTCAATCCTCCTAGCAAAATAACCTTTCTTCTGTCGGAGGATATCCCGATGATAGGCTTTGACCATAGTTCTATAAGCGAGCCTGGCGGCAGAGTCATACTGAACACGCCAAGCCCTTTCGGCCACCTTGCACTGCCTACGGGAAGCCGCCAGCGCCTCCGTGAACCAAGGGGCGGAGACACGTTTAGGTGTCAACCGTAAGGCCTTCGCAGGGGCTAGATCGTTCAATCTATCCAGCAGCCACATCTGCAGGGACTCCAAATCCCTATCCAGATCCCCGATGAGGGGCAAGGATGATCGTAAGTTGCCTGAACCAACATTTCTGGGGTCACCCGATGAAATGCTCTCGACGCTAGTCCCTGTTGTCTAAGGGCCATGCTCAAAGGCTTCTTACTACTCAATACATGAAAATTAATCAGCCGATGGTCTGTCCATAGGACCGGTAAAAGTGCCGTCACCTCTATAGGGGACGTGGAGAAGACCTGATCTAAAGTATGGCCTTTATCATGCTTTGGTTCAAAGACGTAGGGGACCAGGCCCAAAAGGGCCGTAATGTCGGATAATTTAATCGCATCTGGGTCCAAGTCATCATCCATGTGGAAATTGAAATCCCCAGCCAGAATACAATGATCGGCTCTCAGAACTAGAGCTGACATTACCGCCTGAAGCTCATCAAAGAAAGAGCCAGCGGGGCCGGGGGGCCTGTAGACTAACAGCCCCTTAACCGATTGATGCGGCGCCAATGTCAAGGAGAAAGCAAGGGATTCAGATCCTGTGATGGCCTCCGTCGGGATAATCGAACATACAACCGATTTATTCATTACCAGTGCCGCCCCTCCCCTCCGATCCATCTTGCCTATAAACATTATATTCAGGAGGAATCGCTATGGCAATATCGGGATTAGATGAGACTCCCAACCAAGTCTTTGTGAGCATTAGACACAGCAGTTTCTCCATGGACAGGAGATCAAAGAGCTCCTGAGCATGGCTGCGCACTGATCTAGTATTTAAAAGCTGGCAGAGATGCTTCATACTGTCCGTCTCCCGGTTCGATAACCGAGGCAGGCTATTGCCTGGAGACCAACCGCAACCCGGGCATCTCCTCTTGCCCCTGTAACGGCCAGGAAACACCTTATAACATGCACAAGATACCTTTTGGAGGGCCCGCAGCTCAGCAGAAGTGTAACAAACCATAATGACGCTCGAAGAGACTTTTGTCGCGATGAGCCAGCCCTGCCCGCCGCTCCGATTGCCTCCGGGACGCTGACGGGCGCAGACGGGCTAGACTCTGGCGTGACTCCGGCGTCACTACGGCGGAACGCTGCGCGAGAACGCTGCGCGTAGAATGGCTGCTTTATATGCAGGTCAGCGTGTCCTTGTGACAGCTGATCTGCTACCCCCAAATGGCCCGGCGTGGAAGAAGACTCACCCAAGATGGCGGCCAAAGCTGATGTGAACCGGGACCCGCAAACCGCGGTGAAAATACTATTATAGTGCAGGTGAGGGAGCGCGATACTGAGTAAAAACAAGGTAAATGCAAATAAAATGAAAACAAATAAACAACAGGGATATTTAAAAAAACGCTACTGCGTTCGTAAATAGCTCGCCCTGCAGCGCGCTACGATGTTGGAGTGTCAGGGTCAGGCGTCCGATGCAAATGCAAACAGAGTGGCCCGCCTAGAATGCCCCCTTATATGCAGGTCAGCTTGTCCTTGTGACAGCTGATCTGCTACCCCCAAATGGCCCGGTGTGGAAGAAGACTCACCCAAGATGGCGGCCAAAGCTGATGTGAACCGGGACCCGCAAAGCGCGGTGAAAATACTATTATAGTGCAGGTGAGGGAGCGCGATATGAGTAAAAACAAGGTAAATGCAAATAAAATGAAAACAAATAAAAAACAGGGATATTTTAAAAAACGCTACTGCGTTCGTAAATAGCTCGCCCTGCAGCGCGCTACGATGCTGGAGTGTCAGGGTCAGGCGTCCGATGTAAATGCAAACAGCAAAAGTATTTCTTGACACTAATTTGTGTTGGAGGAGGAGGCCGAGGAGCAAAGTTGGACTAAATGCCTGATTTCGAGTTTGGCAGAATTTGATACTGTGTGACAAACACTCCAAATAAAATCTATATACCATTCCTTTCCTATGCAGTGATATTTTTTTTCCATAGGATATCTGTGTAATGTGTGACATAGTAATATTATTATTCATCTGCCTCTTCGGAGTCAGGGTATAAATAAAAGGCAGTCAGAGAACAGCAAGGCCATTGGAATTAAAGTATAATAATAAATTGTCCATTACAGCTGCTCCAGATGCAGACTGCAGAGAGTAGCAAAGTACATTACTCTAGCATGTCTCCACTAATGTTACACAACAATAATACTATTAATTGTGCCTCATAATTCCTTACTCATTAATGGGAGGTAATTTATTTTTATTTTTATACACAAAGTGTCTGTTTAGTTTTTTCAATTGGGAAATCTTTTAGAAGACATCAATCAATGTGTTTTAATCTGGTGATATTCTGATGTCATTCCTTGTAGTCAGTGCTTTTTTATGTGATGCATGATATGTAATGTAATGTAAAAGGTATTTCTACAGTGCAACTGTTACTCTGAAGAGTGTCCTGGGATTCTGCACAGGCAGAGATGCATAGAAGATCCGAATAAGTTATTGGAAAAAGAAAAGATGTTCAACTTTTTCCAAAGCTGAAGGGTGAATGTGGTGCATCTTAATTCCGTAAATAGATTATTTCATAGTGATGGTCCCAAGAAAGACCTGTGCTGTGTTCTGGACTTACAAATCTGGGGAATGTTGGCCAAAAAGAGATTGGCTGAGTGCAGACTTCTGGAAGGGGCATATAAACAGATTATTGCTCATAGGTACCCTGGGCCTGTCCAATGCAGATCTCTATGGATTAAAAGCAAGGTCTTAAAATAATTCTCTCCCTGATGGGAAGACAGTACAATTCTCTGAGATACAGAGACACATTTCTTCTTCGAGGTAGGCTGAGTATCATTCGAGTGGCGCTGTTTTGGACCACTTGTAACCTACTAATCAAATAGTAGGGCAAGCCCTGGTACAATGCATTTTCATAGTCCAGTCTAGATGTTATCAAAGTGTGGACCACCAATTTCCTAGCAGACAGAGACAGAAAGTGCAAAAACCACTGAAGCATTTACAGCATGCCAAAACAGGTCCCTACTACTGCATTAGCTTGTGAAAGAAAGGAGAGTTCACCATCAAGCTTAATGCCTAGACATTTAACAGACTTAGGGGCCCATTACGATCGCGGACGGACTTGCGTCCGTCCGCGAGCCCTCAGTAGGAGGGAACGTCCGCATGTGCTGCGGCGTTCCCTCATGTGCAATTAGGATGTGACCACCACCCTGGCGGTCACATCCACTATTTTTAACATTGGGGCGGGTGCTGCTTGAAGCAGCACCCGCCGCAATGTTAAAAATGAAAGCTGTGCATTTGCATGCACAAAGTGGCAGGCACCGTGCGGTGCCTGCCGCTCTGTGCACGCAAATGCAGGGGGGTACCATATGTACCCCCCATATGTACCCTCCATGTGTACCCCCCACCCCCTTCACCCAAATCCATATACCTTTGCACGGCAGAAATGCCGCCGTGTAAAGGCATAGAACTCCAGACATCCTAATATGGCTGGCGGTGTCTGAGAGACACCGCCACCATATTAGGCCTTTTCCGCAGCGGTTGTAAGCCAACCACGGTGGAAAAGCAGCGGACTGAAACCAGGACCCACCAGCCATCCTAATGTGGCGGTGGGTCTTTGGTGGGTCCGCAGAGGATTTTCCGCATCCGCCGGGCCGGCGGTGGCTTCCGCCAGCCCGGAGGATGCGGAAAATCCTCCATCATAATGTGCCCCTTAGTATGCGTAAGGGGTGGGGGAGCACCTTTCAGCAAAAACATCTGCCAGGGATCCTCTGATATTGATCTCAAGATGAGAAGCTCAATTTTACCCACATTCCACTTGAATTGGTTGAAGGATAACCATTGGAAAACTTTAGACAGACAAGCTCAAATGTTTTCACCAAAGAATGTTTCATCCCTACCCCACGAAGACAGCAGCTTGGTGTTATCTCCATAAGAGACTATTTTAGCACCCGGGATCTCGGCCAAGAGTACTAGAGGAGTCAGATATATATATTTAAAAATGTAAGACGTAAAAAGAAGCATTCCCACCTTGAGGTTCCCTGGTCCGAATGAAAAAGTAGGACACCATACCTCTTGACCCCTATCTTCAAGAAAATAAGCCAGCCCCTTCCACACCTTAGTGGGGTATTGTTTTGAATGCTGCTGACAGATCCAGTATGATCAACACCACTTTGCCACCAGGATATAGTCAACCACCTCTATTAGTATTACAACTGGGGCAAAACACTGATTGACTTGGGTGCAGCAAATCATTGCTTTCCAAGTACTGAGATAGTTTTTGATTAGCGTGTTAGCGCGTTTTTCCAACTCTTTTGAGAGGGATGGAAATAGAGACAATGTTCTGTAATTAGACGGGCCTGTATCCACTGCCAGGGGATTATTCAGTAGTGGGACAGATTTAGCCTGTTTCAAGCATTGGGAACAGTGGCTGAAGAGAGAGAGAGGTATTAGCAAGAGGATTAACAACCTCTGCTTCCAGAACCAGAAGATTCATGAGGCATGCCAGATGGAGAACCTGAGCAGAGGTTCTCAATTGGGAGTAGTGAGCATTCCAGGGAGATCGGATCAGATCTATCCAAGGCAGGGGCTGAAGTGGGAGTTTGAAATGCTTGCTGTCTGCCGTCCAATCTCTTTTCCCTCCATCCTGTGTGACTGATCACATCAAAAAGGCAAATGGCCCTATGGGACCAGCAATGTTCTGCTCCTGTGTCACTAAATAAACAAGTGCTTGCACAGAGAATTATTCACAATTTGTCTTTTGATTTGTTTATCCTTCTTGGTATATTTATTCTTGCTGGTCCACCATTTCAACAGGAGATAGCAGCCTGGCTGTGGTGGCACTGGATTGAGGCCTTCCAGGCCAAATACTACTGGCTGGTAGCTCTGGAAGAGGTGGAGGCACCTGCAACTGCCCCTTGTGCCTCCAGCTAGCCACCAGTACCTCCATCCCAGCCACTAGATTCACCACTGTTGACCCTCTCCTCATGATTAGCCCCAGACTTGTTCTAATGCCACTTCCTTTGTGAGCTGGCAATGCTTTGCCTAGAGGTGGCATGACTTTGCACCAGGGTTGATGCCCTTGATGCTATTTTACTTTTTATTGTGGGTTGAGATGGTGGAAATTGGCAAGGGCAGGTGGAACAAGGATGGTTTTGTTGGTCTTTAGTTTCTTTGGCCATTGGCTGGGGTGATTTATTTATTTGTTTGGGTCGAGAGGAGACCCTGTTGTATGTGGAGAGGGTGGGTTCTATTGTTAGAAAAAACTAATGGGAATAGCACTTGATAGAAATACGTGTTTTACCTTGCACTGCTTTTAGCGCAGCATGTTTTTTTAATCCACTCATCTAAGTGTGTATGAGTTAGTTATACCCTTGTCCCACCACCCTCAGTAACTGTATTGACCACTAGGGGATTTGCCTATCCCTATATTGACCTATATACAACAACACATTCGAAAAATATTCATCTTAAGTAGAAGTTAGTTGCTAATTAAGCTAGTTCACTTCAATTCATAGTTCTCATACCTGAATAGATGAAGTGTTGGCTACTACTTCTCTCAATCTTCCAAAACCTTATTGTAGGTGTTGCCACAGTGCCTTCTTAATGGTGGTTGTAGAAGTAGGAGACTAGCAGGCTAACAGGGAAGACATCACATGCGAAATCCCACTACCACCCAGATGAAATTGAACTGAAGGATTAATCAGAACGATTATCCATCATAGGCAACTAGATTGAAAAAACACGGAGTTAGTGGGTTATTTATTTATATTGTAACTTATCAAAGACTGAGACCATACTACCACTATGACACAAAGACCTGATGTTATAGAAAAATCTACCAGTATTAACTTCTTCTGAGCAATGTGGAGCTGGTATTTAATGCATTAAAACAATTAAAAATCATGAAATCCTTGAACCAGAAGAAGTTGACTAATGAAAAGGTTAAAGCTTGAGTTGGTAATGCTTTCACTACATACACTGCACCAAGTGTGTGATCCATTTATGGTGTAAATTCATAAGTCACACCTCAGTATATACCATACAGCCTGCTGGAAGATTTTTCGTGGCTTGAGAATGGATGGAAACGGGCAGTTGGGGAAAGTTGTGACAAATACAAACATTACTCAACAACAATATTCATTAGGTGGACGGGGATTAAAAATTGAATAATTGTTAAAAAATAAATACTGGTGTGCACCTATGACAAGCAGGGTGAGCAGGGGAAAATATAATACTCATTGAAAGAAGAAATGCTGGTGTGCTCCTACGGTAGACAGGGGTCCATGGGAAAATGGTATAATCCTTAAGAAATTAATGCTGGTGTGTGCCAATGACAGGCGAGGTTTACAGTAAAAACTGATTAATGGCAATCCTTTAAAAATGAATGCTGGCAAGTAGGAGGTACATATGGCAGGTCGGGGGAGGGAACATTTTAAAAAACAAACCCATATGAAAAAGAAACAGAAAAAAGCTAAAACTATAAATAAACAAATCATTAAAAAAAAAATAATTGCAGGTACACTAGGGGACTATGACAAACACATTGGGAGGCAAGGAGGTGCAGGGCAAAATGTGATTAAAGCTTGCATATAATATTAAACGCTCCTAATATATAATATATAATATATAATATCTACTACAGTTATCCTCAAGCATATTAAACTAATTTAGGGGAAAGTAAAAAAAAATATGGAAAAAGCACCAAAAAGGCTTGTCCCTCTCCTATCAGTTGCCTTAGAAAATGGCTTCAAAAACAGACAAAAATGATTTACAAACTGTGTGGCTGCAAAAAAAGGCCACCGGTCACGTGGTCAACCAACAACAACAACCAACGAGGCATGGACAACAAAGAACAAATACAGGCCTATGGGAAAAGCACACTGACTGACTACACAAAATGGCCACAGGCAAGATGGTGAAACAACAATAAGCAAGTAGGCATGGGCTCAACACAGAACACATGAAGACCTGTTGCAAAAGCACACTGGTTGGCTACACAAGATGGCAACTGGCCACTTGGTCAAATAACAGCAACAAACAAGGAAGCATGGTGGACATAACTAAGAACACATGTAAGCCAATGGGAAAAGCACACTGGCTGGCTACAGAAAATGTCCACCAGCCACTTGGTCAAATAAGGGGGCATGGCCAACAAAGAACACCTGCAGGCCTATGGACCCAAACTACACAAAATGGCCCCCAGCCAATTGGCATGGAGAACAAAGACAAATGGTGGCCTATGGAAAACACACACACTTACTGGCCAGACAAAAGAGCCATGTTAAATATTGAAGAAAACACTACTATTAATTCAGCTATGGCAAAAACGAAAATTAAGTGAGCTAAAAAAAATCTACAACAACACACATCCTCCCAATGCATCAAATATTACCCCAGCAAAGTACACTTTTCGCAGAAAACATCTGAAAAATACCCCAAAATAGAAAACTTAAATGTTTTATTTAATCCAATAGCCATCCAGGCCTTTCATATCTGTGGTGCAAAAAGGTAGATATAGCTCTTCAGCAGGAGGCACACCTAACCAATGGGGAGATTGATGCTCTGCAGCAGAGAAGAAGGGGCCCGGTGAAAACCACAATCGTTTTATCTTATACCTGTAGCACATTGCGGTGAATTAAGCCAGGGCGAACCTTGGACATCATGTCTGAACATATAGATAGGGTGGGAAGGTAGGTCTTCCTTAGGAGATGGTGTTGGGTAGTATATACGCTTTGAACATTAATCAAACACAGTTCTATGACTACCTGGACCTGTTATTGGTGGTCGCACCAGACTATAAACCTATCTACCCCACCCTCTTCTGGACTCTCCGACCGTTAGACTGGCAACCAAATTCAAAGGTTGGTGCCACCACTGGTAGTTATTAGACACTTGGTAAACCTGGCATGTGAAACTGAGGGAATACACATATTATTCTCCAGTTTAGGATTTGCATTTCCACCTGGATGGTTGGTTATGTAACCCGGCTTTCCATAAGTTTGCCACCGGGGTAGAATGGGCACACTTTTTTACCACAAACTAGTGCTTTTTGGCTTAGCATGGGGAAGACGTTTATCAGTGATACATTACACGAAGAGTATGCCGTTCCCCAGGGCTGACAAGGTGTTACAAAGGCAGGAGAAGGGAAATCGTCTTTGTCTGAACTAGAGTCATCACACCCCCAGCAATCTAGGTGTCATGCTTCATCATATGGCACTGCAATACCCGACGGGCACCCATAAAGGGGCTCTTTAGTAGGATCTTTTGTTCCTCGCCATACGGTGCTGTGGGTGTGAGGGCCCTAAAAATGTGATGTCGGTGGGTGATGGTAAAAAATCATCCCAAATGCAAAAATCGTAATTTGCGAGTAATTGCATTTAAGGAATCTCTATTTGAGATTCCTTAAATGCAATTCATTAACCAATTTTAAATTGCGAATTCGCAATTTTTGGCTGCTATTTACCACGAAGTCTGACTTCGTGGTAAATAGCGAAAAAATAGAAAAAAAGCACTTTAGTGCATTTTTCTCAGTTGCTTGTTACACACACACATGTCCTTTGGACATGTGTGTGTGCAACACCTGTGTAAATTTGCTTTTCAGGGGTGCTACAGGGTGTCCTTTGGACACCCCTGGCACCCTTGAAATCTCATCCTTATTTGCGATTAGCAAATTGCTAATCGCAAGTAAGGAATAACTCCCCATTCATTCCTATGGGCCTTTAGACCTTTAGGACCATAGGAATGAATGGGGAGTTATTCCTTATTTGCGATTAGCAATTTGCTAATCGCAAATAAGGAAGATGTAGGAATCGCAATATTTTCTGCAATTCCTAGATGAATCCCGTTTTGCAAGTCCTTAATAGCGATTCCTTATGAATCGCTATTAAAGACTCGCAAAACGGGTCTTTGATGAATCTAGCTGTAAGTGTATATACTATCTACATGTGGTTGTGGGTGAATCCTACCTTCCACACTTCATGGATGCGAGTGTGAAGTCCCGCCAATCCTAGTTGTAACCTATAGGGGGATGACATGAAAGCAGTGTGTGGCCCAAGATACTTCTATCTTGATGATGAGAGTTGAGCTAAGCTCCACTGGACCATAGAGCATATGGAAACACCTGTATGGGTGGGTGGGTGGGTGAGTGTGTGTATGGGTGTTTTGGCGAGTAAATGGATGTCTCAGTGGTGCATGTGTGAGTAACTACATATGTTTTTAAACAGTATATTTGAGTCTTTGAGTATATAAATGACTATTCGTGAGAGTAAGTGATTCCAAGACTATCTGTATGGATGAGTGTGTTTTTCTATGAGTGATTGTTTAAGAGAGTAAGTATGTATTAGTATCTGTATAAATCGGCGTGGTGGTGTGTGTATGATTGTATAAGCAAGGAAATGGGTGTGTGATAGTTTCTTTGCAGGACTGCGTAGGTGTATGAGTAACTCTTTGGGTGACTGGCAGTGTGTGAGTGTGTATATGGGTTTATGAGTGTATATATCAGTGGCTGTATAGATGAATGACTGTGATTATGAGTGACTGTATGGGTTAGTGGATGGATGTGTGTGTAGACGTATGAATCACTGAGCAGGTATGTACTAACTGCTATTGGTCTGTCTATGGTTTCGATATTGGTGGTCTGTATTTTAGAGTGGGTGTATGAAAGGTTTTATTAGGGTATAAGGAGGTGCATCAGATGATCATGTGGATGATGTCATCAGTGATGTCACTGAGCACGTCATGAGTTATGTAATATGTGACATCATCAGTAGTGCATTGCGGGGCATGAGTTATAGCTAGGTCTACTAACTATAACGGCTGAATTTCTATGGTTTTATACGAGTGAAATGTCCAACTAACTATGACGTCCCTTAAACCTATAGTTTTTTCACTGAATTTCAAAGGTTTTTTAAATGCTAATTTCTAACTATAAAATGCCTGAAACCTATGTTTTTTTCAGTGAATTTCAAAGGTTCCTTAAATGCTATCTTATAAGTGCTTGGATATTGGCGGAGTGATTTGATAAGTAGATAGTGATAGATGGGTGATTGGAGAAGTGCATGGGGACTGACAGGAGAATCGCTAGAATGCATGAGTTCTACCAGAGTATTTAGAGCAGTTAATCAGTAGTATATAGTTGGTTAGAGGTCTGCATGGATAGTGCACAGAATATCATAGCTGTACTAGTGTTACTGTCTAGGCCAATACATAAGTGCATTACTAGTAACTGGAATAATTACAGTGCTGCAAACAGAGTGCATGGTGAATTTATAAGTGCTTAGTGATTGGCGGAGTGTTAGGATAAGTAGATAGTGCTGGATGGGTGATTGGAGAAGTGCATGGGACTGACAGGAGGATTCCTAGACTGCATAGGTACTAACTGGGTATTTAGAAGAGTGTATCAATAGTATATAGCTGGTTAGAGGTTTGCATGGATAGTGCACAGAATATAGTAGCTGTACTAGTATTACTGGCTAGGCCATTCCATAAGTAAATGACTACAAACTAGAATATTTACAGTGCTGCAAGCAGAGTGCATGGTGAATGTATAAGTGCTTAGGTATTGCCAGAGGGATAGGATAAGTAGATAGTGCTGCATTGGTAATTGGAGAAGGGTTCAATTCTATACTTTTTTTTATTTTATATATATATATATATATATACATATATAGAGCCTACGCACTTCCTCAGAAGCGCCGGGACACTTCAGCAGCAGTGCATCTCAGGGTCCGAGGTCGCCCTGAACTTCACAAGCTTGTCCCCCATACACCGAAATGCGCGAGTGCACTCCCTCCATTAAGCCAAGAAAAAACACCACACGAAGGGTGTTTTTTCTTGGCTTAATATGCTAGTGAATAAAATCCTATTTGAACGAATTTGGAGTTGGGATTACCATTGGAGGGACTGCACTTGTGCATTTCGGTGCATGGTGGACAAGCTCATATATACATATATATATATATTTTAAAAACGTTGTAAATAATTTTTCTTTTTGACTATCATATAGACGTCGCACACCCTACACGATGGCTGCGCGCATTCCGGTAGCCATTTTGAAAAGTCACGCGGGGTCTTGATTTCTGCATAGTTTCTAAACTATAACATCTTTTACAAATTTCATATAAATAAAAGTTTTCCTTTAAAATTATTTCCAAAGGTATTTTTAAACCATTATTTTCAATATAATATCAACAAAAGTTAACTTACGAGATGCATGGTGTAGTCGCTTAGTTTGCGCGACCTCTTCCCGCACATATTTCCGGGGTCACGCCGTAATCACGCTGAGATCGTGCCGAAGTCGCGACTTTGGCATATTTTTCAAGCAAAAATTACTATACTAAGTTTGAATATGATAATAGAACAAACAGTTTTGCTAATATACTTTTAAAAATTTATAGAAATGTCTATTTATACTGTATAATGATATATATAAGTTTTTCGCGGGTTCGCGATGGGTACGTGATGAGTGAGCGCACCCTCCGCGTCTTCGTATTAGCAAAAGAAAAAAGAAATCTGATTGGTTAAAATCGTTTTCACTATTGAAAAGGGAGGGTCCATATTTCTGTTATTGACCTTTCTTTTTTATCTTAGCAGAGAGAAGACCTGTTTGTTCCTTCTCTTCAGGAATTGATATTTTTGTGTGTGTTTATTTATTTTTAAAATTACAATGATTCCAGCTTAGCTGAAGTGGATCCTCTTGCTGCGGAAGAAGAACAGAGGAAGGAGCAGTCAAAGAGACAAAGGATAGAGAGCATTGTTTGGGCCTTTTTACGGTACCAAAAGGGGAGAAGAAAGTAAATGCAAGAAAGGTTACTTGCAATATATATACGAGAGTACTTTCAAGAGGATCGGACAAGAAATACTTGTGTGGGACGAGCTCAATGAAAAAACATATGGAGACCATCCAACCTGTCCACCTTGTGAGAGAAGAGACGAAAAGGCAATTGAACATGGATGCTCTTAAAGACCCCAACAGTCCATCTACCTCCGCAGGAACTTCTTCAATGCCAATGCCACATATTATGCCTGAGTTTCTAAATGATTCCATCAGTTGTATTAGGTGCGCCACTGAACGTTGCTTCGGGGAGCAATGCATCAGCGTAATTTAAGCTGCACTTAAAGCACATAAATGTTAATTATTTTTTATAATGCACTTTTGTTTTTGTCCAGCAGTTCATTTCCTGTTCTTCATTTTTTGTTGTTGTTTTTAAAATAAAAAAAACACAAAAGTAAAAAACGTTTACAAAATACAAAATAAAATGTAAAAAAAAACGGTTCTTATGGAACCTCACCTACTGGTTAAGAAGTGAAAAATTACCTGAACTATTGCATGAGAGTATGCATACTATGTGGGTCATTGGAGGAATGCAAGTGTAGTGCATGGATTTTTTATGAATGTTTGAGAAATGATTAGATAATTACATGGTTCTGTCAGGATGATTGCAGAAGTGGACAGAGAGTGACAGAATGATTGGGGCACTGCATAGATTGTGCACATTTGACTGTAGCACTACTTGTCTTAATGCCTGAATCATGGATACAGACTGGATGCTTAGCATTCTAGTAGTTAACAACATGCTGAATTTATTACTGCTTGGGTGTTGGCGCAGTGATTAGATAAGGACATGCTTCTCTCAGGATGATTGCAGGAGTAGATGGAGAGTGATAGTACGATTGCTGCACTACATGGCTAGTACCTGGGTATTTGCAGGACTGAATCAGTAGTGTGGAGGAGGTTATAGGACTGTTTATGCCTGAATCATTGTACAAGTGCATAGATACTGACTGGATACTTTAGAGTGCTGGTAGTTAACAGGATGGAGAATTTATTACTGCTTGGATTTTGGCACATTGATTGTATAAGGACATGCTTCTGTCAGGATGATTGCAGCAGTGGATGGACAGTGAGAGTGTGATTGCTGCACTGGATGACTACTACCTGGTTAATTGCGGGAGTGAAGCAGTAGTGTGGAGGAGGTTAGGGGACTGCATAGATTCTGCACCTTTGACTGTAGCACTGCATATATTAATGCCTGAGTCATTTTACAAGTACATGAATACTGACTGGATACTTAGAGTGCTGGTAGTAGACAGCAGGGTGAATTTATAAGTGTTTGTGTTTTGGCACAGTGATTAGATAAGGACATGGTACTGGCTGAATGATTAGAGTATTGCAAGGAGGACACCTGAGGAAATTGATAAGTGCTTGGGTAGTGAGAGTGGTATTGAATTAGTACATGCTACGGGTAGATGACTCAAGAACTGCATTGTGAGTGACAGAGTGATTGGTGAACTGTATGGTTAGTACCTGAGGTATTTAAGACAGTAATGAGCAGTGAGTAGGTGGTTATAGGTTCGTATGGATAGTGCACAGGTGAATGTAGTAGTGTATGGATAGTGTTTGGATTACTTAATCTTAACTTTACAGTAGTAGATATCAAAATATTATTTAAAAAAATCACAGTTGTTTTGTATAATTTAAATTTTAAAAAATTTCGAACTTTAGACTTAGGGTCTGTAAAAGAGAAGAAAAAATACAGTTATAAAATGTAATATTATAATTTTAAAAACACAACATAATTTTACCATTGGATAACACATTCAGTTTGCATTTTTTGCTGTTTTATGAATATAATGAATTTACCCATAGACAGTGATGTCAATGTTACTCATCATATAACAGCGGGCAAAAGAATACAATCAATAAGATTGTTTAAAAAAACAAATCTGTGTCAAAAATATTTTCAACATAGTCAACTATCTCTGCAGATTGCATAAAAAAACATCCTCAATAACATTGCATATAATACAAATATCACATATATAAAATGCGTCTTTCTAAGAGAATTGTGTCACTACAATATAAAAGAACAGAAACAATAATTCAGTCAACAATTCTTCATAATTTCCATATACTCAAAATGATGTTCTTTAAAATATTTGTTGTCAGAATATCCCAGAAAAACTGCTTAATTCAAATTAATATCTTTCCCCTAGGCCAAATGATATTCCTGAAATCCTTTGTACTGAAATTGTCCAAAGTAATGGTATTAATACATATTAACATATTCCCAATTGGCCAAATTATGTTCTTAGAACTTTGGCTTTAAAAACTATTAGGTATGAATTTGGTAAATTGTTAGGCAAACGATATCCAAAAACAAAATGAGCATCATTACAATGTGTCCATCCTTTATTGCATTTGAAATAGACAGTGTAATGTCCAGATGTTGTAGCAGGATCATCGTGGAAAATAATTGCTAGTGCTACAAAAGTTCTCCCTGATATTGATAGTTAACTTGCTACAACATTTTTTATGAAAGTTTCCAATTTTCTTCCAGCAGCTGTACAATATTGTATCATTAAAATAATATATTGTTTAAATCTTTGTCTAAATAATGTTGATAACATTTCGGATTTGCATTGGCTACACTCCATGTTTTGATTTACTGTGTTAACTAATTTGTTGAAAGACACTGTGTTACAGTCTGGTATTGTCAAATATATGAATCTTTCAGTGTCTATGTCAGTGGTAGAAGTAAATCTACAATTTTCACATTCATATTCCCATTGATAACGAAGTCCATACAGATTGATCTTCCAATATTGCAAGCATATACATTAGAAATTCCTGAGCATCTTGTTGCACATTCTGTGTAAATTGCGTTGAACCAGAACATATATCCAGAAGATTCAGAATATCAGAAACACTTTCGATTTTACTTTTATCAGTTCTCAATTTTTCAAAAATAGAATGCAATAAAGAATAAAACCTTTTTTCTCGATTCTCCACAATTTGCTGTCGCAGATTTTCTAGAAAAATACAACATTTACCACTACATTAGCATAGCAGTTGATACCTGAACTATTTTCTAACTGATATCCGACAATCTCTTCAATAGTGTCCTTTTTCTTTTTGCTTGAAATCTCAACATTATCTTGATTTTTTTTCTTCTCTTTAACTTCACTACAGATATTCTCATATCTTCTTTTTTCGACCTACTGCACACTTTTCATACACAGGATGTTCACCTAAATTGGGAGCATACAGTCTTCTTAACTGATTATACTCTCTACACAATTTGCATCTGCACTAATCCTTCTCTCATCAAAATCAATCAAATGCAATCCAGATACAGTTCTGACTTGGGACAAAGCATCAAAGGCCATACCCTCTTTAAATACTGTACTTCCAATGTTTACCAAAGCACTGTCTACACTTAAACCTTGAGATTTATGAATAGTCACTGCATATGCCAAAGAAAGCGGAAACTGTTTTCTACGAACATACAAATCTTTAACAAGCAAAAAATGAACCGAACAATGAACAATTTGTTTTACTTCTTCAATTTGGTCAAATTTTATTTTCAAAGATTCAATTCCATCTCTATTTTGATAATTAACAAAATCAACAGCTTTGCCCATTGCTCCATTTACTAAACCTTTTTCCACATCCAAATTACGCTGTGAAATTACTCGACAATTTACACATAGATATAAATACTTTTCTAAACCAGCAGTTTTAGATATAGATTTTTCTAAAGAATCCAATTTTGTTTTTAATTTTTCCATCAAAATAATAGTAATTCCTTCATGTTCTATTTTATCAATGGCTTCCATTTTATTATTTGTTCATTTTCCAGCTTTAAAAGTTCATCATTGAATGTAGAACACTCTCGCAGTGTTGGCATTAGGCAGATTACAGATGTATTTACTGCAATTTTTTAAAATATTTTTTCAGGAACTATATTTTTATTTGGAAACAAGTTTGTAAGTAGCCGACTTTGCAAAGCTTGTTTGCCATGTTCTGTCAATACTCCAATTCGTTTATCTTAAAGAATGGTTCCATAATCAACATCATTTGCCTGTCGCATATTTTTAATGAGTGCTTTGTATTCAAAATATGATCAAATGTTAACGTTTCCAACACTTTCTGGGGTCTTCATGCACAAGCGTTTTAAATACTGGTTGCCCTTTCACAGGAGAAAGTTGCAGTAGATCACCAAAAACATGTTTTCTTCTAAATAAGACATCATATTCTGTTTTTAGAATTTGCGGCATTCTTAAATGCACAAAGGCAAGCATTAAGCTTGAGACCATGCTCAACTCATCAATAATCAGAAGTTTAATTTTCTTTAGCACTCTTGAAACTTCATAACAAGCTTCTCCAGATAGCTTGTGATATTCCAATTTATTTTCATGCTCTACAGGTAGCATTAGTAAACAATGTAATGTATTTCATCTAATGTTGTGTACTGCATAGATTGTGCATACTTGACTTTAGCACTGCTTGTCTTAATGCCTGAGGCATTGTACAAGTGCATGGCCAGTAACTGAATAGTTAGAGTGCTGGTAGTTGACAGCAGAGTGAGTTTATAAGAGCTTGTGTTTCTGCACAGTGATTAGATAAGGACATGGTTCTGTCAAGATGATAGCAGGAGTGGACAGAGATTGACACTGTGATTAATGAACTGCATAGCTACTACCTGAATTTTTGCAGGAGTGAATCACTACTCTGCAGGCGGTTAGGGGACCGCATATATTGTGCACATGTGACTGTAGCACTACATGTCTTAATGCTTCAGGCATTGTACAACTGCATGAACAGTGACTGGATAGTTAGAGGGCTGATACTTGACAGCAGGGCGAGTTTATTACTGCTTGTGTTTCAGAACAGTGATTAGAAAAGGTTATTGTTCTGTTAGGATGACAGCAGGAGTGGACAGAGAGTTATAGTGTGATTGCTCAACTACATAGCTACTGGCTGCCTTTTTTGCAGGAGTGACTCAGTAGTCTGCAGGGGGTTAGGGGACCGCACAGATTGTGCACATGTGCCTGTAGCACTGCGTGTATCAATACCTGAGGCATTGTACAAGTGCATGGACAGTGACTGGACAGTTAGACTGCTGGTAGTTAACAGCAGGGTAAGTTTATAAGTGCTTCTGTTTCGGCAAAGTGATTACATAAGGTCATGGTTAATAGAATGGTGAATTTATTACTGCTTGTGTTTTCGCACAGTGATTAAATAAGGACATGGCAGAATGATTGAAAGAGTCCACAGGAAGTGACAAAGTAATTGCTGTATTTCATATGCACTGTATTGCTGATTTTACAACTACATAAGTTTCTGTATGACTTACTCCTTAAATGTATAGATAGTACTTGAATGCTACCTATGAGATTTACACAATATAGAACCAGTAAATCACTTCTCACACAGTTATAAAATCACATATTCACTACCTTTGCATTGCTCTGCATTGCATTGCTCTAATCTGTCAGGTACCTCATTAATCCAGTAAATATAATTTCAACATTTATAAAAACAAATACATGAGCCATGACATACTATCTACTTAAGTAGATAACTTCTATATACACCAAAAAGAATAAAATATACTGTTTTCTTTTGAGCTACATATTGACCATTAAATCTAAAAGTATGCAACATCATCAAACTGTACCTCTAAACAGACTTAATGAACAAGAGTAATAAACAACACCTTTTTATGGGGATTTGTAAAAGCGCACAAACTGTACAAACTAGTAGCAGAATTGTGATCATTAATACCTTATATTATCATCTTGCAAACAGCACAGTTGTACCTTATTTTACCAAACTATCTATAATAATGCAATAATATTAAACTATACCTTTTTACAGTGAAGAAATATTCATGCCTAATAAACTGTACCTTATATGAACATTTTAGAAAATACACATTCTTAGTGCATATTTAACCATTTAATAATACATAAAAGACATCATTCAAATATACCATTCAGGACACTTAATAATAATATGTATATTACTGCACATACTGTTTTTGAAACTAAGTTCAAATACAATAGAAATTATTAAGCATGGGCGGATTTCACAGATCCACGATCTGCGGATTTTGCGGATTTGCGTATTGTTGATCCGCAAAATCCGCGGATCTGCTGATTTTCTTTTTTTTTTTTTTTGCGGATTGCGCTCGTGAAAGTCAAGGATGCAAAGGCCTCTATCCAGAATCATAGCTGATTTTCGACTGTAGATTTGGGTATAAAGCACACCTGCCCAGCCTCGACAATGCTCACGATTGTTTTTGGGCTGATTTATGCATCACTGAATTTGAGCTTCAACTGTCCATCATAGTGGGTAAATGGCGGGAAGACGGTTCACACCGCAAGTGTGTGGGCGGGGCCAAACAGACGGGCCTTACATGCGAGCACACATGCCTCTGGTGTGTATAAAAGGTCAGAGACCGATCAGAGCAGCAGATGAAGAGAAAGAAGCTCCTGGTCACAGGAACAGCCAGGGGATTGCGCTTGTGAAAGTCAAGGATGCAAAGGCCTCTATCCAGCATCACAGCTGATTTTCGACGGTAGATTTGGGAAGAAAGCACACCTGCCCAGCCTCAACAATGCTCACAATTGTTTTTGGGCTGATTTATGCATCACTGAATTTGAGTTTCAACTGTCCTTCATAGTGGGTAAATGGCGGGAAGACGGTACACACCGCAAGTGTGTGGGCGGGGCCAAACAGACAGGCCTTACATGCGAGCACACATGCCTCTGGTGTGTATAAAAGGTCAGAGACCGATCAGAGCAGCAGATGAAGAGAAAGAAGCTCCTGGTCACAGGAACAGCCAGGGGATTGCGCTTGTGAAAGTCAAGGATGCAAAGGCCTCTATCCAGCATCACAGCTGATTTTCAACGGTAGATTTGGGAAGAAAGCACACCTTCCCAGCCTCGACAATGCTCACGATTGTTTTTGGGCTGATGAATGCGTCACTGAATTTGAGCTTCAACTAGGGCACATGCTTTATTGATATCTGTAAGTGCTTCCTGTTGCGGTTTAATTTTTGTGACAGGACCATCATGCCAGAATGAACCCTGCCCTTCATATCCCTTGAATGAGCTGTCCATCATCCTGTAACTATTTTAGGATGGCGCCAGAAAACTGCCAGCGCATTCCTGAAATAGTTACTAAGTTAGCTTCAACAGGAATCACTAATAGATGAAATAAAGCAGGTGCTCGAGCACCAGCTTTATTTTATCTATTTGTGCTTCCTGTTGAAGCTAACTTAGTAACTATTTTAGGATGGCGCTGGCAGTTTGCCGGCGCCATCCTAAAATAGTTACAACAACTTTAAGCTTGAAGGCTTGAACTTTTGCCCCCCGGATCCGCCTCTCGCGGAATTGCGGATTTTTGGTAAATTCGCGGGAGTTCGCGGATCGCAAATTTACCGAAAATCCGCAAAATCCGCAAGCGGAACGGATTTTCCGCCCATGCTTAGAAATTATCCCAATATATATCAGTACATTTAATAATTTAATTTAACCAGCACAGTTTCCCAAAAATGTCAAATCTACATTAAATAATTCTCTAAAAAATATTACTCACCTTTTAAATAAATCTGTTGACTGAAAAATCTTACACACTCAGACAGGAGTCAATATAGAGCAGCACACTTTCCAAAGTCAAACCAGTATTGGCAAAGTTTCCCTCTATTTTTCCGTACATATACACATAAACCACAAATGGCATTGCTTCCCAGTGTTTTTCAAATTGAAAAACGAATTTCCATTGGTCATAGATAATAACACTTTTCATCTGACATCTTTACCCCTTTTGCCTAATGCCAGTTTCCATGGCAACAGCTCATGCACCATTAAACTTAAATGTTAGGTCAAAGGTTCACCCCAGAATGTTGCAAATTACAACAGCAAGTATGGTTGCTCCTGCAAAGCATGCCCTTATCCTTTCTCTTGTACCTTTCCAACATTTGTTACGAAACAATAAGAAACATGCTTTTTAAAAAAAGTAAAATGCACCCTATATTTGAATGCAGAATGTTTTTAAACAGCCAATCAAACCTCTACTTTCTTAAAACAACATCTTGTCCACCATTTTAAATAGATTTCATTCTACCACCTGCCTACCTCAGCTACAGACATCTTCTGATAACCTTCAGAGATCCCTTCAAGATGCTTTCTGTGTGGATTATAGGTTACAGCTGTGTTTTCTGGTGCAAAAGGTATGCTGAAAGCAGAGGTATTGACATAGACCTTGCTTTGAAAAATGTAGACATTAACTGGATTGGACAGAGAGAATTAAAGTGGCACCAATTGATGCCATTGGTTAAAACCTTTTCGCATCTCCAAACACCTGACCTCATGATTGTGCACTGTGGTGGCAATGACCTAGGCACAATGACTGGGGTAGGTCTGGAAATGCTAATGAAGGATACCTTTGCAGAATTGATCTTGCCTTTCCCCCATACTGCCTTTGTGTACTCTAACGTATGCCAAAGACAGAAATGGAACTGGTCCAATCATTTCTGTCCACAGATTGAGAAAACTAGAAAAAAGTCAATAAAGCTGTTTCTGCTTATCTCAGAGACCATAGTATGGGTCCATATACAACAACAATCTGCGTTTTGATATGGATGGTATCTACTCGAGTGAGGGTGCACATTTCACAGATAAGGGAAACAGAGTCCTTCTCAACAACTTAAGACTCTGCCTCGGCACTTACATGTAGCTACTAAAATCTCCCAATAAACACAAGGACTAGGAGTCGCGCACCCCTTGCGTTCATACCAGGGGGCCACGCTGGGAGCTGCGCACCCCTCGCGTTCTCACCACAGCCCTGCTGGGAGTCGCGCACCCCTCACGTTTAAACCAGGAGGCCGTGCTGAGCGCCTCGCTAGGGTCGCGACTGGATAAAAAACCCAGCTCTTACCAGTAATTTATATTCGCCCAGGAACCCCATCCCCCGGGCCTAGCCACTTCGTTGGGGATCGTAGGGAGAACCTAATGCCGCATGGTCCCTCAGGCTCCCCGCGTTCTGCGGAAGCCGGCATTGCTTTTCCACATGGGGAACTGCTACCATGCAGCTCCCCATGTGAAAAAGCAATCTGCTATGGATTTTGGAAGAAAGAACAGGTTTCCCTGCTCTCTCTTCCAAAATCCAAACCAGAGTTTGCTATGGTAGGGCGGGAGACGTGCTCCTGCCCTACCGTAGCAAACAGCAGTGTCTCGGGGGAGGGCACCCCGGGACACTGCAGGCGCCGGCCCTGGCGGGTGCGGTCCCCAGGGCAATGGAAGGCTCCAGCAGGGGGGGTGCCCAGCTCCCCTCACAACTTTTGCAAAGGCCCCGGGGAGGTGGTGGTCGCAGGTTTTTTAAATTTTATTTTATTTAAAAAACAGAGCCCCGGGAAGGTGGGATCCCCGGGGCTGCGGGGACCCCCGTGTGCTGCTCTGGGCCCCCGCTTCACATTTGTCAAATCCCCTCAGGACCTGGTCCACCCGTTGGCTTAAAATTAGCAAAGCAAGGAAACCCTTGCTTCGTTTTTAAAAAAAATTCGTCCGGATCGAGCACCCAGCGTGCATTCCGCTGTTTTTAAAAAAAAAATCGGTTTTGGGCCCTGGGAGTCCTTTTGGGACCCCCTGAGCAGGTCTAAGGGGTCAGGGTGTTTCTACCCTGCCCCGTTTTCTTTTTTTCCCCCTGATTTTCTCCGACTCAGTTCTACCAAGTCACGAGATGGCTGCCAACACTACCTGGTTTGGAGTGTTGACAGCTAATTAGAATAAAGCTTTTGGTCGGGAGGGTCCACGGATCCACCGCGGCCAGAGATATAGAAACTTTTATTTTAGATTTTCTCAGCAACTACCGAACGGATTTACACCATTTAATAAAAAGAGTTCTTTCTCAAACAAGGGCTACCTTTTTGCCAAATTTGGTGTAAATCCGTTCAGCAGTTCAGGCTGTAGCCGTGTCTAAAGTGTCCTATAGGAAATTTTCCGACCTCTTTTTTTTTTATTTCTCAGGAACTACTGAACGGATTTACACCATTTAACAAAAAGAGTTCTTTCTGAAACAAGGGCTACCTTTTTGCCAAATTTGGTGTAATCCCGTTCAGCAGTTCGGGCTGTAGCTGTGTCTAAAGTTTCCTATGGAAATAACATGGAACCGGCGCCAACGTTATTGGGAAAAGAAAAAACTCTTTTCCTATGGAAAATAGGTCCTAACTATAACTACCTACTGGCGACTGCCAGTAGGTAATATATATATATATTTATATCCATATATATATATATATATAAATATATATATATATATGGATCCAAAACACCCTCCAGAACTGCCAAAGGAAGGAGCCACAGACGGGGACTTGTAACGAGGTTCTTTTATTGGTTGGCAGATACAGCGTGAAATCCTTGCGTTTGAGGCATGTGCAGGGCTGGGCGAACAAAATCAGTCAATGTAAACCTGAAGAACCTCTCGAGTCCCCGCACACCGCTTCAACCTGCAGCTCGCAGGTCCGCCAGGTCGTGGGCTGGCAACAGTGCACCAACTCCATCTGTGAAGTCACAGATTGCCTCTGAGCAACGTCCCAAACTTTTCCTGCTTCGCTGTCGGTGAGCTGCCTGTTGCCAACACCTTGACGAGAAACAACCTGCTTGCGCAGACACCAGATGACAGGCAGCCAACTTGCGAAACGTGAGCTCCTTAGCGTGTCCCTGGTTGACACGAATAACATCCAAAACACCCTCCAGAACTGCCAAAGGAAGGAGCCACAGACGGGGACTTGTAACGAGGTTCTTTTATTGGTTGGCAGATACAGCGTGATGCATTTCGGCGTGAGCCTTCCTCAGACGCCTCCCCCCAACTGAAAGTTCGTACGCCCAGCTGTCTTAAGTCTCTGCAGCACTCCTAATTGCCGAGTATGCGCCTCCCCCAAACATGTGATCGTCGGTTGCAGCGTACTCTCACTACAACTCCCAGCATGCTTCAAATCTGGGTTGGTGTGACGAGGGGAAACCAAGGTGAAATCCTTGCGTTTGAGGCATGTGCAGGGCTGGGCGAACAAAATCAGTCAATGTAAACCTGAAGAACCTCTCGAGTCCCCGCACACCGCTTCAACCTGCAGCTCGCAGGTCCGCCAGGTCGTGGGCTGGCAACAGTGCACCAACTCCATCTGTGAAGTCACAGATTGCCTCTGAGCAACGTCCCAAACTTTTCCTGCTTCGCTGTCGGTGAGCTGCCTGTTGCCAACACCTTGACGAGAAAAAAACTGCTTGCACAGACACCAGATGACAGGCAGCCAACTTGCGAAACGTGAGCTCCTTAGCGTGTCCCTGGTTGACACGAATAACATCCAAAACACCCTCCAGAACTGCCAAAGGAAGGAGCCACAGACGGGGACTTGTAACGAGGTTCTTTTATTGGTTGGCAGATACAGCGTGATGCATTTTGGCGTGAGCCTTCCTCAGACGCCTCCCCCCAACTGAAAGTTCGTACGCCCAGCTGTCTTAAGTCTCTGCAGCACTCCTAATTGCCGAGTATGCGCCTCCCCCAAACATGTGATCGTCGGTTGCAGCGTACTCTCACTACAACTCCCAGCATGCTTCAAATCTGGGTTGGTGTGACGAGGGGAAACCAAGGTGAAATCCTTGCGTTTGAGGCATGTGCAGGGCTGGGCGAACAAAATCAGTCAATGTAAACCTGAAGAACCTCTCGAGTCCCCGCACACCGCTTCAACCTGCAGCTCGCAGGTCCGCCAGGTCGTGGGCTGGCAACAGTGCACCAACTCCATCTGTGAAGTCACAGATTGCCTCTGAGCAACGTCCCAAACTTTTCCTGCTTCGCTGTCGGTGAGCTGCCTGTTGCCAACACCTTGACGAGAAAAAACCTGCTTGCGCAGACACCAGATGACAGGCAGCCAACTTGCGAAACGTGAGCTCCTTAGCGTGTCCCTGGTTGACACGAATAACATCCAAAACACCCTCCAGAATATGGATATATATATATGTATCCATCAAAGCAGAAACCCCATTGAATGAAGGCCGCTGGGAGTTGTAGATAGGCTTCTTTATTTCAATACTTGGCAGCTTGCCGGCAGGGACCTTGCCCAGGAAATCAAATCCATTAGTTCAAAATGCCAGACGCGTTTCGGGAGATAAAATCCATTCCTCAAAGGCGTTAGTTCATGAGAAGAAATGGAAGAACTTTTCTTTGGCGGCACATTTATTTCCACACCTGCCCCAGTGGGTGTGGCCATCGCTGTGGCTTTCTGGGATGTGTAGTGCCGCACTGTGATCCTGAGTGGGTGCGCTGCCATTTCTCACAAAGTACGAACAAAAATAAAAAACCACAGTGGGTCAACGTGAAGTCCTGTCGGGTGTCTGCCTCGCTCTGTAGATGCCAATTCAAGCGTCAGGCTGGCAGCTCCCTGCAAAGCGCCAGCTTGGCTCCCCTCCAAAGTTCGAACACCCACGAGGTGTCAGAGCGGACCCACAGCAGCGGTGAGCCTGCATTCACGACCGGGAAAGCCGTTTAAAATTCATCAAAGTAGGAACCCCATTGAATGAAGGCTACAGGGAGTTGTAGATAGGCTTCTTTATTTCAATACTTGGCAGCTTGCCGGCAGGAACCCTGCCCAGGAAACCAAATCCATTAGTTCAAAACGCCAGATGCGTTTCCGGAGATAAAATCCCTTCCTCAGCGGCATTAGTTCATGAGAAGAAATGGAAGCACTATTCTTTGCGCGCACATTTATTTCCACACCTGCCCCAGTGGGCGCGGCCATCGCTGTGGCCTTCTGGGATGTGTAGTGCCGCACTGCGATCCGAGTTGGTGCGCTGCCATTTCTCACAAAGTACGAACAAAAATAAAAAACCACAGTGGGTCGACGCGAAGTCCTGTCGGGTGTCTTCCTCGCTCTGTAGATGCCAATTCAAGCATCAGGCTGGCAGCTTCGTGCAAAGCGCCAGCTTGGCTCCCTTCCAAAATTTGAACACCTGCGTGGTGTCAGAGCGGACCCGCAGCAGCAGTGAGCCTGCATTCACGACCGGGAAAGCCGTTTAAAATTCATCAAAGTAGGAACCCCATTGAATGAAGGCTACAGGGAGTTGTAGATAGGCTTCTTTATTTCAATACTTGGCAGCTTGCCGGCAGGAACCCTGCCCAGGAAACCAAATCCAGTAGTTGAAAACGCCTGACGCGTTTCGGGAGATAAAATCCCTCCTCAGCTGCGTTAGTTCATGAGAAGAAATGGAAGCACTGTTCTTTGCGCGCACATTTATTTCCACACCTGCCCCAGTGAGCGTGGCCATCACTGTGGCCTTCTGGGATGTGTAGTGCCGGACTGTGAACCCGAGTGGGTGCGCTGCCATTTCTCACAAAGTACGAACAAAAATAAAAAACCACAGTGGGTCGACGTGAAGTCCTGGTGGGTGTCTGCCTCGCTCTGTAGATGCCAATTCAAGCGTCAGGCTGGCAGCTCCCTGCAAAGCGCCAGCTTGGCTCCCTTCCAAAGTTCGAACACCCGCGAGGTGTCAGAGTGGACCCGCAGCAGCGGTGAGCCTGCATTCACGACCGGGAAAGCCGTTTAAAATCCATCAAAGTAGGAACCCCATTGAATGAAGGCTACAGGGTGTTGTAGATAGGCTTTTTTATTTTAATACTTGGCAGCTTGCCGGCAGGAACCCTGCCCAGGAAACCAAATCCATTAGTTCAAAACGCCAGACGCGTTTCCGGAGATAAAATCCCTTCCTCAGCGGCGTTAGTTCATGAGAAGAAATGGAAGCAGCACTATTCTTTGCGCGCACATTTATTTCCACACCTGCCCCAGTGGGCGTGGCCATCGCTGTGGCCTTCTGGGATGTGTAGTGCCGCACTGTGATCCCGAGTTGGTGCGCTGCCATTTCTCACAAAGTACGAACAAAAATAAAAAACCACAGTGGGTCGAAGTGAAGTCCTGGCGGGTGTCTGCCTCGCTCTGTAGATGCCAATTCAAGCATCAGGCTGGCAGCTCCCTGTAAAGCGCCAGCTTGGCTCCCTTCCAAAATTTGAACACCCTCGTGGTGTCAGAGCAGACCCGCAGCAGCAGTGAGCCTGCATTCACGACCGGGAAAGCCGTTCAAAATCCATCAAAGCAGGAACCCCATTGAATGAAGGCCACAGGGAGTTGTAGATAGGCTTCTTTATTTCAATACTTGGCAGCTTGCTGGCAGGAACCCTGCCCAGGAAACCAAATCCATTAGTTCAAAACGCCAGACGCGTTTCGGGAGATAAAATCCCTTCCTCAGCGGCGTTAGTTCATGAGAAGAAATGGAAGCACTGTTGTTTGCGCGCACATTTATTTCCACACCTGCCCCAGTGAGCGTGGCCATCGCTGTGGCCTTCTGGGATGTGTAGTGCCGCACTGTAATCCCGAGTGGGTGTGCTGCCATTTCTCACAAAGTACGAACAAAAATAAAAAATTACAATTAAAATTAAAATAAAAAATTACAATTAAAATTAAAAATTAAAAATTAAAAATTAAAAAATAAGAAGCCGGGACTTTGTTTGCCAGTGACCAAGGGCAGAATGCTGCCTGAAACGCGTTTGGCCATTACATTTGTACAAAGAGGAGGGAGCTGTTTCTGTCTGCAAACCTACAAAATAAAGGAGTTAGAGCTGTCTGTTTGTGGCGTATCTACAGGGGCAACCTTGTTGGATTGATATGTTGTGGCTGGCCCAGCCACAAAAACACCCTTCTGCTTTCAAAGCGGTCCTCCAGCGCCGGACTTCTGCAGCTGATGTGGACATCTAATTTTGTGGGAGTAATATTGCAGCACCAGCAAGGTTTTCCCTCCTTCAATTAACCCACCTGGGTGAGACATTTATTTTAATTCAACCATAACTCGGCGCCACCCACTGTGGTTGACAATGGGGAACTACGGGGACCAGGAGGCTTTGTGCACACTCCCACTGGGGCGGTACCCAGGAAATTTATCAGGTACTCCTCATGGCAGCCGGGACTTTGTTTGCCAGTGATCAAGGGCAGAGTGCTGCCTGAAACGCGTTTGGCATTACATTTGTACAAAGAGGAGGGTGCTGTTTCTGTCTGCAAAGCTACAAAATAAAGGAGTTAAAGCTGTCTGTTTGGGCGTTTCTACAGGGGCAACCTCGTTGGACTGCTTGGCAGTCGAAACGCGTTTGGCAACGGCAAAATAAACATATAAAAATCGCACAAGGCGTCATCATCTTTCAAAATAATTTTATGATGCTTGGCACGAGGAGGCAGTACAGACGGCGCAACTCTCGATCAGGTGTGGCGGAGGATGCTTGTGCAATACAACGTTATATATATATATATACTAGCAGCCCGCCCCGACGTTGTCCGGGGGCAATCAGGCTTGCTGGTATTCCACCCGCCGACATGTAAGCACTGGTCCCGTACTTTTAAGCAGAGTTTTGGGCGCTGGTACTAATTCTTAACTGTGCTTAACCCCAGGCTCACTTCCATTCCCACGTTGTCCGGGGGCAATCAGGCTTGCTCCCAGTCGCCGAAACCCAGGCCCCCAACTACCTCCTCAGCCCAAGTTCACCGCCACCTTCAGTGCCCCTAATCATCCGCACACGCCCTGCTCCCTAACACTGTGGCCACGCATCCGACGCTGCAAACGAACAAAGCCAGTATACACGTCCCGCTGCAGCGCTAAAGTTTACCTGTCATCCCGCTCCAGTCCGCCTTACTTCACCGCTCCTCCCCACGGTTCACGTACCTCAGGCCGCTCCAGTGTGGCTAAGTTCTCCGCTCCTCCCTGCGCTGTTGTCCACCGCCGCTGCAGTCCAGTCCTCCATACTTCACCGCTCCTCCCCGCGGTTCACGTACCTCAGGCCGCTCCAGTATGGCTAAGTTCTCCGCTCCTCCCCACGCTGTTGTCCGCCGCTCCTCCTCGCGCTCCCGTCCTCCGATGATGATGTCAGCACGTATGTAGTTAGCGCACACGGCCAGCGCTACTTCGAAGGGACTACTTTTTTTTATTGTACATTTTTTAAATAACGTATATATATTTTTTTTATATAGCCTATGTCCATCTACTGGACCTCCCCTTTCCAACGCTGTATTGGGTGTTGCGATTGGTGGTGTACTTTCCGCATTTACCTGGCTCAAAGGACACAGTTCTCTCTTTATAATAGTAGTATAGATAATAGATATCACTGGTCAATCAAAATTCAAAAAGCGGCCATTTTTATAAAAACACCTCATTACTTGTACTTGGAACTACACCATAAACATAAAGAACAGACTCGTAGTTATTAAACACCATATTAATCACTCTCATAGCGTAAAATGTTTACAAATGCTGTGCAATCTTAAATATTTCTCAAGTGAGCATTCTGAATCCCACCATTCAAGACAATCAAACTTTATTGTCCACTGGCGCTATACCTATGGTATGCTCATTACTAATGCTCTAGTGAGCTCATAGATGGCCAAACATTAAAGCATTTTCATCGCATTGCAAATGAATCATAATTCTTGACACATCATTTCTTGCTGTCTATTAGCACATGCCGATACGTTACAGTGTTACGCCCAAGTGGGCAAACCCTATTGATACATATTCAACTTCAATAGATCCATTTTATCTTTACAGAGTCTGCTCCAATAATAGCAAGTACTTTACAGTTATAAACAGTTCTCCTAGCGGCTCTTCTAATCTTACTATAGATGCGTGTGCAGATCTTCCTCTACATTCAAACCTCCTGGTTGTTTGCAATTCAATTTAATTATGTACCTGGATTCAAGCTTCCTTAGTTTCTTTAACCGGTCCCCACCTCTTATGCTTGACAACACAGAGTCAATCACATAATAAGTGAGACCTTTAGTATCTTTGTTATGAAACCGCTCAAAGTGCCTCGCCACTGGATAGGATCTGTCCACATTCCTTATTGCTCTAAGGTGTTGCAAGATACGCTTGTGTACCTCATGGATCGTGCTGCCCACGTAGCGCAGGCCACATTGGCACTGCAGCACATAGACAGCATAATCAGTCTTGCAAGTTTATCGAGATTTCCAGCTTCTTCAAAATCTCTTTGTTCTCATTCTTAAATGTTTTTCTGGCATCCTGATCTTCATCTTTACTCAGGTCCTCCAACAATTGTTCAATTTCTGCCAAAATCTTCTGTCTATCAATATCCGCATATTTTATCAATATGCCCAGCATCCTCCGAGAGGCATCGTTATTATTTGCTGCCCACTCCTTTAGCATCTCTGGATTGGGATCCTCATAGCTAGGAGCCACCATAACTCTGAGGCTCGTTGGAGCTTCTCCAATCTCTTTAATTTCGTTATTAATGGGGTTTGTGTAGTCCCCAAATTGCTGCTTCCAGACAAATTGCCCAGACCTCTACACTCATCATTAAAGACTTTCAGAGCTGCTTCCTCGCGCTCTTTTACTTCCCGGGCGAACATTTCACGTTTTCACAGCAGTCCCACTGCTATCGCAACCGCTTGCTACTTCTGTGCTCAATCACAAAGGCGCAAACTTCACTCTCTCCCTCGCTGCAAATATAATCAGTCTTACCCGGTTTTCGGGGCGCGTGTTCGGACATCCTCCAACCTCCGACTCGGTCCTTTACTTCCCGGGGCTGATCTTCACAATCTTCGGCTCTCCAGCCTGAATAGCGTTCTGGGGGGTGGCAGCTTCAATGAATAACGTTGTATTGCACAAGCATCCTCGCCACACCTGATCGAGAGTTGCGTCGTCTGGACAGACTCCTCGTGCAAAGCCTCATAAAATTATTTCGAAAGATGACGACACCTTGTGCGATTCTTATATCTTTATTTCGTCGTTGCCAAACTCGTTTCGACTGCCAAGCAGTCTTGCTCACTGGTCAATCGAGATTCAAAAAGCAGCCATTTTTATAAAAACACCTCATTACGTGTACTTGGAACTACACAATAAACTAGCAGGTAGATTCATCAACGAAAAATCGGCTCGCAAAGGGCCAGATTCTCAGAATCTGGCCCTTTGCGAGCACAATTTTTGCATTTGGGATTCATCATCCTAAATGCAATAATCGCAAATTGCGAACTCGCTAAATTGCGAGGAATTGCATTTAAGGAATCTCTATTTGAGATTCCTTAAATGCAATTAATGATCCATTTCTGAATTGCGAATTCGCTAATTTTGGCCGCTATTTACCGCGAAGTCTGACTTCGTGGTAAATCGCAGAAACATAGAAAAATGCACTTTATTGCATTTTTCTAAATTGGATGTTACACACACACACATGTCCTTTGGACATGTGTGTGCGCAACATCAGTCTACATTTTCATTTCAGGGGTGCTACAGGGTGTCCTTTGGACACCCCTGGCACCCTTGAAATCACATCCTTATTTGCTAATCGCATATAAGGAAGCTGTAAGAATCGCAATTTTTTTTGCGATTTCTACATGAATCCCGTTTTGCAAGTCCTTAATAGCGATTCCTTAATAATCGCTATTAAGGACTCGCAAAACGGGACAATGATGAATCTGGCTGTTAAAGAACAGACTCGTAGTTTCCGTCTTTTTAGCGAAGTTGATCAGTAAAAATTCATTTTGAACAACTTATTCACTACAAAGAATATATAAATACATCATCGTTCAAGTTCTAGAACTATGTGTCCAAATTTCAAAATTATTATGACATTGTGCACAATATTTAACATTTTTCGTGTATATATAGCGTCACAATTAAACACCATATTAATCACTCTCATAGCGTAAAATGTTTACAAATGCTGTGCGATCTATTTGTAAACATTTTACGCTATGAGAGTGATTATTATGGTGTTTAATTGCCTTTTTATCATGGCAAAATGTATTAGGGGGTGGTACATTTAGTATTATCATTTCATGCATTTGATTACATCAAATGTTTTTCTTACATATTATGATGTTTGTTTCCATTGGAGGTGGAGATGTACTTTCTTACACGGTGTTATTTTTTTTGCACTTTAGGACGTTTGGTGGTGTTTACTTTATGCTTTGTACTTTACAATTTAAGAAGAACACTGCTAGCACTTTATTCCACCCCTGAAGGAATTGTGCACTGATGATGATGTAGTCTGAGGAGGAATTGATTTCTTTGCTGCAATAAATCGAAATAAAAATAAAACAAACAAACAAAAAAATGTAAGAATATAACAAAAATATATGTAAAAACAAAATCCAATCTGTTTTGGTTTCCAAGTTAATTTTGCCATACTTTCAAAATAATTTTCAGAAGGTCTTTCTATTTAATGGCATAGAACAGAACTCACTAAGAGTTTTTTGTTTCTAATTACAATATTAGCATCAACCATTGCGTCACTTACTGTTCTTCACAACTCGTATATTACACATGATCAAATAATGCAAGCAAGTATCCTTCCGCAACCGATGGACACAATATAATACAGTTAGAGCAAAAGCCCTTTCATATTAGAATCATTTATATAATTATGAGGTAACCCAACCACCCATTTGGAATAGGTGCTGTTACATAATTATAACACAAAAGCAGTGGCGTAGCACAGTCAGGTGGTACCCGACGCGGAAAATTTCTTGTTACCCCCGGCTTGACAAAATGGCACCAATATGTGCCATTTTGTCACCCCCCTCAGTGATGACACCAGGGCGACAAGCACCCACCGCATCCCTCTTCCTACGCCACTGAACCTTAGGGGATTATGCAAAAAATAATTATTTCTTTTTGAAGATACATTTTTTTGAAGCTTAAACATAGATTTTTAAATTAAGGATGCGATTCTGACCGTAGAGCAGTAAGACATGCTCTGTGGCTAATTGCTTTTGACAATCACTCCTCAGAGGACCAACAAGCAGGCCTGAATCATTTCACGCCTTGACTGTGTAATGTCTTATATTTAATAGCTACTAAGATCTAGGATATACATCCTACTTTGAGCAAAGTAATGGGTGGCGGTTCATCTTAATAACTGTGGCCATTGATACACGTGCCTGAGGAGGTCCTTGCGTGTGGATTGCTGCTCGTAGACCACATTGCAAGTTAAAGATATGTATATTGTGCCTCATTACTGCTTGGTGTAATTTATGGTCACGTCTGCAAGGGAGCATTGATGCAGTTTGTCTCTATCTCTCTGTCTGAATCAATTTAGTATCTTTACTGTCTGGTGTTTTTCATGTTCATTAATGATCAAAGCTTATTTGTTGTCGGCTTACTGATGATCATTGTTGCTTAAAGAATTGAGGCTCATTAATTAAGAGACCCAATGCGGCCTTTTAGTGTTTGGGTTCATTGAGCTTCATTACTTCCTGGAGGTATTAACATTCATTAATGACTGTTGAAGTATTGAAACTCTTTACTGCCGGGCATGTGAATACTAATTACTGACTGGGGCAATTATAGTACATTGCTATCTGAGGTAGTGCATGCTTATTTGGGTAATTACTGCCATGTCATATGAATACTCGGTAACATGTATTCCAGCCTGGTGCCAGATATACTTTTAGGAGAATAATTTTTTGTGGATTCTCACACATTTTTTTACATTTTATTGGCATTGCTTTGTTGGCAATTTTAGAACTCTTCATTGTAAGAGGTTGCTAAATAAACCTCACACTGCATGTGTTCCACACTTAAAATATGCGGCTGAATGCTAAATACCAATTGTTTCCCAGGCAGGAATCTCTTTCAGTATCCAAATTGTACATCACCCCAACGAACTGGCAGGTGGGTATGAAATGCTTCCTAATCAGTGATATGACTGGAGACAATATGTTTTGTTTTGACTCACCACTCCCTGTTGTGGCTCTATGAAGTTCAGTCACCACTGGATGTGCCCTAGGGAGGTTTTAAGCTGTGTAAGTGTACCCAAGTCTGAAAAAGTGATAAATGAGCGAGTTATCTTGGGGCACCTACTGTTAAGTCTGACTCTTCAAAACAAAAAAAATGAAACTTTCAAGGATGCACCAATGATAAAAGACATAGGGCTCGATTCCCAAAGGTAAACCGAGATCTAACGTCTAACTTTACGACTTTTGATATTCACGAAAGGCATTTACTACTCGTAAATGTCCTATGTGAATACCGAAAGTCGTATAGTTAGATTATCGTCTCAGTTTACCTTTGTGAATCTGGCTCATGCTATTTTTCTTTTACATCCAAATCCATTAAAATTAATAATTTATCATCATTTAAAATATTGTTTGTTGTCAGACTTTTGCAATCGGAGCTAGGTGAGGGGATGCAAGGACCACCATTCTCTCACATTTACTCCTAGTATCAACTCTCTGTTAAACGCATGGCTTTGTTTTAGCCATGGCTTTAGTACAGGCATGGTTTTATAGAAGGTGGTAGGTTACACAAACAATACCCAAAATTCCCAATCTATGCAGCCAATGATTGATTATGAGCCTACACATCCAGTGCCTTCTACATGAATACATACAATCACATTGCACAATGTGTATTCCAAAAGCATCTGGAAAAATAGTAAACCATGCACCAACGTTTAAGAAACGTATCACGTAAAGGACAGTTTGGTTTCAAAATTGCTTGTCGGTCTGTGACTTTAGCATGTGGAACAGCAAGCAAAGTACTTCGATACCTGTCTTAGAAATTAATCAATGCATTCATTCATAAATTAAATGACTGATATCTTTATAAACTTCAAATGGGTCACAATCAGAGAAGAGAATACATGAAAGAAAGTTTTGGTAATTTTGGTTCCTCCTCTCATCAAGACATCATTCATTTAATCCATTATAATAAATAATGTATGTCCCACGCCATGTTCTTCTGATGGACCCAGTGTGCAGGGCTTCTTTTAATTTTCCATTATTAGAATATTGCATGTTGTGTTCTACAGTCCTTACTTCTAATTTACAGGAAAGGAGAAAAAATGTATCCCAACTAGCCAGCTTATAATTATATTTTTTCATAAAGTGTGCAACAGATATAATATACAATAAAAGCCACGAAATAACAGCAATCAGAATTAATAGAAAAACATTGATACCAAACATCTTTAAAAAACATATTTACTATACATAGACACATCAGTGCTTCAGCCATACAGTTTCTTAATTTTCAAAGTGATTTAGTGGCAACCTGTTGTAGGATGGTCATTGCTTGAATAAAGTGATTTATATTTAGTTTGCGAAACAAAAGGATTTAAAGAAGTGTCTCCTTTGGACGGTTTAAAAATTGCAAATTAGAATAAAATGCTAAGTGGTGTCTGCAGAAATACGATATCACCGGCACTCGGGGAGGAAGGCTCTTAAACAAGTCAAATAAAATACGTACGGTGGATTTTTTTATAATATTATAAATACACCTCGAACCCCCCAACATCCAAATATTCATATGATTTATCACAGTAGGCTTGATTAGTTCTTTCATTGCATGGATTTCCTCATAATAATTAAATTAAAGGTCTTTCACTACGCCTTTTGCCGCACGCAGAGAGTTGCTGAGTATTTCAGGTACCGCCAGTCATTGTGATAAAGGTCTTTTACACAGGAGCGGCATGGGATAGCCTACATATTTTCTTTAACCATACAATGTGAAATTAATTCCCTAAAGAAAATAGTCTTCTGTTTGGCCCAACTAGTGGTCCATGAAAGTAATGGTCATATTTTGCTCGGATTATCTTTGTAACTCAAACCCAGCTCAACATTGCATATGTAGGAGGGGGACATGCCTGAGGTACTGCAAACAATCTTTGCACATTTTGGGATGGGCAATAATTTCCATCCAGCCGGTGAAGTGCGCAGATTTCTGCCCACTCCGTGTTACAATTGTAATGATGAGTTCTGGCAAATCTCTGACAACTGCCTCATGGAGGAGTTGTTTCTTGCATGTGGCTCACCAACGTTACATTGTGAGTGAAAATTGGCATTCTCTTGCATGATTTTTGGGTGTTTGGATGGCACCTGGCAAGATTTTCTCGCAGCAGGCTGTCGTGACCGTTTGGGTCAGAAAGGTACCGCGCGCAGTTAGAAAGCTGTTGTCTCAGTAGAAAATCGACCAAAGCAGCAGCAAAGAAGAAGCGCCCTCAGGCACGCCGGGTATTGCTATTTGGGCTTATTGCTGTTTGTGCTTATTGTGCAGTGCGAAAGAAGATACCAGTGCTGAAATCGGCACAACCTGATGATTTGCCTGCTCGCAGAATCCTGCAGAGTTTATGTAACCCTGCAGAATTCCAGAGTGCAACTCTACGAGTTCCGCCTCCTAGTAAAAATGTTATCTCTGCCTTTTGCAATAGATCCACATCTGGGTACCCCCGAACTCCAGCAACATACAATCTCATTGGGATGTAATACATCTTGTAAATTGTGAGTAATTCTCTTAAAAGGCGTATGTCCTAACTTTGATACAAATCTAAACACACGTTCAGCAGATCTCAAAAAATATTGCACTCTTAAATTGAGTAAATGTTCCCAGGCCAGAGTGCAGTCAAATGCACACTCAATTTTGAAAATGATTTCCCTAGGCCCACACTGGTACTTTTTATTATACGTGATCTCAATTTAGTATATATGGCTCCACGGGCCATAGTGAAGGTCTTTGTTAAAGCATTATCTAAGTCCAGGTCCTTCATAAATCAGGTAAAATCATCTAATAATCATTGTAATCAATTTGCAGTCTTAGATCTGTGCTTTTAATCGGTGGTCCGGTGGCACAATGGAGTCCGGTGGTCCGGAGGCACAATGGAGTCCGGGAACCCAGGAGTTTCGTAACATTTTAGAAAATTAAACAATATTAATATAGTAATAACGTTATATAGTAAAGAAGCAAAATGTAGAACTGAACATTTTAAAATGTAAATGTTGAGGAATTTGAAATTGAAGGCTAAAGATTAAGGCCCTCATCCTGATACAAGTCGGACCTAACTTTCCTTTTTTTACAACCTTATGGGGTAGGTTGTTCTTTAGTGGGGGGAGATCTTTTTTTGTGGTGGACGTGGAAGCGTAGGGCAGGGTTGGTAAAATGGGCAATCATGCTGAGTTTTTGAGCAGACTGGGGAGAAGCTGAGTCAAGGGGTGGGAGTTTGGAGGTAGAGGGATGTGCTGTCTGTGATGAGTCAGTGGCTCTTGGTGTGGTGCCTGTGAGTTTAGTGTCTGTCGTAGCTGTGTCTGTTGGTGCGGTGTCTGTGAATTTGGTGTCTGTTGTGGCTGTGTCTGGTGGTGTGGTGTCTGCCTCTATGTCTGTAGTGGAGGTATGTGGTGCAATGGGTGTCAGATTGTATGTCAATGGATGTGATAGTGACCGTGTTGGTTGCCCTGTGAGTGGATGTGTACCTGTCTTTTGTCTCATGTTTTTGCATTTGTGTACTGCATGAGCATGTTGAGGTGGATGCATGGTGATGTTTGCATGTGCTTTGGATAGGTAAGGGAATAGGGATTGTGGATAGGGAAAAGGCAGGAGGGTGGCTGGCAAGCTGCAATTGGTGAAAGGTTGCCATGAGTGTGGAAGCTAGAGCCTGAAATGGCATTTTAGAGTAAATGCCCTCCAGGTATGACATCATCTGCGTTTGCTGATGGCTTTGCACCTGGAGTGCATTCAGCACTGATGTCTGACTCATAGAGATCTGCTGCAGGATGTCAATGGCCTCCACATTCAGGGCAGCATGGAATACAGAGATAGGGGGTGAGGTGCCTGGTACAAAGGAGATTCCTCCAATCGTAGGGGGAGCAGGCCTGGACAGCTGTCTGGAGAGCAGCAGGGACAATGGAGATGGAATAGCGGTGGTGGACTTGGATGTTGCGGATGCAGCTTCAGAGGACACTACCACCACTAGGGAGTGTTCACTGGAGCTCGAGACACAGTGGTGTCGGCCTGCTCCTCCATTGCACTCTACTCCCCGTCTGAGCAACTAGGTCCGTCTGTGTCACTTCCAGAATGGAGACCACTGTGGCCAGCTGCTTCTCCAACGTCTCAACCCTGTCTACTTCTCTGCCCTGGGTTGATGCCGATGAATACAATACAAATAGGTAAACTGCTATCACGTTAACATACTGATCAAATAGATCATAACACGACGCATTACACAATTACATAGATCACAACATGTACTGGGATAACTGCATTGGTTCCAACATTGGCAAGAAAGCTACAGGACATGTGAATAGTCACAAACAATGGTGTCATAACCACAGTCTGCTACAACTGCATGTTGACCTTGTTCCAAATCTAGCCTCGCGTATAGCATGAGATATCTTCACCCTTGCCCCCCAAGCCCTTGTAGCATACTATAGTTACTTGATGTCATCAAAGGAATTTCCACATAGAATGCATTACTACCTATCCACCCAAGGCCCTGCAAACAGCAAATGGTCAGGTGCCCCTTACTGCTGGGCACATGCTACAGCTCAATTACTGTAAAATGTAACTACCAAGAAAAAGGTGACATGGAAGTGCCCTACCCACACTGTTCACACTTACCAAATGACACTTACAAATCTGTCCATTGACAGATGACGCAGTTGAAAGTTGCACATGAGTAGCCTAACTAGGTGTCACATGTAATACAGAAGAGTTAAAAGGTAAATATGCATACCATCTGGCAGAGTACACCCATACCAATGGCATGCTACGCCACATTTCCAGAAAATTCAGTAAGTGGTCAACCTATGTATGTTTTATGCATCAACATGTTGACCTGGCTTATGGCATCCACCAATGCCATTGGGTATGTGTAACTCTCCCACCCATATCTATATAACCCTATTTGTGGTAACACCTACTCTGTATGTCCATCACAGACATATATTGCAATGTGCACATTGCCCAACACATGCACATATGATGGTTTCAGATAGAATGCTTGAATACTCTCAGATCATGTATGGAAAAGTTGTACATTTGACAGTACAACACTTAAAGTTAGACATGCAATCATCTACAACAGATGGAACCAGTGACGTGAGCCCTCTCATTATTCTGTATATTTCCCGCTTACCAAGGGGATGTATTGCACAGTGTCTGCATCCAGAGTGCTTAGTATGCCATGTCACAACCAGAAGTGAGGGTGCCATATGTGGCAGTGTGTATGGGACAACATCAACATACTATAGTACATAATGCTTGATGGCACTTTATTACAAAGCAGATGATGCACTTCACAACTGCACTGGAGATGTAACAAACTATCTGCAGTTTCCAGGGTTCACGTGATAAACGTTCCTGTACAATGGTAGCATCACTCATATGACAGTGTGACTGCAAACATGTGTGATAAGGTGCCTGTCCATAGGCAATGACACACATTGACAAAATGTGTCCATGGAAAGGACTCCTGGTTCTCGGGCTCCTATCTTGTACCAGTACAAATGTTGCTACACTAGGAGCATTCAGGCAAAATCATAGTATTGTGTACCTTAATGAGGCCACATCCGAAGGAGCAGTAGCTCTACTAGGGGAGTACTCTGTGCATCAGTACCATAGGCAAGATAACTTTGCTACAGCCTGGGTCATGGATCATAGACTGCACAAATCATTGTCAGTGTTTGCTCACTGCATGCTAAGCCTACTGTTCAGACATGGCCATCATACCTCAACCTCACACTGTGATGGAATACCCCTCTCATCGCAGATGATGGCAAAGAGCAGGTGCCACAGGGTGATGGTCCTGAAATGCCAAAGGATGATGTCAGTGGTGAGAAAAGGAGTCGACTTGCATCAACAGCTCATCAACAACTTTTTCTCATGAGTGAGATGTGTTTACTTTGTCTGTTACAGTAATTGTTGTCATATAGCTGTGAGGAGTATGTACATGGATACTTATTGGGTCTGGACAGCCATGTTAAACTCAGTCCACAGCTGTTTGTGGAGTAGGGTCTTGACACATGCAAATGTTGTTGATGTTGCTTTGCATAAGTGACATGTATCTATGTATTGTGCACACTAGAAGTAGACAGAGTATGTTGTCATATGTATGGTTTACTTGCTAATCTGTTCATTATTTTTTATGTTTTAGGTACCTTCACCATATCATCCTCAATTGGATCTTTCAGTGTTGTGACATCAGCATCAGCAGTATGTTGTGGCCAGAGACTGTTCCTGGGAATGTCTGTCACAGACTTTGGTTGTACAAATCTGGTACGAAGCCTGCTTGCACAGTGATAGGAAGGTAGTTGCTAAACCTCCATTGGACTTGTTGCCTGTCACGTGGTGGACCTCTTGTGACATCTGTGTAACATGTGCTCCAACAGAATGTGGTTGTGGGGCCAAAACATGCAAATTTGCCTTCACATTGGCTAAGTCTTCCATGTGTATGAAGTGCATGTAGCAGTTGATGTGTCTCATCATTGTATGCCACAGTGCTTGTGGCATAGTACCGAAATATGTTTGTGACATTCCAACAGATGCAGCAAGACTACATTGGAATGCATATCACATTTGTGGTCACTGACACAGATATTATGTGAGATATCTCGTTTTGCTAATTTTTTGACATTATGACAGCCTAATGTGTGGGACTGTGGAATACGTTTGTCCAGAAAATGCCCACTTGTATATCTGTCTTTGGGTAACATGGTTGAGTGAGTGTTTAGTACATTGTTGACAATGCACATGCACATGCTTACTTAAGTAGTTTACACTTTCATCTTAGGGATTACATGGTAACTAAAAAATACATTTTTAGATGTTAATAATAGAACATGAGCTAGTGTTGCTTTGAGAAGTCAATTATTTGCAGTGCACATTTTAATACTGACATGACTACAATGGAGTGCAGTTTTCAGTGTTGGTGGATGAATCCATTAACATTAGACCCACATTGCCTGGAGTCTATCGTCCAACACACTCCTCCCATCAGAAGTGGGAAAGTGTACAGGAGCAGTCAACAAAGTGAATAGATTGAACACATAGGAGGCCATCAGGTGCACCATTTCTTATTGGTGGTGGTCAGAGTCTTCCCATCCGACTCTCCTATATGTGTCCTTGGACGTCCCACCTTACTTTGGCTGGTCGGATACACAACTACAGGGTCCAGGGTGTCTGAGGATTCTCCCCCTGACAGGGCATCCCTCTCTGTGGCTGCTGCAGATGTAGCAGGGACAGATCTAGTTGTGCCACAGGGAGGGGTAGGTGTTTGAGCAAAGGTCCTGCAGAGGGTGGTCATAATGTCCCTCAGCACCCCAATGACCTGATCCATTTGGTCATTATGTCTCTGCATTCTGCTGGTCTAAGGAACTCTGCAGTTGCTTAATGTCCCGGAGTTACTCAAGTAACTTCCCATTGCTTCCTGGTAACCCTCATATGCACCCATGACTCAGGCGAGGTTGGCCTGGGCATCTGTGGCAACAGAAGCCTCATATTGTGAACCCACACTTGCCTTCCCACTACCTCTACCCCCACAAGCATGTACTGTGGTCCTGCCTGCCCACTCCCACTGGCTCTTCCATCCTCAGTGAGTGGGTTGTGGCTCCTCACCTCCAGATTTGGAAGTGGTATGCCGAAGATGTTTTGGCCCATGCTTGATTGTCTGGTTGTTCGGGTAGGGGTCAGTTGTGAAGTTGAAGCTGCTGTAGGAGATGTAGCTATATACCCAGTTAGACTAACTGGGACAGTCTGTCCAGGCTGACCAAAAGGGCCAGGTTCCTCCTCCATGTCCAAGTTTCCAGAAGAGTCTGCATCACTTGAAGCTTCATTCAGGGGAGGAGTCTAAGACAGGGGGGTGTTCTCACTCCGGCTGGAAGTTGGATCAGATCAACCTGTTGTGACAGAGATTATACTGTAATTTTTGTAAGTGTGGTATGTACATCCACATCATTTGGGTCACAGTGAGTTCATGTCGGGTAGCGAAATAGGTGTTGAGGTTAACATTAGCAACCATCCCATTTATATTTGACTCAGTCTAATGACATTATAATACCTCAATTACACAAAGCGGTATGGGCCTGCTCATTAGCTGTGCTGATAAGGTTGATTTTTCAATGAGGGATGGAAAAACCAAATTCCATTGCCTAGCATTGAAAACACTGTAGAAGTTACATGAGTATTAGTACATTCCAAGTCGGATTTGGGTCCAGTACAAGCAACACACAACTTTGTATTAGTTTTATCATTTCTATTCATGTGTGCTGTGCAGTGTCAATATATCACCAAGCAAATTGAATCAGCTGATTTGCTTTCATGCAGTAGTGATATTTGATATACACACTTGGCATGTTGTCACTTATGGACATATTATTTCCTGTTCTAGAGACCAGGGGAAGTTCATGCTAAGTTGGCAGACATATGTCTTAGTAGAGCATTGTTTGTACAGTGTTCAGTCCATTTGACCTGACCGTCTGTAGTAACATTGCTGACAACGGAGCATTGAGGAACAACACATCTGCCTCTTATTCAGAGATCGAGGTAGAGGGCCTGATGGTAGTTGCAGTCATTTCAAAAATTGTTCCCACCAAATGTGACCAATTGCTCACTTGCTATTAGCTAAAACTGTTTAGTGACATGGCTGCAAGTGATTATGGAGAAACAACACAGTTGCCTCCTGTTCAGAGTTAGAAGTAGAGGGCCTAATGGAAGTTATAGTCATTTCAAACACTACTCCCCCCACTTGACCAATGGTTAACTGCCTGTGAGCTGAACCTTGTTTGTGACATGGATGACCAGTGAGTATGGGGGAACAACACAGGTGCCACTTGCTCAGAGGTCGAGGGAGAGGACCTGATGGTAGTTGTGGTTATTTCATACACTCTTTCCCTCCCCACACTTGACCAATTGCTCCCTTACTTTGAGCTAAACCTCAATAGTGACATAGCTGACAAACGAGTATACAGCAACAGCACAGGTGTCTCATGTTCAGAGGTTGAGGAAGAAGGCCTGATGCTAGCTATATGTAAAAAGAACAATGGTTCAAGGGTGGCCTACTGAGGTCCAAGGGTAAGAAAAAGGTTATTTTGTCTAGAAACTAAATCAATTAGGGAGCAGGGCATGTAGGGCAACATGTGTAGTTTTAACCACATGAATGCTAAGGCAATTCCCGCTTGGTGCTGCCCCTCTTTGAATCCCATTGTTCATGACGAGCAGTGTACTGCATGACGAGCTGAGCTCGTCATGAGCATGGAAGGGTTAATCATTGTAAATGCAGGTTTAGATTACACAAGTACGTTCAGGTGCTCACATGAGTGACAAGGTGTGTAACGTGACTAAGTGAAAGTGAAAATACACGAAATATCACATGGACAACAAAAAGAAATCCACAAAACCATATACAATGGGGATTTTCATTGGGGGGTTGATGATGTTTCGATCTTTATTGAGTCAAGATCATCTTCAGGACAGGGTGAGCATTCTGAAATGTTTTAGGGTAGCAGGTGAATGCAGGGGGGGGAGTGTCAGAGGCACTCTGTGTTGGTTTCAAGGGGTTCAATATCTCGATGTACCGCGTAGTGTTCAGAAGCCCGCAGCGAGGACCAGGAAGGCCGATGCTGCACCGGAGCGCAGCGATTCAATCCCGACCAAAGGCGCAAGTCCAGTAAAAAAATTAAACCCGACTGAAATGACTGATTCCGTCTTCCTTCACTCTGTATACTTCAATTATCCTATACTCAAACTAAGTTCTCAGAAGCACCTGGAAAGCATGAATAAATGTGGAGGATCTCCTACTCCAATTAAAAAGCAAATCCTCTCCCAATTCAAGTGATACACTAACCAGACCATCAAGATAATGAACCCCTTGAAACCAACAGAGAGTGCCTCTGACACTCCCCCAATATCCATGTGATATTTCGTGTATTTTCACTTTCACTAAGTCACGTTACACACCTTGTCACTCATGTGAGCACCTGAACGTACTTGTGTAATCTAAATCTGCAATTACAATGATTAAAACTACACATGTTGCCCTACATGCTCTGGTCCCTAATTGATTTAGTTTGTAGACAAAATAACCCTTTTTTACCCTTGGACCTAAGTAGGCCACCCTTGAACCATTGTCCTTTTTACACATACTACAACCCCAGGTTCTCTTAACGGGGTATCCTTGTTTTCCCTAAACTGATGGTAGCTATAGACCTTTGAATTTGACAATTCTCACCCCTTGACAAACTGGTTTGTGTTACATAGCTGTTAGCTAAATGCAGTTCTGATGGGCCATGCTACTGGATATTAGCACATAGTATTGTTCATGGGTTGATGAGTTCATGGTTATACACTTATAGCCAACATTTCCAATTGTGAAAATGTAATTGGTATTGATACTTGTGTTCTCATGTGCCGGTCTACTGATTCTGACGATTATTCACACATCTCAGATACCTTGGCTACTGCATATTGAACCAATAGATGTTCAACACGTTGGCAAATGTGATGTGAGCTAAGGGAATATTGATATGTTATTACAGTTGTTGTGATGTTACTTACCAGACTCTATTCCCCAGGTATTCATGCCAAGCCCTTAATGGAGAATGGTGTGCACTGTCCCCTCTGGGCTGTGAGTTATAATGGTGGTCCAAAAGGCCAACCGTCAGTCTTCTGGGTGGTCAGGTGATTCCTGTTAGCCAGGCTCATGACCCTGGCCTTCAGGTCATGCCACCTCTTCCTGATGTCCTCCTTTGTCTGCAGGGTGGTACCTGCAGCATTCACTTTGTTGACTGTCCTGTCCCACATCTGATTATTTGTAATGACAGGAGTTTGTTCAACTTGGTCTCCAATATTCTGTACCTCTACTCTAGTGATTTCTTTCACCAGCACTGACAACTCGGGTCCAAAAAACATGGTGGTGTTTTGTGTGACATTGTGTTAATTAGAGTGAGTGAGAGAGAAATTAAAGTGGTTTACCAGAAAATACTTAAAAATATTATGTGCACTGAAGGGTACGATGAAGGTGTGTGAATGTGTGGAAGGACTGGCTGCTGTGGAACATAAGACATGGTCATCGTGATATGCTGAAGGTGGTAGCAAAGGATCATGGTCTGGAACGGGGTGTGTTTTATAGTTTGAATAGTAGGCGGAGTTGTGATGAGATGTAAGGACCGACTGTAACCACCAAAGCATTGCATGTATTGTAGTCTGCTCAGAAGGTATAACCACTGGAATCCTTATCAGCATCCTTTCTCACCACCGCAATCCATGCAAAGTCAACTCCGACTGCTGCAGTCGGAGATTCGGCTTGCATATATAATAATATGGCCGGTGGAGGAACCACAGACTCGGCGATTGGAATTGGACTACGGCCATGGAGGTCGGACGATCAATCCGATTCGCATCATAAATAGCCCCTATGTCATGATCCTCAGATTGATTTGTGAAAGCAGCGTAAGTGCATCAATCAGAATAGGGTATGAGCAATGTGTGTCCTCAATTGAATTTAGAAAAGCTACAACCTTTCAATTAAAAATATAATTTTGCTTTCTTTTTTATATTTGTTTCGGAATTAAATACAATATTTCATTGTTTGTACTTGTTTAGGATGGGCGGGCGCTCCTTTCGCTTTTTAGCGGCCTCACATTGGAATAAACTCCCGATAGGGCTCCGGCTGGAATCCTCGGAGACTATTTTCTGGAGAAAGCTCAAGACGTGGTTTTTTCCATCTGGTAATTCTCCTGTTTAACCCCTTTCTGCCTTACCTCACTGCCTGGAACTGGTTCTTGTCACAGCGCGGGGACACACGAGCTAGTGTAGCCATGCACTTTATAAGCTTGTTTATTAATATTTTCTATTATTTGTTTGATGAATAGTAATTAATGTATTTTTTGTGTATTGTTTAGCAATTCAAATCAAGTTTTCAGATTTCAATAATGATTCAATGGGATCCCCTGGTTCAAGGAATGATTATGTGAGGGTCCACAAAAATCAAAAGTTGAAAAACAACTGTCCTAGATAATAGGACAGTGTCATCCCCATATTATAACACTGACATGGGGCACTTCCCCAGTTGTGTTAAATCATTATCATTAGTCACTGAATACATTTAAGTACAGAGTAAAGAGAAAGGGCACCTGTACAAAGCTCTGCCAGACACCTCTCATTGATTTTATTGACTCTATAAATTCGCCATTTGGTCTCTTGCAGACCCTTACAGTTGCACTCCAGCACAATTGTCTATGCACGGTGACTAAGAGCTTCTTCACCTCCATGGACAGCATGATCAATCAAATCTTTGATTTTTTAATATGTCAAATGCGCTCACTAAATCCACAAAAACATGTGTAATGCTCCTTTCCTAGCTCTGAGATATTTCACTGTTAACAAGTAAAGATTTAAGGATTGTTCTGTGGTTACTAGACCTGGTGAAAACTACACCAGATCTCTGATAAAATACAATTTCTTCTGTTCGTACCTCGAATTTGGCCATTAGCACTCTACCTGGGATATTAACAGTACAGTCTAGTAATGAGATTTAATGATAATGAGGGCATATTTCTATCTCCTTTTTAAAAACAATTGGCACAATAATTGTCTCTGACCATGAAAGCAGAATATTGCTTGAAATGGCTGCTCTGATCAGCTTAGTCAATATCAATTGATATTATCCTTGTACACCTTTATGGGGACCCACTCCACACCTGTCCTTCCCCAGAAGGGGCTCCTCTTAATTGCTATAACGATGTCAGTTACTTCTACGTTACCTCCTTGTTGAATGGGTCCTCCGGTATTATTGAATCTGTGTGTACACAGTCAGGTGCAAAAACCAAGCAAATTTGTACAACCCTTGTTCTACTTGAATCATACATTTCAACATAACGTTACATAAAACAGATAGACCACCCCCAACATGCAGCAGAGTCCTTAGTACCACTCACTTTTACCACATCCTTCCATTCCTTCTACCTAGTATCCTCTTTTCTGACAGCAATAGCTTCTTTATACCTTTTCCTACATAGCATAACATCTTCTCTGAACTTGTGCTGATTTTTTAATGCAGTGTGGAGTGTTTTGTGGACTGCTGAACAGGCTGAGTCAAACCATCTGCATTGTAGAGCTTTTGCAGATGCTCTGCTAAATGTTAACAAAGATATAATTGAGGCACAGAGTGTATGTTAAATGAATGCAGAATTGTCAATGGCTCTGCATCATGACAGACCCTATAGACCTCTACATTAGTGTTAAACAGATCTTAGGGCCTGATTATGAGTGCTGCAGTCATCTGACCGCGGCACTCACGTTGGCGCAGCAGTGGCTGTCCACCATCTGCCAGATTATAATATTGACCATTGTACTAGCCGTGGATCATCGCCAGGGTTCCTTGCGCTGGCACAGCGGAGGGCCTGTACAATATGCAGAATGGGAGTGGCGCAGTCTAGCCGAACATATTTTGAGTCATGAAAAGGCTGGCAGTGGGGAAACAAAGGGTGCCCTATGCACCCATGCACTATTTATTATATATAGCACTCTTGACATGAGTGGAGATCTCAGGGCCCATTGAATGGGATATTCAATACTTTGGAGCATCAGGTCCTCGCAGGCCCTGCAGTTGGCTTGGACATGGTTTTCTATGATTATTGGTCTGGTAGGGATCCATTTCTAGAGCTGGGGTTACTTCGAGACGTGGATTCACAGGTTCATAATGGCCCTTTTTCTTCCATTTTTGTTCTTTCCCCTTTTCTAATGGCTTGATCACTCCCTCTTCTGTTCATTTGTTTTGTTCTCTCTTTCATCTGTTTAGAACACACTGACTGGTGTAGGATTGATTTGTTACCTATCAATGATTTAGGGCTATGTACTTAGCCTAATTCTTTATATATATGGAACTGTGGGAATGGTCTTGTATTAGTTTTGTTTGATATGTAATTTCTTATGGTGTATGTTAATGTGACTTTGTATATAGATGTATATATTTAGATATATTTGTATTTATTAATGTGGTTTGTGTCATAAATTGTATGAATTGTAAATGTCCTTTTTCATATGTTTTTAATTTTACAGCCCTTAGGAAGTCTTATGTCATAGGACGAAACGCGTTGGCTGTTGCTTGTTTCAAAAGGATAAAGAAGATAAACTTCATATTTTGTGCTTTATTGAGCTATAATTATTCATATCTATATGTTTGCTCTACAGCGGTGCAGCACTGATTTGGGGGGTAGGGAGCACTGTTGGAGGTCTGCACACAAGAAATTTCAAAACTATGATTTGTTTGATGATTGTTTGCGATTAGTTCAGCAAGTGTTTGTACCTGGTCCCCTGTCCATTGTTTTGTATTTCCACTTACTGGTATGTTTTTCAAATTTACATAGGCTATCACCAATACAATGTGACAGTTAGTAGTATATTGGTCAGTTCCGTCGCCAAGTTTATCAATCACTTTGGAACTGCCACGGTGGAAGATATTATGATAAAAATAATTCAGTAAGATCTCACATGAACCACCCATCATCACTATTTGGAAGTGTGGAGTGGAGCTGATCACCTTCATAACTAGATTACTAGAACACATTGTAATAGAATTGAGAATAAAAATTGCCAGCCTCCTTTAGCACGATGTGCTTTTGATTATAATGCAGGGTAACAAAGTGAGTAGTACCCATCCAGATAGAAATAATATATACCCCAAATGTTTTTCAAAAAATAGCATTATAGTTCTTAATTAAACATATCTAATCAGCATTTTCTAGCATGCTTCCGATACCTGCAATGATCCTTGTCATCAAAGTCATATTTAATGGTTTAAAGTCCTTACTGTTGGTTGGGGGTCCATCTCTATAATTACTCACCCAAATGCATAGCAACAATTTTATCAGTTATATAATGGAAGCTTACCACAGCTGTGTGTCAGATTATACGCCCACACAGTTGGGAGTTTAAGAATGAACACATCACCACTAAGTGCAACAGATCAGTGTCCAGAATTCCGACATTTTTCAGAACTTGAATCCTTTCTAAATATTATCAGATGTTCCAAAAGTGGGGAAGGAATTCTCCTAATTTGACAGACACCTGATGTCAACCTCTTTTTAAACACCAATGTTAAAATATGTTGATTATGAATCGCTAGCTGTTATTTGTTTATACAGAAACAGTGAGAACAGAAATTAACAATCAACTGGACTGCAACTAGAGTCATAATAAATGGTTAAATATATATTTTTTTAATTTACTATTTAAGCTTCCTCTTATATTTGGCCAACATTTCTGACGGTTAGAAAATTTGAAAATGGCTTCCTTGAGAACTCATTAATGACATCTTTGTCTTTTGAGTGCCCTCCTCCTCCCAATAAACCATTGATTTGGTATCCTATTTGGCCCCTAAAAAGACCACCATCACTGAACTTATTCTGAATGATATTGCATCTAAAAGTATTTTAGGATGTCTAAAAGCACAATGGCAAGAAAAGTGAAACTACTTTAATCTTTATTAACCTACTGTCCACATTGAAATTCTTACAAAAAAAGCCAACATACTCCAGCTCTGTCAGACATATATGGAAGTTTCCTAATGAGCTTTAAAAGTACCAGAAATTCCACATTGCAGATCAAATATTTGTAGTGCATATACTTCATTATTGTTCTATGAATATGGGTCCAAGTAAGACAAATAATCAAAACATAAAATGCTTTCTATAATCCTGGACAGGAAGCATTATTTGCCAAGTCAAAAACTAAGGAAATGAGATAATAATGCACAGTACTGAACTATCGGCAATTACCATATTTTGCTTGGTATTCCCCATATTTTTGCCTTATCTACCTATTCTTTGCTTAACCCGATTTTGTTAGCATTAGAACTCTGCACACTTTACTACTGCTAACCAGGGATGAAGTGCTTATACTGTTCCTTTCAAACGGGCAATAGTGGCTCAAACTTGAGCTTACCTTCTCTTGTCTGACTATGAAGACTGAAGTAAAATTGAAGAGAAAGGGTAGGACTTACCAGCACCTCTTTTAGGGTTGAATAAAGGACTGCCCCTCTGGCAACAATGATAAAATTGTGACCTCCAGAAACGGAAATCATAACACTTGTGAAAATGAGAAGATTCAGAAGAAGGGATGCCTCACTGTCTAAACAAGTAAGAATGGACCTGCTTGCCTGGAAACCAGGATCCCAAAAGTGACTCCAAGGGTCAGTTGGCAGACTTCCTATTTGAGCTGCAGGGACACAGCAAGCTTCCAGATGTACCTCCTGCTTTCTAGTTGACCAGAACCAACTGTATCGGGGCTGGTCCTTTGTGATGACTTCTGCTGGAGTGAGTCCTCACCTCCCTTAAGGTTCTTATTTATTTATTTATTTATTTGGGCATTTGTAAAGCGCCTGGTTACGCCAATGGCGTGTCCCCGCGCTATGATAAGTGAGTGGTTGCCGTCCCCCCCTCCCTCAGAAGCTACCTGCTAAAAAGGTGAGTTTTAAGTTTTTTCCTGAACAGGATTTCTGATGGTTCAAGACGCAGTTCTGGTGGTAAGACATTCCAGCACTCTCGACAGGAGTCTGAGTGTACTCAACTAAAGGTTTCACCAGATCTGATGCAGAATGGCAATGAGCAATGCAGAACCTTGCACTGCAGCACAGAGCAGCTACTGATTGGCAGCTCTAAATAGACCCTATGCCAGCACCAGGTAGCCCATGCACCAAGGTACAACTCTCAGGGGCCACACCTGGCCCCATCCAACCAGCACTTCATCCCAGTTGGCCTGAACTTGTGACTTTGTGCCGATCCAGAATGACAGATACCCAGAGCTGCTGCCTCCTACTTTTTGCCATCATTTTCACATTAAACTACAAAACTCATAACTCTGGTTCTACTGATCAGATTTTTGTCACTTTTATGTTTTTTTTCTTAAATATTCTCCAGTTTTCTGAATTAGTTTGAGATTTCTTCTTGTGTTATCACTTTTTACTATTTGAAGTACTGCATAAATACGTTACACATTGACTCTAAGCTAAGCCTGACTGCTTTGTGCCGAGCTACCAAAAGGTTGAGCCCATGTTTATCAAATTACTTTTGTGGTTCACCCTGACAAGGATTATAGTTATTCTTTGAAGTGGGTTCTTTCCCCTTTCAACAATTTCTTACAAGCAGAATATTTCTATCAAAGCTGATTGGCTTTGGAGTAATGGCTGCAGTGTGCAGTAATATAATCATAGGAGTTTTGCATTCTAGTTAAAAAGCTTCTCATGATTATCATTCCTTTGATTCTGAACTTATTGCCAAGCTCATCAGTATACTCTGTTTACTCTCTACTCTTAGAGGCCAACAGGACATGAAAATCTAAGATTGCTGAACAAATAAAACGTGAATGGCCACTAATACCTATTACAGCTGTGCACACATTGCAACATCTAAACATCATAACATAGAGTGAAACTGTAGATAAACAGAGCTGAAGTGGGAAATAAAAACGAATTTGTCTTTGGAAGAAGAAGTTTGGAAATAGAAATTAGGGACACAACAACCAGAGGGCCATATCAATATGAACAATTAGAAGAATTGTACATTATTGTAAACTTCTGAAGTGGTATACACGACTGCTCATTACATTCTACAACTGATCATTTTTGTAGATCTGGCATTGGCTTACCTCACTGTGAGTGATGGCATTCAGATACTGCATAATGTGTATATATTTTAATTGCCTTCAGTCTTTGTCCTTCGTAAATTCTGTCTTCTGATTGATTATGAGGCTTGTTAGTCTTGTCTTATTATGGCATGTTGTCATTTGTACCCTCCCATGGCTATTGGCCCCTTTACTTCCAGTGTTACACTCTACAGTATGTGTCATTCAGAGCACTATTTTTGCCCCACACTCCCATTGTCTGTGCCTTCTCGCACCCCCCCACACACCACCCCTGCCAGCACTACCACTGTCCGTGCCTTCTCACACCCCTGCCTCCCACCCCAAGCACTCCCGCCCACCCGCACTCATGTTTGCAATGCAATAGGTCTTGCATAAATGCGAGTCCCATTGCCAATGCTTCTTTCAGTATTGACCAGTCTACCTATCACATGAAGTTCTCTACATGATGCTGAGGAAGCGAAACTCTGCCCGTCTCGGTTGGACCGTGTTGCTCTGGCAGTACCTTGATTTCTCTGTAGTGCTCAGAGACCTGAGGCGCGGCATTTTTATTCATTTCTGTGGACCAGCGGGTCCCCGCACGTCTCTGCTCGGCAGGCAGTGAGTCCATTTCAAACCTGCTCATATGTGGGTGTGTGGAGGGGGGTTGGGCACCTATCTGTAGTACCGTGGCACAGTGTGTGTCTTCAGACCTTTGAGAGAACCTGTAAGTCTTGTGAGTACGGTGAAACTCTCGCCATCTTCACTTACCTGGGGGACTGTGAGGCTGCAACTGCAAGTCAGATAAGGTAACTATTTTGTAGCACTACGAGGCATTGAGTACTTGTGCGCCCATGAGACTGTGAGGTGTTGCATCCCTGCCCATGCTGTGAGACAGCGTACACATGTGTGTCTATAGTGAGACTGACACTGAGTTGAGTTGGCTAGCTTGCTCTCTAAGATAGGAGATGAGAGAGATCATATTTGAATTGAGAGATTTCATTGTGTTTCTCTATCCCAGCTGCACTAAAACACTAAAATGGTTTCTTCTCTCTCCCTTACTTCTCACCTCTCCTCCACCTCCACACATGCCCTCTCTCTCCCTCATGCTGATATGACACATCTTTCTCTTTTGCTGTGAATGCAGGCAATTGAACAGCTTCTGTGAGGCCATCCTCGCTCACCCACTCTGCCCTAGTTATTTGATTGGCTGGGCCACTTCCATACCTCCGAAGAAAGTGATTACCATGCGGTCACAAAGCGTTTCTTTTGCCCATGAATACAGTTGTTACAAAGTTCCACAATTCACACTGTGGAGGCACAGTTCGACGTAGACACCACAGTCGCACAGCCACGGCTCAAGGGCACTGACAGAAAGGAACGAGCACTAGACTTATTCCCACATCAACACTACCGGGGCACACGCCTACATACATACTATAGGATCAAAGGCCCCCGCTTCACCTCCAGTGCAAGGCCTCTCAGTCCTATACAGATGTGTGCCACTTTGAAATTGTAGTGTACAAAAAGTGATGGATCGAATGTTAGAATTAATTCCAGCCACTGGTATATACAGGGGCCGCATCTCAATCCATCGTTATTTTGCAGACAATGCCTCTTCAGTTTGGACTAGCTATATGCAAATCGGTTTTCACCCTGCTCCAGTCAGAACAGTCCAGCCCGAATTGCCAGGCTGGGTCCTCTCTGGTCCAGAACACAAGCAACCCAGGACGGGTTTAATCTTTATTGGGTCTTTTCAGTCAGGTGTATCTTGGTTCCAGTAGCACAGCGAGCATGGAACCTACGTCTGGACATATCTGCTGCAACAAGGGCAGCGCACTAAAGTATACAAAAAAATGATGGGTGGACATCCAATAGGTCTTTTTTTTTTCAGGAGTTTTGTACTTCTTGTATGTTATGTTTGTTCAAGGAAAACGTACAATAGTCCATTTGCTATTTTCACTCACTCTTTGGTGTTTTAGCTAGTCGTGTTATACCTGTCCAGTGTGTGAGAGAGAATTATGTTGTGTTCTTTCTGCTACTACCACCTGTCCTTTACTTATCTTTTTTGGTAGGGAAGTATGCCATGCAGTTGTCCGTGGTGTACCTTTGTTGTGTTATAAAGCTTGATGTAAGACTTTCCATTGCACAAAAGAAAAAATAACTCACATTACGAATGGTGGCTTTACTGCTGTGATCGAAATTTTATTTGGCCATAGCAACACAAGAGTGGCAAACCATTATTGCGAACAGAGCAACTCCCCCAGCACACCTCCGACTGGCTGGTGCTGTTAGGGCTTGACTGAGATTGCCGGCTCCAGAGCATAAGAATCACGTCAGTCAGCTAGCACAAGGCCAAGATCACAACATGATGGGCCGTGCCAGACTACACCATAGGAGTGGAGTGACATGGTGTGTTCATGAAACACCACTAAATTCTGGTTTTATAAGTGATCCTAACATTCCAGATAGAAAGACCCTCCCTGCCCCTCCCATGGGAACTCCAGTCTCACCACTTCCCTAAATCGCTGACAGTAAAAACTTTGCCCACTTAGTTGTTTTACACAACAGTAAATGGAACACAATAGCCCCTGATTCACAAAATCATGACATGGAGAATTTTGTGAGTCACATTTCCTATCCGTAGGTGGAAACTGATTTCGGAATCAATCCTCCTGCACTGGTGGGTGGTTGGAGGGAGGGGAGAGTAAGGCCACACTACTGCTGCACCAGAGCAGTGTTTGGCAGGCCCATGGGGGTCTCAGTGCCAGCTCTCTCCTCCGCCACACACGTTAATCATTTCTCCATGTTGAATACTGCCAACACTGACCACTGGAGATAAAGCTACAGGTTGTAAGGGAGCACTGACTGGCTGGTCTGTGGAGGTAGAAGCGGGTGGTAGGATATTTGGCTGATATAAAGGGGTGGCACACAGCCGGGGTGGAGGGGAGGAGGGGCAGCTCCGAGTGAATTGGAGAGCGGCGTGCAGTCTGTAGGAAACCGTTCTGTATATCTGCAAGGTCGAGCTTTTGGCGCTCAGTTATATGAGTATCTGTAAACATTAGTTATTTAAGCACTTGCGCATAATTTTGTATAGTGTGGGGCTGAGGATCAGTCACAGTCATTACACTACGAATTCATACTTCGAACCAGGGTTAGAAAACAGGGCACCCTAGAGAAATGAGTTCTACCAGAATCATGGCAGAGGCTGACTAACAAATGTCCCAGTAAAATATTATAACGTATGCATTTGTGCAAAATACAAACGTTCTGCCATTCCCACATACATGTACGTGTGACACTAGATTATGTGCTTTAAAGACTAGAAATTATGGCATCATGTATACATGCTCAGGTTAAAGAAAGCATAATATGCAAAGTGCCCTCTTTATGTTCTTTTTCAGTAATTGCTATGTTCTTTTGCATTGTACGCCTTGCTACACACTGCAGGAAAAAGTGCATAGATCTGGTGCACATCTCTTTACCTTCGGAAGAACCTTAGTCAGGGCCGTTTAGGTGTAAGTTAGGTGCCGTTGTAAGTGTTAGAAATGCACTTCGAAACACTGGCAAGTTCATTTTTTAGGTCGAGCATTCGAGACCTCTTGTATATACATTTGTATATACTTATATGTGTATGGACGTTGTGGGCTCTGGAGATCAGCCCTAGGACTTCTCCGCACATCTTCAACCTTAATCAGTTCCCGCTGATTAGATCCCTGAAAGAAAGGAAAGTGGTCACCTTTGACTACGTTGATGACCTGCATCTATTGTTCACCATTGACAATTCCCCTCAGTCAATATCAGATTTCCAGTCTACCATGCAATTCATCCGCTATTGGATGAATCACAACCATTTAAAACCAAACCCTGGCAAGACCAAACTAGTCTTGACTGGTGGCAGTCTAAGTTTGTGGGGTCGACACTACTGGCCTAACGAACTAGCCTCCACCGACTCCCACCTCCTCAGCAAAAAGCTTGGTAGTCACCATAAATAATGACCTCTCCCTAAAACTTCACATAGGTTATGTGGTCTTCTCTTGTTTTTTTCAGTTACGAAAAATCAGGAAAATAAGTAGACTACTCACCCAAGCAGGTTTGACACAGGTGGTGATAGCTATGGTTTTATCACGCCTTGCGTTGCCAACGCTATCTACCTCTTCATACCACTCTACCTCTCTAAAAAGCTTCAGATGGTACAAAATCAAGTGGCTAGACTGATAAACAAACAACCCAGGTGGTAACACGCTTCCCCCTTTTTAAGGAAGCTGCACTGGCTTCCTATCCCCCTGCGCTGCGCCTTCAAAGTCAGCTGCCTAGTGTTCAAATCCCTACATGGCCAAAGCCCTAAATTCATAGATTGTCTCATGTCTCGTTACACTCCCTCACGCAACCTGCGATCGGCCCATCTTCAACTCCAAGGTGGATGCAGGTTTGCCACTCTAGCCCCAAAATTGTGGAACTCTATCCCCTTGGAAAGCAGGTCTAGCACTGACCTGCTAAGTTTCGGACGGTCTCTTAAAACTTGGCTGTTCATCCAGGCCTACGAATGAACCACCCAACTAAGCTTCCTAGATAGCGCCATGAAACAAACCGGTGTACGAGCGCTTTACAAAACCCTTTTAACATTAACATTAGCATTGTCTCCTTCCGCTTAGGGACTTTTTTCCTGTTCAACTGCCTCTATTTACGTGTCTTGATAGAAAACGAACAGCAGAGGTAAGGAAAATACATGAATTGCTATTTGCTGAGGGACTTTCTTTTTAAACAAAATTCTGGCAAATGCCTCTATTTAACTTTCTTCATAGAAAACGACCAGCAGAGGTCAGTAAAATACCAAACTCACTTTAGCATTCTCTAGATTCCAGTCCATTTACATTTTCTTCCACGAGCACCCGTAGACAATAATATTGTTTTAAAATCTTGTATTTTCAGTGATATGACCACTGAAGGCCCTGATTTTATATTAAAAACAGATTTTTGTGCTATACCATTTCCAGCTGAAAGGCAATATTTCTCTCCATGTGTTCCCATACCTGCCATGTCATGCAGTTTGGTGCTTACTTTTTCTCAATGTTAAATATCAGTAGATGTTTCAGCACCCTGGCTAATGTGCTGCAGAGCTAAATACATATATGGTCCAAAAGGAGATACCAATTGCATTGCAAATGCTTGTTATTTACGTGCCACATACATAGCAGTACCACATTAGCTGGAGTTGGCCATCAGCGAGTGTAACTGCACATGCTCTTTTGCGCTAAGCCTGGAAGTTGAAAATAAATAATTAACGGGGAGTTATGTATTTTAGAGACCTTTCGTGCCTGAAAACTAATTCCATCCACCACCGTAGAAAACCTCATTGAACACTGGAGTCTTTTGGCACCATCTGCGCCAGATGCTACCAGTGGTATAGATGTATCTATGTGAGAGAAGTCTTACTTAGCTCATTGTGCATCGTCTGTCTACGTGACCATGCTAATTTCTCTTTGACATGATGCTAGCTTATTTACTTTCTGTCCTCGATACATTCACAGCAGCCTTTTCTGGTTCTTTGTTTTTTAATCGCTATCATTTACCTCTTTTCAGATGTACCTAATCCATTACTGCCCTTTGAAAGTCCAACTAACTGTCTGCCATGATATTTCAAACTCCTGACTGGTAATGCCTTCAATTAAAACCGGATTCATCGTGTTATTGCTAATAAACTGAGGACATTTATTTTACGTTTATATTGCTTGGAATGCAACATTTGTTATTATCAGATGTGTCGCTTGCAAGACATTTTTGATTATGTTTCCATATTGTTCATTGTTCACTGAATTTAAATTTCCGACCAAGGAACAATCATAGAAAAGAAAGGCTATGATATAAGTTCTTGTGAGAACAGTGACTTGATTTTAATTCTTGAAAATTGTAACCAGTCACTTCACTCTAGAATAGATCATCTTGTTTAAAATCGTGGCAGGAAGCAGCTAGTAAGGCATCTACGTCCTTGAGTAGTGTTCAGAACTATGAGATGAGTCTTGAACAAATAATCTAAATTGTTACAGAAAAGCTGTAATCTGATATTAACCATGCTGTGAATTATAATGACCATGCAACGAAAATAAAAATAAAATATTGCTATTCAGGGGTGGGTCGAAGTCACAGAGTTACAATCCACAGAATTCCACTGAGTTTCATGAAAACTCGGAATTAGGCACATCGTGCTGCTCCAGCTGATTGCACCAGGAGCTCGTTCCATGCTGAAAAATCAGTGTGAATGGCACCAAGCGACATGCCAGAGGGGGCTGCCTCTTGAGTTAATTTAGCTAGCTGCCACTTGAGTACTGCTGCTGAAATACAGGTGGCGTGCAAGCTGGCCAAATCCATGACCGGGGAGTGCTGAAGGGAGGGCACTATGCTGGTTGGCTGCAGAGGGGCAAATATAAGCACGGAGTGCTCTGTCAGATACCCAAAGAATATTCTCAGGTTGGGTTTGGGACCAGGATTGTTGCAACTTCCTTAATACGGTTGCATGGAGAGGGAGCATGCATGGTGCTTTCTCGCTGAGATCATCTATCACTCTAGGGGCCCCATGCTCCAGGGCATCATGCAACTCCACTTGTCCTGGAGGACATCTCCATCGAAGGACAGTGAAGACAGACAAGTTCCTTTACCTAACCACCAACAACTGCAGTATTAAGGTGCCAGGTGGGCATGGGCATCCAGTCCTTTAAAATGCTTGCAATAAAGCTGCTAATATATTTAATGCCTTGTGTGCTGGAGTGCCCCACAAGCCTTAGAAAGGGATTGACATTTTAATGTTTGTGTAATGTGGTGCTGCAGAGTGGGCAGGGGCAACACCATTGTTGGACATAGAGTGTTTAGGGAGCAGCCAGAGGATCAACAGCCATAGCTTGAAACTTCCCTAAGAAGATGCCCCCACAAAAGCTCATCCCAAGTCTCCCACGGCTTTATATTAATGCCCTCAGGAGATGTTTTCGATGATTTCAAGTTAATGGTTTTGCACAAATGCTCTGTAATAGGGGAAGCTTTTGGTTAATCCTAAATCTGCAGAAAAACATATTAAAAGTGAAAGAAAGACTCTTGCATTCATTGAATTGAATTAATAATGTTTTATTAATAATGTTTATATCGACAGGACATGCTTTATGTTTTATTGAAGCATTTTGATGAAGATGGTACCAAAGATATTTGGTAATTTGGGGTTGCAATATTTTTATATGGTATGTTTTTGCTTTGATTACTGTAGTGACACCCTAGCAAAGTTGGTAGGCCTGTACTTAACTTTTATAATGAAACCCCTTATGGTATGTCTAGTATAGTTGGGGGTCTTGTAATTATTTTGTTCAGTGCTTGCTCAAAATGTGAACTATTTGGAGGGTCTCACCAAAGGAAATTCAATCTACCCAATTGCATATATTTAGAAATTATTGCATAACATTTAGAAATATGTGTATAATAAAATATATTAGCTTTTAATAAGAAAAGGCACTGACTGGACAATGATTTATTGAGTTTTGTAGTTGCGTACCAGTGAGCTTGGATACTAGTCCTCGCCACCTCCCCTGATTAGACCTTGAATTGGTCTGCTTCATTTCCCTAAGAGAGTCAAGTGTACCAATGGAGTCATAGGCAGGAAAGAAAAGCGACGCAGGCCTGAAGGAGAGTAATGAGAACAGCCAGGTTTTTAGATTTCTCCGAAACTGTCTATGAAAGTGAACAATGTGTCCACAAAATCCTGAGAGACAGGATATTCAGACTGACAGGAGGAGGGACTAGTGAATTCCTTTTATATTTTGCAAAGTTCTTTGTGTGAATTGGCGGCCATGTTTTTTCTGTCACCTATGTGTTTTATTTTAGCTGTTTTAAAATTGTCAAGGTAGCGTTTGTGTATAGATCTATATGCCTGCCTTCCACAGTGCTTTTAGAATTCCTCCATTTTTGTTTGGCTTTCCCACTTGCCAGTTTTTTTTTTTTTTTCTTTTTTTGGGTTAAAGACTTTTATTTAATGTTGCAAGTTAGCACACTGCTATTTAGCCAACAACCCGGAGGCAGGCAGCATCAATAGGTACAGTTAGACCTCATCTTGCGGTCTCATGTCTTATACACTTGCATACATTCTACGACATTTTGCATGTGAAAGAACTAGAGAATAAAAACAAAGAAACAAACCCTTTAAACTAAACCTAAAGCATCTGTGTTTTCGGTTTGTCAATCTTGTCAACATATGGAGCCTCGTGTCATTAGTTCTGGAGCGAGCCTGTGAGGTCTTGTCCAATAGAAAGGAAAGGGAAGAGGGGGTGGGAGAGGGGAGGAGCGGTGGCCTGCTAGGTCTTACATATCAGGCGGCCCCTTCAGCCGACCATTCGCAGCTATGGAGCTAGTGTCCACTTGCACTCAACACAGCGTCCGCTGTTCCACCTCTTTCAGTCATGGCGGCACAACATCCAGGCCCTCGCATTACGGCCAACTAGAATCCCAACTTGTTCACACCTCCACACTGTCCATACTCACTCATCCGACATGTCGCCATCCAGCAAGTTCGCCAGGGGCTGCCAAATATCAGCAGGTCTGGACCTCAGCGGTAGTAGTTCCCAGTAAGTAGTCAGCTGATCTCGACAATACAGAGCCGAGGTAATCCAACCCGTTACCCCAGGAGCACCCTTTTGTTTCCAATGTAGTGCAATTTGTCTCTTCGCCAGTAGCAGCAACATAGCGATCAGTTTTCTCGAAGCACATGGTATCTCGGTCACCATTCCTAGAAGCGCCATCAGGGGATCTGGAGACAGCTGCTCCCCCAGGATGCGTCCCAACTATAAGAACACCGCTGTCCAATATTGCTGTATTGGAGTGCACGTCCACGTGAGATGGAAGAAATCCGCGTCCAGCGCACCACAGTGCCAGCATCGAGAATCGACAAGTAATCCTATTTTGAAGAGCTGCGCCGGCGTGCGGTACAGCCTGTGTAGAAAATTAAAGTGAATTAACCTTAGCCTGTAGTTGGGAGATAGGTGCTCCAACTGAGTGCAGCAAAACGTCCATTGCTTGTCCGTTATGCTTAGTCTTGTCTCCACTTCCCATTGTGCTTTCGAGCCAGGCCTTATCCACGGTGCAGTGTCTTGCGTTACTTTATAGATCCTGGTAATTAATTTATTCGGAGATTTGTTCGCTAGTATGTTTTCCAGTGCCGAAAGCGTTGGCCGCACCATCGGGAACATCGGGTATCTGGCCTTACACGCTGCTCTCAGCTGATAATACAGGAGCAATTCAGATGCCGTAGGCACCTCCACATTGCAGAGGTCTCCCAGCTCCAAGAACGTGTCGTCCGGGAATAGATCACCTGCGACTAAAAGCCCGCTTTTGCGTGCCCTTTCAGATATCGCCGCATCTTGTAAGGGACTCAGTAACGGATTACCGCTCAGCGGCATGGATGGAGCATATAGTTCAGCAATGGCTGCCCGCTCCGCTATGCGTTGCCAGGCCCAACATGCTGTTTCAACTGTGTTTACATCTTCTGGCGAACGTTTGTATCTGTGATAGACCGTCGTGTTCAAGGGAGTGGGTGACGACACGTCTGTCTCAATCGCCACATGAGGTTGATACGGGATCGGGTGCTGCCAAAAATGCAGGTATTGAGCTTGGGCTCAGTATGCGTAGAGCTCAAAATCTGGAGCCGCCAGACCACCCTGTCGAAAGGGAAGCGTCAGCACCTTCCATTGTATTCTGGGTTGTTTGCCCGCCCACACTAGATGTAAAATCGCGGAGCGTATGCGCTTAAAAAAAGATAATGTAAGCGGCAATGGTATGTTTGCAAACAAATATAAAAATTTTGGTAGTACAACCATTTTAGTTATGGCTATCCGGCCTGTCATTGACAGCGGTAGCGTGACCCATTTCTTCACTTTCGTCTCGAGCCAGTCTACTGTCTTGCCGTAATTCAAAAGCCATAGGTCCTGTATCGAGCGGCTAATATGGATCCCCAGGTATTTCACCTCTTCCGTCACCCAGGTTATGGGGAACTCGGTATAGCATTGTACCGTTCCGTCTGTCAGCGGCAGAATCGTAGATTTGGACCAGTTAATGTTAATGCCCGTCAAACCACCATATCGTACCAATTCACGCATAAGGGGGGCGAAATTTTCTGCCGGGTCCTTCACAAATATTGTCATGTCATCGGCATATAAGGACACTAATAGCCCTCTGGAAGTGAATCCTATACTGCGCTGGGTGTGGTGTTGCCGCAATCTTGCCGCTAGGGGTTCCGTGGCGATGGCGAATAGCAGCGGCAATAGGGGGCAGCCTTGTCTGGTCCCCCTAGAAATACTTATCGTCCGCGAAATCTGTTCATTTACCTTTACTCTCGCCGTGGGACCATTGTATAGGATACAAATTTTTTGAATAAACAGCCTACTGAAGCCCATTCTCGTGAACAGTGCTTGTAGAAATTTCCATTCGAGGGAGTCAAACGCCTTGGTGGCGTCTAGCAAGGCAGCTATCGCTTGTACCCTCGGGTCCAAGTAGTGGAGCAGACCGAATAATGTGCGAAGATTGTGCGAGGTCGATCGACCTGTCACAAATCCTGACTGATCTGACAGCGCTATTTGGGGCAGCATCGGTTTCAGACGTTCTGCCAATAGTTTAGCGTAAATCTTGGCATCTACGTTTATCAGCGAGAGCGGCCTGTACGAATCGGGGCTCGTGGGATCTTTGTCTGGTTTTAAAAGTGTGATTATCATGGCTTCACGGAGCGATGGGGGAAGGATCCCCGTTTCGATCGCTTCCATGAACATCTTATGTAGCCTGGGGACAATGATATCAGCGTATTCTTTATAGAAGGATGCCGTAAGCCCATCCGGTCCCGGCGCTTTGCCCGAAGGCATGCCAGCTATGGTCGTCTGTATGTCATCCTGCGTGATCGGCAGGTCCATGTATTCGCGTGCCCCGTTGTTAAACCACGCCAGCGCAATTGTGTCAAGGTATTCCATTATTACCTCGTCCTCAGGTCGAAGCTTAGAGGCATATAAGTCCTCATAATTGTCTGCCATAGCGTGTAAGATATCATTTGGCTTCCTGACAGATTCGCCAGTCGCAACCGTAAGTTCCAAAATATATTACGCACCCCTTGGCTTGCGAAGCATCGCGGCTAGTGTCCTGCCCGGGCGGTCTCCTTCCCCATATCTCCGAGCCTGAGCGTATTTATTTAAGAATTTCACCTCTCTTTCAGCTTCCTCCTGGTACTGAGTAAGTTTCGCCGTGAACGCAGCCTGGGCGGTAGCGGTAGGTAATCTAGTAAGCTCAACCTCTAGAGCCGCCAATTCTTTTTCTAGCGTATCTAGTGTGTTTCTTATGGACCGTAAAACTCCCGTTTTTAGTGCCATGCAGTGCCCCCTTGTCACAGCCTTGCAGGCCTCCCATAGCGTACCAGGCGAGTCCACCGTGCCTTCATTTAACTCGAAAAATTCCTCCAGCTTAATTCTCAATTCTTCCTTAAATACCTGATCCAGTAGGGCCTGCGATGGAAATCGCCAGCGAAAGGGTTGTGCGTAATGCGCCGGAGTGGCCAATGTCACTACCACCGGTGCGTGGTCCGACAATGATCTCGGTAGGTGTACCGCAGTCACCACCAAGGCATGCAAATCTCTAGACAGCAGCCAGTAGTCCAGCCACGACCAAGCGGCCCTGTGGGCTGTAATGCAAGTGCCCGCCCGTGCATGGGGGTGCAATTGTCGCCAAGAGTCAACCAGGGACGCCTCCAGAATGATGCCTCCCAGTGCCTCTGCTGCCCTTGGGTGGTGTTCCCGGGCAGTGCCCTGTCGATCTACCGCGTCAGACAGCACCACATTGAAATCACCCGCCCATAGTATCGCTGCAGCACCAAATGCACGTATTTTATCCCACAGAGTCACATAAAAAGCAGGGTTATCATCATTCGGGCCATAGACATTCACCAGCAATACCTGCATTTCACACAACATTCCCAAAATCAATGCGTATCTGCCATCCGCATCCCTCAGCACCCGCTGCGTCACCCAGTGTAGGCCTCGCCGGATCAGGACCGCCACACCCCTGGCATAATTCGAGTAAGGGGCATGAATCACTTCTCCCCATCTAGAGTGTTTGAGTTGTGGGGCATCCGTGGAACTTAGATGTGTTTCTTGGAGCATGCAAATATCCACAGTCTTCCGTGACAAATAGGCATGCACTAATTTTGCCTTCCTCCTGTCATTCATCCCTCTCACATTCCAAGACAAGCATGTTATGGACGATAATCTGGGCCCTACATCTAGGGCAGCATTCTCCCCAGTCGTCAAGCACCCAACAGCGGCCATAGTGACATTAAAAGGTGATGGTGCAATCGACTCAGCAGGGCTCTCGATGCAGCTCCGCCACATCTCCAAAGCTCGCAGTTTATCACCACATTTCCAGTGACTATCAAATATAATATCTCCAGTGACACAGTCAACACAAAGCTTTTACAGGTTAACAGTGCAAACCAAACAAACCCAAGTCCCATCCCACCCGCCCCACCCGCTCCAACCCCCCAATCAGGTCGTGCAGTCATCCCCCCCAGCCCCAACCCAACTGAACCAATTACCAACAGTGATAGATGGTCTAACCATAGTTTGGGATACATCCCTCGGGGTACGCAGGTGCCTGCCTTCAAACCCTGTACTTTTGACAGGGCGATCGAGTGCAACTCTGACTCTGTGCGCTACAGGGCCCATCGCGCCCCCAGACAAGTGAAGTAATGATTATCTAGCAACAAAGATCTGGACAGGTCAATAGGAAGTACAACACCTCCCCGCGTGGGTGGTGAGCCCCCTATCTCCCTCAGGGGCATGTGTACATTTTCCCACCCTCGAGTTAGTGTCCTAGCAGTGCCATATTTATAACATATGATATTATTCGACGTCACTTAGCTGGTCAGCGTCCCCACGCTTGTCGGTCACAGTCTGTCCCCTCTGGTCCTTAGCAAGTTGTTTGGCATATTTCAACGCCGCTTTGGCGTCCGTGAAGAAGGTGGGTTTACCCGGCCCTTGCACCCTCAGCTTCGCCGGGTAGATCAAGGAGTATTTTGTGCCTGTTTGTTGGAACACCTTTTTCGCGGGCAAGAACTCCCGCCTGGCTGATTGCACCTGGAGCGTAAAGTCAGGGTACATTGCAATCCGGTTCCCTTTGTATTGCAAATCTGCCATGTTGCGTGCCAGTCGCAGTATCGTATCCCTGTCCCTATAGTTTAGAATGCGTGCAAGGATTGTCCGAGGCGGAGCTCCCGGCTTGGGCACTGGTCCCAGCGTGCGGTGTGCCCTTTCCACCAGAAACATTGGGGATAAGTCCTCTCCAAATAGATCTTTCATCATCTGCTCAACGTAGCGTTCCATATTAGCAATGTCTGTCGATTCCACAACGACCGTGATGCGTACGTTGTTTCTTCAGGACCTAGCTTCTAAATCTTCATTCTTCATTTGGATCAGGGAGAGCACCTTGTCCATTCCACGCAGCTTCTTGTCAAGGTCCGATTGGCATTCTTTCGTTTCCGTGACGCGTGTTTCCAGTACTCCGACAACTCCCTCCTGCTTGTCCATTCTTTTTGTCATACTATCCATCCTTGCAGCTAGAGCGTCCATCTTCCCATCTATGCCTTGCAGACTCGACTTGAGGTCTTGAAACATGGCCTTTATGTCATCTGCCGGGAGTACAGGCCGGGCGTCCCCTGAAGACTCCTGGTCCGGCGTTTCATTGCCTGTCACTTTCTTGGCTGTCTTTTCAAAAGCAATTTTGGGCTGTCGTGTGTCCGGTTTGCCCATGGCGTCGTCCAGCCCCGACTCGCCTCTAATTGCTGTCCAGGAGTACCGTGTGACTAGCCCGGGCAATTGAAATAGCAGCGGTCGTGGCTTTCGAAAATTATGTGTCGCGCTTCTGCGCCAGGCGACTGCCACGTGGATCGGCGAAGGGGTCCACCTCACTCATCAATGGGCAGCCGTACCTCAAGCTCACCTCCTGGCACCGTTTTTGTCAATCTCAGGGCGCCCGGGGCAGTGTGGCCATACAAATCAGCGCCCACCACATGCAATCCAGGGGAAGGTGATTTGTCAGACAGCCTCCAACTGTTGTAGCTGCAGTGTATAGGGTATTGGGCAAAATGGCGGTCCGCGCTTGTCAACCGCCACTAGCAGTCCTAGGCAATGTTCATGGACGTATGTCCAGGAGTCTCAGGCTCTACAGGGCCCCCCGTCTCCCAGCGGGTCAGTCGCGTTAAAGCAGCTCACCAGTTGTCTCGCTGTCTATCCGGCTGTGTCCGAGTGTCCCAGCCGCGCTCTCCGCCGTGTCTGTGCGCTCTCAATCCTGCGCAGCGCGGCCTCTCTTCAATATCTCCCTGGTCGCTGATGTCTGTGCCGCTGGAGCGGGTGTGTGCAGTGATGTCGCTGGCCCTCGGCTCCGTCTTCTGCAATCAGGCCAGATCGACCAGTTTCCGATCCAGGCGGCACCCCCAGAACGGGCCGAGGCGGGCATCCACTCACTTCCGGCCGGCCAGCTCCTACGCAAGCTCCCGGCGCCACACGCCACAGCAGGCCCCACTGCGCAGGCAAATCGGGAAGGCAGTTCCCACCGCGGGTCGGTGCGCGGTATGTTCAATCCTTCTCGTTTCGAGGCGGATATATCTCGCCTGCACCGAGGGCACAAGACCCGAGCCCCAGAGTCAGTTATGGACGGATATTAGGCGGATTAATCAACTCGATCGGCGGAGCTACTCACTTAGGCAGCCATCCCGCTCGGCAGTCAAGCCACGCCCCCTTCCCACTTGCCAGTTTGTCGGATTTCAAGGCTACAGTGAACCAGGGTGACATTTTATGCTTGCGTTTGGTTTTGGTCAGGGGGGGCAATAATGTTGAGAGCCTTGGCAATTGCCTTCTCGAAGGTTTCAACTGCAAGAGTTATGTTGTCATTGTTAGTAGAGAGCGGGGGGCTGATGTGGGGAGAGAAAGCGGCTAGGCTGACTTTCTTCTAGGATGTGCTCCATTTCTGTTCTTTGCTGGGGTTGCTGCGAGTAGAGACTTTCTGTTAAGAGAATTTTGATAAGTGATAGTCTGACAGAGAACCTGGATAGGGGGCCTGCGTATTAAGACTAGAAATCAGTAAGCAGGTGTTGGTGTCAGATGAAAGCTCGGCATGAAAATTGAAATCAAGTAGCTGGATCCCAGAAGCAGGAATGTTTAGACTTATTGCTTGCTTAGTACACACATCCTTCACAACTAATAACCCAATTTCTTAAATATATCCTGACAATAAAACCTTTTCTTTAAAAAAAACTATCACACCAATTTTGATACAACAAAAGGCTTTGCAGATGATGCTGTATTTGAATTCCATTTTTGCTGCGCGTGTGTATGCATCTTTACGGACACAAATGTATTTATGACCTGCACTGTTTGCCTGACATCTCACTTATTTAAAGTTTTAGAATGCAGAATGTGGGTCCTTTGGGCAAAGTTGAGTAGAATGTTGTATGTTGTGGTATTTGATTATTGAGACAGTACCTTCTATCATTTTCCCCTGGATTTGTCTCATTAAAGTATTACTTCATTAAATGGACAGTGCACCCCCCAAATTAAAAGGCCTTCAGACAAGACCTTCAAAGGTACCACTTTCTTACAATGTAGCACTGTAATTTCAAGAATTAATGACTAATGAATTTGGTACAGTAGCATCAACTATCAAAGCATTAACCAAGCTATATTATGTCACACAACAATAAGAGTAGACTACGATCCTAATATAGTATTCACACACATTGTTGGGAGATTAATCGGGAGCAAGCTTTAGAATGTGCAGTATTCTAAAGCGCATAACTCTCAAGATGTACTTTAATGCACACAATTGTGCTACATCACTTAGTACACTCCTACCTACCCTGATTCCAAATCTAGAATTCACCTAATATGTGCGACAACAGGTTGGTTTGAAGGGACTTACAATGCACAGTCTTAAATAGGCCCACTTTAAAGTGAGAGTTGAGTAAAGACTCTGAGATCTTTAGTATTTTCGTTTTGGTTTCAACATGTGGCGGTGCTATTGCACATGTCTATCAAGTATTTGCAATTCTCTATATTGTAGTACTGAATAAGTCAACAATGCCTGTTGCAAAAGTCAATCACTGGCCTTTGCTACCCAACCACCAATCAGGTACGATTTCTTTTGTGCTGTCATGATCAGTTGCTGTCAAGGATAGAGCTCACAGAAAACCTACATATACATTTGTTTAAGTCACACAGCAAGGAACAATAAATCAGTGGTCTGGGAATTATACATTCCCATCCAAAAACTTGATGTACTTTCCTGGTGTAAAGCGCTGAATAATTACATTGAACAATCTTCTGCAAAATCCTATGCACACTAAAAACCAATAATGCCACGTGTCCCCCTCACAAATATCTCTAAAATGAAGTGTTATGAAAGTCAATTCAAACACCTGAAATAAAAATGATCTTCACATCTATTAAGGTACTTAATAGTTTTATCAACCACTAGGAATTCATCTTGCAGTAGTCTAGCCAAGTATAATCACTTATGCACTGTGTTTCAATGATTAACAGGTTCTTGATCAGATACCATTCTGAGTAGCTCTGAATTTCAAAATGTTTCATGAATCAGGGAGTTTGGGTCGCAACTGCAGATACAAGTTCATAATACTCCAAATTCCAATACTGCCACTGTGCTTTTCAGTTTTAAAAAGGTTATTTATCAAAGAACCGGGAATAGAGGAATACAAAATATACATACAATAAAGAAGGAAAACAAAAAGGCATATACAGTCAAAATAAAATTTCCCACAATAATGGCTGCAATTGAATGGTAATATAACAAGATAGCATTAGAAGCAATAAGATAATATATTAGCAAGTCATATGAAATTGAAATAAACAGAGATATGACATTGTTATTAAAAGGAGGAATATCACAGAGGTTGGGCAACTTCTTACGAATAGGTGTTAAGGAAAAGGAGCGCTTAGCACTAGCATCAATGAACGAAGTGACTGGTGACCATAGATTCAACTTTTTATAGCAAACTGAATAGGATGAACAAAGGTTATGTGAAAGTCTATAATTGTAACACATGGCCTACCAAAAAGCCTGAAATGACAATTGATTCAAGTCCTTCTAATTTTTTTGTGATTTGTTGAAATGCTGCAGCATACAATAAATCAATCATCTTTACTTTGTGTGATTAGTCTTCCCAAATAGGTGATAAACTTCCTAGAAATAAATGAATATTAGAAAAAGAGAAACTAGAACCAACATTTAAGTTGATCTGGGACCAGACAAGTTTCCAAAAAGTGTGTACATGTGTGAAAATGAAAAGAAGGTGTTTCAAGTCAGCAGTTGTGGAAGAGCAGGACTAACAAATGTAAGGAGTGTTAATATGTCTCTTTTGAAACAGAAGTGGGTGAAATAAAAGCCTATTACAAATGAAAAACAATGTTAGAGTAGTGTTCGCAGCTCAAGAAGACTTTAACATTTTGGACCAAATTTTATTCCACATGAGAATAGACCATTCAATCCCACAGTCCTCTTCCCATGCGAGTTCCACCTTAGTTTTTTGTCTAACTGAAGTTGAAAAGTGTAGATGAGCATAAATAGTGGAAGCTCTGGGGGAGGAATATAAGAGATTATGTAATTTGTTGATGGGAGGGGAACGGGAAGGGGAGAGGGAAGAAACTTGAGTACATGCATTGAGTAGAGCCTGCCTGAGAAGGTTATATTTAGACTGCAAAGACGGAGGTAAATCAAAGAGTAGACTAGCTCTGGAGAAAGATATAACAGTATTTTGAGAAAAAGTTGACGTACCCAAATCAGACCTTTCTGTCTCCAAGACTTCCAGTAAGTGGGCTGCCTATGAATTAGTATAGCTTTACTATGTCATAGAGAAGAATTCAGAAAGGAGGCTGAATTGGTAAGAGGTGATGATGAACCAAAGTCTAGAAGTTTACAAGTGTGCTTAATAATAGGGGTAGATAAAGATTGTAGTCTCTGCGTAAAAGAAAGATACTCTTTAAAAGAAAAAGGATAAAGGAATGTACCTTCATGGTCCACCCAATGAGGACAATCTAACAAAGAATCATTGAGCCACCTAGATGCTTGACGAAGTAAAAAGGATTTGTGATGATTAAGAAAGTCAGGATAGTTTACTCCACCTTCTGATTTAGGTTTTATTAATCAAAACACTGACATGCAAGATTTTTTTCATTCCACAAGAATGATGAAAGAATGGAATTTTTTTAAAGAATTTTAAAGGAATAGGAACTGGAATTAGAGAGAATGTATAAAATGTTAGGAGAGAGCATCATTTTAATAGTATCCGAGTGACCCCACCAGGATAGGTATAAGGGATGCCACCTAGTTGTCAGGGTAGACATTTTCTGCATGCATTTCTTCAAACACAAAGAGATTGTGGTTGAAAGTAAAGGAGTGAAAAAGAGTCCTAAATATTTAATATAGTGAGAATTCCAAGAAAAATTTGAAACACTGAAATCATGTTTAAAAGTATACTTATTTAAAGGTAGTATTTCACACTTGTCTTCGTTGAGTTTGTAACCGGAGACAGAAGCAAAAAGCTCCACTTCACCGAGTAAGGCTGGGATAGAAGATTGTGGATTCGAAATGAATAATAAAATAACATCAGCATATGCAGCCAGCTTAACTTGGATATCATTTAACCCAGGGCGGAGTTGCACTACGTGGAATTCCAGGAAGTGCAAAAAAACCTCAGCTGCACTAGGCAGAGCTCCGCAAGCGGTGGAGTACAATAGAGAAATGCAGTTCGCATTGATTTCACAGTGCAGGTTCTTGTCCGCACTGTGCAATTATTGCGAACGGCACCATGCACCGCGCAAGCGATCCCTGCTTTCCTTTCCTGCCGCTTGAGTAGATTTTTACTCGAGCAGCAGCTTTCTCTACGAAAAAAGGCAGTTTCTCAATGAGAGTTGTCGCGAGTATACGCGACCACTCGCAATCAGACATCTGACTACCCGCGTTATGAAATCTCGCCGGGATGTCGATTTTCCACACTCGCGCAAACCAACTAGATGTTGACGATCACGAACGAGGAAAAATCTCACCAGGAGGTTGATTTTCCTCGTTTGCGATCACCAACTTTGGGATATTGGACCAGGGTGCTATATCTAATGGAATGAAGATGGGGGTATGATCTGAAATTAAAATGGAACCAATTTCCGCACCTCTTAATGATTGGGCGATGATATGGGAAACAAAACAATAATCAATTTGGGATTGAGTCTGATGGGCTGGAGAGTAAAAACTATATTCTCTTGTAGTGGGATTACAAAGTCTCCAGGCATCTATAAGTTTATATTGCTGGAGAGTCTGGAGGAACATGTTATGTGCTTTGTGCGGCGTAAAAGAAACTTACGAATGACTAACTATAAAAGGATATACAATTTGATTACAATCCCTCGCTAGGATAAAATTATCATCAATGCATGATGACATTTGTTGGGAAAGGGATAACTAAAATGAAGGATCACCAAAAGTGGGAGCATAAATGTTAAACAAAGAAACTGGAGCATTTCCAATCATCAGAGAGTTGGGAGAGCAATTTAACTTTAAGTGATTTGTGACAAAGTGTTATTACACCATTATGTTTACCATATCCGGGTGAGATGAAAACAGCTTCAACCCAACTTCTCTTGAATTTCATAATCACTGGCCATTAAGTGAGATGCCTGTATAAGAGCAATGTCAGCTCCCAATTTAGAGAGATGGGTTAGGACTCGTTGTCTTTTGATAGGGGAATTCAAACCCCTGACATTCCATGAAACGATCTTCAAAGTCATATAAATAACGTTGAGAGAACAAACAAATATGAGACTAAACAAGCCATGAACAAGTACAAAGTAGAATAAATCACACGCCAACCATGAGAGCAAGAAGTAAGTTAGGAAAGAGGAACTAAGAAGAATAAGTACGAGAGTAAGTGTATTGTATTAAACCAGAAGAGGAAAAGAAAGGTGTACAGAAAGTAAAAGAAAGAAGAGAGAGGCAAAGATAGAAATCGAGGGAAGAGGAAAAAATAACAACAGTGAAAAAGATACAACATACCTAAATCTAAAGACATCATAAGGAAGTGGGGGGTGAGGCCATGTGGAACGAATGGCGAGTTCAAAATCAACGGAACTAAGATGGGAACAAACCACAGCATTTCACAAAAGGTGAGTACAAATAATGGGTACGAACATCAAATAACCTGTGAAGAAGAGAAAAGGAACGGGCATCCTAACAAAGAATCAGGGACTATAAAATACAATAACAGCACAAGATGACCCGACTAAATCTAAGGTTATAAATAAACACATAATATAAATTGATGTAATAGTTATTAGGACCTAAAACAATGGAATCAAAAAGAGAAATTGTTATATTAAATGCAATAACCAATCAAACATTTTGAGAAGATGAAGTTCCAGAAAAGTCCATAGAGTCAGCTCTGCAAGAATTGATGAAACAGTGCAATTTAACGGGATCCTCATAAGCTGTTGGTTTATTTTGATAGGCAACCTTGAAAATGCAGTGGTGGAAGAGGCCGTATCGGGCACCTATAGCTCGTAGATCAGGTCTCATGTTCAGATATTCTTTGCGTTGATTGGCTGTGGATTTGGAGTAGTCTTGAGCAAAAATAATGTAGAGTCTGACCATGAAATATGTTGAATAGATTTAGCCGCTGAGAGTACTTTGAGATGATCCGTGAATTCGAGGACATACATGATGACCCCTCGAGGTCTTCGAGAAGAGGAGGTGTCTGTGTGTTGGAGACCAAGTCTGTGAGCGCGTTGAATGTTGAACAAAGTTTGTTCAGATAGGTGTGGCTTAGGGAGTGAGGATTTGAAGAAAGGCAATGGGTCTGGGCCTTCTGAGCCTTCCAGTAGGCCATAAATACGAAGACTATTTCTTCTATTTCTATTTTCCAAATCCTCAACCTCTTGCTGCAATGATGAAATCTGAGACTGAAGAGTGTTAACTCTCTCATTTATATGAGCGAAGGATGAAACGCTGTGCTCCACCGTGGTAAGGCATTTGTTCTTCTGAGACCAATTTTCCATTAAGAATTGCAGTTTGGTCTTCCATAAAGGTGCAAAGCGCCCGAATCTCTTCTGATAGTCAATCTAAAGATACAGGAGAAGAAGGTTTTGGTGGAAAAGGTGGATCCTTCTTCAGTCTTTTGGTAATGACTTTATTTGAAGAAGAGGAAGCTTTGGAGATAGAGGCCAATGACTCATCCATTTTACAAAATTCAGTAAAGATTCTGGAGTTTTTATTAAAAGTGTACGTGATACGTGGCGCAGAGGGCCCTAGCTTTCTCAATTTTCCCATAAGAAATTAAAGAAGGTGATGTAATGAGGCTCAGTTATGTGAAGCTCCTTTAAATACAGAACCACTCTGTGTGAGAAAATACTTTGAGTGAACTTTGAATAGGATTTAGTTTGAGCAACAAACTCAACAGGTTAACAGCAGGAGGTGTTGTACATCCTCAGAAAATTTTTAAAAAATGCACATACAGGCTATTATGCAATTTCCCGACAGGAGCAGAGCATGGTAACATAGTAGTGAGCATTTTGCCAAATTCACAGAAAAGTGATCCAACATGACTTTCCATTTGCAAAATAGATTGGTTACTGAAATAAGCTTTTTTTTTAAAAAGAAGCATGCAGTATGAGGGAATAAGGAATTAAAGAAGATGATGTAATGAGGCTCAGTTATCTGAAGCTCCTTTAAATACAGAACCACGCTGTATGAGAACATAATTTGAATGAATTTTGAATAGGATTTAGTTTAAGCAACAAACTCAACAGGTTAACAGCAGGAGGTGAAGTACATCTTCAGAAAAATCCAAAGAGTCACACGAACAGGCTCTTATGCAATTTGCTGACAGGAGCAGAGTGTGGTATCATAGTAGCAAGCATTTTGCCAACTTCACAGAAAAGTGATCCTACATGAGGTTCCATGTGATGATAAGGCCTTCATTTGCAAAATAGATTGTTGGTTAATGAGAGAGTAATATCAACATATGCACATATAACAAAGTTCCTCTCACCGGGTGTAGGAGAGTAGGATCTGCTTCCTATCGTTACCCCCACTTTTTGCTGTGTTTCACTGGTTTTTCAACTTTAGTCTGGCTGTGGTCCTGCTAATCAGGACCACAGCCTAGCTGTTCTCTCTCTAAATTGATTCCATGTACATTAGGTACATACCAGATTGGTTACTGAGTTACCTTGTGAGCCCCTAGTATATGGTATCTTAGGTACCAAGGGCTTAGATACCCCAGAGGCCTATCAGGGGCTGAAGCATGTATTATGCCACTCCTGAGAAGCCTTCCAAAATGGCCCCACAGGTCTGCACTTACAGCCTGGGTAAGGTGGTGTAAGCACCCCTTACTGGGATATAGTATACCGATATCCCCAATTTAAAACAGACACATATTAACCTGTAAGTCACTACTATTGCAGGCCTTGGCAATCCTGAAGGCAGAGTGCTTGGTTTTGTGTGAGAGGGTGCCCTAGCATGAGCTGAGCCCCTCTGCAGCTTTTGAAATCCCTTTCTTATAGCTGTTCTGTGAAATGGCCATACCATATACTCTTAGGTGCATTATAATCCTCGCGGTTAATGCTAACTTTGGTTTGGCTTCATCAAAACATGTTGTCTTTGGTGTCAAACACTTTGGAATACTACCACCCCCGCCAGTTCTGGTGGCAGGGGTAGCATTCCACCCTTCTAGAGGGAGAAGACATATACACACTGGTATACCCGGTAATAGTTTTAAAGAGCCTCCACATCACAAAATGGATGCTTCTGCCACAGACACAAGTCTAACCTCCTGCTGCTGGACGAAACTCCTGTAGGGGAGGCCTGGACAATAGGTTTCCTGTTCAGGGAGGTGCCAGCACCTCCCCAGACAGGCGTTAGTGTATTGGGGCACGTTGGGTTTCTTTCAGTGAATTCTTTTGAGACACTGCCTGGGGCACACAAGGTGCTCCATGCATTTCCCAGTTCAAACCGGTTGCTTGTGCACTCTGCCCCAGCTCTGGCGCGAAACTGGACAAAGGGGAAGTGGTGTGACCACCCCCTCCCCAGGTCCTCCCATAGGTGTGACCCTAGAGTTAGTCCAACCCCTAAACTTAGCATTAGTATAGAAACCCAGTCCCTAGGACTTTAGATTACCCTGGACGTAACTCTGAAGACACAATCTTGGACCTTCGACATTCCATATCGACTGGAAGATCGAAGAAATCTCCCTTGGGGTCAAGGAGTGACCCCCCTGTTCAAACAGGCACCTAAGAGCATCTTGCCAGTCTTCATTTTTTAGGCTCCCGCCGGATCCCGAAGAATCTGTGACACAGGACATGGACTTCCAGAATTCCTGAGGCCGACACGAGATCCCAGCAAAGCTGAGACCCACTGCCAACACAAGAGATGTGGGATCGGAACTCCTGGACATCCTGCAATTTTGCAACTGCACCTACTTCCCGAAGTTTCACGAACTTGTGCATTGGGCTATTTGTTGCCCTTATCCTGAGCACCTTTTGCACTGAAGCTGAAAGGCCTACACTCCATGAGTGTCCTGTGAGTCCACTTTCTTCACTGCAGCTCGAGGCTTCTTCATGATCCCTAGTCCACTGGCTAGTGGGTCACCACGAAGGACAATCCTTTGTTTCTTGAGCTTTTCTGGTTGCTCCAGACGTGCTCTGACTTCCCTCCAAAGGGTGAGTCCCTCAGACCTTGCTGGTCTGCACCGAAGCCAATCTTGTCATCTTGCATGGGTTGCTGTTGCCGAGGCTTGTTGGCTCCAATACGGATACCAACACTTCAGCACTCGATATCCTTTGTGGGACAGCTCGAATCTAGCTCCTGGTTGTCGCCGACGCCTCCTGGTCCTCGTGGCTGAAGAGTCAAGCTTCACCTACTTCACCTTAAAGCACCCGACAACGGCGGGCATCTTCCTCTTGCCATCCTGGTCACTGGCTAGTGACCCAGACTATGTCCCCCCTGCTTTCAAGTTCTTTAGATCTCCGATCCACCCTTGGATCCACCCGGACACTTTTCCTCTGGTCAACTGCAGCCCTTCTTCGCAGCTCTCCATTGGAATTGACGACGAAACCTGACACCAAAAGACACCTATGCACCCAGCTTCCCTGGGTGAGGTAACACCAGTACTCTGGTGCTCCCGGGGGTCTTGACTCTCGAAGTGTCTAAGTCTAAAGGGGTTCCATCGTAGTTCACTCTGAAGTGTCCTTAATCTTTAAAATTGTAACTTGCTTTTCCTCCATAGAAGTCAATGGTGATTTGTGGCTGTGTTTAGACACTGCACACGTCCCCCTTGGGTCTCCTGCGTCCCTACCTTGGGTGGTTCCTGGTTACCCCAGTGGTTCTACAGGCCCTAGGCCTCACTTCTATCACTCACATGGTTCTTATACCCCTATTTTAGTATATGGTTTGTGAGGCCCCTAGGGCAAAAGTTATACTCTGTGCTTTTGAAAGTTCTGGTGTTGTATTTTGGCCTCTAGCCTCATAAAGAGACTAGAGGGGTTGTGTTTAGAATAAATACATATATTTTATATATATACCTTGTGTGGTGTACTTTCATGTGATCATTCAAGAGATTAAAGACTGGTAAAACAGGCTGCTTTACATTCCTTCAAGACTTAGCCTGAAGGCTGCTCTCCACAGCTACCACTAGGCTAGCTTTCTATAAAGGTTGTCTTCAAACCTACCATCAATAAGGGTTGTTTGGACTGGTGCAAGGTGCCCACTAGAATAGTGGACATCATATGCCAGGATAACTTCTCACACCGGGATTCTACCTGAAAGGGGAGCGTTGCATTCAAAATGGAGGTCACGATTGGCACGTCAGAAACACCGAGTGCGACATAGAAGATTCTCAGTTGTATGCGCTGCAAAAGGTCCCAAGATGAAGCTCAGAGCAGTCAGCATATCTTCCGTTGTTCAAAACCTCTCACCAGGCGTCTGGAGGAAGCTTCAGGATGCGCCTGCTTGGACCCATCCCGCGGAGTCTCATTCAAACGCCGCCAATCGCCTCTGGCATCATTTGTACTCAACGCATTGAGCAATGCTTACATCTCGATGTAGTGTGTGGTGTTTGTGATATCTATATAGTGGAAACTTAGCTTAATGACAGTGGAGTGCTGAACATGGTTAAAGATAAAGAAACAGTCAATAAGTAATGAAGAGGTGGTTGGGGACAGAGAATACATGTATGCAATTTCTTCATCATTGTGTACTGTTCTTTAGAGAGGTGTATATTTAACGTTTTACTATATTGGAAAAGCTGTGGTAAAGTCCCAATGGATATGGAGATGCTGTTTCAGATCCTAGGTTCACAAATGTAGGAAGCCTGTACCATTGTTTTTTTTGTACACGTCTGAATATGAATAGGGTGTACCCCAACAGCCACTGGTAATGGTTCACTTGTCAGCCAGGCAGGTAGGGAGGATGATTGTGATGGCTTCATAAAGGATGCAGCTTGTTTGAAAGATAGTGTGGGCTGGCAAAGAGAACCAGTATTTTTCCATCAGGATGTGAGTGAACATATCATATTTCCAAAGGCACTAAATGTGAAATGCTGTAGCATTAATGGGTACCTTAAGTGGGGGAGGGGAGGCAGCATAGAGTTTGGCTAGCTAATGGAAAAGGGTGATATAACCATCCAGATGAAGAGTAGTAGAGCTTGAATAACAGATCTGAAATCACATTCAGGGATACATGGTTTCACATTCTTAAGTATTGAGATTCAGTCACAGGCTGTCTTTGTTTTCATACCAGTATGCTCCCTGAGGGCAAGTTTAGGATTCAGGGTGAACGCAAGTGACTACCTATTGGATGAAGAGTGGGATACAAAGCTGTCAAAGTTCATGCCATCGAATGAGGTTTGCAAAGCTGTTGCTTTTTATTCTTGACAAATAACATATATTCTGTCTTGGCAACATTGAGTTTACTTTTGTGCTGGTCATTCAAGACATTGTAGTCTGGATGAGGTACAAGCAGTTTGGAGCAGAGCAAATGTTCAGGTAGAGATTCATATCATCTACATCTAGATGAATTTTAATGTGTTTTTCGGTCAGTAGAGTCATCTACTTAAATCCTTTTCCAAGTCGTAGATAATTTGGGTATCATCTGCTTACATTTGATCTTGCATCTGTGTTAGAAATGGGATTCCTGGTTGGCTGAGGTATGCACCCAGGTCAGATAGGAACCACCACCCTAGTCAGGGTAAGTTAGATACATACTAAAAGATAACCTGTGCTCACCCTCCGGTACTTTGGTACTGAGCATTCTGGTTTATCTATCTATCTATCTATCTATCTATCTATCTATCTATCTATCTATCTATCTATCTATCTATCTATCTATCTATCTATCTATCTATCTATCTATCTATCTATCTATCTATCTATCTATCTATCTATCTATCTATCTATCTATCTATCTTTCTATCTATCGATCTATCTATCTATCTATCTGTGTAAAGTATTTGTGCAACATATACAGAGTAACACAATGAATGCACCACAAAAAGAATCCACACAGGATTTTTAAAATAGATTATTATATTATGAACAAAATAAGAACAAAATGACAAAAATCCAATGTAAAGAAGTTGAGATTTTGAGTTTTAAAGGAATAAACGCAGTAGAGCACTTAGAAGCAAGTACCAGGGCAAAGTTCAGACTGACTGCGATGGAGCAACGGCTGGCAATAGGACCCACGCAGCCCCTGGTGAACAAAGTACCTTTCCTGGTCACAAACAATGAGATTAATCGATGTTAAGTCCCGCAGGCACAGGGTGACTCAATCTTCTCCATGCAGTGAAGGCAATGCGCCAGTTCTGAAGACTGGTGCCGGAGTCAAGAGGCATTGATCTTACCATACTGCAGCGGTGGTGTTACACTCTCCAATGTAAGGATCTCTGGAGACAAATTGCTTGTTCTGATGTGAGGTTCTTATTTGATTCCTGCAACAGCATCGATGCACCGGTTCTGGTACAAGCAGAGAAGAGATGCATCAAAATACATGTTTAAAGTATTTGGGCAACGTCCAGTGAGCCAGGCGCAGATGCAGGGGTAAAGACTTTGATGCCCCTGATTCTCAAGCAACAGGAGAAAAGCTAAAAAGCCCTTTGAGATCACTTGGAGTGAAGGCAGAGTCCAGCTCTTCTGTAGCAGAGTCAGAGAGAATCAGGCAACAGGAAAACAACCAGAAAAACAGTTCTTCCAAAAAGCAGTCCTTCCAGAAAATACGTTCAGTTCGAGATCCAAAAGTGTTTGATTTTATGGGTCAGAGAGTGCACAAGAATCGTTCCATTTCAACCCTGTCCTGTCTGTCAGGCTATCTGTGGGTGATCAATTTGCTTCTGTGCAGGACACTACCTATTGAAGTGCAAGTGTCAGCTCCTCCAATCGCTCCCTGGCAAGGAAGACCCTTCAGAATGCAGATGAGTGCTCAGAACGAGGATGAGCATCACCTTCCTGTGTTTGTGGCTGTCTAGACGTAATACACAAAGTGTAGCTGTCACCCAACCCAGACATATATTGGAGACAGGCTGTGAGACACAAAGAGTTATGAGCACAGAGAAATGGCCACTTTCTAAAAGTGGTACTTCTAAAACAGCAATTTGAAATCAAACTTCACCAGTAGGGAGGATTTGCTATTACCATTCCAAACATATGAAACATGGCAAAGCTATTATTTGTTGATCAGGAATTACAGCTTAAAAGTGTATTGAACAATTCCCAATGCTAGCCTTCAAGAAGAGTAGGTCTCACAGTAGTGAATAACAAAATGGGCTGTTTGTCACTATCAGGATTTTCAAAACATACCACTACATCTCCTACCTTTCATTTATACAGCACCTTGCCCTTAGGGCTACCTAGGGCCTACCTTAGAGGTAATTTATATATGTAATAAAAGGGGATATTCAAGATTGTTAAGTAGTTTCAATTGCCAGATCGGAGTGGCAGTAAACTGTACACTCAGACCCTGCAGTGGCAGGCCAGGACAGGTTTGAAAGGCTACTTCTGTGGGTGGCACAATCAGTGCTGCAGGCCCACTAGTAGTATTTAATTGACAGACCCTGGGTATATGGTATACCCATTTACAAGAGACTTACAAGTAAATCAAGTATGGCTGGTAAAAAACCATCATACCATGTTTAGAGGAGAGAGCACATGCATCTTAGCACTGGACAGCAATGGTAAATTGCCAGAGTCCTAAACCCAACAAAACGAAAGTCAGTTAAAGAGCAGAAGGAAGGGCAAAAAGTTTGCGGTGACCCTTCAGAGGGGATCCTTTGTCAACAATCTAGTTTTTCCTAAGCACTTGTTTCAGTTAGTGGTTGCAGATATAAAAGTGCAGTGCTTTTAGAACGCGGTTGTTACAACAACTGCATTTTTTGTATGCAATACTTTTACATCGCAAGTCAATAAACAACTTGCTGTAGGGGGAAAACTGGACTTAGGAATAGTATTATTTAGCAAGTCGTCGTAATGTCTTGCAATGTAAGGTATTGCGTACTAACAACGCAGTTGTTATAACGACCGCGTTGTAATAGTACGCAATGTAAAAGTATGTGTTGTAACATGCTATATTCGATGTAAAACAATAAACTCTAGATAATATGCCAATAAAAACAAAATAAGAATAGTTTGCATACCTTTACCCAAAGTGTTCCACTCTAATATCATAAGAGATTAAAGGATGCCTACACAAATCGTCCAGATGCATGCAATACGTTCAGGCATGTGGGCGAGTCTATAAGTTGGCAATGAAGCCTCGGAAGAAAGACCTGAGGGACAAAGCAGGGGAGACCCTTCATGAAGCGAGCCTTGGTAATGATAACACTGCCTTCTCTATGTTATTAATTCTGCCTTTCCGGAGAGCAGTAGATGGCCTCCACTTGGAGATTGTTATTACTGAAGCTAAATGGGTAGCTCACTTCTTTAACATTTATTCAAAGCCATCTAAGGGGCTGGTAGGGCCAAGACCATCTGTGCACTGACACTTTATCCTATAGCCCCACTAGCCTCTTATTTACTCTAGAAGAGGTCATTAAGGCCCTAAATGACAGGCTCCTGATGGGATTCCTGTGGCCATTATAAAATATAATATCCCATTTTGGGACCCATGTTGACCTTGATCTTAGGAGCTTGTTACAGTGTGGGCTTTTTGAAAACCTGGTCAGAGTCACTTATTCTCCCCATCTATAATAAAAATCACTGTCCTACCCTGCCTGCTATCAGCTGATCTCATTATTAAATATGCTGGTAAAGGTAGTCGGTGCATTACTTTGAATACAATACAGGAATGGTTAGAATCCAATGAACTCCACTTGGATTTGCAATACGGATGTCACAGAACCTTGGGGACAATTTAACAGGGGCTAAATCATTTTAATTGGGAATCACACCCAGACTAAACATGGTACCAAGTTTTTAGTTTTTTTAGACCTATCTTCAACATTTGACTGTGTTAGCCATGATAAGCTGTGGACCATTAGACCGAGCTCTGAGTCGATCCACCCATAGCTACAATTCCTCAAAAAAATCTACTCAGGGAGCATGGGAGTACAGAATGGTGTTCAGGGAGAGTGTAGAAGACTATTTAGCATAGATAGATGGGTCAGCAATGCTGCATACTAGTAACCTTTCTGTTCACATCTAAGCTTGGCAAGTGTGCTTGTAAATTTATGTAGAGACCTCCCCTAAATCGGTCATCACCTGAATCCCACCCTCCTCTATGCTGATGAGGCCGTGCTCATGGCCCGTACCCCAATTGGACTGCAGCATCCAAATATTAACTTTGTTACATGTATGCAAGACGTAGAACTACTAGGAAATTTAAGTAAAACTTTTATCAAGAAGTGTGGTAAAAAGGTCCCTGAAGTGCCAAGATATAATGATCAGTGGCACAAAGATTTGTTTTACTGCAACCTTTTCCTCTTTGAGCATTTCATTTGTTAAGGAGGGTTCATGGATATTTGCCCAATACTAGGTCTTTCCAGATATGAAAACTACCAAGTCCTTGTCTAATTTTGCGAGGAATCTTGGCAAGAAGTCCTGTTGTTAAGATGCTAACTATCTATAACGCAAAGTGTCTGTCCACTGCCCGAAATGGGATGGAAGTGTGTGGAGTACTGTCAAACCTTACAAACAGTTGAAAACACTATTAAAAGGCACCTCCATTCTGTACCAACAGTAGCTCCTGATTCATTTGTCCTGCCAAATTAGGGGTACCTTATTTAGTAGGCATAGTCAAGACCCAGCAAATTGTGCTCTGACATAAGATTTGGTCATCTGATCACACGAGACTAAACCGCGAAATCAATAGGGACTGCCTTAAATGCCCTTTTAACCTTCAATTTCCATGGTTGAAATACAGTAACCGTTTTTCGGGTGATTTGGGGACTCCAGAATATTTTGATAATACTGAATCCTTAGAATGTATTAGCATAAAGGAACTAGAAGAGGATTGTTTGTCACTGCTTGAGGATCTAGCGCTGTCCACAGAACTGTTGAAGCCTAGTGTACTTCAAAATCAAATGGTGCAGGTCACATATGACATGCAACTCTATCTTAAACTGGTACCTAATGCCCAACACAGGTTTGTTTTACCTCAATTTAGAAAGGGTATTGCAAGTAAATTAGGTAGGCAGCAGGACACGTCTTCAAGTTATTAAGATATATTTATTAAGATAGTACAAGATAAGACAGCAGAGCAGTAAAACCTCACAGCTGACCAGACATCAACTGCCAAGGCTGGAATCCTCACATACCAAATAGAACACTCTTAGGTTAGAAAATAGAATCACTAAGAAAGGACTACAGACACCAAGTAGCCATATTGAAGAAAGTATAAATATACAACAGGTATATTTCATCATTTGACTATCTTCCCTAACATGGCTATTCTTCAACTTTAGTCAACTGTCCCTAAGACAACGTGTTGATCCAAAGCAGCATACACATTGCTTTATTCTGTTAATTTACAATGTCCAGGGAAAGGGTTTAATTTCTCTGTTGCTGAGGTGCCAAATTTTGGACAATGTCGGCCTGTATATTTGCCTCTACAAACCATACAGACTCCTTACATTAGTAATATTATTTCAAAATTTTTATGGGCAGTGATCAACTGCAGAAAGACTCTATACGTTTGTAATGTTATCCTTGTAGAGTACCTTACATCCTATTCGTACTGTACATGTGTTTTTAGCAAAATCAATTTTAGGCAGTGTTTTTAATGTAGTGTATTTTATGTATTTACAATTTTTGTGTGAAGTTTAGTAAAGCTTATTTGACTTGACTTGATATCTGGTTAGCTATGGTCACGGTTCAATATATCTAGAAAAATAAATTTGCGCTGCCTGTTTGGCCTATGTCAAACTAGTATGAGACCTAATTCTGGCTATTGTCTTCATTACTCCAGTCTTCTCAAACACAGCAGAATTACAAAGGATTAGATGTATCCGTAGGCACTTTGCAGGAATTACGGGTACAGCAAGTACAATCTACGTTGGTCAATTGACTGATCCCCATTACAAGATTGGAACTTCATATATCCTCACCAGTACCCTTCCCCAAATGGCCGCTGGGGCATAATTGTGAATCTCGATCAAAAATAATCTGGCTCAGTTCTTTAAAGTATTAGATAGAAAAACTGAATTCATACAGAACAGACCATTAGGGCTAGTGCAAGATATCCCACTATTTTTCCTTTTGCTTAATATGAAGTGGAGGAAATAAGAAAAAGTTTATTTCTGTGATTGGGACATAGTACATATATTGCCTTTTTTTTAGAAATTATATTCAATGCTTTAGGATGTAATTGTCATAATCTTTAAGACGTACCTAAAGTAATTTATAATGATAACCAATACACAATTTGCATATAGCTTCACAGTCCATTTCCCCCATACATCTAAATAGTTTGGTGCAAGCATCTCTAAGCGATACTGTTTCATGATAAATAAGGAGCAGACCGTTTTCCTGTTCAAAGTTTCAAATATGTGATTCCTGGTGTAAAGTTCTCTCTGCATATCATGTGGCACAATAAACATTTAGGCTTCAGGCTCTGGGCCTAATATTGCCAAAAAAGTGGCTTTCTGAGAAGTATAGTCCTCATTGACAGTGCCTGACGCTATTTTCAGGAAAGATTTGTAAATCAGGCGACTATCAACTCAGTCATCAGCTTACTCTCCTATCTATTATTGGAAATGCATTGTTAACTACGAAAATTCTGTTCAAGCCCCTGGTGAAAAAACTCCTTTAGGATGAGTTATAAGACGCCTTCAACCAAACCTCAGACATGTGCCTGTTCAACTTAACAAATTGTGCTGACAGACCTCTTTACTAGGCAAGCTGGCAAAGATTTGGCTACAAAATCTGTTTTGCTTTTCCGGGAAAAGAAAAGAAATGTGATTATATTCTAAATTTCAATGCCACATTCATCGTAAATAAAATCGCGCTTGTGGCCGTTCTCCGGTAGATACTACGCATTTTCAAACTAATATTCCAAGCTATCTCCTATATATTTTTTTTGCTTTCTTTCTAATGTAACCTGTTTAGTTCAGCCTCCTCTTTGCATAATCAAATTTAAATAATATCAGAATCTTGCTTTTCAAAAGTATGCTTTTACCGTCCTTATAATTATTGTCCTTGCCATTTTCCCTGCATTTATTAACTTAGCTAATATGTTTCTCATTATTTGCACATTTAAATAATTTACTTTAGTGCACTTTCACGAACTCTTTGCTTCTTTATTCAGCAACAGTAACAAAGCATCATGTGCGTAGATAACTTGAAAGCTTCCAGAATTCTCTCATTCATTATGCTCTTTAAAATTAATGAATGTTGCTTATGTTTTTTCTATTCGCATTTTCAGAGTAAAAGAACAGTTGTGGCACTTTCCAAAAAGTGGTCAGGAAATTTTTTTTAGAGCGCACGTCGACAGCTCTTACCTTAGCATGACCATCTAATGAGTCTATAGCAGATTTATGTCTATAGCAGATTCACGTTTCCTGGCGCATCCCTGCAAATCAGCAGGGATGCGCCAGGAAAGATGCGTGATGCAAGTTTACCCTTGTGCGACCGCAGATGTGCCGCATTTCTAATGCGGCACATCATGGTGCTAGGATATAGATGCATGTCGCATCTGCCGGCGTAAGGTTGGCACGGTGCTGGAGTTGTGCCGCGGGAGCGACGCAACTCATACACTGACCCAACCTGGCCTATACTCAACATGGTGCATTACGCCTTACGCCTGCTTCAAGCAGGTGCAAGGTTTTGACACAGCGACGTCGGAAAAGTGACTAAGTGAAATCCTGCTGCAATGGAACGCCCCCCCCCCCCCCAGCCAGAACACCCACATGAATCATAGCACATGGTTTACACCGCCGCTGCATCAAAGTAGTGATGCAACAGCGGCACAAATGTGGCGCAGGGGGCTCATAAATCTGCCCTTTTGTGTTTACCACTAGCCATAACAAAGGTGGTCTCCTGCATTCCGCGCATTTTATATTTCAGGTTCTGTGAGCTCTCTTTTTTCGTAGTAATATTCTCCTCAATGGATCATCTGAATTTATGCTCATATGTATCTTCTGCTTCCTTGTTCTGGTATTGCAAAAGGGCACCATCAACTACGAATTCAGTGGTGTAAGAAGGACATTCCCTAAATAACTGTACAACTCTTCTTTGATTGATATTTCCGCTTTTCTCATTTTCTCCTTCGTTTCCCCCCATTTGCTCCATTGTGGCTGAGCTTATTGGTCTCTAAGCCCACTCCCTCTTAATGCCTACCAAACTACAAACCTTGTGCTCATTAGGGACTCCCTTAGTGGAATAACTTGTAAACAGAGTCCTCGCGTTTTTTTTATTGAGTGTAAATGTTGAGGAACATAATCTGGACTGATTCTGCAATAATACGAACAACAGAATGTTTGTTGAGAGAATATTCCGCAGAATCCACTCCAGTGCATATTTTGACCACAAACATCTTTTGGAGAAGATGAAGGACGGCTGCTGCATGCAAAATCAGTGCCACTCGCCAACGTTTCCCATCTTTACTTTTGTAATACCAGTGTTACTTTACGTTTGTTGTTATGAAATCTTTGAGCTTAGTAATTTTGTGTGGATTAGTATTGATTCTCAGAAATGTGGATGTTCTCAAAAGTGGTATTGTTAATTGCATGAGTGCTTCATCAGTAGTCAAAGCTGTAATGATAAACATGCTTCAGTATAAATTTTGATTTGATTATTTAGGTGACTTTAAATGTGTTACAGAAACACAGTAGATAGAGCACATGGTAATATTCTCTTGCAGATGTGCAGTAATCACTTACAGGTGTTGGCTTGCTCATACAGCTCATACTAGCTAAGTCGTTATAAGACAGAGTCCAAGTCAGATCAAATAACTTTACCAAAGACAGAGTTGCAAGTTAAACCCTATAGGTTTATTCAAAGTTAATATCATTATGGAGGGAAAAAATGGTTAGTTGATCAATAGAAATCAATGTCTCACTAATGAATCAACATGAAATAATGTGAGAGGATCATCATAAAATAAACCTCCAAACTAAGGGATCGCTTACGATGGCGAACGGAAACGGGTCCGACCGCCATGGTCGCGGCAAATTTACTCCCGACCGCACCACGTATAAACCGCTGGTGTGATTAGGATTTTTCCACCAGCACACACTGACCGCGGCGGACGGATCACACCAAAGACCGCCGCACGTTGACAGTACCATAGAAAAACCGTTCGCCGCGGACGCAACGCCTGCGGAAACAGGCCCAACCTCCGCCAGGCCTGCGGAGGGACCGCCCGCACGATTAGGATAACCCAGCCATCCCAACGGAACTCACCACCGTCCACGACCGCCGTGGAAAAAAAGCATCGACAAACGGAGCTTGGCTGCGGAAGGACCAAACGAATATCACACCTGCCGTCAAACCGAAACAAAAATGGCGGACAGAAGTAAATAGTAAATCAAAAAAACAGGACACACACCTACCTGGAACACCCACCCGCAACAACTACACGCCCCAGTGACACACCCCCAGTACAAACAAGAGCATCCAAGTCTCCACACACACATCACACACAATAGACACACACAAACACACATACAACCTGCACACCAACACACCCACCACACCAACTCCCATAACACCATCCCTACATACCACACACCTGCACAGCCAACACCCCCAACTCCTTGCACATCACACATCATGGCCCCCAAGAAAAACCCCAAGTTCACGGAGAGTGAGTTGAAGGTCATGGTGGATGAAATCATCTGGGTAGAACCACAACTGTTCGGTACCCTAGTCCATCTGACCACCTTGGCAAATAAAACCACAATGTGGGACAGGATAGTGACCAGAGCGAATGCTTCAGGGACCGTGCCACGCACCAAGCACGATATCTAGAGGCATGACCTCAAGGCAAGGGTGAAAGGCATCAGGGCCAATAATCACCTGCGGGCACACCACACTGGTGGTGGCCCTCCCATGGATCCAATACCATACACCCAATGGGAGGAGAAGGTGCTAGCCACACTGCACCCTGAGAGCCTGGAAGGAATAGATGAGGGAGTGGAGGCTGGTAAGTGTAAACCAATGACCACCATCACACTGTTATGTCCTGCCGGGCACAACTGCTAAGACACATATCCCAGGCTCCAATCCATGCATGTGGACCACACGGTCACCCAAATGTGAACCCCAGTGGTCAAATGCACCCACCATGATCAACCACAAATGTAGCCTCCTACGTTCCCAGGCTTGCATGTGGTCAAGCAGCTAACACCACAACTCCCAACAGGCCCCCATGTCTACAGGGAGGGTGGGGGTGGGTGAGAGGCCAGCACCTCAACTCCCAATAGGCCCCCATGTCTACAGGGAGGGTAGGTATGGGTGAGAGGCCAGCACTACAACCCCTAACAGGCCCCCAGGTCTACAGGGAGGGTGGAGGTAGGTGAGAGGCCAGCACTACAACTCCCAACAGGCCCCCATGTCTACAGGGAGGATGGGGTGGGTGAGAGGCCAGAACTACAACTCTGAACAGGCCCCCATGTCTACAGGTAGGGTGGGGTTGGGTGAGAGGCCAGCACTACAACTCCCAACAGGCCCCCATGTCTACAGGGAGGGTGGGGGTGGGTGAAAGGCCAGCACTACAACTCCTAACAGGCCCCCATGTCTACAGGGAAAGTGGGGTGGGTGAGAGGCCAGCACTACAACTCCCAACAGGCCCCTTTGTCCCTCCCCAGAGCAAGATGAAGTCCCCCCACCATGTGCGGACCAGTGCATCTCCCTCTTCAAACTCACAGGTAGGTAGCCATCTTCACAGGGAGGGGTGGGTGTGAGGGGGAAGTCTGTACTCCAAATTCCAATGTGCACCCTCCACCCTCATGATTGCAGCGAGGAGCAACACAACACATGACTTCGGAACTACATGGTTAAATTGTGAAATTCAACATGGGGCAGGTGAGTACGCAGTGCCTGCATACTGCATTTGTCGAACAACAAACAAGTACCATATGTCCACAGAAGGACCCACAAATAATAGACCCTTGGACACATGGAAGAGAAGCGTCACATATGCACACATCAAAGAACCGGCAAGGGGAAACTTGGACATGGTGGCAGTCCTCACAATCCATGTAGTAGGCAGTCTGTGCATGATGTGAGACTTGACATACTCACAACAGCAAGTACAATGTGTTTCCTGACACAAGGCACATGGATGCAATGTCCAAAGCCTGTCCCTAACACAAGGTGGACCATCCACATGAAAGACCAACCTATGCATCTTTTGACAATGACTAGACCAGGTACAGTGGCAAGGTAGGTTGTCCACAGCCCTGGTGAACATGCCCTAGTCCACATTGCTGAGCCACAGCAACAATGTCAAAATGACTACAAAACTACACAGGGGTACCACCCAATAGCAGTACAGCACAACACATATCCAAGTATTGTCTCCCCACCTCCACACCACCATAATGCCCTGTACTGTGTACCACACCAATGTGATGACATCAACAACCATGTCCTCAATCCCTAGAAAATTGAAATGTAACAACAACAAACCTGTCATGTCCACAGCATTGATTCTTAAATTCTTGTCCCTCAGGTGACCAAGAACTGGCAGGAGAACCCAGCAACCGCCAGCACCAGTCGCCCCCCTCACAGCATGGACTCTACAGACACCTCGGATGTGGAGGGCGATGCCGGATCGCCTACACTCCCAGGGCCATCAGGCTCCCAGGACATCCCTGCCCCCACCACCTTGGCTAGTGGAACCACAGCAACTTATGCCATTGGGACCTGTGCAGCTACCACCATCACCACCACCACCAGTCCTGCCTGTGCCACCCTCCCTGACCCATTGGACGATGGCGGACCATCAACATCACAGGCTAGCAGGGAGTGTGGACGGGTGAGGGCACTGGTGAGGCCACAGCTTATAGACAGGAGGGCAGGTGCAAGGCCAGGTGGGGGACAAGTCCCGCCCAATCCTGCCTGTACTGTAGCTGTATTCTGCATTTAGTCTTTGCTTTGTGTTTCTCTTTACCTTGTTTTTCTCACTTCCTGTTTGTTTTCTAGTGCCCGTCTCTCCCTTCCTTTTTCTCCCACTCCTGCCCCCTGCATCCCTTTCCCGCCGCAGCATCCCCTGCGGCCCCGCCCCCATCCTCTCCCATTCGCCTCCCACCACCCGCCTCCCAGCTGCTCCTCCCTCCCTCCACCCTTCTTAATGCAGGCCGCTGCACGGCTGGCGCGCCGGAGAGGCGCGCCAGAGGCAAGCCCGTCTGCGCCCGTCCGCTCCTGGACCGCGCCCACGCCAGAACCCATGGCCCCTGTGCATACCACCCCACCGGACCCAAACACAGCTACGACGCCAACTCGCTCCACGCTCTCAACACCGACCGAGACCAACAATGCATCCAGGCCACACATAAACGCACCCACGGACCCTTCTCCTGCCGCAAATGCAGCTTCACCTGCAAGAGAACCACCAAACCATCAAGGACCAGACCCAATCACCTCCGCTGCATACTCCTCAACACCCGCTGCGCACGCAAACACACTGTCGAACTCTGGGACCTACATGACAATACCACGCCGGACGTAGCCTTCCTGACTGAGACGTGGTGGAACGTCTCCTTGGCTCTAGACATCGCCATTGCCATCCCAAACGCTACAAGATCACCCGCAGGGACCGCGCCAACGACATCGGAGGAGGAATCGCCATCGTCCACAAATCCACCCTCAAGGTCACCACCCACGCAGACGACACCCTCAACACTGCCAAACACCTGCACTTCCAGATCCACATAGACCCCAACACCACCCTCAGAGGGACGCTCGTCTACAGACCCCCCGGACCCCGGTCCCAGTTCAGCGACTCCATCGCCGACCTCGCCATCACCCACGCTCTCGCCTCCACGGACTACATCCTCCTCGGGGATCTGAACTTCCACCTTGAGAACAACAACGACGCCAACTCCGCCACACTGATCGACAACCTCGCCAACCTAGGCCTCAGACAACTCGTCACCACACCCACCCACGCCGCCGGCCACACGCTGGACGCCGTCTTCACCACAACCCCCACGTCACCATCAACCACACCACCGAACCCCACTGGACAGACCACCGCTTCATTCACTTCACCTTCAAAAAACCTGCCACGCACCACCGCACCCAACTGCTGCCTCGCCGCTGCTGGAGCAAAATCACCGAAGACTAGATGACCACCACCCTCTCCCTGAACCAACCCACCGAGCCCACCAACCCGGACGCCGCAGCCCGCAACCTGTAGATCGAAGACTGTGCCAACACCCTCGCCCCACTGAAGAAACCCCCCAACAACCATGTCAGCAAGAGAGCCTCCTGGTTCACCGACAAGCTCCTGGCCTCTAAGCGCGCATGCCGGAAACTGGAGAAGAGATGGCTCCACTCCCGCACACCGGACAACCACGCAGCCCACAAGGATGCCACCTGCAGACACCACCACCTCAGATCAGCCAAGAGGTCCTCCTTCAAAGACCGACTGGACAACAACGCACACGCAGCAAAGAGCTCTTCTGCATTGTAAAAGAACTCTGCAACCCCAGCGCCAACGCCAACGACATCCCGCCCTCACAGGAACTGTGCGACTCCCTCGCCAACTTCTTACACCGAAAGATCGCTGACATCCATGACAGCTTCAACGCCACGACTGACCCGACCGCACCAGACCCCACCCCTCCTGCGAACATCATCAGCACCAACCTCCTGGTCAAACGTTTTCGATGACGAGACACGCAAGGTCATGAACTCCATCCACTCAGGATCTCCGACCGACCCGTGCCCGCACCACATATTCAACAAGGCAGGCGCAACCATCGCACCCCAACTACGGAAGGTCATCAACATCTCCTTCGAAACCGCGACTTTCCCGGAAAGCTGGAAGCACGCCGAAATCACCGTCCTCCTCAAGAAGCCCAAGGCGGACCCCAAGGACCTCAAAAACTTCCGGCCCATCTCCCTGCTCCCGTTACCGGCGAAGGTCATCGAGAAAATCGTCAACATGCAACTGACCCCCCACCTAGAAGACAACAACATCCTGGACCCATCCCAATCCGGACTCAGACGAAACCACAGCACCGAGACAGCCCTCATCGCCGCCACTGACGACATCAGGCGCCAATTAGACAACGGCGAAACATCAGCCCTCATCCTCCTGGACCTATCTGCCGCTTTCGACGCGGTCTGCCATCGCACACTAAAGGCTCGCATCCATAAAGCCGGTATCCAAGAGAAGGCCCTCAACTGGACCACGTCCTTCCTCTCCGGCAGATCCCAGAGCGTCCGCCTCCCGTCGTTCCGATCCAAAGCCACCGACATCATCTGCGGTGTCCCCCAGGGCTCCTCCCTCAGCCCGACGCTGTTCAACATCTACATGGCCCCGCTTGCACAAGTGGCCCGCCACCACAACCTCAACATCATCTCCTACACCGACAATACTCAGCTCATCATCTCCCTCACCAAGGACCCACGCACCGCCAAAACCAACATCCACGACAGAATGAAGGTCATCGCCGACTGAGGAGCAGCCATCTTAAACTGAACTCGGACAAGACCCCCACCCGCCAGCTCCGCTCCGCCAGCCTCGCCCTCGCCACCGTCCCCAGCATCCAATGAACTACCTCCGGCAGCAGATTCTTCTCCTACCTCGCCACCAAGACCTGGAACACCCTTCCTACCCACCTACGTCAGACTGAAGACCTACTCGCCTTCTTATGCCCCCAGTGTGCCCCTTGATGCGGCGCAATTGCGTTCACATGGCATGAAGGCCGGACACACACACATGGCTATGGGCAGGTACCCACCACCGGGTCCGCCATGGCCATCCATGCCACGGTGACATCAATATACATAGCGGCACCCACCGCCCGGACCCGGCAGTGAGTAACCGCCCATGGCCATCCATGCCACAGTGACATCAATATACATAGCGGCACCCACCGCCCGTACCCGGCGGTGGGTGCCACTATGTGACTGAATGGGGGGATACCAACTGCCATTTGCACTTGCACATTCTAATGTATCTGTTAGCCTGCCCCGCCCCCGCGGAATGCGTGCTCCGCCATTGCGATGCCAGCAAGTGATGATTTTCAAATGATGCACCATCGCGGTAGGGCACGCATGCAGTTGGCGGTGTGTGACCATGATGGTCAATGCACATGCAGCCAATGGAAACAGGTACTGCAGGACACATAAGCGAATTCAAAAAAGCGGAAGCCGTGGACCGCCACAGTGGGGCCAGTCATTTACTCATTTTGAATGAGGCAGCCCGGGAATACCAATTGCTGCAGACGTGTGCCACTGATATCAGATCAAGGCCCTATAAATGTGTGAGTTAGAGCACCACACATCCACTGCTTCCAGCCACTGCTGCCTGCAACCTGTCACCTCAACCTGCTGCTGCTGCCCACTCCACCAACTGCTGCTGTTGTGCCAGTGTACTGGACCTTGCCATGGCGAGAGTTGGTCAGATCCAGTCCGGTCCCTTCAGTGCAGAGGAGCTGGAGGTCCTTGTGGACGGTGTGCTCCACCACTATGAACGGCTCTATGGTGCCCCAGGACAGGTGGTAAGTGCAGTGGGGGACATGTTGGTGTGCATGAGGTGGTCCCTGACTCCTGGCCTCTGCAATCTGGGCGGTGTTCTGTGGGAGGCAGTGTGGGTATGCCCCAGCAGGCCAGGCACGCTGTGATGTGTTCCTGGTTCTGTCACTGACTGATTGACCTCTATGCTGCAAAGTGTTATCTTTGGGGCTCACAAACATGACATGTGTTGTCTTGTGGCTGTGCTGGGTCACGACCGATCACAGCTATCTTATGGGTGTGTACCTCACCTGCTTTCCATGATGGACTAATGCCACATTGACCTGTCAGTCACATATGTTGTACAGTGCATGGCTGCTGACAGATACCTGTACCTTCTATCTGTGTGAACGGCCAACTGTTCACTGACTTGCCCCCTCTTGTCTCCCTTTATGGTAGGTCAAGCTGCACCATCACAAGGCCGTGTGGAGGGCCATAGCATGTGATGTATGGGCAGTGGGAGTGTGTAACAGGTGACACACACACTGCCACAAGCGGTGGGACGACATCTCCAGGCACAGCAAGAATGTGGCGGAGATGACACTGGGGCTGATTCACCTATCAGGCTGGCTTGCACGACGTACCATGACCCCTCTAATGCTACGTATCATAGTTGTGACACATCCTGACCTGTCCGCACGGTTGAGAGGGGAGCAGCAGCAAACTAGCAGTAAGCACACTGAATGGGTTTGTGACTTGGGAGTGCATGCATGTATTGCTGGTCAGACACAGTAGTGACATCCGTGGTGTATATGGTGTGCTGCTATTGCATGTTGGTGGCATTAGCGGAGTGAGAGTTAGCATCCATGTCAGCCAGCTGGACATACCAGTTGCATTGTAGTACAGGGGCCAAGGACATGCCATTCAGGTCTGTGGTCCCATGGCATCACATGTGTGGTGGTCTGCATGCACTTGCCCTGTTTGTTTCATGTACATGTGTCACAGGGCCCACTAATTCTTTGACATGAGGATGTCTGGTAGGGATGGTTCATGTGCAGGATGGGTGCGACATGTTGTTTAGCAGTCAAGGAAGTTTGGATTTTGTAATTTGCAGTACGTGAGTGTGGCACTTTGGTATACATCTTATCTCTCTCTTTCAGCTTTGGACGAGGGCACTGACAGACAAACGACGGAGGTTAGTGGTGGCAATGCATCCAGACCAGAGATCACACAAACGCAGACTGAGACGGAAGAGAGCAGCCCCGGAGAGGGGGGCATAACTATTCCTGAGGACTCATATGTGGAGACACCATCGTCCTCATATTCAGACAGCGTTGGTGAGTCGTCACTGTTGGTAGACACAGGGAGTGGACAATCTACACCTTCAATCGGTACACAGCACACTGGGCCCACACTGCCACCAACTGCAACAAGTACTGCTCGTGCTCGCCAGAGTAGGGGGAGCAGACTGGCCTTTGGTGCAGGCACCGCTACCCCTGCCCCTGTGACACAGACTGCCCTTAGTGCTGAGGCGGTTGATCTGCTGCGACAGCTGTGTGTAGGGCAGACAAACATGATAAATTAATTCCTGGACCACAATAGGAAGTTGGGGCAGGTGGTAGCATTCATGGAGGGGATGCATGGTGATGTTGCTGGTCTCCACAGAACAGTACAGTCCTTCTCCAACACAGTGTCTGCAGCCATTCAACAGTCACATGGACAAGGTTCTACTTCAGTTCCCCCATCCACACAACTTACTGTCTCAGGGGAGAGTGACATTTCTGAACATGCTTCATTTTCAGGGTATTGCACTAGGAGCAGGCACAGGAAGCAAGGCAGGCAACGGAGGCCACATACACCATCCCCTAGGAGAGGGAAATTTTTCACAGAACACAACATCAGCTACCCTGGAGATGTCACACAGGACACTCATGGGGTGATGGGGACACGGATTCACAGGGCACACATGCATCCCCCTCAAAAGGTACTCCCAAGGGCAAGTCACATCTCATGGACAAGGCACAGACCAAGGACAGGGCATCCGCAAAGGACAGGACACCACCCACGGACACGGCTCCTCCAAGGAGCAGGCACCTCCCAAGGACAGGGCACCTCCCACAGACAGGGCCACTCCCAAGGACCGGGCCCCTACAAAGACAGGGCACCTCTCAAGGACACAGCCATTCCCAAGGACCGGGCCCCTACAAAGGACAGGGCACCTCCCAAGGACAGGGCCACTTCCAAGGACCGGGCCCCTACAAAGGACAGGGCACCTCCCAAGGACAGGGACACTCCCAAGGACAGGGCTACTCCCAAGGACCGGGACCCTACAAGGGACGGGGCACCTTCAATGGACTTGGCACTTCCCAGGGACTGAGCACCGCCCACGGATAAGGCACATTCCAAAGACAGGACACCTCCTAAGGCCAAGGCGTCTCCCATGGCCAAGGCACCTACCAGGGAGCAGGCACCTCCCAGGGCCAAGGCGTCTCCTATGGACAGGACATCCACCAAGGAAAGACATCAATCAACCATGCGTCCCCTGAAACTGGTGTTGGTGAAGGAACGTAAACCACATGTGTCAGAGGTGGAGTCCCCCCATACCTCTACTCCCATTCGCACACCGGTAAAGCAGAGGAAGGAGTACACTGTTATTGCATCCCCCATTACACATGATGCAGATGGCAGAAGGCAGGGCAAGAGCAAGTGTCAAGCAGGGTCCAGCACGTCCCCGGAGAGCAGACTCACACCAGCACATGATCCACCTTTGATGGTTGATGTTTCAGATGAGCCCGCACCACTTACAATTCCAGTCATGTCCAGGGTGCCCTTCCAAATACCAAAGAAACGGAAACACACACCGGTAACACCTGACCACCCCAATGTCGCTCCAGTACAGCTGTCCCCAGCTCCCAGAGCCACCCTGCCTCCTGGCCCATACAGCCCTGTGGCTCATCATGTCAGTGGTCCTAATGGGTCAGCTGCAGTTCACTCTCATGTGTCAGATAGTGGCACTGTGTCAGGTTGAGCTGTTTCAGGTACTGCCACTGTGTGTGTCCTCCACTCTCATGTATCAGATGCTGGCATGGTATTTGATGGTCACTGTCCAGGGACAGGTTCTGCCAGTGTGTCAGGGTCTATCGCTCATGTGTCGGTCACTAGAGCTGTGGCTGTTTCTCACACTCCTGTATCAGGTCCTGCCAGTGTGTCTGGGTCTATCGCTCATGTGTCAGTCACTAGAGCTGGGGATGTTTCTCACACTCCTGTATCAGGTCCTGCCATTGTGTCCGAAGCTATGAGGTACCACAGTCCACCTGATTCTGAGCTGTGAGGTGCAATTCCCATCACTCAAATCTCATTGTACTTGATGTCTGGACTGTCCATTGTAACCACCCTTGCAACATTATTGTCCATGGGACTGTCCGTATGACACACGTCCTTGTGCTGCCTCAGATGTACCTGCTCTGTTGTGAACACTGCCCTGTTGCTGTTCTGATACTGCATTGTGCACCTCTCATATGCTGCCTCAGATGGACCTGCGCTGTTCTGTACCATGAACTGTTGATGCACTTTGCCCCTCTCATGTGCTGCCTCAGATGTACCTGCTCTGGTGTGAACACTGCCCTGTTGCTGTTCTGATACTGCATTGTGCCCTCTCATGTGCTGCTTCAGATGGACCTGCTCTGTTGTGAACACTGCCCTGTTGCAGTTCTGATACAGCATTGTGCCCTCTCATGTGCTGCCTCAGATGGACCTGCTCCGTTCTGTACCATGGACAGTTGATGCACTTTGCCCCTCTCATGTGCTGCCTCAGATATACCTGCTCTGTTCTATCCAGTGTGCATGCTCCTGGCTACTCACAAAGTCAACCTATGTGCTGTGCAATGAAGCAAGTTAATCCTGTGTTGTGGTTTATCTGTGTCATTCCTGGTTGTCTCCTTGCATTGTTGATATATTGCTGCTGTCGTACATGTTGTGTCTGCCACTTTCACATAACCATTGCCCAGCGCTGTTTCCTTTCGTTTGGCAGGGGTGACAGTCATTACAATATGACTGTGGACTGTGTATGGGTGGGAGAGGCACTCTGAAGCTTATTTTGGGACAACAGTGGCTTTCCAGGCACTGCAGGTTATGTGGATGTTGTTCATATGGTGCATGTGTCACACTCATGATTTGTGGCTACCCAGTAGGTTGTTCAGTCTCAACCTTGTCAGTCAACATGTCAGGCCTCATCGTGTGTGCGTTAGTTGTTGATGTGTGTGCAGCAGGGTTGTTTTTTGTGGTGTGTGGTGTATGGGCCCCTGTCTGTTAGTTGCTCTTTGTAAGTAAGTAAGTAAATAGCTTTATTTCGATATAATTCATATCATAAAAAGCAATACATGTACATTAAAAAACAGTAAAATCCAGTGCATGAGTAATAACATACAATTCAAACAACAAATTACATAAGAAATTACATAAAAACAATCTAAGATACATATCACACAAGGTACAAAAGCCTGTTGGATCTAATACGCCATGCCCAGCCTACAAATTTTGCCAGTCCAATTTGAAACAGGGGCCGAGGGTCAGTTTTTAGAATTCTTAAGGCCTCCTTATGGGATCTAGTCCCGAGTTCTCTGCAGAGTGGTTTCAGCCATCTGCGGCGAGGGACTGCGTAGGCCGGGCATTCGAACAATAAATGCGGAACTGACTCTATTCTGTTCAAGCAGCAAGGGCAAAAGGGAGTTGTCTGCGCCGGGACCTTCCAACTGGCAGTGAGTTTCCCCACTGGAAGTAAGCCTACCCTAAATTTAAAATATAGTGCCCTGTCCCAGGTAATTAGGATAGTATCCAAATACGGCTCGCAGTAATGCACCTCCTTCACCAAAAGAAATTCCACCGTGGACCTGCACAAATTGGCATTACTATTTCTGCCATCAATCACCCAACTCCAAAATAGCTTCTTCAGAATTGACTTGGGCGGGGCAGTTCTAGTAATCCAGGCATCTTCAAGGCCCAGGTCTATAAGAAGGCGCTTGACTTCCCTTAGCCAATAAACCTTAGCCCAGCCAGGCATTAGGAGGATCTCTTTTAGACCTTCTGCGTAGCTGGACCTTTCTGGGACTCTCCAAATACGTGCCCACAAAAGGAGTGGGCGCAGCCTCGCCTGGTCACTAATGGGGCGGGTGCCCATATCTAAAAGAAGAGGAAGAGTTGGTGTGCTGTGAGGGAGGCCCATTAAGTCCTTATGAAATTTACTTTCAGAGCGGGCCAACTGGTCCACGTTCTGTACACCCCATAGTTCTGCCCCATAAAGAGCTGCACTGACATCTCGTGCCCTGTAGATATCGAGAATCGGTGCAATTGGTTTGAGGGAAGAGGCACGTTGTTCCTTAAGGAGGGCCCCCACCACCCTCTTGTGGGTCAGCAGCATCTTTTGGTGATGGGATTTCCAACTCATAGAGTCGCAGAGACGAATGCCAAGGTAATCGAACTCCTTGACCCTCTCGAGTGTAACTGAATCTAGGGTAGGTGGTTTAACTGACTTCTTCGGGGGATTTAAGACCAGGAACTTAGTCTTCCCTGTGTTTATGACTAATCCCCTTGAGTCGCAGAAGGTCTTAAAGCTGGTTAGGAGACTCTGCAGACCCACTGGTGATTTGGAGATCAGGAGGGTATCGTCTGCAAATAAGAGGGTAGGTATTCTCCTGCCAGCCAGGGATGGTGCGTCTGCAGGATGTTGCAGCAAGTGCTCCAACACTCCGTTGACATACAATGAAAACAGAGTGGGGGCTAGCACACAACCCTGGCGGACACCTCTATTTACAGGTATTCGTGATGTTTTTTGTCCCTGATTACCCCACCTGATCTGTGCAAAGTTGTCTGCATGAAACTACCTAATGCATCGAGTACACTCCAGAGGTGGTTACGTGGGACCAGGTCAAAGGCAGTCCTTAGATCTATAAATGCAAGGTACAAGCTGCCTTTGCCCAGTACAACCACTTTCCAGAAAAGCATCATTAACCGAAATGCTTGCTCGATCGTCCCCATACCAGTTCTAAAGCCAGCCTGAAAGTCTGAAAGAATATGGTTCTCCTCGATCCACTGCAAGACCCTTCCTAGAACCACTTTGCCTGCCACCTTCTGCGTGGAATCCAAGAGGCTTATAGGGCGATAATTAGCAGGGTCATCCCGACTCCCTTTTTTAAAGATCGGGACAACCTCTGCGCCCTTCCATTAGTCCGGTAGAGCCGCACCAGCCAAGCCAGCATTCATTAAGGAGGCAATAAGTCTCCCCCACTCGACTGGGTTAACACGGAGCAAGTCTCCCGGAAGGCTGTCAGGGCCCGCTGCCTTGTTGGGTACGAGGCACTTAATCGCCCCTTCTACTTCCTTAGGTGTGAATAGGAATTCCTCATTGGGCTCTGTGCGAACCAAGGGGTAATGTTCCATCAGGGTAGCCTCGGAGCCCGCAACCGCTGTATAAAGCTTGGAAAAGTGATCAAACCACACTCCCCCAGTTATGTTACATGTTATAAGAGAGTCCACGGGTTTGTCCCTAGCTCTTATTAGGTCCCAAAAACCCTTAGAGTCCTTCCTTGAGCTGGCCGCCTTCAAATCGTACCAAAACTGGTTCTCGTGCTCGGCCCTTGCCTTCGATAAAGTCCTTCTATAGTTACGCCTAGCGAAACTAATCTGGGCCCCATCCTTTGCTTTCACTGCTTTGATTAGCTCCCTTTTGGCAACACGGCAGGCAGAGGTGAACCAGCCCGCATTACCGATGGGTCTACCTCTTGCATTGCCCCTTGTGCCTGGAGAGCGAACCATGAACAGTTCGCCTAGCGCGTTTATTGTTTCGGCAAACAAAATTGGAACCTCAAGCAGCTGGCTCCAAAGGAGTCTAAACGCAACGCGGTATTAGACATTATGGATTTTACACCCAGGATCTTTTCCTCGTTTGCAGCAATGGTATTCCATTTTAGGCGCCTACCACAATTAGAGGGGCATACTTCATGCGTTGTTTTCCACGCGTGTGGGGTTTGGGCTGGGGTCGCACCCGTCCACAGGGAGGACAGGGACAAGAATAGAGGATTATGGTCGCTGACAGAAGACTGTAAAACCACCATATCTATCAGGTGGGCCCAAAGACTATAGTTCAAAAGAATTAAGTCGATTCGCGAAGAGTGACCCACTCTATTAAACGTATGTGCTCCTGTGGAATCTGAGTTTGATCTACCATTAGTTGCCCTAAGGCCATATTCCAAACAGAGGGCATTAAAGTCAATGGCATTTTGTGTCCAGCTTCTGATAGGGGCCAATGTAAGAGGGGGGATACCTCTCCTAGCATCGTCCTCCCTAGTGCCCAATATATCCTCCCTAGCCAGGGGTTCAAATGTGCAATTGAAGTCCCCGGCTAGTATGACAAGGGAGTCAGAACCACAAGAACTAAGACCCTCCTCAATGCCCATAAGGGACAGTGTGGAGGACCCACCCCTTGTTCCTCTGACATAGATGTTAAAAAATTCGAGCTTCCTCCCCCCGCATGGCCCTCTAACTGAGATTCTCTGTAGGTCAGGCGATTTAGTGGCTATAGGCCTGATGGAGAGACCCAGTGAGATACTCGCCCAAATTAGTAGGCCGCCGGAGGGGCGGCCCTTCCCTCCGGGCGATTGTAACACGGGCACAAAATAGGAGGTAAAGCCCACCTTATGGCGTGGTTCCAAGCACCAGGTTTCCTGGAATAAGCAAATCCCGAAGGATTCTACAAATGAATTCCAATCGGGTATGTCAATATTCCGTGCAAGGCCTGCTATGTTCCAACTAAGCACCTTCAGCGCTTCACCACCAACTCCTTCCACACCTAGCACATAATCACTCGCATGAGGGTCAGAGACAATGCTAGGGGCCTCATCCGGAATCAAGGATAGGACTTCCCCCCCGGGACCTCCACGGGGGACCGGGCAGGTTCCCCCCCCATAGCCAACAACAATAACGGGTTGGGACTGCTGCCAGGAGATCCTTCATTTCGGGTGGCTACATCCGATAAAGGTGACACCGGAGAAGTCATCACATCGTGGGGCAACCTACATGTTTCATACACCTCACTTTGAGAGAGATTACCCTTCACGCCATGTTCGACTGGTACTGCCAGGCCTATCTTATCTCTGGAGAGCCTGGGGACTGTATCAATATCTAGACAATTGGAAGCTCCCCCCCTGTAATCAAAACCGTACTAGCTGGTAGATTACTATTATCAAGGATGCGCGGGATTAGCGTGGGTTTAGGGCCTGATGTGTCATCAAAACAAGTTGAACAAACAATCTTTGGGATGAGTCAATCTACTTCTTCAAGACAGCTAAATCTGTTGTAGGTAGGTGCCCCATTCCACCAACTTTGAGTGCCCTGCCAACCGTCTCCAGTCCCACCTCGAACATAATTTCTAGCCGATGCCCAATTCCCCCCGTAGTTAGAGCGTCTTCGCGGGGGATAAAAGTAAGTAAGTGGTCTAACTTCAATGGGCGAGTTCCCCCCATAGTTGTTCCATGAGCATATATGGTGTACTGTGTTTGGGTCTTCAAATGAGACAATAATACAATCACCTGGAATGGATTTATGTGAAGTACCGATCCATGGTACCCTTCGCACCATTAGAATTTTTCTTCTCAGATGGTTGGGTAGCGGCCTGTTTTCATTCAGCCAGTGTGTTACCTTATTTCTCAATGACCCAAAGTTTTCCTGATGGTGATTGGCAATTTCCGGTACTCCTGTTAGCACCACTAAATACGGCCTTACATCTGGGGGAAGATCTATAAAACCCCCACACTATTTCTCACTAGATTTGACCCCCTGTAAATTGTGTTGGTGTGTCTTGGATTCTTTAACCCTCAGGGCAGCCCTATCTTTCTGAGCTGATACAGATTGTTCAGGCAACTGTTTAGATGCCTCCACTACTGTGTTATTAACTTTGATTTCGAGAGCTTTAGACCGGGGTTTAGGTTTGGGTTTGATCGCAGGTAATGTGGATGAAATAACAGTGGGTGCTGGTGTGATTTAATTTACACCAGGTGTGCTGATAGATTTATTTTCCACTATACTAAGGGTTGCTAAGGTTAGAATGCTCTTTTCTGCCTCGAGCAACTGGTTTTCTATGCGTGATAATCTGACTTCCAGAGGGGTTAGGAGTTTTTTTTTAACGTTTCCCAAACAATTTTCAAAAATTCCACATCTCTTCCCTCTACCACACACACAGGTACCCCGTCATTCTCACCTTCAATTACTAAGTCTTGCTCCCCTTCTGCTACAACCAGGCTAGACTCATCGGTGTTCAGACTGTTTATTTCGGTAACTGGGGGTGCATAAAGGGGTATACCATGCCCTCCTCCTACAGTAGGCTTCCCACCCTTGAAAAACTGGGCCTTTGCTACTTTAGCCTTCTTCCTAGAGTAGGCAGATGTAGTATTACACTTTCTTTTTTGGATAGCACCCTCTTTAATAACACACAAATTCCCCCCCCCACACGCCCCCTTTCCCTTAGGAGTTAACTCTACAGGTGCCCCCCTTGCCGGATCCACCCCACCCACAGATGAACTTGGATTGATAGAAGGATGGGGTAACCCCAAATTAGGGACTGGCAAGGGGGAAGTGATGTCCAAGGTGTGATGGACATCCACCTGCGTCATAATTGATACTGGGCCAGACCGACGCTCGGGGGTTTTAACAGATGCAATATGACCTAAGGATGATTACTTACCCATTGCCAACTCCTGGGACATTCTTCTAGCTGCATCTAGTTCCATAGAAACTCTCTGCTGCATTTTATTGATCTCTACATCTATAGCTGTATTAGTCCTGGTTATGAAGTCGTCGAGGGTCCCATTTAACTGCTTCCCTTTAGCTGCCCTGGTTCTGCATTCACGCATGGACATTGTTCCTTGGTTCCTACGAAGAATTAATAGGGTCAGGGCGATAGTAATATTACAGAGCTAAGAAGCCAAGAGGGGTGGCCCGGTCTGGTCTCACTCGGTCTCTAAACGGCCACAAAACGGCCCGCCCTTTGCCCGGGCTTCGCTCCGCGCTTCATTCCGCGCGCGTCCTGCATGCGCGGGTATGAGTCAGAATATAAACGTGTGCTCAGTGGGCGTGGCTTCCAGGGAGAGCGGGCCAGGTGTCACCAATTGACCTCGCAAGGACTCCTGGTCAATGGAGTCCCTGCCGTCACGCTCGCAGCCCCGTTGAGCCGCTGCAGCCCACTCTGGCTTCCCTCGTGAAGCGGGACCCGCGGACAGGTTCCGCAGTTATCAGGAAGTGGAGGAGGTTAGTGCAGGTCAGGAAAACCTTGCTCCGATTGCTTTGTGCAAAAGACAATGATATATTTGAGTCTCTTAAACCATCGACGAGAGAGTAGAGAATTTCGATCCCCTTTTATGTTCTTTCCTTTTAATATCACGCTGTCTTTTCCTTCACAAACCCGAGAACCTTGTCATGAATCACGACACGGCGTCAACCTATCAGAGTCTAATGGCTTACTTACTTTGAACCCAGTTCACATTTATTTGTTTCTCAAGTTACCCTACCAAAAGCTTGAAAATGAAATTTGTTTACAAGACGTGGTCCCCCTTTTTTGTTTAATGTTTTTTCACATTTAGATTTCTCCTGATGAAGGGCCCTCAGTGAGCCCGAAATGCATTGGGAACACCGATAAAGAGTCAAACAAAGAGTTGAAACAAAGAATACATCTTTATGCTATGAATAAAGATTAATTCATCTTTGGATTACAAGCATTCAACCAGTGTTTTGATTAAATACTTCAAAATGTGAATTTCGCCACAGCGATTCCCACATTGCAGTGCCTAGAGGGACATGGTGCAGGAATCATTACCTTTACTACAGCAAGACTCCAAGCTTCAGAGAGTGATACCTCCGAGGCATGCGACAACTTTACCATCCCTTAACAACTGAGCTTGTGCACAGTAAACCATTATTCATTATTTCGCTTTACTTGCCCCACTCCTAGCGCCTACTATCTGTGACATCCTTCACACTTCTCTGAGTGAGGGGATACTCCCGCTTGAATGGAAAACTGCACAGGTGTTACCTATTAAAAAGAAAGCACAGTTACCCGCTGACGTGATTACTAATTATCGCCCTATTTCACTCCTGCTGCTAATGAGCAAAATGGTGGAAGGGTATGTTAATACCCAGCTGATGGTTCACCTTGAATCTAATGGAATCCTCAAATTCTCCTAGTCTGGATTCAGACCCCACCACTCGACAGAAACCACTCTCATTAGTGTCACAGATTGTATCAGAATGGTTCTGGATAACAATAAGTCAGTTCTGCTGGTGCTATTAGATCTGACAGCAGCCTTTCATACTGTCTCGCACCAGAAACTGATCAATCGTTTGGGAGACGCTGGTCTGCAGGGACAGGCATTTAAGTGGCTTGCCAGTTTTCTGGACCAGCCTACTCAAACGATTAACTTACGTTCATTTCGCTCCCAGACTTTAAAGCTTACTAAGGGGGAGCAACAGGGCTCTGATTTGAGCCCCACTTTGTTCACTGTTCGTGGGGCCCCTTTGCTAAGATTATTAGGGAATATGGTTTCACTCTATATTCATATTTGAATGACACTCAACTACTTTAGTCCTTTGATAAGGACACAGAGTCAGTTGACCAACGCTTTGCAGAGGGCATGCAGGCCATATCTGGCTGGATGTCGTATAACTTTCTTCAGCTAAATGCGTATAAGATGGAGATCCTCCTGCTTGGCTCAGTGCAATCTGTCTGGTCCCCTAGCTGGTGGCCCACTGTGTTAGGCGCCGCTCCTGCTCCCTCTCTAGTGGCAAACAATGTAGGGGTCTGTCTGGATAACTCTTTGACTATGAAAGATCAAGTCATGGTCATATCAGGGACATGCTACCACACTCTGAGTCTCCTGCACAGACTGTTTCAGTGGCTGCCCTTAGTAGTATGACGTACACTGATTAAAGCTCTGGGTATTGGCCGATTACTGCAAAGCTGTTTTAACATCTGCAAATGAATCTCTTCTGAGTAGTTTGCAGATAGTTCAAAATGTTGCTGCAAAGTATGGCTCTCAAAATGCCCCTACCGACCCCTACTAAAACATTGCTGAGACAGCTTCACTGGCTTTTGATTGGACAGCAAATAAAATGTAAACTTTGCTACCTCACACAGAAATCTCTCTATGGTAGGTGTCCTTGCTATTTGGTAGACACAATTAAATCTTATCGCCCAAGCGGGCTTTTCAGATCCGAAGGGAAAGGGATACTTGTGGTTCCCCGGTACAGGAAACTACAAGCAGGAGGAAGGACTTTTGTATACCTCGCTCCTAAACATTGGAACACTCTGCCCGAGGACCTGTGCAGATGCCCCAGTCTTCTTCAATTCAGAAAACTCCTGAAGACGGAATTATTCTGGGACTGATTTGTGCCTGTACAAGTACTTTATCTTGTCTGCAGCACAGAGATACCCCTTCAGGGGTGATTCCAGTGCTTTATAAATTCCCTTACAATTATGATTACAAGTACAAGTTCCCCTGGAGTCCACCTTGCTTGAGGATAGAATTCTCGATGAATATATGCCCAAAAAAGCGATCTCCCTGACCTATCAGAAACTAGTCAGTAGTGCACCCAACCCCATATCGGCCCTCTTTAGGAATAGGGAAATTGATATAGCGGATTTGGAGGAAGACGACTGGCAGGAGGCCCTGGCCTACTCTAAAAAAGTGCCAATCTCTTCGAAACTTGGGCTGATACAACTCAAAGTACTACACAGAATATATCGTTCAGGCCCAGCACTGGTCAAAATGGGTTACAGGGTTGATCCCGGCTGTGTGAGGCAATGTGTCCAGGAGGATACTTTCATAAATATAGTCTGGGAATGTGTACACATTAGAAGTTACTGGGTAGAAGTTCTCCACTGCATGGAAGAAGCACTCGGAACAAACCTGGAACCAGAGTTTAGGAGGTGCCTTCTAAACATTTGGGAACCTACGGATTTGAGTAGTATTGACTGGTGCATGTTAAGGGAAAAAGCAGTGTATGAATCTCTGTGCTGTCCCAATAAGTGTAGCCAAATATGGGACAAGCGGAACGTATATAGAGGTAACAACAAAATAGAAGGAGGTTCCCCGTCGGGCTTTAGAGTGGCGGCAGGTAAGGGGGTTAAACAGCGCAAAAGATCAACAACAGAACTCTGCCGATACTATATAGGGGGGGTCCTATAGAGGGATCCTAAGATTTAGAAAGGGCAACAATGTATAGTGTCAAAGCCAAACAACACGTTATAGTCTTTGAGTCTTATATTTATTAACCATTTTATTAGTATTTTTTGGATTTCAGGATTTTTCAAATTTGGTAGATAACATTACAAACATTAAAATCTGTACAGCACCACACACATCACACACTCAAGATCACAACCATATCTATTCAGCCACCTACCATTTGACCAATCTTTCACACATCCATACGTGGAAATAGCAAAGGTACATCTTAAATGTAGATCTGAGGCAACAAGAAACCTCATTCATGGTAGTTTGCACATAATACATTCCATCATGCATTAATCTTTTAACAAGTTCACTGTGCAAATCCTCAATACTGCTGATATCCACTTTGACAAGGGTATGGGGTAAGGTTATTACAGAAATTTGGAATTCCTCCATGGACAAAGACAGGCAAATTCTCCCCAAGAACTCAGCTTTCTGAACCAAAGATCATATTTTTGACACAATATCTGCAGAAACAAAAATGCAAATTCCCAACAAAACGTTTGTTAAAAAACCTAAGCATGTAACCATATCATCCATCATTCTTATCAATTTCTGTTAACATTACCTTTATAAAATGTATCATTTCCTTTTTGAATAGTCGTCCTACAATACCTGTTAGTGTTTTACAAGAATCAAAATCTGAGCCTAGGACAGAGTTGTCAAATTCCAACTTGTGATCCTTAATGTCAGTATGATATGTGACCATGGCATCCTTGAATGTTCCGAAATGGAAATTTCTGCAGTGACCTTGCTTGAAGAGAAGTGATTCCATCAAACACTACAGAGAGACTGGAGCATGTCCATTGTGGGCATCAGGTTTCTTCTCAGAAATTCAACTATTTGCACACCCAGCTATAATTTCCTACTGCCTGGTAAAATTTTGGCATTCCCATGGTAGTTTCTTTAAAAAATAAGGCGCTGCAATGGGAATGTCAAAAGTAGTTCCAGCATGGCATGGACTGAAAAGTCCATGCCGTGCTGGAACGTATGTGCATGCACACAGGGGGGCACATTTTGTGCCCCCCTGTGTGCATCCACAAGGCATGAATCACAAGGGGGCCCTCCAGGGCCTCCTTTCTTTCATTGCCTCAACTGTTTTCATGGAGGAAAGACCTCCATGAAATCAGCGGAGGAGAAGAAAGTTATTATAAGATTGACAGGATCGCCGTGGTTCCACCAAGCATTTAGATGCTTCTGGACCACTGCACAACCACCTGTGAATGGCAGATCCCTGGTAGAGTCAGTGGTCCCATGCTGCCATGACAACCAGGGTCATATTGTGTCGGAAGACAACCACTGAGGTGCCCCCACGAGTCTGGTGATCCTCGGAGAGCCAGATGTTCGAAATGTGTTGAGGTGACATGTAGTTTACCAATCCCACTGCCCAAATGTAACCTAGCCAAATACCAAAAACACCAGTGGAAGACTGGAGACTAACACACAGAAGAGGTTCATACTCAAGAATAGAGTGAAGACATATCCTAGGTCCTTCCACGCACCGACAGGGCCATGTCCTGGATTTAGTGTTTGCCGATGCACAACAGGTGACGGTGAACGATATCCTCTGCCAGTATTGGACGGATCATGCCTTAGTTGCTTTCTCTCTATGTCTGGGCATTAACTCTTTGGCGGTTTCCGGTTCCAGACATGCTAAAATGGGCAGACCTTGGTCTCGACTGCTAAAATCTTCAGTTCTGCCTACTTTATTACCAGGAAATTTCATCCTGGGAGATAATGTGGAGGAGAGCTACACTTCGATGTGCCGGCATATCTCGTACTCCTTGGATAAGGTGGCCCCCCTTCGGAGGTCCAGGGAAAGATTGAATCGGGCATGCCTTTGGTACACGAACGATCTGCGGCAGATGAAGTTGTGCTGTAGACGAGCTGAGAGAGCCTGGAGGAAGGACTATTCGGATATAGCGAAGGCCTCTTTCAGGCAGTCTCTCCAGGAATACAAAGCACAGATTAAGTGTGCGAAAGCGGCCTACCTGGAATCCGCCTTGAACCAGGCCCCTAACAAATCTCAGGCGCTGTTTAAAATCGTCAACGACCTGACGCATCCTACCTGCGCGGCAAATAATGTTCCCGCAGGCTTTATGTGAGTCTTTGGCAAGTGCCTTTGAATAGAAGATTGCCACGATCTTGGAGGGACTAAAGCGCCCAGCACCGTCCTCCTCTGGTCTGGGAGTTCCGGACGTTTCGCCCAGTCGACCCCAGCAGAGTCACATGACTCTTTGCTTGGGAGCTCCGGACGTCTCGCCCAGTCGACCCCAGCTGGATGGTCCTTCTCTCAGTCTGGGAGCTCCGGACGTCGCGCCCAGTCGACCCCAGCAGAGCCGTCTTACTCTCTGCTTGGGAGTTCCGGACATCCCGCCCAGTCGACCCCAGCTGGATGGCCCCTCTCTCAGTCTGGGAGTTCCGGACGCTGCGTCCAGTCGACCCCAGCTGGGTAGTTCTTTTCTCAGTCTGGGAGCTCCGGACGTTGCACCCAGTCGACCCCAGCTGGGTGGTCCCTCTCTCAGTTTGGGAGCTCCGGACGCTGCGCCTAGTCGACCCCAGCTGAGCTGTTGCTCTCCCAGCATGGAAGCCTTGGTGGTCTACTCCAGTCGGCCCCAGCTTTGTTGCTTCCCCAGCCCGTCCTACGAGGAGTTCTGCAAATTGGCACTAACTGTGTCATCGGGTTCCCCCTTGGACCCACTGCCTCCTAAGTTCTGGAAGGTGTTCCAAGAGGAACTTTTCCAGCCCTTGCATTCCATCTGCCTCCAGTCCTTTGACACTGCAATCGTTCCCGAGTGCTGGAAGCTGGCAGTGGTGTCACCTCTTTTAAAGAAACCCACATTGGACCCTGCCTGCCTGTCTAATTATAGACCCATCTCCTTGCTGCCGTTCCCTATCAAAATCATGGAGAAGCTAGTGACCCGCGCTCTGTCCGGTTTCCTGGAAGAGAACACCTGGTTTGATGAGGCACAATTTGGCTTCCGTCCAGCGCATGGGACTGAATCTGCGCTGGTGGCCGTGTTGGACAACCTTCGTTCGCGGGTTGACATGGGTCGGGCAGCCTTCTTAGTGCTGCTCGACATGTCGGCCGCGTTCGACACGGTCTGCCACTCTACCCTCATCAGGAGACTGGAAGAGTGCGGGGTCACCGGGCTGGCAAGGGATTGGTTGGTCTCTTATTTGAACAACCGACGGCAGGTGGTGGCGCTACCCCCATTTAGATCGGAGGTGAGGAATGTGGGGCAGGGGGTACCACAGGGCTCGGCCATCAGCCCCATACTTTTCAACCTTTACCTTCGCCCTCTGGTCCATCTGATAAAATCATTCGGTATCTCAGCATTCAATTATGCTGATGATACCCAATTGGTCTTTTCACTGGAAGGAAACAACTCGGTCCCGTTGGAAACATTCCATCGCTGTATGTCAGCTACAGCTGACTGGCTTCGATCTAACTCCCTTCAGTTCAACAGCAAAAAAACGGAGGTGCTTTACTGTTCTTCTGATAAAATACCGCGTTCACTCCCCGACAACTTTTGGCCCTCGACCTTTCCTGAGACAGTGTCAGCCGCTGAGTCTGCACGTAACTTAGGGGTTACTTTTGGGCCTAACTTGCAGCTGGATATACATGTAAATAAGACCACGGCTACGTGCATGATGCTGTTGTGCATGCTCCGTAAAGTTTTGCCCCTTCTACCTGAACAGTCTAGACCAGAAGTAGTGCGTGGGACCATCCTAAGTCGTTTAGACTATTGCAACGCTCTACTTCTGGAAGCCCCTAAAACGTTGCTATGTAAACTGCAATGGGGGCAGAATATGGCGGCCAAGCTGGCCCTCTCTCGCCCTAACTTCAGCTCCTCCACCGCTGCTCTCCGGGACTTACATTGGTTGCCGGTCCATCTACGTGTTCAGTACAAAGCTGCCTGCCTGGTGTTCAGGGCCTTGCACGGACAGGGCCCGGTCCCACTGCAGAATATGTTTTCATGGTATTCGTCCATGCGATGTTTGCACTCTTCTTCTGCGTGGCTGGTGGTGGTACCGAGATTCCAGAGAGTGAGGATGGGTGGACGCTCGTTTAGTGTCGCAGCGGCTAAACTTTGGAATTCTCTGCCACTCCTTTTACGAGGTCAAAGGGACCTTCTACCATTTAAAAAAGCGTTGAAGACCCACTTGTTCCCTAGGGCAGTGTAAGATGTTGTTTCTGTTGCTGACAGGGATCTCAAGCGCCAGGATGCCCTTGGGGTGACAGTAAAGCGCTATACAAATACACAATACATACACTGAGCAAAAAATATGATGGCGGGTTAATTCCACAATTCCCAGAATTCACAAATGACAATCTAGTGAGCCCTTATGCTACCAAAGGGATGTCTTGAACCCTAATCACAAATCCCCATCATACAAAAATAACATGTCTCACACTCATGAGTGATTCTAACCTCTCTCCTATCTGTTTTTTTTTTACTATTTTGGGATTTAGCCCTATTTCAAGTTAAGACAATACTCAAATAACTTATGAGTTTGAAACCCTACATGACAAAACATTTGAGGTAAATGTCTTGCACCAGCAGCCTCCTACCTACACAATAAATCATACCTTTTAAACATAGAGAAACTTATTCACAAATGGAAGTCTGCATGTGTAGATCTAAAAGTACACAGAAATATCATCAAGGATGGAATTCATAATATCCGCTTTATTCGCAAGGATAAGTTTCCATGTTTAGCTCTCTATGCATGTAGATGTAGACCTACAGCTAGGTGCAAATCTCCTCATGCATCAAATATACACTTTCCATATGTAGGTTTACACCTTTATGTTGGCCTATGGGTCTCAAGGCTCTTACTACTGGATTTTTTACTGTACATTTACTACTACAAAACTGACAAGTAACGTTCCTCCTGTTTCGAGAACTCTGCCTGTAGAGAGGATGTCTCTATCAGTTGACATCTCTGAATTAGGTGATTAAGGAAAGAATCAACTCCTAAGGTAAATCAGGCACATGGAAAGCATATAAATGGTGAAAAAATATTTTTCATCACCATCTATAAAAATAGGACACTTCTTAAAATCCTGCTTAGGAGTTGACCGCGTGCATGTAAAATATGCTTTTGGGAATATTCCTATTCTAAGTTTTATGCAAAAAGGTTTGGCTGAGGTTGAGTACATAGGGTTCAGGTACTTCTAAAATTAGTAGTTGCATTTTGTTGTTAAAAACTACATTAGTTAGGGGGCGTGGCTTGCACGCTGCTACGAGATGGCGGGTCGCGCTTGAGCTCCAGGGAGGCAGCGGCTGTCGGGATGACTTTAGGTTCCCGTTTGCGGCTGTTTTTACTTCCGAGTTCGACATGAGGTGTCGGAAGTTACCGTGAGTGCTTTCACCTACGCTGTAACAACGCCGGCAGACAAGAACTGTCCTTTTTCTGCACTTAGGACCTGGATACCGGCATCTCTGAGAGCGGCCGCCATTTTGTCCCTGCGGTGGCGTCGCTTTTTTTGTCTCACAGATCGCTGGTTTCGAGCGCAATGAATATGGAAGGCTGACATGAGGTGACATTCATTCTCTTTTTATTCTTTTGGTCCTTTACAGTAGTATTTCTGCACACAGGCGCAGTATATGTATGCTGACTATTGTGGATTCCTGACTACCATTTTGCACCTCCTTCTGCTCGCTTATGATGATTTTTACCCTTAAACTGAAGGTTTTGAATCGTGTAACCTGATTACTAGGTTCCTGGATATTTGAAACTTCTGCACTTTGCGCTCTGGTGGTATTCTCATGCCTTCTTTTTTCACCTCACCTGCTCTTGTCCGCCATTTTGTGTGCTGAGGTGCTGGATTTAGTCTGTTCCTAGTGGACTTAACATCAGTGGCACTTGGTGAGGTATATATTTTTTTTTTTTTAATTTTTGTTTTTTACCTTTACTGACTTATATTACGTCAAATCTTTATTGTGGCGGATTTTTTGGAGAGACATACTGTGCTCTATTCCTATGGCGGACAGCATGGGGCCCTCTCCCACTGCTAAAGACTCTAAAGGGACTTTAAAAAGACCTAAACAGCAGTCCCCCACTCCTGAGTCCTCTCAAAAAGATACTAACTCCACTTTGGAAACTATTTTGGCACGATTAAATGTTGTACATGATATTGCACAATCTACTAAAACTAATACCGATTTGTTGCAAGTTGAGGTGGCTGCTATCAGGAGTGACTTTAAAGCCTTATCTGTCAGGGTTGCGAATGCTGAATCCCGTATTAGTGGGGTGGAGGATACTACGCATAGCCACTCGAAGTCTCTTCAACAGATGGAACGTTCAATGGCGGCTTTGCGCAGGGATCTTACAGAGCAGGAGGATCGAAATAGGAGGAGTAACCTGCGTATTTTTGGTCTTCCTGAGGATGCAGAGCAGTCAGCCTCCTCAATGATTGAGTTTCTTTCTAAGTGGCTTCCTTCTACCCTACAAATTTCCTTTCAGAGAGACTTTGAAATTTGGAGAGCTCATTGAGTTCCTTCGTTCAAACCCAAATCTTCCACTTATCCGAGGGCAGTCATTTTTAAACTGCTGCGTCACCAGCATTCTGAACAGATTTTGGCTCATATGAGGAAAGTTAAGTCGGTGTCCTGGGAGGGGCATCGGATTGCTATCTCACAGGATTTTGCCAGAGACACTGTAATTCGAAGGAAAGGATTTCTCAACTTGCGGAAACGGCTGATAGACATGAAGATCCCCTTTTCCTTTGCTGGTCCTTCCAAGTTTCGTATAACTTTCAAGGGACGACATCAGATTTTTGATGAACCTGCTGATCTTTCCTTTTTTTTGGATATCCAATCTGAGTCACAGATGGACTCTTCTCCGGTTCCTGGTTCTTCTGGGACCTGAATCTCTGTTTTTGTTGTTTCCAGTGGTTTAGTGCGTCTTGTTGTTTGACAGGTGTCACAGTTGTTTCGCTCATATATTGGTCACTCGTTCACTATTCGTTCTCTAGATGATTCGTCTGTAACGTGTCAGTTTTTCGTTGATTTGTTCTTGTTAGGTATCCGCCTGGTTGTCTTGTCTTTCCCTCTTTTTGAAGGTTTTATGTTTTTTCTTCGAAATATCTGCTGTTTGTAAGCGCCTGTATCGTCTTTTTGATTATCTTTCTTGTTATTGGTGATTTCGGATCTTCGTTTCTGTTTCTCATTATCCCCGATATCTGGTTTGTCTTGTCGTTTTCTTTATTCTTTATGTTCCCCAATTATTGGTGCTTTTCGATTTTGATCGTTACCGATATTCGTTTTTCCATTTTTGGCGTCTGCTTGTTTGTTTGTTTATGTCAGCCATTCGTTTCGCTATTCTCAGTTATTATTTTTGTGCTCATCCATATAGTCTTGTTTTTTTATATTTGAAATTTAGTGTTTAACTTCTTAGAGCTCCTCTTCTGTTATTTTCTTCTGATCAATTTGTTCTGTCTAGTCTATCTTTTTGCACTGTTCTAAAAAGTTGCAGATTTTATGCCTGCTATTATATGCATTTGTTTACTATTCCATTTCCTTACTTCTCTCAATTTTTACAATTTTAGCTAGCATTGTTAATATCTACCATGTACTCTCTTCCTCTCGCTTCTATATTTTCTAGCTCCTGGCTCTCACCACTTTCAGTTTTTTTTTTTTTTTTTTTTTTCCCATGCTTCTATATTCTTTATATGAATTTATATTTATCGACATTTGTTTGCTTGACATATAGACAAGTTTCTCTTATCTCATTTTAGCTCATATTAATGCCTTTGTTCTTGGATATGCCTTACACTGTTTTTTGATGTCTTTCATTTGTCATTAACCGGTTTTCATTATTATATACTTATTTTTTGTAGCTCTCCCTACCCGGATTATATTGTAGTATAAGCACTATTTATATTATTCTCAACACCCTTGCTTGCTTCTTTCTTTTCTTTAGTATGGGATATATAGCGATATCGTTTGCTCTTCCTGACGGCCCTCTGTCCCCCTCTCCATGTTCCCCCTGGTATGAGATGGGTCTCCCTTAGACCTACCCTAGCGGGTTTTTCTTTCTCTCTTTTTCTCCTCTTCTCTATCTCTTTCTCCTCTTCTCTTTCCTTTTCCTCTTCTCCTTCTTCTTTCTTTTTCCTCTTGGATCTCCTGGTGGTGCTGTTTTGCTTTATGTTGGCTGGTAATGTTCTGTTTCTGCGTCCACTTTTGTTTTCTAATCTGATTGTTCTTGTTGTACATCTATGCCTGGCTTAAATGTAGTTTCCCTTAATGTTAAGGGTTTAAATCATCCGGTCAAGAGGACTAAAATTTTGGATTACTGCAAATCTTTGTCTTCGGATTTGTTTTTTTTACAGGAGACTAAATTATCCCACAAAGAGGTTCTGTGGTTGCGGAAAGGTTGGGTTTTGGATGTTGTATGTTCTGATGCTCTTGGTAAACGGAATGGTGTGCTCACCATTATTTCTAGGAATTCTGGATTATCAGTACTTTCTTCTGAACATGATTCTGAGGGTCGATGGGTATTATCTAGGCTCTCTGATGGAATTAATGATGTTTATGCTTTGAATATTTATGCCCCTAACAATGATGATCCTTCTTTTTGGCAGAAGATCACTAAATGACTTTTCCAAACACCCCATAACGGTAATTTAATAGTGGGTGGTGATTTTAATTTACCGCTAGATCCTCTGTTAGATAGACAATCTGCTTTCTCCTTTCTTCCTCCTAGCGCTCATAAGCAACTGTTAAATATGTGCTCCTCTGCTAATCTTCATGATATCTGGCGTCTTCATAATCCTACTGGCAGTGAGTTTTCCTTTTTTTCCTCTCCTCATTCTAGTTTCTCTCGCATTGATTACCTCTTAGTTCATTCGTCTTTGCTACAATCTTCGTCTTCACCGTACATTCATCCTATTCTTGTCTCAGACCATGCGGCGGTTTCCTTCTCCCTCTCGGGGCTCGCCCCTAAGAAATCCTCCCCTTCGTGGAAGCTAAATACGGAAATTCTTTATGATGACGCTGCGGTCAGTGCCTTGCAAACCGAAATTGAACAGTTTTTTTCTATTAATGAAGGGTCCGTTGATTCCCCAGTGATTTTGTGGGACGCCTTTAAATGTACTCTTCGCGGTTACATCATTAATGTTATGGCACAGGGAAATGCTGCCATTAAGAAGGAACTTTCTGATTTAGCGGATAGTATTAAATGTAATGAACTCCTTTTTCGTCAGACGAAAGATTTACAAATCTTGCATCTAGTAAGAATCTAAAATATTCGTACAATGCTCTTGTCACTAAGCGGGCTCATATTGGTGTACAAGCACAAAAATCGAAACGGTTGTTGTTGAAAAATCGTGCTGGTAAGGTTTTAGCAGCCACGTTGAAGTTCCAGGATCTCTTCTATCTCTGATAGATCCGGCGTTAAAAAATTTCAAACCAAGGAGATCCTTGCGGTCTTTCGTGATTTTTATGATAATTTATATACTCCTACTAATCCATCGTCATTGGAGGCTTGTCAGGAGTTCTTAAGCACTATTCCTATTCACTCTGTTTCGGAGGAAGTTGGGGAGAAGCTAGGTACCTCAATTACTACTGAGGAAATTACTCTTGCTATTAAGGCTACTCGTTCTGGCAAGGCTCCGGGACCTGATGGCTTTCCCATTCTGTTTTATTAAACTTTTCTCCCTTTTATGGTCCCTCGCCTAAAAGCCCTTTTTGATGCTTTCATTCAACGCGGTGCGGTTTCCGGTACAGCGGCGGATGCTACTATTGTGGTTATCTCTAAAGAGGGGAAGGATACCAGGGACCCTAAAAACTGTCGTCCTATTTCCCTTCTTAATATGGAGGCGAAAATGTATGCCAAAATTCTAGCTAAACGTTTGGAGTCCTATATCCCTTCTCTGGTTCATCCATCACAGACTGGGTTTGTCAAAGGTCGGCTTGTTAGGGACAACATTCGTACTTTTTGCCATATTTTGGGGGCAGCTAAGTGGTCTACGCTTCCTGCTGCAGCTTTAGCCCTTGACGCCGAGAAGGCTTTTGACAAGGTCTCTTGGCCCTTTTTGCAAGCCGTTCTTCGTTCTCACAATCTTGGGGACTCCTTTGTTAATATGGTGATGTCTCTTTATGCCCACCCTCGAGCGAATATTAGAGTAAATGGAGCTACCTCTGAGTTTTTTAGTCTTCGTCAAGGTACTCGCCAGGGTTGCCCCCTGTCCCCACTTTTGTTTTTACTTGCTATCGATCCGATTCTGAGACTAATTGATCTTCATCCAGACATTAAGGGTTTTACGTTTGGTTCACAGTGCCTAAAATCCGCGGCGTACGCAGATGATGTCCTTATTTTTTCTGACGATATTGTATCAGCTATTCCTGCGATCACAGATACAATTGCCCTTTTTTCTAAGGTCTCTGGTTATACTCTCAACAGAGACAAGACGGAGATGTTTCCCCTTAATGCTTATTGTTTTCCGGCACATCTGGGTTCGGCTGGTTTCAAATGGCAATCGAAAAAGCTCAAATACTTAGGGGTCTGGTTTTGTAGTACTTTATCGGAGACCGTGGCCTATAATGAGACACAGACCTTAATTAAAGTCTGTCATCTTTTAGAGACTTGGTCTCCTAAACACATTTCTTGGTGGGGCCGAATCCAAACTTTAAAAATGATGGTCACTCCTATTGTTAACTTTATTTCGTCTATGCTCCCGTTGAATCTTTCTTCTTTTTTTCGTGAGATTGATTCCATCACTTCCTCATTTCTTTGGAATGACAAGAGAGCTCAAATTGCATATAAATCCTTGAGGAAACCCTACGATATGGGTGGCTGTAATTTCCCAGATTGGGGGAAGTATCAGGTCGCTTTTTTAGCCTCTCAAGGAGAGTTGTGGTTTTCTTCACTTCCTGGTCATACTCCTTCTTGGATGTACATCGAACAGGCCCTCTCTTCTCCTCTTCCGGTCTCCTCATTTTTAACCACGTCTTCAATATCTATTCTTTTTTCGCGCGCTATTATATTGGACACCATTGCAGCTGTTAAATTTGTCCATCGGAGATTGGCTACTCCGATTCATAAATCTAGGTGGTCTTCTTTGTGGCGTAATCCCCGCATAAAGATTCTTATTGATCCCCCACTCATTCAATATTGGTCTGCCAAAGGTATCACGTTGTTGCGGCATCTTTATAGTTCTAATGATGATCCGCTACCCTTTTCTTCTTTAGCTCGGCAATTTTCACTCTCTAATCTGGATTTTTACACCTTCTTGAAAATTAAAGTCGCTCTTGCCAAAGTGTGCCTTGTTCCTAACTCCCCTTTGGTTTCTTTACTATCTTTGTGGCTCAAGTCTGGTCACATTGCTTCACGCATCTATACATTTTTGGCCTCGCCTTCTTCAGATTCATGCACTATTACGCAGCAAAAATGGTCTTGTCACTTTGGTACGGAGATAACGGAGCACGTGTCGTCGGATACTTGGCAATTGATAGGTATGTTCTCTCTGCGCAATAAAATTGCTCCTTCTTTATTTCAATCCAAATTTTTCTCCATCAACCTTCTTCATTGGACTCCTAAGCGGCTTTGTTCTCTTCATTTAAAGGATGATGATTTATGTTGGAGTTGTGGTTTGGAGGTTGGTGACTATCCACATATGTTCTTTCATTGTTCACTTCTCCAATCCTTTTGGCATCTTATTCATAAACATCTCATGTTAATTTTTCAAATTAAATTTCCTCTTTCTTTTCCAATGGTCTTATTGGGACCCTGGGCTTCCCAGATACCTCTACCATTAGATACCTAAGATATGCAATTGTTAGATCTTTTATTAACTTTGGCTGTTAAGGTTATTCTTATGGAGTGGAAGTCTTTTGCTTCCGTTTCTTACCACACATGGTGGGCATGGGTTTCCTTCTTGAGAAGTGCACACACTTCTGAGGATAGGGCTCATCTCACTCCCACTATTTCTTTTAACATTTGGAGAACTTTAGATACATATATGGATTTGGCCCCAAGGGGGTTGATCGATCAATATCCCTTTGTGACGTCTGTCTGATTGGTGTCTGTAGTGTTTTGCTTTGCTGCGCCATCCAGTGAGATCCTTCTTTTTCCTTTTTTTCTTCTTTCTTATTTCTTCTTTCCTCTTCCTTCTTCCTTCCTTTCTGTCTTCTGTCCTCTTTTCTTTTTCTCCTTTTTCTCCTTTATCTCTCTGTTTTCTAAATAATGATGCCACTCATGGATTTCTATGATTCACTAATGCCACTTTGTTTCTTGATTTTTACTCTTGTTCTAAGTGATATGAGTTGTGGCAATTTATTGGCTATTATTATCATTTTCTGATGAACTGGTGGATCTTTCCTTATCTTTCATATTGGTATCATTATGAACTGTACCTAACTGTTTTTATCTTTTTAATAATCTTAATAAAAACTATTGAACACAAAAAAAACTACATTAGTTAGCCTGTCCATCTAGGAAGATGACTGCATTTTTTCAAGGGTACAGAACCAAAATCTTTCTCTCACTGTATGCCGATCAGTTAGGGTAATTGATGCAATATTAGACCAACATTTAACAAACCCTAGTTCAATCACTGTTTTCTTATCATACCTCAACTAGGGAATCTTATTCATACACTAGCTTCCATAAAAAAATGTAGCCCCTCTCTAAATGGGCGAAGTTCTTCAGATGCCCACACTATAAAGCCAAAAGAGATGTGGCCTCAATTTTGCATAGCCATCTATAGATTGTAACACCAAATAAAGCCTTATAGGTGACAAGGGAGCACCCAGAGGAAGCCTCAGCAATGAACTTATCAAAACATTTTCAACTCCAGCAAGGTTCTTCATGATACTGTGTCCCCAAAGTTCTGGTTTATTGAGGGCTCAGCTTATTGCTTAAGCCCATATATATCTCTAGGTCTGGTGGCATATGGATGTTTGCAGCAAGTCTGGCAAACTTAATGAGAATGTCTTGTAGTTCAGTAAGGAAGTGCTTTTCAGTACTTGGCCCACTCACAAATAGGAATCAGTTATCCTTACACCTAAAAATAAAAAATCCCTAAATTCCATCAAGCAGGCTCTCACCCAACATAATGTCATAACTTTAGTCTTTTTTGCACCCAACAACCCACTTTCTTTAAAGAAAAGGAATTGCACCGTTTTGCTTGCTAGGATGGTTAAATTATTCTTCCAATTGAGCCTGAAATCTGCCCAACTGTTTATGAACAGTAAAGCGTAGGGCCCAGGGTACATCATTGGTCGACCCCTTTGTTGACATCTATATCTTTCGGTAGTTCCCCATTTGGGTCACACAGAAGTTGGGCTTAATGTCCAGTATGCACCCACCTAAGTATGTTTAAAGGATCCGGGCTGATCTGGAGAGACTCTTGCCCTCAGGTAAACTGTCATAGTTCCTGCCTTAGATACACAAATAATGGACGGAATCAAACATTCACTGACTGAGGTGGCATGGTGAGCAAAAGAATAATGGCTTTAACCCAGATTTCGTGACTGGGGGTGAATGTTTGATTTGTGCTCTATTCCATCCATTATTGGTGTCTTTTGCTCTTTCGCCTTAATTATACTGCATATGCTCAGACATAGGTCCTGGGCTCACTGTGCCACTGGATTCAGCTTGCCTGGCTGATGAAGGGTGATGCTCCAAAACCAGACCCAGGGTGCTTGTTTCTGGTCCTGGGAGGACCTAGCCTGGCAGTTCGGCCTGGACTGTTCCCATGGAGAGCAGGGTTATGTGTGATTTGCATATGGCTGGGCCTGAACTGGAATGCAAAAAAAGATGGATTTAACCCAGATCTGTGACTGGGGGTCAATGTTTCAATTTTTCAGCATTCCGTCCGTCATCTGCTCACTTTGCATTCGTCACCCTAAGTGGGGCTTCATTTTTGATTTGTTCAACATTCCGTCCATCATCTGTTCTATTTGCATTTGTTACCCTAAGTTGGTACGCCCAGGGTCCAGTGCTCTCTACCCTATCAAACTCAGGCCAGCCTGCCTGGTGAGGTTTGATACCCCATAGCCCCAGATGCTTGTTACTGGTCCAGGGAGGAGCTGTCTTGGCAGTTTGTGTGGGACTGTTCCCATGAGGAGCAGGGCCAATACTGATTTTCATATGGCTGGGCCTAAACTGGGGTGGCATGTCATAGGAAGAAAAAACAATGGATTTATCCCGGATCTGTGACTGGAGGTGAATGTTTGATCTGTTCACCATTCCACCCATCATCTGTTCTTTTTATATTTGTTTCTCTAAGTTGGAAGGGTGTGCCCAGATGTGGGTCCTGTGCTAGCTACGCCACTATATTCAGGCTAGCCTGACTGAGGGGTGGTACTCTGAAATCGGTCCCAGGATGCTTATTTCTGGTCCAGGGATGACATGACCTGGCAGTTTGGGCAGAACTGTCCCAGGGGGAGTAGGGTCAAGATTGATTTGCATATGGCTGCGTCTAAACTGGAATAGTGTGGTGTGCAAAAAAACTATGGATTCAACCCAGCTCTCTGTCTGGAAGTGAATGCTTACTTTGTTCAGCTTTCCATCCACCATCTGTTATATTTGCATAGTTTCTGCCTTGTCACTGTATCAAAAGTGGTCCAAATGCCTGTGAAGGCTCTATAAAAAATGTTCTTTTCTTCCATTCCATGACACTATGACACCAAACTTCCTGATTCATGGTCCTCTTATTGTCTCATGTAGTGTGGTGTTGTGATTTTACCCTACGAGGTTAATGACAGTATTTACCTCACCAAGGTAAGTTCCGAATCAAGCATCTGGTGTTATCATTGGACAAGTGTAATTTGTTTCATCTGTGCATAGTGATAACATGGTTACTTCTTAAAAAGGCAGGTTTGACAGTGCTATACATTATGTACAATGATGCTTGCTAATTGTTCTTCATCTCTATTGTTGGCAAGCCTCTTTCCCCTACCTTTTCTGGGAGATGGAAGTATGCATCTGCAATGTTGAGTATTAGCCAATACAAAGTTGTAACTTCCTTGTTTCTATGGATCTGTTTTAATAGTTGTTGCTCTAAGACATATTTGCACCTCTAAAGTTCATGACTTAAGTACAACCTCTTAATTGGTCATACCTTTTTTTAATACATATATATATATATCTTTATTGACTTCTGAAACAAAAACAAGTGTATCATGGACATTCTCAGAAGTGTGCATTTAGGACTCAATTGGGAATACTTATAGCTTGAAAGCAAGATGATGCCCATTCTTTAATGACTGTCCACCTCTGAATGTTCCTGCTGCTTTCATAGGACTGGCCAATTTGTTTTTCACACACTCAGTAGTACCTTGCTAATCTCAAAATTGGGGTGTGATCACTATAGTAAGACAGGCGTGTAGCTTTCCTTTTCTCTGACCACTGTATGGCTGTCACTTGCAGTACTTTCAGCTGTATTTGTTATCACTAATTTAAAAAAAATATTAGAATTTCCCAGTTGATGTTATTTCAACATTGATGTAAATCGAGATCTTTTTTGTTAAATATTCTGCAGTTTTTTAGATGGAAGGCCCATGAATATATTTGAATGTCAGGTCAAGCTAATCCACCCTTTTCTCTTTTCACGCAAAGTTTTTCCAAGCTATCCTAGCACCTTTTGAAGCCCAAATAAAACTGTTGATTTGCCCTTAGATTTCTTTTAGTACAGTCTTCCTGAAAAGTTAGATGTATAGCATTAAAGAGAAAGATGGACTTAGGTAGTGTAGACATTTTTGCAAAATTTATTCTGACAGAGATAGTTAATGTCAGTTGTGTCCACCTCTTTAGCAGTTTGCCTGTCTTAATTAGGGCTGCATTAAGTTTATCTCCACGGTTTTATCTAAATTTGTGTAATCTTAACTCTAAGATATCTCATCCCCTTCCAGTTAGGTGTTTCTCTATGTTGGTTCCATACCATAATCTCTGTTTTTGAAGAGCTCACCAGGTTTCCTGACTCTTCCCCAAAATGTTGTCAGTTGGTCTATGACTGGTAGGGCTGTTTCTAGGTCGGTGTATTTCTTCTAAGATACTCAGGGGTATAGTCACAAGAACGTGTGATAACTACCGCAAGAGTAGCATAACGCAACTTTCACCATCGAAGCCTATCGCAGGAAAATAACCCAGTGTCAACGTGGAATTCACAAAACGGCGGTAGCATGCAATAGTTTGCCAAAACTGCGGCCAATACCCGCAACACAACCACCTTGACGGAGATAAAAACACAAACCCCAACGCGATAAAAACTGCAATGGGCTAAAGCGCGATAAGAAAGCAGTGACAACCAGCGCGAGGGAAGCATTACTCATGCGCAATGCGGTAAAAAACCACAAGAACAGCGGATGGATGATGCCACCGAACACAATTTATCAACAGCGGAGTACCACGATGCACCCTGGCCAACTGCAGAGGACAACATGTACACCGCAACATCCAAGCACCGTGGAAGAACAGAACCAACAGGCACACCGCATGAAAGAGGCCAGTGGCAGACAAATCAGAGCCGCAGGAGCGACACACCCACCAAGCAGCATACGCACAGGGGCAGGAGCGCACCTCGACATTGACAGCATCCCGGTACGAACAGCAACCTCTTCACAATTGAACACAGGACATAACTGGTTCCACAAATGTGCACAACCTGGCAAATCACATCTGAAACCGCAGGGAAATGTAACATGACATTTTACAAGTGCAACCTGTAACCTGCAAATATGGTTTAATCACACATGCAGTGCAGTTGGACTTCTACTGTCGCATGATTGCCATGGACATGCTCATGAGTAGTAAGTGTCAATGATGGTATTCCTATGGGCCATTCCTGCAGCAGCTGCAGTGGGATGTGGGCCACCTGCCCTATCACCACCATCATCGGCCGGTACCTCTGAAACTGGGATCCATGGGGCCCTGGTGAGAACACAGATGTTGTGCAACACATAACATGTAACAGTCATCTTGCACACGATGTCCGGGATGTACAGGAGCTTCCCATGTGTGCCATCCAGGCACCTGAAACATGACTTCAACACGCCAAATGTGCATTCAACGATGCCCCTGGTGCGTATGTGGGCCACATTGTACTGTCTCTGGGCGGGTGTGGCTGCGTCTCGAAGGGGTTTCATCGTCCAATGGCAGAGTGCATATCCTTGATCACCTGTTACAGTGCAGGGAGAAAAGAGTCAATACTTGGTACGGCAGGATGTGATGGCAGGTCCATCAATCCAGTGACGCCTGTGCTGTCCGTGTGTGGGATGAGTGTAAGCCAGCCCTCAGGAAGTAGTTGATGCTGGGAACTACACCAACAGTCATCAGGCACTCAGAAATCCAATGTCAGAACTACAAGGGGGGTTGACTCGAGTCACACAGGGCTAGTGGCCCGGATGCACAGCGACTGACACGGGTCCACCGCCATGGGATGCTGACCTGCGGGAGTTTGGGGTAGGGTCATGAGGGCCGAACAGTGCCTCAAATGTGTCATGGATACATTCGGCATCTCCACACTTTGAGCTGGTGTGTGGCGCCATGAAATGTCTCTATTGGGTGCAGGGGTAGCCCAGGATGACCATGTAGTGGTGTGGTCATGTCTGGTAGGTGGTTGTGTAGTTTGACATGTTGAATGTGGTTTGGGCACGTGTGCATCCTCACAGTTGGCTTTGGGATGGTTGGTGTGTTGATTTGGTACTTACCAACGAGCAGTCCCGTTCCATATTTGCCATCCTGGAAGCTCTGGTTGATGATGGACTGTTGGAAGATGAAGGAATCATGTACACTGCCTGGGTAGCTGGCGACAACATTGGTGAAGAGTCCCTGGTGGTTCACTATTGTCTGCACATTGATGGACATGTGTGCAGTCGAATGACCCAAACACTGCCGGGAATCCGGCTATGGTGTAGAAGCCTGACATTTTCTCCAGCTGTTCCTGCGCATTGTTGGGAAAGTGAAGGTACTGGGGTATGAAGCTGAGGATGGCATCCAGGACAGGTGTGAAGAACTTTGATAGGGCTTGCTGTGAGACGACACCGACTCTGGCAGTTGTTGGTTAGAAGGTACCAGAGGCCAGCAGCTGCAGCACAGCCAGCAGCTTTGTCTGCGGAGGGATGGCAGTTCTTTATTGATGTATTTATTTATTTATTTAGTTGACTTATAAAGCGCACTATCACCTTGCAGGCATCCTGGCGCTGGTGGCTCAAAAGGGCGGGAAAGTGTCAGGCAGGACAAGACGGAGTGAGCAAGTTACAGTTATTTGGGAAACAACCAGGTTTTGATCTTTTTCCTAAAGGGGAGAAACTCCCTGGTTTGCCTTATCTCGCACAGGAGCAGATTCAAAAGTTTGGCCACAGCCACCTCAAAGGATCTGCCCCCTGATCTAACCTTTCTAAATCTAGGCACCCTCACCAGCCTAGCCGCTGAAGAACGAAGCAGCCTGGTTGGTGTATACCAAGCGAATTTCGATTGCAGGGAGAGGGGGCCTATTCCATGGAGGGCCTTAAAAATGAGACAAAGGGCCTTAAATTGTACACTCTGTCTCAGAGGGAGCCAATGCAGTTTCGCCAAAGCAGCCGGCCCATGTGCTCTCCTAGGAAGCCCCAGGACCAACCTAGCGGCCGCTGATTGCATTCTTTGGAGTCTGTCAAGCAAAAAGCCAGGGGACTCCAGCAGTAGGGCATTACAATAGTCCAACCTACTAAGGATCGTACACCTTGCCACTTGTGCACGTGCCTGGAATGGTAGAAGTGGGAGGATCTTCCGCAGAGACAGCAGAATAGAAAAACAACAGCCGGTCGTTTTTTTAACATGAGTCTCCATGCTAAGCTTCTGATCAAGCATAACCCCTAGGTTACGGACTGATTCCACTGGCCGCACTTTAGTTGCTGTCTCAGGAGGCCAAACATTCTCTGGAAATGGACGGGAGATCTTATTCCCGGCGCTAAAAAGCACCTCCGTCTTCCCCGCATTCAACTGAAGAGAATTGTTTTTTAGCCACCGTGACGTATCCCGCAGACAGTTGTGGAATACCTCCACAGGTGTCGATTCCTCTCCCTCAAAGGAGAGGATCATCTGTGTATGTTCAGCGTAGTTTATTATCTTTATTTTATAGGCTTTAATGAGCGATACCAAAGGTCTTAGATATAGATTAAAAAGGATGGGGCTGATAGCTGATCCCTGTGGCACCCCGTGTGGGACAAGAGAGAACGCTGATTGAAAGGGGGGCAAGGACACCGCCTGCTGTCTGTCCCGCAAAAATGACCGAAACCACATCAGAGCGCTACCTCTCACCCCAGCATCACTTAAACGGCCCAGTAGGATCTCGTGGTTAACCGTATCAAAAGCGGCAGACATGTCAAGCAGAATCAAAAATGCTGCCTGTCCCCTGTCTGCACGCCTTTGAAGCTCATCCACGGCGGTGACCAAGGCCGTTTCGGTCCCATGAGCCTGGCGGAAGCCAAATTGATCGTCCTCTAATAAGTGATGCTGTTCCAGATGTTTGGAGAGGGTTACACCGACCAGACGCTCGACAATTTTGGCCGGAAAGGGCAGCAGGGAAATGGGTCTATAGTTCTTGGAACATTCTGGGTCCAAAGAAGGCTTTTTTCAACAGGGGAGAGATCTTTACCTTGCACCTGCGAATTTTAAGGTATGAGAATCCAGCACAGTCGTAATCCCTGTGCAAAGTGAGGCATAGTTCTCCTCAACTTGCTTATCCAAAGCAAAACACTCTCCCACCTTAAACACCAAGTCGGAGGTCTTCAATCGTGCAAGACCCTTCCAGTCTCTGCACAAAAACTCCTTGGTAGCCTGTGGATCCTTTGTCTGAGAGCCCTTGATATTGACATAGAATTTGACAAGGGAATGGTCTGTCCAATCCATAGGCAGGATTTCCTCCAACAGGTCAGGAACAGTGAACACCAGATCAAGGAGGTGCCCCGCCTTATGAGTAGCTTCTGTGACTAGCTGATAAAGGCCGAAGCTTTCAAAAGAATGAAGTAAATGTAATAAACTAGGTTAATAAACAAAGGTTGAAATCCCCTAGAATTATCAGCTTATGGTGGGAAGCTGCCATATTAGTCAGGGTAGCTAATAGCGATTGTTGCTGCTGACTGCTAAAAGCCCCTGGAGGTCTATAACATAGAACACCAGTGAAGGTAGTCCCAGAACAGCTCTGTATAGATAGACCCAGCAGCTCCGTTCCATCAGCCGGGTCCATGTCAATGGTGCCAATCTTACAAGTTGCTTTATAGATGACCCCTACCCCCCACCCCTCCCATTAGACCTCGGGAGATGTAAAAATTTGAACCCAGACGGGCACGCCCAGCCTGGGTCAACCAGGCAATCATGACGAGTCCATGTTTCCGTCATAAACAGGACATCGAGCTTGTGTGTCTCTATCATCAGCTGAATTTCAACGCTGTGCCTTGGCAGGGACCTTACATTCAGAAGCCCGCACTTCAAGAGATTATCGCAAGGAAATCTGCACGTGGGTGGGCTGAGTGCAGTAACCTAAATGTCCCCTTGTCAGCATGAAGCTTACCAATATGTAAGAGAGTCTCTCTAGAGTATGAAGGGCCGGATAGGTGCCGACAATTCTCCATGTGGTCAAAACGGGCAGCATATCTGGCACTGGGCGCTTCCTTGGTGCGGAAGGGCGCAGACGGGCTTGCCTTTGGCGCGCCGATGGCGCGCCTGCTGCACGTTCGCTCCAGTGTGGTTTTTATGGAGCCCAGAGCGTGCAGCCCCGACCACTAGAGCGTGGCCCAACTACCCCCAAGTTCTCCGCTGTGTTGGGACCATCAGCCTGTGGGCGATGTGGGTCATAATGCGGAGAATGGTTGTCCTTTTGAGCATGTAGTGGGCAATGACTTGCACAGGTGTTTGGTCTGTGAAAGTGATGCGTTTTCGGTAGGTCCACTGTCTTACTCTGCGCTGCCACTGTGGTGGTCGGGGGTTATGGGTCTAGGTCCTGGAGGTGGTGGCGGTGGGTGTTGTGGCCCGGTTGGCACTCCAAGCTGCATGATGAGTAGCTCCATGGCATTGTTTGTTCTTCGGGTATGGCTGTGTGCGGGGCTCAGTTTCCTACTGCAGGTAGTCGTCCATCTTTAAACCTGCAAGAGGCAGGTGTTAAATACCTGCAGCTACTGCAGCTTATTGCCTCTTTTTGGTTCTCTTCGCGGATCTGTCAGTCCGTTGGGAAAATGGTGTTGTTGTTTTTTCGTGTGTTTCTTCACGGGTACGCCTACTCTGCATCTCATTAGGGTTAGTTGGTGGTGTTCCCCCGTGGTATTAGGTTTTGGGGCAGTTATCGCGGGAATACTGACAATGTCTGCTGTTTGCACCAGCTTGTAAATGGAGTGCTAGTTCTATCTCCACTTTTCATGCGTTAAGGTGGAGATAAATCAGAGATAAGTCCTTGTGAATACGCCCTTCAGTGTAGAGAGCTGTCGGTTTTTCCCAGTGATTGTATCCGAACGGGCAGATAGAAGACTTCTTCATTAACTAGCTCACTAGAGGTTCTATATTGAGGTGAAACAATAGTGGGGACAATGAGCATCCTTGCCTTGTGCCCCTTGTTTTTTTAAACTCAGATTTTATACTCATATTTAATAAAATTCTGGCAGTTGATTCTTTATATATCAGTTGCATTACCCAACATAATTTTCCTCTCAGATTCTTGAGGTTCAGCCCTGCATTTTGATATCTCCAGTGTAGTCGATCAAATGCTTTGGCTGCATTAATCTTTAGTACTGGTAGTTGGATATTAAAAGTTAAGGCTAGATCAAATAAGGCCATGAGTCAATTCATGTAGATATATCCCTGTCAAGAAACCCTTTTTATCATCATGAACTAAACAATCTGCTATTCTACTGAACCTCTTTGCTAGTACATAGCAAAGATTCATAGTCACTATTAAAAGGGGATAGCTCTGTAAAAATCATAGATTACAGGATTTTTTTCGGGTTTGAGAAATAAGGTACTTAGCCATTCTTTGACTGTACTTTTCATAATTTTTAGGTTCTCTCTGAACCCTTCTCCAAAGAATTTGAGAAGGGGATCTTCTGTGTCTCTGCTGTTCATCCCAAGCTCTCCAGGGTCACGCATTTTAATTTTTCTTATTAGATTTCTTGCTATATCTATTTTTGATTTCCATGCTAATAACTTGCTGCAATTCTCCCCATATTCAAAATGTGCTAGTTTACTAACCTCCCATGCCTTCCGTGCTCTATCTTCAATAAGTCTGGAGAGTTTATATTTGTCCTGGTGTAGCTTGGTATCTACATTCTCTCCCCACCATTTATTATGTTTTGAACCAATAATTGATCTTCCAAATGTGTTATTTCGGACAATAGCTGCCAACACTCTATTGTTCTATTCTTGTAAAATGCTATTCTATTAATGCTTCATCTCATTTAAGCCTTAAAGGTGCCCCACGCCAAATTCAAGGGAGCACAGTCTTCATTTCATTTTGAAAAATGATTTAGTGTCTAACCGCAGACTGTCCACTACCTCATGGTCTGAAGTCAATTTTTTTTGTTTACTTCTAACAGCATGGTTAAGTGATCTAATAGGTGTGCTGGTGGGTGTTTGATTGTATATACTTCCTTTGATATTGAGTGGCCAATTAAAAAAATAATAGATTATAGAAGAATGCCCATATTGTTTATTTTGAACAATATTAAAAATAAATTATTGAAGGAATTATTGACCCTCCGACAATCCGACGGGCTCCTTGAGCCAGTTGGAAAAAATTGGGCTGGCTCACCTGCTGCGCCTGCTGCTGCGTCCGACCTCACGCATTGATATATTGTCGGTCGGAAAGCAGCAGCAGATGCGTTCCGGACGCCATCAGAATAACCCCCTATATTTTGGTAGCATGGTATTTTTGTGTCAATATTTTGTCTGTATACCATTCCCCTTACTTAAACATCCAGGTGCCTCTTTGTCTCCCATAGAGAAGCTTTCTTCATTCAGAAACTTCTGAATGAAGCTCCTCAACAGACATGTAGTTGGCACTGACTGTTATGTTACCTCGTGGTGCAGGGCGTTGTCTAACTGAACTAATTTCTCCTTCTACCCCTCATCTGCTAATAATGGCAGACTAGAGTTCCCACTTGTACTATCAGTGCCACATGTCTCCTGTGGAGAAATCATTTTAGTGGCTCTGCAGCCTCTCTGCACCACCCTCAGCATTGGATGAATCTACCTTCACTGTAGTCTCAAACTCATTGGGTTCAAAACCTGTGATTCCAGTGGCACAAATCTACAACAAGTAAGTGACAATTTTGAAAAATGTTGCCTTCCGTTAAACCAACTACTCCAATTGCTCGCTACAATTTGTGGTATATCAACCTAGTTTAGAGCACTCCCTCAACCTGCTGCTTAGCTGGACACTTTGTTCTCCCCAAAGGCTATGTAAAGATTTCCCCCAGAAATGTCAGTCACCTTTCATCTAATAAGAAGGAAGTGGAAGACCTGATCAACTGTTGCTGTTCTAAAGCCAATCTGGAATTCACTGAGAATATCATTTATGGTTATAGATTTAGCTATAGAATATTTTCTGTAAATTATCAATTAGACTACTTAGACACTGGGTCTCAGCTACAGTACAGGATCCCTGTGGATTGGTACTATCTCTGCACCCCTCCAAGTGTTAGGTATAGAAGTTCCTGCTGTTAGTGCATTAGTTATAGCATTTAAATACGTGGCCGAAATGACATCAAGATAAAAAGGTCAGCCAGGATCCTATCAAGATATGGGGACTTACCCGTCTTCTGGCCTTTGAAAGCCTTCAAAGTATCCAATATTGAACATGTGGTCCTACGGTTTATGAATGAGTTATGTTGATCATCATGGTAGTAAACGGAATAATCTGCAATGGCATTTATTTGGTGTTTAGAATAAATTGATTTAAAATGTACAACCCACTCATTATCCAGGAAATGCACTTCTGGTATCATAAGTTCATTACAACCTCAGTGTGAGACGATACGCCAGATGTGTTGTGTGATGTTACTACTTGTAGCTTCCAATAAATGCTCCCAGTTCACCATTTGCCACTCAGCCTTTGGTTCATTAATTGTTTCTTATAAAGTGCCTTGGACAGTTTAATTTCTCTGCTTCTCCAGACTTTAAACCTATGATAAGGACAGATTTGTTTTCACAACACTTATAACTGTGCCACACTTTATCTTTTTCCACACCCTTGTTGACAAGCAATGCTAACAAAATATTTATCATTGTCTGATTAAAACATTGATTGATTTTAATGCCAAGTGGAAACAGTCTAGGTTATCATTTATGAAAGCCAGTTATGGAACAACAGCATCAAAGATTGAACTCATAATCAGGGGGTTGCTGTGAATATTAGTCCATTTCACATTTCTCCTGTTATCTGGAACAGTTAAAGAGATAACTTTTGGCCTTGAAATATTCTTACTGCTGGATATAAAAGTTCCTTCTAATTGATTTGGGATGACTTTCATATCTTTTGATAGTCCCCAAAGTCAAACATCAAGTAATATATAATCAATGTGACTTTAGAAGGAGCCTCTTTTAAAGTTAGGTGCTGCCAGACTATTGCGAGGGCAAATGACGATTGCATGCATGAATGCCATGGGATAATGTGATGTTGCCCAATTGTAATGCTGACCGTGAGAAATTCCTCCAAGGGTATGTCCTTGTAGAGGGTGCTATTAGATCAGGAAGTCCCAAATGATCATTCTAATTTTCTGTTAGTTCTAGCAATAGTACAAAAGATACAAATAAAGTATTTAAATTTCCTCAATTATTACTACTACTTACTTCTCATAAATGAGCTGTCCCTTACATTGATGGTGGTGCCTGACACATGCTGCAGGGATGCTTGGCCCCATAGCAGAGGGCCAGGTGGGAAGGGGGCCCTGCAAGGGGCCCAGAATTCACTTTCCATCTGCCTTTTCAGGGCAGGAGGACCACCTTGAAATGAAAGGCAGAAAGCGACATCGTAATCCCAACAGTGGAGCCGAGGCTGACTCCGCTGTCATTTGAAAGCAGAGTAGAATTCCCCCATGGGATTTCCTCCATCTGCCAGTATTGTAATACAGCAGTTAGGCAGAAACCTATGAGTCAGGTGGAAAGCCTCCAATGATCTGTCGAATGGCTCCCTGCCCAACATCATCATAAAAGCCAGGGTATCTTTTAAACATCATTTTAATAATTTAGAGGCTAAAATACCTCACTTACATTCCCTTTTAGAACTTTGCATGATAAGCTCAAATGCCCCAGCTCTGAACACTTATGTTATGTTATAGTGGATTTGTACCGATACTCTCGAGTGTCCTGGCGCGGAAGTTGGCTGGGGTAGAAGCGGGAGGCACATTAGATGGTCTGACTGACCAAATGTGTTTTAAGATGCTTTTTAAAGAGTTGGAACTCTTGGATAAGTTGAAGATCTTGAGGCAGCGCATTCCAGGCCTCAGCTGTTTTAACAGAGAGTGACTGGCCTCCCCAGCGAGCTGTGCAGAAACGCAGGATGATGATCCGGCGAAATGAGGCAAATCGCAGAGGACGGTTCGGCACATAAAAGGCAAACCGCTTCCTGAGGTAGGTGGGACCAGAGCCGAGAAGGGCCCAGTGAGCCAGGGTAATTGCTTTAAACCTCACCCGCTGGGCCACATGCAACCAGTGGAGTTCTCGTAGATATTGTCGGGCGCTGGATCTCCTCGGAGCGTTAAAGAGGAGTCTTGCTGTGGCATTCTGTATAATTTGGAGTTTCTGCAGAAGATAGCTGGGCAAGACTATGAACAAAGCATTGGCATAGTCCAGCCTCAACAGGGCACGGGCGATCGTCTCTTTGGCCACTCTCGGAAGCAATGGAAAGATTTTTCAGAGTGCCTTGAGACTACCAAAGCAGACTCCCGTCAGTTTTTTTAAATGGTCAGCAAACCGCAGGTCCTCGCCGAACCATAGCCCCAGATTTCCGGCAGGTCCATCCTCGTAGGGCGGGCTAGGGAAGTCTGGAGGCCATAGGCGATGTCTGAAATCCAGAGGCAACTGACCGTAAAGGAGGACCTCCGATTTATCCTCATACATTTGAGAGAGGCTTGGGCCACCAACGAAATACTGACGTTAGGTACTTCTGAGCAGCATCAGTGGACAGGTCCAAGCCCCTCAAAGTAAATAGCAGCTGCGTATCATCGGCATGCGCTATAACTTTTGCTTCCAGCTCCTCAGCCAGGTAGACCACCTCCCAGACAAGATTTAGGGCCAAACAATGTGGTACAAACTGTAACACTTTCACAACAAAACAGAGGACACAACTACTGCTGCTTGTGTGTGGAAACTGGCCATTCACATTCAGCATAGCAGGAAACTGTGAGATGGTAATGTACAAGTACAACCTCACTTCCCTGATGGTGTAGAAATGTCCACTGTCCCACATCAATAGGCATCTCCTCCCAAACTGTCACAATGTACATTGTCATGCAGTCTGTCTGTAAACTTGTCAAATGCATGAACACACATGGAACACACTGTTAAACTGCATCTCCCCTTTACATTGCAGAGAGGGAATCAACACCTCCTGCAGAGCAGACATCTCTTTACTGATGATGAAGAGAACCTCCACACCATCAACACTGACGCCCTCCAACAGCTCAAGGACACCCTCAGCACCCCACCCCCAGGAGGGCAGCCCAGCTGCATTGAGGAGACCCCAGCCCCTGCACAGACCCCACAGCAGGAAGCACCCACCACCACAGCTGTCTCGCAGGACCCCCACAACAAACACATGACATTCCAACAGCGTGTGTTAGATGGCCAGAAGGAGATGGCTGATCAGGTGCAGGTGGGGTTCAACCTCATGGCAGCCAAACTAGATGCAATACGTGAGTGTCTAAGTCCCATCAGGGACCACTTACAGTCCCTAACAGACACCCACACTCCACTCCATGCTCTCCAACAATCCATGGCTGACATCCCTTGAATCATGACTCTGAGACAAGAACAACTGTCTAGCCAGTGTGGCTCCAGCTATGTCACCCAGGAGTTGGGACACATGCAGAGGATCATGGAGAACATGGAGCGGATGCATGCGGAAAGAACAGCTGCCACTGCTGCACACCAGCAAGATGAATCTGGGATCTTCCATGCCCTGAATACCCTCAACATGGCAATGCTGCCGCAATGCCTGGTGCAGATGACTGCTGCTGCTACTACTCCACTCACATCTCCACCCCCTGATGTGTCAGTGCCTCACAGTGTGGCAGACATTCCACCTCCAGCCCTTGAAGTGTCATTGCCACACAGTGCTGCAGATAATTCTACCATTCTGGTAAGAAGGAAGTGGTAGCATTCATCTCTGCCATATGGCCTTTTTTGAGCTTGGTTCTGCCCTCTGCATCATGCCCTGGGATAACACCTTCCACTGTCCCCCGATACACTCTGCGACACTCACCTTGGCCCTCGACATTGACTGCCAAATTTGGTTTGATTACCAATGACACATCAATTTAGACTGCAGACTGAACTCTTCCTCTTCCTCTGAACTTGTCAATCCCTAAAGGACTCTGGCTGGCCCTCCATGTGGCGCTGCTGTGAAACACGGGTTAACCCAAGGAGTCACTGGGACCTGGGCGAAAGGTTAATATAAACAAAGTGGTCCCAGTTACATACACAATTGACTCAACTAAAACATTAAAAAATTTCATACAAAAATATTCATAACAACATTGTTTTTAATCACAACGTGTATCGTAAATTCATTCATAAGAAGATACACAAAATATATAAAATATATAAAATATGTAATGCCCCGGAAGATTGGAATAGGGAAGGGTGGTGATGGGATGGTGAAAGTAAAGAATGAGTCACACAGATATGAATACAACAAAAATAATACTAGAATAACATAATAGAACAGATAATTTGTCAATTAATTAGACGATCATGCCTCAAAAAATCACAAATGATAAAGCAGGGAGGAGGCTGAACACAGGAGGGAGTGTCGACGTTTCGACCCGAATTGATGCAGGCGTAGTGTGGGCCTTGCTAGAGGGTCTTCATCAGGACAGAAGTTGTTGAAAATGGGGCAATCATTCTGTATGGAAAATTAATAAATATATTATTTTACCGCGGGTCTCAGGATCCCTCAATAGCTCATAAAAATAATAATGATGATGATTAAAAGGCCAAGATGGGGGCAAACTCATATAATGTGGAACTGAGGAATACATCATGAAATACATCATAAGTAACAAAGGGGTAGTTACCAATGGACATTTTGTGAGGCAAGTAAGTCGGAAAGGCCTCAAAGTATATCTTATGTTACATGTCGGCCCCTTGATGGGACAACCTCGATTAATACCGCAGTGATCGACGCATAATGGCAACAATGTAAAGTGGGGTTTGCATGGCAGTTTACTGCTCCAGCTTCAGCACTCCCCCGAATGTGGTTAAATATTCTAATTCACACAGATGTGTCATGTGACTCATGTCTATGATCAAGCAAGTATGCAATTGAGGCTAGGGCTTTGGCTTATGCTGTGGGAATGAAGATACACACAACAGTTGGCATATATGAACCAACACCCGAGCTGTCTTGCTCTGCTTTATTTTTCCATTCGGAGAGCCCGCCCTCTGGGTGCATGCTGTATTGCAACATTGTCGATTAAGGTCCGGGTGGCGCCGATACTACAACTGAGCCCCAGGCGCATTTCTACACACTCTTCACACGCCTACGCGTGTTCCGCCACCGCAGCGCCGGGATGTTGTGCGCTTCGGAGTACATCTCCAGATGTTCCACCCAGGCTTTCCAGCTGTCTGCCTGTGACAGGGGTGGCCCCATGACTGTGAAGGGCTCCAGTGGCGTTACCGAGGATTTGCTGTTGGCTGCTGGAGGCGGACTTGTTGGGTAGCCCCACAGGACGATGACTTGCGGTGCACTGAGTTTGTCCAAGCTGAATAGCTGAGCGGGTGTGGGGCCTGCGAGGATGCAGTAGGATGCAGTAGGCCTGTTGGGCCGGACTGGACTGAATTTTTCGGAGTCCTGGTGGACCGCAGAGTAGGCCGAAGGGAGAAGACAGCCCACACAGAACTCCCCGGTGCGGTACCGCAGGATGCGCTGGGGCCTGTTACGCAGAAACCAGCGTTCGGCTGAGGAGGCTGCCAGGCTTGCGGTCCTCGGGCTTGAAGATTGCTCCGGCACGTGGTGAGCCCTCTTGGAGACACGCCGGTGGCAGGAGGTGAGCAGTGAGGCCTGGGTGCACAGGGGAGAGTAGTCACCACTTGGCGCGTGATGTGGCCACCTCGTCGCCGGTGTAAAATTGGCCATTGAAGGTGGTTGGCCACATTTGTGTAGGCCTATGGTCAGGATATGACAGACACAGAGACACACGCAGAAGGTCCACTGTCTTGTTTGGCACTGCCTCAGTGGTAGTCCGGGGGGTGATGGTCCTGGGGGTTGTCCTGGGCGTGGAGGTGGTCCTGGGGGTGGTGGCGGTGGGTGTTGTGGCCCTCTTGGGTCTCCAAGCTGCATGATTTGTAGCTCCATGGCATCTGTTGTTCTTCAGATGTGGCTCTGGGCTGGGGTCCCTTTATACTGCAGGTTTTTGTCCTACTTAAGACCAGAAAAAAGCAGGTCTTAAGTCCTTGCTCTAACGAGCCTTATCTCCTGTTTTTGTGCTGCATCGCCTATCTAGCTGGTCATTGAGAATATTGCGAAGTGGTGTTATCGCGAGTTGTTGGACTGGAACGCCTATTCTGCATATGATTAGCGTTAGTTGTTGCTGTCAGCGATGTTTTTAGCGGCAGCTATCACCAGTACACTGGCTATGTCAGCTGTTAGCGCAGGCTTTTGAATATTGCGATAAATCTATTGCCACTTTCGTGGCGGAAAAGTGCTGCTAAATCGGCGATGAGAACTGGAGAATATGCCCCTAAGTGTTTTCTCTACTTTCAAGGTCCTGTCTTGTTCTCCCATCTGGTACTTTCATCCCATCTACATTTGCTCTAAGCATTATAGTATCATATATAGTATTGTATCGTCTGTCGCCTGTTGTCTGATTTCTATTAATTGCTCCTATCTACTAGTTTGATCTGTGGTCCAGCACGGGGAACACCATTGTGGGGTAATAATCAAGCCTCTACAAATGTTCTTATTATTTATTTATTATTACCTTATAATGCCACTGCCTGCTTCCCTGTGTTTGGTATAACATGAAAATACACTATATGAATTGTTATTATATTCATTTCTCATAGTATTGTAACATACTGTGGTTAGAAAGGTCTGCTTGTTCTAATAACAGGACTAACGGCCAAATCGATAGGTCATATGTTTTTGTACTTGGATAAAAGTATGTATCCATATTTAAAATACCTCCATTTGCAAGTGTGTACTTAGGTCCTCTGCCAAACTTCCATAGATCCACGCAGACCCTTTTATTGCTAAAACAGTGAATGTGTTACCCTTTGTCACTGTATTTAGCCCACGGACATGTCAATGCATTGTCAGCACAATTATTTCATCTTAACTTCAGTTTTTAACATGTCGAAAATGTGATTTTGTTGTTGAAGTTAAATGTTTCTCACATATTAGTGTACTTGCCAAATGTCAGTGCGTTGTAAGAACCTCTGGGCTAGTTGTATGTAAACCACTATATGCACAGATGTTTAATCCTAGGATGAGAGGCTACTGAATATCTCATTCCCGTATCTGGTCTAAGGCAATCTGTCATAGAGGGTCCTTCTATAGAACTGTTATGGCCTGTGCAGACATTACAGTTTAAATGGGAATTGAAAAAGGAATATCCCGATTAATATTCAACTACATTGTGAGTATGTTTTTCCTCATTTTCAGTCTGTAGTGCTTTCCTGTATCTCATTGTAGACACTTGCTAGAAATAAATCTAATGTGTGTTTCCATGATTCACAAAGGTCTTGAGTTCAAATATATTATCAATGTAGCCATGTTTACACTCCTTCTAATATTTTGGGATTTGGTCATCTTTCATGGTCTGTGAGTCAGCACTTAATTAGATTTGGGATTTTAAATTAAATCTAAAGAAAACGAGGATGGACGCTCAGAGCCCTCATGGATGAACCCCGGACATGAGGGGTGGAACACTTGTAAGTACTTGGGGGCATATTATCAAGGACGGCGTTAAAATTATCGCCGGTTTAGCGGCAGAAAACTGCCATTAAAGCGACAATAATGGGCTTGATAATATACCCTGGAGAATTCCAATAGAAGCTCATGTTCACACCAGAACACAGACTTCTATTGGAATTCTCAAGGGCATATTATCAAGCCCCCTATCACCGCTTTAGCGGCACTTTTTTTGCTGCTAAACCGGCGATAATTTTTAACTCCGTTCTTGATAATATGCTGCTTGGCCTCAGCAAACCTCTATCTTGATAGCCAGAGACAGTGGTCTTAAAACTCCCTCTGGGGGAGATTAAAAGGTAGATGTCCTAGGAACCTAGGTGGAGAAGGTTCCCCTGGACTTTTTGTTGGTTAGCCTTGTCCATGGCAACCATTAAGGGGTGCGTGGGGGTCCCTGATGCCTGCTGGATGCACAGATGTCCTGCAAGTCGCCATGAGTCTTTGGGGCCTAGGGAGTGCAGGTGTCATGATGTGCCATGCTATGACACACAGCCCATTCAAGTATAACAACCATACTCCTTACAATGTCAACAGTCCACTCCACCCTATCCATCTAGTAGGTGTGTTGGTCTGTTGAAGGTACATGAACCACTTTATTAGCCCCTGCAGAGATGAACAGTTGTGTTATCCTAGCCCCTCCAGCACTTCGCATTACCTTCAGATTTTTTGAGACCTTTGTGCTATTTTTCCTGCATAATGCTTCTGCCACACTTGGTATGAATGGGAGATTACTTTGTACTGTTGTCTTATGATGCAGTTGGTTGTAACCATTAGGAGTTGCCAAAATCTTACAAGATCTCCGCAACTATAGTCGTGTTCACACCGTGCCCAGAAAACCAGGGTTACTTTGCCTCCAGATTGTTGTCCCAGAAACTTCATAAACTCACCTGTAACTGGGATTCCTGCATTCAAAAAGTATCAGGATTGACTCAGGCCTCCTCGCCTGATGAGGAAACTTCACCCTACAAAAACTAGAGAAGAATTTATTTCAAGTAAAAAACAAGGTACTGAGCTGAAATTAAAAAAAATATTTGTGCATTAGAGAATTTGCTCGAACACTCACAGATTTGGTACAGTTTTCAAAAGTCGTAATACTAAATCTCTAGGTTTGTTTATGTATTTGTTCAAGGAACTAGCAACTTTTTTCATTCTAAGAACTAAACTTGAAAAAAGAAAATGTAAAGCTACCAGTGTTTTCTTCGGATGAATAGGATATCAAGCATTTGAGGTACATTATACAAGGAGACATAATTGTGATAGTTGTTAAGGACCTGTAGTTTGCAGAATGTTCATATATGTAGATGTTGCATATAAATCTCAAAGAGGGACTTTTAAGACAGAGAGAAAACTTTCCCATGTGAAGAAATTATTCACTGTACATCTTGACTCCAAGGCATCGCCAATTGATCATGGGTAGACTAAGGGAAGATCTATTATTATGATATTAGAAAAAATCTAGAAAAACAAGAGGTAGGCGTAGAACTCATGAAACCTGTTGTGTGTTCAAGGTAGGACAGCAACTTTCCAAGAGTGAAGGTCCACACTCCCAACAACAGGACCAACTTCTCTAGTCCCCATCTGTTTATCATGTTGTCTTCCATATTTACAAGTAAGAATTTAGGGCTTAAATTAGGCTCATATCACTTCTGCAAAGCCTTGTGGCAGACTATCCAGGTTAGAATCTGTGTTGTTAGTTCTAACAGAAGGGAGGGTAACCTGCCTTGATGATAACAGGGTATTGCTGAGGAAGACCAGGGCCAAGGAGAAGTATCAGGAGCCCTTGCAGATATTCAAGTCTTGTGTTCTGCCAAGAAGCCCAGAAATAGCTGGCTGTTATCAGGTAAGGGGCAGGACGGCAGGTGCTGAGGCCTCACATCAGAGGTAGAGCAGTTGCAAAATCAGCTCTGGGGAATTCCAACTATTTAGAGACCAGAACCCCTAAAACTGAGTTCCTGGTGGCTTGAGCATGCTAGTAGTAGCTCAATACAAAACATAAATATCTAGGAACATCCAGCAGATCCTAGAAATCAGTGCTCATTCTCCTTGTGGTAAAATAGTCTGCCAGATACACAAGCCTTGTAGGAACTGGAAAATTTAACCATGCTTTGTCGTTTACTATTTAATCCCAGCAATAGTCCAGAACCCTGGGAGGACAAGTCAGGAAACTGTGCACATTTAGCACTTCGGTTTGAGGTAATGCTCGGAACTTTCTGCTGCCCGAAAGATTTTAGCTTCACTGGAGGAGGGCGCAGAGGTCCGAAGTGAGATATCGAGAGAGTGCTCCGATGAATACAAGCTATATCACTGCCCTGCTTTTTCGCTCTGTCGATACGAATTATGTCATGGGAAGGAGGCACTAGGAGGTCTAGGATAGAAGAGGAGGCGGAATTCAACCAAGTTTCAGTAAGGATGATGATGTCTATCCCCTGGTATTGAATGAGGTTGAAGATATTCGAGGCGTGTTTATTGGCTGATCTGCAGTTGAGAAGTGTGTAATCGAGTCGTCCCTGTGAGTGGGGGGGGCGGCGTTTGTGTGATGTTCACTCTTTTGAGGTTGTCGTTATCTATAACTCTGAGGTTGAGTAGGGGTTCTCAGTTCACGTTAGGGTGAATGGCTTGAATTAGAAACTGTCCATGAGTGAACAAAGACGTGAACTATGTGTTATTATATGATTAAATTCTAAATGAACTACATCATCTATACAGACATGCTGCCACTGTTATGGGTATGTGTATCTGATGTAATGTAGTGAAGTAATGACTGACTACGTCTCAGATGGAGTTTCCCTGATGTGCATGAAGTCACAGTGTGAGTTTTAACTTACCTATTACCAACATGTCTCCAGAGTCCCTTTCAACCAGCTGATGTGGAGAGATGACCGTCGGTAGGTCTAGTTGTCCTATGTGCATCCAGGAAAGGTAGAGTGCACAGCAAACATATCAGTAAAGCAACCCCTGTCAGCGAAAACAATTTGCAGCATGATAGCATGCTTCATCATCGGGTACTTACTGCCCGTTGCGGGACGGGGCGTGCTAAGACCCGCGGTAGACATGGGAAAACTTCCTGGAAGGTGTGGGCTATAATGCTAGGGTAGGAGTGGTAGAGTCAGAGAGATAGTGATTTTTTTTTTTTTTAAATACCTGGCCACTTGGAACCTAAACTTTATTGAATCCCGTGACTGGTATTGTTAAAACAGGTTTTTTGGGGGGTGGTGCACAGAGTAATGTATGTGTGACTCCTGGTCTACATGTTTCAAGCCTTACCCCTATGGCTTTTCGTCAGGACCAGATTAAATAGATCCCTAATACCACTCCTGAATGATGCCTGATGTATTTCTCCGTGCATTTCAAGGTATAAATACTGTGTGTAATACAATACCTAATTGGTATGATGCTTCAATACAATTTAGTTATTGTTTAAACGTGACCCCGTGAGCTCTGTACGGGAGGGGAGGGGTTGTGTTGTGTAGTGTAGTTCCTATATTCCCAATAGGCTCTGCGCATTGGAATAATATATCCTATAGATTTGACGTAGGACTTATGTCGACTAGGTCTCTATCGAATATACTAAACTTAATTGTGTGTGTGCCCGCTAACTCAGAGGTCACTAGAAACTTTCTTGTATAAAAAAGAAGGGATTAGTTTCTGACAACCGCATAAACATGACAACTTTGTTTCCCAAGAATAAGAAATGTATCTCTCAGAGTCGCGGAAACAATAGATACGTATTTCACTAAGTCAATCGTGCATGCTTCGTTTCTACAGAGTTGCAGAGAAATAGTGAGACAGGCGTTTTCAATAAAAAGGCTTTATTAACAGTGTTCTTTCTCATGCAAGAGAGGTGAACTGCTAAAATTCTTATGCGGACTGCAAAGTATAATCTGTACAGCGAGAATAGTATTGTAAAATAATACTGTAAAAGCATTGTATGGTTTCTAAGCCATAGAAAAATACATACATAAATAACATAGACTAAAATACTCAAGTGGTGCTTCTAAAATCCGCCTACCCCAATGTACCTAACCTAAGTATAGTAGAGGGAAGAAGTAAGTATTGTGTAGCGTAGGTTTAATTGTTTTTGCCAAGAATCTACCAAAGGTTTCTCTAGGTTCTAATCAGCTCCATTCTTTTGTTTAGAATAAAGGAGGTCTGGTATCTCTGTCTCGGGACTCGATTTCCAAACACCCCGCAAGGGGAGCTTGGAAACACTGAAGCTAGATTTTCGGCAGGAGAAGGGCAGCTTCTTGATCAGTGCGTCAGCTGGAGAGTCGGCTTCCTTCGGCACTTGCTGTAGCGAGCTGCGTCGGGCAAGTAGATAGTCGAATTGCTCCGAACTACCGTAGTTTGCCATAGCAAGTGAAGGTATATTTATACCTTGAAGGTGTTTAGGAATGCCATAGCTTGACGCAAAGTCGGGCATATGAACATCAGGATAGAACCCCTAGGGAATAGTTGTTCTTTGTAAAGTAACTGAGTTCTTGGACAAATCAATATTCAAGCAGGGGGAAGTCCCTGACTGCTTAAGCTGGTTTTCCAAGAAGTCGTTGTGACATTTGGTATGGGTGGAAGTAGCCATGCCTGTATTTGGGTAGCATGGGCTATGCCTAAATAAGGGTTTGATTTCTATGCCTATATAAGGACAATGTGAATTGTATCTATATAAGGGCATGAATCGGGAAAATTCACTCAGAGCTTAAAACGCCACACAACACTTGTAGTCACACTTTCATCAAATCTGCACCCTTGCCCAGCACATGTGCCTGCCCAGGGCTCTGTACATGAGTACCAACACATCTGGAAGGATATGTATATATATATATATATATTTTAATATTTGGCAATACATTTTCTATTGGATTTCTTCTGGTTGTTTGTATGAAACAGGAGGCTAGGTCCACTATGCACCTCTCTCTCCCCCTTTGATTAACCTGGTGTTTTGTATTGAGTCATTGCTACCTTCGATGCTTCAGATTTACTAAGATTTTGCATCAGGGTTATTTATTATTTATTTATTTATTATGAAGTTTTGTATAGCGCGAACAAGACCCGTGGGTATCAGAGCGCTTAACATAGAAGAGGTCAAAAGATTAACATATATATTAACAGTTATAAGAATAATAGATATGAGGTAGATGAAATATATTCATAACACATGTGCAGTTAGTGTTAATAGTAAGTCGTGGCTAAATTTATATCATAAGCAATATATATACACATAGGTGAGGTAGATCGTTATAAGTCCATGAGGGATGCAGTTACAAGGTCCGGTAAAGATATCGTTTAGTGATATATTTTAGGTCGGTTTCACATCCTAGAATTAGCGATCCTTATATTACTGACTATGCTTCACTTTCTGGTGTCATAAATGTTCTGTATTAGGGCAGTAATATTTCAAAGCAGAGATCAATGATCTTCTCTATGTATTGTATTTATTCATCAGATGGCTCTTCACTTCCCGCTTGAATGTTGCCACATTTTGGATCTTCCTAATGTTTGGAGGGAGTGAGTTCCAGATTCTGGGGGCATCTCCTGAGAACGCTCTGTCATAGGTTTTTTTCTTTCGGAAGATGGCTGGCCGTAATAGCAGCTCCTCAGCACTCCTAGCTGGTCGGTTACCTCCAGACAGCTGAATTTTCTTGGCTAGGTATCCTGGGGTGTTGTAGTGGAGCGCTTTATGTGTGATACATGCTATCTTCATTTGGATTCTGGCTTCAAAGGGTAGCCAGTTTAAAGCTTTCAAGTGCGGGGATATATGATCATATTTCCTAGATCCGGTGATAAGTCTTGCTGCGGCGTTAAGGCAGGCTTTTAGTGGTGCTGTGGACGTTTTTGGTAGGCCAGCTAAGGTGGTGCAGCCATATTCAATTCTCGAGATAACTAAAGATTGGATTGCCAGTTTGAGATCCGCCTCTGAGATGAATGGTTTCAGTTTTCTTAAGTAGTTCAGGTGGAAGCGGGCATTTTTAGCCATTGAGTTAATGTGGGCTTTCATGTCCAGATTCTCGTCTAAGGTGATTCCAAGCGATTTAGCTGAGTTGACTAGGGTTGGGGTGCAGTTTAGCGCAGTCACGAATTTCGCCCATTCCTTTATTTCCGTATGGTTCCTTGGTGGTGAAATAAGTAGGAACTCTGTTTTGTGAGCATTTAGTTTCAGATGATTGTTAGTTAACAATTGTAGTGCCATTTTTAATGTCTCATTCATTAGTTCAATGTCTTTTAGGGATGCGACCTTTATGTATATTTGCGTGTCATCTGCATACATGTGATAGGATATCTGTGATTTTTGGAGAATTTCTGTAAGCGGTTCGACGTATAGGTTAAACAGATCAGGGGATAGCGTCGATCCTTGAGGGTCTCCTATTGAAATCGGGCATGGAGGTGAGATTGATTGGTTGACCAAGAATCGCTGTGTTCTGTTCTGTAAAAAAGAATCGAACCAGTTCAGCACAATTCCCGACAATCCCATCCTGTCCCTCAGCCTGGTCAGTAATGCTTCGTGATTTACCGTGTCAAAAGCCGAAGACAGATCAAGGAGAATCAGTAGGCATGCTTGATTTTGGTCAAGGGCCTGTATCGCGTCATCAACAATATGGAGGATCGCTGTTTCCGTGCTATGTCCTGCTCTGAATCCTGACTGGCATTCATCTAGCAAGGAGAACTTGGTGATGTTTTGGCTCAGTTGGTTCTGTACGCATTTCTCAATTAGCTTGGCTAGTAAAGGGATGTTGGTCACTGGGCGAAAGTTATTTGGATCAAATGTGTCCGCTGAAGGTTTTTTGAATATGGGAACAACTTGACCTGTTTTTAGGCAGTCAGGGAGGATCCCTTGTGATAGAGAAGCATTTATTATTTCGGTCCATATTGGAACTAAAACGTGGTTGATTTATTTTAAGCACTTTGCGGGAAGGGGGTCTTGATAGTGGTTGTTTGGTTTGATTTCTGAGAGCGTCTTGGCGATCATGTGCTGGTCATACAGTTCGAATGTGTCCCAGTTTGCCTTGTTTTTTGCTTTAGTACACTCCGTTGTAGAGACGGTATCGCTCATAGGCAGTGGTTCGATGGGAAGGTTCGCCACGGCGTTTTTGAGCTCTACTTCAAGCGATTTGGCCTTTTCTGTGAAAAATTCAGAAAATTCATCGCAGCTTAGGGATGTTTTTGAGTTCTCTTGACTGGATTTGGCTAGTTTGTTTGATTGTTGCTTTAGGATTTCAAAGAGTTTTCGTGGTCTGTTTTTGGCATTGTCCAGTTCTGATCTTATAAATTCCTTTTTTGAGTTGATGATCTTTTTATTATATTGATTTCTAATTTTTCTGAGGGCTTTCAGCTCAGGGGATGAAGGGTGTTGTCTCCATTTTCTTTCGGCCATTCTCAATTCACGCCTTTCCTCATTTAGTGCCTCATTAAACCAAGGATTTTTTGTCTTCTCCGTGACTCTTTTCAGTTTTAATGGCATGGTGTTATTGACGATATTTTCGACAGCTGTTATGTAGTGATCGGTCAGCTCATTGACATTCTGCAGGTTGCTAGGTGGCTTTAGGTCTCTTTCACAGCTTTCGACCAATAGCTCCATATTTGCTTCTTTTGTGTCTCGCATCCATGTTTTGGACTTGAAGGGTTGTCTGGTCCTGCCTTTTTCCACTATGGGTATCACGAATGTTATGGCATGATGGTCAGACCAGTCGCATGGAGTTATGGAGAGGATTGTTGTATCTTTGTTTCTTGAAATAATCCAGTCTAACGTTGCTCCTTTCGAGTGTGTGGGTTGTGTGCATGCTTGGGTGAGGTTTAGTTCGACGAGGAAATCTTTAAGCGTGTTGACCAGTTTATCATTGCAGTCCTCCCAATGTAAGTTGAAATCGCCTAGAAATATGTTATTGGCTTCGTTGTTAGAGTTGGCCGTTATGATCTCCATTAACTCCTCTGTAAACTTTGCGTTATCTCCTGGTGGGTGGTAAAACGTATGCAAGTTGCATCTTTGATTGTTAGTTGGTCTTATATTAAGACCTAGGTATTCGCAGGATTCTAGAGGGTCGGCTTGAATTTGTTTGACCTCTATATCTGATCGATGAATGCAGGCTATACCTCCCCCTAACTTTTTAAGTCTATCAAGTCTCAAAATGTTATACCGAGGTGGTACTAAGAGATCCATGGTTGGGGAAGAAGATTCCGTAAGCCATGTTTCTGTGAGGACTGCCAGATCGATGTCCTTGTTGATGATGAGGTCCGCTATGTCCGATGCATGTTTGGTTGCCGACCGATAGTTGAGTAGTAGACACGTCAGAGGTTTTTCTTTGTTACTAAGGTTCATATTTTCGGATTCGGTTGTTGTTAGCTGTATGTGCTGTAAATTGTGAGGGTTGGATGTTCTATCCTTCTTTCTCGATGTTCTGTTAGAGTCGAGTGGTACTGTTTTAATTCTTTCCTCTCCTACGCGGTCCAGTAGTTCATATGTTCGGATTAAGGCCAGAGTTTCCTCCTTTGACAATGATTTTGTCCTATCTGGTCGGTTGTCTCTATTTTTTAAAAGCATGGTAGTCTCGTTACTGTTTTTTTGTGAGGAGTGTACGAGGTTTTGGATATGCTCGACCTTAGAGTGAATGCTCGCCGTCATCTCCCCAATTTTTTCAATCGCCTGTAAGGTATTAATAGTGACTTGTGCCAGCTTGCTCACTAGTTTCTGAAGCTCCTTAATATCTTTCTTGTTCTGAAGTGATTTCTTAGGTATGTCTGATCTGTTTATCCTGGATTTGTATTCTGCTCTGCTGCGTTTTGGATCTATTCTAAGTTCCGCAGCCCTATTCTTTGTCTCCTTTGTTTGATTGTCAGTTCTCTTTTTACTGGAGATGTCGTTGGTGCTAGCTAAGTTATGTGTTGTTGGGAGCGCGTTTGTGGGTGAGGGTCTGCTCGACGCTGGTATTGTACTAGAGAGAGGTATATGAAGGTTGGTATCTTCTGCCTCATCCAATTCCTGGTTATCATAGGGTACTATACTCGTGGCCGATGTATGCTCTACGTGGGAGGTCTCATCGTTTGGAAGCGAAGGCGGCTCTTCTCTTTGGAGCTGGTCTTGTTCTTTGTTTGCCTGATAGGTAGACCTCTCTGTTCTTTCTGTCGTGTTCTCTGGTACTGTCATTACTATTTCAAGTATATCTTCCTGGTTAGGGCTTTGAGCATGGTGGCCCTTAGTTCTATTGGTGCCTCTGGTAATGTTATTGTCTATGTCGGGAGTTTTTACTGGTGGGGTCAGGTGTAGTTGGTATCTTGGGTCTTCTAGGGTTGCATCGCCTTTGTCAATCCCATGATCATATAAGCACGAAAAGACATTTGCTTTATTAATTTTTTTCATGATCAGCCTAACATTAATATGCTGTTATCTACAGATTTTGATTGGATATTAAAAAATTAAAAAATTATTCATAGAAATTGGTGGAAGAAAAAGTTAGTGCAAAATGTGAATGCCTATCACCAGAATTTGTGTTGAACCAAACTGTCAGTAACAATGTAATAAGCCAGTTCTATTCAACATAATAAAACTGCACGGTCAATGTCCATCCATGCAAGTACATTCCTAAACTCATGCTCTCCCTGTTGCATCACTGAGTTACTACAAGGACCCATGGAGGTATTTTATCATTTAAAGAGTTCGCTCTGCTGCATGCCCCATGAATTTCTATAGGTCCAGTACCAGTGTGAGATGGGTGTCTATGCATTACGAACCCCTATCTTTTAAAGGTGTCTCCTCAGGACTTGGAACTGGAGTGCCTGTGTTAAACTTATTGTAAAATAATATATACTTGTGTTCCAATTACATTTGCCACACCAGAGAAATGTGTAAGAAAAATTCATAGAGTACCTTCATGTCTTGCGAAAAAGTGGAAAATATTGCCTCGAATGAAAAAGGAGTGTTTGTACGAATATGTATGATTGTCAATACAGAAGCTTAAGTAAACACTTTGACTTCTATTAGGTAAGTACCTTCATAAGTTCTGCCAAAGACAAAGCCTTGTTTTCCTCCCAGGGTAACATAAGCTATGGAGAAAATGCTATAAAGGAAAGATGAAAACGGTCGAACAATGCTTTTTCTGAGGTTGATACATACTGTTTTCAGATTGCTCTACAGCATTGATGGTATCCTCAATCTTCTTTCATGTGTTCTTTTCCTAATAGATCGCGGACAATTCTAATGCGTCCGCCATCGGGCTTCTCTGTTTCAGTCTAATAAACGGATTCAATAGGCTCACCGTCATGTGGCGCACTTTATGTTTAAGGTACCTGGGAAATGTAGATCAGTGCAATCCTAGGCCTATCAAACTGATTCAAGCGGCTCACCATCATGCGTCTCAGCATTTGCGCCGGTAACATGAGAAATGTAAAAATGTATGATTCTAGGCCTGCCAATCGTGTGCAATTGAGTCAATGTAACGCATCATTTACTTTCTGTGAAATGTAGTTATCTGTTCAAATTCTGTTGCTTCTGCATTAGCAATGGTCTCAGCTACGAAAATTAATCACTGTGCTATTTTTGGGCAGAAATATGGGGGCATATTATCAACGATAATAGCGATAATTTCGTTATCGCTGGCTATCTCTGGAATTTATAGCCCTGGTAGTGCGTTATTAACAACGCGTTTCTCCAGGGCGATAAAAATTCCAGAGATAGTGAGGTTATTGCCGCTTTGAAGGGAACATCGCTGGTTTTCCAGCAATTCTCCCTGAAAAACAGCGATAATCTTGCTGATCCGACCCACAGGGTCGCATCAGCATAATCAAACCTAATGTTAGGGATAGGTAAGTCTGCATGTTAGCAGACGTTAGATTTGGGAGAAAATAGCGGTTTCTCCAAAAATTAAAGTGTCCTAAAATGCAGGGGCAGCCTTGTAAATATCGCGATGTGAACATCAGCGATATTTGCAAGGTAGTCCATCCGGGGTACGCCCACCGACGCCCACTTTGCATCTCATTAGATGCAAAGGGAGGCGTTGGGAAAAAGGGTGCTAACATGCGATTATGCATTTTAGCACCCTCTTGTAAATAGGGCAATAGTTTTATCTCTGCTTTTTGGCTTTTTAAGCCAAAAAAGCAGAGATAAAGACCATGTAAATATGCCCCTAGGTCCCTTATTAAATGGCGTAAGCATAGTTATATTCTAGTTTGGGTCTAGACAGACTCTCCGGACCTGGCAATTGGTTTAAACTCCAATCTTTCACTTCCTTATTTGGTTTTACTGTGTTTAGAGGTAGCTAATGCCAAGGTGGGCCACCAATAAGTTAAGAAGTTCAGACAACTCACAAGTCCCATAATGTCCATCTCAAATCGTAACATGAGATTTGTCTCCTTTCATGCCAGTATCCTTTCTACATCCCTTACCCCCTTTATGTCAGAAGAAAATACTTCTAGTACTGCCCATTCCAAATCTTTCTCATTGTTCCATGTGAAAGAAAGTGGGCGCCCAATGGAGCTGATGGAACTTTGTGGGGGATCCTGGTGTTATGATGGATTATACGTGGATGAATTTAGTTTCCAATGTAGACCTTACCTTGTATAATTGTGCTGTCATTTTGCATAAGTAAGCTACAGTTTATTAGGTGAGTTGTGCCCAGGCCTAATCTTAACATACTTTTTTAATAAAATTTTTATTCGTTGTGAAACTCACTTTGTTTGTAGTATTTAGTCAATTGCTGAAGTGTAGCAGTCTGTTTTTTGTTAGGCTTTCAACCTACCAGAGTGAGGAAACAATTTATTATGGGTTTTTATGGGCATTTTATACTATTTGATAAATGGAAAAGCATTGCTATTTGTTTTAAGCTTAATTTGACGGGTTGATTGAAGAATATTTTTCTAGCACCATAAATGGTAAACACTATTTTGTGTTTAAGTTATTTAATTATGGATAATAATTTTATTTTGGCATTATGTTTATATACATGTTTAAATCTGATGTAGTCTGATGTAATATTATGTGTTTAGAATTTTGTTGATTTTCCTTAAACCAACATTTTATTTTTTGTGGTTTTTATTATGCTTCTTTAGTTTTAATTTGTAGGTGATATTTATTATTTTTTATTTTTTTGTAAAACATTTTTGTATTTTAGATATTTTTTTCACAATATTTTTGTCATCACATTTTTTTTATGTCTAGTTGCAATATTTTGGTTTCCAATATTTTATTGCTAATATTTGCATATGCTGCTGGATCTGATGATGATATCGAAACTTTAAGGACTCGAGATCAACAGCTGACCTTGTAAGGAATCTCCAAAGTTGTCTCAGTGGATGGAGCTGTTTAGTTTACTTTGTTGTGCTATAATAATTCCATAAATGGATCAACCCTTAATTGTTCCATATTTGAAGAACACAGATTATTAAGGTACTGTGTTGAAATGTAGACACAATACTGGATTTGATGTACTTCAACTATTGACACCTTCTTCTTGCGGGTAATTGAGGTAAATGCTGAAAGATGATGCTGAACCATTTACACCTAAATTATTACCATTTGTGCATGGTATCAACCCTTTCACAGAACAGAAATGAAACATGTTAAATATACCATGAAAGATTAGAGCAAAGCTCAAACTCCACACATGACGCAACAACCCTCTTAAAATACAAGTGCACATCTGAATATCACAAGAATGGGAAACATCCATTACAATGCATTCATTACAAAGCACTATCTTTACAAGGCAAAAGTTACAACACAACTGCTTTTACATCATATGCCCTAACAACGGATGCCATTACAACGCATGTCACTACAATGCATGTCATTACAACGTAAACCATTATAACGCATGCCATTACAATGCATTATAAGGTAAGTAATGGAGATATTTTTGTTTTAGGGTGGGTATGGGTTTTGGGGTATAGGAATAGTATTTTTTACCCCTACACTATCCAAAACGTTGCCTACTGTTGCACTCATGGGAGTGGGAATAGTAATTTAACCCCTACATTATCCAACACTTATCCTACTGTTGCACTCACTTGAGTGGGGATAGTAATTTTTACCCCTACACTATCCAACACTTACCCTACTGTTACTCTGAACTATTATGCATTGTAATGGTATGCGTTGTAATGGTATGCGTTGTAATGGAATGTTTTGTAATGGAATGCTTTGTAATGGTAGTTTTAAAAAATGCTTTGTAATGGCATGTGTTGTAAAATTATGTGATCTAATAGTAATTGCGATGTAACAACTGTGTTGTAAAAGCATGCATTATAATTGTTTGCGTTGTAACATCATATATTCCACAAAAATACATTTACCACCTCTCTACTGCTTAAACGTTCACATCTGAGTATATAAGATTGTCTAGGATTGCCTAGGCAGCTCTTACCACCTTCCAGTACAGTGGTGTAATGTGTAGGTGCCGAGCATGTTGTTCAGGGCCTTTTTTCGGGTCCAGCAATGAAGGACCTCCAAGTTCTTGAGGCAGAAACTTCCAATGCCCATTGTGTGCATTCATCAGCTTGGTGTAGGGACACCAAAAAAGCATAGGGAATTCTTGCAGTTTCAGGGGCTGACCATGCATGCTGCTGGACCTACCAAGGCTGGGCTGGAGTAAACTAATTGCTGTTTTTGTCCTTTCTGGCTGTCAAAATTTCAAAAGATTTGTTTTGTGAATAGAAATGGTCTTATCCATTTGAGGGCGGGTCTTTGTCGCTCCAAAAACCCCTTTGTCCACTCCCTAAAACTCTTTCATTCTTTGGTAAATATTCCACATTTTCAGCCACTTCTCCTGTTCTCCTTACATTTTTCTACAAAAACATATTAGTATGTGAGCAGATATCTCTGCAGTAGGGTGGAGTTCTCTTCACATAAATGATAGGAAGGGCACAGGCTGAGACCTCCATATATAGGTTTGTAAATAACATATGGTGATATGTGAAAAGTTATATTGTAGTACTAATAATCGTACTAAATAATTACAGATTGTCAATTTCCATAAGAGTTTCCCAATTTTATCAAATGTAATCTCCATAACAGAGACTGGGGCCTGCGCAAGGGCATGTTTAGGTCAGTGACATAGAGGCATGGTCAGAAGTTGTCATCATTCTGTCTCCCCTGCAAACAGGGAGTCCAAGGCATTACTCATGAGAATACAATCTATGTTGCACACTGAGCACTGAACATAGAAATCATTTTTTTAATTCTGTGCCATTAGAAGGCAGGTCTCACCACAAGCCTCTCCGGCTCATCTCCCTCGGGGTACCCTTTCATTAAATCTGTCCTGTTGCCTGCCCAAAATTAAATTGAAACTCCCTGTTAGAACTATGGGCCTGATCTAGAGTTTGGTGGATGGGCCCTTACTTTTCCACCATGGGTGATGTGATCTGATCTGTTTACCATCCTCCGTCTTAAGGTTTTTGCCTGATGGACTGCCACCCCTCATGTTGGTGAAAGGGCTGGCAGGAGAGCTTCAGTCCTCCATCGTTGGTACCCTTGTCCTCTGTTGTTGGACACTATGTCAACAATGGATGGACATCCATCCACCGTAATTAGAGTTGTGGATGGAAGTGGGACCCTCACGATGGAGAACAACAGCAGCAGGTGAGGTATTGGATGGTGGGAATGTCCAACACCAACCTGATGAAATTCTGCAAACCAGCAACACATGCACCTCCCTCTACAAAAGACATTCCTCAAAGTACACAAATCATTAATCAATCGCAACATGGACCACCACCAACAGCGCTACTAAATAATTATTGCTGGAAATTCTGAATGAAGATAGCCAAAAAGTTTCAGAAAATATGTTTAATATAATGGTGTATGAAATAGTTAGGGTTAAGCTTCAGTTGTTTGGAGGAGTGGTCCACTCAACAACAATGAGCCAGAGAAGGCAAATGTGGGACAGAGTTGTGAATAAGGTGATGCTGCTTTCAACACCACGTGTTCAAAGGGAATCTATAACATAATATCGAAAGACACAATATCGTAGCACAAAAATATCGATACAAATATATCGACTTCAATAATATCAACATCCTATACATTACTAAAAACATACAAAAATATCGGACATTAAATATCGAGCTACATAAACATCGATATCACTAATATCGACAACATACATATCGCAATATTTAATTATCGACTACTAAAAAATATAAACACTAAATAAAAAATACAGAGAGTAAAATTATCGACAACAATATTATCGTAATATTAGAAATATCGATATTATTTATTAATATTCTATAAGACTTTTCAAAATTTAAAAATTCAATTCACACTAAAATACACATCTCATAACAAACTATGAATATATTTACTTTTCACAATTAAAATATAATAAATTAGATAGAAATTTAAATAAAAGTATTTGAACACATTATATAGAATTATCTCTGCAAAACATTAATTAGCGTTTGCCTTATATGGAAAATAAATACACAAACTGTTTTTCAAAAATACAAATGAACCAATAAAAACACTGCTAACATAAATTAACCAATAGCAAAATAATTACTAACTCCAAACCACTATATAAAAAAAGACAGGAGAAACTATTGTGGATACATTCGACTACATGTACAAGAACATCAAGATTCAACCTACAAATCAGAGGATTAAAAGTAAGTAACTAAAATAAACTTAATTACAGTAACTGCTAAAATGTTAAAAATAACAAACAAGATTCAATAACTCATACATATCTATTTTATATTATCTCCTACCACTACAGAATACTCTACTAATAAAAACAGAGAACAACATTGAGAAAACCAAGATACAACTAACAAAGTAAGCATGTCCATAGATTTGTATAACAACATTAAATAAGTTAAAAATAAAACCTAGAGCATAAAACGTAACTGCTACTTAAACGATTTATCTAAACATTTAACAGAAATAAATGTGTTTTTTTACAGAAAAAGAAAAAAAAGAAAATACAGGCCATAACTGAAGATTAGATACATTCGACTACACCTACAAGAACATCAAAACTCAACATAATAAACAGTTAATAAAAAGTAAGTAAATAAAATGATGTCACTAAAACTAAATGCTACATTGCTAAAAATTACAAACATGATTTAATAACTAATGCATATCTACTTTTTATTTTCTAGCATCACTAGAACATACTCTACCAACAAATATCAAAGAACAGAATTCAGAAAACCAAGATAAAACTAACAAAGTAAGTATATCCAAAGTCTTTTCCAAAAGCTAAAATAAGTGTAAGATAAAACCTATAGCAAAAACTGTAACAGAATATATCTGAACAATTAACACAAATAAATGCATTTTTTGGAGGTAAAGAAAAAACAGAAAATACACACTACAACTAAAAAGTTAAGGACATCACAATCACAGACTGAATTTCAACAAAGGTAAGCATGCACAATATAAATGTTTTTAATTTCAACTTAAAATACATATATCTATTCTTTAATTAACTATAAAATATATTACTTATAGATTAACAAACAACAACATGACAGAAAGAGCAGAATGTGTTACCAGCCAAAAAGGAAAACTATTACTCTGCTACATTGGTTACACTTATACCCAAGAGAAACAATTTAGGAGGAAAGTTAATTGGAAATGTTGCAAATATTACTCCAACAAATGTTATGGAAGGGCAACAACTAGAGAAGCAACTGTCCTTTATGCCAGGGAACACAACCACCCACCAAATATAACCGAAATAGAAGTCAGAACGGCATTCGAAAACATTAAAGAAGCAAGTACAGGTTCCCAAAAACCAACAAGCTGAATCTTAAAAGAACAAATTCCCCAAATACCAAAAACAGCCACTACCCAAATGCCTAATATAGTTTCCCTCAAAAGAACAATATCACGTACCAAAAGAACAACTACCACTACCACTCAACCTCCTAAAACATATAGCGATATAAATTTAACTCCTGACCAAACTATAACTTTAAACAAAAGACCTTTTGTTATTTATGACAACGAGAACAACGAAAAAAGACTAATAATTTTTGGTACAACCATAAACCTAATCAAACTCCAACATCTGTCTCAAACCTTTTTACCAACTCTACACAATACATGGCTTATATCAAAACTGTAACATACCTCTACTTTATGCCCTGCTTCCAAATAAAACTAATTCAACATATATGGAATTATTAAACATTATCAAACAAAAAACTAATGACTATTTCCCAGAAAACATCATTCTGGATTTTGAACAAGCAAGGCTCTCAAGTATTTTAAAAATACACACCCATACCTGTATCCAAGGCTGCTATTATCATTTTAATCAGTGTCTTTGGAGGCATTTACAAAAGACAACCCTAAGCATAGAATATGCAGCGAATTCAACTTTTGCATATCAAATAAAAAAAACTGACAGCACTAGCTTAAGTTCCTGAAACAGATGTGGCCGAACACTACAGCATTTTAACAGACAGCACATTTTACAAACAATATGAAGCTAAATTAAGTCCCCTCTTAGACTACTTTGAGGATACTTGGGTAGGTAGGCTCCATAGATCTGGCCACAGGAGAAATCCAAAATTCTTAATACCCTGGTGGAACGTTTACAGAAGTACCTTTTATGGAGAATCTAAAACAAACAATGCTGTTGAAGGTTGGCACAATGCCTTCCTCCAATCAACAGACAGAACTAAACCAACATTTGAAAAATGTATTAAATGCCTCCAGAAAGAGCAAAGTTATCAAGAATTCAGAATGGAGCAATCCATTACTGACCTAACTCCAAAAACATCAAAACAAAACAAGCAAATGCACAAATACCTAGAGCAACAAGTAAAGCTCTACCCTAGCACAAAAGTCATAGAATACCTCAATATAATAGTCAAAACACCACTCTAAAGTACTCTAAGCAACAAACAATTCCTTAAAAAATATAAAAAAATACAATATAAGAACAATCATATATTTTATCTCGAAAAAAAATAATGTGTGCAATATATATTATATTAAAAAAATATTATATACACACATTAATAATCTTTGAAATAAATAAAACCACACAATATTCAAAAAAACATTACCCACCCACAATAAATAACATTTAAAACACTTACCAAGCATATCCCAAATGCTGTAGAATCCATTTCCACCAAAACAATCCAGTTTTGAAAAAAAGTTGCCCAAAAAAAAATGAAAAAATACAACTGTCCCAAAACAGATAAAGCCATTCTAAGAAGGTCATTGGAAATACCATAAAAAACCCGAAAAATGTAAAAATATAAAATAAACGCTCCTGGAAAACCGAAAAATTTAAAGAAGTGTAGAAAAACCATTAGCTAATAAAACTAACAAACACTTCTTTAAAAAAAAAAAACGCTTCCTTCCGACATCACAAACTCCTGCAAGAGAAATACATAAAACATACATTCCCACCCACATAAAATAACACATAAAGTCCTACTAAAAGTAATACTAACATAATATTTCACTTATTAAACTTTAAACATGGAAACACTAACTCTACACACAAGCCTATACAACGCTAAAAAGTACGTAAATTCAACATACGCAAATACAACATATCAAAACGCCTAATACAACAAACTTACTTGTAACAACACTAAATATTACCAAACTACTATCTAAATTAGTTTAAAACACACTTAAAACATATAAAACAAACCTTACCTTCAGTGACGTGAAGTGTTCCCCAACCGCGAGTTCAACTTCATCCAAATGACACAAAACGACCTAAAGCGGTTACAAAATAAATTACCCAAAATTAATAAAAAGATAGAAATGACAATCGTATTAATTAATGTAAACAAATTATTCCTTTACAAAATAAAAAATAAATACTATGTTAAAAAAATTGTGTTTTTTTACTTGCATTAAAATACTTAACACAATGTACATATTTTGTAAAATTATAAAAAATAAATACTATAAAATACATAATATTTATAATTATAATTATAAAAATCTTGAAATTGTGTTTATAAATGTTTCAAAAATGTTTTTCAAAATGTATATAAATAAAGCTGCAATACATTATTTCCTTCATTTAAAAATATTGTTTAAAAATTAATATTATCATTTATATATTAATATCAATAGAGAACTATTATGTACAGACATGTATATCAATATATAGATTGTATATATTTTTGGAAAGCATAGTATTTTTTTTAATTCTAACAATACTTATATCTATATTAAAAATGTTTTCTTTACAAAAAATTCATATTTCTAAACCAATTGAAAATGGAAAATGAAACATAAAATATTTTAACAAATATATGAATAAATATATTTGTATTAAATAAAAATGTCATACTAATGTTTAATGTTTATTTATTTTTAAAATAGAAATTTCCAACAACACACAAATTGTATGAAATGTTTTAATTCTCATAAATAATGTACTAGATCCATTCCAATCTACATTAATTGGGGTAGATGCTGGACACTAATTAAATATAATTTACTATTCCCACTCCAGTCTACATTAATTTGGGGTAGGTGCTGGACACTAATTACATATAAATTACTATTCCCACTCCAGTCTACATTAATTTGAGGTAGGTGCCTATAATATATGTGTTTTCCTAAAATAAAAACAACCCTTAAACACTATATACACTACTTCTGTATCCTATTTATAATTTTTAAATATTACATTTTAAATTTACAAATTAAGTATTTTAAATTTTTCAAAATTCTATTCATCATAGAATTTGTACAAAATATAATTTAATATTCCAACTCTAGTCCACATTAATTTGGGGTAGGTGATGGACACTAATTAAATATAATTTACTATTCCCACTCCAGTCTACCTTAATTTGTGGTAGGTGCTGGACACTAAATAAATATAATTTACTATTCCCACTCCAGTCTACATTAATTTGGGGTAGGTGCTGGACACTAATTACATATAATTTACTATTCCCACTCCAATCTACATTAATTTGGGGTAGGTGCTGCACACTAATTAAATATAATTTAATATTCCCACTCCAGTCTACATTAATTTGGGGTAGGTGCTGGACACTAATTAAATATAATTTACTATTCCCACTACCGTCTACATTATTTAGGGTAGGTGCTGGACACTAATTAAATATAATTTACTATTCCCACTCCAGTCTACATTAATTTTTGGGTAGGTGCTGGACACTAATTAAATATAATTTAATATTCCCACTCGAGTCGACATTAATTTGGGGTAGGTGCTGGACACTAATTACATATGAATTACTATTCCCACTCCAGCCTACATTAATTTGTGGTAGGTGCTGAACACTAATTACATATAATGTACTATTCCCACTCCATTCTACATTAATTTGGGGTAGGTGCTGGACACTAATTAAATATAATTTACTATTCCCACTTCAGTCTACATTAATTTGGGGTAGGTGCTGGACACTAATTAAATATAATTTACTATTCCCACTCGTGTCTACATTAATTTGGGGTAGGTGCTGGACACTAATTAAACATAATTTACTATTCCCACTCCAGTCTACATTAATTTGGGGTAGGTGCTGGACACTAATTAAATATAATTTACTATTCCCACTCCAGTCTACCTTAATTTGTGGTAGGTACTGGACACTAATTAAATATAATTTAATATTCCCACTCCAGTCTACATTAATTTGGGGTAGGTGCTGGACACTAATTACATATAATTTACTATTTCCACTCCAATCTACATTAATCTGGGGTAGGTGCTGCATACTAATTAAATATAATTTAATATTCCCACTCCAGTCTACATTAATTTGGGGTAGGTGCTGGACATTAATTAAATATAATTTACTATTCCCACTCCAGTCTACATTAATTTGGGGTAGGTGCTGGACACTAATTAAATATAATTTAATATTCCCACTCCAGTCTACATTAATTTGGGGTAGGTGCTGGACACTAATTACATATAAATTACTATTCCCACTCCAGCCTACATTAATTTGTGGTAGGTGCTGGACACTAATTACATATAATGTACTATTCCCACTCCATTCTACATTAATTTGGGGTAGGTGCTGGACACTAATTAAATATAATTTACTATTCCCACTCCAGTCTACATGAATTTGTGGTAGGTGCTGGACACTAATTAAATATAATTCACTATTCCCACTCCAGTCTACATTAATTTAGGGTAGGTGTTGGACACTAATTACATATAATTTACTATTCCCACTCCAATATACATTAATTTGGGGTAGGTGCTGGACACTAATTAAATGTAATTTACTATTCCCACTCCAGTCTACATTAATTTGTGGTAGGTGCTGGACACTAATTAAATATAATGTACTATTCACTATTCCCACTCCAGTCTACATTATTTTGTGGTAGGTGCTGGACACTAATTAAATATAATTTACTATTCCCACTCCAGTCTACATTAATTTGGGGTAGGTGCTGGACACTAATTAAATATAATTTAATATTCCCACTCCAGTCTACAATAATTTGGGGTAGGTGCTGAACACTAATTACATATAATTTACTATTCCCACTCCAGTCTACATTAATTTGTGGGAGGTGCTGGACACTAATTACATATAAATTACTATTCCCACTCCAGTCTACATTAATTTGAGGTAGGTGCCTATAATATATGTGTTTTCCTAAAATAAAAACAACCCTTAAACACTATATACACTACTTCTGTATCCTATTTATAATTTTTAAATATTACATTTTAAATTTACAAATTAAGTATTTTAAATTTTTCAAAATTCTATTCATCATAGAATTTGTACAAACCAACTCACTCCTTATCCTCTATGAACAAGACAACTCCATCATAATTTTTTAAAGAATATTAAATACATTTTACAAATAATATTTTAAATATTTTTAAATTTTAAAGATTCTTCATTAAATAAAAAAAGAATACTTTTTTAAAATTTTTGTTAAATCTGTGTTAATTATTTTCAAATTTAATTTACATTTTTAATTTAGAATTTTTTTTTAATTTTTTTATTTTAAAATTTAATAAAAACATTTTAAAAATTTCAAAATGTATTAAAATTACTATCTTTTTTAAAATAATTTTTATTTTTTAAAATGTTTAAAAATTAAATATAATTTTGTAAAACACTCATCACCCTTATCCCCTAAAAACCCAACATCCCGCTCCTATAATATTTACTAAATTAGTAAATCTAATTATATGAAAACTTTTACAATATTATTGTTTTTACAAATTTTTAAATATTCACATTTTTAAATATATACATATTTAAAACACTCCCCACCCAAATCCCCTATAAACCCAACATTCCGCTCCTAAATTTATATATGTTTTTTAAAAATAACATAAAAAAATATTAATTATATTTAAACATATTATAAAATATGACAAAAATTATTAATTTTTAACAAAAAACAACACATATTAATATAAACTACACATTATCGATATTTTTACACAATATTGATTTTTTAACACAACGATATTTTGTCTTCGATATTTTTACTTACAATATTTTTACACACATACTAATTTTGATATTTTTGCTGTCGATATTTGGAATTTCGATATACTTGACCATCGATATTTAAACATCGATATTATGTCACATCGATTTTTAAATTTCGATATTATGTCTACTTACCGTTCAAAGGAAAACATTCTCAAGCGGTGGAAAGATATTCAGCTGAAAGTTTATTCCCTCACTTTCACGGCACACAAAGAGGCCTTGAAACTAGTAATGTGTCTCCCAGTTCCCTTTACATTATGTCCTGCGAGGGGAAGATATTGCTCATATTCCACACTTGAAAACATTGTGTGAGTTACAGAGAGACTCCTCCCTGAAGGTCAGACTTTAAGACCTCAGCCATTTCTTAATAATGTAACAGATAACCAGCAGGAGCAAGCTTATATGAGTGTGTAGTGTCTTTTTAAACTAATTAGTTTAACTCTTTTTTAAATAACACACGCTGTCTTCTGTGACCATTTTAACCTCGTCGTCCTTCCCTTACCTCCCACACTTAATTCCCCTCCTTGAAACGTCCCCGTTCTACCATAACTTGTGCTGCTTGAGTGGAGGGATGTGGTCTCCTGGTCTTTCTGGTGTGTTTACCAGAAGTGAGAGTCAGCATTCCTGCTGCTGCTTCCTCCGCTTTTCCCTTCCGTCCTACCTACTTAAGGCAGGAAAGGGTGAGGACGTGCGCTGCGGCACCCCAGTGGTGCGCCAAAGGTAGGCCTGTCTGCGCCCGTCCGTGCCTGACTGCCACCAGCTGCCAGGACCCCTGTTTGTTTTTACTTTTCCTTTAGTTAGCATCAGCTCTCCTTAGAACAGGCAATGACTACACTTTGCTATTCAAGTCAAGAGCTTAAATCATTAAACAAACCCCAAACAGCCATTTTACTTGAAGAGTTCTTGGCAACCCCTGTACCTATACCCATTCTGAAAGTAGACACTGGAACCATTCAACATGAACCCGTTCTCCACCAGAACCCCTGTTTAAGGACAAAATAGACATGGATACAATGAGACATCTAAGCAACTAACTTTAATGCCCGTTCAATCCCTAAACAGGCACCAGATATATGGAGCTTGCAGGACATGGAAAAGCCGGACATTTGTTTCATCACTGAAACCTGGCTCCATGAATCTGCCCTCTGTAATGTGGCAACTTTATTCCCACCTGAGTACCATCTAACCAGACTAGACAGAAACATCAGGAGAGGAGGCGGTATTGCAATAGCCGCCAGGCTTGGCCTGGAGATCACTATATTGGAGACCACTACCGTGAAATGGTCCGAACTGTGCATTTGTAGAATTGAAAAACAATACAAGGGAACTTGGAGAGGTGTGTTAGTGTACAGACCTCCTGGCCTGAAAAACAACTTTATAAACCATCTGACTGAGACAATTGCCACACATGTGAATATATGACGTTACAGCGCAAACAATTACAATGCATGATTTTACAACACAGTTTTTATACTGCAACTACATTTACATCACATGATTTTACAACGCATGTCATTACAACGCATTTTTTTAAAACTACCATTACAACGCATTCCATCACAATGCATACTATTACAACTCATAATACTTTTAGGGCAACAGTGGGGTAAATGTTGGATAGAGTAGGGGTTAAAATTACCATTCCTAGTCCAGTGAGTGCAACAGTAGGGAAAGTGTTGGATAGTGTAGTGGTAAAAATTACTATTCCCATGTACCCGAAAACCCATACCAATCCTAAAACTAAAAAAATCTCCATTACTTGCCATATAATGCTTTATAATGGCATGCGTTGTAATGGTAAGCGTTGTAATGGCATGTGTTGTAGTGACATGTCTTGTAGTGGCATGCGTTGTAATGGCATGCAATGTAAAGACAGTTGCATTGTAACAGTTGCATTGTAAAGGTAGTGCGTTGAAATGACTGCGCTGTAATGGATGTTTCCCCCCATATGTACTAGCAGCTGACAACTTTCTTCTCTTTGGGGATTTTAAATACCACAAGGAACTTCCTTTAGACACTGACACAAGTCAACTTATCTCTAATTTCAATACACTGGGACTAATTCAAATTGTGACGGGACATACCCACTTGGCAGGTCACACCCTTGATCTTTTGTTCACCAACACTGCCAGTGTCAAAGTGGATTCCCCCATCCCTTTGCTCTGGTCCGACCATAGCTTACTGACAATGTTCCTACAAATAGTCACCATCACAAATGATTTTAACAGTGAGCACAGATGAAGCAGGCCTTGGCGGAAATTCACTCCTGCCTCCTTTTTGGCTCATTTTAGCCTCCCGCCCCTACCAAGCACTGAGAATATCAATCATGCAGCAATGGCCTTTAAGGCAGCAATTACACTGACCTTGGATACTGTAGGAGAGTAGGCTCTGCTTCCTATGGTTACCACCACTTTTTGCTGCTGTTTCACAGTTTTTCGATTTTAGTCTGGCTGGCGCCCTGCTTTCCAGGACCCCAGCCTAGCTACTTCCTCTCTAAATTGATTCCATGTACAATAGGTGCACTCCAGTTTGGTTACTGGGTTACCACTGTGAGTCCCTAGTACATGGTACACTAGATACTTAGGGCATAGGTACCCCAGAGGCCTACCAGGGGCTGAAGCATGTATTATGCCACCCCTGGGAAGCCTTCCCAAATGACACCACAGGGCTGCTACTGCAGCCTGGGTAAGGTGGTGCACGCACCCCTTACTAACATATAGGTTACCTATATCTACCTTAAATCCCTGCACATATAAACCTATCAGTCACCCCTATGGCAGGTCTTATCAATCCTGAAGGCAGGGTGCTTAGTTTTGTGTGAGAGGGTGCCCATGCCTGAGCAGGGCCCCTCTGCAGCTTTCGGAACCTATTCTCTGGGGCTGTTCTGTGATGCAGCCAGACCATATACTCTTAAGTGCATTATAACCTTACGTTAAATGCTAACTTTGGACTGGCTGCACGGAAACATGTCTTGTTTAGTGTTTGGTGGCAGCGGGGGTAGAATTCCACCTTTCTAGAGGGAGAGACATGTACACACCGGTATACTCTGTAACAGTTTAAAAGAGCTCTGGCATCACAAAATGGATGCTGCAGCCACACACACAAGTCTGGCCTCCTGCTGCTGACCGAAACTCCAGCATGGGAGGCCTGGACAATAGGTTTCCAGTCACAGGGAGGTGTAACCACCTCCCAGACAGGCCTTAGTGGATTGGGGCTGGGTGGGTGCACTCTCAGACTGCTTTGAAGTCTGCACTGGAGGCACATTTGGTGTCCCTGTGCATAGCCCAGTTCAAACCAGTTGCAGGGGCTACCAGCCCCTGCTCTGGTGTGAAACTGGAGAAAGAAAATGGGTGTAGCCACCCCTCTTTCAACACCCTCCCATAGGTGGGTCCCCAGAGTATGTCCAACCCCTTCCTTGGGTATAAGAAAGGAACCCCTGACTACAGGACTTTAGATTACACCTGGAACTTTGATGATCTACATGACTAGATGACTGAAAAATCTACCTTGAAGTAAAGAAGTTACTTCCCTGCTTGGCAGGCACAAACAAAGCATTTGCCGGTCTGCATCTCGGAAGCTCTCGACGGATGGACCTGCAGCCCAGAAAGAGGATTTCCAGACTTCTCAGAGGCCAACCTGAGTCCCCAGCAAAGCTGAGACCCGCAGCCCTCGTGAGTTATGTGGAATCGGAACTCCAAGACACAGTGTACATTTGCAAGTGCATCAGTTTCTCAACATTCCTTGAGGCTGTGCTTTTGTTTACTTGTAGCCCAAGTCCAAAGCACCTTTTGCCCCAAAGATTGCTGGCCTACACTCCACAAGTGTTCCATGTGCCAGCTCTGTGTGCGTCCGCTTGAGGCCCCTTCGCGATCCCTGGTCCATCAACTGGTGGGTCCCTACGAAGGCAAATCTGATTTTCCTTGGGCTTCTCTGGTTGCCCTAGACGTGCCTGACTCCCATTCGCATGGTGAGTCCCTCGGACCTTGCTGGTCCACACCGAAACATTTCTTTACTTCCTGTGTGGGTTGCTGTTGCCAAGGCTTGTTGAGTCCAATCTGGGCACCGACACCGCAGCACTTGACATCCTTTGTGTGACAGCTCGAATCCAACTCCTGGTTGTTGTTGACACACCTTAGTACTTGTGGCTGAAAAATCAAGCTTCACCTCTTTCACCTGAAAATCAGCCCACATCGGTGCGCATCCGACTATCGTGCCCCTGGTCACTGGCAAGTGACCCAGACTCTGACCCCTCTGCTCTCAGGTCCTTCTCATCTCCGATCCAGGTTTGGATCACAAGGAACACTTTCATCTTCGACGGCAGCAGCCCTTTGCAGCAGATTGCTCTTTAAATCAACAACGATTCCCGACACCAAAAGAATCGTCCCGGCTTCCCTGGGTGAGATAACTCGAGTACTCTGGTGCTCCCGTGGGTATTGGCCCTAGAACTCTTTAAGTCTAAAGGGGTTTGCTCAAAGTCCTCCTCCAAGTGTCCTTTATCTTTAAATTTCCAACCGCGACTTTCCCCATAGAAGCTAAAGGTGATTTGCGGCTGTGTTCTCACACTGCACGTGTCCCCCGTAGGTCCCCTGTGTCACTACCTTCGGTGGTTCCTTGTGGTCCCAGCGATTCTACAGTCTCTATGTCTTGTATCTAGTAAAGTTGTGGCTCTTATACCACTTTCTTAATATATGGTTTGGTACGCCACTAGGGCTCAACATATATTGTGCTAATTTACTGTGTGATACTAAGTCTAACGTATGTGTTTTGACCTGTAGCCTCATAAAGAGTGTGTTTAGAATAAATACATATATTTTTTATATATACCTGGTGTGGTTCTCCTTTCATTTGGTCATTCATGAGGTTATAGACTGGTAAAACAAACTGCTTTACATTCCTTCAAGACTTAGCCTGAAGGCTGCTCTCCATAGCTACCACTAGGCTAGCTTTCAATAAAGGTTGTCTTTAACATATCACCTCTAAGGGGTTGTTTGGACTGGTGCAATGTGCTTTCTATAACTAGTGAACAGCATATACCAGGCCAACTTCTCACAAATACCATTTAGGCCAAGGTATCATCCTGGTTTACTGAATTACTAAAAACTGAAAAACATTCCAGTAGGAAAGCCAAACGCAAAAGGAGAAAAACCAAAAGCACTGAAGATCGACAAATGTATGAACGTATCCATCGAGGTTACCTAGACAATATTAATTTAGCCAAAAAACTATATTTTATTAATAGAATCGATAAAGCTGCCAACTCTAACAAGGAGCTCTACAAAATACTAAATGAATTTACCAATCCTTCCCCCTGTCAGTCCAGTAATCCATCTTCACAAGAAAAGGTAGACACATTGTCCACTTTTTTTGAGGAAAAGATCAATATTTTTCATAGTTCTTTCCCGCATCTTGATATTAAAAATCTTGACAATGATCCTAACATCAATCTTAAACCTACCATTCCTCTTTTAGAAGAGTTCACCTCATTTACCTCAGATGAAGTTTTAACTGCCCTGTTTAAAATTAAGTTGGGTTTCCCAGTAGACCCGGTCTCACCACGTTGTTTTTAACCCTGGCCCCCTTACTCCTCAAGAAAGTGACCGATATATTCAACACGTCTTTAGCCCAAGCTACAGTCCCTGGCAGATGGAAAGCAGCAAGGGTTAAGCCCATTCTAAAAAAAACTTCTACAGATGCTAAGGAACGAAGTAACTATCGCCCAATTTCTCAGCTCCCTTACTTTGGAAAGGTACTCTAGTCCCTGGTCAACAAGCTGCTCACTATTCATTTGGAGAGCCATAGATTGTTGGATCCTTTGCAACCAGGGTTTAGGGCTGCCCATTGCACTGAAACCTCATTGGTGGAGGTTGTCCACAATAAAAGACTTGCCCAAGGCAACTGGCAGTCAGCAATGCTTGTTCTGTTGGACCTGTCGGCTGCTTTCGATAGTATCTCCCACAGTATTTTAAACAACAGCTCTGGGAGATGGGAGTCAAGGGATCAGCCCTACACTGGTTTAGAAATGACTTAACTGATCGAACCTCTACCATATGGGCACCCTGGTCTCTCGTAGTCAGTAAGTAAAAATGGAGTCCACCAGGGATCCATCCTAAGTCCCATGCTTTTTAATCTTTATGTGACACCTTTGGCCAAAGTGATCAGGTCCTATTAGTGTGATGTGTTGACGTTTGCCGACGACAGCCAGCTACTGATCACTCTTGACCCCAACCCTACCGAAACGAGGCTCCGATTCAAACATTTTATGACCCACATTGATAATCGGATGCATATTAACCATCTCCAACTCAATGCTAGTAACACATAGGTCATCCTCTTTGGTAAGGCACTCAAATTTTGGTTGAACGACTGGTGGCCTTAGTCCCTGTCCATCTCCTAAGCCCATGGTGCGGAAACTTGGAGTAAAGATTGACAACCAGTTATCCATGAAAAATCACATAAATCATATAACTGGTACCTGCTACGGATTAATACATAGATTACGTAAAATCTTTCAATGAATTCTAATCGAATCAAGGAAGCTGCTGGGACTAATCAAAAGTCGGCTTGTCTACAGAAATGCCCTACTGGTATCCATTAATGATGAGCTCTATTTTATAATTCAAGTCCTGCAGAATACTGCTGCTAGGCGGGTACTGAACCTTCCATCAAGGCCTCCATCTGCGTCCAGCTTTAAGATTCTCCTATGGCTCCCCATCAGGAAACTAATCCGTTTCAAAGTCCTCTGTTTGCTACACAAGAACATGCATTGGAATGGGCCAAGCTACTTTGCCCTAAAACTCAGCTAGTATCCGCCTAACAGGATGCTTAGGTCAAGTACCAAATTTCTCCTTACCCCTTGCCTTTTCCTACTTGCCTCCTGCTTTTTGGAATGAACTTCCAATACAGCTCTGCAATATCACACACCATAAGCTGTTCCACTGGGAATTAAAAACCTAGCTATTTGATCAACTGATCAGCTATAATGGCCATCTCTGTTCAGTTGGATTTTAGCACTTAAAGGATTTCTATGCTAGCGCCATGATACCCATGGGTAATATGTGCGCTCCAAAAAAGAATGAAGACATGTAAGTACAAACACTAGCTCTCCCACAATAACTAATTAAGACTGTCTGCATTATGCCACCTCCTATCCCTAATGCAAATCTCGACTCCTATTCACATAAGTATAGTGCTCGATGTCTATCATAACTCATTTCAGTTCCAATATATTCACAACCTACTATTTACTCACTTTGGCAAAGCATTCTTCTTAAAGCAAACCATATAGGAAGCTCAAGCAAGCAAGTGTGATCTTACATTTGGACCTCAAAGCACCCCCACCCACCCCAATGTAACTAAAACATCTATCAACCTGTGGCACAGCGAAAGATGAAAAAGCCCCCCTATAATCTAAGTTGAGGGCCAACCCCGCTACCCATTCCTATTGCTACAGTCCCATGATGCCTACAGTGCAAACCCCACAACCCATCACCCGTTGTGTATCACAATCCATCCAGGATTCAAACTGATGACCTGCAGGTTATGGGCAATGATTTACTTCAGTAACATTGACTTTTTGAACTATCCTATAACCATCCCAACTTGTGACATGTAGGCTATTGACAAATTTGTACAACAAACATGTTGACCACCTGATGTACCTTACCAGTATTACAACTTGAAACCTGCAGGCCTCACCATGCACCTGGACACCAAACTATAGTATCCTAGTCAATGTATTTGACAAGCAAATATAACCAGTGAAATAGCTTAGTGCATCACCTCTAGATAAAGTAAACCTTATCCTGGAAACCCACAAGTTGATTGAGGGAAAAGGTGGCCAGAAAAGGGGTGAAATATAGGTGCGTGGAGTCATGCCCGGGTAGTATCATGAAGAGCCAGTGGCAGTCAATCTGTATTCTAAAAAACACGTGCATTATTTATACATAATCCACCCCTAATTAAAAATTACCCATTTTGTCACCTAAATCATTTTAAACAACCTGCTGCAGGCAGCTCAGTGATCCTTGCAATTATTATATAATACGGGTAACATAGCTCAAGTGTCAATGCACTTAAGAGAAAACTGTGTAGTCTCTGGTCCTAGTTATGAATAACAAAAAGGTTTATTGTGCCCAGAGCACGGCATTGTTTGTTACATGTAGATGACACATTTGAATTTAATGAATCTAGATCTGTCAATTAATGCTGATGTTGGAGAAATCATTTTCTAACCCACAAAGCAAAGTTACAAATGTAATAAAGTAGGTCAATGTGTTATGTGACCACTAAAACAACTGCCAATAGCCTATCTTGCAAGTTTTTTATAATTCTGTTGGTGAAATTAGTTTTGTTGGGTAATAATAACTGGTGGTATTTATTACGTGTAAAAAACATTGAGTTTGTAATCTCACACAAAGGCTCAGTAGTGGTACATGCAGTGGCAAATTGAGCACCATTTTCAGAGATAAGTAAATGGAATATCTTTAAAAGGTATCAGATGTTACTGTTTCCCAATTCAAACATACTCCAATTACCCCATAAAGTAGGGCAATAGGGCCACATTTATTTAAAACTTTTAGAAACAGGAGAGGAGTGGTCTGACGACCTGCATAATAAGGTTATTGTGAGCTTTACAGATAGATTTAATTCATGGATTTATTGATATAAAATTACATTCCTGACATTACTAAACAATACACAAACATCTACCTTTCTAACATATAGAATGTGCTTGAGAATGTCAGAAAAAACCTTAAATATCAGTTTGCCTCTAACAAATATATAAGTTGACAAGTTCTGTCTTTCCTCTCCTAATCTGCTTCTCTACATAGAGGTGAGATGTAGGATCCAAAGCATCAGTTCTGTTTTTCCATCAACTCCTTCTAACAGCCTAAAAAATATTGGAACAAAAAAAAAATACCAATTGTCTGTAAAGAGCGTTTCTTGACTCTCTCGCATCCTAGAACAGATTTAGAGATTGAGAGAGTAATGGAGGTGACAGATTTACAGATTGAGATACACTATTGGACTGCTGGAATCAACACCTGCTGTGTTTTAACAAAAAGCACCTCTTCGTAGAATGACAGTTAATTACTAGTGTGGGTGTCTTGCTAAGATTAGGCAGCACTTAAAAAGCTTCAAGGCATTACCAATACAGCTCACTCCTGACTTGTCCCATCATCCACTTTCTGTGACAGTCATGAAATCCACGAATAGCCCAGACAATGTACCGCATTCTTGTACCTCATTCTTTCACTTCAGAACAGTGGAGCACCTGCTGCTTTTCCTGGACTGGATCTGTCTCTGCTAATGGACCTCTGTCCCCACAAGTAAATCTGTCTCAGGCGCTTAGCTCTCAACCTCAAATTCTGTGCTTGGGCGTGAGCTGAAAAGGAATTCTTTCCACAAGATTCGAGAGACAGAAAAGAGAGAACGAGCAAAACATAAAGAGATATATAATAGACAGCTCGAGAGGCATTGTGCATAGACAATTAGTGGGTTATTTATGAGAGCCTTGCATCAATTTTTTACCACATGAAGTGGTACATGGGTGAAGTATGGCGCTGAATCAGATTTATGGAAGAATGCATGTCTCTGGTCTGCCACAGCAGCCTGTAGTCATATTTTTTAAACTGCCATTTCTATCTGGAAAAATCAACTTTTCGCCAGCCCTAAAACATTCCTTTTTAATACTTGCATGGCAGCCCTAAGGTAGGCCCAAACACCGCCTTGGGCAGGGTGCATAGTACTTAAAAACTAGGATATGCATACTTAAGTTTTATATGTCCTAACAGTGAAAACTCATAAAATTGGTTTTCACTGTTGTAAGGCTTATCACTCCTATTGACTAGCACTGGGTTACCTTATTACATTTCATAAGTGCTATATTTAAATAGAGAACTAAATACCAAAATAAATGCCAGTACTGTAGATATTTTTTTTGTTTTTAAGTTGCCATCCACTAATTGACTCAAAACAAAAAGTGTGGTAGACTCCTTTTTCTGTCTGAGTTAATCAAATTGAACTTATTATTTATTCAAAATATCACATTTTTCACTCAGTTTTGTATTTTTTCATTTTTCACAAAATTGCAACATTAAAAACACATATAATGTACAAATTCGAAGAACATACACTACACTTTCAAATGCTCCAGAGTCCGGATTCTCTCACTTTCAATCTCAACTACTCCACACATTCACCACATACAACAAACAATATATTTACACTTAGCAGACTTTTTACAATTCTTTTTACAAAGCCATAGAAAATTAGATCAACAAAATCATATCATTTACATTTTTGAGGAAATATACAACAATCTTATGGCTGGAAAAGAAACTGGTATACGCGTTTCGAACTCTAGTCGGTTTATAGAGTTCTCATCAGGACCAAGAAAGGACAAGCTGTCTACACTTGTAAGTAACCCAAATGTATCCGTCGCAGGACAGTGTGGCTTGTGGGGCCAGGAGTTCTGTCTGCGTGTTTAGGGGTGGTCTGGTTCTTGTGTACTCAGGTGGTCACCAAGTGTCAGCGTCTATGGGATCCAATATCTAGCGCTCGAGTGTTCTGGTTGTCAACGAATCACTGTCTCCGTTCGGATGGCTGCACATGAAACTGCCTCAGTGTACACAACTTTTCCAGCCATAAGATTGTTGAACATTAGTCACTTTTTGTTTCTTTGCTTTTCTTAAAAGCACTTCGTGTATGGGTTTTTGGTTTCAACTCTGTGTTATGGTCTGAATTTCTCTGTTGCAGCTGCAGCATTTTCAAGTTGTTTTATGCACGTTTTCACCATTCCTTACACATTTCCGGATTTCTGTTTATTGTTCTCTTCATCTTTTTTCTAGTTTGCAGTTATATTTTTATGCACTCTTCTGGTTTGCACATTTATCTTTGGTAAGAATTACCACGTTGACAATCAAGGTGATTTATACATTGGGTACCTGTATTTTCACTTTTGTGTTTGTCTTTCCATTTTAGGCACACATTTTTCCATAGGCGCAGATATTTACAAAGGCACAGATATCGATGGTAACCGTTATTGATTACCAGAAAGGTACTAAGTTACTGTTTGCCACACCATTCATTATGTGGGGGGTTGATTTTCCTGCTTTTTCCTTTTTGCACCTGGTTTCTCATTTTTTCCACTGGATTGATTTCTTTCTTATCTGCTTCGTGCTTTAGTTGTTTTCCTCACACATTTTGAGAATGTATAATGCATGACCATTAGATTAGTTGTGTTTGGAAACCATTTTTCCAAGTGTCCACTCTTCATTCACCTTTCTGGTTCCAGGCGTTTATCCTCTCTTGACGTCTGTCCTGCTCACTATGAGTTGAAGTTTATTCCCATTTCATATGTTTTGTTTAGAATTACCCCTGATGAAGGGCATTTTCAGTAGCCCTAAATGCATTGGGATCACCTTACATAGCTAGTATTTGAAGATTGTCAAGACTAGTGGATGCATTGAAACTATTTTCGAATATTCACATCACTGTCATTAAAGGAATTGGATGAAAAACGATTTTTTACCGGTGATTTTGTGTACATGGACGTTTTATTATCGAATTGATTACAATTTGAACTTTTCATATAAGCTTTCTGTTATATAGTGGATGTATTGTTATCCCATGTTTGGGAGCTAGTACTGCACACTGTGTCTGGGGCACCTGCTCTAGGATTTCTTTCATTACTTTTAGAAAGTTGGCATTTTGTACTCCAAATCATAATCTGTTTTCTTCTAGTATCCTAGGTCTCATGACTGTGAATGGCTCTGCTGTTGGCGTTGTATATTCCTCTCAGACATTGACATAAAGAGGATTAGATATGGGGAGGATGGTACTATGACCCACTTACACTTCAAAAGGCTTGCCCCTAGCACACGAAAAGGAACTCAACACTAACCTTTTGTCACCAAAGTCGGTCTGGAGTCTTGGCAGCGGAAGGAAAGAACTTTCCAGAATCAAAGGAGGGGGGAAAGGGTGTCTCCCCACTCACAAAGGCTGGCACCAGGTATAAATATTGGGCCCCAAGCACAATCATCAATATACTCCTGGACCTGTGGAAGAGTTAGAAGAAGGACTGCCCTGCTGCCCTCTTTCCGGAATGACTGCCCTGCTACCTAGCTTCTAAAACAACTGCCTTGCTGCTCGACTGAAGCAATACTGGAAATACTCATTGAACCAAAGACAAGCAGAGTGTCTCCATGGGCTACTTGACTGGCCTCTTGTTTGAGCTACAATGTAAATGGCAAAATGGCGGCGGGAAGGGAGCTCTGGAGATGAGCTCCGCAGGCATGGAATCTAAATACTGATTTTATCTCAATTTAGCCTCCTTATGCCAGAAAGAATCCCGTGCAGAAAAGAAACTGGAGATACCGAGGATTTGAACTGGAAATAAAAGTAACTGGAATAAACTTAAATAAGTTTGGGAAGTTGAAGAGGAGGTCGTGGGGAAGGCAAAGACGTCTACCCAAGGCTGAGCGGGCTCAACTCGATGAGCTGACAAGATCCTCCCGACTGCGGCGAAAAAGAAGTGGAGATTCCGAAGTTCTGAGGAAACCGGAACAGGAGGCAAGTACACTGTGCACGGAGCTGCGCACGGAGTGGAGTGCGGGTGTCTCCAAGGGAGGTGCGTCCATCGCCCAATCTGTGCCCAATCTGCCCCCAAACTGCCCCACTACAACCTGCTCATGCCCTACATCGGTGCCGGGCATCGGGTGAGGGCAATCGCTACGTGAGGCGGAGGGCAGACCAAGAGCCCCCCGGCTCTACACCAGGAAGTTGTCCGGCAATCCGCTTGTCCCCTGAATCGGAGTCGTGCAGCAGAAGTGGCGGAGAACGCAGCAGTATGAGCCGGTGGGCAAGGCCAAGAGCCCCTGGCATCTCAAGAAATCCGAGGAGCCTGTGGAGAGAGTGGAGAGGAGCGAGTGGAGACCGTCCGCTACTGGTCTAAAATAGAAAAATAATGGAGGCGGGATATGCGAAGCAAGGCGGAAAGCCTCAGACGATGTCGCAAGTGCAGGAGCACATCAGGGAGCTGGTCGGCCATTAACCCCTACGCTGGCAAAGGCAGAGCATTGCAGGCAGCCCACAGGGGTGAGGAAGGAAGCGTGATGAGCCCGGTAAGTCGAAGGAGCAAGAGCACGTCCCGCCGCCCCTCCTCCTAAAGGGACCCTCGCTAGAAATGCGGGGTACCACAGACACGACAGGAGTGAGGAAGGGCTGTGCTGAGAGGCAGGAGGCAGCAGCATGATCACTGCAGACGGCGTAAGAAAAGACGGTCACCACCCACAAGACAGACGGTGAGGCGCTCTGCTGTACCTCCATGAAAGTGGTGAGGCGCTTTGCTTTAGTTTGGTATGTTAGGATTGAGGCTAGAATGTGGCAATATAACATTTTCAATAAAGAGGGGCTAGGCTTGCCGGTTTACTCAGAGGCTTTAGATCAGTACAGGCTGTGAGCGGTGGAGGCTCAGAGGGACCTCTCAATACAGGCTCTACTTGCATAGTATGCTTTGTCAGGTTGTGTTGACCATCATCCCCAGGTCTTTGAGTAACTGGATCAGCTACCTGGACTAATTGCACACAGGCTGGTCCACATCCATGATCCACTTTTCAGGCTGTAAGTTTTCTGATTCAAGAAGTGCAGCACCATTTTGGGGAGTTATTTAGCTGATTTGCTTGTATTTAACTTTAGTGCTGTGCAAAATGGAGTAGAAATAAAATAGAGATAGGACTTGTGTACCTAGAAATCATCAGAGGTCTTCAACAGTATGGGGTCCATTAGGATGACGGGCGGACTTTTCCCGCCCGTCATCCCATCGTAAATCGGGACCGCCCGCCATAAGGGCGGGGTCCCGGGTGTGCCATTAGGATGTGCCCGCCACAGTGGCCGGCACATCCTGTATTTTCAGCATTGTGGCAGGCGGTGATCTCTGCACGGCCCGCCACAATGCTGATAATGCACTTTCACATTGTCATTTGCAAAGCGGCAGGCACCGCGCGGTGCCTGCCGCTTTGCAAATGACAATGAAGGGGGGTACCACAGGTACCGCCCATGTGCACCCCCCACCTGTACTTCACTCTGAGGGCCTGCAGGGGGCCCCCAGAGTGAAGACCGCATGCCTTTCCGTGGCAGCAGTGCCGCCGCAGAAAGGCACTGAACACCACACATCATAATATGTCTGGCGGTGTCTATTAGACACCGCCACCATATTATTCCTTTTCCGCCCCGGCCGCAAGGCGACCGGGGCGGAAAAGTGGCAGGCGGTGTTTCACTCTGTTGCGGTCCCCCCCGCCATTGTAATGTGGCGGGGAGGAAAAGCGTGGCGGGCGGGCATTTACGTCGGGCGGATCTCCACCGCCACCATGGCGGTGGCGATCTGCCCGACATCGTAATGGACCCCTATGTCTCATAAATAAAAGTTAACAGAGGACTACACCAAGGAGAAGGTGGTCTAGAAATAAACAGAGGACTAAGGCGTTCAGGGAATCAAACTCACTAACAGAGACATAGGACTTAACTCCAGGCTGATACCACCTGGTAGCCATCTTGGAAGGGGTAGAACACTGCTAATAATTGAAAACTTTGTCTTTTCACTTACTAGTGAAGTTGAGAAGTTGGGCAAAACCTTGCTACAGTTCGCATCTGTTGTGTAGATGGTAAGCATAGGTGTGTTTAACTAATGAGCCTACTAGCACATATTTTAAACTATAGTAATGTCAGTCTCAGGCACGGACGTCCGCCAAAAAATCTAGGGAAAGTGTCACTACATCCAGAAGCATTCCACTATATTAGGATCTGAATTCTTTAGTCTATAACATGTCAGGTCACCATCTAAAACCGGAAGGAACAAACTCATACTCTAGAATTTACCCTTTCATTATCTCTAAAAATGGCTCCAAAACCTTTAAACATAACCTTCTCAGAACTAAACCAGAAACACTCATACTAGACCCATCCTTTAACTTAAAAAGGCGCGTTTATTAACTAATGTATTTTCTTTTCTACTAAAACGGCCAAATGGAGAAACACAATAAATAACCTACTGAAAATACAGGAATCAAAAACCATTCCCTATGGAACTAAGTTGCTCATTACACCTTCTAGAATACTTAGGGCAACATTAAATATAACATGTTATAAAAATGGCACGTTTCTCATTCAAACGGCCAATAAAGACCTGGAAAGTTTTGACGAATTCTTCTCAATATTAAAAAATCAGGTCGTCAGCAGCTCCACTCTAAAAAGAATCCATCCATACATAAATTCCCAACCCATCACCGTCCCACGTGGGAACAAACCGGCTATGGCTGAAATTGACAGGGAGAGTGAATCTCACCAACCTACTCAAATTATATCGATTGATTGCAGCAACACGAACGAAGAACCTCAAACATTGCATCAGGAATTCAGTAATTCGCAGGCTAATGCTAACGGTAGCGCTTTTGCGCTAGTTGGTTTAAACACCAATATTGAACCCCAATTGTTACCTCAGGATGCCAATTACTTGAGTGATAAAGAAACTGAATCCGCCAAGGCTATAGCTTCACAGCAGATGGATCTTGCTTTGGCATTTAAAGTCATCTCACCCAATGTTGAACAACATCTATGTCATGATTCCAACCAAGTAGAAGACAAGGGTAACAACATACATCTAGCAATTGTTTCCTCGCCTCTTGACTTGAGCTCTCATCCTACCCCTTACACTGATCACCACCCACTAATGGGAACAGTTAGCAGGGGGGAAATACACAAGTCGATCAAGATCAAGATGTCGAGAGTGGCGTGTTTGTGAACCACAAAGGGAGTCCATGATCTGTTTCTAAGCACAAAAGAACATGCTCAGATCCTGCTGTGATAACCAAAGCAAATCTTCCAAGAGAGACTCCCACACAACAGCCCACTAGCAAACCCTATAGATTAGACTCAGAAAGGAACAGAACCCCACAAACATATAGGGTTTTTATAAATCTCAGCTCGCAATCTAGCAAGATTTACAAAGCCATGCTCGCCGTTATTAAAGATATGAAAAACCTGCTGTGCATGTCTTAACAATGGCTTGCAAAAATGGTGGCTTTTTCAGTCTTTCTCCCCTGAAACTCAAGTTAAACACCGTTCCACCCCAATGGCGTCTTCTAACAGAATTTACCACCCACGCACGCAACTCAACTATCTGACAGATAGTGCGATATTATCCATCCTGTCTACATATGAACACACTCCTACCTCTCAAACGAAGATAGGCGAAAACAATATCCAAACCATTATAACAAACACTGGTAGAACTTCTCAGGCAAACAATAGAAGGATCAATGCCAACAACCTTAAGAAAGTGTCATTAATGCCTGAAGAATCTATGCCACCTTTTATTAATGCGCAGAAACATTTTCGATGCATACTACTCAACTGTTGCTCTGCAAATAAACACGCGTCTGACATAGCTGACCTCATACTTAACCATGAAATTGACGTAACCATTCTAACTGAAACATGGCTTTCTGACTCTTTGACGCCTTGCTTAGACCTGTTAGCCCCCCCCACCCGAACTACCAGAATTTGAGGCAGGATAGAAATAACAGAAAGGGTGGAGGCATCGCTTGTATACATAGATCTGACATTTCCAACACAAAAATACAGGCTGATCCTTTAGAGTCTTGTGAATATCTAGGCATGTCCTTAAGATCAGCAGATAACCAGAACTGTAAACTCCATGCACTCTACCACCCCCTGGGTACAAAGACCAAATTCATCGACGAGATGATAGAAATCATTACTAATATCTCTAATCTGCAGTCTAACAATATTTTCCTAGGAGACTTCAGAATTCATTGGGAAGATCAGGATGACAATCAAATCACCCTTTTTAAAACTTTCCTGGAAGAGCAATCTTTAGTCCAAGGATGTCATCTCCCCACCCACTCTAAAGACTCCACCTTAGATTGGATGATAGCTAAAGAGAAATCAATCAAGAACATTGTAATCACACCCTGCGATTGGTCGGATCACTACATAATTACATTCGAAATTCCCCTCAGAAAAACTAAATCATCTTCAAAAGCTATTAAACCCAAAAAATTGACCAGGGACACTAGAGGATTAAATATGGAAAGCATAGTAGCGCGCTGCGAAATAGATTTGCAGCCACCCAAGAGCATGGTTGATGTCAATGACCTCACACTGTATTATAACATATCAATGTCCAGCATTATTGAGGACATAGCCCCGCTAAAACTGAAAAGGGTCTCGGTCAAAGACAAAAACCTGTGGTTCAATGTTGCCCTTAATGAAGAAAGAAGGTCACTGAGACAATCAGAACGTAAATGGCGACAACACCCATCTTCGCCCCATCTAATCCTACTGAGACAATCCAGGAAAGCGTATAATAAAAGCATTATTAAATCAAAAAAAGAATTCTTCGGGAAAGAATTGGATAACGCAGTAAATAGACCTAGAAAATTATTAGATCTACTTAAAGAACAATTGAATAAATCGGCCAAAGTGGCACCAGTCATTTCCATAAAAAGCTTAAATAGTGAAGATTTCTTGGTCTTTACAGACAAAGCTAACTCATTGGAGGGGGAACTCAAAAAAGCAGCTGTAGATATTGAAAAGGAGAAGGGTACGTGGGATGAAGTTCTGGATGAACAAGAACAAGAATTAGTCAAACCTAAAAACAATGACCGATGGTCAGGTTTTATACCGGTCGGTGATTTAGACATTTCAAAGATCATGTCGACCACTAAACCTAACAATCACTATAACAATCCCTTACCGGCAAAGTGCTGGTCTTCCATAAACCACCTGCTAATCCCGTCTTGGACTAAGGTCATTAATGCCTCATTATCACAAGGCCAAATTCCGGACTGCTTAAAAACAGGGCAAGTCATTCGTCTCCTTAAAAAACCAACAGAGAACCCCCAGATCCGAACAATTTCAGACCTGTAACTAATATTCCCATGTTAGATAAAATTCTGGAAAAATATGTCCAACAACAACTGAGTCTACACATCTCTGATTTCAAGCTGTTAAATGATTGCCAGTCCGGTTTCAGTCCAAACCACAGTACTGAAACTGCAATCCTGCACATAGTAGACAACGCATTACTGGCTCTCGACCAGAACGAAACATGCCTCTTAATCTTGTTGGACCCGTCGGCAGCTTTCGACACGGTGAACCATGCCAAAATACTTGATCGGTTGAAAAACAGAATGGGAATTTAGGGTACAGTTCTAACCTGGTTTAGTTCCTTTCTTGAAAATAGATCGCAAAAATTCATTGTCAACCACACCCTTTCAAGTGCAACCAATAATACTATAGGAGTTCCACAAGGGTCAAGGCTATCTCCGGCACTTTTCAATCTATAAGTAGAACCTCTTACGGAAGTACTACAAAAAACTAACATTGGTTTCCTCAGCTGTACATCAAGGTCACTTCGACCTTTGATATAAAGAAAATGAACCAAGCGCTAACGAGTACCCTTCTATGGCTAACCAAAAACCATCTGAAGCTAAATCCTCAGAAAACTCAATTTCTACTGATAACACCCCAGAAAAGCAAAATAATGATAGCAGAATGGTCCAACCTCATCACTGCTCTAAAGTGCACTCCGAAGATTGTTGGCTCAACTAAATCAATGGGTATCATTCTGGACAAAAACCTGAACATGTCAGCACATATCAACACAATGGCAAAAAACGCAAGGTTCCACTTAAGCTACTTGCGAAAACTAAAACCATTTCTAAATAAAGCAGACCTCCAAACAGCAGTTCAGGCACCTGTCATATCAAGGATTGACTATGGTTGCACTACCTTGGCAGGGCTCCCCAAGATCTCAACAGCCCCATTGAAAGCTGTCTTAATGCAGCCACAAGACTTATAGAGGGGTCAAACATTTTTGACCCTATCTCCCCTGACTTGAAAGCCCTCATTTGGCTGCCCTTCGAAGCACAAATTCATTTCAGGCTGGAATGCATCACCCATAAAGCAATACACAACAAAACTCCAGTCTACCTTGCTCAGAAACTCACGCTTTCAGGAGGGACCCCAACCTCCAGGAGCGAAACGGAACTACTACTGAAACCGGCTCATTTCTGTAAGGAAAGAACGTATGACCGAGCATTCTCAGGGGCAGCACCAAGAATTTGGAATCACTCCCCCCTAACATTAGAAGAACTCCACCCATCGCAACATTATAAAGGAAGCAAAATCGTTTTATATGAGGACATTTCTACTCTAAATCCTTTCAGCTGAACGTCTGCATATTAACCTGTCATGGTATTTTGAATTTTGCGCAAGCAGCTTACTATCCAGTTATGGACTTGTATATATGTTTGATTGTGGTTTTATAGTTCAAGAGGCTTTATGGTAATCTATCTGTTGACCATTATATATGTTTATATGCTTTCCTGAAGTGTAAATGTCGTAAACCAGTAATGTCTTGTAATATGTAACTTTTCGGATTGTTGAAATGCTCCTGTAAAGCGCTCTGACACACTTTGCAGGGTCATGTTCGCGCTATAGAAAACACTAAATAAAAAAATACAAGGACATACCCAACTGCCGGCCTCAGCTGCAGTGAGTCCTAACTCCCCATGTGGTGCCTCCAAGGCACTAGACCCTTGATTTGCTTGTGGAGTAGCCTACCAGTAAGAGAGTCTCAAATCTGGGACTTAGAACATTTTTCACCAGAAACTGCTCTGAGTACTGACAGGAGACCAGGACCTACCTGCCAGGCAATCTGCCCAAGGCATATAGCGGGTTGAACTTAATGTGTGGTAGCACCCACAACATTCTTCTCCGTAGGAGTAAATCCTCTTCAGCTGGACCTCCTGGCAGCGGTATCCGGCCACATGGAGAGCTCTTTGGTTACACCCTGCAGGCTCATCCCTTCAAGTGAATCCGAGCTCCAGAAACACTATAAAGTATAAAGATGTAAATATTCACTGGGCTCAGCAAAGATTAACAACCCACTGATGCAATTTTCTCTGCCAAGAAATCCATCTTTCCCCACTTATATCTTTTTCCATGTTTGTTGACGGCTTCACCAAGACCTCTCGGAGTGGTTCCCCGTCATCAGCGATGCGTCCTTGAACACAGCCTGATGCCTTGCCCTGCTGAAACTCTATATTCTACAGAACCTTTCCTGAAATTTCCAAAGGTAAGCTGAGACTGGACTCAAGCCACATCGTGTAGTCGCTTCATCACAGTCAGCCTTAACTTGTGACTTTGCCCTAGTCTCGCATGACCAGATACTTGCAGTAGGCACTATGACCTTTTAAGCACAATTTTTCACTAAAAACATTAAAAGACATAACTTTGATCAACTGATTGGTCTTTGTTTATTTTGGTGTCATTTCATTTACTGTAATTTACTCTACATTTCTAAATTAGCGTGGGACTTTTCTTTTGTTGTGTTTTCACTATATTGTTGTTTGTATGCTACATAAATACTTTACACATTGGCTCTAATTTAAGCCTGACTGTTTTCGTGCCAAGTTACCTGAGGATTAAGCACAGATTGATTTACTGACTTTCTGTGGTTCTCCCTGACAAGGTTTGAATTTATATTTTTGTGTGGGCCTTCCATACCTCTTAACTAATAACACAGGGGCAGATTTACAAGCCCCTTACGCTGACAGTGCGTCACTTTTGTGACGCACCGGCAGCTTATTTTTCTGACCCATATTTACAAAGACAGGAAAAACCACCCTGTGTGGCTTTTCCTATCCTTGTAAATACAGCCCCTTTACAGGCAGCACTTTGCGTAAAAGGGCAGTTCCATGGGTGTTGCTGTGGGTGTTCCCATACAACACCCCTTGAACAAGACACATTTCCAGATTTACAAGAAATCATGAATCTCTTTGATGTAGACTGCATATTCTGACCAGGATGCATGTTGGAATGATAGGATAACAAATCAACACTGGAGTGCAACAATGTATTAGCCTCAGAATGGAAAAATTAAGTTTGAACAAAGGAGGAGACTAGAAATAAATCCTCTTTGAAAAATAAACTTTTTATTCTACTTACAAAGCAATCATATTTGTACATGATTAGTTTTGTGAATATTTAACTTTCTTATCCAAGATCAATAAGGCCTACTAGCAAGTCGTGGGTAACGTGCTTTCTGTATAAAAAACAAAAAGAGGAAGGCCATATGTTCACACCCCAAGTGAACTGGCACCATCTTCAGTCTTCTTAATGGCTACAAAATAAATGCTTCTGGTTGGGTATAATTGACACCTGTCATTTGCAGTCTTGTGAAGCCACCGAACTATGGAAGCAACCACTGTTTAAAATAGATTGATTTATTTTGCACATATGTTAATGTAAATGTGTAGTACTTGTATAGCGCACGAATCACCATGAGGCATCTCGGCGCTTGTACGCATACCGCTGTGGAACCCTTCCTGGCTTTTCCCTGAGAAGTGCCCACTCCTGGGCACCCCCAAGTTGAAGCCAGGCATCCTAGCGTTGTTGGGGCCGTTGTGGAGATTAAGCAAGCTATTGCCCAGAGTTGCAGAGTGGGACCCATGATTAGAATAGGCACCGAGGCGAGAATTATCAGGTCCGAGGAAATTGAGCCTGAGACCCGCCGAGGCGGGAATTGAACACTGGTCCTGGGCTAGACCTCTGCATCAGGGTCTGCCGCTCTAACCATTGAGCCACACTTCTCCACAATCTGGACATGATTTTACTATTTTTATCCATGAAATCATTTAATGAATGTTAATGAGCTATATGAGAGCAGGGTACACACTTGGAATACTTTGTGCATTTCTTCCGCAGAATGTATAAGTGATATACATATGTTTTTCAATGCAGATTTATATAGCGCGAACTCGACCCGAAGGTATTGGAGCGCTTTACACGAGCACCGGTTACGTTACACAACGACACATTTAGGCACGGGGAGATTAAGTAATTTGCCCAGAGTCACAGGATGTGGAGGTGACCCAACCTTGGTTTCCAGAAGCATCGTCAGCAGTCTAGCCGACGGCCCACATCCTCTCCCCTGATATGACGAGCAAAGGAAAGTAATCTGCTTACATGGTGATGCCAATGATTACTGCAAGCTTCTCTCACACAGAGATACTGCAGAGAATGGAGCAGTTTAAGAATTTTGCTCACACAGACAATAAGACTGTGCAACACGGACAAAAGCCTACCTCACATGCACGGGGCAAGTGTCACACTGGACAACATTAGGCAGCTCTAGAGCAAGTCTCCCTCACAAACATGGAACCCGTGCTGCACTGAGCAGCCAATGCAAGCCTCTCTCAAACATGCAGTTGGAAGCACTTTCCAGTCCCTCTATATTTAAAATGTTCAGATAGCAGTTTTTGCAGACACACATAGGACAGGAGAATTGACAGGCAATAGAAGACAATGGGGATTGATGCAAAATGTATTGAAGGGGCACTACCACTGCACAACAGGACAGGCTTTCCAGAGTGCGCCCTGCTGCAAATCTAAACAAAACATCTTTGAGCTTTTCATTTAAGTTTAATACTAATAAGAGTTTATGAACCATGTCCATCTTTTGTTAGCAGGTGTTTTTCTAGCATAACAAAAAGTCTTTAAAATAAAGAGTTTAGAAAATCACAAGCGCTAATACTTATGAGAACAAGTTGTGGCTGAGGACACTAATTCAGTGGTACAGTGAATAAACCTTGTCATCTTTTGGTTAGGAATTCGCTAATTTGACTATTGATTTCAATTATTATTGACATATGGAAGAAGTATGTCTCACTTAGACAGCTGTACGACTAATTAGCCTGTCCTGCATCACTTAATACTATGTTAGTATAGTAGAGAAATGGTAATAGTGTTGAGCGTTTCAAAGAGGACATATACTTTATTAGTTTTACTTGAATGCGTCATGATTGGTAACAAAAATTGGGGCATTTAACAAATAAAAGGATGTTATTGTGTTCTTATCTGATTTTCACTGACCATCTGCTTTTGTCGGACTGAAGGAATGAATTCCACACCATCTAGCTTTCAAAATAGAGCACAGTACGATAGAGTCTTTATTCTGCAATGCTAGTGACAGAGTAACAACTAGTTATTATATATATATATATATATATATATAATAAATCCTCATCTAACCTTTCCTTCCAAGCATGGTGGAATAATGTTTATCATAATCACAGACTAGACACTACCTTTGTTTCCCCCCCCCCAGCTAGCTACGAAGAGAACGGCTCTATGGCTTCCTGTTGTTCTGTACCTGGACAGATGTTCTGCTACCTCCCGTTGTCCTTTACCTGCCCAGCAAGAAGGTCTCAAACCCCCTTGATTGCCTTATCATTCCCTCATTGTTATATTTCCATATGTACTCATTCTCTCCTTTTTGGATTTTGTTAATCCAGTAATCACTTTTATGCCTAGATTTACTTGCGCTTTTTTCTTATTCATGACTATTTTATATCATTATATTTACTGTATTTGCGAATGTATTTATATTCCCTTTTTTTTTATACTTGTTCCCCTTATTGTCAAACCTTTTCCCCCTCTTCTCCTCTCCTTTTATTTCTTTTTATGCCTACTTCTCTGCCTAATAAAATCTTTTTGAACTTAAAAAAAAAAAAGAGTAACAACTAGCCTGCAACGAAAGAAAGCACAGTTCTTTCAAAAATATAAGGATAGATACACACTAAAGGGCTGTCAGTCTGGTGTCTGGCATGGTCCCCCACGACAGGGCACAGTGGACAGTGCACATCTGTAGTTTCTTAAGTAGTACCCCTGGAGGTGTTTCCCACGAAATGCAGCATAAATGTGTGATAAATGCAGAAGCAGGGTAGCTAGTAGAACAGTCGAAAACAGGATGCTTTATTCGTTAAAATAAGATTCTCAGGTTAGAGGTAAAAGATGGTAGGAAGAAAGCAAGAATGCCCCACCGTGATAGGCACGCTTGCGACTCAGCCTACGCACTCCAACAAGACATTCATTTACCTAAGCCCACGTCAGCATTCTTTGACCTCAAACTGGCTGAGCAGCAGGGGACATAAAACTAAAGAGAGGACGGCGTAGAAATGAAGATACCACACACCTCCCTTCTTTAAGGAAGCATTAGAAAATAACAATGCAGATAAGAAGGTAATATTGAAGACAAATGATGGAAGTAAAAATTCACACCCACAGTACATAAAATAAACAGACCAGAAAAGGAAATCATAATGATGCAAGGTCAGAAATAACAAACACATAGACAAAATGTCCTAACAGGAATACTAAGGACAGGGGAACAAGTCACACGAGAGAACCACCCACACTCTCCCCCCTCAGCAGGCAGTTAAATAGTGAGTTGAAAAATTCATGCCACCTCAAACTAGAGTCACAGACTCAACAACATGGCACAAGGGTGCAATACATGTGCCCCAGTGGGTGCCATACACCTGCACCGTGAACCAACCACATAGGTAGATACAATACATTGCAAAAACATATGCCCGTGCAGGTGCAACCCATTTGCCCCACAGAAAAGTTTTGAGCGCAAAGAAAATGCTACATCACCAGCAATGGTAAGTAGAAAAAATGCAGTAATGAAACTAACAAGCCCATCATAATACATCATCTAGGTGCATTTAAAATGTTAAAACATACATCAGTATGGTTTGGGCGCAACACAAATGCCCCATCACCCGAATAAGTAGTACTAGCAACTAACATTTCAGTACAAATAAAAGCAAGTATGGTTTGGGTGAAATGTACAAGCCCCTATGAACAGAATAGGTAGTACTAGTAAGTAACATTTGAGTACAAGTGAAAGTAAGTATGGTTTGGGTGCAATCACATGCTTCCTCACCAGAATAAGTAGAAATAGCAAGGTTGCATGTCCCCTGCCCCCTCACCAGGACATATAAGTGTTTGTTTTAACCCTCGAAGTTTTATGTAGCACGAACTTGACCCAAAATCAGCTATCAGAGCGCTTTACATGAGCACCAGTTGCGTTACATGAGGAAACATTCATTTTTGTTAGGTACAGGGCGATTAAGGGATTTGCCCAGAATCACAACAGGTTGCCCAGACTCGAACCCTGTTCCGCAGATTTAAAGTCCACCGCCCTAACCATTAGGTCACATCCTCCTCCTCTAGGTTGAGCTGTAATGCCATTCGCATCGCCATTGTGGTAAATGAAGATGCAGGGTAGCCAATAGTTATCACACAACAAGTAACACAAAGTAGCATAAGCTGCAATAACCATACAGTAAACTGCCTAAACCACAAGCAGCATTCAAGAGTTTACTCATTAGCGTACAGAGTTGAGAAGTAAGGAAGATAAGGACAGAACAAATTCAGTAGCTTGAGAATAAAATTCACAAACTTAATCAAGTAATTAGATACATACTGAGTAAATGCAGTACACAGTAAATGCAGAACAACATATATCATACGGAAAGGCAGAAAAAATGAGAATGTATTAATAAACAGTTAAAATAACAAGAATAGAAAGGATAAAATGGAACTCAAATTATATCCAGCAATAGCAATCAATGTTCCTTGTGAAAGACGTCTTCACAACTTGAGTGCAATAAAGAAACATCAAGTACCTTTCTGTTTCTTGTATTAAGAAACAGACAGCGTATTGGTATGCCCACAGGACATCGCTTCGAGGACTGAAAGAAGCAGCTGGTGCAGTGGGCCCCTCCTGCGTATGGGCCTTGGTGCCATTGCAATAGCTTAAGGCTTAAATTCAGTAATACAAAATCCACAAAAAACCCTCGTTCTCTTGCAGCAAGGCTACGTTCATTTCACTTCTAAAGTTAGCAGGTCAGGCAACTACCTCACCATAGGACGGTATGCTAAGAAGAAAAAATGAGTAATGAATGTTCCACAAGTTTTAACAACAACTTCTTACTTTCATTTCTGTGGACTAGCACCACCTTTGATGTTTCTGCACATAATATACAAGCTCTGCTGCATGATGTGAGCACTGTGAATTAGGACGTGTATGAGGGGGACCCCATGATAGGGAGGCTTAGAGGCCCGACCCACATCAAGGAGTTTGTGATTCCATTGCTATCAAGTTATTCATAACACTCTGAGCTCTCCCCACTCTTATCACATAACACATACAAACTTTCTAGATATGCTACAATATCACATCACAAATGTCCGGTAATGCAAGTTGAAACAGAGGAGTCCATGCCACTATGACAAAAATGTTCCAGCTCTGGGTTTTGAATTAACATATTAATGCATTCTGGGGGTTTAATTCATTATTTATTTTGGGCAATTTATCTAACACAGATTAATTCAATGGTATTGGGACATTCCTGCTGGCGAAGGGATGGCGCTACTGCGAGCGCGTAGTTCCGGGTGATGCTCCTCCCCCCTTGCTGATGGCGGCTTGCTGGTTTGGCGTGCTGCGAGCTGATTGAGGGCAGCGGCAGAAAAACCTTCATCGGGCTTCCTAGACCCAGCGCTGCCTCCGCGGAACGGCTGCCATTCCGGCCGACTCCCGGTATTGTTTGATATGGTCTAGGCGCAGGAATCTGCGGTTTTCGGCGACAGGGATGGTGCGGGGTCTGAGTGTATGACGCCGTTTGACTAGGTGTTTGCTTCGATTCCAAATATCCCTCACAGCTGACCTCCGAGGGCTACACGGAGTGTGGAGGCTTCGCCCGCCCCTTGTCTTTCTCCATCGTTTCTGCTTGACAGCAGCTGCCCAGTGGAGGCTTTGAGCGCAGAGAAACGTTTAAGGGCAGTGAATCCAAGACGCTTTGAAGTATTGAAGGCTAAAAGTGAATCAAGTCTGGATGAAGGTAGGAGGGTGGCCTTTTCGGTGAGCCTGATATTGTTTTGAGACACAAGATTTTTTAAGAGACATAAGATGGCCCCATGGCAGTCACCTGTGTTTTGTAGCCATAAACTGGTGAATTAAAGGACTAAAGGAGGCGATAAATTCCTAACACATAATATGCTGCATAGTATGCTGCTTTGAAGAAAAATGTGGAGACCTGTTAGCTAAACGGAATTTTGTGTACAGCGTGCTGCTTTTGGGACTGCAAACTGTAGACTGCTCATGTGTTCTGGCGGTTAGTGAATTGGCCATAATTTCTGAAGCAGTTTCTAGAAGTCGTGGGGCCTCTCTGGAATAGACAGGCTTTCTAAATGGTTTGACCCTGAGCTGGAGCTTGAACTTGAGCTGGGGTGGCTCTGGAAAAAACTTGCAGTCTGTCTAATTGCAACTGCACCCCCTGTTGAGGTTTATAAGGACGTCGCCCTGCGGTGGCACCTGTAGAGCGAAGTCAGGAAACCTGGCCTGTTAAAGCACGAAATTACTTGGGCAGAGTACAGGGGAACAGGAGAAAATGGGCAAATAGTTGAATGCGCGGATTAAAGCTAGAACTCGCCAGCTTCAGGCAAAAGAAGCAAAAGAGGCAGCCAAAATGACGGGCAAGAAATCCTCCGGTAAGCCGCCCGGGCTCAACCCCACATTCCAGAGCTCAGATGAGCAACAGTAACCTTCCATGAAATCCTTAAATGAGACAAGTCTCCTAGCAAATACGACACTGGATGTTAAGAATGGGATGATTGCTAGTTCTTAAATAACTCAGTTGGATAATACTGGCCCTAAAAAAGATAACACTGCTGCTGCCAAGATGCCAAAGCAATTCCCTCTTTTTGTTAAAAAACCCAATGCGCAAACTCCTGTAAGCCCTGTTCGAACTCTGCAGCCTACAGGTGAAAGCTTATTGACTTGTCAATCTGGGACTATTTCATCACAAGTAAAGCCGGTTATAATTGGCCCTGCTACAGCTGGCCCTGGGTTAAATACCGTACTACTGCCGGGTCCGATACTTCACCAAGACGAAGAGTCATCGCTGCTGATTGTGCAAACGGACCCTTGTCTTGGAAACATCGAATCAACACAAGGCTATAACCAGTCTAAGGGTAGCTTTAACATCCGTGATCCCTCGAAATCGAAACCTTTGTTTGCTGAAACCCAGATACAACTTCATTACAGAAGGCTGACTCACCACTGTCTATGGATGATGTTAGATCTGGGGGTCTCTGGTTGGCAATGGTATTCACCTTTGTCTAAATAGGGACCCTTACTTCTAAGTCAGGATAAGGGGATTACACTCCTTAATAACCCCTGCTCACCCCCTTTGTAGCTTGGCACGAGCAGACAGGTTTATCTCGGAGGCAGTGTGTTAAGCATTTGTGAATATACACAGTAATACAGTGATAACACTACAGATGGACACACAACAGGTTTTATAAAATTAAGTATTCTTTATATAGACTTAAACACAAGACCACAAATGACAAACATCCACAATACTACACTTAAGATTACTTAAAGATGATTCAAGTCTCTTAGTTCAAGTTGATGGTAGATGCGACAAAGTTCTTGACAAAGTACCTGGATGCGTAACGCAGTGTAAACAAAAAGACTTCCAGAAGGGGAGATGCGTCGGTTCCGTGACCCAGGGGAACGGTTGCGTCCTTCCTCAATGCTTGCTCAGAGTAGGGGACTCGTCGTTAGCTTTACCGGTGTGGAGGTGATGCACGGATTCTGGCCTGCGGGCCAGTTGCGGTGCGCAAGATGGCGCTTTGATGCGATGCGATGATCCAGTTGCTATGCAAGAAGATGGCACCCTTGATGCGGCGATGACGATGCGATGACACCCTGGCAACCTTGCGGCGACTCTGTACTTTTGGAGCTGCAACAGGCCCTGTGACGCGCTTCTCCGGCGATGCGATGGCGACTCTCTCAATGGCGTCACGCTTCTCCAGCGATGCGACAGCAGGCAGCTTTGATGAACACACGCTTCCAGGGAGATGCGGCGAAGGCTCGCTTCTCCGGCGTTGCGATGATTTCAGCTGCGGCAGCAACACGCTTCTTCGAGATGCGTCGCGCTTCCAGCTCCCAGCGGCACGCAAGTGACTGGAGTCAGAATTCCCAGCAAGGAAATTCAGGAGGGAGCTGGAGGTGAAGTCTTTTGGCCCTGAGACTTCAGCAGGAGGCAAGCACAGTTCAAGCCCTTGGAGAATATTCTGTAGATGGAAGTCCTTACAAAGTTCCTTCTCCTTTCCGTTGGCAATAAAGCAAGCACTGCAGGCCAACCCAGCATACAGCACACTGCCAGAGGGGCAGTCCAAACTCCTGCAGCTTCCTTGGTTCTTCTCCTTGGCATAAAGGTTTCTTGTTCCAGAAGTGATCTAAAGTCTGTGGTGCTGGGTCCCAATATTTATACCCCAAAATACTTTGTTCTCTGAAGGCAGACAGGCTTCTGCCTAGTTCAAACCAGTTCCTGAGCACTTTGTTGACATGACTCTCCTCTTCCTTTCACTGTGCAGGGCAGAGACAGCAGACAAGCCACAGGGGGTGGAGCCAGCATTGTAGAGGGAAGGCCCAGCCCTATTCAGGTCCCAGGTGCACTCCCCCCCCCCCCTCCCATCTGGATGTATTTCTCCCTATTCACCACTGAGCTGTCACAGACTGTCTCCTGAAATTTCCCCAGCCCTGTCAAACACACACCCAGACAAGCAATACACAACTCAGCAGAGGCGGGCTCAAATGGTTAGGCAAGCAAATGCCTACTTTCTAAAAGTTGTATTTGCAAACACAGAATATTAAAATAAAGATGTATTTTATTATTCTGAGTTCAGGCATACTAAATTCGAATTTCTACCATGTTCCCTGAGTCAGTTAGGATTATAAGAATGTAATAAGCTTCACTGCCCATTCTGGCCTATGAGAACAGGTAGCCTTCAATAGTGAAAAACGAAAATGGCTGTAATTCACTATTAGAACATCTACACACATCAGAGTATGTCCTACCTTATACTTACACTGCACCCTGCCCTTGGGCCTACCATAGCGGTGTCTAATATGAAGCACAGGGAAGGTTTAGGGACTGGCAAGTGGGTGCACTTGGCCAAGTCGATATGGCAGTTCTAGACTGCACACAGGCCTTGCAATGGCAGGCCTTAGACACACTTTACAGGCTGCTTCTGTGGGTGGCACAACCAGTGCTGCAAGCCCACCAGCAGTTTTTGATCTACAAGCCCTGGGCACACATGGTGCACTGTACTAGGGGCTGACAGTAAATCAAATAACACAATTGTGGAATAACCAATCGGTACATCAATTTAACGTTGGGAGCACTTGCACTGTGGCACTGATTAGCAGTGGCACAGTGCCCAAAGCATAAATCCAGCAAAAACATATCAACACAGAGGAGGCAATCCGTCAAAAAATGGAAGGGAGATTCATGCCAATGATGTCAGGTCTAACAGATGAACACATAAATATTCGGCCATCTTGCACAATCGATCCCTTCAGTCCCATTCTGAGCCTGGACACTGAAGCAGCAAGTGAGGTCCAGATGACGGTGAAAGATATGTTAAATCTAATCTTGGACGAGGTTCGAGAACTGAAAAGATTTCAGAGAGCTGAGCTAGCCTCTATCCATCAGTGGCTGGAGAAGATTGAAGAGGCAGACTCAAGCTTCCCACTTAGACTTCAAGAAGCCGAGGCCCGAATCTCAACTCTCGAGGACCAGATGACGGAGGTTAGAGATGAGGTTAAGGTGGTAAACAAAAGCAAACGGGAGCTCAAAATAAAACTGTATGAACTGGAAAATTATACACGAAGATCTAACCTCCGAATAGTTGGAGTCCCTGAAGGTCTAGAAGGTTCGAACACAGTTCAATGGGTGATATCATTCATAAAACAAAAAGTAATCCCAGAGTATGAAGTGGACCTGACTATAACTCAGGCGCACCGGGTACCTGCCCACCCCTTTCCTAACTCTACGCTGCCACGTACAATTCTTCTACATTTTACGGACTTTCATATAAAAGAAAGGATACTATCTAAAGCGATTCAGCAAAGACCATTTGCAGTTAATGAAACAACTAAGTGCCAGATTTTTTCAGATATGTCAGCAGCAGGGGCGCGTAGGAGGAAGGAATTTGTGAAAATTCTCCATCTATTCAAAGCCCATGGTGCCCAGGCCACTATTTCTCAACAATCCAAATTCAAAGTGTAGGTGAAAGGCATATTTTATATGTTATCAGACTAAGATGAAGCTCAGGAATTGTTGAAAGAAATTTCACAGGGTCATAAGGGGTGAACGGATATAGAATAGAGCTAGAACCCGTGGATGCCAAATATAGGAATGGTTAGCTAAGTAATTTTTTTTTTTTTATTTGGTTCTGGATAGAAGGTAGTTGTAGGTATTAAAGGCTGTAAGCTTAATGAAGTTCTAAGAATCTGGAGTAATCAATTATTCTCTAAATGCTTCGAATGAATTACTAGATGTGACTCGATGTATGCCAAGGTTTTTTGCACACTATGCACGGGGGAAGGAGGAGGGGTCCTAGGGGTGTAATAACAAGACACCTGAGTTGTTAGGGGAAGGGAACTGTGGCTGACTGGGAGGAAGGAAGGGCCAACATTCGGGGTATGGAAGAGGGTTCACTTTTTAGGGGGGAGGGTCACAATATAAAAAGGGGGGAAATGAAGCCTGTTATTGCCCAAGTTTGTGTTGATTGCATGCATCTATTGACTAAAATGACTCTAGGTAAGATGGTGGCGGGTTAAAGTTTTGGTTTTGCTCTATTTATGGCTAATAAGCAATTGTTGAAAGTAGTTTCATTTAATGTTAACGGTCTGAACAATCAAAAGAAAATGCGGGCAATTGAAATGTGGTTAAAAACTGAAAATCCGGGGGTGATTCTCTTGCAAGAAACCCATATTTAGACCGTAAAACTTCCAGAATTTCCCATGTGTAGATCTTGGGCAGCTTAATGGGGATTTCCATCGTCCTTGGCCTCTCATAGAGGGACTGCCATATTGGTGAGCAAAAATCTACAAGTTGACTGTTAATTTTGGTAAAGATCAACATGGGCGCTGGTGCTGGGTTACATGTTCATTTAGAGAAAGATATAGACTGTTAACATTTATTAGTTTTTATGCACCGGTGGAAGACAGTCCTAAAGCCTATGAGGAATTGTGTCAATCCTTAATTCAGGTTCCCGGGGACAAAATTGTAGGGGGGGAATTTAACATTCTTATGAATCCTCAATTAGAGGATCAAGGGGAAAGACAGGCAAAACTGAATTCTTTTAAGGTTTTTTACATTTAATCCAGCAAAAATGTTTTTATAACGGATTCTCCGATCATGCAATGCTGGCATTGAAGATAGATTTGGGGATTGGGGTTAGGCCCCCCGAAGTGTTGGATATTAAATAAACAATATTTCAATGATGAGGATTGGGTGAAATCTATGGGGTCAGAAATCGAAGAATTTATAATCCTGAATAATAAGTCTGCTCCAATAAATGTAGTATGGGATTCACTAAAGGCTTTTATCAGTGGGTTAATTATTGGAAAGGATGCAGCAATTTTAAAGAAAGTTAGAGAGGATAAGAAAAATCTTGAATATAAGATTCAAGTACGCACGAGGCCTGTCTACATAATACCTCTGTTTCTAACAAAAGACAGGCCAAACGTGAATTAAGTTCTGCTTATTACACTCAAAGTAAACTGTTTTTCAACAGTATCGTCAGAAGACATACGAGGAGAGCAATTTCACGGGCAGACTCCTGGCGGGGCAGGCCAGGGAGCAGGCGGCGGCAAATCAAGTTAAAGCATTAACTTTTCCCTTGACTGCCTCGTGTACAGAGGACCCGTTGAAAATTGGGGAAATAATGCTCAATCACTACGAGTCCATTTATGGTAAGCTTCAGACGGTAGATGGGCTATTATTGGAAAAATTTCTCTATGACAATCAACCTCCAATACTCTCAGAAATAGATAAATTATCTATGGCCAATCCCTCTTCTATGAAAGAGTTGGAGGATGTTGTTAAGAATTTACCTAATGGTAAGGCCTGTGGTCCGGATGGGCTTCCATCAGAATTGTATAAAGTTTTTTTTGGCTTTTTTCAGAATTATTTCTTCAATTGGTAAATTCTATGTTAGAGGGAGGAGTAGTTCCAGAATCTTTTAGACAGGGGAACATAGTGAGCTTTGTGAAGAAGGGCAAGAGTACCAGGGATCCTAATTCCTATCGCCCAATAACGCTATTAAATTCTGATTACAAAATTGTCACCAAGCTTTTGTCACTCAGGTTTAATCAGCATTCGGCAAAATTGATCCATTCGGATCACAATGGTTTTATCGCTGGCAGACAATTAGTTACGAATACTCACTTTTTGACAGAGGCCTTGGATTATTTTGATATATAGAAGATACCAGTGTTGGTGTTATTGTTAGATGCCGAGAAGGCTTACAATCTTGCAGCATTTTGGTATTCCAGGGCAGATTATATCTTTGATCCGTAATCTTTATGCTGATGCTGTAGCTAACGTAGTTATCAATACGGCTGTGGCAGGGATGCTTAAAATTAAACGAGGCACAAGACAAGGTTGCCCGTTATCGCCAGTTCTATTTGGTTTTTTTATCGAGCCCTTGGGGATAGCAATTAGGAACTGTGCTGATATTTGTCCCCCAATTCCATCAATACCAAAATTTAAATTGTATGCAGATGACATCATGCTTATAAGTAAACCAAAAATAGAGGTCCAAGCCAACTTTTTGAAGACTTTGAGGCCTTAGGTGGCTATTGTATTAATAAAAGGAAGACCGCAGTTGTGCAATGCGGGAGGGTAGCTTTAGATCTGCACCCGCATATTCTTACCTCGGTCAATACTAATCCAAAGAGATACCTTGGGGTATTCTTTACTGAGTCTGTTAGCAAGTTATATCAATTGAATTTAGCTCCTCTTCTTAGGACAGTTCAGGGTTTGTTTTCTCGGTGGAGCTTGCTGCCTCTTTCTATTTTGGGGAGAGTGGCCCTAATTAAAATGTCTGTTCTTCCATTGTTTAACTTTCTCTTTTCTACTATTCCATGCACTTTATCAGGTTCCTTTTTTTACTCCGGTAGACTCTATGTTTACAGCCTTCCTTTGGGCAAAAAAACCACCTCGTATAGCACTCAGCACTTTATATCAAGACCTGGATCAGGGAGGGCTAGTTCTCCCAAATCTTAGGGATTATTATTATGCATATTTTGCACAATATTTGTCTAGATTTAAATTTTTACCGCAATCTAACTTCTTTTGCAATAGTTTTATGAATTTGATGTGTAAAGACAGTCAAATTCATTCCCCCTTGTTGATTTTTAGATCCCCCGAAACTTGTTAGTTATAAGTGCCTTCACTGTTTTTTTAAAAAACGGCAGGCTATGTTCAAAAGATATTCAATTTCTGTAATTAATTCAGCTACATTGTTAGAAGGGATCCTGCCTTTGGCTGTGGTTAAACAATCATTACATCTTGCGCCAAAATGGGCAGCGGCCAGATTTCTTAAAGTTCTGGATTTCTTGAGAAATGGTAAATGGGTGACTGTAGCTGAAATGTCGCAATTGATTTTTAATGATTTTATTCTGCTAAGTTCCTACAGTGTACTGTTTACATTTTTCGCAGAAGTAGATGTTTATCTTTTGGTTGAACGGAACCAGTTGGTTGATGAACTACTAGTGAGGGCATCGGATAAAAAGCCAGGCGCCTGGAAGAAATACCTAGCCTCAGTCAAGGGAGTGGATCTTGAGTTAAAGGCAATTAAAAATGGTTGGATCATGAAAATTTAGAGATGCCATCTGTGGTACTGAAAATTTTGGACCTGTGTCATAAACATTGTCGTATCATGACGATTTTGATATCAAAAGACCGAAAATGGCTAGTACACTATGTACAAGCATTTCCGTCATATCCGAGTGACGATTTCACCTCGAAATCGTCATTTGCGCCCTGAACCCTCGGCTTCCATTTTGTGTACGGCAGCCATTTTGTGAGTTGCCCTTGCATAGGCCAATGATTAAAGCCAAACATGATTCCAAAGGACATGAACACCTTGGTTGACTTCTCTGCGACCTGGGCAAGCTGAAACCATTGCCCGAGGCCGAACCTGCCAGTTCCTTTCCCAGTGGCCGAGCGAGATAGCATCAAGGCACAACATGCCATAAACCTTTTCATCGCGCACACACCCTGTCTTATCTTACTCACACCTGTCTCTGCTCCCTTCTTTATGGCCTGTTTACGATGGGGATGTGCTGGGTTTTTATTATGGGTTTCTGCAGCTTGTGTAAGAAGGAATGTTGGGTTTTTGCATGTTTGCAAAAGCTAGAACTGCCCCTTTCTTTTTTGTACTGAGTCATGTAACGCTAAAAACATATAAAAGGCCTCTGTCCTCTGTGTTCCTCAGACTACCTCATTTACTTGCTACGGCTTCTGGGTGACGTGGCCTCACTATGTTAAATTTAATAAAGATGTCTTTTCATATTTTCAGAGTCTGTGCCAAGTTCTTGTTATATTAGTAAGTATTCCTGAGAGCAAAAATTACCAAGTTCTTCAGTTGGCGCCCTAACGCGGGGATCATCAGAGAAGTGACTTTCTGTGGGAGTGATTGTGCCAGGAGACTGAAATAAACTGAGGAGGACAGAACAACAGGATTCTAGTAAGAAGGTACTCTGTGCACGGGGATTCTGAAGATTCTTTCGTTCTGCGGCCCAGTATATTTCTGATCTTCCTGATTTTTGATCCTCCACATGATGTCACTCCTGACTGATAACCTTTTTGCGTGAGTATTCTTAAAAAGACCATTAGGTCATGTAGAACTTGACAGTTAGAATCTGGATAATATTTTGATTAGTAAAAGTAAGAGTTAAGTATAAGTGGCTCGCTCCCAGTCCTTTGTTCTTTGATTTTTGGATTTTGATTGGTTCTTAGTTTGATTGTCCTTAGTTTTATTTGAAGATTGCAATTTTCGAAAACCGAGGGTCTTGTATATTTACGAGTGTATCGATAGAGATAGCCCCTTGAAGGTTGAAGCTAGATTAGTGAGCTATAAGATGCCTGATCTGAGCAAATTTGGAGCTTTGTGTTGGCCAACTTTGTATACGTTTGTATTAGCCGGCTTCCCCTAAAGGGGATATCTAAATAGGTTCAGTTTTAAAAACATATTTCTTCCTTGGTGATTTGGTATCCCCAGGGAATTAAAATATGACATAATACAAAACAAGGATCCTTTGTTCTGCCCAATTTTATGAATGGAGATATGCAGAACGATTTTTGGTGTTCTGCCAGCCAAAGCTAGTGAATTAAGTGTATTGTGGCTTCGTGCACATACAGCAGTCTGTTGGGCTGTGTTTTTTGCAGTCTTTTGGAACCCTATTGCGACGTGCTTCTTGTAAATATGACTTACAGCTAGTATTTACAAATGGCTTTGTTTTCGTCCTGAGTGTCGATTTGTGGGTTCAATGTGTGTTTCAATGTCTATGTGGTTTTTCTCATTAGTGTAACTTAAGTAATAGCTATAGCGCTGTATTGTGTGTCCCGAGTGTTTGAATACTTTCTCTTTATGTCTGCAATGAGCTCTCAATGTGTGTTTGTGGGTTTCTTGATGTTTTCAGTCTGTTAAGTAAAATGTCAGATTAATTATTATTAAGTAGAAATTAAATAACACTCCAGCAATTTACTATGTCACATGCTAAAAATCGCTATGTGTTGCTATTTAATTTACAGACTAAGCAAAAACGCATATGTGCAAACTGTTAAATGCTTAAAATAGATAAGTTAAAATTCACATTCACTAGGAATACGAAGGGCCTCAAAAATAATTGTGTGTTTTGTAGCATAACGAATTGATAGCATTTTTTACTTACATGCATTGTAGTACATGAAAAAGACAAACACTTCAGCTAAAGTGGATTTTTTGCTAGATTTAAATGCATCTTTTTGCACGCGCATTTTTAAAAAAAACTTGAAATGTCTGTTTTCAGTAAAACTGAAAGCGTGCTCAGGTTTCAGCACTCTTTCAGGTTTCAGCCTTTCCTGCCTTAAGGAAGCAGATGTTGTTTTTCGAAGGCCATAAATAGCATTGGAATGTTTATTTAGCCCAGGACTTAGCCGTTAGTTAATCACAGTTGGCCTTTTTCATTTCAGAGTAGTGTTTTAGAGGGTTACAAAAATAAGGTTCATCACTTTGTATCACAGGAAGACATTCCAAATGGGGTTTTCTTCTCTTTAAGCATTTTTTTTCAAAGTATATTATTTGGTTCTGTCGCTAAATACTGATTGTCCTTTAAAAATGGCGCGAAAAATGTCATGTTTTAAGTTAGGCTTTTTGTGCGTAGGCGCATAAATGAATGCATCTAAAAATGATAGGCAAGGGATGCAGCTTACCTTTATATGTGGAGTTATCATAAAAACAGATAATTGGTTTCATTGAACGAAAAATTATTAATTATGGAAAAATTATTTGAGAAAAAAATAAGTGTTTTTTTAAATCGTTTTTTGATATTTATAAAGCTTAATACTCACACTATGACCTTATAGTATTAAAATTTGATTTAAGTTATGTGTTACGGTGTAATTAGGTAATTTGCATGTTGGTTTTCACTTGGCGCAGGCATAAAAAAACTCATTTTTCCAAGGATTTACATGAGATGTGACTAATGTCTAATATCTGTAATGTGTAAAGAACATCCTGAGGATGAATAATATGTAAAACAATGATAGGATATTTATTTTTAAGTGCCCCAAAGATAAAAGTCGAAATTGAGTTAAATGGGATTTTAACACAGATTCTTGTCATTTACCATAGCTTGAAAGTGTCTCTGGCTTCAGTAAATGCATACATTTGTGTATAATACAAATTTGTAGGTTGGCCCCATTTGGGTTTACTTTTAAATGGCCCAGTGAGATCCAATTAAATTTGCTGAAATGAGTACCATTGCAACAAACATTTGTTCTAAAAACTGGTCTGTTTTTGTCAGCCTAAAAAAAATGAGCAGAAACTGTGGGCTAGGAGAACAGGTTGCTCCGGTTGCGCTAAGATGCTATCTTTAGTTTTCTGTAAACAATGGATGAGGCTGTCATGTTGACATTTGTGACCTTTTGAATTCGAGCCTTGTCTCTGTGAAATGCAGAATGACTTTGCTAAACAGGCCTCTGAAAGGTGGAATTTCTGGTTTCTCCATAAGAACATCAATAAAGTTAAAGACTTAATTCAAAAGGGAAATATAAAAAAGGTTTCTTGAAAGGTCTCTTTAAAAGTCCAAACATCATGACATTTGTATTTCTGCTCTAAAAAAATGTCTGCTAGTACAGAAAACGAAGTGTTGCATTACGTCTTAGACAAAAAAATAAGATGCAGCCTTTTACTAACATTTTGAAGCCTACATTAATAAGTAAGAACGATTTGCCAACTAAGAAGTTTTTTTATCAAGGAGATTGTGGCACAAGGCTAATTTTAGGTGTCAGGGAAAGGATTTTACCTCTAAAAGTTAAAAAGGCTTCATGTTGCAAGGTGACTGACAAGATGGTAACAGTTAAGTAATGGAAATTTATTTTTGTGTTTGTTAATGTGTATCATGTTTTGTCTTCTGCTTAAAAGTTACAATTGATGTCTGTTTATTATCTGTACATATTGTATATGTCTCTCTTTTGTGTGCTGTGTATTTTTTTTCCTTTTCGCTTCTGCTCACAGATAAAGATCATTCATGGATTGCTCTGGAGGCTTTTAAGCTTAACACGTGAGTTTGGTTGGTTGAAATGAGATTTTTTTTTTCCGCAACTACTTTGAAAAGAAATGTCCATGCGTTTTTCATGTTTGTGTATTTTGTTCTATCATGAATTGTTCTTGCTGGTTCTGTGTGTCCGAAAGTTGTATTTGACAGCAGATACCCACTATTGGTGATCTACTGTCAAACAGGAGGGTATCCTTACACGGTATTATGCGTCACCGCTCATTTATATATGCTATCGTTTTACAGCGAGTATACCTGATGGCTTGACGTCCGTTTTGTGCGTTTTTGCATGTTTTATGTTGTATGTTGCTGCTTAAGAAATTATTACAAATTCACCCGTGTTGTTGTGAGGGGACATGTATGACGATACGTGTTGCTGTCAACAGTTGGGTAAAATTTTCGCTGATACTAAAATTCACAGATATGATTTTTTTTACATATTGTGAACCAGACAGACAACACTTCACCAGTGTATGTCAAATTTGGCTATAAGTATTGAAGAAAAATAAACAGCAAATTGTGTCATCTGTAGTCACGATACTGCCCTTTCCTGTAAGGAACAGGCAGCCCTAAAATTATATATCCTGATTGGACGTAAGGATAAATTATAGATTTGTGACTCTTGTACATGGTGACCTAATTTCTATATCACAGTCGGTTTTATTCTGCTTCCTACGTGGCCTTCCTATGGCTCTGGACCATAAAAGAAACCAGGTTGCATTTTTTCCTGAAGAAGGAACTGGAACATTAGCTGAGATTACCGTATCTGGTGCAGAGGGCCAGCGGTAGAGTTAAAATTGTAAACTATTGTGATTTTTTTTTTGTGTATCACCCATACTCTTGGTATTGTGTCACATGCCTGACTATCACCCAAGCACATCAGCACATCAGGCCTAGTTTTTGGGGATTTTAGCTGTGTCCTATTCTCTTTTCCGTATTCCTTTCACCAGTCAGCTTTTATTATTATCAGTGTATTGTTCAGGTTCGCACTTTCAGATTGCAGTAATGTACCATGGACCCCCATTTTATGTATAATTCCCTGTTGCATAACTAGACTGGTTTCTAAGAATTTTCTTTAGGCCTATTCTGATGTTTTTCCAGTCTGACTGTTAGGACTGTTAGGACTGATTAACTGACTCAATACTATAGTAAGATAAGCTTTCCACCTCAATAGGAGACACATTACGTTTTTTTAATATGACAAATTCAATGCCTATTCTAAAATTGGTTTTTAGTTCCTTTTTACTGCTTTAATTTTTGATGGACCAGATGTATTATAAATAATGGAAATACCAGGACTCTTTAGTTCTTGTCTTTTGTTTCCACATCTTGATATTTAGCTTTTGTATTGCATAGTCCAATTGATGCACAATTAGTAGAAGAAAGTATCTAGATGTCCCTGATAATATGTATGTGATCTCTCTTTTGAGATGTGCTAGATGAGGAATTTAGGAACACCTATATGAAATAATTGAGATAAAATGTGTTTACCCAATTAGACGATGCCACTATGTGTGAGGACATCCATTCAGATAGAATTCTCATGTCGCTATGATGATGAAAGATATGCTCTCACATGGAAACCCAATTGAAGAGCCTAGAGGCACTGTTTTACCTATTGCCTTTGTTTTTGTATTGCCTTTGAGAATGACAGTGTATTTCAACGCAGAATTGTCCCAAGGCATGTGGCCACTCCTTTGAAGATCGCAGGCCACCTGTTTGCAGTCCCCTTGTTGTACAGTGAACTGTTTAAAGCATCGCACTTGCTTCATTAGAAGGCGTTCAACATCAGAAAAGAAGAAGGAGCTGGTTTTGCCACAGTCCCCTGAGATTTCAGTGCAAAAGAGCGCCTGTCATGTGCTGGTTAACCTCTGACAGTGTGCAGTCCCTTGAGATTTCAGTGCAAAAGAGCGCCTGTTATGTGCTGGTTTACCTCTGACAGTGTGCAGTCCTTTGAGCCCCTTGGTCTGAGTTTTGGCCACGCACCCCTTTTTCCCTTGCTTCAACGGAAGTGCAGTGCACCGGAGGATCCAAGAGTGGCAAAAGGCACTCCATTCTGGTGCCCATGAAAGAGCGGCCTGAGCGTCCTCTGACACTGAATGATGAGTGTTGGAGTCTGAGAATGGTCCCGGGTCTGCACGAGATGATCTGTGCCCATTGACCAATGAAGAGCACAATATCTGTAGTATCTGCCGCAGAGGAGAGATACGGTGCACTGCCTTGAGACATTGAGACTTTTTGAATGAGCTATGAGTGTTTGCCAGGAGGGCACGCCAACAGATACTGAGCATCAGAGCATGGGAGGCCTGAATCCAAATGCCCATGCAACAACGGGAGCAGACTTGATTGGACAATAGAAACCAGCCAGAGAGGCTTTTTGAACAGACTCTGGGAATAGTTGGTTTCACAAGAGGTTTCCGTGTGATTGTATAGACTAAGTGTTAGGAGAATGATTTTATTGTTCAACTGGCATTATTTTTAAGTAGTATTCTGTTTAGTAAAAGCAGAATAAAGTCCATTTCCTGTGGAAGAGTATCCCCTTTTCACCTCAGAGCATTAATGAGGGTCACCACTGTTTCACTTGAACATATAATAAATTACAGAGAATGCATAGGAAGACCTACAATGTTACTAGATAATTTTAGGATTTACTTTTTGCTTAGGATTGTGAAAAATTATGATTTCATTTGTAATAGCGGTCACTACTTTATCTATATGTTCTTAATGACGTGTTTTCTAGTGTTTTTAAACATGGCATTGTCTTTTATGGGTGGGATTGTTTTTGCTGCCCAATTCACATCTGTACCCACCTCCCAACCTATGTCTCTTCCTACTTCTTTGCATTCTTTCCAGATTTTACTTGAACATGGACTAGTTAGGAGGTCAGAGTTTACTGATAATTCCTTTTGTACAGTTTCTGCATTTACATTTACATTTCACTACCAGTTAGTAGTGAACATCACTAATTGTTGGGTGTGTGGTCTTATACCACATACTACAGATAGAGGCATTCCCTATTTGGTCCTGCCATATATGGCCTTTGTGCTACTGCGTGTGTAAGGAGACCTGTCCCGAGAGAGTTGCTAAGTAATAGGATTATGCTTCAGCAACATCTTGATGATTTGATAGATATAGACCTGGACTCAGACTAGCGTGAGTATAGGTTATTGCCTATGTAAGGGCAAAAGGAGCGTCTGTGGTACTGAAAATTTTGGACCTGTGTCATAAACATCGTCGTATCATGACGATTTTGATATCAAAAGACCGAAAATGGCTAGTACACTATGTACAAGCATTTCCGTCATATCCGAGTGACGATTTCACCTCAAAATCGTTATTTGCGTCCTGAACCCTCGGCTTCCATTTTGTGTACGGCAGCCATTTTGTGAGTTGCCCTCACATAGGCCAATGATTAAAGCCAAACATGATTCCAAAGGACACGTACACCTTGGTTGACTTCTCTGCGACCTGGGCAAGCTGAAACCATTGCCCCAGGCCGAACCTGCCTGGCCAGTTCCTTTCCCAGTGGCCGAGCGAGATAGCATCAAGGCACAACATGCCATAAACCTTTTCATCGCACACACACCCTGTCTTATCTTACTCACACCTGTCTCTGCTCCCTTCTTTATGGCCTGTTTACGATGGGGATGTGCCGGGTTTTTATTATGGGTTTCTGCAGCTTGTGTAAGAAGGAATGTTGGGTTTTTGCATGTTTGCAAAAGCTAGAACTGCCCCTTTCTTTTTTGTACTGAGTCATGTAACGCTAAAAACATATAAAAGGCATCTGTCCTCTGTGTTCCTCAGACTACCTCATTCACTTGCTACGGCTTCTGGGTGACGTGGCCTCACTATGTTAAATTTAATAAAGATGTCTTTTCATATTTTCAGAGTCTGTGCCAAGTTCTTGTTATATTAGTAAGTATTCCTGAGAGCGAAAATTACCAAGTTCTTCAGTTGGTGCCCTAACACGGGGATCATCAGAGAAGTGACTTTCTGTGGGAGTGATCGTGCCAGGAGACTGAAATAAACTGAGGAGGACAGAACAACAGGATTCTAGTAAGAAGGTACTCTGTGCACGGGGATTCTGAAGATTCTTTGATTCTGCGGCCCAGTATATTTCTGATCTTCCTGATTTTTGATCCTCCACATGATGTCACTCCTGACTGATGACCTTTTTGCGTGAGTATTCTTAAAAAGACCATTAGGTCATGTAGAACTTGACAGTTCAGAGTCTGTGCCAAGTTCTTGTTATATTAGTAAGTATTCCTGAGAGCGAAAATGACCAAGTTCTTCACATCTCATGTTTGGTCAACTATTAATAAACTCAACTTTAGCACATTAAGAGGGGCAAATTGGCAAAGGGTGCTGTTTTTCAGCAAATGGCTACTGTATCGAACTCCCTGCTCTCTATCAGAAATGTATGCCAACCAATCTTCTCAATGTTTTCGTTGTATGAATCATCCATTAGCTAATTGGTCTCATATTATGCTGAGTTGTCCCAAAATTCACAAGTTTGGGTAGATCTATTTAGTTATTTGGAGTATGAATGTAACATCAAATTGGCTGTGAATGACAAATTAATTATTTTTGGATATAATCCTGATCTTTCGCTCATAGATCCAATGATAAGATTCCTATATATAGCAATGGCAGTAGCTAGGTCGCTTTTATTGCAAAAATGGCAAACAGATTTGATTCCCTCTGTTTTGGAATGGGGTCAAAAGATGAAATTTGTCAAGAAAAGTAAATGTATTTTTGCATTACGGGTGGGAGGTACTAAGAAATTCAACAAGGTATGGGGTATTTATTTTGATTAAAACAGGGTTGAGAGACTTTCTTTTATATGCGTATGTAGGTAGGGTTGGGGTTTTGGACTTTTTTTATTGTGTAAATGCATTTATTGATTGTTGCTGTGTGTATTTTTAATGTATTATAAAATGTTTTATTTACCCTAAGGGAGATGTATTAATGGTTTAATGATGCGTATGTTTATGTTAAAAATTCCTGGCTTCAAAAAAAAAAAAAAAAGATTAATTCAATGGTTTCTAAAAACCAAGGATTGGAAAAGTGGTGTTGGTGTCATACTAAAGTTGATGCATTTTACCAACTAATTAACGCACTACTATGACACATATTATCCTCACTGATAACATTGAGTAGGTTGGTGGAGGGAGTTTCACACTGTGCTCAGTTTATGGAGTCAATATAGATGAGGATGAAATGTCGGATTTTTGGAATGGCTGACCCCATTTATAATGTGGGGGTATTTTAATACACACCTAGAGGTGGATAAGAGATTAGGCCTCCCACAGCAATACACAACGAGGAAGTCTGGGTTATTTAAGGCACTTAGTCAGTTGTTTAAAATCATGGGATTTATGATATCTGGGGAAAATGCAAGGCTCCTGACTAAATATGCACTTTTTTTTCTTCGTCACATAATAAACTGGTTAGGCTAGACTCTTTTTCATATCTAAAGCACTTAGTAACCAACCCACTTTCGAGAAACTTCCAAGGGTACTCTCTGATAATAAAATTCCTAAAGAAGGAAGTTCACAAACCAGTAGGAAACTCCTGTGTAATGAGGAATATTTAGAACATATGCAACATTTGGACAGTTTAATTCTTGGAGAGTAATAGGGGTTACACTACGGAAACCTTGTTTTAGGACACATTAAAAGCAGGGATCCATGGTGAAAACTTGCTACACACTATATCAGGAAAGGAGGAGACATAAAGAGATCCAAGATTACTTCAAAGCGTTATCTGTCCTCGAAGAGCGTCAGATGCGTGCAATATCTCAGAATATTAGTAACTCTGAAATCCTGCAGAAAATTGTAGTTGTTAGAACTAGGATAGTGCAGTTTTTCAATCAACAAGTGGCTACTATTCTACTCACGAAAAAGGGAGCGCTATGAATATATGGGGAAAATGTGGGCCGCCTCTTGGCCCTTCGAACTAGGAATAGGGAGGTAGCCACACAGACTGAGGCAATCGAGGACGAGGAAGGTGGGAATTGAGAAATACCCTCTGAATTCGTGAAAGTCTTAAAAAAAATATGAGAACCTATATGCAGAGAGTGGGCAGCCTACGTTTGGGAATTATGCTGAGATACTATCCTCATTTGATGGGGTTAAACTTAGTTCAAAAGATCTGTCCATGTTAGAGCAACCAATTTCGTCAGAAGAAGTGGCCATGGCAATAGGTTATTAGCCACTGGGATGGCTACAGGGCCCGATTACATAAGGCTTTGCTAAAAGAACTCATTGAGGATATGCTGGTGGTATTCTGCAAAACATAATTAGGCAATCTACCAGCAACATGGGGGGAAATGCACATTGTGTTTTTAAAAAAAGAAGTAAACCCCTCTTAAGTCCAGGATCTTACAGGCTGATAACATTATTTAATTGTGGTGCCAAGCTGTACTCAAATTGTTGCCAGTTAGTCTAGGCAAGGTAACTGCTAAATAAGTATCTATCAGACACCATGGGCCTCATTTATGAGGCCTTGCGTCAGTTTTGCACTTCCGATGCGTCACTTTTTGTGACGCATTGGCGGCCTAAAACATGCCTACTGTTGCGCACTGTTTACAAAGTGACGCATCTAAGCAGATGCATCACTTTGTAAACCCCTGCGCTACATTATACCTGCGTCAGGTATAATGTATGCAGGGGGGCGTTCCCCCGCAAAAAGCCTCGTAGAAGTGATGCAGTGAAATCTGAGATTTCACTGCGTCACCTCTAGGACGCCGTTGCATCAAAATCTTACGCCTGTCTCACAGCAGGCGTAAGGCTGACGCAGGCCCTTTCACATGGGGCTTGCCCCATGTAAAAGGACACATTGCTGGAGTTGCGTCACTTTTGTGACAAACTCCAGCAATGCATCACTTTTGCGCCATACAGATAAGTCAGAAATACTGACGCATCAGGTATGTCGCAAGGAGTGCGCACTGAGAAGTGACGCATCGCTGCTTTCACGTAGCGATGCATCATTTCTCATAAATTAGTCCCCATGGGTTTATACCTTGCTGTGGGACATTAGACCACATCAAAAAAGCAATCATGCTTTTCGACATCCTGACGCTATCCGGGGTAAAATGGGCCTGATCATACTAGGTGCCAAAAGGCATTTCTTTGGGTGTTGTGGTCTTTTTTATGGGCAGTGTTGGAACAGTATGGCTATGGCCCAAGGTATATCAGGGCAAATAAATGATTGTGTTTAGATCCTAGGGCCAAATTGTGGGTTATGGAGCTCGAATCTAAAGAGATTTTTATCTCCTTACGGGAACCAGGTGAGGCTGCCCATGCTCACCATTACTATTTTTCTTGTTACATTAACCCCCTGATAATTAAACTGGAAAGCAATAGCCAGATTAACCCAATGGTAGCAGTACAAGTAGAATATAAAATATTAGTTTATGCGGACGATAAAGCGATAGTAACAATAAACCCACAACAGCTCTTTGTTGAGATTGAGTCAACAGCAACCATATTCGGGCGCTCTTGGGGATAGAAGTTCAATCAGGGGGAAACATAAGTAGTCTGTACTAGCAATATTGGGAACTTTGACCCCCGGGTGGTGAGAGAGGCAATTTACCTGGGGATACACATCCCCTCAGCAGTGGAATATATAAACTTGAACCCTCTGCTGCACTCATTAGAACAAGATCTTAGAAGACTTAACCATATCTTTCTTGTCATTGGTGGGAAGGGGATATGTAATAAAAATGACGGTTGTGCCGAATTTGCTATATTTATTCAGAGCTATCCGGCTAGAAATCAACTGTAGATTGTTAATAAAGATAGAAAATATGTGTTATGGCTTCCTTTGGGGATTTAAAAAATCAAGAAGAGCTTCGAAATGCATGGCGCTGCCTAAGGATCGTGGGTTAGAGAGTACCAAATATAATGCTGTATTATTGGGCATGTTTTTTACAAAATATGGAAAGACTGATTACTGGAGATACACATTTGCTTAGCGCAGTAGAATCCCCGTCGATCTATGAACTTATAATGGGTGTGGGCACTAAAGGGGAGAGGTGTGGCGCCGCGGCCAGGGTGACTGACTCTGGAATCTGGGGATCATGGTTCGATGCCCGGGGCCGGAGGGCAGATTAGCCCAGCACCATGTGACTCTGTCCAATAGCTTGCTTAATCTTCCAGACGGTCCCCAGCGCCTAGAGACCCTAACGGTGTCGTGCTTTATAAATGTGGATTATTATTATTATTATTATAATACAAGGTCTATTGCTGAAAATTCTAGAAAACAAACTGTAAGGTCTTGTCAGGAGCAACTAGAGTATGGTGACAGTGTATAAAGAAAACACTAAATATATATAATATATATAGCAAATCTTTATTTGGATATAAAATAACATCCTTAAAAGAAACACCAACAGCGATACACAATGTAAAAAGAGAAAACTAAAAACTAGCAACACATAAGCAGCGACGGGTAAGTACAGGTCAGAGACATTATACAACTCCCCATTGTAGACAATCCAAATAGTATTAAACTAACTTTAAAAGGGAAGAAAGTTATGGTACCAGTAATTGGCAATAATGGACTTGTGAACCAAACAACTGTTAGCAAATAGTTACAGATATTAAAAATAAATACGAATAAAAATAGCAGCAACAGTTCAATAGCAGCAGGTTGTAAGAAAATGCAAAGATAAAAAGAATTTTTAACAGTTTAAAAATCTTGCAATTTGATTTAGGTTGTTGTTGACAGGAGGCGATATACAAGGCAAATGTAGGTTGTGGGGCCTATGTTTAAAGCTGTGTTTTCTGGGCTTAGGGCCGCGGTAATTGCCTGTCTGCAAGACCGAATTCCCAGCCTGTTCCACTCCGCTTTCAATTTGAGTCTGCGCAGTGACATAAATGCTGGGCAGAGACAAATCACATGCTCCATTGTTTCAACCGTTCTTCCGCACCCTCTGCACCATAGTACATCAGACATACGGTGCCAGCCTGGCAGATCTTTTAGAAATTGCCAGTCACTGAGTCTGATGGCCATAAAACTAAGTTTTAGGTGCAGAGAATACGTGCATGACAGATAGGATGCGGGAGCTAAACGCCCGTACGAGTTCATAATAGCCCAGGCGTGTCTACGTTTGGCAAGGAGGTTTTTATCAATAATGAGGGAACTTATTCTAACACATTTCTTGGCGGTGATTTTAAACACTGACACGCTGGGGTTGAGGTCCCATAGGTCGCCCGCAGAGAGTTCTGGATGGAATCTTTAAGAAGGCGACCATACGAGCCCCCTGGGTTTTTCTCGATGATATCTAGCCAAACTAGTGACTCCAATGTGCCTACGTCTGCTTGTCTCAGTTTATGGCAAAAATGTAAAAACGTGCCAGTGCTAGAGACTTCGTAGTTTAATAGGCCAAGTTCTAGCCTAATCTGAGCAGCAGAGGCACTTTTGGGCAAGCGGAGGACCTTTTTATAGATTTTGGTGACATGTTGGTTTAAAATCTTGTTTAGTTTACCCTTAAAAGTCTCAATGCCATATGCCAGTGTCGGGCCAATTTTTGCTCTCATTACCTCAAGTAAAGGTGTTAGGCTTGGGCCGGCCAACTTTTTTGAGAGCTTTGAGAGGGTCACCTGTAGGGTCACAGCTTTAACTGATATCTCCTTACGTTGTTTAACAAGGTTGCCCCTTGAGTCAAGGTTTACCCCTAGGTATTTATATGTGCTTCCTACTGCAATACTCATGTTGTTGTACAACCATCCTCCCCCTGCTTTTCTTTTTTTACCGAAGGTAACCACTTGTGTTGTCTTTAGGTTAACCTCTAGTTGATTTACAGTGGTGTAATTGTATAGTTTAGCTAGGAGCCTTTGTAACCCCACTCGTGTGAGACTAAAAAGCACTAGATCGTCAGCGTAGAGCAAGTTGCTTATGGGAACTCCACCCATCTTTGGTGGGTGACCGTTGGTTTCTTCTAAGGCTGTCGGCAAATCAGCTATAAACAGATTAAACAGAAGCGGGGCCAACACACAACCCTGCTTGACACCCCTGGTTGTCATGATTTTCCGGGAGAGATGTGTGCCGGACCCCAGCTTCACCTGAACCCATGTATCTGAGTGTAACTGAATAATTGCCTCCAGGAGTTTTCGTGGGATTCCCCATTTCTTTAACTTTTCCCATAATGCTGCCCTGGGGACCCGGTCGAAGGCGGCTTTAAAATCAACGAAACAACAAAAAAACGCCCTGGATGTGGCGCAAACTTTGTCAACAATTATGGCCAAAGTTAATAAGTTGGTCATGGTCCCGGATTTAGCAGTGAAGCCTGTTTGAGTCATTGGGATCAAGTTGTTCACGTCCACCCATGCTCTCAACTCATTCAGGAGAATGCCAGCATAGTGCTTAGCCTCAATGTCCAAGAGAGCAATTAGTCTATAGTTATTTGGGGATGAATGGGAGCCTGATTTATAAATTGGGTGGATTATTGCCCCACGCCAGGAATCCGGTATAATTGAGGTCCTGAGAGAGTAGTTAAAAAGGTTGGTTAGATGACCCGACCAAAATGGTACATTTGATTTAAATAAATTCTGTGGAAGGCCATTTGGGCCCGGGGCTCCGTCCGATCTTGCTTTTAACAATACTGTAGTGACTCTTTCTTGGGTGATCTGTAGGTCATCGGTGCATGGGTCCAAGCAACCAGTGGACCCACTTCAGCTGTTACTTGTACCTGTTTGCTTCAGCCTGAGAGCACATGTATCTGTAAGCATTGTTCCTTCTGGGGACTTAAAGTGCTCTCCCAGAAAAGTAAACCAACTGGCTTCTTGAATATTGGCTGACCCAAAGCTGCACTTGCTGGAGTTTTGGCGATTAATTAAGGCCCCAAATTTTCTTGCGTTGCAATTTTTGCTTTCCCATAGTAATTTGCACCAGAATTCATTTTCTTGAAGTTGCTTTTCTTTCTGTACTGCCTGCCTGAACAGTTTTTGTGCAGATTTATACGCCTTAAGGTGCTCGACATCTCCCGGAGATTTCATTAGAGGCCGCAGGGCGCTGTTCCCAGATGTCTTTAGTGCCCTTGTTTCTCGTGTGATTGAGTGCTGGCGACTAGCCGAGTCCATCTGATAGTGGTGTTTGATTGGGAAAAGGGATATCAGTTGTGCGCAAAGCGTCGACCATGCTGCGGTTGAAGAAAACCCCGGGTCAGAACAGTCTGAAATAAAAGCCTGGCTTGCCTCCTTGATATAATATAGGCCATTACGGGGCACACACAGTCTACCAGTAATATTCCATGACCCATTAGTATGATAATGGTCACAAAAAGGAATCTCGGAGCTGGGAGATTTCTGTTTGGGAGAGAATATATGCCCATTTGGGGATCATCAGTAGAAATGTTGGATTACCGCTCAACAATTTTCCAAATACCTCAAGATTCGTGATTTTTTAAATAGGCTGGGGAAGACTGCCGGGCCAAGGACTCCGATGTCTGTTATCGAGGAAATCAGCAAGAGAGTCAATGTTGGTGTAATTTATAACTTATTGACGCAAGATAAATCTGATGGTCCAGAGCATCAGAATGCTAAATGGGAAAGATGACTTTGGATTGGTGGCCGAGTTCTGCAATAATCCTTAGACATTGGGTATAATGTATTACTAACAGCAGGTTTGAAGAGCTAACAATTTAAAACTGTTTGATTTTTATTTTGCACCGGAAAAATTGTATCAATTGGGTAAAGGAATTGACGACCATTGTCCTCGATGTGGTGATCCGGGTACTGAAATAGACCACATGTTTTTTCTCTGTTCAAAATGAGGTCTTCTCTTTTATGATCTGGGTAAATTTCTAGACATGCCATCAGAGGCCAAATAATAATCAATTCTACACTGGCAGTTCTAGGAGTTGCAGAGAACTTGGTGGGTAACGAGGCGGCAAAAAAAGAGGGCTATATGCTAATTATTGTTATGGCAGTCACATGGATGTTCATGCTACTAGCTGGCTCCACACAGAACCCCCCCACTTGTTATCAGTGGAGATCTAGATTCCTGCCTTTTTTTTAGCATGCAAACAAAGCAGTATGAGTGTAAGGGGTGAAAGGCTCAGAAATGGGGGTGCTGGATATGGCAGTAGGTATCGCATTGGCTGAATTATAACAAATCATACCCTTGGGTAACGCAGCACTAAAAGCAAAATTCCCTATTTTTTCTTGTATCATGTTAGCTATACTACAAGACTGAAGCTTTTAACCTGTATTCTCTCCGATAAGGAAAAAATCAGCGCTTTCCTTAAAACCTGTAATATCCCCCTGAGCTATCAGGCATTAAACAAGCACCTTATTGGTTCTGTACTTGCACTAATTTAGGTCTGGTAAGGCCAACGTGCACAATCTTTATTTCTTTTTTTTTAGTCTTAGCTCTGTAATGCTGATTTGTATAATTGTCTAGGCACTAGGAGTGTCTTGTTTTACAAGATTTAATGATGTATTTTGTCAAGCTGGTGGACCTCTGATGTCTGCTCCTTTTATGGTCTTTCTCAATGCAAATTAAAAAAAGAGTAGGTTGGGCATTGAAAAAGAGCCATTACTACTCTTTTTCATTAATAAAACAGTCACGCATCCATCAGTACATTTATACTGAAGTGCATGTCAATCAAATGCACTGTGTCTCCTGACTAGAGTACAGCAACTATTTCACTCAGCTGCTGCATTATGTAACTCTACTAACAGATTCTCAGTAGATGAGACTCCGTTGTCAGCTGATAGCCCAAAGATTGATAGTCAGTGCTGCACATGCATTGTGTATCCAGTCAATAGACCACAATCATCAAAAGAATGATAATCTAGTTACAGGATTTCAGCAAACCTACATATCCACGACTCACTCCTGCATATTGCCTATCTGAAAAATATTTCAGATTCAGTGATTGATAATTATTTCAATACTGCACACCGTTTCCTTTTATACCATCATAGAGCTTAACATTTGTAATGGACTCTAACTTGTATTTTGCATTTTGAGTGTGGTGGATGGCCACACTAACCTGTCGAAGTCTAGGATTGTTCAACGTTAGTATTACCAACAGCCAAGTGTTTGATAATTTTACTTTGTGTACAGTTGCTATGGAAAAATACTATGGACCCTGGGACAACTTTGTTTCATGGCTGACATACACTACACCAACCCTGTGCTGTAACTCCAGAAAACACTTCTTTTCACTCTGTATCAATCTTTCTCACATTATTAGTGTTTACATAAAACTTGAATCTGGCCCCTCATTTCTATCAAAAGGATGGATAAAAATATTGATGAGCAGTTTGACATAATAATCAACAATAAAGGGCAAATGGTCAATAGCAATACATTGCAATTTATATAGTAACACCTAGCATTTTAAACTAAATTTACATAATGTTCACATTTTTATTCAATCACAGTCATCAAACACAACTGTGTTGTTCATTCTGTCTGAGGAAACAAGATCACCAGCCTTCAGTGGCAGCAGCACTCCTACTAATGAGTGTGACCAGCAAGGCCCATCAGATATGTGTGACCAGCGTCCTAGGCCTCTCCCTGAGGATGCAGGTTCAGCAACAACTCCCAAAACTGTGTCCCAAAAAGGCCTCTGTGACTCCACAGCCCTACTAACTGTGGCCAACCTTGTCCTCACACCTGGGACCACAGTCATAGCATCTGCTGTGTGGCTAGGACACTCCACATACATGGCCACCCAGTCGAGGGCACAAGACTTGGGCATGATGTGGTGCGGTGAGGGAAGATCCAGCTGTGGTCATCAATGTCAACACCATGAGTAAAAATTTTGAGTGCAGCTATGTGGCAGGAGGATCAGATGAATCAGATTATTTAGTTTCTAAAGTCCCAGAACTATCTCATAGGGGTACATAATGATGTCCTGGAGGGCCACCTGAGTGTCATAAATTTACATTCATAAGTGGTGCAGGATAGTTTTAGAACATTGACTGCAGCAGTTTCAGATTTAGCTCCTGCTTTCTGTTATTAAGTCTCATATTCTGCCAGCTCGATACTAAAATAATCTACAGCTGGTAGCTTCACAGAAAGAGCAGCACACTGAGCCCCCTGTCACCGCCCCAGTTGACACTGAAGCTGCTTCAGTGCCCCTTAGGAGGGCATGTTCATCTGGACCGTTAAAGGACACTATAATGTACTACTAACAGAAACAAACACCTATGTCCCAATGTGCGCACGTCAACTATTCTGCTCTAGCACCTGATGCCCACATTTTTCCCATCCGCTCATTAAATGTTGCCTGGAAAAGAACTCCAAGCAACTGTTGCTTCATCATTACATTTGCATCCACCATACAAGTTAACTAATTTCCTGAGAATCCTAATGGCTGTCAAATTAAATTCTAAATCTTTATTGTCATTAGAAATAAATACATCAATGAATATAGTTCACCTGTAGTTGCAGTGAATCAACCTTTTAGAGCTGTCATTTCAAACTCCATGACAAGCTTTAGGGGCTTTGACAAAATAAAAGCAGAGAAGATCACTAACACAACACAGCAAATACACTGGCCCCATTTCGAGGACCCCAATAATATTGGAGACAAAGGGCCTTACTCACAAAAGTAAACCTAGTCCAAAAGTCTAAATTTAGACCTGAAGTCTAACTTTGCTACTACTAAAGTTAGACTTTTGGACTAAGTTTAGACCAAAAGCCTAACTTAAACCAAAAGTCTAACCTTAGTTGTAGCAAAGTTAGACTTTTGGTCTAACTTCAGTAGTAGTAAAGTTAGACTTTTGGTCAAAGTTAGACTTTTGGTCTAAACTTAGAACAAAAGTCTTACTTTAGTAGTTGTAAAGTTAGATTTCAGGTCTAAACTTAGACTTTTGGTCTAAGTTTACTTTTGTGAATCAGCCCCATTTAGTCTAAATATGCTATCATGGAAGGTAGCTGGTATAAAGTCCACACTTGAAGTCCCTGAGTGGCGTTCGTTTGTCAACGCACACCACATTATACTTCTTCAAGAAACATGGGCAACTAATCCAACTACCCTTCCAGGTTTTCTAACCTTTAGCGAATATGCAATGCTGTCCCCAGTTGGTCGCCCCTCAAGTGGGCTGGTAATTTGGTTACGTTTGGACTTGTTCCCCGTTGTTAGATCTGTTCCACACAACTCCAGAGATCTACTAGCCATTGAAATCAAAATCTTAACCCAAACAGGCCCTAGATACATAGCTTTGGTGAATATCTATATTAGGTCAGTTCCCCCAAATACCGAATCCCTATCAGTGGTTAAGTTAGATGCCTTGATGGGGCAGTTCAATCGGAAAGCCATAATGTTCGTAGCGGTTGACATTAACACTCGAATACCACCAAATGCTGGGTGTAATACCCCAGAAACCAACACTGCGATATGTCTAAAAACTCCCATGACACCCTCTATTGAGCATACAAATAAAATAAAAATAACTAAAGTGGGCGCCCAAATCATAGACCTAATATTAGATCACGGCATGAGAGTTTCTAACGGAAATACAAAATCTGACTGCCCTCTGTGTCCTACCTCTAAAAGAGGTTTGAGTACTTCACTAATAGATTTATATACTATTGGACAGTGAGCTATGGCCATATCTATACGATATGAAGGTGGTACCTACCGGATAGTGATCACCAGGCTTTAAGCACAACCTTCTCTATGATTGCGTTCACTGTTGTAAAACCAGAACCTGTAGTGATCATGCCCCCCATAGCCCCTACAAGCAATTTAAGTAATATTAATTGGGCAGCCTTGGTGATGGACACCAAGAGTATGACACATTTATACAACCTTTTGGTGCACAAACTCTGAGGTAGACCTCACAAACATAGGCAGTATCAACGTTGTCTATCCATTGTGTAATCATGGATATATTTAGATCATGCTTTGAGATAAAGCAGAAAAGAGGCACTCTCCAAAAGAAAAAGCCCTCCTGGTATACAAAATCTTGCAGTTTGGAAAAATCCCTCCTGTTAAGTGCTATTAAAAAGAGCCTAAGATCTGAAATTACAGTGGTCAGAAATAGGTATAAAACTACGTTAAGTAAAGCCAAAAGAGAGTGGCAGGAGGATCAGTGGTTGCTAACGGCCAATGCTCTAGACAAGGGAGATCATAAGACTTTTTGAAAATTGATATCTGTTAATTCTTCTAGTGCCAACCACTTAGAATTGGCTATAATACCTGAAACATGGGTCGCACACTTCAGTGGCAGTTGGAAACAAAACAACCTAGCAAGTCCCCCCACAGGGGTTATTAGTACCGATCTGGGAAATGTAACCCGCGCAGAGAGCAGTGGACTTGCCAAGACAGAAGATCATCTCTGTTTCACCCTAGCTGAAAAACTCATCTAGCGATACAAAAAATGAGAAAAGAAAAGCGACCCGGGATGGACGGTTTACTTGGTGACTTCTTCTTGTCCCAATCAGACATCTGACATCTGGGTACCATATCTGAATGCTGTTTCAGCATTGTAAAAGTCAATTCTATTTCTGCTACATGGCATGGAGTGATTATTATACCCATTTACAAAAAGGGAGAAAGACCACACCCCTCTAATTACAGACTCATTAGCCTGCTGGATAACACACAGAACATTTTCTGCAGGCAGGTGTTGTTCAAACTTAATGATTGGAAAGACTGGAACAGCATCCTAAAAGAGGTGCAAGCAGGGTTTAGACCTCAGATTAGTACACTGGACCAGGTCCTCCACTTCAAGGTGATAACTAATATGTCACCCTGAAGAGTGACCATCTATATATATCGCTTTTATCAATCTGAGAGCGGCCTTTGACATGGTCCCAAGGGAAACCCCATGAGATGTTTGGGATGGGTATGGTATTCCCGCTGACTTGTTAAGACTACTGAAATTCCTACATGGAAACACGTACGCAAAGGTGAGGTGAAATAATGTAGAGCACCTGACGAATAGGATCGAGATCATCCAAGGGGTAAGACAAGGGTGCGTTCTTGCCCCCACTCTATTTAGCCTATACATTAATGGAGCAGTAGGCAGACTGATGGACTGGAAACAGGAGCCCACTAAAATAGCATGTGTGCCTATTCCTATCTTGATGTCTTGGTACGACACCCAGCTAATCTCACGAATTCCAATGGGGCTGCAAGCAGAATTAAATGACTTTGTCTCCTTCTGTGAGGAAAGAGGTCAATAATTAAACCCCACCAAGTCCAAAGTTATGACAACTAATCCCACAGAACACATAGAGGAAATGTGTTCATAGAGGGGGTGCCCCTTAAAAAAGTCCTGTACTTTGATTACCTGGGAGCCAGGTTAAGTGATAGCCAAACCTGGGGCCCCCAGCTAGGAAAAAGCAAAGCCATCCTCCAAACAAAAACTTCATCTATAGGGAGAAGATATAAGGCTTCCTCGGGAGGAGCTAATTAGCCTGTTACTGCTGTATATAGAGCATCAGCTGTAGTATCTACGACTTATGGAGCTGAAATTTGGGGTAATGCCTCAGCAGAGATGGTGACAAAGATTAAAAATATGTTTGTAAGAGGCCTTTTTAATATTTCCTCAAGTTTCCTTATTACCCCACTGAGACTTGACCCAGCTCTGACCCTATACATCTAACGACTTTAGTCAAACGTTTTATACTAGATTAGACTTTGGTCCACCAGTGAACTAGCAACTTATAGGGACTGTGTAAAAGAGCTTTTGACTCTTGATAGGGACCTGAGCACACCCTGGCTGAAGGCTATAAAAGATATACCACACAGAATAGGTATTGTTAATTTATGGAACACCCCATAGCTGATTACTAAAAGTGATGCACACAAAGCAAAAAATCGGTACTAGGAGGCAGCCTTGCTGCAAACATTGAAAGTATATCAGGATAACAGCATATTTGGCCAGTTCCTTAACCACAAATTTGTACCAAATCCAAATGCGTATATGTCCAATTTAGGTGTAAATACTGCCCTTGAGAACCCATACCGTGAAATGGGATAAGGGTCCCTCAAAAACAAAGTTTTGTCCAAATTGCCCCAACATTTTGGAATCGCTAGAGTACTTTATGCTTTTCTGCCCCTATATAGAAATGTTTGTAAGAAATGGCTGATAGTGTCCCGTAAATCTATGGGAGTGAGACACTGTAGGGAAGCAGTAAGGCTACTCAAGAGTGACAACAGGGAAATTCTATCCCTGGGAGTCTCATGTTACTTGCTCTGTGCCTGGAATCAGAAAAAGAAGGCTTTAGATAATTCTCCTTCTATGATAGTCAGCCAGTTGAAAAGTCCCAAAAGGCCAACTTAGCACCTTACCAACTCCCCTTTTTATATTCCTAATATAGATATTGGGGATAATGTCATTTGTTTGTCTTGTTTATTAATATTTTTGTATCCAGATATGAACTTTTACTTCTATGATGGGTACTTGCGAAATAGGATACCCAGTTGCCCTAGGAAAAGTATTCATTATATATAGCAGTGACAAGAACTTTTTTATTCAGTAATGATTCATTTTAACTTATTGCTGCTTTTAAGTTACTGTGAAAAGGAAGCTTGTATGATGTTTTTGTTGATATTGAATTTAATGTCTTATGTTTGTACCTTTTATGGCTCTCAGCTGAAATAAAAGGTTTGATGATGATGAATATAGTTTGTGAAATGAAACTTTGCTAACATAATTTTTATATTTAACTTTGTTTTGGAAACTACCCATAGTTAGCTCCCAACAACAGTAATATATGTATTTAAATGTTTAGTCTCCACACCAAATATATATTTCATGATAAAAAAACTACATTATAAGTAAAGAAGTTAAGTACGTACAATAACAGAAATTGTAGTCTGACAAGCTTACATTATAATATACAAGTATTACACACCCAAAGCCCAGAAAGGAATAAGGACATGTCAACAATGTGTACAAGCACTTGTCTGTATACAGATTATTCAGACAAGACACAATGTTTTGTATAGAACGAATAATAAAAATGTTGTATAAGGCATATTAGCAACTGCAACATAACTTTTCCAATGTAATATATATAATGATTAAACCTATCATGAAGATTTAAATTCAGTATTACATTTACGCATAAGCTAGCCCTCTAAATACAGTAGTAACATATGGAGTAGTCTTCAGCTACAAAGTGGCCTGTTTCAGAACCATTCCATCAATGGTCAGGCACATTGTACTGCAGTATTCTCTATAACAAATACATATAAATGTCTGTGCCACTCTTTAAAGTAGCCATCAATAGTTTGCTAACCCGCAGCTGACAGGATGGCACAACCTAGGAAATATTAAGTAGAAATATAAATAAGTTTGTGGATAACATTCTGTTGTCATTTGCCATTTTTTTTATATATATAGCGGGGAATTACGTGCTTCATGGACGTAGCAGCCATCCTGGAACCCTCATAAAAAGCATCCCTTATGGAGAGCTGTTGAGGATAAAACGCAACAGCTCCCTAGACAGAGACTTCGAGGTAGCAGCCGAGAGCAGTATTAAACGCTTTAAATCACGCGGCTACTCCGTAAAGGTATTAAACATGCAAAAGGAAGAGTAACAAACACTGACAGGGAAACTCTCCTGAAAGAGAAACAGAGCAGGGATAACAAAGGCGGAAACGGCATAATAAAACTAATTACTAACTATTCGGTGGCAGCGAATACAATTAGAGCCATTATACTCAGAAACTGGGGTATTCTCAAATCAGATGCAGTCATAGGCAGGGACTTATCAGACTACCCAATGATAACCTTTAGGAAAGCGAAGTCATTAAAAGACAAGTTAGTACAAAGCCATCTGTCGAGAGTAAGACCCAAAGGAGAACTACAGGCCATGCATGGGTCATTCCCATGTGGGAAATGTAAGGCCTGCAGTACGAGTCAAAAAGTACTATCCTATAAAGGGCCCCATAAAGAAATGAAGATCAGAATTCCGAAATTCATAACCTGCTCAACACCATTTGTTGTTTATTGTTTGAAGTGTCCTTGCGGACACCGCTATGTAGGGAGCACTACCAAAGCAGTCAAACTAAGGATATTGGAACACCAACGTGCCATCGTGAATAAAGATGACAACTATCCGATGGCCCGTCACTTCACAATACATCATAATAGTGACAGAACTCTCCTTAGTTTCTTTAATCTAGACTGCATTACACAAGATCTGAGAGGGGGTGACTATAAGTGTAGATTGAGACGTCTGAAGTCGAGATACATTATCGAACTCCAAACGAAATCACCAGGAGGTATGAATTCAGGAGAAGAACTATTATCACACCTGTAAAGACTGAAAAATGATAGAAAAGTTTAGCTGCCGAGATACCTGAGTTTATCAGGGAAATGTCCTGAATATATCAATACAAGCAGAATGTTGGAAGACTACGAACTAGTATTAGGAAGTATGAGCCACTATGAAATGATTTAAGAAAATTGTTTTAGTGATTATAATAACTCTATAACTATGCCTTTGCATACTTTAAGAATTTGTCTACTTCCTCTGCTTGAAGATTTTGGGTGACAATTGAAAATATCTGCCTGTACTAACTGTTTAATTGACAATGAATGAATTGGAATTTTATGTATGCCCATCTAGGGCGTAAATATCTGTAATTAACATCTATTGATTGGTCAAGGCAGTACTATGCACCCAAACTGTTTAACATGGATTTTATTAGTATTTGGTCTATTTTACCATTTCAAGATGGCGCTTATGATTTTGGACTTTGGTCCTCTTTTTATGTTTCCTACTCTTGCCATTATTTACACTCGCCTCGCCGTTGCCAGTTGAAACTGACGAAGGCAAGTGCCGAAACGCGTTTTTCCTTTTGTGCAATAAACCTACTTGGTTTTACTTACTGCGAGTGCTGGTTTGTCGACTTTGGTCTGGCAGAGGAGCTGTGAATATATATATATATATATATATATATATATATATATATATATATATATATATATACATAAATGCCTACTAAACATAACTTTTCCTTTTGCATGGCCAAGATTAATATTTGTGATAGTGAAGCTATATTAATCAACATTCAAACACAAAATTAAAATCAAGTTCACTGTGAAAATTCTGAACAAAATGCAATATGAAAGGAACTTTGATGATTAGTAGCTAAAATCTTAGTAGAGGCAATGATCATAGGGAAAGCAAGCAAATTACATTTTCTTTACAGCCATTTACCACCAGATGAATATGTTTTTCCAATGAATTGAGTCAGTGCTTACAACCTCATTACAATCAACTTGATTACACATTTCACCATCATCACCCTGACTTTTCCACCAGTAATCTTCATCATGGATGAAAGGAATGTTTCTTGTCAGGATAATTTTATGAAGTCTACAACATAATACAAAAATCTAGTACATCTTACCAGGAGAGTATTGGAGAGACACTCCTACCTTGCCTAAGCATCTGAACTAGGCCTACAGCAACTACAGAGCACCCTTAATTTGCACATGGGCCTCATTTAAGTGGATTTCCCCTGGCGTTGTTGAATTTCTCAGAGCTATTAAAAGCCAGGTATGACTAAGATAACATGTGTCCCCTGAAAATCATAAGCACAAAAGTAAACGTAAGTGAAATTATATTGGTAGGGCAGAGATTACCAAAATTAAGAGTGTAATGTTTTTGTTGGAAAGTGAATTATTAGTAGTGATAAGTTGTGACTTACCACTAGTAATAGGACCACTAACACAAGAAAAGTGTTATTCAAGGACTCAATAAATAATTCCCTTGCTCATCCCTTGGTAGCTGGAAAACTAGCAGGCAGGCATAGGTTAGGAAACAGGTGTATGACGCATTGAAAAACATCAATACACAAAATAAGTAAGGCACAATACACAAAAAAGATCCAACTCCAATTTACATAGATTATATTTTTATGAAGAAATAGACACCAAAATGACAAAGAGCCAATGTAGGGAACCAGAGTTAGAATTTTTTAAAGATAAAACACTTTCTATTGCTTAAAAACATATAGGGCCCGATGTAGGTAATCCCAGATTACCGATTCTTAAATACCGTAGGAATCAATGGCAATTACCGAATCGGTAAATACCGATTCGGTAATTGGGGGAAACATTGACGGGTGGCAGGGTGTCACTTTGACACCCTGTTGCACCCCTCAATTGTGCATGGGTGCACATGTTGCAGACACACATGCCCTTGGCACTGTTTAAAAAGCAGAAGAAATGCTTTTTAAAGGGTTTTCTTAATTTACCACCAACTACTAGTGGGTGGTAAATTAAGAATTCTTAAACCCCTGTAGCACTGATTACAGTGCTACCTACATGTCAAAATACAGATTCGGTAATTATACCAATTCGGTATTTTACCGAATCTGTATTTTAACATGCCCCTACATCTCAAAAACCAATTACCGGTTGGTAACGGCCGAAATCGGCCGTTACCGACCGGTAATTGGCAACCTACATCTGGCCCATAGTGTAACAATCAAAAACATCTCAAGAGGTGATATTTGTAGGCAATTATGTAAAGTGTAAATATCAATTACAACTGAAAGGAAACAAGGAGACATCAATAGTTTGTATAAGTTGTATGGGGTAATCTACATTGAGAAAAATTTAATACAATTGGTGTATCAGCACTAATCAAATTGTATGTAGGTGTATGTAACCTAAACATGTGTGTGCACATCAGTGCTCTTGCAGGAAGTGAACAGTGCACGTGACATGTGAGAAGATGTACAAAACATTGAAAACTGTATGAAATATAATTTTGAAAATGGTTACAAAATATCAAAGATTCAAGAGAACATAAAGTGATCAACAAATTATGTATAAACTTGCTGATTACTCTATATTGAATGTGGCCAGCTTGGCTCTCGACATCGGGTAGGTCACCTTATGGAGCTTTTTCGAAAAGTTGATCCAAACTTCTCTAAACCTCTGAAACTTCTTCCTGAAGTAGCTTCCCTTAAGGGTTCAAAGTGTGCAGAGCACAAATCAAAAGTTCTGGAATATCCTAGATGGTCCTTGAAAGGTCTGTCATACAATTCCCACAATGCACCTGGCCCAATCTTTAAAAGGCCACTAAACTCACACCAATATGTGGACTCTTGTAGGAGATAATGCAGGTGGGGTCAGTTAACCTGTAGCTTGCTGGGAACCCACTCCTTAGACTTTCAGAGTTAGGCAAAGTCCTTCTGGAGCAGTCCTGGTAAGTGCAGTTCTCTTGGTGCAGGCCAGGGTGTCAGAAGAGCAGTCCTTCTTTTTCCTCTCTCTTCAGACAACAGATATGAGGAGCTATGCAGCCCTCCCTTATTTATCCATGGTTTCTGGGTGTCAAGCAAGGGTGCATCCCTGACCAATGTAATGCCACCCAGGGATATGATCACTTCCTCCAAGGTGTGGCATATTCCTATCCCAGAAAGCATCATTCTTTCAAAACCCAACATGGATGAATTCTCTCCAAAGGATCAGGCTAACCTAACCTACTGCTATAGTTCACTTTCATAAACACTGCCTTTCCAACGCTTTCCCTAATCTGATTACAGAGGCTCAGGTGTGGCTGAAAAAGCAGGATCTGGGGGTGGGCCTGTGCTATCCTACAGTGAAAGCCTCCCTTTGAAGACCAGTTTGGCTACCGTCACACCAATTCCTGCCATCTGCTCTGCAGCTCGTACTTCTCTTCCCACAGGACATCTATTGTGTCCTCTACTGATTCTCTAAACCTCCCAAACTATAGAACTCTAACTAGATATTGATCAGTGTGGCATTATTCATTCTAAATTGTTTGTATTGATTCATCTATCTGAGCATAACATCCAGGCTGAGACATTCCATTGGAATCGCATACTGTGTACTGGGAGTACTCAGTGACACAGAAAAATAACACTGCCATAATCCTCACAGTAGTTATATGGCAGTCTAGATCACATTATCCGACAAATTTCAGATTTAAATTTTTGTGACAAAGCCTCAATGGTGTTATGGTTCAGCCTATATTTCTTGCATGATCTTGAGATCCAGGTGTAGTTTGTTCACACGTTCATTACGCTAATGTAACCTTTTTCATCCTGCCAGAGTGGTTGACGGACATATCTACAACATAAAAGTACAATGTGTACTTGATACAGGTACACATTTCATGGACATATCTATACATTATAATAGTTTTAGCAACATATGAATATAGACACATATAGCAACAATGAGAATAACGGATGTGATGCTTGTTACATACTCTGAATATTTTTTCCATATACATAACTGCTTTGCATTTCTCAAAACTCAACCAAAATAAACAAACATAAACAAATTGACAAAATGATTTTGCTTTTTTCCAAGAAATATATTTAAACGTAAGCAATTACATACATATTTTATTTTTAAATTAAAAAAAATATGGATTTTCAATGTAAAAATAAGTCCATCATTTTTGTCAAAATATGTCACAAGTCTACCAGAAATATCCTTCGGCAACAACAAGTTCATTCTGTGTATCCGGATCAGCTGATTCATCATTGTTCACATCCGACCTCTAATTCCCATCTGTGAGGATGTTGGATTGGCTATCAATTAATTCCAGGCATCCTTAAAAAATCCCATAGAGGCCTCCTTAAAATCCCATAGAGGCCTAAGGTGTGCAGCTATTACTAATTTCTGTTTGGACCTTTCTTATATCATATTTTCAATATTCCTTTTTAAGACTTTCAGAATTCGCTTTCTTAAGGAGGGGAAAGACCATAGCAAGTTTTCATCTATGTGGAACTGTCCTGTCCTTTAAGGAGGCATTTAAAAGCTCGATTATCATTACTAAAATGGAGGGATCCAACAACCCTAGAACATATGTAGGTAAGGGAACAATTGTAGAACCAGATTCAGTGTTTAAAAAAAGGTGATTAAAGGAGGAAGTCCATGGGAGCACAGGTGGACTGTATGAGAGAGGAATTAGGATTACTTAACCGCATGCGTGCTAGCAGTTTTCCCGCTGCGCGCTGCGTTTTAAAAAACCCGCGTTACGTGACGAGTTCAACTCGTCATCCGGGTAGCGCAGGTTACGCCCATGACGAGCTGAGCTCGTCATCCGCCCCGAAGGGGTTAAAGAATCCGATATAGCAGGGAACTTGCTGGAATTGAATGATTCTGCCACTTCTGACCTAATATCAGGTTTGTTTTTTCTTTGTAGACCCATATGTATGTTATCAATTGTATCCATGAAAAAGAGAGCAAAATCTTCACATTGAATATGTGATAGGGCAGGAGACTGTCAGTTTTTTGGTGCCATAAAGTTATATAACTACTTTAAATATAGTTTTTGTGCAGTTTTGTGACTGTAAGATTTGTTTTGAGAAAAAATCTGCATTGGCCGCTTTGCATAAGCTATGAAATGAGCTTGAAGCCTTTATATATCCTATATTTGTGTCTTCATTGTAGTGTTTTCTACAGCTTTACAACTGGATTTTTCAGATTTTAACCTCTCTGTACACCTGGATTTTTCAGGTTTTAATCTCTCTTTACAACGCTTTACTGAATTGAGCTTCAAATTTAGCATTCTAAAAGGTATGGGAATAAATATGTATGCTAACATATGTATGTGTAGCACATATAGCAAGATAAAAAAAAATAATGATCTGATGTCTAGTTTGGCATATTGCAACTCTGTCACAACAGTAATGGTTTTCCCATCTGCCTTAGTAGAAGTGCCATTGGATATAAGTGGCTAGTAATAAGATGGACAGGATATCTGTCATTTTTATGTTGGGGTACCCTATCTGCCAAACTACAAATCAGGCCTAAACATTACTTGAGAATTTGTTGAAGACATAATTATCCATTTAAAACAGGAAGAATATCCTTTCTGTAGTCTTACAAATAATATAGGCACTAATCAGGGAGTTATTAGCGTGGTAACACAGTCTGTTTGCTTTATATATTTATTTTATCTCCACAGTGAGAAAACATATAATATGCCTCCTAATGCTATCTTCTTTCTTCTCCTTCAGGAGGCGGTTGCCCCTCAAAAGGAAGGGCAAATGCTGGAGGTAATTGCAGAACATCAGTTTTTTTTTAATCTATTAGCTGAAGGGGAATGGGAGAAAGTATTTTTGCAGAATAACTCCATCTCTGGGCCAGGGTTCCCAGCCTCCTCACCAAGTGCATGTGCTCTGTTCAAGCTTTATAGGTACTCTGAAGTGCTCTCTCCTGTAATCATAGAAGACCCAAAGAAAGCCTAGTTCCTTTCACAACCTAATCTGTGAGGTTTTTGGCGTGTGGTTGATACTTCACCAAATGAATCAGAGAATGTAGACACCAACTACAAAACAGTGCTTTAGTCATGAAACTGCATGGAGTTTTCATACTCTTGAGTGGCAAACATTCTTCATATATTCCCATATAAAATAATTGCTAGTGTTATTGTGGTAAAGGCCTGTGTCCCCGGTCCCCTCCCACAACTCTGGTTTTGGCCTCCCTTACCTCCTCAGGAGACAAGTGTGTACCTGGGATGCCACACTCCTCCGTGAGAGTGGCTGGACATCTTGAGGCCTTCTGGCTTTGTCGGCTTCTTCCTGTCAACTGGCCATCTTTCCCTCAATGGATGCCTTGTTTAAGTTGGCATCGTGAGTCTTGTGCGGCCTCTCCTCATCTCTTTTCCAGTAGGCTTCTTGTCACAAGCTCCTTGGCTCACCTCAAGCCCCATTCAGCTGTACGAGGCTCTCTTCATATCCCTCTGTTTGGCCCATGTGGGTTTCAACATAATCGTTTGTTTCCACATAGAGGGAAGGAAGTGCAAACTCTTACAGCCTCTGTTGCCTGACTTCCGGCTACGGGCTTAAAAAAACAGAGAACAGTGGAGCCAGCAGATAAGGTGGCATCCCTCATTACATGCCATTACTGGGGTGAGTGCTTGTATTGTCAACGCTCCGTCCATCATTTCCTTTGGTTTTTCTTTGTTCGCCATAAGTTGGCAGGGTATGCTCAGACGTGAGTCCCTTGCTCACTTTGCCACTGGATTCAAGCAAGCCGGGCTGAAGAAGGCTGAAATGCCAGAAACTGGTCCTGGGTAGCTTGTTTCCGGTCCAGGAAAGACATGGCTTGGCAGTTCGGGCTGGACTGTTCCCATGAAGCACAGGGTCAGACTGATTTGCATATGGCCATGTCTGAACTGGGGTGGATTAAACCCAGATCAGTTGACTGGGGGTGAGTGCTTGTATTGTCAACGCTCCGTCCATCATTTCCTTTGGTTTTTCTTAGTTCCTCCACATTGTCATCCCCTTTTATATCTGAACTTTAGTCAGCCTGATACAGGGCCACTGGAAATATGCAAAAGTTGTTTCTGCATTATTGTGGATTTGTCACATTCACCACCTAATCCTAATTGCTTGTTGATGTATATGGATGTTACACTGATACTAATGAGGTAACACGTTTTGCTAAGTCTGCTAAGATGTGAAAAAAATACAGCATTATGAATGTTGTAAGCTGGATGTTTATATGGTGGACCAAACCTAGGTACACTTTGTAAAGAGTCCAGACAAACCACAATTGGTTTACAGAGGCACAAATTATACCCAAGTGCTCTCTTTTGTGGTAGTGTGGGTGAGAAGTTAGGCATACCCGAGGGTAGGCCTGCACATTTGTTGTACCCATAAAGGCAATAGGTGAGACACACTCAAGAAAAAATCTGAGACCAATTTAGAAAAATGAGCGGTATTTTTATATAAATTTTGCTACCAAGAACTTTGTTATCAAGTAAGTACTTTTGCAGTTATTAATTTTTACAGGTAAGTAAATCATTCAGTTCAGTAGCCGTAGCCTTTGAAGCTTCCTGTCTTGATATGTGGATTACTTAGCCATCCTGCTTGAAGGAGGTGACAACACTTCTGGCACGAGCAAGCATAGTTTCTACCTTCAGAGAGCCTGGCCTCTCACCTGCAGAGGGTCAGAAACCTCTCTGTGGTGGCAGGCTGGTCTGCACCAGTTAGCCAGTACACAAGGAGTCAGTAGGTTTTCAGGGGGCACCTATAAGGTTCCCTCTGGGTGCATTTATTAGTAAGCCAATCACTGGAATCAGTGTGGGCTTGTTAATACGAGATGTTTGATACCAAACATCCCTAGTTTTAGTGAAGCCATCAAGTAGCTGAGGAACTCGTAAACACCAGTGTCCACCATGTGTACTGAAAATGGCATCCTTATCCACTTGCAATATATGAGAATTGACTTAAACAGCACAGTTGCATATCTATTCATGCAGATATGGCCAACCATGTAGTATAGTGGACCCTACCTTAGGGCTGTAAGGCCTGCTGTGGGGGTGACTTACCTATACTGTAGTGTCTGCAGGAATGGCACAAAGGAGGTGTGCCATGTTGTGACTTCACTTTTCTCTGCACCAGGGAAAGCAGCCTACAATGGCAGTCTGCATATTGGTGCTGAGGGGTCTCTTACGGTGACACAATATGTGCTGCAGCCTCCTTTCCCTAGGTATCAGGGGTTCCATTTACTAAGGACTTACAAATGTAAATGTACAGGAATTTATATAGCGCAAATCACCAAGCGGTTTCTAAGCGCTTGCTTAGGGAACCCGTCCTGGTATTCCCCTGTGAGATAACCCCGGCAGGGTATCCGCAAGGTGAAAGCCAGGCATCCCGCCGCGAGGGGCCGTTGTGGAGATTAAGCAAGCTATTGTCCAGAGTCGCAGAGTGTGAGCCTGTGAATCGAGTAGGCACCGGAGCGAGAATTGTCGAGTCCATGGACATTTTAGGACTCAAGACCCCACTGAGCCGGGAATTGAACCCTGGTCCCGGGCTGACCTCTGCTTACAGGTCTGCCTCCTCTAACCAGTGAGCCACACTTCTCCACAAAGGATGCTAAAGGTATTACCATTGGAAGAAACCATTGTTTTAGGGAACGAGATCTGGCACTGGGCACCTGGATAGCAGGAACACAGTGCACTTCTGTCGAAATTGCATCAGACACCAGGCAAAATATGAGGATGACCATGTCAAAAAGAGGCACTTTCCTACAGTGAAAGAATTCTACAAAATATGTGCCACATTACATTGCATAATGTCTTTTCTTGCTGCATAATTTACACAACCCTGTATTATGAAGGAATCCTATCACAAAAGGTGCGTCATTATGTTGCATAATGTGCCTTATCTTGCCACATAATTTACTGAACCTTGCTGCATAATGTAGACCTCCTTAGCCACATGATTCCAGCTGCCCGTGCAATAATGTTATTGTAACATTAAAGGTGGGATATCAGAATCACTACAGATGGAGTATCCCCCTTTTAAATGCAGCTTATCAGAATTGGTACCTTCCAAGGTCCACCTTTCAGCAGTACTGACTGTGATGTGGAATGCACCAGAGATTCAGTGAGGCCATATGAGGATAAGGGATTTATGAAGGGTCCTGCAGGGAAGAAGATAAGGAACACAAGCTGACAAATGACAATCAATAGTGTGTTTTTCTCTGAAATTCCCATTCAATGTCAGTACTAAGTAATGCAGCTTTTACCTGAAAAGAACCCTTCTAGGCTGGAACTCTAGCATGCATATTCAACACAATCCACCCAAATTCCCACTGCTATATCACAGTTTGAGTTTCTGTGAAAACCAACTGAGATAGTGTTACACTCCTTGCTCATGTTCTAGACCTAGAAACAAATCAAAATTCATACCCAATGATAATCCTCAACATCAAGTTGAAAAACCTTCACTCTAAATAGTGACAATATCTTCATTTTATTTCATTGGACCACGTTTCGAGGGGATGAATCCACTTGCTCAGATAACTCACTGTGAAACTGCTTCAAAAGTAGCTTTACCTTAAGTCTTATGCAATTGCTACTTAGACTTAAATGTGTTTCCTGAATAATGATGTCTTCTTCATCATCAGAGTAGCATAAGTCCTAGTTAGGGTGAGATAGGCATCGGCTCTCAGTCTTAAGGTTTTATGGTATGTTACCAACAGTGGTGGGTTCCTGATACCCCTTCAAAAAATTGAAACCATACCCTTTATCAAGTGATTCATGAGTCTTAAATGCCTGGGATACATAAAAAAAGTGTTCCTCATGATCAGGTCTCTATCAAAAACAATGTGTTGCCACAGCTGTGCTATAAACAAAATAGGTGACATGGACAACATCCCTTGGCCATTACTTGATGGTGAATTTTTCACTGGACATCCAGGTTATGGGCAAGGGCATAGGCAGACTATTGTCAGAAAGGTGACTTAGGCCTTTTCGTACCCATACAAACACACACACACATTCACACAACACACAAACACAGACACACACAGGTTATATTTGCGGTTAAGCCCACATAGTCCTGAAAGTGTGATAGCAGATGATTACAAATGTTGATGCTGGGCATTGGCTATAAGTCTATACTATGCACAGTACAGTGCTGTCCACAATATTTTTTTTAAAACTATATATAACTGATTTTGACGTTGGCAGATTGGATACTCCTGCACCAAAGCGTATTTACCTTGTAATGTGTTGGACAAAATGTGTGTCACATGTTTCCTCCATCAAAATCTATGGATTTGACTCAGTGTTTTAGATTGGTAAACAATTGTGTATACAATGTTAACTTTTCTTGAAATAAGCACATTAACAGATATTTTGCATGATTAAGAATTTTGCATAAGTGTTCTCACTCACAAAAGTGACACATATTTCATAAAATATATTACACCTGTAACAAGGCAGATGGGACATTCATGATGTTTGTGATCAAGCACCTGGTGTCCTGCATTTTAAATCTGCACCTTTGTCACATTGTGTACCAATTCTTGAGATTCTTAACCTATATAATATACATTGTTGAAGCTTTTTGATGTGTGCAATCTGTTGTTTACCTCTAGCAATTCACTGACGTGTGTACATGACTGCTTTTAGCTTTCTCTGAAGCAAGTGAGAAAGAGCCTTGCCATACTTTTGTGGGCCAGCTGGAAGGCAACCAGGACTCAGAAGTTTGAGCCACAGACTCTGAGGGGCTCGGTGGCACTGAGGGACCCAGTCTCATGAGTGTAAAAGGAGTGGCCAGGAGCCACTTCATCTCATAATTCAGAAGCCTCCAACTCTGGACAATTCTCTTCTGCTAGTGGCTCCTCTAGTGATAGTTCTTCCAGCACACCTTCTCCTATCCCTTGTTTTGCCCCATTCCAACCAATGACCCAATTCCACCACCTGATTTAATTCAAACTCCTGACCCCATTCCAATTTTTACTGCTGACCCTATTCCTCCATCTCGCTCCACTATCCAACCTGCCACAAATCAACCCATATCCCCAAACACTTTCATACCAATGAACCTCACCAATCCCATGCACATTCCTTCCTAGAAACCTCAGGCCCTGTCTGTTAGACCTGGCATCTTTTGGCATGTTTCTCCTTGCGTTTCTATTTCTGACCTCCCGGTTTTGACTCTGTTTTTGCTGGTTTTATATCTCAGCGCATTTTTTCACTACTGTTCATTGTTAACATGCAGGTCCTTCTGTTGTAAATTGTGTTATGGATTTGGTGTTTCCATGATTGGCACATTGGTTTACTAGTAACTTCTTAGTAAAGTGCACTCAGAGTGCCAGGGCCTGTAAATCAAATGCTGCTAGTTGGCCTGCAGCACTGATTGTGCCACCCACCCAAGCAACCCTGAAAAGGGGTCTCAGACCTGCCACTGCATTGTCTCAGACCTGCCACTGCATTGTCTGCGCTCAGATTGTAACTGCCATGTCAACCTTACTTCCAGGCCCTAATCTTCCCTTTTCTTACATGTAAGTCACCCCTAAGGTAGGCCCAAGGTACCCCTGTGGGCAGGGTGTTGTTTGTTAACGGTAGGACAAATACTGGTGTGTGTGACATGTCCTGGTGGTGAATTACAGTGTATTTCGTGTTTCACCACTGCAAGGCTGTCTGTCACGTAGGATAGAATGGGAGGTTGCTTATACAATCCTATAAACATATCTTCCCATTGGGACAAGATAGGGAAATGGAGTTTGGTATGCCTGGACTCAGAATGTAAAAATGCATCTTTTAATAAAGATGATTTTTTATGTTCTGTGTTTAAAACTACCACTTTTAGAAAGTAGGTATTTTCTTGCTTGGCCATACTGTGTGCCTCTGCTGGTTTTGTGATTGACTGTCTGGCTTCGGAGTGATAGGGGCTGGGGATGTGCATTCACTGTAGACAGCCACTGGAGGTGACATGTGTCCTGCCTTTTCTGGATAAATCAGGGATCAGTCAGGGCTGAGCAGAATAGACCTGGGCTGCATTTAGAGTAGTGGGAGGAGATTTCCTTGCACCTATATTGGCATGGTCTGTCATTCACAATGCTGTCTCCACCTCCTGCTGGTAAGCTAGGCCAGAGAGGACAGAACTGGTTTGGACTGAGCCCAGGGTCTCTCTACCTGAGAGAACAGAGAGAAACTCGGTATAAATAGTGGGGCGCAATCCCCAGAACTTTAGAACTCGCTGGAATCAAAGAAGCTGCCAAGAAGACGAGCTGGAAGATCTGCCAGGAGGAGTACTGCCCTTTGCTGTGTTGTTACTTTGCTTGGTTGGCCTGCAGTGCTGCGTCTGCCTTGGGCAGTGAGAGGACTGGACTGAACTTTCTTTACGTGTGCTGAGTATCTCCAAGGGTTTGAAATAGAGCTTGCCTGCTGGTCTGAAGTCTCAGGTTTAGCAAAGGCTTCACCGACCTCTGGGTACTGCCTCTGGAACCGTGGTTTCTGTTGCCACAGAGGGGGGAAAGCAACCGACTCAGTCACTGACTCAGTCGCTGGCTCTGTGTCTTGAAGGCACAGCAGAGGGCACGTCTGTATCTCGCACCACAAACCTGGTCTCACCGACGATGATGACCAACGCCGCCACCACGAGCTACTGCTTGCATCGTAACCTGTGGGCACCACGCTCCGCCCAACCTCATTTCAGTTCACCATTCTGGTCTCACCAACGCCGTCGCTGCATGCTGACCATGACTGCATCGCTGATTGGGGACACCGCTCCTAAGTCTCACAATGCACCCCCCGGTCCCACACCGCAGTCTAGTCTGACCGATACCAGCTACCTGCAACCGGCTCAGTTGCCTGCATCATGATCTGTCAGCATTGCAACGAGCAACGCTTTCACTAGGGACTGCAGCCCTGGTCACACCGACTATGCTGGATGACCATCACAGAGCTGCTACCTGCAGCGTGACTTGAGAGCAACGCCCGCTGCCCCACTACATTTACATCGCAACTGTCCCGCACCAAAGTGTTGGCTGCAGCGCAAAAGGCACTATTTACAAGTCTGATACCCCTGACCAATGCGGTCCGACTGAACTGTTGGATTCTGTTGTTTACAACACAGCAGTAACACCAGACAGAGCTACAGACTTCAAGGACCTGTGTTTTTAAACTATTCTTGCAAAATACATATTTTAAAATTGTTTTATGTTGGATTTTTGTCATTTTGGACTTGTTTTGGATATCTAAAAATATTGGATGTTTTTCTAAACTGGTCTGGCATCCTTTTGTAGAGTTTTCTCTGTTTTATTCTTTCATTTGGACTCATTTTTTTTCAAAAATGTGAGGAAGATGTATGTTGCTCCTTTTTATTTTGTATTTATAAAAATGATGGCTGAACCTATTGTGCCTGTTGTAGTGCTTACCAAATGAAAGTGCACATTTCAATATCTTTTATATGTTACACAAGTCTTGCGGTTTCCTATGTGTTGTACTGTAGAAGACATAGAACATTACAATATCTATGAGTGTTGAAGGAATTTGAAGTGGTGCTGTGTGGGGATAGTGTGTGTGGCAGTCAGAGTGGGAGTGTGTGAGATTATATTTCACTTTCTTTTTGTGTATTTAATTGTAGGAATACTTTTGGATATTGGCTTTCATATAAAGTACATGACATATATTATGTATTCCTACATCTATGTGGAGTATCTAAATAAAATGTCTTGCAAGTGAGTGTGTGACTTGCAATATTTAAAGATGTAACATGATGGTGACTGTGTTTTGGAAATATCTACCTGGGGCACATGATTCCATTCTATAGCATGTGAGGTACATGGGTAAACTTGGATCAAGGGTGGCCTCAGAATAGTTGTGTGATTTATTTTAAATGTTTCACTTTATTAAACAGCTTAGTTATAGGGAATTGGGATTATAAAAACTTTTAAAGCTTACAATCCATAACTAAACTGACCGTGCACATTTTTAAACAATGTGCATTCACTTACTGATGTGAGGTGTTGGGGTAGAAAACTTGTATTAGGTGGGTATGCAATACGTATGTGTAGCATGAGGCATGTGGCCATAAAGGAAGGTGGGGTACATTTATGTAAGATATGGTTTGGAGCACATAAATGTAAGTACCATTTGTAGCCAACAAAGTGCATATGAAATAGTAAAACAAGTTCAAATCACCTTCTATTTTGATGTTGCTCATTAACCACCTCCAGATAGAGTCCCAGGGTATGAAGTAGAAGAGTTAATAAAGTAGATTCTGTGGTTGTTGTAGACAGGGTTTGGCTATTTGTGCTCTTTTTCCTCCAACACAATTATTGATGATGAATTGCTCTGTTTCCATCAATGTAAATTCTAATGAAAATTCAGCAGTTAACGTATTGAAATTCCGACAGTCCCTTCATCATGTTTAGCGTATACCCGCTGCCAACACAGTATGGAAAATGCACAAGAGGTGGTGGATGGTTGACAGACTTTCATCAAACCACCATACTCAAAATGGGACAGTCGGCGTCTAAGGTGACTGACGGGCAAGCAGGCATTTTTTTGACAGCCTACCAACCGCCTCCATACTCTAATGTAGGCCCTATGTCTCCTACTATAGTCTCAGCTAGCACTGTAAGAAAGTTTTGTTTTGTAGAAATTGTTAATGTGCCACATTCAGAATATAGAATGTTGCTATTGTCAGAAGTTGTCGATGTCAGGTTGACACTCTGCAGGATCCAATTGTAGCAATAATGCTCCACCTCCGGACCTCCCAAACACCCTGATCAATATAAACAGGGTGTTCAAGTGATACGGTGAGGGAAAAAGCCCCAAAAGGGAAAAAAAATGGAAAAGGAAGGAAGGGGACCGCTGGGACATGAAGCTGTAAAAAAGAACACACGTAGGTTAATTTCACATACATGAACACCTACTCTCATTCAATTCTTGCTATACGGATAGTGGTTCACCTGTGCTGTCTCAATTCCTCTGTATGGCTGAAGCAGTATTTTCTCAGTGCGCCTTTCTCCCCTAAACAACACAAAACCACAATTTGAGTAAAAGCATCCTGTAATATCATGGGTACTGTATGTGAAGCCCCTACAATTACATACCCAAAGAACTCAAAAGAGCTTCAGCACAAACATTCCATGGAAGTCTATATTTCATTGACTCTGAGTATCCTTCAGGAAAATAGTCTTGAGCAAAGAAAACAAGAATAACCAACGTGATAACAATCACAGTCTTCGTGTATGGAAAAGAAAGAAAAGGATTTCGTCATCCACCTCAGTTGTAAAATTCAGATTCGAATCCAAAACCATATAAGTAAATCAAACACGGCGGGCGTAGTGGGCATCACAGCCGCCCGCTTTGATATTTGTAATCCACTTAGAATGAATGCCAAGTAGTCACTTCTTCGTGACGGCAATGCGGAGGAGGCCTCCCCCTCTCATTCCGCCACTTGAACCGAGGAGAGACCAGACCTCCCAAAAGAACGAAAACCCAAACATAGATCGCTCGAACAGTGGAAAGGAAACTAAGCATCAAAAGTCAACGCATTAATTAAAACACCCGCAGCACTCGAGAGCAAGCCGCTCTACACAATGCTGCATGAACTCGGTACCTGAACCTTGACCGCACGCCTTCCTTCAGACGCCGATCTCCACAGAGGCTCAGCAAGGGAGCCCTCGGCTTGAGGGCCAGCCGCTCTCGCAAGAACACAAACAGAATCACGTACATCGTCTCCCTGGCGTAGCCGCGTTATATCCGGCCAAAACCGCAGAGGTTCCTGGGAAGTGTAGTTTTACCTAACAACCAGGTAGGCGCTCTGGGCTACATCCTGACAGTACGCCCTCCTCCCAAGCGCCTTCTAGGACCCGGTTTGGCAGGATACCTCAGGTGGAACGAACGCACAGCCCTTGGAGCATGTACGTTATCCCAAGGCTCCCAAGAATCATCCTCTGCTGAATATCCCTTCCAGGAAACCAAATACCATAGCACACCCCTGCGTAGTTTGGAGTCACGAATGGTTTTCACCTCATATTCAAACCCCCCGTCGACTTCCAAAGGGGGCGGCGCCCTCCTTCTGGACGTGAGAGCTCATTTCAGCAGATGTACATGGAACACAGGGTGGATTCTTAGAGAACCAGGCAACTTGAGTCTGTATGCAACAGGGTTGATCTGTCTCACAATTGGATAGGGACCAATAAAACGCGGGTGAAAACACTCCTCAACTTGAATCGTATGTACTTGGTGGACAACCATACCTTGTCCCCCACCTTGTACTGGGGACCAGGGTTTCTGTGTTTATCCTCCCAATGTTTGTAGACTTCCTTGGCCCTCAACAGATGCCTTTGCACTCCCTTATGCACTTTCCTTAATGCATGGACTTTTTCCATCGCCGTGGGCTGGTTACGTAGATCTATGGGGATAATGACAGGCAACGTATTTGCATCGTACCCAAAATTGGCTTTGAAAGGTGACATGCCCGTAGAACTATGCCATGCATTGTTGTAGGCCAGTTCTGCCATCCATAACAACTCAACCCAAGATTCATGTGCGTCCTTAGAGTAACATCTTGGGTATTTCTTCAATGTCTGATTTAACCTTTCAGTCTGACCACACCACATTCTCGAGAATCGTGCAATGAACTGAGGACCCCGATCAGACACTATCACCTGAGGAATACCATGTAGCCGAATGACCTGAGAAGCCAGTAACTGGGCCGTTTGGCTAGCAGTGGGGAGGTTTCTACATGGTATTAAATGACCCATCTTAGTTAGATTGTCCACTACCACCAGGATAGCTGAACATCCCTGATCACTGGGTAGACCCGTTATGAAGTCTAAACTGATGTTTTGCCAAGGGCGAGCAGGAGTGGGCATGGGCATCAACTGGCCTTTCTTCTTTGTGTTCTCCCCCTTCGCTCTGGCAAACTCCTCACACCTCTTCACCCAGTGAGTAGCATCCTTGGTCAAGGAATCCCACCAGAAATACCTCTGGAGCAAACTCACTGTCTTGGTTATACCAGGGTGACCCTCTAAAGGCGCTACATGTCACCATGCAAAAGCCTTTTTTTGCAACTCAATCGTGGGCAAGTACAATCGTTCTCTCTGGAAAGGCAGCCCTTGTCGTACAACCGTGCGGGTTTACTAGCAGCCCATTGCTTCCAAGCCACCAAGGACTTAGATACCTTCACCTCTTCCAGGAACCTCTCAGCACGAACCACACACAACACCTTTGCTGCTGGAATAATGGCTTGAGGAACCACTTCCGTAAGCTAAGCTGGCATCACCTGCCTGGACAAAGCGTCAGCCTTTCTGTTGTCGACACCAGGTCAGAAAGTTACCACAAAATTGTACTCCTCAAAGAAGAGCATCCACCGCATCTGTCTCTACGTTAAATGTCTAGCTGAAGTCATATACTGGAGGTTACGGTGATCGGTGTATACCAGCCTCGATACCGTGAACAACAACATCCTAATCTCCCGCTTAATAAATCTGGGAGTGACAGGAAATGCTATCACATGGCTAAGATCCTTTCGGAAAGATCGCACATTTCAGGTAGTGGAGGGGGCCACACACTCTGAAATCTGGCCCCTCAATCAGGGTGTGTCCCAGGGCTCCTCCCTGAGCCCCACATTATTTAATGTGTACATGGAACCCCTGGCAGAAATTGTGCTCCCATTTGGCTTTGAAATCATACCTTATGCTGATGATACACAATTAGTGGTATCCCTGAATCAGCCAGGCAGCACTCCTCACAATCTGAGTTGCTGCCTAGAAGCGATAACAAAATGGATGGCTTTGTCCCACCTGAAGCTGAACGGGGACAAAACAGAGATAATGTGTCTGGGGAATACAACAGTACCAAAACCTACCATCGACTGGCCGATCTGCATAGGTACCCCACCTGAACCAAAAGAGCTGATTAAAAGCCTAGGGGTATGGTTAGATGACACCTTAAGCTTCAATCAACAGGCCACAATACACTCCGCCACATGCTTTGACCTGCTGAGGATGCTAAGGAAAGTCCTGCCTCTGCTCCCATTTGAAGCCCGGAGAATAATGGTCCAGGCCGTTGTTCTGTCCCGTCTTGATTATGGGAATGCCCTCTACTTGGGCGCACCGTCCAGCACAATAAAAAGACTCTAAGTAACCCAGAACGCGGCAGCCCGCCTTCTTCTTGGACTGCCCCAAAGACACTCAGGAGCCACCGCCTTGAGGAAATTACAGTGGCTGCCCATCCAAGCGAGAGTAAAATTTAAGGCGATGTGCATAATGCACAAGACCATGTGGAAGAAAGCCCCCACAATGATTTGCTCCCTAGCCAACCCCTACCATCCGCCGAGATCACTACGCTCAAGCACAGCTTCTTTGGCCACAACTAAGAAAATCAAACGGGCTAGATGGGGTGGACGCTCCTTTTCTTGGAACGCGGCCTCAGTCTGGAATTCCCTGCCACCCACACTGCGCAGCGAACCCGACCTACAAAAGTTTAGGAAAAGCCTGAAAACACTTCTTTTCCATTAAAGTCAGATACTAGCCTCCTAACCCCTACCGTTCCACAGCGCTACCAGGCCTCCGGGTAGTAACGCGCTTTACAAAACCCAATTTCATTTCATTTCATTTCATTTCACTGCATGACAAGCCCCCCATAGATACTGCCTCCACTCTTGAAAAGCTCTTTTTATTGCCAGGAGTTCCTTCTCAGCTATTGTGTAGTTTGCCTCAGCAGGGCTCAGTTTTCTAGAGAGGTAGGCTACAGGATGAAAATGCCCTGTGAGTGAATCTCTTTGGGATAGCTTTCTTGAGGATGTTGAATGCCTCATTCGCCTCTCTGGATCATACAAACAGTGCCCCTTTTTTCAACAACCCAGTTATGGGGACCGCCTTTTGGGAGAACTGCACGATGAAACGGCGATAATAATTGGCAAACCCCACGTTCCTTGGGGCTGGCCAGTCCTGTACCGCCTGTACCTTCCTTTCTGACATCTGTAATCCCTTCGGGCTAAGGACCACCCCCAGGAACTCCACCACATGAACACCAAACTCAAACTTGCTCAATTTTACGTATAAGTGATGTTCCCGCAATTTCTCCAAAACCTTTCACACTTGTGCAGTATGACAAGATACATCCTGCGAGTATATCAGGATATCATCAATGTATACTACCACAAAGTGGTCCACATAATCCTTCAGCACGTCATTGATGAAAAATTGGAAAGCCGCCGGGGCATTACAAAGCCCAAAGGGCATCACCAAATACTCATACAGACCATACCATGTCTTGAACGCCGTCTTCCACTCATCCCCCTCACGCACTCTGACCAGGTGATAAGCCCCTCGTAAGTCCAAACGAGTATATATATCCTTGCTTCCTTCACCTGGTCAAGTAAAACGGAAATGAGGGGGAGAGGGTACCGGTTGCGTATGGTGTTCTTATTCAAGACGCGATAGTCCACACAAGCCCTGAGATCCCCGTTGGCTTTAGCAATGAAGAATAAAGGAGAGGCCGCAGGAGAACGGGAAGGTCTGATGAACCCCAGTTGAAGGTAATGGTCTATATACTCCTTTAAATCAGTAGTCTCTGACACAGACAAAGCATACACCCTACAAGTAGGGATCGTGGCACCATCCACCAAATTGATGCGGCAGTCGTACTCCCTATGCGGAGGTAACGTTTCCGCCTTGATTTCACAGAATACATCACTGTAAGGAACGTATTCATCAGGGAGTTGAACATTTGTTTCCACTGCAGTAGCAGCCAGATAAGGGGTGGTTAGAACAGCAACATGAGCAGCGGGACATGGCACCAGATGATCCTGACATGTTTCAGACAAGAACTGGAACGTCTTGGATTTCCAGTCCACAAAAGGTTTATGATGGCATAACCAGGGCATGCCTAATATCACCTCATACTGAGGAGCTTCAATTATGTTTAAAGACAAAACCTCGGAGTGCATTTTCCCCTGCATAGTAAAGAATAGCCCTACATCGCTATTCCTCTCTGTGATGTGTCCTGACTTCAAAGGCAGACCGTTTACCGCTAGAACTTCTTCAGGGTTCTTTCTTGGAATGCAAGGCAGGTCAAGGCAAGATACCAGACCGTCATCTATAAAATTGCCAGTTGCCCCTGAGTCTACCATAACCATGACTTGATGAAACTCCTGCTCACATTCGAGTGTCATTTCCATTACAAGATGTGGCTTTGTTTCTCCTATCCCTGTAGTGGATAGAGATGTAAGTTTCCATTCCTGTCCTCCTTCTATCTCTTGTATACGGGTCCTCGGTGGTTCTGTATCGGACACAGTGGAGGATACCGCCACTCTTTTGTATCTAGTTCCCGTACTGGATGTTTTGGGTTTTGAGGGGCATTCTCTGACGTAATGCCCCTTCTTCCCACAGTACATACACAACACTTGTGTTCTTCTAACTTCTCTCTCCTCTCTGGATAACGGAGCTCAAAGGGCTCCGATTCAATGGGTTCAGGGCTACTTTCCAACCCTCCTGGACCTTTACGAGGTGAACGATCGAAACCGATAGTTTCTCTTTCCCATTTTCTCCTGTTTCCCCCCCCTCTCTCTGTCATCCGACTATCTAGTCTTAATGCTAGGTTGATCATGTCTACACACGTCGTTGGCTGAGGATCAATTTGGGCCACTAAGTCTTTTAGATCCTCCTTCAACCCCTGATAGAAAAGGGACATTCTTTTCTCCTCAGGCCATTCAGCCTCAGCCACTAATCGGTTAAATGTGGTCAAATAAGTAAACCGTTCACCTTTCCCTTGTCTCAACTCTAAGAGTTCCCTGTCCGCACTAAAGGTTGTTGCCCTACGATCGAAGACCTTTTCGAATTCCGTCCCGAAAGACGACCAGTCTGACAGTATGGCATCATTGTTCTTTACAAAAGGTACAGCCCAATTGGCAGCGTCCCCCACCAAATAGGATATCCCGACCTAGAGTGATTGGTCGGGAATGATGCTGGTTTGCACGAAAAGTGCAGCAATATCTGTGTCAGGAAGACCTGGATTTTACGAGGATCACCTGAAAATCGTTCGGGATTGGCCAACGGGATGGGTGGAGGCACCGTGACCTGTATAGGAGATGCAGAAGCGGAGGCGTTAAAAGGGTTCCTTGACAGCTGTTCTACCTTGTCCTTTAGAGCAGCAGTCTCAGCCTTTGATGAGGCTAACTCCTGCTGAACCAGTACTAATGCATGCAACACATCCTCCATGGTACCCATTACCTCCACAACCGGACCAGGCAGAGTGTGATTCTTAGGTACGTGATTCTGTCAGGTTGACACTCTGCAGGATCCGCTTTTAGCAATAATGCTCCACCTCCAGACCTCCCAAGCACCCTGATCAATATAAACCGGGTGATACGGTGAGGGAAAAAACCCCAAAAGGGAAAAAAAAACGGAAAAGGAAGGAAGGGGACAGCTGGGACAAGAAGCTGTAAAAAATAACACACGTAGGTTAATTACACATACATGAACACCTACTCTCATTAAATTCTCGCTATACGGACAGTGGTTCACCTGTGCTGTCTCAATTCCTCTGTTTGTCTGAAGCAGTATTTTCTCAGTGCGCCTTTCTCCCCTAAACAACACAAAACCACAATTTGAGTAAAAGCATCCTGTAATATCATGGGTACTGTATGTGAAACCCCTACAATTACATACCCAAAGAACTCAAAAGAGCTTCAGCACAAACATTCCATGGAAGTCTATATTTCCTTGACTCTATGAGTATCCTTCAGGAAAATAGTCTTGAGCAAAGAAAACAAGAATAACCAATGTGATAACAATCACAGTCTTCGTGTATGGAAAAGAAAGAAAAGGATTTCATCATCCACCTCAGTTGTCAAATTCAGATTCGAATCCAAAACCATATAAGTAAATCAAACACGGCGGGGCGTAGTAGGCACCACAGCCGCCGGCTTTGATATTTGTAATCCACTTAGAATGAATGCCAAGTATTCACTTCTTCGTGACGGCAATGCGGAGGAGGCCTCCCCCTCTCATTCCGCCACTTGAAATGAGGAGAGACCAGACCTCCCAACAGAACGAAAACCCAAACAGAGATCGCTCGAACAGTGGAAAGGAAACTAAGCATCAAAAGTCAACGCATTAATTAAAACGCCCGCAGCACTCGAGAGCAAGCCGCTCTACACAATGCTGCATGAACTCGGTACCTGAACCTTGACCGCACGCCTTCCTTCAGATTCCGATCTCCACAGAGGCTCAGCAAGGGAGCCCTCGGCTTGAGAGCCAGCCGCTCTCGCAAGAACACAAACAGAATCACGTACATCGTGTCCCTGGCGTAGCCGCGTTAAATCCGGAACCGCAAAGGTTGCTGGGAAGTGTAGTTTTACCTAACAACCAGGTAGGCGCTCTGGGCTACATCCTGACAGTCGAGGCCTACGTGCCTATATTTTTAGAAAATTACTTTCCTTATCTGATCTCAAGACCTTCACCTCTAAGGGGTGGGCACGTTTCAAAACATTAGCTATCCCATTGCTTTTGCTGTGTGCAGAGGAGTAGAACGACCCAGTGAATGCTTGGTGTTTCATACTTTCTTGATCAGCCCTCTGCAAGCATGTTCCTGGTTAATTTATGTCTTCAGAAAAGGGGATGGGATGCACACAAGTAATCGTACATTAACAGTTTAGTCACATTTTAATCATTGAATGCATGCTCACTGGTATGTGCCATGCCCGAAGGCACTTTGCGAATATAACTTTCAAAGATGGGGCACCATGGTACCCCAACCAGTTGCACAGCTACATTACGCCACCGTGGCGATAATATTCCTTAATTGATCCATATATTCCATATTTTCATGGTTTTCATTTCCCTCTTTTTTCTCAACTTATTCTTCAACTTTTTCAACCTTTTTCTGAGTCCACACGTGGAGTTATAAATGCCATTTTCGAGTTTTCTAATGTTCCCCCTAATTTATGACATTGGGTTGAGATGCTTTTAAGGATCAACAAACTGCCACCCTCCTCACCAGTTCATTAAAACTCTTAACATTCACCACCCAGCAGACTCTGCTCAAATGGATCCTGCTCACGACAGTAAGCACTTAGAAGACCATGGAAAGCATCCACTCCGGAGCACCGTCAGACCTCTGCCCAAACCACATCTTCCGCAGATCTGCCTCTGCCATCGCACCAAACTACGTCGGACAATCAACTGCTCCTACGAAACCACCACTTTCCCCGATGACTGGAAACACGCCGAAGCAAACCCCCTCCTGAAGAAACCCTCAGTCCTCAAGAATTTTTGGCCTTTCTCCCTGCTTTACGTCTCAGCCAATATCATCGAAAAGGCCATCAACAGCCAGCTAGCAAACTTCATTGAAGCTAAAACCATCCTGGACAGATCCCAATCCGGATTCTGAAGCAATCACAGCACCGAGCCCGCCCTATTCGCTGCCACAGACGATATCCACTCCCTCCTCAACCAGGGCGAAGTGGCAGCCCTTATCCCCCTGGACCTCTTGGCTGCATTCAAAGTTGTCTCCCACCACATCCTAGCCATCAGACTACATGACGCCGGAATCCACAGCAAGGCCCTTGACTGGATCAACTCCTTACTCACCGGCAGAACTCAGCGGGTCAGACACCCACCCTACCTCTCAGAACCAAAAGAGACCAACTGTGGAGTGCCCCAGGGCTCCAACCTTAGCCTCATCCTCTTCAACATCTACATGGCCCCCCTTGCAACCATCATCAGGAATCACTGGCACACATCTTCTCATACGCTGAAAACACCCAGCTGATCCCCTCTCTGACCAACGAACCCAAAATCAGCAGACACAATTTTCAAGAAGGGATGAAAGCTGTCACCACCTGGATGAAGAACAGCTGCCTGAAACTAAACTCAGAAAGACAGACGTCCTCATCCTTGGCTCCACCCCCTCTACATGGAACAACTACTGGTGGCCGTCTGCCCTTGGAAATCCCCTCACCCCAACGGACAACGCACAAAACATCAACATCATACTAGGCTCATAGTTCACAACGAATCATCAGATCAACGCCCTCTCCTTGACCTGCTTCAACACCACCCGCATGCTGCAAAAGATCTTCCAATGGATCCCAAAGGAATCCAGAAAAACTGTCACACACACTCATTAGCAGCAGACTGTACAATGGCAACGCTCCTTTATGCCGGAATGAACAGGAAAATCCTTCACTAACTCCAGACTGTCTAGAAAGCCACAGCCAGACTGATGCTCGAAATCCCCCATTGCAGTCACATCACCCAACACCTTAGCAATCTCCAAAGGTTTCAAGTTGAAAGAAGAATAAACTTCAAACTCCTTACCAATGCTAACAAGGCCCGTCACAACACAGAACCTGCATACCTGAACAGCCACCTCTCATTCCACACACCCAAAAGACACTATCGATCAGCCCAGGTCTCACTGGCCACTGCCCCACGTATTAGCAAGACTGGAATGGGAGGAAAGTCCTTCTCCTACCTCGCAGCCAAATCCTGGAACACCCTCCCCCTCCATCTTCGCAATCTCCCACAATGACCCAGTTCAGGAAAGACCTCAAGATCTGGCTTTTCGGGTGACCCCAGCACTCAATGGAACCCGCCCCAAGAGCCTTGAGACCCTCAGGGATGAGTAGTTGCGATTTACCTACCGTGGTTGATTGATTGATTGACGCCACTATCCATTCTATTGAAGTAAGAAAACCTCCACCAAGGGTACTAACATAGATCTTCCCAGGGATATGGTTTTAATCCGTTGGGAGATTGCAGTGGAAAACTCAAAAAGCAATTGTCAAAGTCAGGTTTTTTTGCATAGTTAAGTAAAACCATTGCCAATAAAACCATTCAGTTACATTTGATTACAATACATGAGTACAACTCTGAAACCTGTTTACTCTAAGAACAGGAGCAATTTTTGCTGTACACTTTGCAATTTGCCCTGCATTTAAGTTCAATTTTAATAAACTGCTACATGAGAGGTAATATCTTATAGTGCACCTGAGGATAAGCCCATTGTCTCAACATATTCTTTTACCCAATGCAGTAGATTGTTTGCCCCAGTTCCTACTTTTTTCTAAGTGCTAGTGTGATGTGTGAACCTAGAGTCCATATAACAAAATATAAGTTTTACTTGAAATAAAGAGGTGGCTCCTTTAAACTCCTTGGACTAATTCTTCTTCCCATAATCTACCAATAAATGACCCATATCCTTTCTCTCCTCCATGGTGCCATATCCTTGTGCAAACCTAAAGAATGGCAATTTCAACAGTTTGTAGTATGACCAGCTCAATCATAAAGTGCAAATGCTTTATCAGTTTATACAGTCTTGACGAGAAGCAACCTTGCAAATTTCCTCCCCCCTTATGTCAGATATTTCTTTCACTTGTTCCAGATCTTTTAAAAAATTGATTCTAAAAATGTTACCCCTTTGCATGCAAGGGGAATTGAGGTGCAATTTAACCAGGTGATTACCGCTTGCTTGCAAGTCCTAATTTTCACATTTAAAAATCTTGGTTTCAGATGTTTTCCCGTTTTGCCAGGGGCCCGGGGCACACACAAAAAATATGTAGTAGCGATTCTTGTTTGAAACCGCAGAATCTGCAGTTTTGTTTTTGCTGCTGATCTTACCAACAGGGTATAAGATCTTTGGTTTCCATAAAGCCCTCACAATTTCCCATGCTCACAGCTGAGGCTTCTTGCATTCCTAAATCCTTGATGGGCGGGTTAAACCGGAATCCCCTTGTAACTATTACATTGACGTGTTTTTGCTCCTCAAATTCCTGCCAGCATAAGTTTTTAATAGTGCCAATGCCAATCTCTCAGGCGCGCAGTGTCCAACATAGTTTTATGTAAGAGTTTTGCATTACAGTGGTTGATTTTTCAGGCCTAACTCTAGGCGTATCTGAGCTGGGGAAGCTGATTTTGAGCCGTGAAACACATTTTCATATAATTGTATTTGGATTTTATTAAGGATAGCTGCTTCTTGTCACTGCATAATTTCCGTGCTATAGGTTGCTGTTGGCATTAAATGGTACAAAAGGGGGTGGTGATGGACGGAGCATCTGAACCAATCAAACACTCACACCCAGTCAAAAGATCTGGGGTTGATCCATCACCGTTCTTTAGCCCACTCATGGGAACAGTCCAGCCGGAACTGCCAAGCCATGCCTTCCCTGGACCGGAAACAAGCTTCCGAGGACCAGTTTCTGGCATTCCAGCCCTCTTCAGCCCGGCTTGCTTGAATCCAGTGGCAAAGTGAGCAAGGGACTCGCGACTGAGCATACCCTGCCACACTTATGGCGGCCAAAGCGGTACAAAAGGAGGTGGTGATGGACGGAGCATCTGAGCCAATCAAACGCTCACACCCAGTCAAAAGATCTGGGGTTGATCCATCACCGTTCTTTAGCCCACTCTGCCACCCCAGTTCAGACATGGCTATATGCAAATCAGTCTGACCCTGTGCCTCATGGGAACAGTCCAGCCCAAACTGCCAAGCCGGGCATTAAATGAGCATGCATAACTGCGAGCAAGTGGCTAAAACACGGACAGCTCAACTTTTTCTTTAATAATTTAAAACCATAAGTTAACAACTGTGCTCGTGCGTCTGAGTGGTGTTTAAACAACGTGATTTTCTAAATTAAAACCTAGGTATTTGTAAGCAGCTGCTACCTCAACATTTTTCCCTTCTATAAATCAGTGTGCCTTGAATTTTGAATCAACCAGCCTTACCACTTTTGTTTTCTTCAGATTTAATTCTAGCCCTTGCTTGTCCATGGAACTTTTTAGTGCATTCATGCTGTGTTGGAAGCCTATTGGACTTTGACTTAGCAGGGCAATGTCATCGGTGTATTGCAGGCAGCCTAGTTTCTCTTTGGCCAGGATTGGGGGTGTTGATTATCTTGTTAGAAGGCACCTGCGAGGTCAATAAGGTCAAAATGAAACAGACTTGCCACTAAAACGCACCCCGGTTTAATGCTGATATTGGTATTAATTTTATTTGCCACCCCCAATTTTTACCTCGGACCAGGTTCCTGTTTGCAGTTCTATTGTTGCCTTCAATAGACTGCTTGGCATGCTCCATTCATCCAATTGCGACCAAAGACCTCCTTGAGGGACACGATCAAACGTGTCTATGAAGCATGCATATAGGCGTGGTTTTCTTTTCTTTACCTTCCCTGCTTAAAGCAGTTTTGCGATTAGGTTTGTATTAACAATTGATATATGCACTTCCCCCCTTGACTGATGAGCTGCATAGTTTAGTATTAATGCTTACAGCTTTGTCTACGAAATTAGATAATATATCTGGCTGCTCAAATGATTGTGACTCCCGAGGAAGCTTTGAGACGGACCACTTAACTCTCACAGGAGCTGAGGAACACCACTGTCCCAACGCCAAACCTAATTTCCTGCCTCAAATATTGGGGTAGGTACTAATAGGGAGATTGGACCCTTAGTGTCTGTTGGGATGTTACCTATTCCTTCATATGCACGAGGACTTGATGTTTGTATTCGTAGTCCCGTGATGTCGTGATGGAATGTGTGGAATGCAGGAGGCGGCAGTTGCTGCCGGGGAGAGCTGCACATTGGACGTATTAAAGAGGAGCTATCAACTATACCTGCGCTTCTGTCTTCTCTTCACTGGCGACGAAGGTCCAGTGTCTGCCTCTCTCCAAGTGTTGCTGGACGCCCTGGTATGAGTTGAATTTCCACGGCGAGGCAACCGCGACGTCGTCTCTCAAGAGCTGAAGAAGCCAATCGTTCAGTCTTAACCTGACGGATTGTCGAGCGACGCACGCGCCCAAGACTTTCATGCCTACATGAGCGTGAGTTTAAACAACAAAGGTCCCAAAATTTTACTGTTTCCTCATCTCTCCAAGCTGTTCCGTTTATCTTCTGTGCGCGAGCTCTTGATTGCGCGAGCTCTTGATTGCGCGAGCTCTTCTGTGCGCGAGCTCACGCACAACGTCATCGCCTTTGTTTTCAGACGCTCGTTGCCATAACAACCTAGCGCGTTTGTCTCAGCGCGTCTGCTTCAGCGCGTCTGCCTCAGCGCTTGTCATCAGACCTTCGTATTAAGTCGTATTGCAAAATATGTGGAAAATTCTTGTGTTAATTAAAGAATGTCATTCAACACTGAAGTTTAATCTGGAAAAATAAAAAAATAACACTGATCAGCAATTTTAACCAATAGTAAAAGGAAAGTTTAACTACTGTCAACTATACAATTAACAGATTGTGGGGCAGCAACTCACCCACGCAAATATGGACAAAGTAGCCACGCCACCCCCTTTTTTTCAATCTTCTGGTCCTCCCCCCATGTCGTGGAAACTATGGAAAGCCACCTTTGAGGCTTACATAGATGCAATCGATGGTGACACTTTCACTGCAAAGAAAAAAAGAGCACTGTTAGTATACAATTTAGGAGCTGAGGGCAGGTCCATTCTTGAAACTCTACCTCAGGAGCAAGTGAGGATCTCTATTTCTAGTGATAATGGCGATGCACTGATTGTTGATGAGTATGCTTCACTCATAAAAACTCTCGATAAAAGGTTTGATCCTAAACGGAACATTGTTCTCGAACGCCATAAATTTCTGCAACGTGCACAAAAGCCTGGTGAATCCATTGATGATTTCGTTGCAGCCTTGAGGATTCTAGCTGTGAACTGCAACTATAGAGAATTTAGAGACGAAATCATTCGGGATCAATTAATTGAACGCACATGTGACAGAAAAGTGCGCGAGAAACTTTTGTCTTCTGATGATCCGGATTTAGAGACAGCATTGACATTGGCCAAGTCTGTAGAACATTCTCAGTTTTGCATGAAGGAATTAAGTCTTACATCAACAACCTTTTCTTCATCTGAGCCTGTTGAAATTAACTCTGTCACCTCTAAATCCTCTACTAAGATTTCCAAAAGTGCAAATGCAAATACTCCTCGCGCTTCTTCATTTACATCAGTCAACAAGACAAGGAATGATACTCAAGAATTGTCATGTTATCGGTGTGGTAGCAAGTCATATTTAGGAAATTTCAAATTTTGTTTTGCCATAACTCAAACTTGCTTTAAATGTGGGAAAAAAGGCCATTTAGCAAGAATGTGCAAGGCCGTCATTGCACAAAAGGGGCCATCACATATGGTGAAGAATATTGAAGACCGCCAATTCGAGTGTGATGATGATGATGACACTTGTCATGAATTATTAATGGTATCTGCTTCCCCTATGGAAGCTGAGGGTGTAGTAGAGATTGCTTCTCTTGAAGGTTTACAAAGAAGAAAATCCCCCACTTGTTACGTTAACTTAAATACTGTTAATGTCAAATTTCTCGCAGACTCAGGTTCCCCTTTTACCATAATTAACGTCAAAGATTCTGATATGTTAGACAACATATCTCTATCCCAGTCTCTTATTAAGATGTTTGCTTATGGTGGTAAAAGAGTCGAGGTATTGGGGAAGTTCAAAGGCAAATTAGAATTTAAGGGTGATTGCACATCTTGTACAATCTATGTTGTAAAGGATGGTACTAATTTATTGGGATGGCATGAACAAGGAGAGTTTAGTATCATTCTTGACCCCAACCATGTGGACATGGTTTTATCTAGACATGAGGCTAAACAATATTATGCTACTTTGCCTGATAATATATCTGTACATTCTGTAAATTCATCAAGTGACAGTGAGTGGATACAAGCGTACCCAGAAGTATTTTGCGACAAATTAGGTAAACTCAAAGGTTTTCAACATCGAATTGTTTTGAAAGATGGGGCTGAAGCAATTGCACACAAGGTTCGCAAAGTACCATTAAGCATGCATAATGAGTTAAAGGGTGAACTGGATAGACTACGTCAGTTAGGTGTGATTGAACCAATCGAAGGGTCAGAATGGTTGTCTCCTGTTGTTCTGGCATGTAAGCCGGACAAATCCCTTAGGATGTGTGTGGATTTGCGCGATTTGAATGCTTGTATTTGGGTTGATCGACAACCACTGCCCAACATAAATGAGATGTTATCTACCTTAGAGGGTGCCAGATATTTTTCCACTCTAGATATTTTTTCGGCGTATCACCAGATCGAATTAAGTAAAGATTCTAGACATCTCACGTCTTTTGTCACACCTGAGGGTGCCTTTCGTTATATAAGAATGCCTTTCGGTTTGGCGTCGGCTTCTGCAGTGTTCCAACGCCTTATGGGTAATCTTTTTAAGAACACTGCAGGAGTCGCCTTCTTCCAAGATGACATTCTTATTCATGGAAAAACTGTTCAAGAACACAATGAGAGAGTAAAAACAGTATTAGATATTATAAAAAATTATGGATTAACATTAAGAAAGGACAAGTGCAAATTCCTCAGAGAGGGTGTTGATTATTTAGGACATCACATTTCAGCAAAGGGTGTCGAACCTAAAATGAAATTATTAGATGCCATCCAGAACGCACCAGAACCCCAGAACAAAGACCAACTACGTTCTTTCTTAGGATTGATCGAATATTATGCAAAATTTGTAAAAAAAAATTCTGATAAAACTGTATCCTTACGCAATTTATTGAAAAAGAATGTCAAATATGATTGGTCAGAACAGTGTGCTAGTGATTTTAAATTGTTGAAAGATGTAATTGTGCAGGCACAACCTCTCAAGCCATTTAACATCAATGATCAATGCATTGTAATTACTGATGCCAGCAATGTGGGGCTTGGGGCAGTTCTAATGCAGAGAAGACCTGACAATAGAGAAGAGGTAATCGCTTTTGCTTCTAGGACTCTCAGGGGTGCCGAGGGTACTTATTCAACTATCGAAAAGAAAGCATTAGCTTTGTGGTGGGGTGTACAGTACTTTAGGAATTTTCTTTGGGGCAATCACATAATTCTTAAAACTGATCACAAACCTTTGATAGATCTTTTTACAACCAAAGGTGGTGGGAGAGCTTCTCCGCGTATAGCGAAATGGCAATATAGACTCGCTGAGTTCAATTATCATCTGGAGTATGTGCCTGGTGTAAGGAACAATGTAGCTGATTGCTTATCCAGATTGCCTCTTCCTCATAATGATTTGGAACTCGATAGTGACCGCTTGGAAATGGTTTGTGCAGTCAGTACTGTGTCGGAGGTTAATACTGCATTATCAGAGGCAGATTGGAAACTTGCGGTGTCTGCGGATGTTGAGTTGTGTAATGTGATTGATTTTATTACTCATGGCTGGCCTGATAATAAGTTCCTTCCTGCAGAGTTACTTCCCTTCAAAAGAGTTTGTGATGAATTATCCTTAGTTGATGGAATTCTACGCAGAGGTGGTTTATTAGTGGTTCCAAAATCACTTTGCAAAACAGTTCTAGATCTAGCTCATGTTGGCCACTTGGGCATTCGTGCAATGAAAAGGAGGGTACGTGAGGATTTTTGGTGGCCAGGTGTGGATAGAGCTATTGAACATTGTGTTCGTGACTGTGGTGCTTGCGTCCTGAGTGATAAAACTCAAGTTACTTGTCCCTCTGCAGTGAGTCCCATTCAGGTGAAAGATTTGCCTTGGCACAAGTTGGCATTTGATGTGGCTGGTCCATTCAATAATTTGGGGACCACTCCCAAGTATGCGTTAGTCTTAATTGATTACATGTCAAAATGGCCAGAAGTCAGATTTGTTGATGGCATTAATTCCTGTACTGTTATCAATTTCTTTAAAGAAGTTTTTTTGCGGGAGGGTTTTCCGGAGGAATTGGTATCGGATAATGGTACTCAATTAGTCTCTGCTGAGATGCAAGATTTCTTTAAGACTCATGGTATTAAACACATTCTTACCTCTCTATATCATCCATCCAGCAACGGTTTAGTTGAGCGCTTGAACCGAGTAATCAAGGATCAGTTGCAGTTAGCTGCTATCAATGATTTAAATTGGAAGATAGTTATATCTGACATGCTGTGGGCCATGAGAGTTACTCCTCATTATAGTACAGGGCTGTCGCCTATTACCTTACTCAGGGGCAGGGTAGCTGGTTCCAAACTCAATAAGGACTGGATGTTGAGGAAGGAAGTGGATGTAATCAAGATGGGCAGGGTAGCTGATGTGAGGGGTATAGCTCAAGCCAAGTATGCGCAGAAAAGGATCAGATCATCACCTGTGTGTAGAGGGGACTGGGTCAGGATCAAAAAACCTGTGCTTTTACGCAAGGGTCAAGCTCGGTTTTCCCCTCCTGTGCAAGTTAAAGAGGTTAAAGATCATGTTGTGGTACTGACAAATGGGAAGATTTGGAATAAATCTGCTATTTCAATTGTCCCCAAGTCCAAAGTTGAATTTGTGAAAAACAAATTTGGTCTAGAGTCTCGGACTTCGCCCACCATCTTCCCTAGTTCTAGCTCATCTCCTATTGGCAACAATTTTTCTTCTCAGCGTTGTTCTACCAGATTTAAATCTGTTCCTGCCAGATACCGTGATTTTGTCACTTATTGAATATTTATATTCTTGCAGAATTTATCGTGATTTTGTCACTTAGCGAATGAATATTTTCTTGCTGAAATTCTGTATTCTTTTATTGTTATTATGATTAGACTTATGTGTTTTAAGGGGTAGGTGGGTTATATTCTTTTATTGTTTTTAACTTGTTTTAAATTGTTTAATTGTTTTAAATTTGTTTTAAATGAAGGGAGGGGGATGTGTTGGGATGTTACCTATTCCTTCATATGCACGAGGACTTGATGTTTGTATTCGTAGTCCCTTGATGTCGTGATGGAATGTGTGGAATGCAGGAGGCGGCAGTTGCTGCCGGGGAGAGCTGCACATTGGACGTATTAAAGAGGAGCTATCAACTATACCTGCGCTTCTGTCTTCTCTTCAGTGTCCACTTTGGGAAGAAGTGTTGTAGCACCAGAAGTAAATAATGCTGGTAGGGAGTAAGGAAATGATATGGGGAGATCAGAGGAGTGATTAATTGGTGATGATATAAAATATCATCAAAGAGGGGATTGATGGAGCAAGTATTCGCCCGTAATGCGACTTGCTTGTATTCAGTCCTCTAGACATAATGTTAATGTACTAATCAACATATTTGTTCTATTAATATTGCATTACATGACATCTAAGTGAAGCTTGCATATGTGCTTTTACTAACGATAATCTGCTTGCATTAATATGACCACTGCTACATGGGATTTCTTCCTGCGCATGGGTCTGTCACACTCACGTGACATGACGTACTCTCTGCTTTTGGAGGGAATCTTTTGCTTCTGCGCACTAGAAATAAGATGGCTGCTCTATGTCCTCACATGCAAGAAGCTTGCACCGCTGCTTATGCTAAGCTGTTCGTTCTGCTTAACTCTAATGCAATAGTTAAATATAAAATATTGGGAATAGAATAGGGATAAGTGGTATACAGTGCATTCATTTATTCTTTGTTCTAACACTGTTTCTTTTCTATTTCTCATATGTATCGAACTAAGGGCCTGACATGTATTTCTGAACTCCATCTTTGGAGGAATTGCGACTGCGCAGAAAAGCTCAAGTCCATGAAGCACTGACCTTTGAGACCCGGCCAACTCCTGACTTGCTAAAAGATGTTCATTGGAACATAAAGGAAGCTGAACTAAAATATAGACTACATTGTAATCATTATTGATACATTCACTGCCGGGTGGAATAAAAGTGCATGGGAAAATAAATTGATGGGCGGAAACGCAAACATTAATATTCATTCTAAAAGTTTCATTTTGGTATGGTGTGATGACCTCTCCTCATTCTTTTGTCCAATCAAAATTGGGAATCCTTACACTTGCAACATTAAGGGGTGGTACACTGACCTGGAAAATAGTATAACTAGGGTAGGCTTAGCTAGGTAATTGTCTGACTTGTCCGAATAGCTGACCTGTCACTGACCCAAAGCACTCAATAGGTGATCGGGAGCAGAGGTGCTGTCGGAGCCCTCTGTCTGAAGGTTCGAAACCCAGATCGGGGTTTGAGAGCTGAAGTGCTGGCGAAGCACTTTGTCAGAGAAATTGATTACTCTTACCGGGTTCTGGCTGTTAGCTGTAGAGAGGGAGTAGCGCAGGCGTTGCAACTTTAACTGCGGGTGCTGGTCTTAGCCCTTGGTGGTCCTGTCCTGATCCAATTTGGCTTTACCTGTCCTGATTCTGATGTGCACCTGCTTGCCTTTATGGTGCCTGCACTTTCGGGGTTCTGTCCTTTAAAATGACCCATGGCCAGGGTTAGTTCTTCACACCATTCTAGGTAAATATTCAATGTGGGTATGTCATTGTACTGTTTCCTTCTCTCTTCCCACCCTAATGTCAAATGCGTAAAGACTGCTTAATATAAACTTTGCATATTTTCATTTTAATCGTTATTTATTTTTCTAATTGCGAATTTTCTACTGTTCAATGCTTGGATTATGACATTTTAAAGATTTTAGATAAAGAGTTTAAACCTTTCCCGAGTTGTGGTTATTTTATGAGTGCAAATGTTCTTATTCTACCTATTATTCTAACACCTTTGATCCCTTAGGACTTTAGGTACCGATGACGAAGATTGGTAAGACAATGGTATAGGTCCTAAATGAAATTTATAAATCACTGATTAGAGTAAGTGCACAGGTTACCTGATTAAATCTCATCATATGTTGTTTATGGGCCCAGGTCAGTATGGTAATCTGAGTTGGGTGACCTGCGCCCTCTCTCAGGAGGATTAAGTAATCATGCCCAGGAGAGAATTACTTTGCCTTCACTGAATTTACCACCTGAATGTTGCCCATGTCATTATAATGCCATAGTGAGTATAACCCCACTGTGTTTGAAATGTCAGTACCCCTAGTTGAAATAAATGTAAGGAAACCAGTCCTGACTGGTCTGAGCACTAGCGATAAAGGGCTTAGAATCAGTTAGGACAGTTTTTCAATCCCTGTCTTATTTAAGTTTTTGTTGGTGTCAATCTCAGCAAGATTATGGATCCATTGCTTTCAGTTGACCTCTCCCCTGAGGGGATCCTAGAGGCGTTCAGGTCCTTTAACCTTTCAGCCAACTAGAGTATGCAGTCTTTATGCCCCGAAAAGACAGGATACATTGGATAGGTTGACCATGACTGTAGGCTTTGAGAGGCACTTAATGCCTAGCCTAAAATCCTAGAGGAAATTCTTCATGCTAGAGAAAAATATAGGTCAGCCTTTAAGATTAGGAAAACAACTCTAAAGGAAGAGTCATGTATTGGACCAACTGATATATACATGCACTAAAAGAGACTACAGGGGATTCTGGGAGATAGTAAAGGGAAATAATCTGTTCCTAGATGTCACTGAGGATATTGGTATGCATATATCTCCTGAGCAGTGGCTGACTCATTTTTCTACTATTTACTCCATGGGCCTGAGCAGCCCACTTGAAAGAGGTGAGGAAATACTAAACTTCCCCCTAGATATCAGGTTTGGGATACAGGACGTTTGGAGTCTATTCAGACTAGTACTGGTAACAAGGCTCCTGGCCTGATGGGGTTCCCATGGACTAATATAATATGAATATCCCTTTTTGGGCCCCATTAATCACTAATAATCTTAAACAGCTGCTGTAAATGGTAGTCCCAAGGAATAAAAAGCTGCCACAATTGTGCCTGTCTTTAAAGAATTAGACCTCCAAGATGCTAGCTGTTATAGACCAATCTCCTTGTCAGATTTGACTATCAAAGTGGCAGGAAGAATTATTCGGAGTTGAATTGAAGAGTGGACACAAGTTAATAATATCTTGAGTGCTGTCCAGCATGGGTTTAGGGATGGCAAGGGAAAAATGGAACAGTGTGTCAAACTTAATCTGTTGATTGGTAAATATGTGGTGCCGAAGCAAATCATTATTCACCTGGCATTTATAGACTTAAGTGGTGCTTTCGACCTGTAAATAGGTCTAAGATGCTGTCTTTATTGGCCAATTGTGGAATGCCTAAAACCCTGTTGGACCTTTTCCTGCTATGTAGACTGTCATAACTGCTGCTGTTAGGTATGGGCAGGATGGGGAGTGTACAACCTCCCTTATCTTCCTAGAAGGGCCAGGCAGGGGTGCGTTTTGGTGCCCCTCGTAATTCAGTTGTATGTCAATGGCTTGAATCAATTCTCGATATCCAACGGAAGGGATATGCCTAAGGTTAACTCCATTTTGGTCTGACTCTGCTATATGCAGATGATGCAATTTTGTCATCTCGCACAGCTAACGGTCTTAGGGGTTTAGTGGACTCATTTGTAAAGTTCATGGATGATACAGATTTAGACACTAGTATCTCCAAAACTCATTTACTGGTGTGTGGGAGGTTTTCCTCCAAAACTAGGCCTCTAACTATCAAGGAGAGAACTATCTTACGAGTCAGGTCCTTCCCATATCTGGGTGTCACTTGTAACCACTACATCAATTGGACCCCATGTCTGGCTGTTAGATGCAAGCATTTTAACCAATCTTGTGGTGCCCTCTTTAAGTTTCCTGCATCTATTGGCAACAAATATGTAGTTCCCCTCCTTCATATCTATAGGATGAAATGTTTGATGGCACTTCCCTATAGTGCTGCTATTTGGGGATGCCAGAACTGTATGAAAGTATAGCAGGGAGAAAATCGGTTGTGTTGAAAGTCTCTTGGGGTTGCTCCTGCTACCCAAGCCCCACTCCTTTCATGGAGTTCCATCTGGTGGGGGGACGGCACTTCTTTCAACAAGGAAGTAATTCAGGATTGCGAAAATTGTGACTTGGGACATAAAAATCCAATGGCTATCTTTTATCAGAAATGTAGCCATTAAGTTGGGCATCCGGAATTGTATTATGGCCCCCAGTCCATTGGTAAAGCTGATTGGAGAAGGATGAAAGAGCTGTTATTGAACATAGCCGAGGAAACAAGGGAAACTAGGGGTCTTGGAGAAACCAAGCCTGTAAGATTATTTATTAAATATACTACCTGTCTTGAGGCCTCTCTCACTCTGGTAAAAAAAATCCATGGGAGAGATGCTTGGCATCTTTCAGTGAACCTTCCGCCTGGGTTGTTTGATCGCAACTCTATATGGACCTGACCCTGTTATGGCACCACACTGCAGACCTTGGACCATCTGGTGCTATTCTCTCCGATGTATAACTTTCTTCGAAGAAGCTATTTGCTTCCAGTGGTTTTTATCAATATTGACCCATTTTTCTCCATCTTCAGATGTTGGCCGACCAGCTATCACAGCTGCTGTAGAATCCTTTTTAAAAAGTGCCCTGTATTTGAATGTTGCTATAAATGTTATTCTCTAAGCACAGTCAGGCACTTGGTTCTATATCCTATGTATTGTTTTTTTTTATCTTTTGTTTTTAGGATATTTATTCCTTATTGCTCAGTTTTTAAGTTCCATGAAATATTGATGAAGAAATTCATGTTTGTTTTTAATACTAGTTTTTTTTTTACAGAGTTTTATATAGCGCGAACTAGACCCAAACTGAATCGGGTATCAGAGCGCTTTACATAGCACCAGTTACGTTACATGAGGACGGACCCACATTCATTTCAGGCACGGGGAGATTAAGTGATTTGCCCAGAATCACAGGAAGTTTTTGGCGTCGTTACCGAGATCCCCAGGTCCGAGGTCGAGCGCCCTAGCCGTTAGGCCAGCTCCTCTCCCCAGTGTTCTTATGTTTGTGTTATTATATGTCCATTTATAACTATTAATAATTGAATAAATATTATCAATCAATCAGTACCTGCCACTATAGTGAACCTTGTTATTAGAGTGGCCACGTTTGTGTCTTCTTACCTTGTGGCTTTTCCAACCTGTTGAGCCAGCAACAGTGCATGCTTTCCGGATTCTCACACAAGGGGTTTAGTACTGGAAGCATCAGTGCAAGCTACAAAAGCGTACATCATAAGCTAAATAGCAGCAGTGGTAACGTTCCTGGCACAAGGAACAATGGCCCACATGCATCAATATCGGCTTTTGCGAGTTCTAAATTGCGAAAAATAACGATTCGCAATTTAGAACTCGCAAAAGCCTATGCATGAATATTTTTGCTTTTTTTTTGCAATTCGGTAAAAATCGCTATTTTTACCGATTTGCAAAAAAAATGCAAATTTTCAATTGCGAATTCACAATTCCCATTCATTCCTATGGGCCAAAATGCCCATAGGAATGAATGGGAATTGCGAATTCACAATGTGCAATTGCAATTCATCAATGCATTTCAAGGGTGGAGAGGGGGGTCAAAATGACCCCCCCCTGCACCCATGAAATGTACTTTTCAGCATAAGTTACATACACACATGTTCTAAGGACATGTGTGTCTGTAGCTTAACAGTTTAAAAAATGCATTTTTGTGCATTTTTAAACAATTTCGCAAATTACCACGAAGTTGAACTTCGTGGTAATTTGCACTTCCAATTTTAAAAATCGCACATTTTTCTGTAAGGATGCATAGCATTTAAGAAATCGCACAATTGCGATTTCTTATATGCTAACGCAATTTTAGAAATCGTAAAAAAGATGCGACTTCTAAAATGGCATGATGCATCCCAAACAGAACTTTTGCATTCGCGAACGGCCGATTTTAAGGAATCGCACCGTTTGCGACTACAAAAATGCTTGATGCATGTGGGCCATGAGCTCATGCAAGATTTGGCATACACTGGTGCGATTTCCTAACACAGACAGTTGCTAGCGGTCGAGGTCGGAGGGCTGCTTCTTGAGTATATTTGATGCCGCTCAATGCCACAGGTCCTGTTCGTGCTGACTGTTCAGCGCTGCTCGTGCTACTGCCACTAAGCTGCTGTGAGAGCAGTGCAACGTATACCTCCATGGTATTCTGCGGTATGCAACTGCATGAGTTCCGCCCAACCCTATATACAAGCAATACACAAGCAGCTTTGCAATGCATCTATACGTCTTTTATAAGGATCACTCAAACATTCAACAATACAAGCTGTGCTTCTCTTATTACATCAACGTGAATAACTGAATAGTTATTGCCTCGGTATGCCTTTACGAGCAAGTCACTTCAAATTTCAGGTGCTTGCCATTTATCTGTGTTTGCTTCCTTGTTCGCAATAGGGGAATAATTTTCATTACGAAGAAAGAGACCATTTATTGTAAATAGGTAGGCGTTTAAAAAACGTGGCTGCCGATTGTACTCAAACACCCACGAAGATGGCCAAATGCTTTGAAATCTGCCCAACCTGGCCTATCCTGACTAGACTCCTCGCTGACCTTTGACTCGAATTCTACTAAACCAAGTGCACAAGAACATCATTCTGAAAATATACAGTATCTCTTCACCGTCAGGCATTTTAACGATGGCTATTCCCACCTATGTAATTACTTCACCCAAGGCCATAATATATTTCTTAGGAAGTATACTATTTCAGGGGAACATCTCATTAGTGCTCAGTAGGGCATAGAGTGTAAACATTAATTTTCCTGCATCTTTATGTCCTTTCACAGTGGCCCATTAATGAAAGCGTTTTAATATCTTTAACACGTTGGATTCTAGTATAATCAAGAAAGAGTGACCTACACGGAAGAACTCTCATAATGCTCGGTGGATTCTTACTGATTCGTCTAAACGGAGAGTTAAAACACTCTACGTGACTGCTGTTTCCTAAAGTATTCTGCCTATCAGATGAATGCAGTGGGAAACAAAGTAAAATGGTTGAAACATCAACACTTAATAATGTATCCACCCACATGAGAATATGTCAACCCAGCTGTTTATGACATGCACACATTATATTCTTATAACAACTGCTAGAGAAGTTAACCTCAAGGCTGCATGGGTACTGCATTGTGCTAAGCGATATTCAATATGTAACAAAACATTTATGAGTTTACATTTTACGTCAATATTATTTTTTCATGTATGTAAACATATCATTAATTTGTTAACTTTTCAAAAATATATACCTACAGCAAAAGGTCTACTAAACATCTGCATTACTATATTTCA